>NW_027256881.1:105426315-106728815 GCF_029215685.1 Pituophis catenifer annectens
ATTGGTCATAAATCTGACCAATTGCCCATTAATAGCTATATTTTCTTCGTTTGCTTACTGATGCCTTAAAGTAAGAATTTACTTTACGTTGTACCATTTTTCTATAGTCTCTGGTTTACATAGAGACAGGTAGTGCACTGCCTTTTTGCATAAAAAATACTGGCACGTGAACTTGTTCACCAAAGGCCTTTTTACCAGTATGCCTATTGTTGTAGTGACCTCTATTATCGTTAAGCCTAGATCATTTGCAATTCAGCTTAGAGAACGCTTTCAGAAATATTCATCTCATTTGATATATGCAGGGTTTTTTTTTTTAAGCATGTATAAATTCATATGTGTGTCTGCTGTGTTTGGCATTGTTGCTCTGTATCTAATCTGTCTGGCTAAACATGTGTACCTATTTATCTAATTGACTGATCAATGAGTGCTATTCAAAAGAAGCAAAAAGATATTTACACATCAGCAAATAGGAGACTTTGAGGATTTATGGTAATTGACTGCCATTCCCATCTGGTTCCTCTGAAACAATGAAGTGTAGAGAGGTCCTGCTAGACAAAGATAAAGAAAAAGGCCTTTCACACACACACATCCCACCCCTCTGACAGATCCCAAGAAATAACAGCATTAGCAGGGGATGATGAAAGAGTTCTAAAGTATCTATGAAAAGTATGTTAAGAATATCAAGGCTTGAAGCCTCCACAAATTTTATGGCTCTCCAGCCATACCTTACTGCAAAGCATCCTGAAAGGGGTACTGAAATCTTGAGCCAAACTAAACTTCAAAGAAGGCATCTGTGTAACAGAATTGTCACAGTTCTCCGCCAATTTAATAAGAGTCAGGCTATATACATGCTCCAACCTCTGTAAACCAAACTTAACACTAAGATGTAGGTGCGTATGGTTCTAGTTGAATCTGTGTGGTTTTATATGATAATGTGTTGTGTCTCTTGTTGCATAATGTTAATTAACTGCCTTTACTCAAATTTGCCCTTTGAATTTCCCCCTTTGGCAGAAATATCACACTGATATTTCTGAATATCACACTGGAATATCACACTGAATATCACACTGTTACTAGCAGTGCTATTACTACTCTTGTATTTTAATACCGTCTTTCCAAAATTTTAAATATAATTTCTAACACTTTAATTTGGCCCTGCCTGAAAGCTGACAATCAGTTGGAGCTATGTATGCGATATGTGGTTGGTTCACAAAGGCAACTACATTCAACCCTGACTGAAAGCTTCTTTAAAGGCCAGGCATATAATAATCCGGTTTAAGTGCATGGTATAATTTACCACAGCAACATTGTTTCCTTTAAGCTGACAAATTGGCAAATTAATGAATTTACTATATTCCTTGCAGTCAGTGTCTCACAGGGTTTCTAGAGATAGCACCAAATGCTGGAGAATGCCAATCTGCATAATTGACCCTTTATGGAATATAGTTTATTATCCATTTCCAGTCTTTAGCTAGGGGGAAATATTTTTTTTACCCATAAAAGCCCTGATCAGGCACTGTCCTCACATATAAGTCTGAACAAAGAAGGATGGTGAGTTCTTTACCTCTCTTAACAGTCCTGATAAGGTTACTGAATTGTTGTTCTCCATAAATCCTGTACACACTTCAAAAATGCTTACCCTACATTCCCATGTATTCCAAAGTATTTCTTCCTACTCATTTCCAAAGCATGTTCCTCTTTCTGGAGTTTGGGTTGGATTTTTGTCCCTTTCATAAAAAGAAGTAGATCTTCCTTTCAGAGAAGAGGCATACCATCTGTTTATTTTTTGATAAGTATATTTTGCATCTTGTTGTGTGGTCTGATAAATGTGATTAAATGTGACTTAATAAGATTAAATGAAAGAGATAGTAAAGTATGTCCTTGTGTCATTCTTGATTAAAGTAAACTACTTACAATTTTACAGTTTTTATAAATATATGCATCATATCTAAGAGGCTGAATCAGTTTATAAATTAAATTGATCCTGCTTTTCAAGTATGATACCGTATTGGAATAATAACTCAGGAATTTTTTTAAAAAAATATCTACAACAAATTTTCCATTTTATGTTCTATTCAATTAAACGGGTCTTCAGTATTATCAGAATACTATAAAGCCATCACAAAGGCAAAATAAAATCAAATAAACAGATTAATAGCTACTACATAAAATGTCTAAGAAAAATAAGGTATTTCATTTATATAATTTTTAATTCCAGAACTTCCTGGATTATTCTGTCTTCAAACACCTCAAAAACGTACATACATACTCTTCTCTTGTCTCCGTGCAGTAGAAACAACCAAAAAGAAGAAGAAAACTTGATAGCAATAGCACTTAGACTTCTATACCGCTTCATAGTGCTTTACAGCCCTTTCTAAGCAGTTTACAGCATCAGTATATTGTCCCCAACAATCTGGGTCCTCATGTTGATGATGTACATGGGAAGAAAGAATAACCTAGAGCAGTGATGGCAAACCTTTTTGACACCGAGTGCCCAAACTGCCTGCGCACATGCCCAAACGGAAAGATGCGCAAGCGAACATGCACACATGCATGCACAGACATTCATGTGCGCATGCGCAGCAGAGACCTGAAGACCAGCTGGCCGGCGGGAAGCAGGGCATCCCAACACCGGCAGAGTGGCAAGAGGTAAGATCTTTTTCTTTCGTGAGCTTCTGTTTCGTCGTTCGCAGGGATACAGAAGCTCATGAAAGAAACGCAATAGAGAGCTGAGCTGGGGCAACAGCGTGCGGGCCAGCAGAGAGGGCTCTGTGTGCCACCTCTGGCACGTGTGCCATAGGTTCGCCATCACGAACCTAGAGGAACAAGAGAAAAAGCCTGTATGTCTTGAATGCGTTCTCTCTCTCTCTCTCACACACACACACACAATTTTTTTAAAGAAGTGTGAGAACTAGAGAATGTCTTTTTTGAGACAATTACTTAGATTACACTTCTGTCCCAACTACAATTTTCTTTGATTTGACTGTTATCTTGATAGTGGCTCTTCCTCTTGTTCATCAAGGTTATTCTTTCTGCCCATTACAGATGGGAGTAAGCAGTGAAGAGGAGGAGGAGTACTGGTAAGGAAAGAGAAATGTAGAGAGATGAAGTTACAGTAAAAGATAATTGAAGGAAAGAAAAGAGAGAGAAAAACTCTATATAGGCATTACCCAAAGTATTAAATTTACAGCATAAGCAGCCCTTCCCAAGCAATGGCTAATCTGCAAGAGTATCTCAGGTTTGGAGATTTGGAGAAGTCTCACTTCCCCTTTTTTCACTTTCAAGTCAGTATTGACTCCTGGCAACTTCCTGGACAATCCCTACAGTGTTCTTAGCAAGATTGTGGAAGTGTTTTGCCATTGCCTGCTTCCTAAGATTGAGAGCTGTCTTTGCGCCTAAGGCAGGACTAGAATTCACAGTCTCCCAGTTTTTAATTTGATGCCTTAACCACACCACCAAACTAGCTTTCAGGAATGAATTAAGCTAGAAAATTATATCTTCATGTCCATCTGTATGAATCCTTGGATGATGTTTATTGAGATTTTGATAAATGTTTTGTATTAATTAATATTTATTATTCAATTTTCAGAGTTACTGGACCTCCAGCCTTTACCCATCACAGCTTTAGGACATCCCAAATATGAAGCTCTCTACAAATTTACTCATTTCAACCCAGTTCAGACTCAGATATTCTATACATTATATCACACTGATAGTAATGTACTACTTGGAGCTCCCACTGGTTCTGGAAAGACAGTTGCAGCAGAATTAGCCATCTTCAGAATTTTCAATAACTATCCCACTACAAAGGTTCGCAATAATTTTTTTTTTCCTCTGAGAAATATTTGTAATCTGGTTTTCATAAGGACTAAATGAGATTGTGCATTTAATGAAAAATTCTAAAGTGAAAAAACCCTGCTTAAAATGAAGGATGGGGGAATGCTTTCTATTTATAAAAATTATATGACTGATGGAATTTGTCACTGTTTTACAATATTTCTATATTCCATAACATCAAACTGTTCTCTGGGTAGTTCACAGATAAATATGAACATGAAATAGAAAGATAGGCATGAAAACCAAACAGCTAAAATGTGTTAAGGAAAAAAAATACTGCGAAAAAAATACAAATATATTAAAACTAGGCATTCTAGAAAATAAAAGGTTTATCTGGTATCAGAAAAGCAGTTTTTATACTTTAATTTCACTTGGATTTAATTGCTTTGAAGAATAAAACAAAATTTTGAACATTATCAGTGGTAGTTTAATATCAATAACAGTGAAGCTTTAAATACTGTACAGGCCCTGAAATCTATATACTGTATTATAGTGATTTTGTATACCTTAATCTGCTTCTCTTGACTTGTTTTGTAGGCAGTATATATTGCGCCCCTTAAGGCACTGGTGCGGGAAAGAATTGAAGACTGGAAAATTAGGATTGAAGAAAAGCTTGGTAAAAAGTAAGTTTTTAAAAAGAATTTAAGAGATGGAAAGGTTTCTTTCCTTGATACCTGCTTGCTGCAGTCTTGAGAACTTTCAGCTAATACATAAATATTGATGTGTGTAGAATTGGTATATTTATGAATATTCCTTACCATAATACCACATGAAATCTGAAAACTCTTCTCTTAAGAATATATTTATGTACAGATAGCAAGCTCTGGGGACTTTTTAAATATTTCTTTCTTAATATATCTATGTATACGAGTCCAGCTTAATAAAAGTTCCCTGTGTTATTGATTTAGCCTCAGTTTATAATCTGGACATGAAACAGTTCAAAATATTTCTAGACATTTTGCAGTTTGCAGTCGCTTTGAAAAAATATTTCTATGCATCATGACTTGGATAGAAAATTAGGCAAACCTTTCTCTCCTAGAGAATGGATTTTCTTTAACCTCTGTGTTGCCATCTTTCCCTCCTAATTACCGCCTAGGACTTGCCTGTGAAAGGAATTACATTAATTAGGATGGCAACACACTCCTTTTTTTGTTGGGGGGGGTGGAATATGTATAAGAAATAAACACAATATTAGGAATGTTGTGGTGTCATCCTTATGTTCAGAGAAAATACTGTTATTCCTGTTAGTCCTTAATATTCAGGACTAAATCACTACAAATAAAAATAAAAGTGTGTGTTCTAATACTTCACAATGACCACGTGACTCCTTTTACAGGGTTGTAGAGTTGACAGGCGATGTAACTCCTGACATGAGATCCATTGCCCAAGCTGATCTTATTGTTACTACACCAGAGAAATGGGATGGAGTCAGCCGAAGCTGGCAGAATAGAAGTTATGTCCAAAAGGTTTCTGTCCTCATCATAGATGAGATTCATCTGCTAGGTAGGAATTGCTTTAATCTTTACCATTGTTGGAACTGAAATGTGTTGGCCGCACCTATCTGTATCTTATATCTATATCTCCTTTATATGTTTTCCTAGGGGATGAGAGAGGGCCTGTCCTAGAGGTTATTGTGTCTCGGACTAATTTCATCTCGTCTCACACAGAGAAGCCTGTCAGAGTAGTTGGTCTGTCAACAGCATTAGCCAATGCCAAGGATCTAGCTGATTGGCTAAATATTAATCAAGTACGTAAATGATGCTTACTGTTGAAGTTCTGAGCATTATCTTTAAAATATTTACAATTTTAAGCATGGGGGGGAAAAATAATCTTATTTATCTCTTTAGATGGGGCTATTCAACTTTAGGCCATCTGTGCGTCCAGTTCCATTGGAAGTTCACATACAAGGTTTCCCAGGCCAGCATTACTGTCCTCGCATGGCTAGCATGAACAAACCAGCCTTTCAGGGTATGCAACCTTAGCTATTTCTTTCACCTCACACTATGGGCAGACCCATTTATAATACATGTTTCTTGTCTTTTATTTCTATCTTTAAAGAATATCTTTTTAACAGCATGGCTTATGTGTGGGCCCTATACATTTAGAGAGCTAGCAGCACAGAGTGCAACTGAAATATATTTCAGACAGAATAATTACTGTTAACATTTGACACGGTGAAAATATTTTCCTATTAGTGTGTTGAGATTTACAACATGTAAATCATTCTCAGTATTAATTCACTAGGAGATTCGCTCCTAATGGAATCTTTACGAAAAATGTAAACAGAAATTGGACATCAAGTTAAGCTTGCATAATTCTAATTTCACAGCATAGCCATAAACTTCAGAAATGTAAGTGTATCCAGAGATGTCTTCGTTTTCAACTTTTTATTCTTACACTGGAAAGAATAAATTTAAGAACCACCTTCATATTTTATTAAAGCATGTACTGTATAGGTTCCATAAAGAATATTTATTATATCAATTAAAAAGAAGTCCCCAAATAAATTTTGGATTGTGAACTGCTGTTGATTGTAAGGAGACAGTTGTGAGGTGGCTTTTTAGCTGATCTAATTAGCCTTATGACAGAAGCGAAGTATTGATTGGAGACTAGAGACCAATCTTGGCAGTTCAGATTATTTACACCTCAAAGAAGAGCATTGTAGAAAAACACTAATGAACTATAAATCTGTCCAGAGCTGTTCAGCCACACCTGTTCCTGAATGAACAAAAATGCATTATCTGTCAAGCTTTCTATCAGAAAACAGATGTATTGATTTCTATATGAAGAAGAGGCAGTGTCAGCATTGTCATTTGTTATATGTATACATGTGCACATGCCTATGCTTCTACCTGTATATTGTCATTTGTTTTAAAATTAGATTGTCAAGTATCATTCAAACCTTCCAAGAAGTAATAGTTATTTTTACATTCAGTAATATTTTTTATTTTAAATACTCTGTGTGTGTGTGTGTGTGTGTGTGTGTGTGTGTGTGTGTGTATGATTATACCTGAAGGAATGCTATTAATACTTCTGTTAATACTTTTATATTCTGATCAAATTACTGTAGCCGTATAATTTAGGGAACGTTTTTGTTTCCATATGTTTGATGGAATATAGATATGTATATGTCAACAGCTGCCATTATAAATTTTATTTCTCAACCCATAAAATTGCGCTAAAAGCTGGAGCTTTTCATTTTGTGCATTTTATAAAATGCCATTTTGACTTCTTTCCTCTTTTGCTGTATTAACTGTTAAACCCCCATTTTCCCTCCATTCCAAGAAAGTTGATTTTGCTATAAATTTAGATTTTTGAAATAATTTAGAAGAAAAGTATAATTAATTTATAATTCACAACAATCATTGACACTCCGAGAAGAAGCTGCTGAAGGAGATACTAGAATGAGAAACTGCATTCCATTATATGATTTTTCTTTTGTGTTTTAACAGCCATTAGAAGTCATTCTCCAGCCAAGCCAGTTCTTATCTTTGTATCATCCAGACGACAAACTAGACTTACAGCTTTGGAGCTCATTGCATTTTTGGCAACTGAAGATGATCCAAAACAATGGCTGAATATGGATGAAAGAGAGGTAAATTTGATATTACTTGAATTAAGTGAATTATATTTGAAAATTATATTTAAAAATTAGAATTTGGTGACTTTGATCGTATTTTTGTCTTACTTTTCTGTACCACTTTTATGACATAAAATTGGCACACGCAATATTTTTGATGCATTAGTTGAGAATGGGCTTCAGGGTTTCATGTTCCTTTAATCATTCCTTGACCTCTTCTTTCAAAACACAAGTTCCCATAACTTCATGTTTCATCATTACCAAAGGAGAGTTTATTTCTATAAAAGGAGTTGTAACCAGAGTTATGAGAATGCTATTGCTTTTCAAGAGCAAAAAGCTGGAAAGATGTGTGCTGTCTTGATTCCTTAGGCATTATCCCATAGTATTGCATATATGTCTGCATGCATGCTTGAAATAAACTGTGACTTATGTGGTTCACGTTGTCAGATATATCATATTTTCTATCTATGTTTTTAAAACTGATAGATAGATAGATAGATAGATAGATAGATAGATAGATAGATAGGGATAGGGATAGGGATAGGGATATAGATAGATATAGATATAGATATAGATATAGATATAGATATAGATATAGATATAGATACACACACATACATATATATATATATATTTCTCTGGTATATACAGAGCATACCAAAGGTCAGGTCCCACAAATAATTTATTATATCAGTTATATTAAATGTTTGAATGGGTTGCCATTTTCTTATAAACTCAAACTTGTTTGTTTGATATATAAATTTTGAACATTGTTAAGTACAGCAACATTTTTTTCTGATGTTCGCAAATTCTGACCTAATAAGAGAATCTTTAGATCGTTTGTTGGCCTCTGAGATCTATCTTGGTACATCCTGTATATTAAAATAAAAATGCACACATACTTTCTTATTTATGGATATAACCAATAAAAAAAAGCTTGTTGTGCAGCTTTTTATTAAGCAAATAGTAATAGAGATCAGTGCAGTGGTGTGTTGCTACCGGTTTGCCCCAGTTCGGGCAAACCGGTAGCAGCAGTGGCGGGAGGCTCCACCCACCCATCTGGACGTCATCAAATACGATATGCGCATGCGCATGCATGAGCAAATCAGTAGCAAAGGTAAGAGAAACCCACCCCTGGATCAGTGGCCTCTTTTTGTTTTTGCCAGCTATGCCACTGCTGTGCATGTTATAGCAGTTTGTTTCAGACAGGATATCAATTTCAGATGTCTTTTTACAGATTTCTGAGGGAAGTAGTGTAAGAGGGAGGATTAGGCTTTGGCTTCCACTAAGTATAGCCATCCTTTCTTAACATCCTTTCTTCTGTGGTGTAAGATTTTTTTCTACAAGCAAAGTTTGGGGGTGCTATCTTCTCTTTTTAAAATAAATGTGAAAGCTGCATAAAATACATACTCAGCATAGACTGAGAGTAAAGCAGTTGTCCCGCTCAGCTGAGTTTTGAGATCCCTTGAAAGTAATTTATAAATACATTTTCATTATTCTATTTTTACCACAAGAAAGTTTAAGAGGCACATGGCTGGACATTTTGTTTGTAGTGCCAAAACAACTCTAATATTGAACATATTGGCTTCAGGGAACAGAGACTTGAAGGGCTATTGCTATTCCATCTGAAGCAGTAAAAATGTCACAGAGTAGTCCTGGATAAAATAAAGCAACAAAAATGTACATTGGGCATAATAGCACAAGGGGAAAAAATTTCAGGTTTAGTCTGAAGGATGCAATAATGATTGCAATATTTTCTAAACTAAAGAATTTGCTTAATAAAAATTCTATTGCCTATAGGAGTATATAAAAGTTGAATACATGAAATTTGTATCTATTTGTCTAAGATTGTTGTGCTGTGTTATAGTTTGGAATTTCCACTGCTTTTATAGAAGAAGAAAATTTAGTAATCTTAAAAAAAAATTACAACATATTTAACACTGTAAACATGTGAAGGATCTTAAGATTATAGTACAGCTATTCAGTTAAATAGTCACAATATTTTGAACCTGTGATGTTTGGTAATACTTAAAACACTTCATCCAAATCCAGGAATGTAATTGAAAAGCCAATTGCACCTATTGAAGAAATTGATGAATATCTGTGTGATTTCTGAACAGGAAGCTACATGTAGAACTGAGACTGTTGCAGTGGGTGCAGATATGTTTTCTTTACGGCATTAAAAACAAGGAAACAAAATATGTCCACCTGTAATTTTGCTGAATTTGGAACTGAATTACTGTCAAGCATGTGATTCTATTTTTGCTACTTATACCAGTAACTAATATCAGTGTGATTTTCACAATTGCATAATCAGATTATGTGTGATTTTGGGGTGTTGTGTGTTTCACCTTTTCACATAATACGTGTGGATTTTTCTTGAACTTGTTTAAGCAGCAAGAATCACACAGACATACACATATACATATATACAAAACAAGAACGGCAATAAAACTCCAGCTTGATGTCCTTCATACCAGGTCAGCACAGCCCACAACAAAGAATGATGGAAGTTGTAAACTGGAGGTCATATCCTGCCCGCCTGTTTGTAAAGTGTTAACACTGAGTTAGAATGTGTTAATGTTATTTCTTAAATTATATTTCTTTATTGCTGGTATATTTACCTCCTTTTTACCCTAGAATGAAGAGTAAGTTGCATAAGTTGTTGTTGACCTTCCCTAGATAGTTTGTGTTCCTGGGAAACAGATTAGGTGGAAAAGATATAACTGCCTGAAAATTAGTGTGTAATTTAGATTCAGTTCTAACGCTATGCCCAGTATTAAGTCACAACACTTAGAGTGATGCATATCAGCATTTTTGTCCATAAATAATGTGAAAGAAGGATGTGGAGAATCTGTCTTTGCATTTTCAACACCATTTTCTTTTGCAGTTTTGAATGATGTCAGTTTTTTTTTTTTTAAAAAAAAAAAACAAAGTACCTTAGCACAGGGGCATTTTAACATTGCACAACATCTGTGCCAGATGTTAAATGTGTGATTATATTTTGTTTTAAGACTTCTTCACTTTCCTGATTCTTTGTAAAACCCATCTTTCTTTACTGGCCATTTTCAGACCATCGATAAGCATTATGCAGTGGCATATGGTCTGAGTCTGAGGTGCTTTGAAAAGGCTACAGAGTACTAATAATGAGGATTCCCCGAAAATGGGAAAACCAGGACAGCAGATAATGCTTTGAGAAAGTATGGGGTTTTAGCATCTTGAAACAATATATCACACTCAAAGGGACAGAATTGGACTGCACAATCTGTTAGCTCATTCTTGTCCAATCTGGTCTCCTCCTTTCTTTCGGAGCCAGCAGTGTTGTCATCAGCTTGCTGAATTATACCCTGACTGGAATGAATTTCAGACATAGGGTAATGTATCTACTTAAATGGAATTCTGGCTTTTTTTTTTTTTTAACAAAAGCTTTTTAGGTATATTTTTAAAAATATATTCATGTTATATCATTCCTAATTTATATGTGTGTAATAAATAAAAGAAAAAAATCAACTTCCAAGCTTGGCAACGTTTTCCATAACCTTGTCATAAACTTTATTTATTTCTTTACTTCATTTTTGCTATTTTAAGATTATGTAAAAGCATATTACTGTATGCTTTGAAAGGAATCTTAGGCTTAGATTTTAGAGATCACAATAAGATGAATGTGCTTATAATTAAGTCAAGTAACAACAACAGGTGTTTTTTTTTTTAGTATCAACAGTTGATTTATTAGGAAAGATCTATTTTTTTATTTGTGGCATTAATATTACAATCAGCCCTTTTCAATGGATTTAAAAGAAATTTTATTTGTCATGTGAAAATGTAAGTTTTCTTTGAGCTTAGAATAAATTTGGATGTGTTTCAGGCAAATTACCCTTGATCGTAAAAATGATTCATTCTTTCAAAAGAAAACTGCAGTGTATGCATATGGATTTGTAGAAAATGGTATCTTGAGTAAAATAAAAAATGCTTTTATTACTTACTCCTTTACAAAGTTTTACACAAATAGAAGTCTTCTGAGTTCACTGAAATTTAGGATCATAACAAAAAATGTATTTTGTACTTTGAAGAATAGTTGTTAAACAAATGCTACCATAAACAATGGTAGTCCCTTCTAGATTAATTAACTTATTCTTGTGCAGCAGTAACTTTAACACTTTTGCCTCAATTTGTTAAGATAATAAATAATATCTATTTAAAAAAAATAATCACACAGGAATTTTTCACAAGATGTTTTCAGAATCTGCAGTCATAGTATGTGCTCATAGGTGAGCAAGATAGTATTGTAATTTTTGCTGTGTTGCTCTACTGATTTCTGTGAAAATGTAAGAGAACATGTTAGAAATAAGTAAAATCACCCGGTATTAACATGACAAAATGGCAGGATATATGGCAGAACTCCTGATAAAGGTCCTTTGGTTTTATTGTGATAAATACATGGCATTGCAAATATAATCAACAATACCTCAGGTCACAACTCTAGTATAAGACAGTGGGCAGATTTGATCTTGAATGCCATCCCCCAGCCTAGTAACTCTTAAGTGCAGCCCCTCTGAATAAACACCCAGTGGTGTAAATCAGAGCCTATGGGGTGGGAATGTTTTATAATGAAGCTTTGCTAACAAAATGTACAGTTAATATTACAAAATCTGTGATCCAGTATGAATAGGAAAGAAGCTGATGTGAAACACTCACATTATGGTCCGTATTTAAAGGAGTAAGTGAGCAAACGCAGTGTCTGTATTTGAATTATTTAGTATTATTTGTTCTAAGGAGAAACCAGATGCTTCAGTCACAGAACAGAACCTAGAGAAATCTTATCTTGTTTTTGTTCTTCAATATTTGTTTCTGACTCAAAGTATTATTTGAAAAAATAGGATTGTGTAGTAAATTCCCTGTCTAATTCACTGTACTTCTCAGTTCATTTGGATTACAGTAGCATCTTTTTTTTCCCTGCGAGAGGACTCATCTAGAGTTTTCTTAATGCCATATAAATGTATTAGTAGCAAGACTACAACAGATAGTGTCCACATTGCAATCATTATCAAAATGCGACATTTGCATTTTATTGCTTTCTGTCGGTTTTCTTTTTCAAATTAGTCTAAATGTAAATAGATTATAAAACTGATCTTTGGAGTGTCTTGTATTCGTGTAATTATTTTCCTTCATTAGCCAATTGGGGGTTGGGGGGAACAGTTCCTTCATTATTGATAGATGTACAGTAATATTGACGCTGTAAACAAATCTATCTGCTACTATGCTGCAATAAGATAAATTGTTCCATTTAACATTTTAAAGAAAGTAATAATTCTTTCCTGTCTAAAGGTTTCTGGTATTGTCCTTGTATTTTTATCGTTCTGTGTAAAAGCTTAAGAAAAATCCTTACACACTGCATGAGACAGTGTTTCTGAGGTTTGCCAACTTTTCAGAAGCAGTTGAGTGGGTGTGTGGAAGATAGCTTTCAAAAAGGAATTCTAAAGTTTTACTTATATTTGTCATATGTTTATGCCTTTGCTGCTTGGCCTATAATTATTTATTATCTGAAAAATGTTTTGACTTAAATTGGATGTTGTTTTGTGTGGCTGGCTTGATCTATAACACTTATTTTGTGCCAAACCCTATTACTTTAGTGGTTTGTTAATCCTAAATAAACCTGTTTGTGAAGAGTCTGACTATTTCTGTTCTGCCATGCTGAACTCCACTTATCCCTTATTTGGAACTAAGTTATACCAGCATCACATTTGCTATTCCTATAGCTTGTCCTTATCCTGTTTCTGTTTCTTCTGTTCCCAGTAATGCCAGTCCTCTGATTTTTCTATAAGAGAATAGGCAACAAAGCCTAGCAAATTATACCCACATTCAGGTGGTTGCTGAAGAAGAGTAAAACACTACTTTTAACACCAGATGTTATTGAGTTCAATGTAAGCCTGTCCCACTTACAGGCTGAGGATGATATGAAGATACCACTATAGGTGGACCATAGAAAATAAATGTTGCCATGACAGATTTATGCCAAGGTTAATTTTAAGGGGCAAAAAGGCTTTTAAATAATTTAGCAGCAGAACTGTTTTTTTCCTTTATTTATAAAATATTGTGAGTAATACTATGTTTCGAAAACCCTTTTTAATTAACATTCCTGCTATTGATGAAAATGTTCTGAAAGATTCTCAAGTAAATCTGTCTTATACCGTTAAACTTATGTATTACAGATGAATGTCATCATTTCAACAGTACGAGAGTCTAATCTTAAACTGACCCTGGCGTTTGGAATAGGCATCCACCATGCTGGCCTTCACGAACGGGACAGAAAAACTGTGGAAGAGCTATTTGTGAATTGTAAAATCCAAGTATGTTTACTATATGCATAATAGCATACAGGTAGTCCTTGCTTACTGACCATTTGTACAGCAACCATTCAAAGTTGTGATGGTGCTGAACAACTGGTCCTCAAAATTCCATTTTTCTCACTACCCCTGCAATCACAAGATCACAAGTCCGGTACTTGGCAACCTGCTCATACTTATGACAGTTGTGGTGCTTCACAGTCATGTGAGCTCCATTTCCAACATTTCCCCATTGGCTTCCCACAAACAAAGTCAACAAGGAAGGTTGCAGATTGTTCTGGTAAATCATCCCGGACTCCCTGCCCTCGTGTGATATCACATTCTCCTGCCCCCAGCCTCCCTGCACTTGTGCCAATCTGCAGCCTCCTTCCCCCTGGCCTCCCTGTTCTTGGGCCAACCCTTTCCGGCCTCACTCTGCTTGTGTTGTGACCCGGGGCAAGACACAGAGGCAACATAGCTGATAGTTCAAATCGCCCCTTTATTGCTCCAACTTTCCCCAAAACACTCCCACATTATTGCAAGTTCCAGAGCTAAGTGATCACACAACCCACACACACACACCTCCATCAGCCTCTGGCTGCAAGTAGTCCTGCAAAATGCTGTGAGCACAACAGCTGCAAAGTAAGAAATCCAGCAGGGCAAGGGAATAAGTCAGTGAGTCCAGGAATCAAAGGAACAAGTCAATGGTTTCAGGAAGCAAAAGAACAAGACAATTAATCCAGGAAGCTAGAAATAAAGCAAGAAGTCTAGGAAACTCCAAACATCAGCAATGGCACCCAAAACTCCATGAATTCAGCATTTGTTCATGAGAAACGCCCCTCCCCACAGCACCTTAAATCTCAATCCCAGATGTGCTTTGTGAAGAGACGCGGGGTGCTCTCCTCCCAAGTCATCAAGTTGGCCTGCGCTGTTCCCACCTCCTCTCCACTCTCTGTGCTCCGGGATCAGGTGGGGGGGGGTCTTGCTCATCACCTGAGCTCCTTCATTCCTCATTTCCACTGCCTGCCCTCTGTTGGTCGACCTGGCCCCATTCCTCCCTGCTAGCAAGCCGTCATTCCTGAGGGGCCCTGGCCTGCCTCCTCCCCATGTTCCTCTGAAGCCAACGAAGCCGCCCTCTAAGTCTCCCTTGGCTCCAGCTCCCACTCATCTTCCTCTACAGATTCAGGCCCCGATGGGGACATAACAGCTTGCATGGCACTGTGCCCTGCTTTTTCTGGCATCCCTATGTTCATGCAGCACCATACCCTGCTTTCACCAGCCGCCACATGGCCTCCTTTCCCTGTTTCCTTGGCCTCTCTATGTTTGCACAGCACCACAACCATCTTTCCCTGGCTATTCTGCTTCTCTGCACTGGTGTAGCACCACACCCTACTTCCCCTGGCCTCTCTGTGCTTGTGCATAGCATGTATCGCGCCTCCCAGATCCTCCCCACCCACACTGCCCACTCCTTGCCTGGAACTTCCACCACTTCACTGTCAATGACCCACATATCTTGGGGTGACATCAGCAAAAGGGACTGCTAGGATATTTGTCATTAAGCAACTTTACAATCGCATCACTTAACAACACAATCTCAATTGCTGTTGCAACCCAAGGATTATCTGTATGAGAAACACTTTATTAACTTTGAAAACATAAGTTTTGTTTACACTTTTTGAGAGAAAAAAAAAAAGTTTACACAGTTACATCTTTTTTCTTTTTAGGTTCTTATTGCTACAAGTACATTAGCCTGGGGCGTCAATTTTCCAGCACATTTAGTAATTGTTAAAGGAACAGAATTTTATGATGGGAAAACCAGGCGTTATGTGGATTATCCAATTACAGGTAGAGTCACAAATTGAAAAGGACTATTTTACTCTACGAAAGATTAATCCTTATTCCTGAAAATGAAAGAGAATTAAGCTAAATTACATATGCCACATGATTTATTCAGATTTTTCATAATAACAAGATTTTTTTAATTTTTTATAGGTTTAAAGAAAATCAGAGAATTTACAAAAATGTATTATCTATCTTCACTTCTCACCCACTAAACAATATAATGGGTTTGATTTAAAAGTTAAAAATAATACTTTCAATAGAAAGTAAGAAATATCATTAGAGCTGAAAATAGGTAACTTTATCCGTATCAGTTACAAAGAGAAAATAAGGTGAAATAGATATGTAAGTTATATAGCTGATATGGTACAGAAGCTACAATCAGAATAATTCATTTATGTAAATAAGCACCCAAAGGATACACAGTTTAAAAGTTCTCAAATCATGCCTGGGATTTTATGTTCATTTCCTTGTTCTATTATTTATCAGAGATGTGAGATTATAATGGCTATTTTTCTATGGCATTTGGAATCTTGGAGACAATATTTCCGGTCCCCATTATTTCTTGCCTTTTATGAAACCAAATTTCACACTTTGGATTTGGGATGATATTGTTGGATCTTTCATGTAAGCACTTGAAGCTTATTTTAACTTTCTTTTTATAAACTGGAAATAACTGGAAATAACTTTTTAATGTTTTTTTAATGGTTAAAGGTTTACATTTTATCTGCCATGAATAACATTTCCAAGCAGAATACAACATTTAAAAAAGGATTATTGTATAAGCAAAATAAATGCATGTCTCTTAGGTAATAGTTCTGTGTTTAAAAATACCACTTGATGTTTCTGGAAATCTACTTTAAAATAAAAAGTGTGTGTATGAGAGAGAGAGAGAGAGAGAGAGAGAGAGAGAGAGAGAGAGAGAGAGAGATACTATATAGAGAGAATCTATCCTATGTTATTACTGTTTCACTTTCATAGATGTTCTTCAGATGATGGGACGTGCTGGTCGACCTCAGTTTGATGATCAAGGGAAAGCAGTGATTCTGGTTCATGACATCAAGAAAGACTTTTACAAAAAATTCCTTTATGAGCCTTTTCCAGTAGAATCAAGGTAAAAGAGGCACATATATTATCTTGATATGAAGATATTATATTCCATTCATAATTATATTTTCTATACCTGTATACTGAACATTGACCAAAATTCATAAAACTTTCTGGATCTTTTTTCTCCCTCCAGATGGCTTTCTTTCATAGATCTTGAGCTTAAATGATCAAACAGTGTTACCAAATAAGTCTATGTCAAGTTTTAATTATATGTCTCCAATGTGGGGTATATGTATGTATGTATTTTTCTAATGTGTAGATAAATCATTATATCTGTAGTAAAATCTAGGTTTATTCCAGTGGTGAAATTCAAATTTTTTTAGTACCAGTTCTGTGGGTGTGGCTTGGTGGGCATGGTGTAGCTTGGTGGGTGTGGCTTGGTAGGTGTGCCAGGGGAAGGATACTGCAAAATCTCCATTCCCACCCCACTCTATGGGAAGGATACTGCAAAATCTCCATTCCCACTCCACTCCAGGGAAGGATACTGCAAAATCCCATTCCCACCCCACTCTGGGACCAGCCAGAGGTGGCATTTGCCGGTTCTCCGAACTTCTCAAAATTTCCACTACCGGTTCTCCAGAACCTGCTGGATTTCACCCCTGGTTTATTCTCTTTCTTTGTGTGTTCATGCATAAATATATCAGGTCCTGGTTTAGAAAGTCTTAATGGGTAGATGGTTGTCAGAGTGGATATCACAAGAACTAAAATAGTAAAATAGTAATATTATTTACAACCAACAGTGTTCTTTTAAAGTATCTGTATTTGATGGCTCAGCAGTTTTACAATGGGAATTAATTCTGTGTTTTTCTATTCATGTCTTCCAAATAAGAAAATAAAAAGAGTAACAATCTTCCTTCAAAATAATTTTGCATTTATGTACTCAATAGTACTAGAATAGCAGATCCCTAGTGTAGAAATTTAAAATACCTAGTAGGTTGACTAATATCTGTAATCAGATTGAACTGTAGCCAGGTATTAAAACTGCTTATCTGCTAAATGAAATTTTGTGGGGTTTTATAGCAACATTTCAAATTAATATAAATTATCTCAAGAAAGTTGGTATATTATTTATTTGTTTATTTTTGTTCAGTTTACTAGAAATTCTGTCTCATCATTTAAAGGCTGAAACTGCAGCGGAAAATATAACTGGTACACTATTTGCTTGTTTTTGTTCAGTTTACTAGAAGTTTTGTCTGATCACTTAAATGCTGAAATTGCAGCTGGAACTATAACTTCAAAGCAAGATGCAATGGATTATATCACCTGGACCTACTTTTTCCGCCGTCTTATTATGAATCCCAGGTAAGCTATTACATTCTTCATCCCCATCTGAAGTGCCAAATGAAAGACAAGAGTTTATGCTATTTATTTATTTATTTATTTCAATTTTTGTGCAAAATACATTGTTCTTCCTATGAACTGTACTGTTCTGGGGACAGTTTTGCAGTTTCTAGATACAGATCCTCCAAACCAAAACCAGTTCATAGTATCGTATTATGGAAACTAGCTTGTTTTGCAGCTGGTCTACAGCTCCAGAACCTTCAATCACTTCCAGTTCAGAGGATTTACTTCTAGAAACCATTGAATTATGTTGGCAATGGCATGCCCTGAAAGAGTAACAAAAAATTCCAGGATTTTGCAACACATTTCTCATCAATCATCTATACCAGGAATCTCCAAATTTGGCAACTTTAAGACCCATGGACTTCAATTTCCAGAATTCTCTCAGCCATCATGGAGGAATTCTGGGAATTGAAGTCCACAAGTCTTAAAATTGCCAAATTTAGAGACTCCTGTTATAGATGATTGATGAAGTGCCGTGAAATCTTAAGTTAAGAAATAATGTTGTTATGTATTTTCAGGTGAAATTCTATAGATGGTTAGAAAGAAAGGGCATTATTGGCTAACCCCACCAATTACAGATCAATCCCACACACTTTAATCAAAATTGCAATGTTGCTTATCAAGCTTTTAACTGGTGAGGAGGCAAACCATTTCTTAAGTTTTAATTATTACAGTATAATTTCTATTTAGGTTCTTTAAAGATATATTCAAAATTCAGAAACAATTAATTTTCTCATCAGCTTTTCAAACTTGTATTGATTTCCTTGCCCCCCCCCCAAAAAAAAATAGCACACAGGACTATTATTGATTGGGCAAAAGGGGAATCATGCTGCTTTTTTAAAATTTCTCTAATTCCTGACCATGTTTCATTACTAATTCTGTATTTTCATTAAGCACTAAATAATTCCATGTTTTGGAAAGCACTGAGTTTAAATTTCAGAATGAGTAATAGTAATGATATGACAAGTTTTAAACAGCAGCTTCTAATGTTCAATCAGTATGACATTCATTATGATATTCCAGTTTAAATATTTTGAGAATTGCAGTGCGGAATGAGAGTTAAGTACTCAGCCATATCAGCCACAATGTTGGGGAAGCAGCTATCTGAAAAACCAGAACAACTGTATTACTGGTACAGATAGCTTGATCTGTAAAACAAATGTGTTTCAAGATATTCAGTGCTATGAGAAGAGAATAGTAGTTGTAATCTACTATTACAGTAGTCTGTAATCCCTGACTAGCCCTTTTCTAAGACTAGGAGGTGTCAGATTCCTGAAATATTCAACCTTCTCCACATGTATAATTCACAATTTGTATCCATTAAAAAAAAATCTATAAATGCATCCATAGGCCACCAAATATTTCCTACCCCTGTATAACAAATATGAGATTTGGCCCTCCAAAAATAATTTAATACAGTATGAACTTGAGCATTCTCTGATAGTCACTTTTTACTTTTCTGATTTTTAACCAATAATTAAAATCATGTTTGTTTGCAGAAAAA
Organism: Pituophis catenifer annectens; assembly: GCF_029215685.1. Taxonomy (NCBI): domain Eukaryota; kingdom Metazoa; phylum Chordata; class Lepidosauria; order Squamata; family Colubridae; genus Pituophis; species Pituophis catenifer. The sequence goes on from NW_027256881.1 coordinate 105,445,853, forward strand.
ATATTAAACACTAATACTAAATACTAAGAAACCATTACAATACAATATTTGCTAGGGAAAAAAAGTACTCCTGACTCCATGACAAAGCACATAACATTGATTTGCTATCAGTTTATGTTGTCTTGATTTCAACAGAATATAATCTCTGGAATGATATTTTTTCATTAAATAGTCAGTTCCACTTTAGTACTTTTTACTTTTGCATATAGGACTTAATTCTCAGAACAAAGGCAAGGATAGTGTGTCTTTTGTTACAGAATTGCCAATCTGTTGCTTAAAATCCCTAGGGCTGTGCACACTTTTCAAGTGATTCAGAAGAAGTAACACAGCACCTCTTTGATGTTTATTTTAAAAAATTGACTTCTTTCAACCTTCTGCACAAGCCTAGTTTAAGGAATCTATTTGGTAGAATTAATATGATATTTAAAGCAGAACGTTTGCACAGGAACCTGGAACGGGGCTGGGCAACTCTACTGAAGAGAGTTGCTGCTTTTGTGTAATGTCCAAACATTTTTTCTCCTGAATTATTATCAAACTATGCACAAGCCTATCATTCTTCAGAATTGTTTGAAGGTGCAATTTATAACCCACAGGAATTGAGCATAATGGCTTCTACTCTTTCTGAATTGGCAGCATCATTCTAATGAGTAGAAGCCAATTATGTGTTTTGTTAAATAGAAACAGTGCCCCAAACCTTTGGAACAGATTTTGAGGATGTATATCAAGCCTCAAGAGAAAGAAAAACAATGCCTGTTGAGCAGATGGATGTCTACCTATTGAATTTAAATTATGTCACACAATTTACTTTCTAAAAAGACTTTATATGGGGAGGGGAATTCAATGTTCAGTCTTTCCGGAAAGCTGTTCCTAGATGATATTCGTCCATTGCTTCACTTTTTTTATATCTTGATTCAGACTTTCCAGAGATCTATTCCATCCTCTTATCCATTTAATATAGTATTTTCCAGTCTGAATCTCCTCCAGCTGGGTGGGCTACAGTTTCCTCAATTCCTCAGTTAGTGTGACCATTAAGTAGTAAAGATTTGTGTCCGTGTGTGTATGTGTGCACGCGCACACATGCATATTTACATGCGCAAATATGCATATTTACATGCACACTCATATGCATATACAGTACATACATACTGGTCTGCTTATGTTGTACAAGCTTCTATGTCTGTTTTTTCAAAATTTATTTTGTTTAATTAACAAAACTGCTCGCTTCAATATAAAGCCTTCCCAATTATAATTATAATTAGCATTGTATAGGACCCAGAATATAAAGTCTACATATGACTCTTTCTTAGCAGTTGCAAAGACCCCATCAGGGCTGTAAAAATATATAAATAGTGATTTCATCAGGCAAAGCAGTCCATAAGTCAGTTTAGGCATGCTTCAGAGTAATAATTCTCACACTATTGCTTTGCTGTCCAGCTTTTCCTGGCATACTAACCAGTTAGTTACTTTCATTCTCTGCTATCTTATCATACTATATTAAGGACCTAAATGAATTTGACATAAATGGTAAAATGCTTGTTAGAGTGAATATTCCATGCACATCCTGCTATGTTCATATGTAGTCACCCTGTGTGCAAGCTGATTTTCACATAGTTTTAAATGTCACCAATTGCTAAAACCTAAGTTGCAAATTGGTCAAGTAGTAACAAATGAGCTAAGACACTAGAAAGTGTGTTCATGACAGAGTGAATAGATAGACTTCAAGGACTTCATCCATTACCTCCATCCTAATTATGAAAGGGAAGAGCTAGAAGGGACACAGATTCCATAATGTGTTTTAAATATTCTCTCTCCCAGCTCTTCTTTAACAGTTAAGCCCTAGATAAATAGCTGTCCTCTAGAATTAAACAATCATATGTGTTAATAATTGGAATGATAAGCGTTCAGTCTTCATTGTTCTCAGTCATTTGGATCTGGCACAGTAATACAGTAGCAAATGCCATTAATTTTAGTAGAACTCAATTCCTTTATAAATGTACTTAAGATCACAGTATTGTCAACACTTCCCTTTTTGCTAATGCTTCTTAATATTTGTTTTAAAAAATAAAATTTCTGTCAAGTTATAAGAAAAACAAAGAAACTATACACTTTTTTTAATATGCTCCATTATCGGAACATGCCATAACTTACCCATCCCCCTTTCTTTCTCTTAAGTATCTTTTTGACTGGAGCATAATACCCTCTGCGTTTATGGAGTCACACACCAGTGTAGGAGAAGAAACCAGAGTAGAAGTCCTCATATATCTTTGGATGTAAAGAAAAGAATCTTGTTTGGCAATCAAAACTCCTCTCTAATTTCTTTGGTTTAGGAAAGATGTAAAAAAATGAAGTTGCACCTTTCATAAGGCATCAAATTCATTTGCAAACATTGAGAGTCACAATTAAATACTAAACTTAATGTCAGAAAGATGTTTTAATCTTTTGGTTATTTATCCTTTCTATTTATTGCTCCTGGGGTTCAGCTAGAGGTTATATGCTAGAAACAGAAAACCTCTCCTTTTAAAAAGATAACCAAGCTAAAGTCCAATAAAAGTTTCCACTGGAATGAGAGAATATTTTTTTACATATTCCTTTCCCACTTCTGCCTAACATCTCTTATGGCTATTTGGATGGTCTCTCAACTCTTCAGAGCCTCTTTGAGTGCAGCATAAGGAGCTGTACAGTTGTGCAGCATAATTTGTTGTTTAACTATCATTCTGCAATTATATGAGATATTCTATGAAAGCAAAAATATAATAAGTAAGTTATTTTTACTACAATCTCTGGCAAGAATTCTACAGGTCGAAAAATTGAACAATTTCTACTTCAAATAAAATAAGACAAACAATTTTAAATATAAATCATTTTAGATATAAATCAAGATATATCTAAATCATTGAGGCCTTCAAAGCATGTCTGGTTTTGTAGACAGCCTAACAAATTGTATTGATCAGATAAAAGTAACTCTACAGTTTGGTTCCATTTTTGATTACCAGTCAAAAATGATAATAATGGCCATTCAATGTATTAATGGCAGAAATTCCTTTTCTCTTGCAAATGAAATGGCTCTCCAGGGAAGGCCATTTTCCTACCCATTGAGGCATGTTGAACCACAGCTCTTGGATTAGATACAGAAAAGACATTGATTGGGTCATCTCCCCAGTGTTTCATCTATCAGGGCTATGCATAGAATAGCCCAAGCATCCTATCTCTGGCCTGAGGTTAAACAAATCCTTATCTATAGTATCACCTAAATTGCACAATGTTGAAAATGTTTTAAGTGAATAAAATGGGACACCGTTTGTTAAGATGGCTGTTCATGTTATATTTATATGAGATTTCTACGTTTCAAGAAAATTACAATAATCATGAACTGGGTTCTTGTGAGATTTTTTTTTCTTCACAACATTCTTTGAATAGAAGCAGATATTAAAAACAAAAAATTCTGGAACCTGCTTTCATTATCTGTGTCATTGCCTCTACCATATAATCCGAACATTAAAAACATGGTGTTTTGTAACAAATGACTTACTGGCCTGACAGTTTTAGCAGCACTATTTCAAGGCTGATAAAAAATTTCCCAGGGAGATTGTGGATCACTAAACAGGAAGCTATTGCCACCATCATCCACATTAAACCCAAAACGGTCCTTGTAACTTCATCTACATTTTATGTCTCTGCACGTCTCTGTTTCTCAGCTGATGAAATTCCAGGCTTGTTTATATAAGAAAAAAATAGTTCTTTGTGTGTGTGTGTGAGCATGTGTGAAACGGTTATTTTGAATATTTGCTATTTTAATGGCTTGTTTTTGTTGTCATCTGTTATTTCAGGGCCAGTGAGGAAAAAAAAGGTAGCTGCATTAGTGTTTTGATTATTTAAATCTTACACACTTAGTAAATTTTTATGGTACCTTGGAGTTTGTTGTTGCATTGTTCCCCAATGGGCTACTAATGGAAGTTACCCTGTCTAGTCCATGTGCTAGATGCTGTTAGTATAAAACTGCCTTTGACTTTCACACCTCTCAGGGGACCAGTAATTGTTGTGTTCAAACAGCCTGTAATTGTGATCCCGCTGGCTTTCTCAGTACGCTTCTGGCTATTAGAATCATTAAACAACTCAGCACCTGTTAACAGCATTGTAAATATTCAACCTTGCTTGTGTGCAGGTTGAGCAGAATATAGGAGAAAGCTTACAGAGCCCAGCCTCATAAATTAAAGCTCCTGACAAGTCAATTATTGTAAAACTGGGTTTCACTGAGAAATAAATGAAATGGGGTGCTGACAAAAAAGGAGGGCTGTCTGTTTGCAGCAGAGGGGAAATAATGACTAGATGATTCAATGCAAGGACCATGAAACTGCATTGTTTTTATTCTTTATCCTCAATTAAATAGTTAGATAATACAGTTACCCAGAAAAGGGGGAGTAGTGTAGCTATATAGTGTAGCTTTATGCAGCTTTGAACATATGAACATTTAAAGTGCATAAAAGTGATAATAGTAGCAGTGTCTAATAAAAGGGGGAGATAATCCTTTTAGCTGGATTCCCGTTTGACAGGATAGAAGTTTGTGTTAACTCCGAGTGTTAACTCGGAAATCTAGTGCATGTTTATGCAAAAGTAAGTCCTACTGAATGTAAATGGTATAACTCATAAGTTTATTTAGAGTTACAGCCAAATAATTAAATATAACATTATCTAAGGAAGCCTCTAGTTGCAGAAGTATGCTTTTATTCTTCACCCTCACACTTGCCCAAATCTATTCTAAAGAGTCTCTCTAAATTGAGATATTTGGGAAAGGAAAATATATTTGCCTATGCTATGGTGTTTGAATAAAACCTAGGAAAAGTTTGATTCAGTTGAATTTTCTTCTGGCGTTTTAGTTTTTTCTCTTCAAGCTGGGAAACTAGAAGATTTATTCAAGGAATTCTATGTAATCTTCAGTCTATTTTATTCTTTTTAAAAAAATGTTATTCTGTTACATGGTTCATGATTTGTTTTGTAGCCTTGCTACAAAACACACCATTCAGAGGAGAATGGTGCGATATATATAATGCTCTACAAAAATGTTCATAATTTATTTAGTTGTATATGTACTGAATTAGTTAATATGCAATAATATTATGATATAAAATTATCTTCCATTGCAATTAACCCCTCTCCCAGACTGTTGAAATTATAAATGAAGCATTAGTAGAAATTAATCTCATAATTACAATGGCGTATATATAAGGAGAATGGTTTTTTTTTTATAGAGGATCAAATCATAATATTTCCAAAGATTATTACTTAATCTATACCCTACAAAGGAACTGTCATGTTCAGTGTATAGTTTTTCAGTCTTGGTAGCAAATTTATTTCAGAATCAGTAGCCTTGAATTTTATTTCTTGAAAATCATAAATAGAATTGTATTGCAAACATAGATTTGTTTAAAAGCATGTATTTTGTACAAATATTGTAATAAAAGTAGGCAATACTTGTGTTATTGTCCAATAAATGTACAATATTGACAGCATCTGCTCATAAAAAAATTTTAAAGCACAAAGGTGGCTCAGAAGTAATCACTCCAATTGGCATAACAGTTTGATTCATGAATTGCTTTAAGCCATTATCTAGTTGGTTTGATTTTAATTTAGCATGTTGTACAATCCAGATTTACAATGTGGTTTACAAACCATGAATTATGAACAAGCACATTGTGTGAATTTAGGAGATTTATTTTGATTTAATGAACCATAGTTTAGCGTAACATCTGCATTCAGTTATAATCTGAGAAGAAATATAAGCAAAACATTGATAATAGTCTGAATGGAAAAATCCTGTAATATTCCATTTGCTGCATGATAGGATTTCATCTTTGGAGCATAATAGTTATTTTTTAAATTTTTCTCATATGAATCAGTTAACTCAATTCTAAGCCTTGTGTACAGCTGAATATTTAATTTTCATTGAAATTAATACAAAATTAAATAATTAAGATCTTTACAATGTTTAATTTCACACTGGATGATAACTTCCTAAAATGATAAGTTAGAATAAAACATACTTTCCTTTCTGTTCTGTAATTTCAGTTAAAATGTAGTGTGTCATTTTAATTATTGTCCAAAATTTATATATCAGCAATTATTTAGAATAATTTCCAGAATAGTAATAACTAAAGTATGACTAATGTCACATGCTATCATGATTACATGATACATTACTGTTCATGTGGCTATAGTTATGAACACCATTAAGTTTTAAGCAACATCCTTGTGATTCATAATTAAAAACACAGTTCATAATCTGTCTCCTTATATGTAAATGAATTGTTTCACTGAAAAAACTAAAAATGTTATTATGATTATTCTGAACAAAAGTCAAAAATCTATCCCTTTCCTTGGCCATAATCTCATTCTCCCGAAGGAAATATGTTAGTATGCTAAATGCTGGAATTGTTCAACTGTGGCTTTTTTAGTAGATGTTATTTTCAAGATGCAAGACTATTTTATCACCCTACATCAAATATTTTATCAAGACTTTTGAGGGGGGGATGGGGGGAGATAAAATATATAACAATAAGATAAAATGACAAAAGTTGTAAGCTGCTGAGGAACGTGAATGACAACAAATTCACAGAAGTGGGCAAACACAGATTGCTAGTAGAATATGAAATGCACCAGCCAATACTCGTTCAGTGTACAATAATATAGAGAGATATTTATATGAAAGTATTAAGGTAGTGTGCGAAATCTAGGAGCTAAGCATTTATAAGAGATCTTTCTTATGTACAATTTATTTCCAAACTACATATTGATATATCAAATGCATGCTGTAACCTTTCATAAAATAACGGTTATACATGTCCCCTCAAATTTATACCTTTTAGCAAATTGTGCAGTAAATACATTGTTTGATAGCTAAAGGAAGCCACTTGGAGCTAAAAGAAACTACTTACAGTGGACAACAAGCATAAATTGATATATCTGAACACTATTTATTCTCAAAATATTTTGCTAAGTTTTACCTAAATGGTGCTTTTGTAACAGGGAGCACAAACAGTACAAATTCGGAATCAGAATAATTGGAAACACATCATCTACAGTATTTGACATGTGCATTTTAATAAAACACATACACCTAAAGTAATAAAGACATCTGTGGAAAAATCATTATGATTGTACAGCAAGACACAAAGATGTGACAGTACAGAAGTATCTAGTGTTGAGAAATGGATTGTGAAGATGGCAGGACTTGCAAAGATGGCAAAAGTAACCTGTTTAATAAGGGACAAACAATACTTGTTTTTATAAAAGACTAGTAATATTTTATGGACTTTTGTTAGGATTGGATAAAAGTTAGCTGATGATTTCTAGGTTTGCTGAAGAGGTTGAATATAGGAAGAAGGGTAATACTATAATATATTTCTAAAGGGGAAGAAATGATAAAAGTTTATTTGCAACTGTAAATAAGATCCAAAGATGCTGCTTAACTAGAGCCGTGGTGGCGCAGTGGTTAGAGTGCAGTACTGCAGGCTACTTCTGCTGACTGCTGGTTGCCTGCAATTTGGCAGATCGAATCTCACCAGGCTCAAGGTTGACTCAGCCTTCCATACGTCCGAAGTGGGTAAAATGAGGAGCCAGACTTTTGGGGCCAATAGGCTGATTCTGTAAACCACTTAGAAAGGGCTGTAAAGTACTGTGAACCTATATATAAGTCTAAGTGCTATTGCTATTAACTTTTACTTTTTTTCTCTTTCTCTCTCTATATGTTTCTAGCACTTCTTCTTTTAGCCTTTTTCTTTTATACATTTTATCTCCTTTATCTTTTAATTATGTAAAACTCTCAATAACATTATAAAAATATTATGACTGGTACTGATCATTTTGTGTTTTTCATTTTGTGTTGAAAATCCACATAGAATGATAACTAGAAAGCATCCATATATCTGTCAATTGTAATATACCTTTACAATGAAATGATCATATTCTAAAATGTATTTATTTGATTCATTTATTTATTTTTATCCTGGCTATATTATTTTTATAAATAAGAAAAGGCCGCAAATATAATCTTACCTCCTCCTATTTTCCCAACAACAACCTGAGAAGTGCTTTGGGCTGAGAGTGACTGGCTCAAAATTCCCCCAACTGATTTTCATGCCTAAGGTGGAACATTGATGGACTGATTTTTATCGCATCCTTATTTTGTTCAACCCAAGGCAGTGTACAGTATATACACAATACAGGTAGTCCACCACTTATAATTCATTTAGTGACCATTTGAAGTTACAATGGCACTGAAAAGGTCACTTATGATCATTTTTCACAGTTATGATCATTGCAGCATCCCCTTGATCACATGATCAAAATTCAGATGCTTGGCAACTGAGTCATATTTATGACACTTGTATTGTCCTGAGGTCATGTGATCTCATTTTGTAACATTCTGACAAGCAATGGGGAAGCTAGATTCACAACTGTGTTACTAACTTAACAATTGTAGTGATTCATTTAACATCTGTGGCAAGAAAAGTCATAAATAGGGTAAAACTCACTTAACAAAATGTCTTACTTAGTAGAAGAACTTTTGGACTCAATTGTGGTTGTAAGTCGAGGACTACCTGTACTCCTGCTTCCTATTTTCCTCACAACAACTCTATGAAGTGGATTGGAATGAGAAAAAATGACTGATCCAAAGTCAACCAGTTGGCTGTTATACCTAGAACTCTCAGTCTCCCAATTTCGATCCAGCATCTTAAGGGAAAATAGAACTACTTGTCTTTTTATCTCAATTATATTCCCTCAAGCATTCTAAATTACAGTCAGGGAAATGTAATATATAAACTGGCCACTGATTTACACCTAAAGTGAATGACATTCCACACTACATGTACATGTTGGGCAGTGTTACATTATATTGTTATTTGCATATAAACAATATTTTTAAATCTGTCCTATTTTCATTTGTGCAGTTACTATAACTTAGAGGATGTGAGCCATGATAACATGAACAAGTTTCTTTCCAACCTTGTTGAGAAATCACTTCTTGATCTGGAATACTCCTACTGCATTAAAATAGGAGAGGTAAGGTTAATTTATATTCTATCCAACATTTTGAGAGAAGAATTGGTAAAGGTTATTAGGACTTATTATTATGGAATTCTTGGGGTACCCAAGAATCCCAATCCAGTGGGATTTTTCTGTCAATTTGGCATTTAAATCAGTAAGGGTCATTTATATATATATTTGTATCGATTCAAAAGCTATAAGTGAAACAAAGTGGAAAGATACATGATCGGCATTACAAGATAAGATATAAAGATCTGCACATAGATTAGAGAACAAATGAAAGTATGCAATATCATTCAAGAGAGTAAAAGAATTGAAATGGAAATGGGCTAGTCACATAGCAAGAAGAATTGATGGCAGGTGGACTAAGGCAGTCATAGAATGGATCTCACTTGATAAAAAGCGTCTACAAAAGAGACCTAAAACCAGATAGATCTACAACAGCAGCAAGTATGGCGGGCCCAATTGACAAAAGAAAGCTCAGGACCATATAGGTTAGAAACATGAGGAAGAGGTCTTCATCCTGCAGTGGATAGACAATGGCTAAAATGATGATGATGATGATGATGATGATGATGATGATGATGATATATATTTTTAATTCCAATCTCAGCACAATGCAATTTACGCACCTCTGATATGCTGTCTAAAATGTGTTTGTCTCGTGTACACTCTGCAATTACTTCTATATATAATGTGTATTTTTTTTAATGTCTGATAGGATGACCGCAATATTGAACCTCTGACGTATGGCCGCATTGCTTCTTATTACTATTTGAAGCATCCAACCATCAGAATGTTCAAGGAACGTTTAAAGCCCGAGTGTAGCGTGAAAGATCTGCTCTCTATTTTGACAGTAAGTTATTTCGTTTTATTAATTAGGATGAAGCCAGAGAAAATACTCTTCCTCTGCTGTCATGGTAAAATGGACAAAACAAGATATTTGCTAAAATCTTTCTGAGATCTTAAATTATCAGAAATGACATAGCAGGAAATATGAAGGCAGTGCATTTGGGAATTCATCCATTAGTTTATAACTAGATTTCAGCAAGGGGTGGAATTTCCATCTGCATCATGCAAAATACACAAATATATTTGGGAGCATTGTATTACCTGGTTGCACAGTGGTTAAAATGCAATTTTCACCCACAGCCTAGAGTTCAAGCCTGACTGGCTCAAGATTGAGTCAGCCTTCCATCATTGTGAGATGAGTAAAATGAGGACCCAGGTTGTTTGGGGCAATATGCTGACAATATGCAGTAAATCACCCAGAGAGCGCTATAAAGCACTATGGCGTGGTATATAAGCCTAAACTATTGTTATTGCTACCTCTTTTTCTGTCACTAAACCGAGAATTGTTTCCTTACTGTTTGGGATCTTCAGACTGAATAATATAAAAATTACATATATTAATTACATTCATATTTATGTTTATTAACTTTCAGACCAAGGGTAATAGAACTACTTTTGTCGGAATAAAAAATCATCTTCCCAGCAAAATTTTATATATGCTGAAAACAGCTCTTGGGTCTTTTTTTTCAAGTACTAATTTTATTTTTATTTTATTTTTTAAGGAAAGATATCATACTGCTGAATATAATTAAAAATTGTGCTGGAAGATTGGAGTGCTTTCATGGTTTTAATTTTAAACTTTGTCTATGCCAGCTTAATGTGTTGTCTGGCAGCCACAGGCAGCTGTTAGGAGCAATGGAGTACATTTTTATTCAGTAGTGTAATTTTTATTATAAAAAAGAGAGAGGCAAATATATTGGCCAGCATCCAGAGAGCTACTTTGGGCACACCCAGGGGAATTATTAGTTTTTTTTTTTCTTTTTGAACAATAAAACTCCCTTTTCCTGTTGCTAATTGTTTTTGAAAGTTGCCTCAATTTCCAACCAAGTGGGTTTTATTTTTAAATCAGAAATCCGGAATGTTCTTGGTCATATAGAACTACCGGTACATATAGGGTGATTGGAGCCAGACAATTGATAAGATAATGGATCAGTACCCAATTCCTAACTTTTGTCTCCCTTTTTCCTCATTGTGACATGAATTTATCTTAATCTCTTCATGTCAGCTCTTCAAGGCAGAACAGACTACGAAACCAAAGTCGTTCATGCTAATGCTATTTTTATTATGGGGTACAGTAACAGAATCCTGCAACTCTAAATGTGCATCCCCCTCCCTCTCTTTATTTTCATGTGAACTAGGAAGGGTCTTGTCTGAGATTCCTACTCGGATTGCAGTCCTATCCAAACTCAGATTTCTTTTAGCTGCCTTTTTGTCATCATAGTGGCTCTTCTTTCAGTTCCTCAAGATTATTCCTTTTCCCATTATACTTGTTGTCATTGTGAACCAAGGAAGAATCAGTGACTTGCCTCCTCTCTATTTTGTCCTTTATGTGTCACATAGATTTAACAGAGAATTGGAGATCTTAAGAATGAGCCAATTTAAGGGCTGGTTATGTGATCCATCCAGAATGTGGGCAGTTGTGTTTAAATCAAGTCAGTCAAGTAACATTTTTAGGCATTAGCTAAGTTTAACAATAGAAACGCATTGGTTAAAAAATTTAAAAAATGAATTAGATCATAGAAGTGTTCAGTTCAATGTCTAAGTATATTTGCCCATGTTGTATAGCTATAATATTATCCTTTTCATCTTCTCTACTACCCCCTCTTATTGGTTTCATATTATAATTATTATTACTCTGTTGTTTTGTATGTACATTGAGAGTTTATGCACTGGAGACAAAGTCCTTGTGTGTCTAATCACACTTGGCCAAATAAACCTGTTCTGTTCTGTTCCATTCCATTCCATTCTACTTTACTCTACACTCCACTCTACTCCACTCTAATCCAGACCTTCAGTCCTTTCTAAAGAAGGATAGGATTTGCAAATCTTCCCATTTGGGAACAGCTTAAGAAGGCTGATTTCACACCCTCCTCTCCCTACAGCCCTAGCCCCACCCATTTTTCTCAAGTGCTGTCTTGGATTACCTCCAAAAGGGTGTTAGGAGAAGCAATATTGTAGCTGATAAATATGGCTTTTCTCTTTGCATGAGAGTCCTACTGGTGGAAATCAAGCTTCAGATAATGTAGATCTCTCCTTCTGTAAATAAATGAGTAAAAAAGTATAATTATTTCTATCAAATGTAGGTTGCCTTAATAGAAGAACTATGATTGTAGCTGCATTCTTCATTTTAAAAAATTACATTTCTGAAAATACCAGTTAGACACTTTAGTTAAGCTTTTGCTTACAAATAATTGATTCACTTTTTCAATAATGGTTTTGGCTGCCATCCTAAATTATTTGTCCCATGCTTCATGCAGTGCATTCTACTTAATACAGATTTATTTGATGAAAGGTATATCTTTGGTTTGCTTTTTTGCCAACATCAGATCTTCTCTTAAAATGTAGTTTGCTTCTTTCATTTGTCATCCCAGAATAAATAAAATTAAATTTCCAATATAATTGGAATGTGAAGATTTTTATAAATGTAAATTGAAGTGTAAATAATAAAATTATCACATTTTCTTTATTAACATTCAGCCTAAGAGTTTTAGTTTCTTTTATGTTGTTTTACTAAGAGACAGAGTTTTTCTGAAATTGTTTGTTTTGTAGAAGATATTAGGTATTTTAACAGAATTGTCTCTTAAGTACCCTCCCATAGATTCCCACAACCCACACACATATGCAAACTATGCATTAATGAGCTTCATAATTAAAGGAGTCAATTCACACCTCTATTATTAACTAGTGGCATTGCATCTGTCCTGTTCTATTGATGCCTTTCTCACTTACTTATTGAAGCATTTAACAGTTTTAGCAATAGGGAATTACATAGCATGGGGTAAGTAGTCTAATTAGATGCAAGTGAAAGTCCTTGGGGGGAGAGATATTTAAAAAGTAATTTGAAGAATCTCTTAATGATGCTGGCAGTGAAAACTGTAGGCCAAAGTGAAAAAACGCATGTCAACATTGCAAAACATGGTTGCAATAATAGCCATGTTCACAATTTACTCATAAGGTTTGGAGGGTTGAGAGATGTTTGTTTTAATTTATCTTGAATAAAAATGTAAATTGTTTTTTTTTTCTTATTTTGGGATGCATTGATTGTCTTTTTAATTTGATAACCTTTCAAAGCTTATCTTATAAATAATAATGTATTTACCAACAGTAAACCAAAAGTCACAGAAAGCAGATAGTATACTCCATGCTGGCTCCTTTATTTTACTTGCAGAAAGTTTCAGAAGTAAAAAAGATTGCTAATATGTTCTGAGGATAAAAAAGGATAATGAATCTTAGATAGCAGAAATTGACTTCTGATTCCATTGTAAAAATCACCCCACAGAACAATCTGAGCACTGCCGCCATAATACACACGTTCTAAATCTGGAAGTTACAAACCTAAAGTATGTTCAATGTGTATTTTGATTTGTTTTATTCTATCAACATCATTCCAGGGGTGAAATTCTCCCGATTCGGACCGGATCGCCTGATCCAGTAGCGATGGAGGCGGTGGTTCGGAGAACCGGTAGCAAAAATCCCTGTCCCCCCCATGCTCAGCTGAGCCGCGCGATCATCAGAGGCTTTTTTTTTTACTTTTAAAAGCATTTTTTCTACAACCTCTTCGGCTGAAAAAATGCTTTTAAAAGTTAAAAAAAAAGCCTCTGATGATTGTGCGGTTCATCTGGGATCTTCAAAGGCTTTTAAAAGAAAAAACCCTTTTTTTTCTTTTAAATGCCTCTGACGATCCAAGCTGAGTTGCCTGATCATCAGAGCCTTTTGAAAGCATTTTTTTACAACCTCTTCACCAAAGAGGTTGTAGAAAAAATGGTTTTAAAAGTAAAAAAAAAAAAAATTGGCCATGCCCACCCAGTCACATTACCCCTCCACCACCAAGCCACGCCCACAGAACTGGTAGTAACAAATTTTAGATTTCATCACTGCATCATCCCTTCCCAACAACTTTGTGAATACAAAGAAAATTGTCAAAATGCTAGATTTCCAGACCCAAGAGTCTTCTTCTTCAAAGGAACTCATCAGCAATCTGCATAAAGATGTCAGAGTTTAGATTCTAGATGGATATGAGGTTCACTTTTATCACTGTAGAATAATTCTTGCTAATCTTCTAGGCCCAACTTCCCCAGCTTGTTAAATCTGGATGATGGGAATGTAGTACAACACATCTGGTTTTAAAAGGTTACTCTAGAGTTATGGTTGATTTCCTTTCTTCCTAGTTATAAATAAAACTATTATTTCGGAAGATGACAGGTTTTTGATATGTATGAACTAGTACTAGGCAAAAGGGGAAAAAAGACTATTTGAATGCTTAATTAAAATAGAACTTTTCTGATCTTGCTCCAAAACCAGCCAAGAAAATTGGCAGAATGAAGTATAGAAGATCTGGTTTAAGATTAGTTTTTCTACAGCTTCAAGAGTTGGACTGCTAAATTTCTTTGTCTGAGATGAAGGTGTTTTAGGGCACTTCAGGCATCCAAATTTTATGGGCCCTCCTGTACTCTTGGTTCCATACTGTGAGACCCTTCATTGTACATATCCTTACTTTCTATTCTATCCATGTGCGTGTGTTTTTCTCTCTTTACCAGCTCTTTGGTTTATTTTTCCCACAAGAGGGAGCTCACAGGATCCTTCCTGCTTTTCAACAGAAGCTATGTGGATAAGACTTCATTTCCCTTTTTATTTGCTATTCATTTTCTAAAGGTTTGTAACACACAAAGCAGCTTTTGAAATCCAGTTGCACTAATAAAATATTGAAGATGTTACCCTTGATTTAAATATCTTACCTTAAGAATCAAACTTTGCTTAATTCTTTTGAGCCATAACCTACAGTACTACTAAAAGAAACTTCATGATATTACTCTTTTCTTTCAACTTTATAAGTAACCGAGTGTTTTAACAATTTTATCACATAATTGAGCAGTGACATTTAAAAATATTGTTTCAGATGAAGGCTTTTTTGGTTATGAAAAATATGGAAGGCCACTCTTATAGATTATAACCATATTAAACAGAAAAGCAGATTACAGTACAGGATCTTATTTATTGTCAAGAGTACAGGCTTTTCTCAAGGACAAATTAATGAAAATGAATAACTTCATTAACAGTATTGATCATCATTGTATAAAGCTTTGTCACAGAAGTTTAGTAAAGATACATTTTAAAATGCCTCGATAGATTGAAACAAATAAATGAAGCAAACTAAATACACTATAAATATAATAATGTAAATTTAAATACATATTTTTCAATTAAATCGCCAAAAAATTTCTAAATGATAATTAGTTTGAATTAAATGCTAACATAGCAAGTGAGTAAAATATTTTTACTAAACCTTAATTATATAAAAATGTTGCTTTAATAATGCATTAAATTATTATTAAAATGTTTGATAATATTAGTAATTGATCTATCACTTTCTCAGAGTTAAGTGCCAACATTTAAATGTCATGCAGTCTCTATAATATTCTACATCCAATAACTCTTAACTCATTTTATATTTAGCTGCTCCTTATAACATGATGCAAAACAACATTTTGCTACATGCTGTATTGTTTTAGGTACAATCTGGAATTATTGGTATCTTTCTCATATATCCTTCTGTATGGACAGAGTCTTCTATTCTGTGGGATATTCTTATAACTATTTTCAAGAGTTTATCCAGGTATAATCAGTTTATCAGTATATTTAAGTGGGGTAGGAAATATTGTGTTTGTGTTTATTTCAGGCACAGAAATTTTACAGTCTTCCTTTCCATTTCTGTATCTCCTGCATATCTTCCCCATTTATTTGGGGAGGTCTCTCAGCTATTCATTGTGGATTTGGACGGGGTTCAAAGGTAAATATTTGAGACTGTTGGAAAACTGAAAGGGGATACTTGTTTTCATTGGAAGACTGATATACGGTAGTTGGGCACAATCCTGAGCAGCAGAGAAGAGTCCAAATTTGGAAAGTCTTCTCTTTCTAACTCATTTTGGTTTTCCAGTCAGGTCTGGAGAGTTTAGGAATGATAGGAGAAGGCCATTTTGAATGTACCTCCCAAGAGAATATAAGTGGAGGTTTTCATTAGATGATTTCATCTGTCTTTTTACCTCCTTCACTAGAGTCCAGAAAAAGATGGTCCCTGAAAAAGTTGATCTTTCAAGCAGCATTTTAAATTATCCTGATTGAATTATCCTGAGGCAAACAAATTAGGCAACAGTTTAAAGGGAAATGACAATTTTATTTTCCTGTATTGAGACTGGATATGAACCTGAGAATATAGAATGTGGAATGTAGTTTCGAGTCACAGGAGAGAGAAGTTCTTTGCCCTTTGGACACCACCACCCCCAACTTCAGAATACATTCCACCACACATTTAGGGATGACAAACCAAACAGCATTGTTCACCTCAGCTTACTTAGTGAACATGAAATATTCCACGTAATAGAATTTATTTGATCAACAATTGCATTTCTGGTGAAGAGCATTCTCCTTTATTTGGAGCTATACTACAGTAGTAATACAATGAACTTTAACTTTCTTTAAGGGCTGCAAGAGCATTAGTAAACATTTAAACTGACTTTGAAACCTATATAACTGGTGCCTGCTCATTACTTTCTTAAGAAAAGTATTTTATGGTATAGCTAGTGGTAGCTTTGACAGTGGGATGAAAACATGACTTTTTTGCACCATATCTTACTGAGATAGGAAACTCAGTAAAATAAATGTGCAGGCTCTTCTTTAATTTTCTCTGCATTCAGGTGAGAAAGAAGGAAATATATTTGATAAGGCTTTTAGGTATTTTAGAACTGAGTTTTTTTTAAAATCCTTTGGATTTTTTTCCTTTGGATGTTTTAAAGGGATATAAATGGATGCCCATCTGCAACTCTTTAAAGCAACCGCCTCCTTTCCTGGTATCATGGGGCAGCTACATAATCCTGGGAAAGAGACAGTTGCTTTAAGAGATGCAGAGAGGATCTGCATTCATGCCCCTATGCACTTTAACAGACCTTTTGCACACTGAATCTGAAGCACTCTATAACCCTAATACGAGACTCCTGTCAATATCAAAGTTGTCACAGAACTATAATCCCAGTTGTTTGCTGCCTTGCATAGGGACAAACCTATCCCTAGGCTTTACCATAAAAGAATTTACAGGGTAAAACATCAGATGTAGCTTAGACAAAGTAAGTTAATGCTTATAATACATAGTTTAAAATAGGAAAAGTAACATCACGCTATCAATGTTACAAGCTGTAAATTTCTGAAAAGTATTTTAAACTATTATACAGGCAAGATTTTCTATGTAAAACAGACTTGAGATTATCTCAGTAATATGTCACAGTTTAGTTGCATTCTTCTTACGCAGGGAACCTGCCTCACTCCAATAAGTTAAAGTCTTCTTTAAATCCAGCAGACTTTTCTTTATTCTCTTCTCTTTTCCAGCAGTCACATAAATAATTATGACTGCCTTTTTTTCAATCTTTCCCAACCCGCTTCCTCTTACAACTTCAGTCCCTATGCATTAGAAATTACCAGGTTGGTAAAAGCTGTTTGTGTCTGTGTACTTAATACTGGGGCATCCTAGAGCTATGAATTCCATTTAAATCTTCTTTTTGCAACTTAACTGATTTATGGCAGAGCCTTTAGCCCTTTAGCAAGAAATTACAAATTAACACTGGCACAGGAATACATTTGTTTTGATTTTCCATAATACATATAAATAGGTGAAATTGTTTTATGAGCTGCAGTTATATTTTCTAGGACCTAGTGGCATTCTGCATTTTTTTTTCCTGCACATACATTCCATGGTTTGCGTGACCTAAGTTCTAAGGGTCTCCCCAGACATAAGTAATTCCTTCATATTCCCCCACCCCTGAAGTTCTAAAGCAAACTTTAAACTAAAACCACCTGTTGCTCTCAGCCATTCCAACAAAGCACAATCAGTAGGTAAATCAAGATGACAGTGCCCACCACTCATTGCTGACTTAGTATGCCATATCGTATTTTTATGCAGTGCAATGATGGGAGAAAATGGGGAGAGGAAAACCAAGTTCAGAAGAATGTGTACACACACACACACACACACACTATCGTTTTATCATTCCTAGTGATCCAGATCTAGAAAAAAGCAGTTACATGTTTCTCTTCTTTTTGACAGTTATTATTACATGATTACTGATAATATTTAATCCTTTCTATTTAAAAAAAACTGCAAAAGAAAAATAATTACAAGAAATATAGCATAACTGTTATTTTTTGGAATTTATTTTAGTAATTCTATGCCATAGGGAAAAAATAGTTCACGTAGAAACTTAAAAAAATCGGTGCAGTTTAAATGTTGATTCATTTAAGGAAGTCAAATTAAAAGAGGGGTGCAATAACAACCAGCAGTCCAGCAAAATAAAATAATAATAATAAAAAACCAAAACAGAAATGGTCTCCGTATACTGTAAGTAGTATAATATGATTTTTTTCTGATCTCGCTATTGTACAGCTGGAATAAGCTGGAATAAGTTAATATGGCACCTGGACAGTGGTGCTAATTTTAACACATAATTCTGTCCCAAACCTAAAACTCAAACATGTTTTAAAAAAAACATATAAAATAGAACATACCCTCAAATATACATGCAATTTATTAGAATCTAATGCTTTTTTCAGCCCAGAAAATAATGTCCATCATTTCCATCATGGGGACAGTCTTTGTATAATAGGTTGAATACTATACTAATTAGACTTCAGACTAGAATTAGACTTTAATTATACTTCACAGCTGGCATTTAAATCTAACATTTAGCCATAAAAATAAGTGTTATACTTACCACATAGTCTTCTGGAATCCTGACATCTAAGCATAGCCTATAAATTAATATGCTGTATATTAGGATTATCCTAGCAACCACAGTGAGGTGAGATGGAGTAAACTATAAAGAACCAGTCAGTACACAAAGATTATTAATTGCAAGTAAAGGTAATGTGACTGTTTATTTATTTATAAATATTATAGTTGCTTATGTCACCTTTAGGCAGCTCAAAATTAAAATATAAAAGTACCACAGTACATTAAAAAACACAATACTGTATTATAACATCAGAAAAGCTCCTAGAAACAGTCACACAATTATAATCCCATACGAGGTGTGCCTAGTTAATAACTAGCCAACACTTCTGGTCTTTAAGAGTTTCTGGAATGCAAACAGGGTTAGAGTTGTCAGGATCTCAAGGGCAGGTGCCCTTCCATAAGGCAGGTTCCACAGCAAAGATGGCATCCTTCCTAGGACTTACTAGATAACATTCTTTCACTGCAGAGGCCTGGATCATGCTTATCTTACTATATTGGTGGGACCCACGGAAATCATTGGGGAGAGGGACAGAAATAACTTGGTTCTATGCAATATAGGGATTTATAGGGTTAAACTAAACTTCTTTTTCCATATCCTGATTTTCAATTATTCTAGGCACGAAGAAAAACCCTAATAGATGGACAAGGATGGAAATGTATAGCTAAGATATCATCAAAATACTGGTGGTATTTACCTCACACCTAAAATGATCACACCTAAAATTAAGGATAGTTGGAAAAGGATGGAACCCTGAGACACCCGTATCTATCTATCTATCTATCTATCCCTCCCTCCCTCCCTCCCTCTCTCTCTCTCTCTCACTCACACACACATACACACACACACACACACACACACACACACACCATTCATTTAGAACCAGCCCTAGTGGTAAGAGAAGAGCTAACACAAAACAGTGTCCCCTACTCCAACCCCATAAGCCAGTTTAGAAAGATAACATGATAATATAAAAACCTCTGAAAAATCAAGGAGGGTACTGGATGCAGTACCCCATCCTAAGCATACCAGAAATGATTCATAAATGTGATCAATTCCATTTTGGTACTATAACCTGATCTGAAATACAGTTGAAAATATCTTCAGGTACTATACTACATTATTTCTGCTTCAATTCTCTGTGATACAGGATAGATTTTTTTTCTCTTGTGGGCTTTTCTTAAGAGTTAAGAAACAAAACCAGTTGAAAATGCTAGCAACTGATCAATCTTTGTCTTCAAATGTCTTTTGGGGAGTCATATACATCTTTCCTACTGAGGCAGATTCTGCCCCTACTTCCATTAAAAGTCTTTATTTTTGTTTTTCTATCAGATAGTGTGCTTCCGTTCTTTTCAGCCATCTCAATAATAGTAGCCATTTGTTTTTCTTTGATCCATTTATTAATTTCATGGTTGTTTTTCCATATTGTTGTTAGTTGCAAAGTTGTGTCCGACCCATCGCGACCTCATGGACAACGTTTCTGCAGGTTTTCCTGTACTCTGCCATCCTCTGGAGTCCATTTAAGCTCACGTCTGCTGCTTCAGTGACTCCATCCAGCCACCTCGTTCTCTGTCGTCCCCTTATTTCATGCAAATATTGAAATATGAGTGAAGAAAATGGATGAGACTAAAGTCCTGATCACTTAGAGAAAAATGTGGTTGTTTATGTAAATATATATATATATATATATATATATATATATATATATATATATATATATATATATATGTGTGTGTGTGTGTGTGTGTGTGTGTGTGTGTGTGTGAGTTGCCTCCCCCAATGTTTTTTTTCTTTTTGAGAATTTATCTCCCCAATGTCAACATTGTCACTTAAGACAGTCAAATGAAAAATTACATATTAGGAAATGATCTATAGGACTTAATTTCTCCTGCATTACATTCTGTTTCAAATATTTGATCTGATGTTCAGAATGTAAATAGCGGGTGGGCTATCCAGTCCATAAGACAAAAGGAAAATGTTTGTAGTTTATGTCTTACAGAGATAACAAATAGATCAATGCTATTTAAAATAGTATGCTACTGTAGAAAATAGGGAATGTTTCTTTATTCTTTCGGAATTTTTTTATCGTTTGGTTAACTGGGGTTCTAAAAGATGATACTGTTGAATGCTATGTAAGCTGTAAGAATGCATGTTCACCTTCTCTCACATAGAGCAGATGGATGCTTGACTGGCTGCTAATCCACAGCTGGAATGGTTTCAGCATTTTCCATGTTGCTGAGTTAGAGTGGTTTTCTAGTGGACTGAGAGGGCAGCAGGAGAGGGATATCATTATTCATCTGTATCCCAGTGGGATTGCTGCCAGGAGAGATTAATTTTTTCTCTTATGCTTGTAAAACAAGCTCAGGTGGAGTCTGTAATCCTCAGGGCACGGGTGGCAGATCAAGGAAGATGCTACAAAGCTAGTTAATTTTCAGATTCTAGGGGAAACAGAAGCTCTGTTAGATATATAAATACATGATTGCAAATTTAAGTAGCTCAAATCCAAATGGGATCTTTCCAGACATCTGGTACTGAAATCTCTATTTTTCTTTGTTTTTAATAGAAGTTCTTGCTAGTTCGAATTGCAGCAAAAGTAGCTCTCTTCAGTTACCTTCCCCTTGGCAGATCTATGAAATATATTTTACAAGTAGTAAATAGGAATGTAAGATGAGTCGAAGTATAGAAAGCACAGGTTTATTGAATGTGCACACTGCATCCTTTATTACAAAATAGCCAAGTTAAATTTTCCACTTTTCACTCTGTTTGTTCCCTCTTCCCCAGTCACCAAAATATAAAAATAGCATTCATTTAAAGTCCAGTGCTCAGCAACTCAAGCAGATTTCTACATAAACATTTAAGGATTTCTATTATTGGGGGTGGGGATTGTCTTTAAAGATAGAGCCATCAGCCAATATTTAGCCTACTGTCAATGCCCCTGCCATTATGGTCACCAAAGAATAGACTGGTTTTAAATTACTGAGATTTAGTAAAATATGTTTTTATCATATGACTTTATATAGTGGCTTCAAACAGCAGCAAGACTTTAGCCCAGTTAGCTGGATTAGTTATGGAGATGGTCTTTCAAGTTTCAATATCCCCTGTAGATCCAGCCTCTTTTATCCCAGAAGTCTTAGAAGATGAGAATTGGCTCAGTGATACTGGAAGGCTATTGTCACTTAAGGGATTCATAGCCAGAAATCCCTTAAGGCTCTCCACTATTTAGATAGGAGGGGGTACTCTTATCCAAGGGGATTAAAGCACCTTAGTTAAACCTGGATTCTGTGCAAATGCATTGTTCACTTACATTTATACAATATCTTAAAATTCTAGCTGATATAACTCACTGTTCAAACCATTACATATCTCTTGTATAACATGGGTCCCCATTTGTGGTCCATATAGAATATTCTTCATCAAGAAAAACATAATGGAACTCCGCTCATAAAACTGGACTTTCCTATCTTTTATATGGCACTTTGGAAAATCATCTCCCATTATAGCAATAACACTTAGACTTCTATAGCGCTTCACAGTGCTTTACAGCCCTCTCTAAGTGGTTTACAGAGTCAGCATATTTCCCCCAACAATCTGGGTCCTCATTTTACCCGCCTCAGAAGGATGGAAGGCTGAGTCAACCTTGAGCCGGTCAGAATCAAACTATCGAACTGCTGGCAGTCGGCAATCAGCAGAATTAGCCTGCAATTTTGGGATAGGGAAATTGACAGGGACAAATTTCTCCACTCATAGTAACTTTCCCTATTCAATTTATTCAATTTAGAAAATTTCCCATCCCCCTAGCTATTGGGAATCCGAAAGAGCTCACTTATAGTTTAAAAGAAAGCCATGCTGACTGGAAGGTTATTAAATCAAAGAAGCTTGATTTGCAATCAGTAATAACTTGTTTCTGGGCAGCTTTTTCAACAAACATTCTGCTATTTTCATATTGTCATCAACTTGTATAAACCATGCCAAACTAAGAGGTAGAAAGTTAAACTTTTTAAAAGAATTCCTGATTACAGTATTTTAAATGTTTCTTAACTTTTTGTCAATGTATAATAATAGTGAATATAATACCTTGCAATCGGTTATTATGTCTGACAAGAATTAGTCTAAAGCAGGGTGTCAAACTCCCGGCACACAAGCTGGCTGCGTTATGCGCTGCCTACACCTGGTTTAGCGAAGGGGGAAAGGGTCATGATACATCATGTGACAATGCCCTGATGATGCAAGTTTGACACCCCTGGTTTAAAGCATCTCTGAGATGCCCGAATATCCCTATCTTCGGTTTTATACTTTCCCCCATGCTGAGAGTTTTTTAGAAGGTTCTAAGTCCTTGTCTTTGGGATCAGTTAGATAGAAATGCACTACTACTGTTACGGAGTATCAATATAACAGATGTGGAAAATTGAAGTAATTACTTTGTGAGCAAGAGATACCTTTCATGGATGATTATCCAGACACCATCCTATACAATTGTCATACAGATGTCCACATGTTTTACATGTGGTACAGTAAGATTGCACCGCAGGCTTGAGAACTTGGGCTAATATTTTGGAGAACATATTGTATATCAGGGCATAAGAAAACACAACTGTGATTAATGGGACAATGGAACTTGCATGGATTTTGATTCTCTTGAAAGACTTTACATACATGTACGAAATTAATATGGTAAAGATGGAAACCAAACAACCCTTAATTTTGGGGTTGTTAACTAGCATAGGTGTTATTAGTACTTGGTCTGCTTTGTTTAGGTATCAATGAATATATATGCTCTCACTGTGCACATTATTAAAAATTCAGTCTGCAGATATTCTTATGGAAAAGAGACATCCATAAATACATTTTTAAAAAATTGCTTAAGTGAGGCTAATGTTTTAACATATAAAAGGGAACCATGTCCTATGAATTCCTTTTAGTAAGGTCTAAAATAGTTCCTGACTTGAAAAAGAATTGATTTTCATCATTAAGCTGCTAAGCTATTGAAAGCCACAAACCACAAGCAAAATTGTGCTGACAGATACCAGCATTCTGTGCTGTGTGCTGGGTTTTTTTGTTGGAAAGAAAAACACCATTACTTGAGGCTAACAATAGTATTAGATCTGTGAGCTTATGAGAGAAGAGCAAGTTTTGAACCTTTTTGAGGGAAGTGCCCTGTATGATGGGTAGTGAAAGAAGAAATATAAGTTAGAGAACAAATTAAGAAAATGATTAGATTGTATAGGCTGTTGGTTTATTAAGTGAGAAATATTTCCTATACAGTTTGGCTAGATAATTTTTACTGAAAATAAGAATGAAGCCAAATGAAACAGTTGCTTTCCCTCTGCCATTCTAAATAAGCAAGTTCCTCTTACATCCACACAGTAGCCCACACCTGTAGCCTATTCTTCCTTCTCACAAATTAACCAAACTGTTTGTATGGCACTTAGTGGCCTTAAAACTGAGCAGTTATTGAGTGTTCACATAGCTACAAAGTGGGAACCCTTCCTCCCAATTTATTCCTCACATCGACTCATCAACATCAGCTCCATCTTGTCTGAATAGAATTTATTATTGTTCACCTTCACTCAGCCCAGTAGCAAATTCAGGCAAATTCAAGCTACCAACTGCTTCTTGGACGGGATTATAAATAGTAGTAGAGCTGGTGCCATTGCCATACTGAGAACTTCAAATTTCATACAGATATTGAATAGCATGAGGAATAGTATATCTCAGTGGCCTAGAGATTAACTAGTAGATACCATCACTATTTTCTGAAAACCATCTGATGTGAAGAACTAGAATATTGTCACAAGGTTCAGTACAATCAGATGATGCAGAAGGATTCCATGGTCACTGACTTCCAGTTTCCAATTTAGATATCCATGAAGGTAACAAAAGTAGTCCCATTATCAGTATCATTCAAATGTACTTGGAGATACAAAATCCATTCAGTAAAGAATTCCTTCAATAGAAATCCTAAAAAGTGGACATAGGCACCATATACCATCTGCAGGAGCCTCGGTGGCGCAGTGGTTAGAGTGCAGTACTGCAGGCCACTTCTGCTGGCTATCAGCTGCCTGAAATTTGGCAGTTCTAATCCCACCAGGCTCAAGGTTGACTCAGCTTTCCATCCTTCCGAGGTGGGTAAAATGAGGATCCAGATTGTTGGGGAAAATATGCTGACTCTGTAAAACTGCTTAGAGAGAGCTGTAAAAGCACTATAAAGCAGTATATAAGTCTAATTTGTCCATTCCCATCCTCATCAGTTTAATCACCCACCTTAGAAGAGTCAACTATTTTGACAATTATCATCCAATCTCCAGTTTCACTTGTGAAAAAGCCTTGAGCTCTAGCTCTCAATGGAAAACAGTTTATATAAATCCTTCTGAGTCTATCTTGGGAACAGGTTTTGGCACAAAGATAGCCTTTGTCTCATTAATAAACATCTGGTATGTTGTGACTTTTGAGACTATTGGTCACAATATTATACTGAAGTTCTTGAGAGAGTTGGATGGGTAGGTGTTGGGAACATTTTTTCAAGATTATCTTGTTCCAATATTTCTGGACACAGTCACTGGCATTGAAATAAATCTACTTGGCCCTTTCAGAATTATTCCTGGGGTCCTATAAGAGCCTCTATTACTTCTGCCTCAGTTGTTGGATCTACTTTTAGCAGAGCCATCTTCAGTTTGTCATTTCTGTCCCATTCTTCGTAAAGAAAAGGACCTTAGCTCGTCTACAAGTGTTCCATACAGATGCTCCTCATGAGGAGACCACAAGACTGATGGGGGAGACCAGGGAATAAGCCATTTTACTCCAAAATAGTTGGCACTTTTAAAAGGACACTAGATTCACATTATGTCTTTTTCTAATCACTTTTGGAAATTGCTTCTTATCTCCTTTTCAGCTATTATGAACCTTTGGATCAACAGATTTTACAGCACAGGGTGAATTTCCTTCTATCCTTAGTGCAAGAAGTTTTAAATAATAGTTTAAAAACTTTTTTAAAAATTCTTTTGGACAAACTGCAAAAGGATGATTAGAACTTTAATTTTGGAAAGTTACAAATAAAGACTTGAAATAACATTTTGGGTTAATTATAAAAATCCTTCTCATGAGAAAGGATGAGGATAAGGAGAACTCATGGAGTTTCTCTTTAAAAAAACTGAACAGGATGAGACTTTAAAGTTGGGCACTAGAGGGTACCAGAAGGAACTAAAGATTACAATTAAAAGAGTACATTTAAATTTGACTTTCTATGCAGAACAAAGAGAAATATTTTAACATTCAATATATTGAAGGATATTTTTAACAATTGCTCCAGCTACATGTTTCCTTTTGTGCAAACCTAGACTTAAATATATGCAGAGTCTTCATATGCCTTCATTTTGTAAAGAACCAGATACAGGAAAACAAATCAAAGCTGAATTTGTATTAGATTAAGATATTATTGATTCCAAGTATGACATATCAAGGAAATATACCTGATCAGGACAGGTTTGCACTTTTCTTTAATTGTTATCTTCATACCATGAGGATCTTCCAGAATTCAAGCTAGTCATATACCGGTAATATCAATGAAAGGATGGCCTTTTATAAGATTTATTCTATAAACCCACTGCAAATAAACAAATTGCACACTGTCATATTCAAAGTCTTACCTTTGTCTTGTGCCTTTACCTAACCTTTGCCTGGTGCCCAAATTGCCTGCAGATCTCCTCTGCTACATTTTACCTTAATTCTTAAGTCATTATTAAAGGGTCAGTTTTTGCTGGTCTCACTATGAGAATGAGCAGCTAATTCTGCTTTTCTGCAATGGGCTCTAGATTATGAAATAACATAACTGGAATTGAGATGTGGCAGCTCTTTTTTATCGTTTAAAGAGGAGATTTTAAAAAAACCTATACCAATTTTGGATTTTTAGACTTAAAAAGAAAGACAATACTTTTTTTAAAAAAAAAATTAAATTGCTGGATTGTAAGTGATCATTAGAATATTACGGGATGTTTGCAAACTGACTATAGCCATAAAATAGGAATAAATCTCATATTTTTTAAGAAGAGAAAGGTGAAGATTCATATTTGAAAGTCCTGTTCATATCTTAACTTGTCTGCTGCACACCCTCCTTTACACCCTCTTGATTCAGTTCTGCATGAATGTGTTATTTCTCCAGCTATTTTCTAAGGTCATTGCAAGTAATGGAGATTTAAAATAGGGGGTCAGAGAAGTGTTACTTCCAGATAATGCATGACTGTTTCCCTGGCATACCTGAAAGGGAGAAGCGGACTGAAACTATAACATTTGATAGCCAGGCAGATGAATTGGTACATGATACTTTGATTGAGCAGGCCAAAAATAAACAAACAAACAAATAGCAACCCTTAAATCATCCTGAAGGTACAAGCAGAATTTTGCCCTATGTATTCAAAGCAGGAGAGAAAAAAACAACACTCACATTTGTCCTTTCAAACCATGTAGCAAATGTGTCCTCAGTTCTGTATCTCCCTGAACAAATAAAAATTCATTTGCATTCATAAAACTTTAAAAACTATATATCCTATGAAGCTGGTACCACAAACCAAATCTTGTGGAGTAGAAATAAACTTCTAGAAATAGAAAGTTGTATAAAAATTAATATCACAGGAGTAAATTTAACTACAATATTGCTAGGAGCCATTTTAATAAAGGTGTTTCCTTTTGCTTTGTTTGCTACTTATAAATTTAGGACTGGCTTAATTCCATCTGTTTGCTAGTAGATGGTGGGGAAAGCTAGCTCATATATTAGGCTTATAATTAATAAATCACCCAAGAGTTGAATACTCTCTCTCTCACACACACACATATCAATAGGTTAAATGACTTGGTGAAAGAAGCAAAATTTTAAAATGCATATGTTTAATCTTATAGCTATAAAAAGTAAATCTTAAAAACTGAGCAAATAATTTAGAGAAAATGTGCTTAAAAGTGAATCAGTACAGGGCAAATATTTTTACTAGCCTTCATCTATTTCTTAGCAAGTGTTGCTTTTCCTTGGATCCAGAGAATGGTGGGGTTATATTTTGCTCGTAACTTAGTCAAGGTACATTGTATGTTTCTCCATTTTATTTTGTGATAAAACAAACCAAACAGAAGATTTGTAGCAGGCTTTTTTCTTAGTACAAGCTTCATAGTTACTGTATTGATTTCTTTTACCCATTTTTTTCCATAATGAGAGAACAAGATGAGGATTGGCCCGATAACTAGGATAAATAGGCTTCTCTCCTATCTCTAGGTTACAATAATTTCAGATCTTGTTTTTTCTATCCTACCTCAACTCAAATGAATTTGATAGTAAAGTTGAAAGCTGCTCTATTGTCTAGTAGGCCAGAAAATATTGGCATATTGAAGTTGAAAAACATTGTAATAATGATAGTCTGACTTTATCACAAACTACAGAAAACAGGTGTTCTGAGGTAGCACTTTTGGTAGCAAGTAGACCATAACACATGCTTCAGCATCTAATTTTATATCCACTTGTCTTTAGATGAAATTAAAGAGCATTGAGATACATATGTTAATGTTTTATTTTATGTTAACCTGCTTTGTTATGCTTAAAAGTATATTAAATATACTGTATTTTTCAGAGTATAAAACACACCTTTTTCCCCCAAAAAAGAGGGTGAAAATCTGGGTGTGTCTTATACTCTGAATGTAGCCCCATCCAGCCTCTCAAAGGAGGTTTCAGAGGCTGAAAAATGCCTCCGAAAAAAAGCTTCAGAAAAAAAGCCTCAGAAAAAAAGCCTCCAAAACAGAGCTTCAGAAAAAAAGCCTCTGAAACGGAGGTTTCAGATGCTGAAAAAGCAAGGTACAGAGCTCACAACCAATGAACCTGTTGCTAAAATTCACCTCTGGGAACATCTGATTGGGGGTATTCCGGGAGGCCAATCCACCCGCCAATCAGCTTTTTTCTTATTTTCCTCCCCAAAAATTTATACTCTGGTGTGCCTTATAGTCCGAAAAATACGGTATGTAAGTGCTTTTAAAGTCATTTTAAATAATTTACTTGATATTGTTTTGATTTTTTTCCTTAAGATGCTTTTCCGTAAGACTGTTACAGGTTGAAACATTAAAAAAAGAGATGCCTTTAATGCATCACTAATTGTGGGGTGATGATTCAGGTATGTGCTTTCATACTGGTGGAAGTGTATCTTTCTACATTTTCTCCACATAGCAGTTTCGCCATCATCCCCATAAAATAGAGATGAGATTAAATGAGGCATAATGCAATATCAAAGTCAGTATTGTGTAATAACTAAGTTGGCTAGAAACCCAAAGACTGTAACTAGAACTCCTGGCTAGAAGCCAGGAGACTGTGAGTTCTAGTCCTCCCATAGGCATAAAAGTAGGCTGGGAAAATTTGAGCTAGTCATTCTCTTTCCAAATTCATAGGTATGTTCTTGTGACGAAAAGATGAGGTAGGGAAAAAATATATATGCACATTTTTATTCACAGTGTATGGAATATAAATACTGACTTTATCTAAAGATTTGTTTAATTGTTATAGACATCCTTCCATTATACGTAAGTGTTGCTCGTGAGTGCTAAACAGTTTTGACTGTAAAACATTATTTATAATGCTCTTTGTTTACTGTTCCTGTTCATTCCAATTTCCATGGTACTTCCAAAGTCCTTGTTCAAACTTTTTATTTTCTGTATTTCTAAAACCTTTTATTTATTTGTATCTTGTTCAGAATTTATAATCTGTGCCAATCCCAAAGATTCTAGGTGACTAAGTACAAAATAGCTGAAATAGAAACAATGCAAACAGTAGACTAGAACAGGGGGGGGGGGGGGGCAGAATAATAATACAGTATCAAAATCTGGAATGGCAATCTCTAATCAACCACAACTGAAGGCTGATTGGAACAGTACTGCTTTTAATGTTTCCTAAAACTGAATAATGTTAGCACTGAAGAGACCTCCAGAAAGAGGTTGGGGAGGGGGCTACTATGGAGAAGGCCTGCCATTTGGTCCACCTCCTATGAACCTTTCAAATAAGGGACCTCCAGGAAACCCTCTCTGGGTGACCCCACTAGATTCATTCATCACAAGATAATGGCTAACATTTATCAGTGTTGTGCCATTTATGATTTTTAAGGGTCATAAGTAGTATTTTGAACTGAGTCTGGAAGCTTATTGGTAGCCAATGAAGCAACATTAAAATAGAGACTATTCTATTTTAGTCAGTTTAGAATAATGAAAACAAAAATAACTAGTAACTTTGCTGCCAAAACTTACAGCCATTGTAGCTTCCAGATCATCTCTGAGGCAGCCCCGATGTATTACAATAGTCCAGCTGAGTTGTTAATTTTATTGTTGGCAAGTAGCAACTTAGACTTCAAGAGAACACCTAAATTTTAAATCATGCCCATTGTTGTTGGAAGTCAGAGAACCTAGGAAGTTTTAATAATCTACATAATATATGTGTGGATCCAAGCAATGTGGCCATTTGCAATTGATGGGTGGAAATGTTGTCAATACAGAGATTTTCTAAGTGCCTTCCAAGATTTTTTTGGTATGGCACCCAGTGTGTCAATAACTATTTGTATTATTGGGAGAGCATTATCCCATCCAGAGCAATTACCAGGGCCAATTTTCTTAAGATTCTGTGTTTATGAACAAACAAGAGTTTTGGCTTGGAAATATTTAACATGAGCTTGCTTTGCTCCATTCAAATTGTCACAGTCTCCAGACACCTGTTCAGGACTTCCAAAACCTCTCCTTTATTTCCTACAGAAATTATGTATAGCTAGGTATACTTCACCCCAACCTGATGGATAAATTCTCTAAAAAACAGTTCATCTAGATGTTAAATAACATGAGAGAAAGCAGTGGGCTCTGTTGAACTAGAATAGAATACAGGAAAAGAAAGTACAAGTTCTCAACCAAAAAGTTTTATAAGATAAAGATTTCAATAGAACAAATGAAAAGATTATTATGTAAGAGGATAGGGAAGTTGCTTGGACAGAGTGAAAAATTTTCTTGAAAAGAAAATTATGTTACAGACTACCACAGAAGTATGGATATATACTAATAGAAAGAATACTTGCTGGAATGATGAAATGAAAGATGACGCAAGTGAGAAAAAATGTATATAAGAAAATAATTGATGAACACATACATATATGTACATCACCTTTTAAATATTGTCGGAAAAGCCTGGCTGCAGTGCTAAATTTACATAATATATTACTAGTGCCTCAAATACCACATTAAACAAGCTTCCCAGTATAGTGTTGATAAAGAGGACAGTTGCATTTACAAGCTCAGGGAATGTGAGAGGCTGATTTGGTTTGGTTTGGTTTGGTTTAGTTTAAGACTCTTAGTGTTACAAATTAATCAGTTTGGCCTGAGAAGTCTACAACTCATTAACTTTAAAGGCTTTGCTATTTCTCATGGTTGAACTTAAGTTTTAACATAAATAAGGCTTTCTTTTGTCACCTGCATTGGTCAAGTTATTTCACATCTCACAACTCTGTCCAATGTATATTTGCCTAGGAGTATTACTGACTTTAATGGCACTTGGTCCTTAGTTATTTTGCACCAGATTGTGATTGTGCTGCATAATATTATACAGGCTGACTAGATGTTAGTCTCATTGTATAGAAGACTTAGTGCCTGCAGCCTTAAATCACTATAAAATATGTTACTAAAATATAGCATAATTGTTTTTTAATAACTCTAGGAACTGGTATACAATATAAATCTACATTGGAGTAAAGTAATTGTATGCTTAAAATAATTTGGAATAGAGAATAACAGTGATGAAATAAAAAGAGCTTACAAATAATATTAATTGAATAGAAAAATTGCTGTAATTTCAAGCTATTATTTTCCCAACCTCTTCTGATAGAAAACTATGTATTTTAAGACTTTTGGATTTTATCCCTTGGTATATCTGTTTTTGTGAATTTTCACTTGATACTATATGTGACTGATTAACATTTGGATAGCAGTGATTTAAAATTAGTTTTAATTAGGGAATATAGTGGGGGCCTTTAGGTTTTATTAGGGACCAGTAAAGTATCCGTTGTAGCTTTTTTATAATTATGGTACCAATATCTCCTGAACAAAACAAATCTATTTCATTATTTCTTCTCTTTGGAATATTGGTTTTGAACTGCTAGGTAAGACAAGAGAAAACTCAGAATAAATGTTAACTTCAATAACACAGGAAAAGTTTTTGGATTTGGAACTGATTTTTAGGCAAAAAGATGAATGAATGAATGAATGAATGAATGAATGAATGAATGAATGAATGAATATGCAAAATGCTTCTAATTTTAGTTTAACACAGAATTGTATAGAAATATAAAAGGACCATCTTGTGATACCCTAAAATCAATAAATACGATCTTCCATCATTTTGGGAGATTTGAGTAGATTTAAATGCAAATAAAAACTTGTAATTGCTAACAGTTGTGAAAATCCCTCAGTCTGAGAACTGAATGGCCATTGGCTATTCAAATGTAGAATGATAACTGAGATGTAGACAGCCTCAGTTCTATTTTAAGGCTGCATGATGTTAGCTACCAACGTTTTATTTTTGTTTACTTTTGTTCTTGGCAATTTAGAAAGGAATAGATTTTATGGTCTATTGTAGCTCTTTTTCCAAGAAGTGCTATGGCATATATTTTTGAAATTGCTGTTTGGTTACTAAATCCTGGTATGTGATTTTTTTTCACTTTGTAAAAAAAGAAAGGGGGAGAAGGTTGAGAGGAATCAGAATAAATATTTGTATCAGTGCAACCAAAAACTGTTGGGGACTCTATAAATACTTTCTCAGCTGCTTCACTTTTCTTCCTCATTATTTCCTGTTGGCCAAAAGGAAACCCAGAAAGCTTCCAAATCTTATGTGATTTTTATCCCTTATATATCAGCAGATACATCAGATCTTGTTGAATTTCCAAATTCATTCAGCTTCTTACTGGCACTTAAGGGAAATGAAGGAACAGTTCATTTGGCATTCTTAATGTTCTTATTGATGTACCTGTTTTCCAATTATGAACAGTCTTTTTAAAGTGGTGCTGCCAGGCTCTTGTTTTTGTTATTCATAAATTGGCATTGTGTAGTCTGTGGAACTTGCAGGGCAGGTTTGTGCTAAAAAGGGAAATGAATGTAGAAAAAAACTGAGTGAACAGCAAGGCCACTTTGATTTGATTATGAAGGATGTTTCTTTATTCCGTCTTCTTCCTGCAATCTGAAAACAGTAGCAGGGGGTTACAAGCTGAGTTCATCATAGAGTTGTCAATCACTGCCATTTCACATTTGCAGTGGAAGATGTCTTTATTCAAGGACAGCTGGGCAAATCAGAAGCACAGATTTGCAGTTAGTAGCCTGTCCTGCCGATGCTAAGCAAACAGGGACAGGGCAGGCAGACCAGCCTGTCACATAAAAATATAATGGACTAGGCTGACCTTGGTGCCCTACATTCAGCTTCGTTCCCAGATGCATAAAAGCTCCAGTGCTCATTCTCAATTTCCTTTAATTACTTACATGATGTAGATAAGAAAATGAACTTCACTTACAATCATCCATCACACACACATAGGAAATGAAGTAGGCAAAGTGTTTGAAACCAGAGGAGTATTTTGGAAGTAAATAAAACAGGTTGTTTAAGGGGGAGAAAGGAGACTTTTTCTGTTTTCCAGAAATACCTACTCAGCTGCAGCCATTCTGCTGATCCCACCCCTTAGCCTGTCTCATGGCTAGAGCTACCAAGCCCAAAAAGAAAAAAATCTCCTTGGTAAATATCCCTTAAAATATTGTTAAGGGATGTGGCTTAAATAAGAGTGAAACAAACATGAAGAATTCTGTAGGGCTTAAAATGGCACTGACCCTTTGGTTCAGAAAATAAATGACCACAGTTTTCACAAAAGAATAGAAAAGACCTCAAGGATTAGGTAGCAGTTGTCTGCAGTCTGTCTTTAAAAAAAAAAAAAAAAACACTGTTCAAAGACCATGACATTTTTAGAGGTTGCTTAGGTTTTATTTCTAGGGTTTTCTGAATTATTATTCAAGTTTTTTATCCTCTTGTCTTGAGGCTTTACCTGTCAATTAAAAGGAATACTTTATTGTACAGTAACCATGTGCGCACAAGTAAAACTTATTACAATTAATTCTCATACACAGCTTTCACACAGTTAACTTTAATTAATCTGCAGTTGGCCAAATTTACAACTGAGAGAGCATTTTCTTCTGAAAAGCATTTGAACTTTTGCCAAAAAACATTACTATATTGTAAATGTAGCCCAGCCTTTCTCTAGTGCTTCTTGTGCTTATGGATGAGCAATAAATCTGAAAGCTTTAGGAACACTTAGGTAACTTTTTCCAATCTGTGCTTCCAACTGTGGTCCTTTGTAGCTACAGAGGTCCGTATTTCTCATAAGTGGTTTTATTAGGGGCTTGGGTAAAATTTGCCAAAGCAAGCTCCTAGTTGTCTATATCCCAGTTCTTTCCATTATTTTTTTTTTTACACTGATGTTCTCTCTCTGTCTCTTTCTCTCTCTTTCAGGATGCTGAAGAATACACAGACCTCCCAGTGAGGCACAATGAGGATCAAATGAATAGCGAACTGGCCAAATGTCTCCCCATTGAAGTCAACCCACATTCTTTTGACAGCTCACACACCAAATGTCATCTTCTGTTGCAAGCCCACTTTGAACGTGCGGTGCTTCCATGTCCAGATTATGTCACTGATACCAAAACGGTGTTAGACCAGTCAATCAGAATATGTCAGGTACAATTAATTTTTTATGCTTAATGATCTAGTTTGGTATTTATAGCTGCCAGAATCTAGATTTGAAAATGTGCCTGCATTGTTGATATTGATTATTACATCATAATGTAGTCACACATTTTAATGCATAATATTTCATAGGCTTTATCTCTTTTTTTATTAGTTTATAATATAAAATACAAAAATACAAAAGAAAATAGTAGAGAAAATAGGGGAGGGAAAAGGAGGGAAAGAAAGAAAAGGCACTGATATTAAACTCCCTTTGGTGCAGTAGAATAAGATTATAACATCAAACCTCAACTTTTTATTTTTACATAATAGTATAAACTAGCCATTTCTATAACAACAAATCTTTCTAGTTGGTAAACTCCAAAATCAAAGTTTCTTTTTTTTCCCCACCCCAAGCACAAAGTCCAGAAGTTTCCAAGCAGAAACAAAAGTAATTGTGTTTTTTTCTTTAATCAAAGCAGTCAATTTAGCCATCTCTGCTAACTCCATTAACTTCCATTGTGGGACTCAAAGTGTCCTTCTGTTTCATAGGACTTATCTCATGCATCATCACATCAGTCATATGAGGTAGATGGGCCTTAATTAAGAAAATGTCTTGCCTATTTTATTCAAACAAAATATATTGGCTTGATATATGGTATTTTGGGAATATGCATACGAGTTTATAAATGCTCAAAAAATACAGGCCTCAGATAATTACTATAAAAATCACTTTAGTGTATATACATTTTTAACATTGCCACTCTATTGTTTATGTCAGTGCAGGTTCTCTCTGCCTGTTTCTGAACAATATATGTAATGAATTTCATGAAAGGTCAAAAGTTAAATAGGAATTTGATAAGTCTTTATCAATTTTTAAGCCAAGATCATTATGTATTTCTTTCCCTTCAGAGTTGATAAGATACAGTTCCACCTAACACTGATTAAATATGATTACCAAAACAGAAGCAATTTTTCTCATGATTACTAAAAATTTAATATGTCAGTACTTCTGTGACATAAGGCTACTCGTATGATATTCGGCCTTAATCTTTTGAAAAGTATTTACCCTGTATATGTTACGCACATTTCAGCAGCGTATCTATGCTTTGAGAACAGAGTTTTCTTTGAAAACAGAGTTATGGCCATATTTTGTTCCGTACCTAGTAATCATACCTTGCATTGCTATATCTGTTTTTTGTGTCAAAATAAGAAAAGGTTCTTGTCTCATAATCATAGTCTCATATAGTGGTACTTATATGCTTTTGAACCCTTTTGAATGTTCATGATTTCTGCATAAATATGACCTAAAACATGATCTGTTGTCCACACAAGTTCTAAAATTAGATAACGAAAACCCAATTAATCAAATGAATCAAAATCTTTATACTTATTTATTTATTTGTTGAGGAAAATGATACATAGCTATATATTTGTGGCAGAAGTTATTAATCTTTGCTTTCTATAAATGGTGTGTCTCC
Source organism: Pituophis catenifer annectens (assembly GCF_029215685.1). Taxonomy (NCBI): domain Eukaryota; kingdom Metazoa; phylum Chordata; class Lepidosauria; order Squamata; family Colubridae; genus Pituophis; species Pituophis catenifer. The sequence goes on from NW_027256881.1 coordinate 105,481,969, forward strand.
CTTGGCAGCAATAATAGCAACTAAACATTTTTGATAATGTTTATCAGTTCTGCACGTCAACTTGAAGGCATTTTAGCCTTTCTCTCCTCACAGAACAGCTTTAATTCAGGTATGTTGATAGGTTTCCATGCATAAACTGTCCACTTCAGATGCTGGCACAACATTTTTATGGGATTAATGCCAGGACTTTGATCAGGGGTTAAATGCTCCCGGTTCGGACCAGATCGCCCAATCCAGTAGCGATGGAAGGGGGTGGTTCGGAGAACCGGTAGCAAAAATCCCTGCCCCCCCCCATGCCCAGCTGAGCCGCACAATCATCAGAGGCTTTTTTTTTTTAACTTTTAAAAGCATTTTTTCTATAACCTCTTCGGCCGAAAAAATGCTTTTAAAAGTAAAAAAAAAAAAGCTTCTGATGATCGCGCAGCTCAGTTGGGATCATCCAAGGCTTTTAAAAGAAAAAAAGCCTCTGCTGATCAGGCAACTCAGCTTGGATCGTCAGAGGCATTTAAAAGAAAAAAAGCCTCTGCCGATTAGGCAACTCAGCTGGGATCGTCAGAGCCTTTTGAAAGCATTTTTTTACAACCTCTTCGTAGAGGTAAAAAAATGGTAGAAAAAATGGTTTTAAAAGTTAAAAATAAATTGGCCACGCTCACCCAGTCACATTATCCCCCCCTCACCAAGCCACACCCACAGAACCGGTAGTAACAAATTTTAGATTTCACCACTGACTTTGATCCATTCCTTGTGTGAGGAACAGATGATGTTTTAGTTCATAAACTAAACTAAAACATGCTGGAGTCCATCTTCAGGAAACTTCTTTAGCACAGTGTGTGCTGTTTGTGTTCTGTGTAGAGAACTCTGCTAGAGAGAAGTTCCCTGAAGACGGGCTGCAGAACGAGTCTGAAAGCTCGGAAGACAAAACCTCTGGTCCTGGTGACCGACCCAGATTGGATCCTGCAACATTATCCTCGGACACATATATTTGCCTTCATTCCTGGCATGACAGCTATTGAAAAATCTTCCTTTCCAGTATTCCAATCCCAAGTGTCAGGATTCTGCAGTGTTGATGTTTCATCTTTTACTAGCATAACAGTTACAAGAGAGTGTGCTGAGATATTACAGGAGTCCTCACTCTCCAACCACAGTCAGAACAGATACTAAAAACAGGGTTGTAGAGTGAAACATCATGCGACTGTGCCCAACTTACAATGTTAGTTCTTGTACAGTCATTAGCTAATCATGCTGTTGTTATTAAGCATGATATCACGTGACTGCAACTTGCAACTTTCTGCTGGCTTCCCCATTGACTTTGCTTTGTATGAAACTGGCTGTGAAGGTCACAAATGGTCCACAGTCACATGACTATCGGATGCTGTGACCATTGTAAATGCATGCCAGTTGCCAAACACTTGAATTGTAATTCTGTGACTGCAGGGATGGCCACAGTTTCAAGAACTGGTCAAAAATCTCTTTTTTCAGTGCCGTCATTACGCTGGTCACTAAACAAGCAGTTGGTAAGCAAGGACTACCAACTACCTATATTTGATTCCTGGTGGTTGGTGCTTGTGACACTCATTTGTATCTGGCCTTAGGGCACAATAAATTTGATTTGATGACACACATTTCAATTACATGAAGGAGTCAATCCATGCAGTTTTGAGAAATGCTAGGGACTCCGTGGTTAAAGTTAGCCAGGATAAACTTTATGGAACTTTTTTAAAAATCCCCTACTATCAGCACCTCCATTCACTTTATACAAAGCACCTTATATTTGATGGGGTTAATACTTGTTTTGAAAGGAAGATAAATATGAATATTTATCAATATAGCATAAACATAACTGAGCATGCCTGTGTTTATTACAGCAGTACATAAATAAAGAAAAAAAAAATAAGCCTCCTTATAGTACTAGTTGAATAGTTTCCACCTGCCCTCAAATGGAGAATTCATTTCCAGTGTTTGTGATTTTTTACATGTTTGTTTTTGAACACTCCAGATAGCCATAAGAACTGTTGCATGGTAATATATTTGCTGACAGTTTGATGATACGGTTCTCCTGAAGTACAATTACTCCTTCCTCCTAAACTCATGACAAACCTTTTTCCCAGTTGGTGCTGGAGGAAATGACTAATGCTTAACCCATTTGTGTGATCAATTCACTTAAGCAGCTACTGTGAAATGTTAATCACAACTTTAATTTGTACTGCATTAGCATTTTGATTAACTTGTAGGCTTGCTAGCATACTTGAAGCACTTTTACTCATAGTTACTGCTCGGAAATGACTTTTTGATTAATTAAGTTTGTTAGATAGCAGCTGAGCTTCCTGAATGCTAACCTTATGGGGCTAAAAGTTCAGCAGAAAGTTACTATGAACAACTGTTGCCATTGAATAGAATTCTTGAAAATGTACTTTCAGTTGTAAGGTGTTTACACAATATTGAATGTTGTGAGAAAATGGACTTTAACCCTCCAAAGAATGCCAATTTATCTGGATAAAATAATTGTAAAGTTTTATTTGTACTTTAAAAAAAATGGGTATGACCTTAGAAATTGATTTAAATTTGGCATCTTTTTAAACTTATAAAGTCATATTTTTGTTCTTTACAGAATCATTTTTGGACAATTATATGATGTTGTTTTGTAAAACATTTCATAAAATTAATTACCATCTTTAGAATGTAGTGCATTATTCAGTGAGTATTACCATACACAAAATGAAAGATCTATAGAGCTTTTTCCTCCTTGAACCTTTATCCCTTCAGAATTCTGGAATTTGAAAGGTTTGTTTGCACTGGCCTTTACTGAGCAAACTGCAAATCAGTTCTGCATTATTGTAGCTTACGCAGTCATAATTCAAAACTCTCATCCATCTTCATTTCAATTTGTTGGATTCAAAGTTAGTATACTCATGAACTCCCTGCTCTTTAGAATTGTCATGGATTCTATGTTTTGATGCCAACCTTTACTTAAGAGGTTCTCCAACTTTCTCAGTTCACAGCTTCTTTAGTGTCTCAATTTTTTTTTTCACAGTGTACCTGTAGGCCAAAACTATAGCAATCTTGAGGTGACTGACAAATTTTGAATACCGCTGCAGGAGTGAAATGCTCCCGGTTCAGACCGGATCACCTGATCCAGTAGCGATGGAGGCGGGTGGTTTGGAGAACCGGTAGCAAAAATCCCTGCCCACCCACCCCCCATGCTCAATTTAGCCGTGCGATCATCAGAGGCTTTTTTTTATTTATTTATTTTTAAAAGCATTTTTTCTACAACCCCTTCGGCAGAAAAAATGCTTTTAAAATTAAAAAAAAAGCCTCTGATGATCACGCGGCTCAGCTGGGATCGTCAGAGGCTTTTAAAAGCATTTTTTCTACAACCTCTTCGGCTGAATGGTTTTAAAAGTAAAAAAAAAAAAAAGTTGGCCGCGCCCACCCAGTCACATTACCCCACCACCAAGCCACAGAACCGGTAGTAACAAATTTTAGATTTCACCACTGTACCACTGTGTTTCGCTCAAACTTTAAAATATCCTATAGTGCCCCTGTAAGTTTGCTTTAAACTTTAAAATATCCCATAGTATCCCTGTACATTTGCTGTGGTGCCCTAGGATGCCGTAACACTCAACTGGTAACTCACTCATAGTTGTATAAGCTCTCTCATCACGCCTTTCATATGTTTCTCTGTTTACAGAATCTGGATTTGCCTATAAAAAGGAAACTAAAAAAATAATCCCTTCTCCTCTCATAGATTATCTCTGCTATCAAGGAAACAGTTATACAAGCTATAGTCTCCTGAATGCAAGATATTTGTAGCAAAGTAAGGACTAGAACATGGGCTTTAGCTATTGAGCAGCATGACAGTCATAACTTCAGTCATTTATTTCACCCATGTTTGGATTTGCTCAGAGATGTGATACTTTTATACTGTCCTCTTTGCTTAGCAAGTTCAACAGCTCCTTCTCTTGTCCCCTTCCTTCCATCAAAAAGTCCATGCAGTGGTAGCTGGTTAGAGTATCTTACCAAATGTGTAACTTTCATGTGTCCTTCCTTGATGTTCTCAACACTGACCATATATCTTAAAGATGGAAGCTCATCTCTAATCTTTTTGCATCTAAAATACATAGATCATACTTGAGATTTTGTGGCATATCAATGTTTGAATGTAAGTTCAATGTCTTTAACAGTTTGGAAACAATTTTTTTAGGCTCTCTTCGGTACAAATGGTATCAAGTAATGCTATGAATGCAAATAAAGACAAACAAGTGGAACAAGGCCCATCCTACTTTTACATCTTACACTGCAGATATGGCACTGATGATCTTGCATTCTATATTATTCCTATCAATATGCTTGAAAATGACAGCATCCTGGTTGATCATTTGGGCCACTCAAAATCAGTCTTTTTCCATCTCAGGTCTACCCCAAAGTTTATGCAGAAAAGTCAGAATAAATACCTAGTCTCTAAGGTTGCACCTTTCTGTTTTCTTGGAAGAAATTGCTTCCATATTCTTTTCTAGTGATCTCCTTCTGATCAGAATCTTGAAAATATTACAGGATTTTGATCAACTGAATTCTTGTTTTGACAACTAAATTTTCCTCCTATGCTGCATCTTGGTCACTGTCTCCTGAACTATCCTGATAGTTCAATAAACAGGAGCAGTTGTAAACCTCAATTTTAACAGTTTGGAGGATTTTTTTTCCCATCTCAGCTCAAAATCAAGACAGAAGAGGTCCTCTGGGTTTCTCAGAAACTATCCATAATGGCTTCCTATTCTCTAAGTAGAAAATCTTTTGGAAATTTTTAACATAATGAAAATTGTTGCAGAAATAACCATCACTTGCAATAATCCAGTTCATCATATTTTGGCATTCTTTTTACACTTGAGACTGTCTTCCATAAGAGTATATCTTGTAGCCATCTTTTCTTTTTCTCCTTCAGGATTGTATCCCCTTTTTTTCTAATTAACTGGAAAAGCACTTCATGAAAAGCCTTACTTGCCTGTATCTGCCAGTGATTCCATTAGTCCATGCCTAGAATATATCTTTCATTCTCTCCAAGTTGATGGTAAAACCTTTTGAGTCAATGGCTATCATTCCTTTTCATCAATTGTCCTGGAGAATGGCATTTTAAGTCACAGTAATGTTGGCTCATTTAAAGAGGAGTTTGTTATGTTCCTTTTGTAATTCTCCCTTCACTATTTTTTTATAGAAATAAAATAGTACTTCATTCAAATACTTCTTTTATTCCAGAACTGATGTCTATGCCTGCGTCAAGACATTATATTGTTTGTTTGTTTGTATCCCACCTTTATTATTTCTACAAATAACCCAACACACATACTCAACACACCTTCCTCCTCCTATTACCATTGTTTTGTAGGTACCATTGTACCTTTCTCAATTAGTTGAGAAATTACTTCATCCTCATGATGTCCAAATAGCCCTTTTCTGCTACAGCTTCATCTCAAAGGGTCCAGTACCTATTTTTGATCTTCCAATATCTATCTAAAGGATTGGGTCTCTCTCCCCAACATTTGATTAAATGGAAATAGCAGCAATCAAGTTTTATTATGAAATGGCAGAGTAACAGAATTTTCTTTAAATCTATGCACATTCTAGAAAAGGGCAACATTTGCAGTTTTTCTTCGTGTAAACCCTCTATTGAGCTATCACAGACACTTGAACTCTCTTTTCACTTAAAACTACAATTGGACTTCCTCTCCCAGTAACAATTTTTAGAATAGCAATTCTTTCCCGGTTATCTTATGACTGAAGATGCATCTTCAGATAATAAGCTGACTGAGTCATAGAGATTATGATGAATTATAGAGATTATGATGCAGAACTGGTTCATCTGTGAATTCACACATCCTACCCTCATAATGTGCATGAAATCATGTGACCTGTAGGTTCCTTATGTATTCTGCTATGTTATTTTCAGAGTCAGGGGTTTACTCCGAGCTGTTTGTAGTTATTCTTAATAGGCCTGCAGGACTTGGTTCCTGATAGGAAATCTGTAACTAACGAAAGATTTGGAATGGGCCCTGCAGCAGCGCGTAATTTGTATGCAAATTCACAGATGATCACTCAAAGAACTTCAACTACAGACAAGAACTAGGCCCTATGACAAATAATGTGTATTTTCAAAATATACCCATTTATGTAATAAACTTAACTTGCTATACTTTCTTAATTATATTTTATATAGCTTCCTACTGATAGAATCAATAGAAGGCAATTCTCTTGTGAAAAACTATATTTCATTCTTTGTTCCTATGCTTTAAAAAATATGCAGGAATAAGTATTTCCTGCATGTATCATCTGTTTCATCTGAAGCTGCTAGTGGGGTTTAATGGTTAGGTTGAACTTTCTTAAACCATCTTCCATAATAAAAATAAAAGTGCAGTAGGAAATTTCGTTTCATTTCATTTTCCTAAACTGTGCCGTTTTTCACCCAAAATGAATTGAGTGAAGGCTTTATCAAAACTTAAAATAAATCCTAATTAAAATTCAGGATTTGAATTTCTTTGAATTAATTAATCCACCCTGAAAATAATGAAAACTAAGAATTAGCAGCAAGTATTAAAGAATTGAGCCTTTTCTATGTCAAAGAAAAATTCTGCTTTCACAAATGGAATGCTTATATTGTGCCTGCTTCAGAGTTTATTATTACTATTAAAAATGTGGCATAACAGCAGCATAACTGATGTTGGCTTTCATACACGTAGAGTTTTTCCCAAGAACCTAGGATGTCTTAAGGTAGCATAGTATATGTGTAAATACAGGAAGTGTGGCCTTTTGTCATTGTAATGGTTGGTCACTCCCTCAGCCAGATGTTTAGACTGGATTTGACATCTTTATCGACTGTGGAGTCCTTCCCAAGGACCTGGGATAGGCAAATATTCTTGTTTCAAGGTGTCACAAAATGTAAGCTGTTCCAAGTAAAGCTGTCTTTTGCAGTTGACTGGTGGTGATTTTGTCAATGCCAATGGTGTTCAAGTGGTGCTTCAGATATTTTGGGATTGCACCCAAGGCAACTATCACTATTGGTGCCATTTTTGCTTTCTTTTGCCATAGTCATTCTACTTCTACTTGCAGGTCTTTATATTTTGGGATTTTCTCCAGTTCTTTCCCTTCTATTCTGCTTTCTCCAGGTACTGCCATGTCTACTATCCAGGGGGTTTTTTTGTCTTTCTTATTGACAATTGTTAAATCTGAGATATTATGTGGCAGGTGCTTGCTTGAATTCTAAAGTCCAAGAGCACTTTAGCTTCTTCATTTTCTATTACTTTGTCTAATTTGTGATCCTACCACATCTTGCTTGCAAGCAAATAATAATTCTTGCAGCTATTCCAGTGTACCATTGCTACTTTGTCATGCCTTTGTTTGTAATCAGTCTGTGCAATCTTCTTCCAGTAGATAACTAGGTGGTCCAATGTTTCTTCAGCTTCTTTACAGAGACAGAATTTGCTGTCTGTGGCTATCTTCTCAATTCTGGCTTTGTATGCATTTATTTGTTATTATTAAATTTATATGGCTATCCCTTTCACCATGTTCATTTGGGGTGACTAACAGTTGGCATTGACATTACCATTACACACAGAGTGACTGCCTCAACTTTTTTTAATCAATACAAAAATACCATTTGGACCGCCATCATAAAGTCTTGGTTTAGTTTTGGTTCATTTCTCCTTCCCTCATTTTTCTGCACTGTGATCTTTCTGCCATATATTCAAAATTAATAGCACTATTGAATAACTGATCAATGGCACCATTGAACAACAAATAAGTAGCAATATTGAAGAATAAGTCCAACTAGAATGAATGTTTCTTGAAGTGTTTGCCTCCCCTTGGAGGGTTTTATTGCTCTTCTACAGTCTTGTGGTTGAAGAATGGTTTGTACAGTAGATTCTGCTGTATACAGGGCCACTCTTTTGTTCATCAAATCTTACAAAATGTAAGTTAAACATGGAAACTATAGAACAAAAGGAAAGAAAGCAAAGGAACATTTTTATTAAGAGAGTGAATACTCCTCCTTGCCTGGAATCATAATGAATGGGATATTTTTTAACACATAAACACTATTTAACCCTGTTATCATGATCACTGCTTAATCAGAACTAGTAATTCCAAAGCAAAGATCTTAGATTATTTGCTTCTGGAATACAGTGCATATGAAAATTAGTCAATTTGCCCCCATTGAGTATTAGTTGCAATTTCCACTTCTGTTGAAGTGTCAAGTATTTGTACATTCTGCACTTAGTTAATAAATGAAAAATGAGAGTAGATTTCCAAGCAACAAATGGAAGAACCCAGCCATTTGGGTAAAAATGTCCCTCTCCTGGATTACACATCAGGATAAAGATGCAAAGAATAAATATGATGGGTGGGAAAGCATAAAAGAGGATTAATTTTATTCAGTTTTAGGTACAGTGTGGCACATACGCTAATATCTTTGCTATTCTTGATTCAATATGAGTAATCTCTGTCAGTTTCTGCCTAGCTTTGGGGACGCCAGAGGACCCTAATATAAATCTTGGTAACTAAGTGGAATGCAGAATTGCTTACTCAATTTCCTATTTCTTTGTCCCTAAATCTGCTTCATTGACACAATACAAAAACTGCAGTAGTAAATGAACTACATTCTTCATCACATGCTACACATTTTTTGTCATTAAGGGTATCTCTGTATGCAGATTTCTAAATAGGTAATAAATGGAACGACAGCTAACGACAGCAGTAAATATTGAAAGGAACATAAAAGGGAAAGTGTAGTTTAGGAGAAGGAAAAAAATAGAAGAACACATGGTCTATTGGAAGTATGGCTAGAATGTTGTTTTCAAAACATGTAGAATATCTGTTGGATAGTCTGTATGCCTGAATACCCTGAAATACAAGTCATTCTAAAATTGGGGCACTTTGCTTGGCTGTGGCTGCTTCGGCTCTCAAGACTATTGGGGTTTCGGACTTGAAAGTGCCACCCCGTTTGAGTGATTCTTTGGGAATTGTGACCAGAAAACAGAATTGTATCCCAAATGACCCTCAATATATATTGGATTTGGTGATATTTAACAAGAGAGGAACTATTGATAAAATTGCCCTAGAGATTCTGAATTCCTTTGAACTGCTTTGTTTGAATGTGTCAGCAGCTGTTCTGCCCCAGTTCCGGATTTCCCAGGATATTGACACACACCAATGGTCCTTATCAAATTTATTAAGTAGCAAGATAAGACTTTTCCAAAAATGATCTGATGATAATTACAAGTTGTTTCCAGCAAGAAACTTACTAACCGCGTGTGACTTAAATAGGCTAAGGGAGTGGCCAATTATACTCAAGCCTTACTCTCAAGGAGACCTCCTCCTCCTGAGTAGCCACTCCTGCCTTTTGGCAGCCCTGCATGCTCGAGCATTGAGAAGAGGCTCCTCCACTTCGCTCTCTCCACTTGAAGGAGCCTCTGGAGGTTCTGAAGGCCCTGGCTGAGTCTCTGCCTCTGGCACCACATCCTCTTCAGCCTCCTCGCTGTCCAACGCGAGCGCCGGCTGCGCAGGCTGCTGGCGCGACACCACACCAGCCTCGTCATCTGGATCAGCCACGATCCGCGCAGGCCACTGGCGGGCCACAACAGCAGCAGAAGTGTTGGTGGGTTGCACAGAGGGTATGAGATTGGCTGCAATCTCTGAAAGGGTTTGGTATTTTGGGTGGCAGAGGCATCAGGAAACAGCAGTCTTTGCAGCAGGGAAGTCTTCCTCTGGTGCCGAGTGTCTTCTGAAGTGGAAGCGGTGTGATTGAAAGAGGAAATGAGGCAAACATGGAGCCTAACAACTAGGCTAAAGGCTAATCCATATAGAGTGTCACTATCATCTATTTTGTTTGCTAATGTGTTCCTAAAATGGCATATATAAAGCTAGAATTAATAACAAACTGTCAGGTGAGAAACTGCTGTGTCATCATTGCAACGGAAATTTGGTTAAATCGCTCTGTCCCGGATAGTGCTGTTAGCTCGGGTGGACTTTCAACATTTCAGCTTATTTTCTTTTGAGAGCGGGCATCAGAATTTCTTTTTTTTTTAAGGTATCCAGTGTGTTCATAGAAAAAGATGGCAATAAAGGTTATCTTATATCATCTCACATCACCTCACCTCATCCTACCCTACCCTACCTTATCTTATCTATATAACAGCTGGATGTATTTCTGAACTGTTGGATAACTGAATGGGCTCTTAGGAAAGAATGTACATATAAAACTCAATTGTGTCTTAGCAGGGAATTCATCCCACATGAGCCCCATGATCCATCTGTGGCAGTAGGAAACCTTTTCCATATATATCTGACCCAAAGATGTCAGTCCTGTTGTAGAGAAAGGAAGTCATCTTGCAATATATAAGTATAAAGGCCCAAAGACTGCAGGGACTCAATACTGAGATGTGGCATCTCAGTATGTACTCAGTTACCTTTTCGGTTCACCTACCTCTTTGTTGAGGAATTCAAAAATTACTGCGAACAACCAGTGAACTCCATTTGCTGTCCTTGGACTGCAACTCATATGCAAGTGTAGAATAGAGAATAGAGAAATTGGATTGTTGTTCTGGGGGATTTCAGGGGGACAGGAGAGTATCACATCACCATGTAATAAAATATATCCTTTTTTTTTCTTTTTATTTCATGCTTTACATTTAAAGGAAATGTTTTAAAACTGTGTTGAAGATAGACAAACAGGTACCGCAGATATATCTCAACCTCTTAATTTTTTTTCCCTCGATCCAAATGAAAAGGATAAGCTATCATTTTTAAACCGAGCCTCTCCCACATAACTGAAACCAGCTTTGTGTACTTTTTTAAACTCTACATTTCTCCAGGATCAGTGTAATTTAATTGAAATAGTGCTGCATGTGTAAACAGCTCCTTTGTTTAAAGAAGATTCCACTGTTTAGTTTGCCTTAAGTAAATGCAGCCTTTTGTTTGTCTGTAAAACATTTGATTAAATGTACGGGCTAATATAGACAGCTAACATTCCTCTAGTGGGCTGTATGAGAAGTTAGAAATACATTCTAGCATCAAACTGCAGAGTAAATGCCCCTTTTAAAAACTGAAAAACAAACCACAACTCTAGATTCTTTTATAATTAAAAAAACATTATCTTTCCAGCATTCTTGGTGTTCGTATAGTTTTGCAATAATATTTTAATGGTCACCTTTTCAATCTTGGACATTTCCTTAAGGTCCATCCTTTGCTGTTAAAATAGAAATGAGGTGGAATTTGTTGACCTGCATATTTTTAGTAGTATTTGTCAAAATTCATCTTTCATAAACACAAAAGGAATATCTTGACTGGGAGGTTAATAATTGCAGGAAGCAAAAGAAAAAAAGAAAAGAAAACTAGGTATCTACCTCTATTGTGAAGGTCAATGTGTGTTTTTTAAATAGTCACAGGACTTTCTAAGAGAGACCAAATGCACACGGTTGGTGGGTACATTCCAGAATGTGAGGTCTCCTGTGAAATAATTAATGCCAACTTGGGCATGTTACATTTAATTATTTAAGTTCTCTTTTTTGTCTTCATGTAAGGCGCTCAGGGCAGTTTAAAAAATGATCAACAGAAATAATTAAAAATACAAGAACATCTGTAACTGAAATTGTCACCGTCTCCTTTCCTTGTTTGCAAGAAAAGAGGACTGGTGGAAGGAATTGTCAGGTGCCGTGTAATTAATGACTTCAGAATCTTTGTTGGATGATGAAGATGAAGTTGCAAGTTGCCATCTGCTAATTTATGCCATAACTACCAGGGAGCTATATCTATAGCTATAGCTAAATTGAGATTATAAGGATAGAATGATAACAGAGATAAACATATCACCCAGAACAGAGCCTAAGAATAGATGATCATCAGATATTGACAGTGTACACGAAATAATCTCCCAGAAAGTTCACAAATGTCCAGCTCCTATTAGTTAATATTACTTATAATGAAGGAACTCCATAATGCTAATTCTGTTGTCTCTCATTTGCACTCAAATGAATTTAGTTTATTTGTATAAAATGACAAGTGTGTATAGAAGTTACTTTCTCACTGATTTGAATATACTTCTCTCATAACCAAGATATAATGTGAAATCACATTATTTTTATTTTTAAAAAGTAAAATATGCACATATCTTTTGTACTTGTATAAAAGATTCATCATAAACGTTGACCTAATTCAAATATTCCCAACAACGGAGTATTTAATTCAATGATTGCAATTCAGCCCCTAGGTGGGACTGGTAAGGTGTTTATATCTCATTCTAGTGTAGCTCTTCAGTGCTGGGGATCAGAGATGTTAGAATGGAAAATAACTCCTGGTAGGCCCATCTTAATTCAAGTTTTCCAACAGTGTACAGTGTCAATGAAGCCAGAGTACTGGTAGTTACATTTGAACCAAGACATAATCTCTTGTTACGTATATTAAATAATAATTAAGTTTTCCCTGTTGTATGCACTAAATTGTTCTTGGGGAAGCTGTTAGCAGATACAGTGTTACAGCTCCAAATCCTGAAATGAGTTATAAAATTTTGATTTCCTAATTTGATATAGGAGAAGGAAAGCATAGCAGGTTTACCATCAAATATACAAATTTTGTGTTTTGTAAATAATTCTAAAGAACCTTATGCCAAAAAAGCTTCCGTGTATAGCTCTCTTCTACAAAGTAAATATGACAGTCAAATTGTAAAAATTGGACAGTAAGCTATAGGTGAAGCCAGAAGTGATGTTCCTTAAATAAATTATAACAATATAGCAAACAAGCTCTTGAGTTTGTTTCAGGTTGGAATAAAAAAAAGGCCTTATATTGTGACAAGATAGGCAGGGTGAAGAAACAATGGCTTCTCATATAAAGGAAATTAGCCATCACAAAAGTTTGCTGCCTTTGCCATTTAGTTGTTTGTTTACCTGGTCATAATTTAGATTCATATGATCTCCTTTTGCTGTTATATATGACATACTTTATTTCCATCCATACAGATTTTGAGGCGCTCAATATCATATCACCATTCATAATAATAGACAAATATGCATCCAGAATCATAGAAGGTATTTTAAAATAACTTTTCATTTATTTGTATAATTAATATAGTTTTCTTCTTGATTTAGGCAATGCTGGATGTTGCGGCAAATGAGGGCTGGCTGGTGACAGTACTAAATCTTACCAATTTGGTACAGATGCTGATTCAGGGACGATGGATCCATGACTCCTCTTTGCTTACTTTACCTAATATAGAATATCATCATCTTCATCTTTTCAGGTATACAGTTAATTATTTATAAAACTGATCTTTATGATGCAGGACGATAATAGTGTTTGTCTGTCCACTCTCTTCTTGTTGAAACTTGTGATATAACATTAAGATTATTCATATCTCAGTCACTCACATGCTTTGGAGATTTTGTCTTATACTGGGTTCTTACCCCTTTCATGAAATTAGAATCTTCCAATAAAGCTGAATAATCAGACAATGAAGAGAGACCAAAGAAAATTCCCCTTCATTTTATCATACTGGTTTTGTTCTCCAAGATATATCAAATGTAGCAATGTCTTCCAAATTAGACATTTTTAAAGAAATTAATCAAACTGAAGGAGAATAAAGCTGTCAGCGGATAGCAATAGTAACAGCTACACATTACCTGATATGGACACAGATAAGTAATCTCTATGAATAGGAGTGGCTAGAGAATGAGACCAAGAATTGATTATTGTACTCACAACCTGCATATTGGCTTCCTATATAATGTTTATCTTGTTGCCAGATGTGAATCAGGCCGTTGAACTAAATAAGCCCGTGGTACGGTTCACTTCTCATGAGCACCTTCGTATTTGTATAAACAAACTTCAACTTACATAATGGATCTCCTTGGATTCATTTTGAAATGTCCAATATAGCAAATTTAGAAATATATGCTTATCAATGTTAAGGGAAATAGAAGTAGAGAAAGACAACATATGAGGTAGATATACAAGGCTGGGCATAACATTGGAGTGTCCTTTGAAAAGTTTTGGTTTGTCATCAAGGATAGGTTGAGATGATGACCATATGTCTATGAAGTTTCCAGGAATCACATTTGATTCAGGGGCACTTAACTAATTCTAAGAGAAAGGGAAGACCCTTTAAATTTGATTTCTATTCTAATGCAAACAGCCAGCATCGGATCAAACTTTGATTTCCATACAATTTGCTGATTATATACAGCATTAAATCAAATGTTGCTAATCTTCTGATGATTACATGCCTATGAAATGCCAGATCTTTCCATCTTTGTGCCTACAATAATCCCGCTGCAGTTATCATATACAAAAATAAAGTTTCATTACTTATTTTCAACTGTTTGTCCATCAATCTCAAAAAGAATGTTCTCTGGTCTCAATATTATATTAATCTTTAAAATCCTCTGAATCAGTGTATGCATTACCCACAATGAAGGGTGTGAAGATGATGGATTTTGATCAGAAAAGATAAACCTCTTAAGGACTTTTTGCAGAAAAACAGAAAAAATGAATTTGTGACATGGTTTTGAGGACTAAACATAACAGAATATAGATAGAAAAGAGTCATGTAATCTAAACATAAGATGTAAACTTATAATTATACTTATAAATGGAGTACAATTTGTACTACTGTGAAGATTTGAAGACACTTCTATTTATGTTTTCTATTCTTCCTTTACTTTTTTCTTCTTGCATTTTCAGCTTTCTTTCCAATTTCTTTTTAGTTTTCTCCTTCTTACTGTATATTAGTTTTTCTTTCTTATAAAAATTGTAGTAAAATCATACAAAACTACATAACCCTATGAAAGAAATCACCATATCATTAATTTTAAATTGTAATTTAAAGTAGTAATGTTAATCTACATGATACTTTTAATCCATGCAGTTTAAAAACAAGAGGCAAATTGCTTAATAATCTGCAATCTTGAGCTATGGTACAATTGTCAGTGTGGTACTTTTAGACACGGAGCAGGCAGCATGCCAGCTTTAGAAGCAGTCTGTCATTTTAACTTTATTAAATCCAAAAAGTATTTTTGTGAAAGGCTAAGACAACCCTGTACTTCAAATACCTTTTACATTTTTTTTCTTTTAAAATGTCTTCACAACTTCATATTCTTATCTTTGACTTTTTGTAAAGAAGGGGATGTTCCCTGAATTGAAATCTCAATGACTGTATGTTTTCTATTTTATTAGGAAATGGAGCCAAGGGAAAAGAAAAGGTGCTTACCAAGGGCCCATTGAATGTCTTCCTGAACTGATGGCTGCCTGTGATGGAAAAGAGGATATTTTTGCTTCCATTGTGGACTGTGATTTGACTTCCGCACACATTATACAGGTAACAATTGTCTATCTATCCCACTTAATATTACTAAAGAAATAAAGCTGCATGGTATAAATGCACTAACTGATCATCTTTCTTAGAACTGCATAGAAGATTTGTAGTAGCTCAGTTCAGTCTGTTCTACAGCATAAATTTCCTCCTGCCTTTCTTTCTCCCTCCAAACTCTGCATTGCTGGAGCCCAAACTTACTGGTCAAAGCCAGACATACTGTAATTGCTTTGGACCAAAAGTTCACACACACTCACCTGTAGGTGGGTTGTAAAGATATCCATTAACTATTTGTGTGTGTCGTGCTGTGCAGTTGCTGTAATGTCAAAGAGGTTATTGCTAATCCAGTACAGCATCCTTACTGGGATGCGGGTTTTTTATTTATAGACCCATTATCTGACCAGCTTTATTTTATTTCATTTTATGCATTAAAAAATTAAACGTCAACTTTTTTTTAAAAAAAAAACCTAATTCTATTGTAATTTATTGCTTTTTTCACAGTTCTTGCCATTTCCTAATATATAGTTCATCATTTAAGAAGGATTAGAAATAGGATACAATATTTATGCTCATCAGAAAAGAATCTTTGCTTATAATAGATCTTGAGTTCCCTGCCATTTTAGAGCCACAAAGATACACTACAGAGTGGCTAGTGTATTCTGCTATCCACTTAGTCCACAATTGTCAGTACACATGTATGGCTTATCACAAAAAATGAGTTTCATATTGCTATATGATGATACCTGCCTATATAGTGTGTAAACTATATTTTGCATGCCTTGATTGCTTCTTATACACCAGAAATTCCTGGAAAGTAAGATGATACAGTAGTCTTGCTGTAGAATTTCTTTAGGAAATCAAACTAATATTCTCCCTTTAAATTCTGAGAAAATGGAACTATGAGGAAAATGAAACTTATACATAACACTGCACATATTGATCATAACAATGAAAAATATTTAAATAAAAACAAAACCATTATTACCACAGATTTCAAATGCAATATATGTTGACTTCAGTCCAAGTTATAGATGTGTTGAAAAATTAGAACATTGTTATAATTAGTTCAGGGAAAACTCAGAAGTAAACTAACTTAATTTATTTGCATAAATTGCCGTTCTGTTATCTTTAAAACCAAATGCAAATTGTCTCCATCTGATACGATGATGGTTATTTGGCTCAAAAGTGCTTCAATTTGCGTAGCAATCTGGTGTCGTCTCTGCAGTGAGACGATCTCAGGTAACATACAAATCCTGAATTATTCCAGAAATTAGTATGTTTAAAGCATCAATTTAAGTGCTAATTGCAGTAGTAATGAGAAAAAGCAGTACTACTGTGAGATTTGCATCTACTTCCCCATCAGTATGCCCGGAACAGCGGCTGACTGGCAGAGGATTTGGCTGCTAATTAAATAATTGTATGCATGGTAGTGTTCGCGTCTGATTCAATAGATGAAGATTAATCCTCAGATAAATATGTTTGGCTGGTATTGAAATGTCTTAGCAGTTTCTTCAAAAATAGCTTTTGTGTATGGGGCGCGTCCATCTCTTTCATGTGTCTTTTTAATATGTCAATAACATAAACTGCTTACACCACACATCTAGATGCATGTAACTGTAAATAAAAATACATTCTGCTACAACATAAAAGGAACCAGTCAAATGTCTTGGCAAGGAAAATGAGCACTGAGGAAACCTTTTATTATACTTTGCTCTTAAATCTTATCACTCTGCTACATGTGTATACCTGACACATACTTTTAAAAGGGAACCTATGGTAGAAATACATTGCTGGGATTAATTGGGTTTAAGTTTTCATCTACTTCTTTCTAAACCTACCACTAATCCAATGAAATAAAAATCTGTAGAAAATGTAAATCACTTTGATTAGGAATATAATCAAGTCATCCAATAAAGGCCACATCCACCAGCAACAGAGTCCAAAAGGATAGACTTCTTCTCCCTTCTGCTGCCTGCCATTGTATACAGGCAAGCAGTATGATGAGAACTGTCATCCTCTAGATCACGGGTGTCAAATTCGCTACATCACATTGCCGTCATGTGACTTTTGTGTCATGTTGGGGTGGACGTGGTCTGCACATGACGCATAATGCATCCAGCCCACAGGCCGCAAGTTTGACACCTCTGCTGTAGATGTTGGATTTGAGAATGAGTGTTCTACATACATTCATGTGTATTTACACACTTTTCATTCACTGACCAGATCTGTATATTACCAAAACAAGAAACAGGCTTACCACCCAAAAGATATGGTCCACTGCATTACTCAGGAGGGAGAAAGACATAGAAAAAATTAGTGAGTTATGGTGTTGCACTGGCACTGGAGAGATCTAGGTTCAGAACTGTCCTTAGCCTTGGAAGCTCTATGAAAAAAAGTTGGAGGAGGAAGTGCTGTGCACACCACTTTGAAGTCCTGAAAAGGGTAGATGAGGTAGAAACTATGAATAAGGTTTGCATTAGATACACTGGAATTCTGTCATAATGGCTTTATAGGTGTCTGTAATAAACAAACTTGTCTGAGATTCTGGTTCCTTGAATTGATTGTATTGCATTGCCTTAGCAGCCAAGGGAAACCCAACACTAGGGTTTTTCAGAATATTTGAAAGAAAGGAATTTTTCCCAGATTTCCATAACAAAATATTAATTTTTATATTATAATTTGGAGACTCATTTCATTGTTGAAAGAGACCATATTTACTTTTTTGTTGATATTTAAGTTTCACACCAAGCATTGAATGATGAATTCCTAATTGGAAAAAATATGTAAACAGCTAAAAAAGTGTGTATATGCATGTGCTACACTAAATGAGAATGTTCATGTTGTAAGGATGTGATCAGCTCATATAGAGAGATGTATAGTGTTGAGCTTAAGATGCCCTTGCTGCTAAAGATCAGTGAATCAGTGCTAAAGATTTAGGTAAACAAGATTTTTGTACATATGCTGAATAATAGATTCAAAGACTAGAAAGTCTCCAGTTTTATCCAAAGCAAGAGAAAGTCCATAGTCTTTGTTTTCAGAACCAGAGAATCCACCAATGCTCTCTTGTCCAAGAAAACTAGGTATAATATCAGACCTGCAATGCTGAGCCATGAACCAGATTACATTCTCCATCTTCAGACTAATTTCTAAGATGAAGGTCTTAAGGCCGCAATAAGTAGCTTAGTTTTTGTATTCTGCTTCACTCCTTTGACTACAATCTAACCCCAGGGTCTACATCTCTGGGGGATGATGGGCAAATGTTGAGTTTTAGAATATATATAGGTACTGCACCAAAATGGCTGCTGGATAAATTGCCTATTCCCAAATACTATGGAAGTACAGAAACAGTTTAAGAGAATGCTGCCTTATCTTCTGGTCCCTTTTCCCAAATAATTCTCCCATTCTCTCATACTTTGGTATGAGAGTTGGTTCTTTTTAGAACAGGAGGCCATAGTCACCCTTCATTTTATTTTCCGAGAAAAGTTTTGGAGTACATTTGAAGCTAAAAGGGATTTTCTCATTGACATCCTTCAGTCTCAAGAGACTATGATATCATGCCCTGGAAAGAGGTCCTAAAACAGCATCTAGTGTGACTAAAAAGGCCAATTCGAGAGTGGCAATCCCTTCCACACTGAGGGCAGATACATTCTGTCCCCTGCCCAGCCCCCAGATTTCGCTGGTTCCGGGACTGCCTCTTTGCCTCAGCCTGCCGAACAAGTGTCTCTTTGAATTGGAGAAGGCCATGCTGTGTCTTTAGCCTCCAAGCTGAACGATCAGAGGTCAAGGTTTCCCAGTTGTTAATGTCCATTCCCAGGGCCTTGAAGTTTTCCTAGAATAAAGGTTATACTGGAGGTTTTTGCATTGCTTCCTTAGCTTGCTGAATTTTATGTTACAACTAAAAATTATGTTTACACTTGTATCTGTTAAAATACATACTTGACAAATAAAAAATAAATAAATAAATAAATAAATAAATAAATAAATAAATAAATAAATAAATAAATAAATAATAAGAGAAGTGGGAGAGGGAGGACCCCTAATATGCACTAAGTAAGAGAAATGCCTGCAGGCATGTTGAAATACAATGAGCCATTTGAGGGGATTCAGGATCTTGTTAGTCTTGTCACTTTTTCTGGGCCAATGACAGCCTAACACTATTATTATATATTTCAACAACATTTCAACCTTGACAGCTTAAAAGAATTTCACTATTGAAAGTACACTAAGTATGCTTCTGACGAAGGCCTTCTTAAATGAGAAAATGCATACGAGACTTCAGTACCAGAATTCCAAAATGGAGCCTGGAGGATAACTAATAACTTGAGGATCAATATGATATCTATAAAGTATATTACTATTGTTGTTACACTGATTGCAGTTTGAGGGGAAATCATTCGCATGCTAACCCTTTTTCTGTTGGTAGCAAAAACAATTAAGAGAAAGTCTAACAGTATATTCATTTTTCAACTATTCTCTGAAAACCAAATCAAAATTAAAGGAAATTGAGCACCTAAAAAAACAGACATTTTAACAAAATCTGTTTTGTTATATGTGGTGCAGAGATAGTTGGATTCTCTATGGAATCTATATGTATGGAAGTTGACTCATCAAACATAGCCAGTGGTAGAGGTAATCCTCAGGTTAGGATGGCAATTGGGACTGAGATTGCCATCGCTAAATGATGCAATCATAAAGTTCATGTCATGTGACTGCATTGCTCAGCAATTGTCACTGTAGCCGGTAGACAAGACAAGTTGTTCAACAGGAAAAAGTGGATGTCCCAGGCAAGGAGTACTGAGACATGAGTACTATGGGCAGGCCTGAGGAGAGTAGACAAGCAAGTGAAGGCCATAGGTAGGCTCTAGGGAATTAAGATGGGCAAGGGCCACAGGCAAAACAAGCCAAGAACCATGGACAGGGGTGACATGGAGTGTAAGATCTTCAGGAGATCTCATACTCAGTAATGGGGCTCTTCGGGAGAAAAATCAGCACAGCAACTTAAGAAAGTGACTTGTAACCTTTCCCATTGACTTGTTTATGGGTTGCCAGTAAGGAAGGTTGCAAATTGGTGGGTTGCCCCCGGTTCGCACCGGTTCTATAGAACCGGTAGTAAAACCAGTGGGAGGCCCCGCCCACTGACTCTGACATCATGAAAACTTCTGCATTTGCGCAGAACAGCACATGTGCGCGCTTGCTTCGCTCGCGTGTGCGCGCAGCCCCATTACGAACCGGTAGTAAAAGTAAATAGAACCCACCCCTGTTGCAAATGATGATCCCATGTTGGTAACTCATTGTGGTGATGTAATCATGAGCCATGGTATCTGAACACCTGGCTTGTGACCACAAGGACACTGCGACAGCTGGAATTTCACAAACCAATCTAAATCCCCCTTATGCTGCAGCGCCATAATTTTGAACAGTCATATATGACTCCTGAATAAGAGGTCATAAGTTGAGGAATACCTGTACTAGTTCTTAGCCCTTATTCAGTTTGCAGGATAGCTTCACCTGATTGAACCATAAACAATTGTTGGGACATCTAATCTGGAAGAGTATAACAAAATATAGCTCATGTAATCATTGCTATTTTTAAGAACGTTTAATACGTTACGTTACGTTATGTTATGTTACGTTTATTATATTTGTATACCGCCCTTCTCCCAAAGGACTTGGGGCGGTGAACAGCCAGCAGATAAAATACAAAAAATACAAAATTTAAAACAATATTAAAATCCAATTAAATTAATTTGGCCCACAGTTAAAACACCCCTATATCAAAACCCATAATTTAACAATTTAAAATTAAAACAATTTAAAGAAGTTAGGTCAGGTCAGCCCGGCTTGATGAAACAGAAACGTCTTTAGGGCATGGCGGAAAGTGCGCAGATCCGGGATCCACCGAAATGAAGATTCATTTCAAAAAAGCCCAGAAACTTGGAAGTATGGAAACTTTAAATAAGAATTTAGATTTGGAATAATTATGTCAAATAATCCTCTTAATTCTGTATTTGCTTTATCATTAATCAGTGTTTCATTCATGGATTGTGTTGGGGGAGTTAACTTAAAATATAATTATAAATAGAATTCAGTAATTGAAAACATACTTACCTTAATAAATATGTTACTCTTGAGTAGTTCCATGCTTACTTGGATAGAAGTAGCCAAAGCCCAGAATATTGGTTATAATTATTTCAGTTGTTTTATTAAAGTACTACTGACTTTTGTGGAAATTTAAGGAAAACTTACTTATATATCAGTGATGGCTAACCTTTTCCAGACCAAGTGTGCAAAGTGTGCATGCCTGAATGCGCACGCTCACCTGAACCCCCAAAATGCGACACGTGGGTGACCCCCATGCATGCCCCCCGCTCCCCCCACATGTACCCCACCACATGCGCAGCAGAGACCAGATGACCAGCTGGCCTGCAGGAGGCGCGCGTGCATGCGCAGCAGAACTGAACTGGGGCAACAGAGGGCGCTGCATGCCACCTGTGGCACGTGTGCCATAGGTTCGCCATTACAGTTATATATTTATTTTATTTTATTTATTATTTATTTTATTAAATTTCTATACCGCCCTTCTCCCAAAGGACTCAGGGCAGTGAACAGCCAGAAGATAAAACACAGAAATACAAAAATTTAAAATAGATTAAAAACGGATTAAATAATATGATTCTCCCAAGGAAGCATTTCTAAATTATCTACATTCCATTGTCTGTGCTTCTTTCTATGTAACTTTTGTGACAGATCTTTGGGGGGAAAGCCCGTGTAGGCTCAATTTAATATAATATTTTAATAAAGTTGGAATAACTGGAAAAGTTTGTTTATCTTCTTGCTCTTTGTTCTTTTCACAGGCTTGGCATTACTTGTCCCACTTGCCAGTTATAGAGATTAGTATGATTATTAAAGGTTGCTGGGATGACACAGTCCACGAACAAAAGGAAATGATTGTCCCAATGTTGTCAATGAACATTCGGGATGATAAAAAATGGTTGAAATTGCATGCAGATCAAGAATATGTTCTCCAGATAAACTTGCATAGACTGCGTATTGGTTTCACCAAGGTAAGGTATCCTAGGCTATCGCTTAATACCCATTTTTATTTTTTTCCAATCTACTGTATATTTTAGAGTCATTATAGTAGACTTATAGCAAATCAGTTTTATATTTAATTAATATAATTAATTAATATTTTGATGTTATATGGCTGATGTTTTTTCTATTAACAACTTTATTATCAGTTGTGCAAAAGGTAATATCTTGATAATTGAGTCCTATTTTATTCCATCTGGTCCCATTCTTTCATACTGTTTTGAAAAAATAGTGTCAAAACTGTATACCGTGTGAATAAATAAGTACGTGGATCACTTTATGTATTATTTTAAAATAATGTTATTACAGTGTTTAAAAAGAAACAGAGAAAATAATATACCGAAGCAAATTAAGACTGTAATACATATACACCCAACAAATTAATTAGTTATTAAGTTAGAATATCAAAACAAACAAAAGGGAAAAAATAAATCTCTAAAAATGATATATTAAATTGACATAAAACAACTAAACATATCACATATTTATTTAATAACAATAAATCTAATGATGCATATAAATTATTTTTCTGAAATACTATGAAATCTATGCCAATGGTTATACTATCATTCTTATGAGGAAAAAAATTAGCTTTTTCAAAGATTGACAATACATACAGTATTTCTTGAATTCAGTCTTTAATAACTGAAGTAACAGTAGTTTCCTAGCCTCAGTATTGTTTGTCTATTTCTCATATCAAGTGTTCCTGAAGAACAGCCATTTCTGTATTTTACATTTTAATATGGAGAATAGATTTATGTGGCAGTCTTAAATTATATTTTCAGGGCAAGCAAGACACCAAAGCAATTGCACCTCGATTCCCTAAAGTCAAGGATGAAGGTTGGTTTGTGATCCTAGGAGAAGTGGACAAAAAAGAGCTGGTGGCTCTGAAAAGAGTGGGCTATGTCAGAAATCAGAATGTGATCTCAGTTGCTTTTTATACCCCAGAAATTCCTGGAAGGTAAGATGATGTAGCTTGGGTTTTTAAATTATTATTTTAAAAGAAGATTGATTTGGAAATGAAAACCAAATGTCCTTTCTTCTCTTCCAGATATATCTACACATTGTATCTTATGAGTGACAGTTACCTCGGAATTGACCAACAGTATGACATTTTTCTCAGCGTCTTACCAGCTAGCACCTCAGCACAGGTCAACACTGAAATCTCTGATACTTTTAATGACTTAGGCTTGAAATAATATGCCATATGGACTTTCCTTTTCTAGCATTTTCACTCGGGGAATAGGGAAGTATGTTTGCCTTAGTGCAATCAGCATCCAGCTTCAACACCAGAAAATTGAAAATGACTGCTGTATTGATTCTGATGACAGAGTTAGCCTCAGTGGCCTTTTTGACCTGATAAACCAGTTGCATTTTTAAACATTAGTTTTGTAGCCTTGTAAAAGCGGGTCGGTTTTTCTATTGATATAAATGCCACTGTTCCTTCCAGACAGATTGGTATTTGTCAGGAATAGACATTTTAATTGGCAAGAACTAATTTTTCCATTACTTGTCAGGCAGTCATGCTTGCAACCGCTTCTCGAGATCCAAAGATACAATTTGTATAGATATAAAGGAGCTACCTGTGCAACTGAAGAAGCCACTACAGTAACTACTGCTCCAAAAGAGATGAGTTGATAACATCACAAGACAAGTTTCAGCGATGTGGACATGGCCAGTGGATTTCACTCACAGCCATTTGGTACATCTAATCCATTACCTACCCTAATAATAAAAAAGATTGCTAGGATATATCACAAGATTTTGTAATTGAAGACAAACCCTTGTGACAGATTTGTCATTTCACAATTTTCTATGTGAAATATGTATGACATGAAAATAAAGTTCAGCACTTAAGAACATTGTGTGTTTGCAGAGTCACTGGAACCTCAAGAATTTCACTAGTCAGTGTATATGTTATGAGCTCCGATTTTCCAGCAGTGTAAAAATAATCAAGTTGATATGGGGAGCATAAAAAAAATCAAGTATATCTTATTAAGCATTTAAAGGGTTTCTGGCCCACCTTTCAAAACACACGGCATCAAAAATTTATTTTTGCAAAAAAAGAAAGTATTGTAAAAAAACATTAAAAAAGAAATGTCCACTTCAAAGTGATTAATTAAATCTTGCAATAAATATAAAAAGTTCAGAGAATAAATTGCAATGCAGTTTTTGCAATATGCACAAGTTGATACACATTGGTATGTGGAATTCTATATACAGGGCTTAGAATACTTGTCTAAGAAATATTTTTAGAGGAAAGTAATTTATTGTTAGAACAAAGTAAGCCTTCTGTAGTGGTAAAGATTTTAGTAATAAAAACTGCTTATTTTACTTTAGTGAATTTTTGGGAGGCCTGAATAAAAGCCAAATGCAGTAGTTCAGCCTTTTCTCCTAACTACCACCTAATTAGTAGCAGGGGCAAGCAGTTAATGTTATATTAAAGTAAAATACAGAGCATAGTACGTAACACTTAAGTTTTCTGACTTTTAACAGAAGATTCCTCATTCTTTCCTGTGTTACTCCATATCCTTTGGCATTATTTTTATAGTAATCAGAAAATAAATATTTTGTTCCAAGTTTCCAGTTGTAAGGAACTGAATTATTCAAAACAATATATAGCATAAAAACCTCATGTTATCTTATTTTGTTCTAGGCTCAGAATTTTCAAAAGTGGTTTTTCATACTTGGAATGTTTTAAGCCCAACTTATTGTTATGGTTGTTTGCAAAGTCAGCCAGATGTTTAGACTGGATTTGGCATTCTTATCCCACTTATTGAGTCTTTCCCAAGGACCTGGGATAGGGAGATGTTCTTGTTTGATGGTATTAAAGGTGTTATCAGCAGGATATAAGTTGTTCCAAGTAACACTGCCTTTTGCAATTGACTGTGCTTTTGTCAATGCCAATGATGTTGAAGTACTACTCCAGATGTTTTGGGATTGCACCCAAGCCACCTATTACTACTAATCAGTGGAGAAATCCAATTTTTTTTACTACTGGTTCTGTGGGTGTGATTTGCTGGGCGTGGTGTGGTGTGGCTTGGTGGGCATGGCTTGGTGGGCGTGGCAGGAGAAGGATACTGCAAAATCTCTATTCCCACCCCACTCCAGGGGAAGGATACTGCAAAATCCCCATTCCCTCCCCACTCCTGAGGGAAGGATATTGTAAAAACTCCATTCCCACCCCACTCTGGGACCAGCAAGAGGTGGCATTTGCCAGTTCTCCGAACTACTCAAAATTTCCACTACCAGTTCTCTAGAACCTGTCAGAACCTGCTGGATTTCACCCCTGCTACTAATGCTATCTTTGTTTTCTTCTGCTACACACATTTTATTTGCAGGTCTTTGTATTTTGTGATTTTTGCCAGTTCTTTCTCTTCTATTTTGTTGTCAGGTACTTCCACCTTCCATTAGCCAAACTTTTTTTGTCTTTCTTAACAGTTGTTAAGCCTGGGTGTTGTGTGGCAGATGCTTATCTGTCTGAATTCTTAGAGCCCAGAATTAGCTTAATTAATTAATACTGTACTATATAATTAATAATGTACTATAATTAGTATAGTATAGCAATACTATAGTATAGTATTTTGTTCACAGCCACAATACAATAAAGGTGCGAGGCAACATAATAAAAATTATGAACTTATCAGAAAGGCATTATTAGCATTTATCTTAATCTTCACTTTTTAAGAGTGTTCCACAGAACTTAGATGCAATATTTAAGTGGCTCAGACAATTAATTACTCTGCAAGATTGTTACCAAGGTTCATTCTCACATACTGTCTTCAGTTCGCTCAGCTCTAAACAAACTGGATTTTATTCAGATTTGCTTGTCTCCAAATAAAAGGGGTTTTTCCCTTTATAAAAAGAGTCACTATCCAAGATAAATTCTTATTGCAAAAAGATTAAGATGACATTCATGCTCCTGCAGTCACGCATGTCAAGACCTATACTGATTCACAAAAGCTTCTGAAACAGTTTTTCTACTGGCCACAGCAATGCTGGCAGTCCCAGGTACCATCGTAACCTAAGGATCATGCGGGTTATTAAATGAGGACCTCAAGTTTTCACGGCTTCCAATTTCCTGCTAGCTTCCCCATTGCCTTTGCTTGTGGAAAACTAACAGAGGGCATCAGAAACTGCAATCATGTGACTATTGCTCAATGCAATATACAGTAATCACAAGCCAGGTGCCAACCACCCAAATTGCAATCACATGACCAAAGAGTCACTGAGACGGTCAGAACTATGAGGATCACTCATATTCGTTCTGCACATTGTTACTTTGAATGGTTGCTAAGTGAATGATCATAACTTGATAACTGCCTGTAAACAAAAATCATCATCTTTTCTCTGTTCCTCTCCCTTCCCATTCCAGTCTTCCCCATTGAAGGGAGAATTCTTTAAGCAAAGTGTTACAATTTAATCTCAGTTACTGATTAAATCAAATACTCTGTATATAAAGGGGTTCTTTAGAAAGAATTACCGTACATTTGTACCTAAAGACAAAAAAAAAATGCCTATTTATATGCTTCTGAATATTTAGATGGTCATTGCCATTTCATATTACTTGCTTGCCACCCCTGATTCTCAAATGGCAATAATTTGGTCAATATTGCTTGTTAATGCATCAGATTTAATTCCAAAAAAAGATGCTTTGGAGCACAGAGGGATATGATTGTAACATCTATCTGCAATTCTTTAAAACGCTGCAACTTAGGGGGCACCATGCAGCTGGTTGAATGAATTGCAAACAGCTGCTACATTTGGGTCCCCATGCATTCCAAAGCAACTGTATGGAACAGAATCTGAAGCACTGCATCATTGTACTTGTTGGCTTTCATTGTGAATTGGTCTGTATTTTATTTTGGGATAATATTTTCAATTTTAAAAAAGAGATTATATGAGCAGCTCAGGCAATGCTACAAAAATAACAAACTAAGAGTAGTGATAGAATGATTAATTCCAGATGAGGAAAAAAAATAGTAGGTTACAGAAACATTTTGACAGTGTTATCAATGGGGGGAGGGGGTGTTAAATTATGTTTTTAAGGATCACTGATCTAGGCTGCCTCTTGGGTTTTCTTGAAGGAGATGCATATAAATGCAATTTATAAAATGTGCATGGGGTGTAATTTTTTTTAATGAAAACAAGAGATGCTTCTCCAACAAACTCAAATCGAAATATCAGTGTTGCAAAATACCAGAGTGGACTAATCAATGCTCAACTTACTTCATTAGTTTTAATTTATCTCTGTTTAATATAATGAGTATTTCTGCCTGATTATTATACATTACTACATTATTTCACATGTTTTACTTGTGATATTCTACTAGGTCTTGGTGAAGATAATGTAAATTGATGATCTTCAGTTTTAGTTAACCATTTTGGATTTTATATATCTGAAAAGATGACTGGCAGCAATGTTTTTTTATCTGATTTTAGAAGGAATAATTTTTGGATTTCTTGATTATTTTGAGAAAGATGTCTAAGAAATTTACTGCTTAGATATCTTTGTTTTTTCCTCTATAGAAAAAAAAATTCTCCAAAGAGGAAATAATCTCTATACATTACAGATTCTTCACAGAGATCATATTGCATAACAAATATATTTTCTAAGAATCTTGGTTCTGATGAAGTTCCAAATTGTTCGTAGTAACTTGATTCTTCTGTTCTCTAAATTGATGAGTCCTCTTAATGAACCATTTATCTGTGGAAAATTACAATCTTCTCTGCTCTTAGTAATTGAAGGAAGTTCCTTTTTTTTTTTTTGCACTTTATATGGCATACTAGTAGTTCTCTTTTAGAACTCCCTTATGAAATACACTTAGAAACAATAGATCATATTTTAAGAAATCCCCATGTAATTTTAAAAATCTGTCCATTTATTTATCTGCAATTAAAACCCATTAAATGTTAAAATCACTGAAGGACCTACAATTTTATGTAGATATATGCATTGTATTTTTAAAGAAACATAATGGCATTATATTACACAATATAACACAGGGTTTTACTTCAAATACATATTTCTATGAGGATTGATTCATGTTCCCCTTGTAGTAATGCTTTATACTCTCATAAACTGTAGTAGTAGTTTCTAATATGCTCAATTTAATTTTAAAATACAGCTCCAGATATATTAGAATCAATTCACCATCTCTTTCTACCATTTTAATAAGGCCCTCAAAACTACTCCAGAATCCGATGCTTCTGGAACAAACTTAGGGCATACATTAAGGCGGTGATAAGAAAAGAACAAAGGAGAATGAAGAAAGGCAAGCGGATACCCATTGACAATACATAATGCTATCCAATTATTTAGAATAAAACACAAAACATTTAGAAGAAAAAAGCACAGATAAATTCAGAATGGAAATTAAAGTTCAAAAGTGATTATATTTCTATATATTCCATGTCATGGGCCATTCTCTTCATGCTCTTTCAGTGACACTCATCCTGGTTTTGCTTTATCACTTATTAACAAATTATAAAGTATTCCTGCAAGTTCCTTTTGATTTTCAAAGTACTTATGCATTAAGCAGAAATAAGCATGTTTAACGGGTAGGTAGCATTAACCTAGGGAAAATCTTTCACACTAGGCACGGTAACCTCTTCCTTGCCACTAAGTGTTAATCTCTTCTGTTCCGAGCAGGTTTCAGATGCCAATAACAGTTGGAGAAAGGTTGGTGAGATTTTTTTTTTTTTTTTTTTTTGCATGCAACTTTATTTGACCGCAGATCTATATCATTAGGGACTAATTACTCTGTGTAATATTGCTACCAGGGTCAGTTTCTAACAAATGTTCATTGTTGTCTTTTCAAGGATGTTAAAAATTACGTTTTACTGAAATCATTATGTAGGAATCCAAATGTGGATGCTCTTCTGTTTGATTCAAGAGAAGATGTTTGTATAGGAGAGTGTCTTCCTATTGAAACATTTCACTCTTCTTGTTCCAAGTGTTTAACATTTTTCAAACAAGTATTTTTCTAAAAGCCATTAAGTATCCTTTGGGACCATATCTCAGTGGCAGAATATATGGTTTGCAGGTTCCTGGTATTTCCGGAGTTTGTCTTTTTAAAAAAATCCTTTCTGGTAGTAGAGGAAGGCTTCTTGTGTGATCTGGGAGAGCTGCTGCTACTTAAAATAACTCAATCTCGAATCAACTTTATCTGAAAAACAGAGTGATGGCAATATGGAAGGTAAACGTAGTGATGGCAATATGGAAGGTAAAAAAGAAATTTCTTTGTGTAGGAAGTTGCGTATGTCCGTGGGCAGTTCATTCCAAAGGGCAGTTGCCCCCACAGAGAAGACTCTCCCCCTGGGTGTCGCCAGCCGACATAATTTGGCCGACAGCACCCTGAGGAGTCCCTCTCTGTGGGAGCGAACTGGTCGGTGGGAGGCTATCGGTGGCAGAAGGCGGTCTCGTGGGTACCCAGGTCCTGAGCCATGGAGCGCTTTAAAGGTGGTAACCAGTACCGTGAATCGCACCCGGAAGATCACTGGGAGCCAGTGCAGCTCACGCAGGAGAGGTGTTACATGGGCGCAACAAGTTGCACCCATAATTACCCACGCGGCCGCATTCTGGACCAGTCGGAGCCTCCGAGTGCTCTTCAAGGGGAGCCCCATGTAGAAAACATTACAGTAGTCCAGCCGGGCGGTAACAAGGGCGTGAGTGACTGTGCGCAAGGCGTCCCGGTCCAGAAAGGGACGCAACTGGCGAATCAGGCGGACCTGATAAAAAGCCCCCCTGGCCATGGCAGTCATATGCTCTTCTAAAGACAGCCGTGCATCCAGGAGGACGCCCAGATTGCGAGCCCTCTCTGTGGGGGGTAGAGATTCACCCCTATAGACAGTGATGGCGTCAGCTGACTATACCGGGACGCCAGTAGCCACAGCCACTCGGTCTTGGGAGGGTTGAGTCTGAGCCTATTTCTCCCCATCCAGACCCGTACGGCCTCCAGGCAGCGGGACATCATGTCAAGGGCATCATTGGGATGGTCTGGGGTGGAGATGTACAGCTGAGTGTCATCAGTATGATGCTCCAACACTGGAAGTTTTTTAAGAAGAGATTGGACAACCATTTGTTTCCTGCCTGAGCAAGGTCCCTTCCACCTGTGTTATTCTATTATATAACAGAGCAGATCGTGCTACAGAGAAATGAAAATCACTTCTATGCCCATTCCATTTTTTTCAGTACAAATATTCCTGAATAGGAATTATCCTGTAGATCTGATATGTTGAGACTTTCAACATTTTTGGAAGAAAATCCCTTACAAAATACTCCTGAGAAAATTTAGGAATGAAAAAGTAGAAGGGTAGATTATTACAAGGACAGTTTACTTAAATGAACAGAGGCAGACATAAATGAATACTTGTCAGAATATAAAGATTTTAAGAAATGGACGTCCTAAATATTTGTATTCAGATTTCTACTTTGTAACTTGATTTAGGGATGGGTAAACACCAACAATATGGAAAGATGCTTTAGGAGCATTTCATTAAGTAGAAATAAAGAAAATTAATATGTAAACAGTACTAGCAGGTTCAGTAATCCTAACATGACGACAAATAAAAGGGATATTGAAACTATACTTGATAGTTCAAAGTTAGGCCAGGGCACAGAGCAAAGAGTCCAAAAATGAAAGAGCTAATTTATCCATCAAGATTTATACAAATAAAATTTTGCAACCACATCTGCGATGTTCTGTACCATTGTTGCTTGCTGCAGAATTGTAAATGAAAGAGAGGGGGGGAGGGAGAGAGAAGAAAGGAAAAAGAAAGAAAGAAAGAAAGAAAAAGAAAGAAAGAAAGAAAGAAAGAAAGAAAGAAAGAAAGAAAGAAAGAAAGAAAGAAAGAAGAAAGAACGAGAAAGAAAAAGAATCCATAATCATCAGAAGAAAGAGGAATGCCCTAATGAAGACAAAACTTGGACTTGATTTTAGGAGGGGAAAGTAGTGATTGAGGAAAAAAACAATGATTTACAACTACATATTTGCATGTGGTAAATTGATGGAATCTTTTCATCACCAAATGATCAGAACCAGGATCAATTAATTAATTACATTTTTATCTTGCCGTTCTTATTTTATAAGTCACTCAAGGCAGTGAACATACCTACAAGTCCTTTTTCCTCCTATTTTCCCCACAAGGAGCAAACCTCGTGTTGAGAGATACAGTAGTGACTGCCTTAAAGTCCCCCCAGCCGGCTTTCATGTCTGGAACAGGACTAAAACTCAGTCTCCTGATTTTAAGGACAGGGTTTAAAATTATGAAGGAAAAAATAATCTGTGTTATTGGACATGATGCTTTATTACTCTCATATCCCACTTCTGCCTTTGGCACAAGTATCTGATTGGCTAGTGCACAATTCAAAGGAGCATTATTGGATCATGCTTGGTGAACCTACTGCACTTTGCTTTACATGGCAGATCATATTAAACTGAAGAAGCTAAGGTAAGTACAATTTCTATGAAAAGTGTTCCAACAAAATTATTCTTGTTGGGATTTGTTTTCCTTGCATATTAAAAGATAAGACCATCTTTTAAGGTTTTCTATTCAGTTAAGTCTGTCAATTTTATTTCAGTTCTTACATCATTAGGCTTCTGCCATTATGTCCTGATTTAGTTCAACTTTAAGCTTTGAAGAGGCAATAATTTATATCTAGTTTGTGATACAAAATTGAAAGAGAAATGAAACCAGGTACCTTCAAAATGCATGTGGTTTTTTTTTTAATGTCCAGAGTTCATAATGGAAAAGCATTAGAATGCTTTTCTTTTCTTCTTCTTCTTTCTTTTTTTGCAGAATGAGATTAAAATAAGAATAGTTGATTTTTTAAAGGACATTAACCTTGCAAGGTTTCAGCAGAATATATTCCCAGATTTCTCCGCAATGTATTTTTTGAAATAATCCCTCCCTATCACTTTTAATCTCTTGAAAAGGCTCTAAGGCTGGCAAAGGTGGAAGGAAAGAAAGAAAAGAGGATGACTAGCAGTAAGGTGGATGAATTTAGTCACAGTGGAGATGAATGCACTATCAGGAGACTTGAAACAACAGGTTAAGGATAGATCTGCTTAAATATATATAAATATATATAAATATATATGCATATGGTTGATAAGATTCAAAAACAAGCTGATGGCACATAATCAACTAACCTCTTTTAAAGCAATGAATGCAGGGATAAAGAAAGTAAGAGTAACAGAGTTGGAAGGGACCTTGGAGGTCATCTAGTCCAACCCCATGCTCACGCAGGAGACCTATACTAGGGATTCGAACGGCCAACCTTTCTGATCAACAAGCTCAGCATCTTAGCCACAGCCTCCCTTTTGCCCAATAAAGAGCTCAAGTTGTGATGAACCAATGCTCCGTGTCCAAAAAAATCTTTAAAAAATACGATAAGTTCTTTTACACTTCCTTTGTCAAACAATACAAAAAAAAAATATTGAGCATTAATTTATGCTTGTGGGATGACGTGCTGCGCTGTCTCTTGATCCCTGGGTTTTGTGAGGTGCCAGGAGAATTGGCGGAGCAGACTGGCAATCTTGTTCTATGCTTAGAAGACCCAGGTTATTTTCTCTGAGATTTCCCCATTTTGAAAAAAAAAGGCAAACGAGCTGACCGACTGCAGGCTCATTTTCTGCACCAGGGGTTGTATTCCCAGTCAGAATGAGAATATGTGGTTCAAGATTCATGTATGGTAAATCTTTCTCAGCTCTTTTCTTTCCCCTAGCTACAGAAGCCCATGCATTCATTAGGGTTAAGCTCAGGCCTTTTTCCTCATTTTACTTTTTTTTCAAACCACAGAGCTATATTTAAAAATCCAAATGCAGGTTTGACAGGCAGACAGCAGCCTGTGTGTTTTTTTCAGAAGTGGACACTTCATGCTTATTCATGCACAGGATATGGAATTCTTTGCATCTTCGACTTGAAACAAGGAAACCTCCCCATAATAAAGACCTGATCTTGGGAAGACAGCCACGCAGGCAATTTCCAACACAGAGGATTGCTATTTGGTGTCATGGGGAGTCAGGAGTTGCCATGGAATCCATTTGCTTCTAAACCAGCTCCTCCTGCTGGAATACTTTCTCATTATCATTTCTGCCAGGAGCATTAAAAAAAGCCAAGTGGAAGAAATGCTGGGGTAGAGCAAAGTCACTCATACATCTGGAATGAGTCTAGAAATCTAAAATCTACATTCAGAGCTAGTTCCCAGCTCCAGGTCAGAAGAATGCAAATGGCAAATGTCCTTTGAAGTCTTTTAAAATCATTATCCCAAAACTTATAATAATGCAAAGCATAAACAATAGATTATGCCAGATGCAACATTCTTTTTCTCAAGAGAATCTCCTCTTAGATGGCCTGGACTTTTGTTCCCATTTTAAAGCTGGGGAACTGAGGTTGGAAAGCAATGGAAAAAATACCACGGTAAGAACTCAAGTTTCTCCTATTTGTGGTTGATTGTATTAATTGCATTGTTCATTAATACAATTGATGGCTTAGCGTAAGCTCTGCACTCAGGCAAATGTTGTTTAACCATAGTTACATACTGATATGGCATACTATTGAATAGTCACATTTATCTGCATAATAGTCATGATAAGAAGAATGCATTGTCTGTGATTGGGTCAAAATCTCCCAATAAAATAAGGCCAGGTTTCGTCAGTTTCCACTAAGCAATATTTTCCATTCCAAAGAGCAACTTAAAGATGCTTTATTATTATTATTATCATCCCTCTGGACAATTTACACAATTAGAATTCTTTAGCTTTAGCATTGAAATTAGAGCCCAGCTTCTTGAACTTGGAGATATTAGGAGTGTAATTCAGAAGAGATCAGGTACTTTAAAATACTATACTATTAAAGCCACTGGGACATGAAAACAGTTTTGGATAGTTTAATGTCTACAAAGATTATAAAGTATAATTAAAATGGGGTTCCAAATTGGAAACTAGCTGAGGAGGAGAAGGATTACATCCTAGGCTTGCAGTCCTGAAGCGCAGGGATCATCCCAAGCTGTGGACATCTTCCAGAGTTGTTCCATCAAGGAACGATAAAAACAATTTATCATTTCTCCATTCATGGGGGGAGTGGGGTTTAAAGCAACCTTTATTCTGAAAATCCAAGTGGATATACGTTATATATATATTATATGTTGGAAATATTCAGAAATACTTTCCCAAGTATCAGTGACAAATTTAGAAAAAAATAAAGCATGAGATGATTGCATAACTCTGAATAACTGTATTGATTTTGCATCTCTTTTACATCACACCAGAATTATTTGCCCTTTTCGGGTTTCCTGAAAACCTTCATTGATCATAGGCAGTTTCTTTTCTTCTGAATATTTCAAACCATGTTTTCATCCCTCTGTTGTATGTAGTGCTCATTTTTAAGGTTTAATTGGAATGCCAAAAATAGCAGCTGCTGATGCTACCAATATTTTTCTTCATTTTGACACTTTCTCAGAAAATGCTAACCTTCAGAGGTAGATATGATGAAATCCCTCATATTTGTCTACAGCCATTTATTGCCAGTTAGATTTGTTATTGTGTAATTGTTAGGGAAATCAACACACCTTCCCTTGCAATATTGACTGGGATCCATCCCTGCCATTTCTCTTAGTTGTTTACTCTCTTACTGGCTACATTCACACACTACTTTTTATAATCACAGTTAGGATATTTAGCAGTACACGTCATATTGCTTCACCTAACTTCCCTTTTTGTCCCATACACACATCTATTCACTGCACACAAGTAACTATTACCACTGCAATATGCCCTTAAGAAAAGATAGTTTTGCAAAGCAATTAGGCATATGACTATTAGAACCAGAAAAGGAGAAATAAATATTTCTAATAATAATGTGTTTGATCATTGTGATTCACTCAGCACCATTAGAAACAGGAGGCATACAAGTTTAATAAATCATCATTATCCTCATCTCAGGAAGACACAAAAGCCCTATACCTCCTTGTTAGAGTTTGTGTAAATTTGCTAATTAATAAAAAGAAAGGTGACAATGCTGGAGAAAAGGAGAAGAGTGTTTTAGCATATCTAAGAGGGAAGACAACACATTCACTAGAAATGTGACAAACCCAGGATGGAATCAATGCTCCAGAAACCACATTTGTAACAGCAATCTCTTTTGCCAACATGAGGAGGAGTGAATAGCACTTAAGTCAAGAGTGGGGATGTGGTCTGAATCTTTAGTTAGTGGGGCTTATTATTAGGAAAGGGGTGCCTATCAGGATTGTAATCTGGCAGTGCAGTTTTGTACACATCAAATCAAAATATCATTCTACTGAATTCAACCTATTTCTTGGTAAATGGGAAAAGAACTCCAGTCAACATTTGAATCATCCTCACTTACCCAAAGCTTGTGCTTAAATAAATGAGTATTTGGATCCCAAATCCCTTCTCACTTTCATAGTATTTCCAAAGGGCCTGGTTCAATGTGTTGGCATACACACATCTTTTAAGTTCCTAGCTTTTAAATCTAAGAAAACTATATTTTGTTTTACTTGTGGTTTTATTAGAGTTCTAGAATTGTTATGAATTGTTTTCTATTCAATCAGAAAAGTGAGCTATATATTTTATAAGTACAGTAAAACGGGGGGAGAGTCCATTTCTAAAAGGGATTAGAATGAGGTTCCTCAATAGACTGTAATATAAATATTCCATTTTATTTACTATACAAAGACAAGATTCTAGAAAAAGTCTAAGCATCCTGGTATCTTCCAGGCATTATGTATATTGCTGGGTGTGCTCCCATAATCCCTTGCCATGCTATCTGGAGTTTATGGGAATTGAAGTCTAAAACATTTGGACATTGCCTTATTCTTGTTTTTATGTTATATGGTGACCTGTTCAAACTAAGCAATTTAATTTAAAAAAGAGGCAATACAATACAATGGTAGTATCTAAAAAGACAGATTATTCTATCCTAAAGAATATGCTGCAGAAGATAATAATTTGATTAGTTTACACCACAATTTATAATTAAATTAATTACTGAAGGCCAACCAGCAGACTAATTTAAAGCATAATTTATTTCTTTATAATCCAATATTTCAACGGGCAACTCTGTTAAAAAATAAAATCTGTTTCCAGTAGAGTAGGCTAATAACTGCATGGACAAATCTATGAAGTTTTCTTGGCTTGCCATTTCTGTTTTTAAGAAGTTTGGCAACTTCTGGTCCAGCCTATAGTCTGGCAAATTTTTGATGGTCTCCTATCAAGCATTAGTCAGGTCCAAACCTACTTAATTTTTCAAGATCAGCAAAGGTTGGTCAGGTTTTGCCAACTACATGGGTTCTCCTGAATTGTTAGATAGGAAATCTGTTCAAATTCACTTTGCTGGGGCATTCTCACTTTAGAGAGCTCACCATAACTCAAACACACACTGAAGGTATATAACTGAGCCCTCAACAGAGGAGGATGAATCCAGACTATTCTGAGATATTTCCTTTGAATCCAGTTCCTCCATTTGTGGAAGTGTGTTTTGTGCATGTTAGCTTGTCACATGAAGATATTTCCCACTTTACTTCAACAAGCTGACATCAGTGATTCAGTCACAATGCTAAATCCCGCACCAGAAGGGGACTCTGTAATTTGCCCTTTCTCAAAATCAAGTCCCAAAAGAACAGATTGGAGGACTTCCATTTCCTCAAGATACCTGTAGGCTACTGCTTAGTTTCACAATGGGTCCAAATCTTGATATGAAGCATTTCGTGAATTGTATGGATTTCTCCTAACTGGGAAAAAAAGCTTATCCTGGCATAGTTTGTAGTTAAGTGTGAAGAATTTAACTAAGGGAATTTCTGGGCTAGCAGGACTCCAGGCCAGAAGTTCATTAATCATATAGGAGTGAGTTTACAGGATCAAGAAAGATGGGAGAGTATTTCAAAACAAGCAATGGTCTTCCTTCCTATCATTATTCCTTAGCTAGGAATATCCAAAAACTGAGAAGCAATAAAATGGGAGAAGAGTCCCAGAGACTCAATTTATAATCCAACCAGTTCCTGTTTCCAAAGGTGGTCCACCAATGATGGATAAGCCACTGCTTCTCTCCTTGCCCAGATAGGTATCTTGTATTCAAGGACACAGTGCCCATTTTGCAGCTAGTGCTGCTATCGCCTTTTTTTTTAAATTTGATTTATATGCCACCCTTCTCTGGAGACTCAGGGCGGCTTACAATGCGTTAAGCAATAGCCTTCATACTTTTGTATATTTAAACAAAGTCAGCTTATTGCCCCCACAAACTGGGTCCTCAATTTACCTACCTTAGAAAGGATGGAAGGCTGAGTCAACCTTGAGCCTGGTGAGATTCGAACTTACAGTAATTGCAGACAGCTGGTGTTAATCACAATGCTATTAGTCTGCTGAGCCACCAGGCCTTCTTCAAGCTAATGCCTTAAACTTGGAACTACAATTCCCATTGGCCATTGAGAACACTGGGGGGCTTGGTCCCCACATCACTGCCTGAATGGATAGATGCTGCAATCCAGGGGTGAAATCCAGCAGGTTCTGGAGAACCGGTAGCAGAAAATTTGAGCAGTTCGGAGAACCGGCAAATACCACCTCTGGCTGGCCCCAGAGTGGGGTGGGAATGGAGATTTTGCAATATCCTTCCCCCAGGAGTGGGATGGGAATGGAGATTTTGCAGTATCCTTCTGCCACGCCCACCAAGTCACGCCCACCGAACCGGTAGTAAAAAAAAATTGGATTTCACCACTACTGCAATCCTTATATCCCCTTCACCTAATTGCGCCTATAATGCGTCTCCCTTGGCTCTTTCTCCTTCCCGCCACTCTCAGACTTCCCGGAGGCCAAAGGAAACCGCTAATTTCGCACAAACACGTTGAGTCCGTTTCCGGCTTTCCTTCAGAGCCGGCAATGGCGGCGGGGCCTTCACAGCCGCGGCGGTAAACTTCCCAGCGGCCATCGGGATCCGCTGCTGCTGCCAACAGGCTTGGAAAGAAGGCCAAGCTGCCGGCCTCGGAGGCATTTTAAGCGCAGTGTTTACTTCAGAATAAACGTATTCTGTAGGCCGCTGGGCACCTGCAGATTTGTTCCGGGGCTGAGTGGCGCTAAAAGAAGGGGGGGGGGAAG
Source organism: Pituophis catenifer annectens (assembly GCF_029215685.1). NCBI lineage: Eukaryota > Metazoa > Chordata > Lepidosauria > Squamata > Colubridae > Pituophis > Pituophis catenifer. Next base: position 105,520,513 of record NW_027256881.1, read on the forward strand.
CCTCGACGATGTCTCGCCACAACCACGGCCCGCTGTGGAAACGCCAGAAATCCCGCGTGGGGAACCGGCTTTTGAGGCACCGACCCATCCGGCGCCTTTCAGGACCTGCTTCTCGCTCCCTCGCGTGTTTTCCCCCCCCCCCATGTGTTTGCCGAGAAGAACGACTCCGACCTGACCTGCAGGCTTCCGGATCGAGGGAGACAGTTTTACTTCTAGGAAGGCCCAGCGTTGTCTCCCTTCTCCCTCCGGTTCCTCTGTCCTCAAGAGAGGCCTCTCCCTTGGCTTGGGAGTACATCTACGGCTAGGCGATTTTGGAAGTGTTTCGACGCCGGGACTTGCCCGATTTCTCCTTCGGGATTCAGAATCAGATTGCCGGCAAATCTAGACGGGACAACGTTACTCCGGCCTCGCCGCTCTCCTCTGTTTCTTATACACCGCTTGATTCTGCTTTCCTGATCGTTTCATTTTTGCAGCGGGTTTAAAAAAAGGAGAGAGAGGTTGCTAACAGACGGAGCGTAGCAGAGATTTGTTTACATTTAGCGTGAGCCGCAAACTGCCAAGATGCTGTCAGATGCTAATCGTTTATTTATTTACTTCTTGCATTTGTGTTTCGGATTTGCTTCTGAGAGGCTCAAGAGACCCGACCGAAGGGTCTCCCTTCATTTTATTCGCACAACAGTTCTGGGAAGTCAGCTCTGGGTGTCCAATAGTTTTTTAATCGGTCTCTCCGATCCAGATCCAACGCTGCAATATACTGACTCTTTTACTGTGTTTATTAAAAAAAATCCCGTTATGACAAACGAACAGGAATAAGCATGCATTAGGATTTTTGGCCGATGGAAAATCGGACTTTCAAATAAGTGGCTCTAAAATCCAGCCATCCGTACCTTTTTTAAAAAAATCACATTTGAAAGGAATCGGTTGATCGACTAGGCGGGAACTGCGTTCGACTTGGGCGTAGAAACACTTGTTACATCCACCTGATGGCATTCTGACTTCAGAGCTTTGAAAGAACAATGAACGTCACAGCCGAAGTGATAGGGTGTATCTTTAAGCAGTATCGTTTAGGTCGGAAAAGAACAACCCCCCCCCCAACCTTACATACACCATTTAAACGATCTGATTCACAATCAGGGATTTTTTTTTACAGTGGGTGCTTGAATAAGTCACATTTCCTTGGGTTCACATAGCACAGTGAGCTACGAATCACAGGTCTGGGTTTATAAAATACCTTAAGCCGAAACAAAACATTATGGCTTAATGTGTGTGTAAAGCAGATCCTACACGCGCGCGCCCGCGTGAACACACCTGGTGTTCAAGAGCAAGCTGGGCCGAATGGGAACCTTCGCTTCTCGTTCTCACTTAATAGGGTATAATCTTACTTGGCGCTGGTCAACACCAACGAATTCGGAGAACATCTGCACCTCACCTCAAAAGAAATCTTTCCGCAATTTCTAAATCTATCAGCTGTTGCGCAAAACAAACGCTGGAGTAAGGGAAAGGAATACCTTTTGAAGCTACTCTACATGGTAAGCAGATCCTCCTCTATTCAGACTGGCTCTCATCAAGAACCTGGATCCTCGAAGTCTCAAAACTCAAGAGGGTTTTGAGCCTTTCAAACCTCCTTGGACAGGGGCCTGTGGCCTTCCGCTCCCTTGAAAACCCGAGCAGATATTTTGAACTCACACATCAGACAGGAGGCTGCAAGAAATTTTCACTACAATGTTCTGCGCTAGATTTGCGTTCGGAGATGCTAAATTTTCTTACGATCAAGGCGATCCTATATCCACGCAGGGGAGCATGCGAAGATTCATATTCGGCCACAAGACAACGCAGTTTATGCGCATGCATGTGCCAGGGTACATTGGTCTTTGGATTTATTTTATTTTTTTTAACAATTCGAGCGATATTTGAGCGGAGGAAGGCGAAGGAGCATTTTGAGAGATCTGCAGCGTTGCAAAAGCGAAACGATTAGGCTTTTGCAATCTTGCCGTTTGAAAAAGAAAAGTCGGATTGAAACCCTGCATACTTAGCGGGAATCAATTGCATTCGATTCATTGGGATTTTTTTCCCCAAGAACCAGCAGCTCTCACGAGCTGGATGAGATTCTGTCTCCAACTTTCCAATACTGCATTTCTTTCTAACCCGGATCGCTACTCTCCTACCTTCTGCTTTTAAAGAGGGATAAAGTGTGTATGAAAGAGTTTGGCTGTTCTATTGACCTGAACCCCAGTTTCTGCCAAAACAGATTTTTTTCATTTTATTACACCGTCAAGCCTGGCGAGATTAACCACCCGACTGTGGGTGGGACTGTTCCTGAAATTGAGAAGAGAGGCTTTTAATGGGTGCGTTGGGGAAGGTCGAGTTGTAAAATAGCCAAAATAATTCCTGTTATATTCCCTATTCCCCGAAGAAGCATGTTAAGTACCTCAAATCCAAATTCAGCTAATAAATAGAAAGGCGTTCTGCAGAAAATTTCTTTAACGGCATATTTCCAATATTGTGGAATTCATTTCCGAGTACTTAGGATCGGATTCCTTTGAACAACTCGAGCTGCGGAACTAATCTCCGTGTTGCAATCTCTCGGGTATTCAGTTGGACGAAATAACTTTTAAGACCGTCTTAGATTTCAAGTCAGCTAGTTCGTACATTGATACAGGTTTTTTTTTTTTTTTTAAAGCTGGCAAGGTATAAAGACCTTGCAAAGGAATGGCTTTCCACCACCAAATATATTTAAACCCCGGACTCCATGATTACTTATATTACACGTGTGCATTCTTTTCCCCGTTTCCTACGACAATAAGTGCAAGTCGCCTGACCTGCAAGACCTAATGGAAACTCGATATTTACTCGCAGGGAAGCGGACATTTTGGTACAGGTTTAGAAAAGTCTTTTCTACAAACTTTTCCCCGTCCCCTCTTGCCAGAAGTAAAGGCTTTTTTTAACTGAGCAGAGTCTTGCAGGAGAGAACAGAAAGACCCACTTGTTCCCAGTTTGCTCCGTTTCCGGGACGGGGCAGTTCCTTAGCCTCTTTCTGGGACTCCGCAGAAGAAGCGAGCCAGGTGTCCTTTCCCGCGTCCACTCGGGAGCCGAGAGGTCACAAACTGGACGCAGCTCCGGTGTTTTCAGGCCCTCACAAGGGTAAAAAGGGGTGTGTCCAGAAACGGGTGACGTGACTCCGCCGCTCAACCAGTAAGAGGCCGGCCCTTCGGAGCTCTGTTCCAATAGGAAGCCAGCTTGCCGTGTGAGTGGCATTAAGGCCGGGCAGACTGAAGCAGGGCTGAGAAATGAAGTTAGGTAAAAAGCCCTTTTGGCTATCCAGAAGTTTATTAGGCATTTCTCAGCCTGAAAATTAAGGATTCCTCATTAACTGTCGCTTCCTCTCGATTACAATCCTGGACGAGCCGGACAGCAACGCTAGAGGATGAGAAGGCACAGATCTCCACTTCCCACCCGTGGGAGAAGAACTTTTCCACCTTTGACGGATCTCCCTGATCTTTATTAAAGTCTCGCTCGCCACTGTCACCTTGGCCTTGGGGAGTGCAGGTAGGTGGAGGGGGCGGCAGTTGGGGGAGGGAGAAACAGGAGACACCCGGAGGCTGCTGCGGTGGGAGGGGGGACTGGGCGGGAGAGGGAAAGTAACTCTTGTCTTTGGATCGGCAAGGAGTCACCCTCGTTCTTCTCCTGGGCGGCTTGTCTAGCTGAAAGATGCGCTTTTTGGCTCTACGTATCTCTGCACAAAGGGAAAGGGGGGAAGGAAGGCAGGCGGTGACCCTTTTAAAAACCTTCACACCGCAAAAGAGCGATTTCGAAACGGGGGTGAATGGAAAACGCCGAGCGGTAAGCGGTCACTTTGCTCTATGCTTCGACTTATGGGATGGGAGGGGTGGGGAGGGAGGGAGAAGACAGGTATTATTTACCGAAGGGATCGCCATCCTCGAAGCGTTTAAGTCGGAGCTCCGGGTTTAAATTGGGGTTCGTGATAATGACTTCCAAAGGGGACTTTGGCCAAGGCGTAAGAAAGTTGCCCAGCAGATCAAATAAGGCGTAAGTGGGGTTTGTGGATGAAGAGTTTATGAGGAAGTGGCTGGCTTATAGCTTAGCTAAACGAAGCCGACCGTCCCTCAAAGAAGGAGTGGCTGCTAGAAGGAAATGGGGAAATTAGAAATTGGTATCTGAGCATTTTTTATATATAAACAGACGCGCGTGGTCATTCGAATGGGCCCCTTTATCTCCTTATAACTTCTTTATGTATAAATTACATATCGCACGAAGCCCATCTCTGCTTAACATGGAGAAAGTCCAGAGGGATGGGGGGGCTCTCCTCAAAAATTATTGCTGTGAACATTCTTTTCAAAACTCTGGAGCGACGCTGAAGGTTATTTGGAATCGGCCAGATGCGAAGCCGCAGTGGAAAGAGATCTCACTTTCCGACCCGTATCAATTCCCTTCGGTATTTCCGTCCGGGAGCCTCCAAGGGCCTTTAAATCCCCTCGACTTTATTCCTTTCCAGCCGTTGCTTAAAAGCAACAGTCTCTCTCAGTCTTCATTTTGCAGACTTGCGCGGCACCTATGGCAGAATCCTATGATGAGTTCTTTCAAAGTCCCCGTAATGTATTCGTGGGCTTAATGAATGGGCGAAGGGATTCCCGCTTGGCAGATTTTATCAAAAGAGGACCCTTGTCAGAATATTAACCTTTGACTTTTTCTGTCTCCCTCTCCCGCCGCTATTGTCTTCACAGCTGCTTGAAGGAAGGGGGCCTGGGTCTGCCGATTGCCAAAGGCCTGCGCCCCGAAGCTTGGAGATCCTGAGAAAGAGGAAGGGGTGCCCAAAAGAGAAGCGCTATGAGGTCTCCTGGGCGGAGGAGTTACTTTGGCCAACAGAAAAGGAAGAGTCCTGGGCTAAATTTCTGAGAGTCAACCACGCCTTTGGGACTCTTTCCTCTGGATTCCTCTCTTGGTGGGTTCTCTCGGCGGCTTTGTTGAAATCGAGGGTTTCATATAATGCCGCTTCTCAGCTGGTAAGGCCGCTCTGCGCTCGCCTCCTCCCCACTTGAACCCCAGCGCCGGAGGTTTTGGAGAAATGGCTTAGACTAGGGACGCCAAGCCAAGCGGAGCTGGCCATGCTTTGCTGGGAGTGATCTTTCTTCTTGGATGCATCTGCGGAGCTGGCCTGGTCGCAGAGAAGGGGAAAGAAAGCACCATGAAAGAGAAATCCAAAAATGCTGCCCGAACTAGGCGGGAGAAAGAAAACAGCGAATTCTACGAACTGGCCAAGCTTCTGCCTTTGCCTTCGGCTATCACCTCGCAACTGGACAAGGCCTCCATCATTCGGCTCACTACCAGCTACTTAAAAATGAGGGTGGTCTTCCCGGAAGGTAAGTAGCACCCCTCCTGAGCCTTCCATCTCTCTAATGCCTTGGGGAGAGTGGAACCAATAGGGTTATTCTTCCTGGCTGGGCCAACTTTCCGCCTCTTTTGTTTACTCAAGAGAACTTCCAGAGCGACTGTTCTTAGGGCAGAAGTTGTGTGGATTTTGCAGGAAGTGCTGTGGAGACTTTCCTCTTTTGTCTGCTACTTCTTCCTCCTCCTCCTCCCCCTCCTCCCCTCCCCCCCAAACCTTTTCCTCTTTGGTACATAGGGCCTGTTTGGCTGGGGGAACCAGAGGCACCTTTGGCAATGAAGCTGTGAGCGCAGCTGCCACTTCCAGTGACTAAAACAAACAAACTATCCCACTCACCCCTCTGCCCGGTCAAGCCACGTGGATTGCCCCAACGGGCATCTCCCTCATATTTACAATAGAAAAAATTGGGGAGGAGGGAAGAAGGAAGGCAAGAAATTAATACCAAGTTAAATATTGATCCAGATCCTAAGCCCTGGTTTCTATTGTGTGGACCAAAGCGGCACAACTCCAAGTGAGGGAAGAAAGAGAGATGCATAAGAAAGAAATCTCAAATATGAATATGTATGAATGTGGCACATCTGGATCGAATATCCATGATACTTTGGAAACCAAGTAGAAATTACAGTCTTTGCCTGGGTTCTGCATCCAGGTGATTGGGGAAATAAAACCCTTCCTTGGAATAAGGCCTCTTTGGCTAGGAAAGTCATATTTCATCCCTCAGATGAACATGTTCTTATCTTTAGGGTGGGAAAACACTGTTGTCATGCCTGGCACAGGATGGAAGTCAAAACCTGAGTGAGAAAAAGTCAGTAAACTCCACACTGAAGAAAGTGAGGCCAGAAACTGGAATATGAGGCACTTTTTTTCCCCTCCTCGCCCAGCCTTTAAAGAAAAAAACAAATCCTTACAAGTAGGTAGGTAGAGCATACAAGTCTAAGGAGCTTTCATACAACTCTAAGGGTTTTCTAGTGAAATGTGAGCAAGAGAATTTTCTTTTGCAGAGCCCAAATTCTAACTATCTCTATAACTATTAGTGTTTCCTAGAATAAAGGTCCCAAGAGTAGTTCTGTAAAACTAAAAAAAAAAAAAAAAAGACGTTCAGAATTTATCACATCTGGAAGTCTAATGAGACAATCCTATGTAGATTTATCAGGAAAATTGATGTAGGATTAACAAATATCTCAGCAGATTTAATTTTTTCAAGGGTTTTGTGTATTGGGATATGTAACTACTTTAAAATTTTATTCTAGCTAGGGATTGGAAAAAGTCAGCAAAGATGGGCTGGCCATTGAGGCTTGTAGTTTTTCCCAGTGGAATTTATGGACACATGTAATATTATAGATACAAAAAAATGTTGTTATGAACCAGAGTAAGAAAACAGTAGGAAGAGATTTGTATTTCCACATCTGTTAATGAAAGTGAATTTTCAATCAATTTGTCAAGTTAGAATTTAATAGAAACTGAATCTTTATCCTATTGCCTTTGAAGTTTTTACAAACCCTTTAAAATGGAACTTCTTTCCAAGTAAGCTTGTGATGTAAACATAGAACATATGTGTACATCTGGGATTAGAACAACAAAGTAACTAGATTTGGGACTGGGGTTTTTTACCTGTTTCCCGATTTGACGATGTCCAATACAGTGTATTAACATGACAGCCAAGCTGTTTGCACGGCAGGAGACCCAGGTTATATTTCTTTAAACCCTACTGACTTCAAGAGCAGCAGAATTAACCGCTTGCTTGAAGAACCGCACTAAAAGGAGCGCGGGAGGGCACAAGCGCTTGATTTGAGCTGGATCGTGACCAGCGAAAGATAATGGAAAGGGCTATTATTGCCATAGGTTTACTTTGAAATAATTCACTTTGAAATAAGGTTCCCGTTGCATTCCAGCAGGGGTTTTTTTGGGGGGGGGGTTGTATGAGGTAGCCAAAGATTTCGAGAATTCGTGTATTTACTGAGGTTTACAACGCGGGGATCAGCGGGATATAAAAGCAAACCATTTGTTCGCAAGGAAGCCTCTTTGCTTTCAATGAAAATTATCTGCGGGTACCTTTGGGCGCGCTTTAGGGAAAATGGGGCATTTCTTCTACCTGATGCTTGCACCCAGAGACCGAAACCTACTCAGCGGTGACCGAATTGCGCTGTCGCCTTGGGAAAGCCACCCAGTAACGCGGCATTTTAAAAAAGACAGGCCGGGGAGTCTTAGCGTTAGGTGTCCTCTGTCCGGGGAGAAAAAAACCTTTGAAAGAAAGCGCCGGCAAAAGCATTGGAGATTAGATTTTTAAATATATTTCTCTTCGGAGAGCTTTGCTGGAGGTCACCTTTCAGGTGGAACGTAAGCGGGATGCCGTTGTTGTGACGATTATTATTATCGTGATTATGGTTCGTCGCACAGCCAGCCAGATGTTTAGACTGGTTTTGGCATTTTTATCGCGAGGGAACGGATGGAAAGGAGCCAAACGGGTAAAACCCGGTGCAGCTTCTCCAAGACGATTAGCCGCGCTTTTCCCACCGCTTCGATCTCGGCGGGCTACCTCGAGTTCGTGCTTCGCGGCGGATCTGCTCAATTACCCGCACCTCCCTGGCGGGCTTGTTCGATCAGAAGCAGCATATGGTGCGGCTAGTAGCCTGCGAGTAATCAGAGCGGCCGGAGGAGAAGGAGTCTCCCGTCCCTGCTCCTCTTGACTTGGAAAGCCGCCGAATATCTGGGCAGGAAGGGGGTGAAACGGGCTGGGGAGGAGAGGTCAAGCCTCAGGGGGATTAGCGGCGGCCAAGTACAAGCCGCTGGACTCAACGCGCACGGGTATGGAGCGGTTATGCTGGGGCAGCCGGAGAGCCGCTGCGATGCTGAAGGCGCTTGGTGGGAAGGGGGTTGGCTAAAGATAAACGGATTTCTGGCGGTACTTAGAAAGAGGGCATGCTGCGTACGCAAGTCGAGTTTTCAGAAAGCGGCTCCGGCTTTTAAAGCGTTCGAATCCCCTGAAATCTATCCTGGCCTGAACAAGTCCCTCCTTGGCTCGGAAAGCAATCGCCGGAGGTGGCTTCTGTTTCCCCTCCAGGTAGTTGTGGCACCTTCTTTAGGCACCCTTTCCTGCGGCCTGCCTCCCTTCCGATTCTTCTTCTTCCGGCCCGACTGCGGTTCGATCCCGCGTTTACCTTGTGGATCTTGTTCTTAAGCAAAAACGGTCGCGGCAGTCCTCTCCTCCTCACTCGCCTCCCCCTTTTCAGGGCAGCCTTCTTTAAAACCCGGGGTCCTCCAGGGATGCCAGGCTAAGCCATGCCCGGCCGGCAGGGAATTCAGAGCACTCACCCGAAAAAAAAACAAAAAAAAACTTCGAAGACTAGAGAAGAAAAGGCGGCGGGTTGGATCAGAGGGCAGAAGCTTTGATTGCCTGTGTAGGAATCGATACGAGCCAAAATTGGGCCAGGAGAAAAAGCGACACTGAATATTGGATTCTAAACACGCACCTGGATCTAAATCCCATTGATTCCCAGGCAGCTTCCTTGCTTTTCAGCAAGCGGGTAGGATCCTCACCTTACAGACTGAGCCTTCCAATATTTGCTCAGTGCTAAATCCCATCGATTTCAGTGAAGCCTATTTATTTCCAAGGAGGATCTGAGTGGCAGCTGCCTTCCGGCTTGTTTGTAAGAGCCTCACCGATTTACCTATGAAGTAAACCCCCTCGCTTTAAACGTACCTAGGGGATAGAGCAAGCCCCTTCCGGATCCCCACACAGCTGTATGAGAAAGGAGGGGATCTCGGGGGAAGGGTGAGTTAGGCTCCAATACAACGCTACAGATTGTCGAAGAAGAGGCGGGGGCAATTTTGGTTTAAAAGTTCTAGATTCAGTCTTGGGGATAGTGTCGCCTTCTTTCCTTTTCACTCGGGTTCTTCAATCACTGGGCAAATACCGAACGATTTGAAAGCCAAGCACTGTTCTTCGCTCTTTGTGAAGCCCCCACTTTATAAAAGGCAGCAAGGAAGCGGGCGCGGGAGGGGGGCGGGCGAAGTCGTTTTCTCGGGTTTGGGCTGAAACGGACGAGAAACTTTAAGATTGGTGGTCGGGAAAGGGTGTAAGGGGAGGATGTTCTAGACTGAGCGAACAACGGTGGATTGCAGTTACTCATAAATAACTTTTCTTTCATGATCCCCACTCCCACCCCAATTGGGATTTTTATGTAGTCTCTAATACGGGTTGGCGTTTCGTAATCCTCTTGGGGGGAGGGCTCCTGATTATATTATGCGGGGCGAAAAAAAAGGGTCCCTAAGGGCCTTTGATTTTGATTTTGAATTCCTTACCGATGTTGGAGTCACAGGGAAATCGGTCCCCCACTCTCCCCGACTGTGCAAAAGCGAGGAGGTAGATAGATTTGAAGGAGTCGGTTGAAGAGAAGGGCTGATAACCTTCCCAGCGAAAAGCTGAGGCTGAAAGATGGGGTGAATGTCACAGGCTGTGCCGCAAAGGCCGAGCTGGGTTCACTTCTCTCGCCAGTCCTTGACTCGGGCGGGGCCTGCTCACCAAACTATCCCAGGGACCAGAGAGTCCTTCGCTGGTTGGCATTGGAAAGGGGAGATTTGAAAGGAGTAAACCGCAGCGGAAGCGACAGGAGTTCTCGTGAATTAGAAAGTCACCTAGTCCTAATCATTTTCGTCGTTGTCTTCCTTCTCCCCTCCTCCTCCTCTTCCTCCTCCTCCTCCTCCTCCAAAAAACTAGGAAGAAATCTGTGGCTCATTTTAAGACTTCCACTTTTATTTTGCCACAATCTCCCACAAGTTCAGTTCGCTCAATATAATTGATATCCCCCAAACTGTAGATACATCCGTTTTCTGCAAATGGGCAGCATCCATTGTGCTAGGAACAGGGCCCTAGGGTTATCTGCTAGTGTTTTAGAGTCATTTCACAATTTTTTTTTTTTAAAGGAAGACAAGTCAACAGTGCGGTTGCACTGAAACCGCATTTCTGTATCCCCTTTGCCTACTAGGAAGGCGTGGTTTAATACTGGCAGGTATGCATGTATAGAACCCACTGGGTTGTCCCTTTCTAAAAATTAAAACGTGACAATCCCATGCAGAAAAATATTAAACTGGTTCCGTGGAAGGCACATACCGGTGTGGAAGGTGCATACTCTCTCTTGCACAGCCCCGGGTGGATATAGAGAGGAGAGTTAGCGGCAACTCTTCCTCGTTTACCACGTAACCCGGCTAAAGTCGGAGGACAGGCTTCCTCAATCTGCTTTCGTGCAAATGTGCGTGGAGGGTGGTTCATGCACCAGTTGGGGACGATGGGAGCTGTAGCCCAACGCATCTTTAAAGGGCTCCAGTCCAGATCGAAAAAGGGTGAGGTAGAGTGCGCACAGTGGTCTGTGTTAAAGCTCCTCCACTTTTGGGGTGATAACCCCGAGGGAAATGGGAGGTGGAGGGATGGAAGGAAAAAGCGGCCGTGGGTTGGCTGCTGTCGTGGGAAAGAGGTAGACAGAAAGAGATGGGGGGGGCTTTATTTCCATTGCTGAACTGAGGAGGGGGAGTTAAAATGCTATTTTCGGGGGGGGGAGCGCCCTTCAAATATTTGGATTTTGCATCCGGTCTGCTGCTTCCACTGAGGTGAGCTATAGAGAGCGCTAACAAAAACTGACTAAGTGGCTCAGTGGCTAAGACACGGAGCTTGTGGATCAGAAAGGTCAGTAGTTGGAATCCCTAGTACAGGTCTCCTGCGTGTGCAGAGGGTTGGACTAGATGACCTCCAAGGTCCAACCCTGTTACTGTTAAAAAAAACGTCCTTTGGAAATCCGAAAGGTTTTCGAATCCAAGCAGGAGGAGGAAGGGGGTGTGGGGGGGGTGCGATGCTGGACCTGCAACCGCAGGAGCCTTCCACCGCTCTCCCAAGCCAAATCGCTCCCAAAAACCGAGACCGCTGGCTCCTCCAAAGGGAACTTTTGCTTTCCTAGAGCAGATGATGCCAATCTGGGAACACCTGCAGAAAGCGGGCAAGGGTGTGCGAGGCGATCCAATCTAGCCAGGGGAGGAATAAAAGAGTCCGTGGTTGGGCTGCTGAGACAAGCAAAGCCTGGGCAGGCAGGAATAGGGAACCGCTTCCTTTTTCACCCGGTCCGGGGACTCAAAAATTGCGCCCAGAATTTCCCCCCCTTTCCAAGTGAAGATCGGTGCAGGTTCTATTAAAAGAAGTAACAGTATCAACAACGTAGGGACGTCCGCTAGCCCGACTCTCCTCCGAAGTGCTGAGAGAAACTGGAGAATAAAGAAGGAAGTTATTCTTGCGATTGCTTCTGAGAGTTTTGTTGTTTGTTTGTTTAAGAAATAAAAAGCTCAATTTATGGTGAAATAACAACTCCTGAAGCTACTTTCCGTGCGATTTTCAATGAATATCACCGAGTTCCCATTTAAGTCTAGGGACCCGGTGATTGGATTTATGGGTTTGACTTGCTTTTGCAATTGTGGTGCCCTTCCCTTGATGCGAATATGCCCCCCCTAGTCCAGAAATAATAAAACTTTGCCAAAAACCGTTCTGTCCTCTCTGAAAACAAATAATTAAACTGGCGGATGACACCCTGTTTAATTACTATTTTTTTTTAAAAAAAAAAAAGAAATAAAATTGTAGTAGGCTTAATTTGATTCCTGAAGTGACTGACCAGGGTAACGTATTTCAACCGCACATCTGCTCAGAAATCTCAAATAAGTTTTTATTTATCTCTCTTTGCTCACTTAAGTGTCGGCCATTTAAAATTGTTTTCTGAAATTAATGAATGAATGAAAGCGGCTTAGATTTTCACCACTAAAGGCATAGTTATTTTCAGAGACAGAAGAAAAGGGAAGCAAGCTTCGTTTCCCATGTGGGTGATTGAATGTTGTTTTTCTTGCTGCTGGGAGAAAGGGTTGAGCCTCGGGTTTCAGTGTTTATTTTCTTACAGACGTTTTTCTCATTTAAGCTAACCTTTGTTTAATTCCAGTTTTGATCTGGACTTGAAATGTGAAGTGCAGAACGAAAGCCCTCCCATAACTGCTACAGAAGTAGATTTATGGAAAACAGAGATCAGACTGATTGGCAAATTTTGTGTGTGTGTGTGTAGGGAGGGACTGAGCCTGTCTTTTGCCAGAATGGGTTTTTTAAATTATAATAAAATTCATGATCAAGGTAGCAGATCATTGGTCCTGTGAAAATCCTACATGGTGATATGCTTTTGCTTCTGATTTTCCCTTGATGGATGTTTGTCTGAAATATGAAAAATGTCTTTTCCTTTGTTGCTGTTTGCATGAAAAATCTGAGTAGCATTTTACAGCCCAATAAAACCTGTGTACGCATTGCCCTGGTAAAATATGATTCTGATCTCTACCGGTAATAACAACCCATGATTTTACACACAGCAATCTTTATTTTGAGAAAGCTGCTTTTTCACAATATGCTTTTGTTTTTCTTTTCACTAGATGTGATAAACCATGGTGCTCATCAGATTTCTGCATCAGAAAAATCAAACTGCATGATTTGTATAATTATTGATACGTAAAAGTAAATTAATTATTTTATAGATGCACGCTAGAGAGCCCAACTAATTATTTACAATTAGAATTGTAATAAATATTTTGCGATTTAATTGATCACTTTAATAATTTACAATTGTTTGTTTTGGGGGGAAATAAGGCATGTTTTCTTTAACACAGCAGCCAGATGCTGTGAGTACTGAATAAGAAACTGAACTGCAGGACAGGGAATGAGCATTTGGTTTGGCAACCCCCACTTTCAAAGTGGTGGGGATTTTGCTTTTTTAATTTAAAATGCCTCCTCCTCCTTTTTCAAGGCCACTGTTCATTTATGGATGTGAAGACTATTTTCAAACTAGAGTAAGAACACATTTAAGTAAACAACCAAAAAGGATCAATTGAATGGCATAAGGCTTATATAGGAGATTAGTTTCCGTTTCAGTCCAGATCTGACTGCTTCGCCTAAGGTTTAAAGAGATCCTTTTCCTCCACCTATTTTTTTCCTGCCCACATTTCAGCAGAGATAGGTACCTAAGGACCAGGGATGCCCACAGAGCCTGGTCAAAAAAGTCAAAATGACAGCTACAACAGTGTTCACGTAAAACATAGGCAGAACTGCCATTTTTGACCATCCTAGGCAGACAGACACTCCTGCTGAGGAGTGCTTGTGAACTCATATGCTCCTGTCAAACCAACACAGCCCCTCCCCTGAAAGGAAAGAAAGGTGGCACCGAGTGTTTGAGGTTTGGTCCTAGATGCAGAGGTCAAGGGCATCTGTAAGAGGTAGGAAGTGGCATGGATGGGCAAATGAGAAGAATTAGACCGTTTGCTTCCTTTGAAGGCGAAGCCTTTGGAACTTGTGCCAGATGCTTGTAGCTGTGCATCAGAAATGGATTGGGTTTAGGGGCTTTATGGGAAGGAAAGCCACACTTGGGAGTTTTCCAGTTGAATCAATTTGCTTTGTTCAAAAACAAGTCACCAATTTCTCTCCCTTCATCTGGGAAGAATGAAATCCTCGTGGGTCAAATAAGAATTAAGAGGAAAGGTCAGCAAGACGGAGGGTTTCCTCGTTAGCAGTTTATAGCATCACCCAGCCCTCGCCCTGGCAATATAAACCCTGTCTGCATTAATGATAGATTGTCCAGGCAATGACTGGACCACACTATAAATCTGGTGTGGAAATCCTCCCATTGCCTACCAGGTTTCTTAAAGAAAAGCTTCCATGGTTCCAGGCTGAAAAGACTGCACAGAAGCAGCCCAACAACCAAGTTTTCTCAGTAAGCTATGAAAACACCTGACTGAAGAGGAATAGACTAGATAAAAGATGCAGGCCTCTCCAGAGCCTGGCCAGAGATAACTCCATCCCTTTCCTTTATCACCCATTCAGATAAATGAATAGTGCCATATAGTATCAAATAGGTCTTTCCAAACTTTAAGTGAGGAAGATGGAGTATCTTAGACATGCAGAGTGCTTTAGTCTGTTTTCCCTAAGGTGATCCAAAATCTTTAGGCTTACTAACAAGCAGTACCCTGTGGAATGGCCTGGCATTTGTAGAGCCTCTTCAATAAAAGCTCTCCAATTCCTCTACAACCGTTCAGCACTCAGTCCCACAAATGTCTTTAAAACATGGTCTAGGTTTAGTGCCACTTCCTAAATCACATTTGGAAAGGACCTTAGAGGCCAACTAGTCTAATTTCCTGCTGAAGTCAGAATCTGCTTGTTCTCCTAAAAAGAAAGACTGGATTCTGCTTGGCCATGGTTATTTTAACCATTTTAGGACTACTGGCCAAAGATAGGCTAGTTCTTTGATGCCTTACAAAAGAATCTCAATGGCCAAGCAGAATCTAGTCTTTCTTTTTAGGAGAACAAGCAGATTCCGACTTCAGCAGATTAGACTAGTTGACCTCTAAGGTCCTTTCCAAATGTGATTTAGGAAGTGGTACTAAACTTGGACCAAAATAGTTCGGAAGACATGTTTTAAAGACATTTGTGGGATTGAGTGCTGAATTCTATATGAAAGGAAACTTGCCATGCCACAAACAACTTTGTGAAGTAGACCTTCTTGAACATCAACACATCCCATGAATGATAACGGTCTTCAGAAAGTTGAAGAGTTGTCCCATAAAGATGTGAGTGGATTTTCTAGTGTCCTAGAAGGCAGGGCCAGAAAACAGGGCTTAAAACTACTAGGGCAAATGTCAGGAAGCACTTCCTGAATATATGAGTCATTCAGGTGAATGGCTTCCATTACACTATTCCAGGGGAATCAACTGCCAAACAAAATGAGTGCTCCAGAGAATCCTGCATCTAGCAAGAGGTAGACTAGAAGATTTCTTCCCACTATGTGCTTCTATGATCAGGCCATTTCCACTCTAGCATATCTCCAACCTACATATGAACATATTAAGTTGCCTATCTTCATTACTCAGGCATCTGTACAAAGAACTGGCTGCTTGTGCAAGACCAGGCAAATCAGGAATGGGAGACAGGGTATGGTTTACCCTGTGAATCCTTCTATGAACAACATTCCAGCTGAGAAAATGCAATCAAGACTGACCAAAAATCTTCCAAGGTCTTCTCAGCTTGTTTAACATTGTCCCAGGCACTAGTAGCAGATTTTTGCTTCAGCTACAAGTGGGCGTTACAATCTGATTAAAAGCCTCCAGCAAGTTAGTGGACTCACACAGGAATGAACCAAGAGCGAAGCTGTCCCTCGATCCATAACTCTCTTAAGTTGAAGATCAGAAATGGTGGTGAAAATTCCATCTTCTTTGGACAAAAAATTGTGATAGTAGTTGAGTGATTGGCAGGAGAAGCAAAGACACTATTTCAGAATTCTCAAGATCAGATCAAGTGAGAGCCTTTAGCTACAGCTAAATGCATGGGGTATTATCTTTAGTTATACAATAGGAAGGCATATCCATAATCAGTGAATTCAATAGAGGTGGTTTGTTTCTCACTGAAGTGCCCCATCAGGCTTGCCCAATTAGGTATTGTCCTGTCTTCTTTTTTCTAAGAGGAAACCTCCTCTACCTACAGAAAGGATGGGTCTCTTCTCCATCCTTGATACTAAAAGCCTTCTAGCGGAAGATAAATTTTGTTAGGATTGCATGAGAACCTGAAATGGAAGCTTCAGTTTCCTTTATCACTTCTTGGCAACCAATCCTAAACATTGAAGGGGCTGAATTCCCACATCACAACCCAAATCTTATTTAACTATAGATTATTGAATAAACCACCATTGACTTGATTCATACAATATGCCCAGCCAAAATCAAACCATATTATGTTGTGTGAATTCTGCCCAGGATCACTTCTAAAATCTTTAACAGGTGTAAAAAAACAATCCAGGATACAAACACCCAAATACTGTAGCTTAAGGGGAAGTTTTCAAAGAAAATATTTGTTGAATAATTTCTGCTTGAAGTGATAGATTGATGACCATGAATAGCAATTCCAGTTGTGCCCAGCCTTCTCTGCGGCCTTAAGGTTTTCTGTTAAACTCACATTTCATATGCTTGACTCTGCAAAATTCTGTGGTTGGCCTCAAAAGAAAAATGACCCATCCTTCACTGCTTCTTTCCAGATGGGTTTCAAAGCAATTACCATGATGACTTGGAATTCTGGGAGTTGTAGTCTCCCCACATAGAGAGGGGACCATCTTGGGGAAAATTGAGGTATGGAAGCATTTCTCAATTTCAACAACTTTTAAGTTGTGTGGAATTCAAGTTGAAGTGAAGTTCTTGGGTTGAGAAACACTGCTGTACAGGATAATTTAGATTAGAAGATTTTTTTGTGTGGCTAGAGTCTATTTTTGTTTTATTTTATGCTGACCAAATTCTCTTAAGAACTAGATACACCAATAGCATTCTACTACTCCAAAAATCTATAATATTGATTATAGATAAGTACAATTGGATGAAATCAATGCAGGAGAACCTAATTGAAGGTAAACATTTAGGAAGATGCAAGAGAGGGGACAGGATACCATACCAACATGGGGAGATCTGCAAAATCTCTGGTTGAATTAGGACTGCAAACTAAATTGAAACTGGTTGGCTGTCTGTAACTTTAATGTCTGTGGGATGTCTCCCCCTCACCAGCTGAAGGAAGAAAAGAATGGGGATTCATCTATCTGCATACACTAGGAAGCCTTCCTCCATGTTGGCTGTTCCTGAACATTTTTTGAAAGACTCATTAGCACTTTGAACATAGCAAAAGCACTGCAGAAATGCAAAAGGAGCCGATCTCTAAAATGCCTCAAATACCTAAGACTCAAAGCCCACTCTTCCTTAAATTAATTTCTGCTTATAGCTGCTTATTGTCAGGGTTCCAAGTAATAAAGATGGCTTTGGCCAGGCCAGCTTCAGGGTTGACACTTATCCTTTAAATGTTAACCCTGCAAGTCCTTGGGTGTTCCCCTCCCTCTTTTTTATGTTGTATGTTTTAACACTGTGTTTAATAGAACACAAATAGTTGTTCTATTTTTGTACAGAACAACTCTTGAAAAGGCTGATTACTTTCTAGGCCAGCTCCATCTTTTGCAAGTTCACCTAGAAGTAAGTTTCTGAGTTCAGTAGAGGCTACTCCTATTGTGACTGTAGTCTTAGATCCTTTCAAACCAGGCCTCCTGTGAAAGGAGAGACAAGTAAAGAGTCAGACATCTACTAAGCCTTCAGAACTGATTTTCCCTGTTAATTTATTGGAGAACTGTGTCCTCAAGGCATGCTTCACTGTGATTTACTTACCCATGATTTTATTAATTAACTTTACTTTCTGGCTTCTTTAGACACCCTAAACCAGTGATGGCAAACCTATGGCACACGTGCCAGAAGTGGCATGCAGAGCCATCTCTCCAGGCACACCAGCCCATTGCTCTTCCGGGTTCCAGCGCGCACATGTGCACCAGCCAATTGGTCTTTGTGTGCGTGGGAGCACCGGAGACCAGAAGAGCAGTTCCCTGGCCCGCATGTGCGCACTGGGAAGCTGACCTGCTGGTCTTTATGCATGCATGTGCGCCAGAAGACCAGGTGACCAGCATGCATGCACATGCCGGAAACCAACAGCTCAGCTTCCCAATGCACATATGAGTGCCAGCGAGCTGCTCTTCTGGTTTCTTGCGCAACCACTCTCCTGCACACGCGCACTCCTGTTTCGGCACTTGATGATGAAAAGCTTCACCAACACTGCCCTAAACCATAAAGATCTATAGGGGCTAAGCTCATACAGCTAAGCTAAAAAGTGGGGACAGCCATTTTTGCAGTGGATACATTGCAGGAAAGATGACTGTCCATTTCCAAGTATTCTGTGCTTACTATTTACTGAAACCAGGAGGATTTCATTTAGTCACACTAAGCCATCATCATTTCAGCTGCAATTTATTGAGTAAATCACAACAGCTCTACTGCTCAACTCATATCACACACTGAATCCAAACCAAACAAATTACATTAGGGCTTAGTGTGTTGTGTCAGCCAGGGCCATGTATCTAGGACCTGATTAAAGCCCTTTTTAAAGAGGGAAACTGGACTTAATTTGGATTTGTAATATGGAACTTTAGGCCAACCAACACAACTGAAGCAACCATTAAGGCTGCAGTCCTGTATCTTCTTACATGGGAATAAGCTCCAAAGAATTTACCACCTCTCTTGAGCAGATATAAAAATATACTAATCGAAGTACTGCTAAAGGAATAACTAAGAATATGCAACTATGGTTCCAGAGTTATATTCTTGATATGCTGGAGTTGACAAATGTCAACCCTGACAATATGTCTACTTTATAGAATTTGACATAGTGGTAAATTTTGAGTTACTTATTTTATTTTTGTCCTGCCACAAAAGAGAATGATGTCTGAAGTATTATTTAATAGTAAACTAAATCTAAAGAGCTCTCTTTATTGCTCTTCCTCCACCTTTCCCCCTCAATTTCTAATATTACAAGCACATTTGCTTTTCACCAAATTATTTACAAGATAAGAAAAAGAATTTTTCCCAGACTGTAATGTGCTCTGACTGCAACTATAAATAGTGTGCATATTTCTGTACTAATGGTAACTCTTTCTTATAGTAGGAAGTACCTATTACAATTAGGGAAACATTTTTGCTTCTGCTGGTAAATACATGCATTTTTCTAGTATACTACATGGGGGTTGGGTGGGGTGCATACACTGGAGTAAAATCAATCCTATCTTCTCTCTCTACCAGGGTATCTTCCTCTTAAATGAAATCTTTCATATTGATTTGAGGAGGGTGCGATTAGAATTATCTTTTTAAAAAACCTGGACACCTGAAAAATGCTAATTGCTCATTTCATTTAGTTTTGTCTTGTTCAGAATCAAGTTTCCTTTAATGGGCATTGTATCAAAAATCAGGACTCTGGTAGCACTTTTTTAGATTAAAATGTCATTAAAAGTCATTAAGCTTTTGTGAAGCTTCTGAAAAGGTGGTACCAAATTATTTCTTTTGGTAATAGTAGTTCTAGCCCAATGTAGCCAAGATATAAGATTTTAGGAAGGGTGTATTTATAATGAGCTGTAGCAGAAATTAACCACATCTCTTCTATGGACACAGAGAATGGCATTATATAGCATTGCTTCATAACCCACCTTAAGGTCACTCTGGGAAAGATTTGCTCCATTTTCCACTTAGTATGAGAGTTTCCTAGCAGCTTTCTTTGAGACAACTCAAAATTCAGTTGGAGGGGGGGGGGAAATCTTAATTCTCATTTGTGGATGTTACTACTGATAACTTTGTGTGGTTAAGCAAAATCGCTTGTGTGAAATGTCCTGAAAATATCCCTGCAGGAGACACCGAGCTATTTCTCGGAGTTTTTCCTCATTAGCAGAGTCCACATGATCCATTCCTCCCTGCAGCATATTGATAAAAAGAACTGTAGCCAGAAATTGGATTGTTCAGATGACAATTTTCATTGTCTGGCCAACCAATGCCTCAACCCCTCAGGGGGCCCATATTTTCAAGGCTGGCAACTGGTCAATGTCTGTTCAGTGGGTGGACATTCCACCAGCTGGTGACCCCCAGGAGAGGGTGGAGTTACACCTTGGCAAGGGCTCAGAAACCCATGTCTAATTCCTTCTGAACAGGTCGCCTGCCTTCACCTCTCAACAAAATGATCACTGAAGGAGATATTTTGACAATCTTGTAGCAATGGCTAGAGGAATCCATTCATTTGTTTTCCAGAATCAGAAAGAGCAGGCAAGATGATATTTTTGGAGATTCTCAGTCGTCCAAGGTCATGGTTGTCCCAAAGATGCTTTTTTTTTCAGGAGGCAACTGGACTTTCTTGTTTTTCTTTGAAGACGTTTCACTTCTCATCCAAGAAGCTTCTTCATTCCCCACCATCCAGTCAGAGCAGAAGAAGCTTCTTGGATGAGAAGCAAAAGGTCTTCAAAGAAAAACAAGAAAGTCCAGTTGCCTTCTGAAAAAAAAAGCACCTTTGGGGGGGAGAATTGGGTAATATAAGGCCAACCCAGGGCGGTCGAGGAGAAGGAGGACGACTGCAGCGGTCGAGACCGATTGCTCTTGAAAGCGAAAAGACAAGCGAGGGGTGGTCCATACAGTTTATTTGGCGGGAGTCACATCTACCATAGCTCGGGCCTCAGTCCTGGGACTGCGCGCGCAGGACCACGTGGCCCGCTGCTAAATCCGAGCTCGGAGCTAATCGGGGTTAGTATAGCGTGGAAATGTCTTGATCCGGCAGGGCGGTCGGCCTAAGAGCTTGAAAGATCGAGCCTTGCTCGGCCTCTCCGCGCTAAGAAGCCGGCGCTGCTCTTCGGCTGCTCTTGCCAGCCGTCGGTAACACTGGGTGGGAGGAACTGTGGGTGGCTGCTGGTCCCCGCCTGCCTTGTCAACGCGGCCGCCGATGGGGCGAGGTCCCTCGGAGTGGATCTTCTTCCGCCTCATTTGGCTTGCTAATCGGGGTCTTGTTTTCGCAATCGAAATCTTGTTTTCGGGGAAGAAACGACGGCTCCGTAGGCAGGCCGCGAAAATAATCCGAGGCTGGAGGCTTTGGAAGAAAAGCAGCCACAGGCGTCTCTTTAGATCCGTAATAGATACATCCTCCGCCGGAGCGGCTCTCTCCCTTCCCTCCCTCCCAGCCTTTATGTAAATATGATAAGGAAGCGAGGCGTGAAAAGATTAAAAAAAAAAAGATCACGACTCGAGGCAAGACAACAAAACAAAACAAACAATCCCCCCCCCCCCAAAAAAAAGAGAACCGAAAAAGAAATGCAATGTAGCGCAGCATGGAGATTTTCTAAAAGAGTTTAGGTTTGCTTTTTTTTTTTTTTTACCTCCCCCTTCAGATTATAAACCCCGGAGTGATTCTTTTTTTTTTTCTTCTGCTTTTCCTTTCTTCATCTCTGGGACCCCACCGAATGACAAGATAAAGCTTTAGATTTCTGGGTTAGTTTTTATCACCCCCACTCCTTCCGTTTAAAAAACAATCATGGGATTTGTAAAACAAAAATGCTATGGTAGGTCAAGTGTAAAAAGGAAAGTAAAACATTGGTATTTAAGTTTAAGAAAAATCCTTAAGAAAAATCCTTGACAAACAAGCTTTTAAAAATGAAAACAAAGCAGAAGATGTTGGAACAAGGAATTCTACCAGGACAGTAAGTTTTATTTCATTTAGGGTACTACTACTCAGTAAATATATTGGAATTAATCTTATCCTATGGATTTGTACACACACCTCCATTTGCTTGGAGATTATGGTGTTGTTTACCATCATTTGTAATGTGTAAAGCATGCCTACTCAGAAGAAAACTCCTGAATTGAGATGCATAATCCAATTAAGGAAAATGGCATAAGATTACTTGAAAAATTTTATACACTTTTTCAAATCTCAATTAAAAAATGGAAGTTATTCCAAGCATTCCTGATAAAATTACAGTGTGTGCTAATTTACTTCAGAGTAAATGTCCACTACCTTGTTTCCAAATAAAACAAAGTTGCTGTTAGGCACAACCAAATAGATCCACACGTGTAAAGTTCAAACTTATTTGTTTTATTTTATTCTGCCTATAGTACAGGAATCTCCCCAGATTGCTTGCCTTCCCTTGAAAAAAGTTAGATAAGGTTCCATGGAGCTTGGTGGTGGTGGTGGTTCAGAGGGGAGGCAGTCTTGGGTCTCTTGTGGCTGTGCAATGATTCGAAGCTAATTCTCTACTTGATTCTTTCTTCCTGTCTGGCTGATCATTTTCCAACAGCTGTGATCTAACCATATTTGATTTTGCCTGAATCTTCTTATACTGGAGTTACCGTATTTTTGGGAGTATAAGACCAGAGTATAAGATGCACCTTAGTTTTTGGGGAGGAAAATAAGAAAAAAAGCTGATTGGCAGGTGGATCTGCCTCCCAGAATACCCCCCAATCAGCTGTTCCCAAGGTGAATTTTAGCAACAGGTTCCTTGGTTGTGAGCTCTGTGACTTGCTTTTTTTTCTGCCTCTGAAAGCCTCTGAAACAGAGCTTCAGAAAAATAACATCTGAAGCTCTGTTTCTAAGGTTTTTTTTTCTGAAGCTCTGTTTGGGGGCTTTTTTTCTGAAGCTCTGGGGGCTTCTTTTCTGAAGCTTCGTTTCTGATGCTTTTTTCAGCCTCTGAAACCTCCGTTTGAGAAGCTGGGTGGGGCTACGTTCGGAGTATAAGATGCACCCAGATTTTCACCCTCTATTTTGGGGGTGAAAGGTGCGTCTTATACTCTGAAAAATATGGTATTTCTGAGTAGGCAAGTATAATAGGTGAGGGCACCAAACAAGTTCAGCTGCCCATATTTGGTTTCCTTTGAGAAAGTAACCTTAAAAACAGTGCAGCTTATTATTTGTACAGCAAGATGAGACTTACTCAGGCCAGACTGAACTACTGAATTTAAAAATAATAAAAATATTTTCCAGACAATGAATTCAAAAGAGATGATTGGTGCATTTCTGGCAAAATTCCTGTCCAGATTTTCAAGTAGTTTGGGAAACAAATGACTGAGAAAGCAATGGGGTTATTTCTTATTATTTGACTTTGTGACATGTCACTTGTGAACATGAAAGCATTTATTCACCAGAGCTTTCTTCAACTTAGTCTCCCAGAAATACTGGACTACAACTCCCATCTCTCTCTTAGCCAAGAGAGTGGTAAAAGCTAAGGTTTTGCTCATATGTAGTCAATTTGGAAAATATTAACTTGACCTGATTAGGTAGGAAGAAAAATGGCATCTGTAGTAGGAAAAAAAACAGTCCAATTTCAAGAATACAAGTGACAGAGTTAATTTCTGCCCCAAAGTTAACCTGTAAATGTAGATGGCTATTCAACCTGTAAATGCAGGTGGCTATTCATTAACCTATGCAGGTAGGGGTCAATTTCTCCTTTTTCAGGGGCCTAAGGAGAAAGCCCACTCAATTCCAATCTTGGGAGCATTTCTGTCTTTGGATTAATCAACAACTGACAAAAGCTTCCAGGGCAGTGTAGAATAGAAGTCCCTGGATCATCCACATCCTGCTAAAATATCAGGGAGCGATTATTTTCAAACACACGAACCCTTAATGTGGATTTCCTGTTTACAGTTTAGCATGTTCTCTGAACCCAGCTAAGGGTGGTTTAGTCAATAAACCATTTAAGAAAATCATTCCTTAGTGCACTGGGTGATTATAGCCCAGGTATATGTCCATCTGGATTTAAAGTCAAGCTACAAAAGAAAAAGGTAAAGGTTCTCCTCGCACATATGTGCTAATTGTTCCCGATTCTAGGGGGCGGTGCTCATCTCCGTTTCAAAGCCGAATAGCCAGCGCTGTCTGAAGACGTCTCTGTGGTCATGTGGCCAGCATGACTAAATGCCAAAGGTGCATAGAACGCTGTTACCTTCCCACCAAATATGGTCCCTATTTTTCTATTTTCATTTTTTACGAGCTTTTGAACTGCTGGGTGGCAGAAGCTGGGACAAGTAACGGGAGCTCACCCCGTTACGTGGCACTAGGGATTCAAACCACTGAACTGCCGACCTTTTGATTGACAAGCTCAGCGTCTTAGCTACTGAGCCACCGCATTCCTCTTCACAAAAGAAAAGGGTGTTCATATATCACATCATAATGTAGTTTGTTTGCTTTTGGCTTGGGCTGTTGTGCATGCCCATTTATTTCAGTTTGCAAATCACAGTTTAGAGATTAGCATTATGTGTGTCTTTGCTTATTTGGCAGACTATGACTAAAGCAAGCCATGGTTTAGTATGATATGTGAACTCATCCCATAGTCTGACTATTTTACATCAGTGATTTACAACATCACCCAGTCTTTGGTGTGATGATTCAAAGTTTTTGTTCATTAGCATACTGCACCAATGAGACTTTGTGTCAACTTCAAACCATAGCTGAGGCAGTCTAACTTTGCATTTATCTAATCTGATGTTGTGTTGATTTCCAATTTCTCTGATGTGAAGACTTAACTGTTTGTAGCCTTTCTGGTGCTTCAGCTTTCCAATTTCTCTGATGTGAAGACTTAACTGTTTGTAGCCTTTCTGGTGCTTCAGCAGTGATCATCTTGATAACACAGTCAGGGACTAAGAGCTATCCAATTCCTACAGGCCATGTCTAATTGCAGCATATATGGTCACTGGTCATTGTTCTCCTTTGCCACTTTGGTCTCTGCTGCCTGGAATGATATGGCATCAATCACAAAATCAATAGTGAAACCAATAGATCTCTCTAAATCCCATCCCCCAAGAACTGCTTTGAAGCAGTAATTACAAAGACCAACAACTGGACAGCTTGCAAGATGGCACAGGGAATTTACGTATTTTGTTTTCCAAATGACAGTTAAACATTCACAGTACAGGAGCTGCTGGGGGAAGACAGTGGTCTCTAATTCGCAAATTCCCATTGCCCCATCCCACCCACTGGGTTAAGGAGGGTAATTGATGGTTGGTTTTCCTATCTGACATATGGGAGTGGGAATTCTAGCAGGAAAAGAAACTCAGCTACAAATCGGCCCTGTATTACATTTTCGGGACACCTATACACTGGCTGTGTTATTGAGGCAGAATCGAGAGAAATGATAGTGGCATATGTTTGTTCTGCCTCCTAAACAGAATAAAAGCGTATTAAAGAGGAGACTAAAACTCTGCCCATAGTAGGGACAGGATCCCTACTAGTGACTTACAGCATTGTCTACCATCATTGCAATGAAGACAAGTTTACACTGCCACAACAATGACTGGGAAATGTTAGAAAATGCTATAAAGTCATTAGTAGGGCATCAAATTATGATAATCCTGTAGCCCTTTAGTAATATGAAATATTCATGTTACTTGTGAATATTTCTGCTATCATAGCTGGTTCACTCTTCAATATTAAAAAAAAAAAAAAATTCAGCAGGTAGTGCTAATCAGTATAGTCAGAGAACTAATTGATTTGTTTTTCTTCCCAGTATTTTTCCCCATAATACAGGGTCCACTTATTTGTTATTGTTGATCAGGGGTGTCAAACTCAATTTCATTGAGGGCTGCATCAGGTTGTGTATGACCTGGGGGGGGGGATGGCCAGTTTGACATCCTGCAGTCCTCTGCCAGTGAAAATGGAGCTTGTTTTTGCTGGCAGAGGGCTGCAGGAGGCTGTTGCAGCTGAAAACGGAGCCCAAGAGGGCCGCACACAGCCTTCCTGAGCTCCATTTTCGCTGGCAGAGGCACCACGGGCCAGTCATTTCTGTTTCCAGGGCAGCCCCATGGGCCAGATTTAAGCACCCTGGCCCTCGGGTCTTGAGTTTGACACCCTCTATCATGGTATAGAGAGTGGCTAGAGACTGGCTTTCATGCTTAAGGTGGAACTAGAACTCACAGTCCCCTGGTTTCCAGCCTTAGTAACTAGACCAAACGGATTCTCTGAGAATAAATTGACATTGTAAACATTATGATTGGGAAGATCATGGTCTTGACAATATACCCCTTTGTTGTCACTGTGATGTAACCCTAACCCTTCAAAATATTGTCTAAATATTTATCTTCCTATGCTCAAAATTTGACAGGGACAGAGAAACACTATGCTCATTTTAGACAATATTTTGAAGGGCAGAGACATCACTGTGACAACAAAGGTACATATTGTCAAGACCAAGGACTTCCCAATCATAATGTTTACAATAGTGAAAGCTGTAGAATCATAAAGATGGAATTAAGAAAAATTTATGGTTTTGGATTCCAGCGCTGGAGAAAATAGTTGAGAATGTCGTGAACCACAAAAAGAACAAATTGTTCGGTACAGAGTGAAATCAAACCAGACTGTTCCTTGGAAGCAAAATACTAAAGCTAAAGCTAAAATATTTTGAACATGTAATGCGAAGGCAAGAATCATTGGACAGGGCATTAATGCTTAAAAATAATTGGAGACAATTGAAAAAGTAGCTTATAGAAGGTACATATGACACAGGCTTTATAAGAACTCAAAGAAGCAGTTACTGCCAGACCGACCAGACAAAATTATAGCCACCAGGTTATAATAGAAGTGCCTGAAAACCAGTGTCACAGCTTTGGCTGTGGCAAAGAAAGCCCATCTTCATTAGTAATACTGTGCTACAGCCATGACTACATCATGCCAAAAGATGGTATAAATCACTCCTGTAGAAAAGATGGTATAAATCACTCTATGGGTTCAGCCAGAGCAAAAAATACCGGTGCTTTGTCATTCTTTTTGGAAAACTTAGGGCATGGCTGAAATTATGCTGAGAATCACCCAAAGATCTGGTTATGAGATCTGGATATAGTTTCTGTATGTCCCTGTTGTATATGGCTTCAATCAACTTCCAAGGATCTCAAAGAATAAGCTTAACTGAGACAGAAGCAGGGCCTAAAGGGAGACCAAAACAAGCATTTGGTCTAAGTCCACGGTTGGAGAAAGCTCGAATTTAGACACTTGTATTTGTTTGTCTCTTTGCGTTTGATAGATGTATATGCTGATTTCCATGAAAGAGTTCAAGGCAACTTTTAAGTACCGTAGGAATTTCCATTTTAAATGAAAACGTAAATGCCTCCTCATTTTGCCTTTTGCTTTTTGAAAGCAAAAGCTCAAAGTAGTCCAGATACACTGGATCTCTGACAGAGCTAAACCAGAGAATTTCCTTTCGAGGAAATCTGGACCAGATTGGCAACCTTGTATTTGGCTTTCAGAAAGATAAATGCTCCTGGACTTAGAGCTCTAGTCTTCATGACTAGCTAAGCCACAATGTGGTATATTTGATTTTTGCTTAAGGTGTTCTACATATTAGTCTATTATGACTGCAACTTTCTATTGTGGCTTGGCTTAGCATAATAGATGAACCAGCTGATCATGGTTTATTTAGCAGTGTTTTAGATCAACATGGGACACAAGTCAGTGAGACTAATTTCTTCCAATCCATAAAAGTAATTTCTTGAAATGTCTTACTTCTGTATACTTACTTCTTACTTCTGTATACTTTGATACCTAGATATTTGGACACAAAGAAGAAATACCAATAACATGCCTGCATTTTATTGGATTTTCCCTGAAAAGAGGCATCTTTCTTTCTCATTATTACAAATCACCCCAGACATCTTCCAGTAGAAATAGAACCTGCAGGAGTAATCTGTATTACACATTTCTTGTTTGTGAACTCAGGACACCTATCTAAAATCAGACATACTTGAGTTTCCCACATGCAACTCTTACTTTCAAGTGATAGAATATCTAAATGGGGCTGGAGAAGACCTCTGTTTCAAACATTAGAGAAAAGTTACTGCTAAGAGCCTGGTTAGCTCTGCAGACAAAGGCACTGTAATTTAACACTAGCTGTCTGCAATTAAAGTAAGTTCGAATCTTGCCAGGCTCAAGGTTGACTCAGCCTTCCATCCTTTCTAAAGTAGGTAAATTGAGGACCCAGTTTGTGGGGACAATAAGCTGACTTTGTATAAAATATACAAAAGTATGAAGGCTATTGCTTAACGCACTGTAAGCCGCCCTGAGTCTCCGGAGAAGGGTGGCATATAAATCAAATAAAAAAAAAAAATTGTGAAAACATCCTGAATCCCAAGCAGCTAATCACAATTTAACCTACTGTTCTGGGTAATTCTAGCCTCTGTTTATGACACAGTGTGTTATGTGAAGAAAGTATGGATTAAGACACAGATGCTTATTTGGGGTTTATTCACTTAGTTATGAAAAAAAGGCCACGGCAGATAAGAACCTGACTCAAACCATAGTATTAATTCCTGGCCCTTTAACTGGAAGAAAATATGCCCGCATAAATTATGCTCTCCTTATAACTGGTTCCTATTTTGTGACAGTAATGAGGTTAGTGACTGACCCTGACCTTACCTGGCAATTGCAAGTCAAATGAAGGAAAGGGATATAGGTGGGTTTCTCAATCACTCTAATCTGAGATGCTCACAATGGCAGATTAGGCATCTGTTGAGCTTCCTGACTAACAGGTTGTAGGAATAAGATGAAGTGGGAGGGAGTTTTATGTTCTTCACATTTCCCCCCCTGGGTCTGTTTGGCTATTTCTGAGCAAGATTGTAACACTCTTCTGAAAGAGCCGAGCTTATGGTCAAAATGACAAATCCCAGGCACAGAGGGGCTTTACTCTAGAAAAAACAAGGAAGGAATGTCAAAGACAACCATTGACTAGTTGTTGCTATTGAGCTATTGACTGGTGCTGTAAAGGAGCAGAGATGCTGGGAGTGAGTGACCAATACATTTATTTCTGATCTTGTAGCTGGCAAGCTAGGAAGTACTAGTGGAAAACCGTGGAGAACATACACGCGCACTTCTGATTTACACAATTATAATTAGCTTGCCCAGTTATCAACATGGTTCTCGGTGCCACCAAAGCTGGAATGGACTAAGACGACATACAGTAAGTAACTGTGGTGCAATGTGGTGCATTGCATAAAGAGCTGAACTGTAGACCCTGCAACTTACAAATGGGAGAATTGGCTGGACAGGGACACAATTTTTAGAGGATTTTTTGCAGGTCTTCAGACACCACCACAAGAACATGCCTGTGTGAAACCTCTTGTCAGCAGAAGAGGAAAACTTGTAATGAATCCAGTGGAGACAGAACTGGCAACATGCAGCTACAGAATCCATACCTCCCAATTTACATTGATCTTTTGTGAAGCCCAAGAGTAGAGCTCTTTCACAAGAGACCACATCCCTGTTAAAAAGCAAGCCTATCATTCTTACAAAAGTGCACTAGACTCATGTTTGTAAAGAATCTGCATAAGATCAGACAAGCACTGGCAGGTGTCTCTGAGGATGTCAGAATGCAGCTCTACCATGTTTCCTGGGGACTGAGGCACTTGCAGCAACCGAAAGAGGAACTGAACAGACAAATGGTGAAGCATGCCAGATCACATCCATTGCGAGAATGATGTCAGGATAAGAAGGAAAGCACAAGCTTAAAAGTACAGCAGCTCCTTGCTTCATATTTCAGACTTCAGATTGCCTCAGTTATAGGCTGGAGATGAGGCAGAAAATAGATTGGACAAGGCATGCCCATACTGTGGTTAAGGGCAAGTATGGAAGGAAACTCAATCTTGGTTTCTTACATTCATATGTCTTATTTCTTAGGAATCCAAAATAACACACCTTGCCCTTCAGTTTTATGTTAGCCATTTTCACATCAATCCTGTGAGATAGGTGAGGCTGAACTAAAGTGAGTGTCTCGAATCCCCCACAATGCTTTATGGCTCAGGGGGGCTCTGCTTAATAGTTCAACCAGTATGTCATGTTTTCCTGTCCTTCCCTGCCTGATAAATGGAAAATGCTAATGGACATCTAGTACTTCAGTGATTCATCCTGCTTCCCTGTCTGGGATATGTCAAGTCAGAAAATGTACCCATTGTTTTAGGTCTGTTCTTCATTTATTTTCTGCTGTTTCAAGGCTTTTTTTCTGGGGTAAAGGAGGATGAATCAATCCAGTGGGAAATGGTCAAAAACAAAGCTGCTGCTGGACTTTCTTTCTAGACTTTAGCAAGTTCTAAGTGGGATCTAACACCAACTTTTGAAGGCCATTTAAAAAAAAGCATGATTGATTTAAGAGGCCTTGATTGCACAATTAAGGAATAAATGTCCTTAAACTGATGATCATCTATTGGGGTGTCTAGATAATAATCATGGATCACGAGGTGAAGAGCAGAATTCTGTCCATGCTTACTTAGAACGGAGTTCCACTGACTGATTGCCAGGAAAATGGATGCAGGATTGCAAACTGAAACTTACTTGCTAGTGGGTCTGTAAGATACCTCAGATCGAAGTTCATTAGGATGCACAGGATTGCAGACTAGGCTGTTCTGAAGGGACAGTAGAGCAAATTCATCCCACATTGGTACTTGAGGAAGTGGATGGAAGAGTAGAAACAGGAGTCCCAAAGTTGCTTTTTCAAGAGGCAACTGGACTTCCTGGTTTTTCTTTGAAGGCATTTCGCTTCTCATCCAAGAAGCTTCTTCAGCTCTGAAGCGGAAGAGGGTCCAGTTGCCTCTTGAAAAAGCACCTTTGGGACAATCCTGATCTGGATGACTGAGAATCTCCATAGACACCGAGCATGGATTAAAAAAAGAGAGGTGACTGCAACAGTCTGAACAAAGTTGATAAGTAATACATATTTAAAAAAAAAACAGGCAAAGTTTCATTCACGCACTTTTCCCCCAGTTTTTGCTGACATCCTTAAGTAAAGGTATGCAAAGTGGAGGAGAAAGTTATACACAGAATTGATGTGTTTCAGAAATTATGTATGTATGTATGTATGTATGTATGTATGTATGTATGTATGTATGTATGTATATAAAATTTGTTTGCTGCTCATTCAAGGACTCTGGGTGGCTTACAACATATTATTTTCCAAGGTGCAGCCTTTCCTATACCTTTATGAACAGCGAGACAACCCCAGACCAGTGTTTTAAACACCCATATTCTAGACTTCAGAATCTCAGAGAAAGAAACGAGAGGAGAAAAGGTGGCGTAATGGAATGGTGAGCCACTAACGGCGGAGGTGCCGCACATGGGTGAGAAGAAGAAGGAACAGAAGGTGGCAGCTGGTAGGAATGCCCGGCCTTTGCCCGGCCCCAGAGAGATCGAATTGCGTCGGCAAGAAGGGAAAGCGCAGATCTTGTGTGCGAGTCCTGACAGCGTGGCGCTGCTTTCAAGAAAATGAAGGCGAGACGCCTATTGGAGAAGAAGGCAGGGAAAAGGAGGCGTGGCGAAGCGGGATTGCCAGCTCCTTATCCAGGCCTGTTTTAGGCGCCCCTGGTTTTTAAGCTCCCTCTTCCCCGCGATGTTCACGAAGCAGCCATTTCCTCCATCTGTTTCTCCTTCGCCCTTGTCCCTTAGTAGTAAAATTAGTCCATTTTGTCTTTGGGAAACGGTCCTGTTGATTGAAGTGGCTTCGGAGTCAGTCACATTTAAGGTTGTGTCCAAGTCCCTCGGTTAAAATCGGTCAGTGGAAAAGGCGTGGCACACAAAACGCCATTTTTGGTTTCGCAACCCGCCTTCTCTCTACAAGGGGCGAAGAAACGAGGCCACGTGAAGGGGCCCGATGTCCCACAAGGGCGCCTGACTGTTCTGGTTGTGGCTATCGCAAGATGGGGCCAGTTTTGTTTGTGAATTATTCAGGACATAGGGGGCAGATAGAGAAGGGAACCGGTAAGAAAAATAAAGGGTCGTCCTTCTTTTTAATTGATCGACAAGTCCCTGCAGTTTTCTCTGTTCTGCCATTGCCTATTTTCTCGAATTCAGGGAGAGTGACCAAGATCACCTAACTGGCTTTCTGCCTAAAGCTGGACTAGAACTCACCGTCTCCTGGTTTCTAGCCTAGTGTGCTGTCTTATCACTACACCAAAGTACTGTCTCTTTCGTTGTATTGGGTGGGGTGGAGTTGAGGGGAACTTGCTATCCTGGTGAGTCAAAAGGTCTCCCCAATCCTCCACCCCACCGGCCAAGCAAAGGTCTGTCTGGATTTCGTTCCTGGAAGATGGAATAGTTTTAAAGATCTTGGCCAGGTTTTTGCACTACATATATACAGATTGAAAACACTTGTAAAAAAAAAAAAGTAGTCTTTTTATGTCTTGCCCCACCGTAACTCATGTGAAATAACCGATTTGATTCACGGAAAGAGGTCAAGACCAAAAACCATTGACCATTTTAGGGGGTTCCAAGGCCACGAAGTTTGATAACCTTAGCACCAAGGCTGGGGGGGTGGGGGTCACCGTGGAGTCTTACGTGGCGCTAGGCAAAGACCAAACAAATGCTAATTCGGTAGGGTTCGCACAGCACAAGGAAGGACCCCGCTGAAAGGAGGTTGGGCTGAACTGTGGGAACGGAGCCAAAGGCTTTGTTGAGATGTGACCCTCTTCTGCTGGAAGCTCACAAAGGAAACTAAAAAATAAATAATGTGTGTGTGTGTGTGTGTGTGTGTGAGTGTGAGGGAGAGAGCGAGGGCACGATCGTATAGGAAAGACTATCCCACTTATGTGTCGCGGGGGTGGGTGGGTGGGTTAGAGCCTAAGAATTATTTTTCTTGGATCCGAGAGAACCGCATTAGAATCTAAGGCAAAACCAATGGAATCAGGGTTGCTACTTAAGGAAAGCGCCGGGCAGCTCTTCGAAGTTTTAGAAACAAGGAGTCAGCAATGCATTTATCGGGCTGGATGGCTTACCAAGCCCATCCTGGCTGGCGTTGTCTGGATATAAAAACTGAACAAGGTGGGACTAACGACGGTAGAATCTCAGGTGTGGGTCCCACTAGGAAGTCACTAGATATCCCCAGAAGAAAGTAACGACACTCGGCCTCCTCCTTAACTACCCGCGAACTCCCCAGGAGCTTCACTCAGCGGAGAAGTGTCGTCCGTCCCCCCCCCCCCCCCAATAAAGTTCTGTCAAGTAACGGGACAAGAGGAATATTTTAAAAAGTGCCTTTTCTTATTGTTAGCATCTTATTGTTTATTGCTCCGCCATCACTAATCCACGAAAGTATTATTAGCCTCTGGGAGGTCGATTTCCCCCGAGTTTGAACGCGAAAGCTGGGGATTTGTCACGGTTAAACTTTCTTCGAGTCTAAACGGAAGACTTTGCTGCGGACCAGTGGTGCTTGCAGGGTCTTCGGGTCGCCACGGCTTGTTTGTTACAGTTTCGGCCATCCTAATTTTGGGAGGCCCAAGGATTTGGTGCGAGATAAGCGGGCAAGGAAAGACTTTAGGGCTCAAATGGCCAAGTCGCTGTGTTTCGATTTTTTGAAATATTAATTAATTCTAGTCTTTGGAGGGAGGGAAATCACTCTTCGATCCTGGGTTTATTGAGCAAACGATACCGTAATAGTGCAATAAACAGCTTCAATTTCAAAGTAGCGGTTTGGATGGGACTACCTGCTCTTTTGTAGATTGAGATGGTGGAAGGATTGCAGTTTAACAGGATGACGCTCGTCGGAAACGCTATTTTCCTAAGCCCATACAGGGAAAGGACGACAATCCCCGTGGCTATCGCTGTCTGTAGACGATGGAAGTTGTCTGTTCGATCATTCCGGTTCCGCTAATTTAAGAAACACTCTTATAAATTACGACGACCAGGAGACCTGTGACACCTAGAAGACGAAAGCGTTTATTAGTGCATCGGTTGCAGAGGATTCCGGGTCTCCTCAGATATTCGGGCGACTCCTGAGAGAGGAATACCACAAAGATACGCTGAGTAGTACTGGTGTGTTTATATTGGGCGAGGGGGAGGGGTGATGCAAAAAAAAAAAGAGAGGGAGAGGGAGGGAGGGAGAGAGAGAGAGAGAGAGAGAGAGAGAGAGAGAGAGAGAGAGAGAGAGAGAGAGAGAGAGAGAGAGATAGATGATCAGAGGATTGATGCTACAAAATTTTTCTGTTCTTTGAGCCCTAAAATACAGTCCCTAGAAAAATGCTGATAGCATTCTCGCGATTCCCTTCCCTGCCAGTCCAACCCTTGATGTTTAGGATCCATCAAAGGCAGAGAACAACCTCGGGCTCTGTCTCCGTTTCTCCCTCTCCCCCCCCTCCCTCTTTCCCTCCCTCTCTCTCTCCGTTTCTCTCCCTCTCTCTTTCCCTCCCTCCCTCTTTCCCTCTCTCCCTCCCTCTCTCTCTCCGTTTCTCTCTCCCTCTCCCTCCCTCCCTCTCTTTCTCACGCGTTTTGTCTCAACAGGACTCGGGGAGGCCTGGGGCCACTCAAGTCGAACCAGCACTCTGGACAATGTCGGTCGAGAGTTGGGGTCCCACCTGCTTCAGGTAGGAATACGCGGGGGGGTGGGTGGGCAGCTCTTTCCTGCCAGGCTTCAGGACAAGGCCTGAAGGACAGACTTTTAGCACCGAAGGAGCAGTGACTTGAGCTGGAGGCTTTCATAAACTTAGACAAGCAGAGTCAGTTCGGCCCGGTACTGTTTCAGGTGGCCTCGTGTAAAAAGGGAAAGTTGTAATACATTTCCAAGCATCTTGGCTTCAACTCCCATCATTCCCTACCATTGTGGCTTTTCTGAATCCTGAAGCCCAATCCATCTGGAGAGCATCCGGTGACAAAACGGCTCCGGCTCGACGGAGCTCCTATCGTGTAAATTTTTTTATGCATTTTATAAAACGTGCTTACGTTCCAACACCATCAGGGCCTCAGAAGAAATATATAGGGATTTCAGAAACTCCCGAGAAATGAAAGATTCATAGACCAAGGGTTAGTTATTAACATGGGTGCATGAAGGATATAATGCCCAAAGGCATTTTTTTTTTGTATTGTCTGATTAGGTAACAATCTGAGATAGAAAGGTGGAATATACATTTAATTGTTAAAAGAGGGGAAAAACCCACCTTACTCCCATGAACCTTGTTTACCGTCAGTTTGTTGCGTTCCATATATTTTGGACTCTACTCTCGATCATTCCCACACATGATGATGCTGGGGTAGGGAATGATGGAAGCCGTGGTCCATTGAGACAGAAGGAGAGCCAGGCTTCTAAAGACTAAAGCGTAACATTGCAGCCCTTTGCCTCGGAAGTTGAGGGCTATAGTTGCCGTTTAGGTGATTAGGATTTGGCTTGGCAAGGACACTTGCGCTATCCTAGAACCAATCCTTTCCTGAGCCCCTTCTTTGGACGTCCTTCGTTTTGTATGCCACCTAACCATCCTTGCTCTAAAGCAAGTCTCATTTTTGTTTATGCGGATTGCTACATTTTTTTCTTGCTGGCTCGCTCGCTCTCCAGGTTCAGTCGTGTCCGATTCTCAGAGACCTCCGGGAAAGGTCTTCTTGGCAAGGTTTTCAGAAGTGCTTTGCCCTTGCCCCCTTCCTAGGGCTGAGATGAAGTGACTAACTCAAGGTTACCCAGCTGGCTTTGTGCCTTAGGCGGGACTAGAACTCACAGTCTCCCGGTCTCTAAACTAATGGCTTTAACCACTCCAAAGTCCTTCCAGGTTTGCAATTTTTAGCGCCATCCAGCCACTGCTGGGGCAAGAAGACATGAGGAATATAGAAAAAAAAAAAAAAAAGGAAGCCCAGTTGCCTCTTGAAAAAGCAGCTTTGGGATAGACAGATTTTAGACGTCCACACATATTGGGGAGGGAGTGGCGGCGGCGGTGGTAAAGACTGAAATCGCCAGACAAGAAATGGTCAAAAGTGGAGCCTGCAGTTTTCCACTTCTTGTTAATAAAGCCAGGAGAAGGACTTTACCCGGTCGGAAAAACTTGATCGCTCTTTGCTCTCTCTTTCTTCCAGACTTTGGATGGTTTCATTTTTGTGGTAGCTCCTGATGGCAAAATCATGTATATCTCGGAGACCGCCTCGGTGCACTTGGGTTTATCGCAGGTACGTTAATGATCCCAATGGAATCGACCTCAACAGAGGCCACCAATTTTTTTTTGCAGCGTTCAAAGTTAGGTTAAACAGGGTTTTGGAGACCATCCTCTTTTTTTTCCCTTTTAAATACTCCCTCTTCAACAGGTCAAATCAATCTGAAGTCCAAGGTGCAGATCCCTGGGAGAGACCCCTATTAAAAACAAGGCCACTCGGTATTCTAAAGAGATAAAATAATTTCTGTCCGCTCCTTTAGTTCAGTGGACCTGACTTCTAAAAGCCTTTCCTAGGACGCTGCATTTTTGTGAATGCCTTGAATCCATCTGGTTCCAAATAAAGAACCTGTTTTCAAATCCGCTTGGTCAAGGTTGACTTCAGGTCTTCTCACAGTGACCAGAAGGGCACCAAGAGCAATAGGGATAAGCTGACATTTGGGAGAACCTCTATGGAATAAAGCAGGCGGTGATCGAAATTATTATGCCTCAATTTCCAACTTTAATCTCTTTCACAGTGCTGCCCTAACAGTCTGCTCCAATCTGGAAGCTGCCTTGGAGTCAATGGTAGTTATTCCAGGAGATATAGAGAATTGAAACCTCAGGCTGCATTCCATTCCGCTCATTGGGATTTGCTGGTTTTGATTAAACATCCTTAAACTGCAGCCTCAAGAGTGGTGCTATTCTGGCCAGGCTGCCTTCTCAAGTCCCACTGACTTGCAATGAAACTAGACTAAAACTCAGAGACCCTCTTGTTCCACCAGATTATCTCCACATAGAAAATCTGATGTGGGAACAGTCTTTTGGCCCAACCTTATCTTAACCTGCTTGCCTTAGGTGAAAGGGCACTCCCCACCCCCCACAACTCCCAGGAAGCAGAGGAATGTCAAGATTAGCCATTTATTTTAATGGCTTACCCTGGGATACATTCCCATTTAAGGTTCCATCCAAAACCTTCAGCCTAGGGCAGCCTTCTGTAGCCTCTGACCCTTCATGCTACCATCCCTCAAAACAAGATGAGGATCATGGCCCGGAGGGCCAGAAGTTGTTGAATGTTGGTTAGCTTGCTCGGCAGGCAGGGCAAGCAAAAGCCTAATGGCCATTCACTGTATTCACACACACCACTGATTCACAAGACCTGGGTTCACAGAGGTAGTCCTCTACGTACAACTACAATTGAGGCCAACATTTATGTTGTTAAGTGAATTTTGCCCCATTTAACGACCTTTCTTGTCACAGTTGTTAAGTGAATCACTGCAAGTCTTAAATTAATGACACAGTTGTTAAGTGAATCTGGCTTCCCCATTTACTTGTCGCCTTTGCTTGCAAAGGGTGATCAAGCGACTTAGGACACTGCAACCGTCATAAATATGAGTCAGTTTCCAAGCATCTGGATTTTGACCATGGGGATGCTGAAATGGCCCCTAAGTGTGGAAAACAGTCATGTCACTTTTTTCAGCGCCCTTGTAACTTCGAATGGTCACTACATGACTGTTGTAAATCGAGGACTACCTGTAGAGTTAAATCCTAACCAGAGCATGTGTGAATCCAGGGTTTGAGTGAATGGAACCCATTGTGCCATTGATTGCGTGGATCTGGGTGCTTCCCGGTCCTAAGCCTCCCTAAGGGTGCTTCCTGGTCTTAAGCCTCTTCTTCCAGCTTCGGACCCGGGTGGTTAAACTGGTCCGAACAGGCAGCCTTGCCGCAACACGCAGCAGCGCTCTTCTCCCCGCGCTCCGCTTCCTTTTTTTCAGGTAGAGCTGACCGGCAACAGCATTTACGAATACATCCACCCGGCCGATCACGACGAGATGACCGCCGTCCTCACCGCTCATCAGCCCTACCATTCCCACTTCGTTCAGGGTAAGACGCTCCGGGAAGGCGAGCGGGCGGGGTGGGGAAGGGGAAGGCGGCGATG
The DNA here is from genome assembly GCF_029215685.1 of Pituophis catenifer annectens. NCBI lineage: Eukaryota > Metazoa > Chordata > Lepidosauria > Squamata > Colubridae > Pituophis > Pituophis catenifer. The sequence continues at coordinate 105,558,120 of NW_027256881.1, forward strand.
TGGGGGGGGGGAGGACAGAGAGAGCAGCCTCCTCCCCTGACATGCGCATTGTGCTCCTTTGCCTCGCAGAGTACGAGATCGAGCGCTCCTTTTTCCTCCGGATGAAATGCGTCTTGGCCAAGAGGAACGCGGGCCTCACCTGTGGAGGCTACAAGGTAGGTAGTGGCGCGAGCGCCAACTGGTGGCCGAGCTGAGAACTGCTGGAGTCTCCGGCTGGCTGAAGGTGAAAATTTAAAGGCGCCTTCAAAAACTCCAAATGTGCTCTTTCAGCTTGGTGGTTTTCTTGCAGACGTTTCATTACCCAAACTAGATAACATCAGCAGTGCTATCCCAAAGGTGCTTTTTCAAGAGGCAACTAGACTTTCTGGTTCTTTCTTTGAAGACGTTTGGCTTTTCATCCAAGAAGCTTCTTCAGCTCTGACTTGAAGAAGCTTCTTGGATGAGAAACGAATGTCTTCAAAGAAAAACCAGAAAGTCCAGTTGCCTCTTGAAAAAGCACCTTTTGGACAGCCATGACCTGGATGATGAGAACTTCCATAGACATTGTCAGTGCTAGTATGCTACTAACTCTAAGTATCCCCAGCTTGCCCAACTTGGTGCTCTCCATTAGCTTTGAAACAGCAAATCCCTGCCATTGGAATCTGGCAGCTCTGAAAGTTGCAATCCCAGCCTATCTGGGAAGGGTCGGATTGGAGTGGTTTTCCTTTGATATCTTCTTCTTCTTCTTTTTTTTTTATTTGATTTATATGCTGCCCTTCTCCGGAGACTCAGGGCGGCTTACAATGCGTTAAGCAATAGCCTTCATTCTTTTGTATATTTATACAAAGTCAGCTTATTGCCCCCACAAACTGGGTCCTCAATTTACCTACCTTAGAAAGGATGGAAGGCTGAGTCAACCTTGAGCCTGGGGAGATTCGAACTTACAGTAATTGCAGGCAGCTGAATGTTAATAACAGGCTATTAGTCTGCTGCACCACCAGGCTCTTTTTTGAAGTTGAACTCTTGAAGTTGAAGTCTTGAAGTCTTGAAGTTCAATCAATCAGAATAGAGTTGAAAGGAACCTTGGAGATTTTCTAGTCCAACCCCCTGCTCAAGCAGGAGACCCTATACCCATAATGGCAAACCTATGGCATGCGTGCCAGAGGAGGCACACAGAGTCCTCTCTGCTGGCACACGCGCCATCATCCCAGGTCAGATCGCCGTGGCGTTTCTTTAGTGAGCTTCTGTTTCCCTGCAAACGACGAAACAGAAGCTCATGAAAGAAAAAGATCTTACCGCTTGCCACCCTGCCAGTGTTGGGATGCCCCACCTCCTGCCGGCCAGCTGGTCTTCAGGTCTCTGCCGCGCATGCACACATATCCGTGCATGTGTGCGCACATGTCCATGCATGTGCATGTGTGCGCATACACACACACATGCCAGCACATGTGCGCATTCATGCATGTGCGCACACCTTTCAGTTTGGGCATGTGCGCACACGCAGTTTGGGCACTCGGTGTCTAAAAGGTTCACCATCATTGCCCTTTACCATTTCAGACAAGTGGCTGTCCAGTCTCCTCTTAAAAACCTTCAGGGATGAAGCACCCACAACTTCTGAAGGCAAGCTGTTCCATTGGTTAATAGTTCTCACTGTTAGGAAGTTTCTCCTGAATTCCAAGTTGCTTCTCTCCTTGATTAGTTTCCATCCATTGTTTCTTGTCTTGCCTTCTGGTGCTTTGGAAAATAAGTTGTTGATCCGGGTAATGGCTACATTCTTGTCTTGCAGATAGGAGGTTTTTCCCTCCGAAACTTCATGCTAATTAAAATAAAAATGTTGTCCACACATATTTAGGAGGAAGCACCACACTATGAAATTTATAGCTGAGTAAACAGGCATAAGATTAGTTTGTAAAGCAGCAATCCTCTGCATACTTGGGAGTAAGCTCCCTGAAATCCACTTAAGCCCCTGTGATTTCATTCAGCTTAAATTTAGGGAAATCTATACATCCCCAGCACAGAGAAAACAAGTTTGCCTACTTCATTACAGTTATGGAGAAACCCTCAATGCACTGAATGGCTGTAGGCCCGAACGCTAAAAATCACCGGATGTGCACTCCAATTCCCAGGATCCTTATTTGGTAGGGAGATCCTCAAGAATTCACATTCAGATAGTGTCAGTTAATTTTAAAGGCTGAATATTGTGTTGTCGGTGGAAATTTTTTTCAGCAGAGACTGAAAATTAGAATTTTATTTAAGGCTACAACCTATGTAGTCAATAATTTTACACTACTTGGCAGAACTGTCTGAGCAGAGGCATAGAGGGTTGAGGGCTGAGTTTTAAAAGCACCCCCGAATAGGTTTTGATCTAAGCTTCATTAATTGCAGGACATTCATATCTGAAAGAAAGCCTATAAAATAATTATTTCCAAAGGAAAAAAAGATAGGGCTTGAAGGAGCCTTAGTGTATTTACTTGTTGAATGAAAATAACTGAATTGTCTAAGGAAGTCTATAGTATTTCTTGGGATTGGTTCTGCGCAATCTTGTTTTGGAGGTTTTTATTTATGTAACCTGGATCTCTCCTCTTGTTCCATATTGTACCTCCAGCCATTAATGCAGCCTGTCTCAAAACCCATGCAGTCTACTGAGCTGTTACAAAGCTGTAATCCTTTTGAATTTTTGCATATTATAATGCTTTTCTCCACTAATAGGAAAGATTCCCTCCAGACAGGTTACATTTACTGTAGCTCCTAAGGCTATATTCACATTTCCTTAAAAGCTGCTATGTTCACATTAGAGATTTACAGCAATTTATGGACCATTCCTTCATTAGAAATTAATAGCAAATTATAGCACACACCGAACATCACTGTGCTGATCTAAGGAAGGGAAAGAAGGAAAGCAGGTTTTATATCACCAGAATAATAGCTGGGTAATGTTAGAAGAGCTATAAATTGCTGCTGAGGAAATGCCCTATAAAATCATTAGCGCCATGAATTTCTATAATGATGGCTAGATGTCTCTGTTGCAAGCTGTGGTTTACAAAAAGGGAAATGGCTTAAGGTTGCAATTCTATATACAAATCCCATAGGATACTTGGATTTATTTCAAAATCAGCATGCATAGGGGTTTTGTGCTGAAAATATCACTAGAAGTAATAGTTTTATTCCATGCTTGAGGGTAAAATAATACTTGTCGAGGGCTCATTATTAGGACTGCTGAAACATTGGTGCATGCTATTTGATTGTTACTATATAGTTGAAAGCTGGCAGTGAATATAATTTAACTTCATTCAGGGTGCACCAAAGGTGATTCTTTGGAAATATAAATAAATGTGTGAAGAGACGAGCAATGAGAAGATACAAAATGGACCACAGGGTGCTCTCACTGAGAAGCATTGAAGTGTAAGGAGGAGAAATCATCCATGTTCCTTTTGGAATTCCCTCATTCAGACATGAATGTCATTCTAATGTGCCTATCATGTGGAAAACCTGGTTAACCGTGTGATTGGGCCCTGATGCACCGTACTCTGCATAGTATTTGCATTGGCAGAAACCTGCAAGGGGGGCTTGCTGTTATGTAGAGCAGAAGGATCGCTCACAGACCTGATGAGCGATTCTACTGAGATCACACTTTGTTATGTGAACCCTTGTCACATTGACATGACTTTTTTTGTCTCTTTGCCCCTGACAGGTGATTCATTGCAGTGGTTATCTAAAGATCCGCCAGTACAGCTTGGACATGTCCCCTTTTGATGGCTGCTACCAAAATGTTGGACTGGTGGCAGTGGGCCACTCCTTACCCCCCAGTGCTGTGACGGAGATTAAGCTGCACAGCAATATGTTTATGTTTCGGGCCAGCCTGGATATGAAGCTCATCTTCCTTGATTCACGGTAAGTCATCACTTGAACTTCCTTTAGACCAGGGGTGTCAAACTCGCAATCCACGGGCCGGATGTGTCATACGCTGGCCACCTCAACCACCATTCTAGCGAAGGGGGGAAAAGTTGCTATACATCATATGTCGACAACGTGACACTGCGAGTTTGATACCCCTGCTTTAGACAACAATAGCCCAAATAAGATAAGGTGGCTGGTTGCCCTTGTCTTCTCTGAATCTTTTTGGGCTTCCATCTCACTCTAATATCACAGGTAGTCCTCAACGTATGGCCACAATTGAGCCCAAAATTTATGTTGCTAAGTGAGAAATTTGTTAAGTGAGCTTTGCCCCATTTTACAACTTTTCTCACCACATTTGTTAAGTTAATCACTGCAGTCCTTTTTTTTTTTTTTAATTTGATTTATATGCCGCCCTTCTCCGGAGACTCAGGGCGGCTTACAATGCGTTAAGCAATAGCCTTCATACTTTTGTATATTTTATACAAAGTCAGCTTATTGCCCCCACAAACTGGGTCCTCATTTCACCTACCTTAGAAAGGATGGAAGGCTGAGTCAACCTTGAGCCTTGGAGAGATTCGAACCAGCAGAAATTGCAGGCAGCTGTGTTAATAACAGGGTGCACTAAACCACTGTACTATCAAGGCTCTTAATTCCTTAAATTCCTTAAATTAGGAATTCCTTAAATTAGTAACACAGTTGTTAAGTGAATATGATGTCCCCATTGACTTTGCTTGTCAGAAGATTGGAAAAGGGGGATCACGTGACTCTGGGACACTGCAAACGTCATAAATGTGAGTCATGAATGTAAATCATGTGAGCTGCAACGGTCATAAGTAGGAAAAATGGTCATCAGTCAGGTTTTTTTCAGTGCCATTGTAACTTCACTAAACAAACTGTTGTAAGTTGAGGACTACCTAATCAGTAATAGGATTGGTTTGCTTTGATTTTGATCTAGTCTGTTGGTAAGCTGAAGCTTATTGAGGCTTATTAACAAACCATGATTAAAAATCTGGCTTGGCACGATTTGAGAAGCCAATCTCATTCTCTGTCTTTCTCTCTCTCCCTTTCTCTCTTTCTGGGTAGGGTAGCTGAGCTGACTGGTTATGAACCTCAGGACTTGATTGAGAAGACACTGTACCACCATGTCCATGGCTGTGACACTTTCCATTTGCGCTGCGCTCACCACCTGCGTAAGGAGCCTCTTCCCTTTGAGCCTTTGAAGCCCTCAGCTGAGCCCTGTTTACTCAGAAGTAAGTCACACTGAGTTCAGAGGGACTTACTCCCAAAGTAAAGTGGGCTGACTGGCTGGGACTTTTCCAAGCAGAAGAGCAATTGAACTCACCTTTGCTAGTAAGACAGTCTCAACACATAGTTGGAAAGAGATGGATAACAAAACCAAGCTATATTTTTCAACAGGTTGATGAAAAAAGGGAGAGGAAGGGATAGATAGATTGCAAAGGGCAATATATCCTATGGTTCTAGTCAGGCACACTTTGGGGAAGTTAGTAAGCCAAGATGGTGATTGTGGCCAGATGAGCAAAGTCCCACCCCTTTATCTGTCTCTTGATGTTACATGAGCATACAAAGAAGTGGGACTTTAAAAATCACCAGTTTTTAAAATTGTCTTCTTCAGTTGGTACTGCTGCTTTCAATATGTTACACAAGAGTGCATCCTCTTGTCATTTTCCCATCCATTGAGCACATGGCAGCAGAGACTGGAGATGCAATCTTATAAAAGAATAGTATCAACTTTTAAAGATGTTTTATATAAGAAATGAATTTGTTGCCTAAAGGAGCATTGTTTGATCTACTAAGAATTGTGTTGGGCTCACAACCACTAAATTCTTAATGTTACCTTTTCCACACAGTATTTCTCTAGTAGTGTACTATTACTAGCAGTAGATGCTATGATTTCCTTGCTTGCAGCGAACATTGGGATAATGACTTGTAATGACTTCTTAGAATCAATCCATTATTCTTGAAGTAATAGAAAGCCTATTGCCATGTCTATTATTATGACACATACAGATGACTCTAGAAGGTTATTTCACTAGTAAGGAAATAACAATCACAACAATGACAAAAGCAGCAATCTAATGTTTTACTTGGGAATTAACCTCAGTGAATGCAATGAGACTCACTTCCAGCAATAGCAATAACACTTAGACTTACATACCGCTTCATAGTGCTTTACAGCCCTTTCTAACTGGTTTACAGAATCAGCATATTGCCCCCAACAATCTGTGTTCTTATTTTACTGACCTTGGAAAGCTAGAAGGCTGAGTCAATCTTGAGCCAGTCAGGATTGAGCTGCTGGCAGTCGGCAGAATTAACCTGCAATTCTGCATTCTCACCACTGCGCCACCATATAAACACTACATATACAGTATGTATGTATGTATGTATGTATGTATGTATGTATGTATGTATGTAAAACTGTAGGATAGACAGGACACCATGTGTGGATAGGGGAGACCATGAGTTCTACTCCCGCCTTAGTCATGAAAGCCAGCTGGATGACTTTGGGCTGTCTCTCATCCCAAATTACCTCACAGAGTTGTTGTTATTGTGAGGCAAATAGGAAGAGAAAGGTGTGTTGTCTATGCTGGCAGTCTTGAGTTGTTTATACAATAATAATAAAGGTGGGATCTAAAGCAATCAATCAGTCAATACATAAATAGTGATAGTTAGAAACAAATTATTCTTCTGATTGCTACAGAAAGCTACTGAGGAATCATTCTCATATCCCCTGAATGTAACAAAGCAGTGTCTAGTGACCATTTTCATATACCATATATTTGTAACATTACCTTTGTCTACAGCTCAGAGTTGAGGCAGCTTAAAATCATATTTAGCTGTTCCAGTTTTGAAGTAGGATTTCCCATATTTTGCCAACTGTTTTTTTGCCATGCACATGATCTGGCACACTTTAAATGACAATAGCTTGACAATGCTGATTATGTGGTGTATTATTTGAATTAGCAAGATGGGATGGGGGAGTTGCATAGCCATATATTTTACTGTTTTTATAACTGGCAGTGGTGATGAAGGATCAGAAGCATTGTTTTCGCTTACTTAGTTGGCAAGTAAAAAATGGAGCTTGCTTGCTATTAGTTGCTCCTTACCCTTCATCATCTACCCCTCCTCTACATCTATAACCCATCAGCAGGGTTCGATTTTGTGATTTTTTTGTTTTGTTTTTGATATTCAAAAGAATGCCGGACTGTGTCCCCAAACAGTCCAATAGGCAGGTTTCTAGATGAGGAATACCTAGTAAGCTGCTAGTTGGGCAACATGCAATGTGACTTAAATCACCTATTCACCCAATTTTCTCTCCCTCCACCCTCCCCACACACACATATTAAAGAAAGCCATTTTTGATTGTTTATCCCATTGGTAGGTGATGCTTGGTGGGTAAGAAAATCTGCAATTCCAATTCATCTTTAGAAAATGTCAGTTTGAGAAAGCTTATGAAGTTTTACAAATATTCATGGTGACTTTTACGAGAGAGAGAGAGGGAGGGAGGGAGGGAGGGAGGGAGGGAGAGAGAGAGAGGGGGGGGGAGGGAATGTTTCCAAGAGGATTTGTTAACATGTTTCCCCAAAGAATCTGAGATCTATTAAGAAAATGGAATAACCAGCTCCACTTCTTAGAAAGTTTATTTTCAGCAAGCAATAAACACGCATGTTTCCCTGCCCCTGATTTTGCTCTGTTCTATGATGTGCATGAGAATAGTGCATGAGACTGATTGAAAGTGGTCTCTATGGAGTAACATCTCAATTCTAAAAGAGCTATTACAGTGACATTCTTTGCTGATCCAGAACAGTTCGAATCAAGGGAGGTTTGGGATTTTGGTCATTCTTACTTTCTTACAATTCACTCTGATGACTAAAATCTATTTTATAACTATATGCACAATGGAATAATACCATTGATTTTACCTTAACTTCCTGGTAAACGAGCTCCACATGTAGGAAAAGTGATCCCATGAGAGCTAAGGTACCATCTAGAATTAACAAGCAGGTTTAAAGTCTGAAGCCTTTTTTTTTTTTACTTTATGCATATGTGATACCTTTAATTTTTAAAGTCCTATGTATAATACATACACCTCAACCATCTTTTAAGTATACACAATTCAGAATGACTTGAAAAATGCTCTTATTTTAATCCTTTCAAATCTCTTACAAAAACCAGGTTCATTTTAATGCTTTATTTTATAAGTAAAATTGAGACCAGGAAAGAATTTATATTATACATTTAATGCCCTGTAAAATAGAGAATTATGCTGGCCATTTACTGAAGAGAATGGATCATCTGTTTACAGAAATTATTGCATTGAAGTTCCACTTTAAAGAAAATCATGTACTGTCCAGGACCATTTAGTACTGTAGACACTAGAAAATCTGAAGCCATTATATTGATTAACAAAAAGTATTTGCAAAAATAGCTCTTTGAGTACTTAAATTACCTGCCGCTTCTATTACTGTCATTAAATAATTGCATTCTGAAACATCATTTTGTAACTGATGAATAATTATCTGGTCAGTTGCTGCAATTTTATAGCCAATTTTACATAACTAAAATCCCTCAACCTGCTGGGATTTACCTCTGATACATAGAAACGTCTGATACATACTTCTGAGACATAGATTACTACCATAGGTAGTCTTCCACATACTAGTTTCTTCAATCCAGATGTATTGGATTACAACTCCCAATAAATTGGTAAGCACCAAGTTGAGGAGCGGCAGGCACTCTGTAAATATGAGATTGAGTCTCATTGAACTCACTGCAGTTTACTTCTTAGCAGTCATGTGTGAAATCACATTGTTAATAATCATTTATGCTTCGTATGCTCTTCATGGAACAAACTGACTTTGCAGAATCCCTCTGATAGCAATAGTAAAGGGCATGGCTCCATAGAAAACAAACAGGTTGTGGGGATAAGAAGCATTTCTTTTTGAAAAGTAAATTAGTTTATGTGCTCTATAGAATGCATTGATGGTCTTTCCATAATGTTTTTAACTTCATGAAGCCTGTTATTGATTGGTTGGGTAGAAGGTTTTGAAAGGATTGATACAAACAAAAGTTGGTTTGAACTGGAGGTCTCCAAGCTTTCCTGAATATTAATAAAATGTCAATGAAGCATTGATAAACTGCACAGAGGGTCAAAAACGGGACGTGATGACGTCCGGGTGCATGGGTGGAGCCTCCCTCAGCTGCTACTACCGGTTTGCCTGAACCGGTTAGAACCAGCCGAATACCACCACTGACTAGGACTGTGTTGATTCAGGTACAAGAATTGACACAGCTTCCACCTTAAGTCATGGAAGCTTATTGGGAGATTTGGTCAATTGGTAGAAAGGAATACAAAGTATGTTCCTCAAGCTCCTGGAGGGGGAAAAAAAACCAAGATATAAGTCATCATGAGTATCACGGTCTATATGCTGGTCTTCTGCCCTGAGAGAACAGACTCTGCGATATCCCTTCCGTAATTAAATCTGCTACTGTTTTCTTTTTCAGTGCTAGTGAAAGGGCAAGTCACCACTAAATATTACCGTTTCCTGGCCAAACAAGGTGGCTGGGTCTGGGTGCAAAGCTACGCCACCATCGTTCACAACAGCCGGTCTTCCCGGCCCCATTGCATCGTCAGCGTCAACTATGTGCTCACGTAAGTCCATGTTCTGGAAGCTCCGTGGTACTTCTCAAAAGAGGGTCACCTGAGTGCTGGCAGAAGCCTGGAGATACCAAGCGTCCAGGTTTGGAATGCATTAAGTGCATGTGGGGGCAGTTGCTTCAGAGCTGGATTGCATTAAAAAAAAATGAACTACTTTTCCCTTGCCTGTTATGGGAACACTTTAAGTAGGGCTGTAAAAAAAAGACCAATATTTCAATCTTCCCCTCCCACCCAAATCCACTTTGGCTGAAGTTTTTAGTTCATGGGTACTGCCCTTCCTACAAGTTTGGCTAGGATATCTGGAGTTCTTTCATCTGCCTGAAAGCTTTCCTTTCCTGTCTTCTTCTGTTCTCCTAGAGGGAAATGAGCAAGATTTAGGGCTTTGTCACCCTTCATGTTTGCTCACTTTCTGCCTTCTTATAGCTGAAGGGGCACCCTGCATTAAATAAAATCTAATGCAGCGTAAAAGAAAGGTTTCAACGTACGGAGTTATTTATACTTAACAAACAGGACATCTGTTTTTCTTTTTCTCTGAAACAGGGGGTCAGAACCTGGGAGTTTGAAGTTCTTAATTTTATCCAGAGTATCTATCAAAGCTTTGTGATTTCTTTCTTGTTCAAAGGGATGGAGCATTAGATGGAGAGAGGAAAGGGGTAGGGAAAGAGTTGGGGTGACTAGAAGGGGTTCAGTTAGCGAGACAATAGCCTATAAGAGAAAAATATAAGCAGGGCAAGGAAAGAGCATTGGAAATGTTGAAAATGCCCCATGTCCTATCATTAATTAATACTTAGGCAGTGCTAGGAGTGAATGTCTGCACAATTGTACTTGCAGAGAGAATGTGAAATTATATGCAAAGCTCTGTCTTTCACTCTCCCTCTCAAAAGTCTCTCTGATATAGCTATTGCTGCTCTTTTATTCCATGGATCCTGGTTGCTAAACAAAAATGATTGCATCAGAGTACCATTTTCCTTTCTAATTTCTATTTGCAAGCATGATGGTTAGTGTATGAAGACAGATAGCCAGACGATAGAGTAGGAACATTCAGCAACATATGAACTGTGGTAGTTATGATACCATGAGGTATCCATTGGCCCCTCAATTTAAAGATCCACCTTATATATTAAAAAAACAAAAAGAGCCTGGACTTTAAAAGATAGCTAAATCTCATAGATTTCCATGTTCTTGCGTAAGATTTCAAGAAGAAATGGATATTTCATTTTTTTAAAAAAAGAATAAATGGTATTTCCTTTTAAAGTGTTCTTTTTAATGGTTTGATGCCTGGACACTGTGAAAAATTGTACAGTTTTTCAGAATCTGAAAAAGATGCTGGCTGGGCTATAACATGTCACTAAAACTCAGCTGACCTTGGTTTATGGAAAACTTAAAGATGGAAAACTTTAAGTTGTTAGGCAACTACCCTAGGACTTCAAGCTAACCTGGAAATATAAAGATTTATTCTAAAAGGCAGCTGCAGCTATTGCTGCTAAGAAAGCTACATGGTTATCTTCATAAAGTCGTCAAGAATCAATCCCAACTCAAGGAAATCTCTGCCTTTGTAGGTGCTGACGGAAGTATATTTTTCCATCTCTAGATTGATTAAGTAGATCAACCTTATCACATAAATATTGTGTGCTGGATCTTCTGTCACCTTAGGGATAAGATAGATTGTTATAGAAAGTCATATAGGAAGTCATTGTGTTTAGTTTATTTACATACGGGGATATTCTGCCAGTGCATCTTACAGCAACCCATATACTGTAGGTAGGTTTAAAAACAGAGAAACCATCAAAGAGTAACTAAGAACCCAGCATATTTATCCTTTGTATGATCTTACCTCTCATTTTCAAATGCTTTCTGGAAGTCCCACATTTCTAATGGCTAATCAAAAGCTGTATAAGAAGGGGCAGTCTGAATATCTGGGAGAAAACTATTCCAGGGCTGGGAGGTTTTACTGAGAAAGCATGACAGGATCTTGGTGCCTGTCTGTGCAAAAGTGTCAGCAACTAGTGGGAGAGGAAATGTTGCACCTGAAACTGGGTGTAATTAGAGAGTAAATTTGGAGGGATGTGGAGTGGGGGCATACAACTTTAATAAATAAAATAGATAAAAGTGTGTAGATTTCCTTCACTCTCCCACCTTTTCTCACTTAATGCAGAGATAATGTTTGATATAATCCTTCCCTTACCTCCCCTTCTTGGGTTAATTTAATAATTGGCTGAATAATCTCAAAGATGTTTTTTACAAATGGCAATTGGATTTTCTTGTTTTTTCCTTGAAGATGGTTCGCTTCTCATCCAAGAAACTTCTTGAGTTCTGACTTCAGAAATCAGAGCTGAAAAAACTTCCTGTATGAAAAGTGAAAGGTTTTCAAGGAAAAAACAAGGAAGTCCAGTTGCCTTTTGAAGAAAACAAAACACTTCTGGGACAACCATGTTCTGGATGATTGAGAATCCCCATAGACAACAGGCTTAATAGTGTTATTAGACACAGCCATAATGTTTGCTAATCTTCCAATTGTCTGTCTTGATTCATTTTTCATGCGAAGTAGAGTAAAGAACAGGCATTATCACAAAACACTGCTGCTCCTTTGCTTGTTTGTACCCTGTGATATCATTAGCTTCTGTAACTTCCCTACTTGGGTGCTTTTAAGTGAAAATAGAACGTCAGTAGTCTCAAGTACAGGCAGCTATCACAGAATATTAATTTCTTAGAGGAGAGGTGTACAATGTAAGATGTAGAAAGTCCAACTTTTTAAAAAAATATTAACAGCAGCTGAAAGATCCAGAGAGCAAAGAATATAGAATTTGTAGACTATTTATTTATTTAAATTTACACACCTTCTGGGTATTGTGCAGTTAAAAATGATTTTAAAAAAGTTTTAAAATGTTAAGTGAAAAAGGATAACATTGAACATAACAGAGTATACACCAATGGGCATGACAACAGTCTATCCCAGAGCCAGATTTTTAAAGATGGTTTAAAAATGTGTAAAATCAGGTTAATTTGAATCCTGAAGGCGAAATTTAGGGACATACATAACCGATGATCCAGAATTTGTCCAGTTCAGGTTGAACTTGCATTTATTCTGCCTCTCTTTTATTACTTTAATAGGCATTTTTGGACACTGTATAACTAATTGTGAGTCCAATAACATTGCCCCTTCCTCAGTCAGATCTTCCAACCTAGCCCTGAGATTTGGATTTTTCAATATTTTAAAAGAGCTCCTCCTACCATTCTCACTCCCCAAATCCTTTCAATTGCTAAGCCAGGTAAACAATTCAATTGAGGTGCTCTGTTGATGTCATTCTCTGACATGGGCTGCATGCTGGCTTAGCCCGGGCTTTCTTTACTGCGAGAGACATTCTGGAAATTATTGATATAACACAAAAAGTACATCATAATATATCTCCTATTAAGAAACACATTCCAGTTTCCCAGAACTGTAGAACATATTTCCAATAAATGTATATAGAATTACAGTCATAGAAATCATTGGTACAATATTATGTTCTGAGTGGATTGGGTTTCCCACTTTATTATAAAGTATATACATTTCCATCTTACTTACTAGTCTTTGAGGAATAATTCTGTCTAACGTGTGATTAAAGCAAATATGTTTTAATATACAATGAATATAAAAATATATTTATTCTCATGGATACCTGCATCCATTAATAGACTGAGTGAATAATTTGCAGGTTGCAAAGACACCGAATAATGCTGGTTAATTAATATTGCCCAGATAATTAATTTAATTTTGTTTTTCTGCATTTTGACGAGAGCTGTTTTTATTTTGAATACTGTATTTTGTAGTATTAGGGACCTGTCCTGTTCCATTTATTGGCTGTTATCCATAAATAGGTCCAGGAGGCAGTTATTAACCTTTAGTTCAGGAAAACATATATTTGTGAACATTGTTTGATGAAGTTCCAACATTTGTCCCAGCATTTAATCACTTGTTAAATCTGAGTAGGGAAACAACTCATTTGTTTTCTTACTCAAAAATATTTCTGATGATTTCTTTTCCCGATAGCAATTCCTCCATTTCACCTGTACAGTCTCATCCCTTCATCTGTATAAGCCCTTTTCCAGTTCTGTATAAAGATGAAAAAAATGCTAAAAACTGGTTATTAACCAAATAAATAAAAATGTGTATACACACAAACACACATATTATGCTAGTAGATTCGGAATTAATACATATAAACATATGGAAATAAATTTTTAATGGATTAAAGTCTCATAATACTGTAGATTAAAGTACCAAATTGCTGGTAGAGAAACAGTTTATATGATCCACAGTACTTTTATTTCATAGAGAAGAGATCAAAGCAATTGAGACCATCAAGTCTGTGTTATTGTTGAGGACCAACTTTGAACTGCCTTCACATGCATCAAAATATGGGCTATTAAATTAATATATATTTATTTATATACAGACACAAGGCTAACATTCTCAGTGTGTTGTGTCTGTCTTATATACTGAAGGCATATCTTCTTGAAACCAGCTTTTTTAAAAAGATCAATATTAAGCAATGTTTACGACAGCCTTTCTAAATGAGTGCTTGGGACCACAGATCTACACTTGTGCAGAATCATTTTCAGAGTTTGCATAGCCTTACTAGCAGTGGTAAAATCCAATTTTTTTTACTACCGGTTCTGTGGGCATGGCTTGGTGGGCTTGGTGTGGCTTGGTGGGCATGGCAGGGGAAGGATACTGCAAAATCTCCATTCCCACCCCACTCCAGAGGAAGGATACTGCAAAATCCCCATTCTCTCCCCACTCCAGTGGAAGGATACTGCAAAATCTCCATTCCCATCCCACTCTGGAGCCAGCCAGAGGTGGTATTTGCTGGTTCTCCGAACTGCTCAAAATTTCCGCTACTGGTTCTCCGAACTGTTCAAAAATTCTGTTACCGGTTCTCCAGAACCTGTCAGAACCTGCTGGATTTCACCCCTGCTTCCTAGGAACATTGGTCTGGAGGATTTTGGCTGTCTCAAGGATAAGGGCCTTTTGATGATGTTAACAAACTTAACTGATGCTAAAGAATTCCATTCTAGCATTATTATCTAGTGTAGGGACAAATGTCACATTGTGAATAGTCTTCAGTGATACCATTCAAAGCAGTCAATTTAGCCATCTCTGCTAACTCCATCAATTTTTGCAGCCATTCAACCATTGTGGGGATCGAGGTAACCTTCCATTTCTGTGCATAGAGCAGTCTTGCTGCCATCAACATATACAACATCAAAGTTCCAAAAAATGTTCAAAGTCTTTTTCCATTAAACCCAAAAGAAAAATCTCTGGTTTTCTCTTTATATTCACTTGAAGAATTTTCTGTATTAAGATATGAATCCTAATCCAATATTTCTTTGCTTTATCACATATCCACCATAAATGATAAAAGTCCCTTCTTTATATTTACATTTCCAACATTCGTTTTAAATGCCTTTATACATTCTTGACAACTTGTCTGGAGTTAAATACCAACGATACATCATCTTATAGAAATTTTCTTTTAAATTATAGTTTAATGTAAATTTTAAACCTCCCTTCCATATATTCTCCCATTGTTCAAGCATTACATTATATCCAAAGTTCCTTGCTCACTGAATCATACAATGCTTTTTCATTTTCCATTTAAATTCAATAACATTTTATAGACTCAAGCAATAATATCTTCATCACTGCCACACATTAGGATTTTCAATTCATTTTTAAGAAAGTTAAACTCATATTCTTTTTGGTCTAATTTGAATCTTTCTTTCAATTATACAGAAGATATGTAACCAAATGGCAGACATGACCTTCTGATTCTAACTCCTCCTTAGACTTGAGGGTAGGGTCACCCAATTGGAAGATATTATTTTATCATAATTCACCTTTGTAATATATCATTCACTGATATCAGAGTTCCCCAACCTTTTCAGCTTTGCAGACTGGTGGTGGAGTGGCGGTGGGGGAGAGGCAATGGTTCTGCACACCCACCACTGACTGCCAGCTTAGCATGAGGAATTCAAACAGAAATCTTTTCCAGCCCTATTTGATGATGCTGAGAATAGATCTGGGTGCTTTGGCATGCAAAAGCAAACACATGTTCTGCCACTAAGTGATGTGGAAAGAGCAACCTTTTTAATTTTTTGGAGAGTGTTGGTGGTGGGGTATAAAGACTTTAAAGATAAAACTGTAGTCCAGTTAGTTTTAAAAATTTTAATATTTATTTTAATTGACAAGTTTTAAATTATGGGCCAAATTTATAAATTATTTTAACTCTACTTTTTAACTGTGATATTTGTATAGATGTTTTTTATCTGGCTGTTCACCGCCCTGAGTCCGAAAGGAGAAGGGCGGTATAGAAATTCGAATAAATAAAATAAAATAAATAAATAAATTATCCCTTTCCAAGCAGGTAACCTTCATCTGAAGTTTTTTAAATTTGTTCTTTTCTCCTGGCCTCCTTTCAATTTGAGAAGAACTGCGCGTCTAGTGGTAGCAAAGATTACCTTTTACTAAGAAAAGGTCTTTGAACATCACACACCCAACTTTCAATGCTATTTTATATACTTACTAGGGAGAAAGTCTTAGTGAACACAATAAAATAAGAATAACTGTTACAGTATATTCTTCAAAGCTATGTTGTAGTAGTTCAAAGTGTAAGCAGATTACATAATGTTTACATAGTGCTAATTCCAACATCAGTCTAAGCACAGGACAAAGCATTTATGAGTATTATAAATGAATTTAACAGAATAGCACAGTTGGATGGGACCTTGGAGGTTTTCTAGTCCAACCCTCTGCTCAGGCAGGAAACCCTATACCATTTCGGACAAATGGTTATCCAGTCTTTTCTTAAAAACTTCTAGTGTTGGAGCATTCACAACTTCTGGAGGCAAGTTTTTCCATTGATTAATTGTTCTAAGTGTCTTGAAATTTCTCCTTAGTACTAGGTTGCTTCTCTTCTTGGTTAGTTTCCATCCATTGCTTCTTATCCTGCCTTCAGGTGCTTTGGACAACAGATTGATTCCTTCTTCTTCTTCTATATGGCAACTTCCTAATTTAACAGAAAATTCAATAGAAGCCACCTCAAGAATGACCTATTAGAGATATGCAGATGTTGGAAACAGGGAAAGTACTCAGGATAGATAAGTTGTTCTTCTGATACCATGGCAAGAGGTAGCAATCTTCACTGAGCTGGAAATGAAGCTCAGGTGCAGACAATCCAATGTAAAATCCTTCTAAAAGAACAATATCACTACCGCATGGCATTGTTTTTACACGTAAATATCCTAGCTTAGGTCCTCTAGATTAGATGGCGAAACAAAAAGATCTGGTTCCAACCTGCTTCATTATACTTCTATATTTAATCTGTCTGAAGTGAGCAGATTTATCCTTGTTATTTTATGGAAGAAATAGTAAAAATTATATTTTTCAAAAGGATTACTGTGAGAGATTTCTATACTGTTACTTAAGTAGATTTCTACATTGTTTCTTAGCTGCTGCTTCCAAATGAGCTCATAATTTATATTTTCGTGAAGTAGAAATGTAGGATTCATGCAGATTCACCCTCAGTTCATTTTTTTTTAAATCTAGGAAAATGCTAGAAATCCCACTAATAGCTTTAAACACCAAGCGGGAGAGAACTAACCTGGACTCCCATGTCAAGTACTTCTGGAAATTTCACAGAGACTGACTAGCCCAAGGTTGTCTGAAATACTTTTTGTAGTAGAGTGAGAAATTGAACCTGGATCTTCTGACACTCAATCCAACATCGCTGGTATTAATGGTTTCATTTTTTTCGATATATAAGAAAGATTGCATTGAAGATTGAGGTGAAAATGTCTAGTCTGAGAAACAGTCGGGGGTCCCTATTAACTTTGCATATAATGGGAGATGCTATTCTACTGATATGTGAGGATTTACATTCCTGTGCTATTAATATAAATAAGAGATACTGTTTATGCATAAATGCTGAGATATTAAAGAGGAAATGTAGTCCAGAGACTGGCTTTGAGAAGATGCCAGTCTTCTTTAAAAGTTGAAGAAAGAAAACTGGCTGCTTTACGTCTCATTTAATAGCTTTTCAGCACATTCTCGGCCAATATGCCGCTAAAAAAAATACTTTGACTTTTAAGTAATGAGAAAGGGTAATATCATGAATAAATGAACACACTAACATGTTCAGAATGTTGATATTATATGATCTTGTCATGAGATTCATCACTGATTATACTCTATAGTATTCTTTTCATATGAAACGCTGAATCAAGTTCTCCTTTTAATATTTTGGTATCTATCCAGGGTGCTATTAAGTGTTCTTATGGCAGCTTCTTTTAATCTTGGCCAACTTTCTCATTATTACATGATTTCATTTTCTAGCATATAAATGCTTTTTGTGAGTCACAACTAAGTGCATTTTTCTATTTTTTATTTATTTATAGAATTGCTGCAAGAATTGCAAGATAGTGCTCCTAGCATGTATTGAAAAGATGTACCCCTTGGTACTTTTCTAAAGGGCTTGGGGATGGTCACCTCTGGTGCTCATTACAGCATTTCTATAACCTGCACCAGATGTGCGCAGTCTAGAAAATTCTTTGATGAGCTCAAGGGAGCCTCAGGTTGACCATCTCTGGCACGTGTTGTAACATTCCCCACAATCTACACCAGAATCACTAACCTTGAGAAATGCCTTTGTAAATTATGCAGGAGGAGGCTCCTACAGCACTCACCATAGAAGGCGCCTTGTAGCTTTATTCTAAGATGCAATAAGCTTAGAGAAGCTCCTGAAGTTGACCAAAGGAAAGCAAAATGGTGCAAGGCAATGAGAGGTGAAATGCTCGCGGTTTGGACCAGATCGCCCAATCCAGTAGCGATGGCGGTGGGTGGTTCGGAGAACTGGTAGCAAAAATCCCTACGCCCCCCCCCAATGCCCAGCTGAGCTGCGCGATCATCAGAAGCTGTTTTTTTTTTCTTTTAAAAGCATTTTTTCTACAACCTCTTCGACCAAAAAAATCCTTTTAAAAGTAAAAAAAAAAAAGCCTCTGATGATTGCGTGGCTCAGCTGGGATCACCAGAGGCTTTTCAAAGCATTTTTTTCTGCAACCCCTTCGGCCGAAGAGGTTATAGGAAAAAAAAATGCCTTTAAAAGCCTCTGGCGATCCCAGCTGACTTGCCTGATCATCAGAGGCTTCTAAAAGCATTTTTTTCTGCCACCTTTTAAGGTTGTAGAAAAAATGCTTTTAAAAATAAAAAAAGAAAAAGTTGGCCACACCCACCCAGTCACATTACACCTCCACCCCACCACCACCACCAAGCCATGCCCTCAGAACCGGTAGTAACAAATTTTAGATTTCACCCCTGAAGGCAATGAATGTCCTTCAGTCCTGAAGAAGTTCTTCAGAACTCAAGAAGCTTCTTGGATGAGAAGTGAAACATTTTCAAAGAAAAAAAAAACAAGAAAGTCCAGTTGCCTTTTGAGAAAGCACCTTTCGAACAATCATGACCTTGATGTTTGAGAATTTCCATAAATAAGGCAACGAATGCTTTCTTCAATTCTTCCTCTAAATATTGATACAGCTTCATATACTTCTATTACAGTCTAATATGTTTTCATTAAAGTATTAATTCAGTCCAACTTGTATCTGTATGGAGTTGAAATGGGTTGTTTGGAATTTCAATTCTATGTCTCTGAAAATGGGTTTCAGATACTATTTTTTATCAAGTGAACCTTGATCGTGGCAAGATGAATAAAAAAAAACCTGGCAACTCTTTCTAGATGAGCCTTCTCCAAACTGATACTCCTCTAAGTTTTTAATCAGCTCTAATATCCCAAAGCAGCATGATGAAGTAGTCACAATGGCTGCATAAATGGCTGCATATTGGGTAGGCATCAGGCTATAAAAACCTTTTTGTGACAAGAAAAACCTTCCTAAGCGTTGAAGATAATATCCAGTCACTCTCTGTCCACACCCTAAAAATATATATCTCGGATGAAAAATCTTTTTTAAACTTTTCTATTTTCTATTTTTCATTTATTGCTTCTCATAACATTCTTAGTGGTGGAACACTTATGTGACAATTTAAATACCCACTTTTTAATGGTAATAACTGCCAATGTATTTTAGGGTTTTTTTCCCCCTCATGAAATAAAATAGGTGAGATGGTGCCTTTTGGAAAGCATAATTTGTAAATTATCCCTTTGAGAAAGATTGGTTATATAAAGAATGCAATTTAAAGTAGCCATCTCAGGACTCTCTGCTTGAAGCAGAATTAGATATTCAAGCTTTTTTTTTTTTTGAGCCTCATTAGTTGAACTCATAAAACCACATCGAATGATAGTCTCATTTAGTCTTAGCTTTCCAAAACCAATAAGACAATTACAGCTGCTTTCCCAGAAAGGGAAGGAAATGCAGAATTTTAACTTATCTGGAAAACTGTGGTCTTTTCTGCTTGCTAAAAACTTGGTCTCTAGAGTCAGGATGGCCTTTTTTTTCAAGGCTGTGCCATTTTCTATCATCTCTTTAGTTAAAATCTACATGAAAGGATGAGAAAGGTGATTTACCCATTTCTTCAGTTGATTTAAGACTAAAATACAGACCGAGTCAAGCGTTCTAGGCAAAATAAACTACATATGATATATTCATAATTCCTGTTTTTTATGTCAAATGTTTATTTTTATGGGACTCAAGATGTAAGAACCCCTTTGCCTTTTACTCTCAATTTTGAAGTTAGCTGGATATGTAAAAGTAATCACTGGTCACTGATTTTATTAACGGACTTCCTTAGCATTTCCCTTTCTAATCTCTCTCCCTCACTCTGTTTTTTTAGATGGGTTTCAGTAGGAGAAAGGAAAATTCATGTCCTGTTCAGCTATATTTAATTTAATTTTAATTTTAATTTTAATTTTAATTTTAATTTTAATTTTAATTTTAATTTTAATTTTAATTTTAATTTTAATTTTAATTTTAATTTTAATTTTAATTTTAATTTTAATTTTAATTTTAATTTTAATTTAATTTAATTTAATTAATTAAATTTATATGCCACCCCTCTCTGAAGACTCAGGGCGGCTCACAATACATTTAAAAAATCATTATAAAAAGACATTGAAAAATTTAAAACATTAAAAACATTAAAAACTCATTCACACAATTCATGGCCGGATCTCGCCATACACTTGAGAGTAATATCTTAAGTTGTTGTAGTATTTTTCTTAAAGCCAGAAATACAGATGTTGATAAATTGTTTTCAAGCATTTTCTCAAGCTTGATGGTGACAATTTAATCCAGAAAATACCATTACATGAGTGGAACATGATGAAAAAGAATACCTTCAAGAATATATTTTCAACAACTGCACAACAATTGTGACAAGCATTGATCTGTTCATTTGGTCTTATCATCCTTTCAATTGCATTTGCAAGTAACAATGACATATTCAGTGGTAGCTGTTATGGAGATAAAAGGAATCCAAGGCTTGTGTTTCATTATATAGCTTAAATAATGCAAGTTCCCAATATACTCACAACCATGTGAAAAGTCAGAATATACCTATTGTTTTGGAGGAGACCTCTTCTTTACATGTACATCACAACAGGAGGACTAAAGACTATTTTCTCTTATCTAATTAATGGATGGTGGTACTAACTGGCTGGATATATTTCCAAATGATGGAAACAAGTATACTTTCCACCATTTAAGACAGATGCTAAACTAATCCCATGTAATTAGTGTCCAACATTTTTAATAGTCCTTTTCTCTGTCCTGATCTTCCCAAGATTCAATTTCATTGGATGACCTCTAGTGATACCGTAGTATTTGGGGAAGGGGAAAATAAATTCTTGTCCAGTTTATCCACAGTATGCATAATTTTGTACATCTCAAATCATGTTCCTTCTAATCTGCCTCCTTTCTAGATTAAAAAGTCCCAAGTGTCACAACCTTTCTTCATAGGGAAGTTGCTCCAGCCCTTTGACCATCTTATTGCCATCCTCTGAACCTTCTCCAGTACTACTTCATATGACTATTACAAGAGCTGTTTGAAGTTCAAATGCTAAATTATCTTATAGGGCAGTTTTGTGAATTAGATTACTTTTGTCTAAACTGGAAGCAGATGTGTATTTAGAAAGTAACGATTTATCATTTTAAACTATCAATGAAAAATCAGAAAAGCATCACAAAATATTATTTCACATAGCTGAAAAAAACCTCTATGCCATCTTATCACTTTTCTTAAGTTTAGCACTATTAAGTATTAACAAACCTGGATATATAGTTCAGATCCTACAAAGACTGTAATATATAATGCACACTTGTTCAGCTTTGGAACTCTCGTCTATTTATATAATAAATTACACCTGGCTGCAGTTTGGGAAAGAGAATGGCAAAAGGAAGTTTTCAGGATGAAACAATATATTGAATGGAGATCCGCCCCCCCCATATCTTTTCAAAGATAACATTCACTAATTCTTAATAAACCATTTCAAATGAAATGGTTGAGAGTTTGTTTAGTTACTGTTTATGAACTGGTTCCACCTTTTAATTTTTTTTTAATCTGGAAAAAGACACATATCTGTACACATTTTAAATAATGAAAAAATAAAAGTTGAATAATTAATCATAAGTATTTATGGGATTGTATTAAATATATATTTATACTTTTTATTTAGGGATACAGAATACAAAGGACTTCAACTCTCCCTTGATCAGGTTTCGGCTACAAAACCGGCGTTCCCATATGCAAACTCTATTCCAACTATAACTGACAATAGAAAAGGAAGCAAATCACGTCTCTCTGGCACAAAGTCCAAATCTAGGACATCACCTTATCCACAGGTAAGAGCAACTTTGATTTCATAAGCTTAGAAAAGATTCTTGAGTTCCCTTTTGAAATGTTTTGCAATGAAGCATAACTGTATAATTGCTGGTAGAGGTTTAGTCTATGTTGTCACTGGGCAACATATTTGCACCAAGGGAATGTCCAAGGAAATGTAAACAGCATCAGGATTTTAATTACTACAGATCTAATGTTGGAAGCTATTTCATATTACTTTGAAGACATACCATAAATCTTATAACACACACAATTTCAAATGCTCATCAATAACACATATAGAGTTATTAAAGGAAAAATACAAAGTTAAATTTGATTTCTGTTAGAAATTCTAGGCTTTTGTGCATTCACCTATGTAACTCACAAGATTCCATTCAATCTAAATTGGCATTCTGTGACTTCGATCTTCGATATTGTTGCCAATCCTAAATGATTAGGTTGGTCTTCCCTAATTTAATACCTCTAAATATATTGCTCAATTCTCACTATTCCCAGCAAGTATAAACAGTAACTATGCTGCCTGGACACAATGGGAATTGTAGTCCAATTTATATGGAGGGATACAAGTTTAGTAAAAGGTGAGGATACCTGGGATAAAAATGGAAACCCTACATTAAGGGGGGAAAAGTCAATTAAAATGTAAACAAAAAGTTCAGTAATTTATGAGTTTGCTTTTCAAGTTTTGATGCAGCCTTAATTTAGGTACATTATAGAATTATATAACTTTGACACTAGAGATAACTCTATTTACATCAGACCATCCTTACGTCCATAAATATTATATGCCTACATAATTTTGATTATCTGCTTTGAATGAGATCCCTGGACTGATTTTTTTCTATGATCCAATTTTTTGTTTTCTTGGTTATCCAGTGCATTAAGAGTCTTCTCCAAAAGTTAGTTTAAAAGTGTCAATATTTCTAAACTGCTTCTTCAAAGTCCAACTTAGAATGTCACAGAAAAAAACACTAACTGTAGGTATAGAGATGTCATGGCATTTTATCCATATTCTTAGCTATTATGGTATTCTGCCAAGTGCTAATTTGTGGCATATTTCTTGACTGCTAGTTATTTTACTGTTCGCCGATTCTAAAAGGTAGGAACTATCCACTATTTCATTGTAGTGATATACAGTATCTCTGTTTGCATATTTTGTTCTTCTTTATGTATAATCTTAATCCCATTTTCCCCATTTTTTTTTATTTATTTTTTTCCTCATCGATTTTTCCTCACTAGAGTTTGCAGTTTATTTGCATTTTCATCTCTCAGTATGTCATAAGTATGGTGCAAGTGATTGGTATTCCTTCCTTAAATTTTAAAACCACATTTTTCTTCTAAAGCAGCCTCTCTCAATATTGTCAAACAGGAACCAGTCGTTTTGCCAGGTTTAATTTTTTTTGTGGCTTCCTGTTCTGTGTTAGATTTTGTAAGAGTGCAAGAAATTGTTCTGAATTCCTATTTTCCTAAGAACATTCTCTAGCTTGCCATGGTTGGCATAATCAAATAATTTTCTATAATCAATGAAGTACATACTGACTTCATTTTTATATTGTTTGGCTTTCTCAAGTACCCAATATACATCAGAAATAATATTTCTTGTTCCTCAGCTTTTTCTAAAGCCATCTTGAATATCTGGCATCCCCTTCTCATGAAGAGTTTTGGATGATCTAATCAATCTTTTTCTAGCCTGTAAGCCTACATAATTATGAATATTCATTGCAATGTTGTGTTAATGTTTCTTTTTAACTTAAAGGCATACAAGGCACTCTGCTCATAACTACATTATATCATTTTTCTAGAGCCATGTCCTAAATATTACCATCACTGTCATCAAATCAAACTTCTACTTTTCTAAGCATAATCTTGGTAAAAGAATGCAGTGCAACAAACCTAATCTACTGTAAATCTTTCATTTCATTGTTTATGTGGATTGTCATTCTTTGTAAGGGCCCTTAAGAAAGACCCCAAGTACATACATAAATGAATACACTCTGAAGTAAGCAAAGGGAAGTTGATCCATATTCTCAAACACTGATATAGTACATTTGCTTACAGCAAGGGTGGGAAACTATGGCCGCTTTATGACTTGTGGACCAGCCATGCTGGTTCAGGAATTCTAGGAGTTGAAGTTATAAAGGGGCCATAATCCCCCACCTCTGGTTTTCAGCATGGAATATATTTTCCTCCTTTGAAAAGAGTTGGAAAGTAGCACAAGTTTTTTTTAATTTATTATGAAGTGAAAAGATACGAAACATGAGAGAGTGTTCTCCTAACATTTTTTTAAAAAAAATATTGACACCCCATCCCCAACAAAATCAATCCTATTCATAAATTAAAGTTTCAAGCAGAACCTAAATATTATTTAATTCAATTGATAGAACTTGGCTTCTTTCTGTTTAATAAGATGTAACTAATAAGATGTTTATTGCTGGGCTATGTATCATTTCCTATCCTTACAAAGGGACCAAATAAATTTTGAATCCATTTATTCTAAATTCCTGAAACCTTATTTATTCGACACAGATAATAGAGCAATAACATTAATAAGAAGCATTGTTTACCATGAGCTCCTGAGTTTTATTTTTTATTGCAATGATTACATCATGAAAAGTATGATTTCTATAGTAAAACATTTGGTTTGCATTAGATTCAACCTGTTGAGCAACATCCCTAATTCAAGTGTATCACTTTTATTAAACTTAGTTTAGTCGCAGTTTTGAGTGTTGTTTGCATGAATAAAACTAAGTTTATCAAGGACAATTACTGCACTGGTTATAAATATCACTAAAATAATGTGTTTGTTTTTTAATAGCTATTGATATTTAATTAATACTGAAAGTTTGTTTTTATTTTGGTTATTTTTGTTAGTAGCAAAGAGAAGAGAAATATTTTAAATAAAACCAAATCATACTAAATCATGTTTCTTTAATGATACATTATCTAATTTATTAAATATATTAATTAAATAGATTGAATAAAATATTTAATATCTTAGTTAGAATATTATACATCAAACTTTGCAAATTTGAAAGTGAAAGGAAACTTTTAAAAGTTCTAAAGTAGATTCAAAACTGGTACAGAATCACCATTAGTAGAGGTTATTTTAATGGTTATGCTGCATTACTTTAACCGAAGCCTTCCACCATCTGTTCTGCCTATAACAGAAGACCATACTTTATATTTCAGGGTTAGATTAGTTAAAAAGGCAAGATAAAAGTGATTTAAAAGCACACATATGTTCTGTGTGTAAAGTAGATTGCATCTGTGATCTCCTACTTGTTTAATCAAGAAGGAAGTTGCAGATGCTCAGTGCAACAGACGTTTTTGATGGCTGGAGAGATTTTGGTATAAAAGGATTCTCTTTGCATAACCAGACATGTTTTGGGAGGTGAGATAAAGACTGATAACTGTTTATCTATCAAGAGCTGGAGGAATAGCAATAGATAGTACAAATTTCACCATCAGTGAACACCAATATCTGAAATAGGCTGGTGCTTAGTAGCTTAATAAATTCTGGCATACCGTAGTTGATACTTAATTATCTAAGCTAAAAATCTCCTGCATGCCATCTATTTTTTCAAGTCTTTCTTCATTAACCTACATATTATATTTCCTTAATTATCAATTTATATAGTCACCCATCTCAGTAATACGATGCTGGGCAGTATGCAACAAAGCAAACAATTAAAACAAATCTTAAATAATCAGTAAAACAATTACTGTGAATTATAAATAAAACCACAGGAGAATGCACCAAAACCCCATATATAATACAACAATCTAGTAGGCTCCCTATTACTATGATGTGCTAAAAAGAACACATTTCAAGAGTTTGCTGGAAGAACAATAGGATCAGGGCTAATTTAGCATACAGAACCCATCATATATCCCTCCTTGATGAGACAGGTATAGGTAGGTGTAATTGGGAGAGGCATTCCTTCAAATAACCTTGCTCCATGTCATTTAAGGCTTTAAAGGTTAGAACCAGCACCTTGGAACCTGAGAACAAACCAGCGACCCGTACAGTTCACTGAACAGATGTTTAACATGTGCCATTCTAGAGTCATACATAACTGCTCATGTCACTGCATATTGCTTCAGATGAAGCTTCTTGATACTTTTCAAGGGCAGTACCATGAGGAGGATGTTGGGAGGTGACAGGGCACAAGTAACTATCCCAAAATTTGGGGGAAGAGCCAGTTTTTAAGTAGTATCTGGAAAGCTAAATGGGTAAAGGTCTGTCAAATCTCAGACAGGAGATCCATATGGCAGGGCTTCAATGGAAAAGGCTCATTTCCAAGGAACCACAAGATGTTAATGTTTAAGGGGAAGGGACCCGGAGTGTGTCCCCTATATCCATTCTGACCTCATGAAGTGGCAGTCCTGCAGTTAACTTGGTCCCATGCCATGTAAGGCTTTAAAGGTAATAATCAGCACCTTAAATTGAACCCAGAAAAAAATAGGGGGGAAGGGGGGCAATGCATCTCACTCAATAGAGCCGTAATATGGGCAAATTTGGGGATAATGAACACTGTGTGTGTTGCAGTAATTTATGTATGAACATTTATATGACCACTCAACTCACCTTCAGTGACTCTGTGTAGCTTACAATAAAAACCTAGTATAAAACAATAAATATCAATAACCCCTCAACCCACTAATGTCAATAATGAAACGAACTATTTAATAGGCTGTATCCCATTCTGGGGTTTCCAGGTCTGGCAAAACCAGGTCTTCAAGTCCTTGTGAAAGAGTGTGGGAGCCAATCTTATCTCCATGCAGATGATGTTCCACAGGGAGGGAACTACCCTGAGAAGACTCTTCTTCTTGGTCCTGCAAGATGGACCTCCTTAGGAGAGAAGACCCATAGCATTCTCTGCTTCCCCACTCTGATGGGTCAGATAGATGAGATTTGGAAAAGACTGTCCTTCAAATAACCTGGTCCCAAGCCATGTAGGTTTTTGAAGGTGAGAACCAGCACCCTGAATTGGACCTGAAAGCAAATTGACAACCAATGCAGCTCCAGCAGGAGAAGTGACACATCTGCACATCTAGGCCTGCACAAAGCAATGCAAGCCACAGCATTTTGAACCAATTGAAGTTTCCGGATACTTTTCAAGGTCCGCCCCATGTAGGCTGTG
Source organism: Pituophis catenifer annectens (assembly GCF_029215685.1). Classification (NCBI taxonomy): domain Eukaryota; kingdom Metazoa; phylum Chordata; class Lepidosauria; order Squamata; family Colubridae; genus Pituophis; species Pituophis catenifer. Next base: position 105,585,643 of record NW_027256881.1, read on the forward strand.
TTACAATAGTCAAGATGAGAGGTGATTAGGGCATCAGTGACAGTGAGCAGAGATTGTTGGCCCAGAAAAGGGCATAACTGGCACACAACTCACAGTTGTTCAAAGGTTCTCCTGGCCATGACTGCAACCTGCTCTTCAAGCAAGAGTCCTGATTCCAGGAGAACCCTCAGGTTATGCATGGGGTCAGACTGGGGCAATGCCACCCCATTCAAGACTAAAGGTGACAGTTCTCCAAAGGTATTCTGGACCAAAGGACTTGTAACTTCCAGGTGGCCTTCAAGTATAGCTCCATGTAGACATATTGCAGTAATCCATACCTTATTTATATACCTATCCCTTAGATAATGAGAAACTTTTAACTCATTTTAAATGCAGTCAAGAAACTATTTAAACATTTTTTTGACATTTGTTTTATTCTAACCACTTTGCCAAATGTATTTTTTTAAAAAATTAATATAAGAATTAACGCTTAATTACTAAGAACGGTTATAAAACCTGCTAACAAAACCTACTGATGATTGCAGTCCATTTTAGTCGGAATGTGTATTTGTAAGTAGGCCCAATCTACTGTATTTTTGCCTTTGTTTCACAGAAATTAATTATCAAACATTATGCAACTGAGAGTGAAGGCAGAACTTCCAGGTCAAGCATACAGGAAAAAGGAATCTTCAGAATAGCTCCATTTTGGAGGGGCTGTTATGAAGTTAAAATTGGAGGAGAGAGAATTGTGTGTGCAATTATAAACTGTTGGAAGAAGAAAAGGACATATCAATGTAATGCATTGAGCCTGCTAGGTATAAAGTTGCTGTGAGGAATTAATTTAGAATCTGTTTCAAGAGCCTGGAATTGGGTTCTTTGGCTTGAATTTATTCCCACCAGGTTGCTATAAAGTAGACTTGTTTTGATTCTAGTTCAAGATTTAAAGACAGAATGATTTAATTAAAGTTTATGATTCAAGCCCCAAGAGGAAACCCATTCCATTTCATCCATCTTGAGATTTGATTTTTTAAAAAATGTTCCTAGGCAATGTTCAAAGGGAAACATCTAAATTTCTTCTTCTCCTCCTCCTCCTCCTCCTCCTCCTCCTCCATCCTCCTCCTCCTCCTCCTCCTCCTCCTCCTCCTCCTCCTCCTCCTCCTCCTCCTCCTCTTCTTCTTCTTCTTCTTCTTCTTCTTCTTCTTCTTCTTCTTCTTCTTCTTCTTCTTCTTCTTCTTCTTCTTCCTTCTCCTTCTTCTTCTCCTTCTCCTCCTCCTCCTCTTCTCCTTCTCCTCCTCCTCCTCTTCTCCTTCTCCTCCTCTTCTTCTTCCTCCTCCTCCTCTTCTTCTCCTCCTCTTCTTCTTCTCCTCCTCCTCCTCCTCCTCTTCTTCTTCTTCTTCTCCTTCTCCTTCTCCTTCCCCTTCTCCTTCTCCTCTTCCTCCTCCTCCTCTTCTCCTTCTCCTTCTCCTCCTCCTCTTCCTCCTCCTCCTTTTCCTCCTCCTCCTCCTCTTCTTCTTCTTCCTTCTCCTTCTTCTTCTCCTTCTTCTTCTTCTTCCTCCTCCTCCTCCTCTTCTTCTTCTCCTCCTCCTCCTCCTCCTCTTCTTCTCCTCCTCCTCCTCTTCCTCTTCTCCTCCTCCTCCTCCTCCTCCTCCTCCTCCTCCTCCTGAAAAAATAGATTAAAAAAACCTGTCAATTTTCAAGGGTACATTTATGAAATATCCCCCTACAGGCAGTCATAGTAGGAATGAAGTAAGAACAGCAGTCTCCAGATTATTCAGAAAAGAGCCTAGGCTGAGTTTATTGAACTAATGCAGCAAGTGTCCTAACCTTATTTTAAAATTGAAATGTTTAAAAACTGGTTAAAAAATGGTAAGCGCTTACTTTTTCATTTGCTTTTCTAGACGGTCAAATGCCAAAGTTTGCCCACAGGATAGGGTAGTCTTCCTTCTGAACTTTGGATCTGGGGGCAGGATGTTGGGAAATGAGAAAGTTTGTAAGCCTGGCTTCGCTTTGGAAGAGCCTTTTCCTCACTAGCTTTGATGGGGCACCAGGCTGGGCAGGACATAATGATAAAGTTTGGCCTCTTTGGGACCAGATCACCTCAACCCTGGCAGAATTCAGTTGTGTACAGATTAGAACTTGTTAGTAATGTTCTCTGAGTTGATTAATTAGACAGGAAAACAGCAGAAACAGACCGGCATAATTGGATACAGTGTCATGGGGGCTGACACAAAACAAATATAATTGATAGACGTTATCACATTATTTGAAAAACAATAAAGTTTTGAGCCAATGCTTGACTTAACCTGTCCCCCATTTGCTATACACTTTGTAAAGAAAAATAAAGTGTTTTGAACGAAGCTTCATCATTCTCAAGTTCTGATAATCTTTCTCTTCCACTGCTGTCCTCAAGATCTGTTTTCTGCAAAGAGATTCCAGAATTTTGCAGCTTCTTTTTTCTCAAAATAAAAGCAGATGAATTAAAAACACTTCTTTGAATTCATGATGAAGTTCCATTAGGGCTTATGAACTGCCACTTACATACACTGATTAGAACCTATACTATTTCTATTAATGAAAAGTTCTGTTTGCGTGACCATTGAGGAAAAATATACATTTCAGGATGACTCTTCAGCTGATACCTAAAATTCAGTATTCTTGAAGATTTTCTTGGCTTAATAGAACTTTCAGGATTCTAATAATGGCACTGAATGTCAGACCATCTTTCAGGAATTGTCAGCCCTTCTTTGTCAGCATCTAGCGATCCATCTTTGTTGGGATCGTTCTGCACTGGGAAGCACTTGGTGACTAAACATGGTCAGAAATAGATTATATGAACTCCTTGAGTGCTAGGGGCCCTTTCAGTTTGAGAAGGCACTAATTGATTTCAGGCATAATTCCTAGCCAAGTAAACTCTTAGCGTTTGCCCCAGTCCTTGCCTTGTAATTTGACTAGACAAGCTACATTAAAATTTATAGGAATTATGATGTGGGAAAAAAAATGAAATGAAACCACTTCCAAATATGGTTGAAAAAGCTTCCCCATCTCCCTGCATATTTTCTGCCAAATGTCATCTGAAGCTGAGTGGTAACCCCTTTGTGCTTGTCCTTTGACCAAAGATCAACTTTCTAATTTAAGTTCATGCATGTTGGGTTCTGATGCTGTTCCCTTTTTCATACCACTTGGAGAGGTCTTCTTTCTCTCCAGTGTTGTGCCTTCATCCTTCCATCTTAGAGAAGGCCAGTCAAAACAAGACATTAAATGTAACAACACCATGTCACTTAGACCGAAACAAGGCTTGGGTTTTTTTTTTTTTTGTTTTTTTTTGCACATTTTAATTAGTGTGAGCTTGTGGAGATGTAAATCCTAGTGAATTGTTCCTGTGTTCATGTTTTCCGATTCAGATATCTTCACGTGAGGTGAAGATAGGATAAATACTGAAAATCAGTCAAAGGCAGTATAAAAATAGTTAATACCCTATTTCCTCCAAAATAAGACATCACCTGATAATAAGCCCAATCGGGCTTTTGAGCGCATGCCAATAAGGCCAAGCCCTTATTTCAGGGCTCAAAAAAATATAAGTCAGGGTCTTATTTTCGGGGAAACACGGTATTTGATAACAAGATGGCCTTTTAGCTGTGCTTATTCTAGAACTGCTTGAGAATGAGTCTCAATATTTCATTGACAGAAGAAAGCAAAATCCATCTAAACTGTAAAAATATTGGGTGAAGAGAAAGGTTTCCTCCAGATACATAGAGCAGATTTCCAAGGGATCCATTTTCAGTAGATCTAACCCAGAAGCAGAGATGGGGAGAGTGAGAAAAGTCAAAATGGGGGATGCAGCCATACACTCAAAACCCCAATGTGTCAGTCAAGCTGTTGAAACCATTTTTCTGACTTTTGGACAAGTTTCCCTCCCCACACACATGCACACCATGAATTAAGTATTGCTTAAAACTAGAGAAGATACTTGTATAAAACTGTTTACAATTCTACATGATGCTATACTGTAAAAATAGGTAATTCTAAATATTTGTTCTGAAGAATTTGGGATGAGTAATCCTGTTAGCAATAAGGCATGCTGAGGCATAGTATGCCAGAAGGAATTTAAAAATGATTGCTTGCAGGTGAGAAGTCAGGAATGTTTCCCAAAATATGTTTCTGGTTTTACATATTAATATTTGGGATGGGAAATAGCATCTTAGTTTGTTGACATTTAATCTGAGGAGTTTAAATGTAAAACTCACTGGAGCAGCATTTTTCATGAATTCCAGTTTGAATAGATTTGACCTGGACCTCCCAAATTAATATGTAGGTTGAAATATTTTAGATTTCATGTTGTTCTGAATTTTGTGATGCAGTTCTTTCAAAACATCAAACACGCTTATAGAGATCTGAAGGGTTTTTTTTTTTGTCTCAGTGCAGTAATATTGTGATTTGGGTTAGAGGGATGTTAACATTAGTACTTTACCATAGACAGATTATGTCTATCTTAGACCTGGATGTTTCCATGGCCTCTGTCTTGTCCTCCAAATTCCAGCAGATTCCCCATTTACTAGTCTTTCCGAAGGCCTTAAAAAGACCGCTTTCCCCCAGTTGTTGGGATAGGATGAGACTGAATCCCAGTAATTAAGACTGTTTATGTATTAGGAAGGATTGTTTTAGGGCACCAAGAGTTGTGTTTTGGAGACTGAGGTGTGTGGATATTGTTTCTTTTATATTTTTATCACTGTGGCAGTGAACTGCCCATAGTTATGGCACATAAGATAGATGGACATGTAAGTCTCTAAAGTAAATGAATAAAATATGGACTCCACATATTAAGGTAAAGTATGATAAAGGATACATGTTTCGAAAAACTTTATGCTAGAAACACACACACACACACACAAAAATACCTGTAAATTGTTTTCAGTTGTAAATAAAAGGGATGGAATGGATTGATGAATGGATAGACCAATCTGTTCTTCCCTACTAAAGGAGATTAAACCAAGCAGGACAGTTTTCAGTGGATATAATTTCAGAGACGATGCCTTCGTCAGCTCAATGCCCTGAGATGTATTGGTCTAAAATTCTCATGAATGAGAATGATGGCAAAGGTAGGACCAGTAGATCTTGAGAGCGTCCAGTTGATGAATAGTAGAACGAAATGCTTTAATGATCCAGTAAGTTGCTTAAAGAAGTCTACTTGCTGCAACAGAAATGAATACATGCTGGTATGTATAATGGCAGCCTCACCAGATAAATCGTAGCTTTGTAATGAAAAGCTATTGCAAAATACAGAAGAGGCTGGAGCTGGCTTTCCAGTGGGGTTACAACTGAAAAGAGAATGTAGCTTCATTTGATTTCCATAAGAGGTATTTGCAGGAAGAATGAAATAGAGGTGGATATGCACTGAGCAAACAATTAAAAAAAATAATATACCTCCTGATTCACAAGCCGGTTGTGTGATATTACACATAACTGCATGTAGATTTTTTTTTTATTCAGGAACATTGATTTGCACCTGGTCTTAAACACCTTGAAAATCAAATTACTGATCAGCACTTATCTACCCTTAATTTCTTCTTCTCTTCCCCCCTTTCTTTTATCCAGCAGTATTCTGGGTTTCATACAGAAAGATCTGAATCTGATCATGAAAGCCAGTGGGGTGGAAGTCCACTGACTGACACTGCATCTCCACAATTAATGGATCCCACTGAAAGACCAAACTCTCAGCATCATGATGTTTCCTGTGCCTATAGACAATATTCGGATCGTGGTGCCCTCTGCTATGGTTTTGCAGTTGACCATTCTAGGTTAGCGGATGATAGACACTTCCAAAGTCAAACCTGTGAAGGGGGCAGGTGTGAGGCTGGTCGGTACTTTCTTGGCACACCACAGCCTGGAAGGGAAGCATGGTGGGGTTCTCGATCTGGCCTTCCACTAACCAAATCTTCTCCTGAGAGCCGAGAAGCCTATGAAAGCAACATGCCACACATAACATCCATTCACAGGATTCATGGTAAGTTGTAAACCAACCTGAACTATTACTTGTGTAAGCAACCTTGAGCCAGAGGTTAAAAATGTGTTTGCAGTTTTTTCCCTCAGCCTACAGGCAATTTAGACATATTTGTTCTATAGCTGCTGTAGTTTCTCATATTGTTACAGATTCAGTATATTTTCTTTTTTTTTCATGACTGCCAAAAAGTCTTTAAAAGTTAGATAGAGTTTTAAGCACTAGCTCTCCTTTAAAACCTATATAAAATTGATTTTATGTACACTGGGTATCAGCTAAGAGTTCTTGATATGTTCTTGATACTTTAAAATATAGTTGTAGGGATTACCTGCAGATTAAAAGCTCTCTACACATTGCCTCTCAACCAGGTAAGAAATGTTGTGCTGGCCTTCTTGATTAGGATAGGATGGGATGGGATGGGATGGGATGGGATGGGATGGGATGGGATAAGATGAATAGGAAAGTCTCTTTTCAAAATATATCTTCATTTAATGGATTATTTATGCAAATACTCAGCTAAGAAGTGCTAAAGTTTAACAAATTTATTGATCAAATCCAAAAAAGGTTAGACTTGTTGAGAAGGGAACAAAAAGTAGTTTAGATACTCAATACTGGAAATAACAAAACTGTAAAGGGAGAAGTTTGAAAGACCAAACTTTAGGAAGTATTCCATACAGAGAGACCTACCAAAAATTCAGGAAATTAAGGGAAAAAAGAAAGTGACTCTTTGTGAAATGATAACCCGTGTCTCCACATGAAAACAATTACTTGGGTTAAAGAATGTGGGTTGTGCTACAGAGACTGAGTGAACCTGTATAATTAATATAGAATATTAATTAATATATATATCTTGCTTTATATATAACCTGTATAATTAAAAAGCAAGATATATATATTCTATTCATTTTGGGCTTTCATTTTATTCAATTATATAACATATGCTATATAATTGAATAAAATGAAAGCCCAAAATGAATAGAATGGCTTAACAAATGAATGGCAACATAGTAGAGAAGAGGGGAATGAATTAATTAAAAAGGCATGGAGAAAAATGGAATAGAACAGAAGTATTACAACATTCTTGCTGTTAATTTTTCCTGTACATATGGTGCTTTCAGGATTTTTTCCCAAGACACCAAGTGCCAAGAATGTTCAATTGACCCTTCCCTTGTTTTTACTGGATCCATTCCCCCCCCCCCCCGGTTAAAGTCAATAGAGTGCACTGAGAAATCCAAAAGACGGAAGCATGGTTCTGATGATGTTCATGATGCATAGGCAATTGCCATCATTACTCCCCATTAAGAAAGGAGCTTGGATGCATTGATTAATGCTAGGCCAGCATCAGAACTTAGGTTAACAGTAAGTTTTGAGGACCCTCAGAACAGCTGAAAACTTCAGGTCCAAGCTTTTGGTATAAGAGACTTGCAAAATTATAGAAACACAGCTTAATTTAGAAAGATGAGCTACAGTATATAAGTAGGCATCCAGTCATCTGAAACAGGTAATAGAATCACAAATAAATAGGTGTAATATTTGAACCTTGACTCGAGTTGACATTCTTAGAAAAAGCAGGGTCTTATCATATCCAGAGGGTTGTTAGGTTGTGCTAAATACTTTTATTTATAAAAGACTTGTATATTATTATGATATTATTAGTGTTGTGCTATTACTACAAGATAGAATTTGCTCTTTTTCACACATCTTTTGCTGAGTTCCTTGCTTACAAGTGCAGCATTAAATATCTTTAAAATAGAAAACATTTCAATACTTAGTGTCTGTCTCATTAGATATATTGAAGTATACACAATAACACTATAATTCCTGATTCAGCAATTTTGTTATATGGCTGCAAAACTAGCTTCAGCTACCGTTAGAAAGCCTGAACTACCAATTTTGTTATGAACATTAATGGATTCAATTTAGCAGTTTTTTTCCCTTTCTTAAGAGTCATTGAGTTTTGTATCATCAGTCTATAAACATTAATAGGAGTGGAAGTAATTTAAGTTAAAAATGAATTTCATTGGTAAGAGTTATTGCACAATCCAAATGTTCCTGAACCAATAATTGATTGTGCAATTCAGTGCATAAGGCACTGAACGTGACTAGACAAACTTATGTCATTTGATTCTGAATGCAAATGCTAATATATGTTGACAAGATATATTGCATCTCTGCCTGCCTTACAAAGAAGCATTTCAAAACAAAACTAAGTGGCATCACTTGATTTGATTTGTTTTAATTTTCAGATGCTTTGGATGTACATTTGTTCCTTTATAGTATCTTCACATGTATGCTTTGTGCACTGTGCAGGCATATGTTAGTACAAGAGACAGCAATCTTTTTTTGTCCCTATATACCAGCGCATGGTTTTGCAGTTAGCCAGCCATTAAGGGGGAAAAAAGCTGAAATGTCAAGAGATGATATAAGGTCATAATATTCGACTAATACAACCTGAAATAGTGTAATTATTTTCATATTCTCATGTGAGATCTCATGAGATCTTGTGTGGGATTGCCAACATCTTATGAAATATTGAAAGACTTTTAAAAATATTTTCTTTTGTTTGGAATTGGGGATATCTTCTGGAGAATTTGTACTAGGCAGTTGATGGCTAGGGATAACAGCACTCTGACATTTATTTGAACTGCATGCTAATGCTGTGAAAAAAAACTGGGAAAAAAAATCTAGAAGCATTGTGCATGTGGCGATACGCAGTCAGTAATGTAGGAACTATCTTACGGAAAGTCAAATGAGATTCCCTTTGGGACGATTCTTCCTATGCTTTCTGCATAGGAAACCAGCTGCAGAGAGTTCACAGGCTCTGCTGGCCTCTGCTAACTATGAACCAGTTAGGAGCTAAGCAGGGATGAAAGTTTGCAAAACCAAATTTTCCTGTGAGTTGAACCCAGTCTCTTTTTCTAGATAAATGGAGAAATTATAATAGCAATAGCACCTAGACTTATATACCACTTCACAGTGCTTGACAGTCCTCTCTAAGTAGTTTACAGAGCCAGCATATTTGAAATTATAATATAATGATAATATAGCAATAATGACAGAGACAAAGGAACAACTTTGTTTTTGTACCATATGGAACTACCCTGATAGATACATAGACTAAATTCCATGGAATATGTGCTAATGAAGATTCTTCATCACATTTACTATTAACATTTTGTCCTGTGTTGTGATTTGAAGATGATGTTTTGATATTTATTTTATTTATTGGTTCGATTTATATGCCGCCCTTCTCCGGAGACTCAGGGCGGCTTACAATGCGTTAAGCAATAGCCGTCATACTTTTGTATATACCTGCTTAGTAGGGCTTTTGCCCCCCCCCCCAAGTGGTGTTCTTTTTTATATGAATTGGTTGAATCAGGGAAATGGCATGATAGTGCTTTGTTGCCCAAAGGAGAGGAAAAGACTTTGAATTCTAGCCATTGGAAATGTAGGGAGAAATGAACTGAGAATCCACCATTGATAGAGGACTGGAAAGCAGTAACAGAGAATTAGAACCAGTTATATTATAGTAGCAGATGGTAGCAGATGTGGAATTATAGATGTCACTTTTGTTTTAGTTATTGTACAGATATTTAAAAATTTATAAAATATACCCTGTTTCCCCCAAAATAAGACATCCCCTGATAATAAGCCCAATCGGGCTTTTGAGCGCATGGCAATAAGGCCAAGCACTTGTTTCAGGGTTCAGAAAAATATAAAACAGGGTCTTATTTTCAGGGAAACATGGTATGTATCTCTATGCATCTCCTTTCTCAAGCAGCACATGGTTTTTTTCTGTAAGCATTATAGTTCGTATACAAAGTAGGAAGATGCAATGATATGTTACAGAGACATCCCCAAACAGAAACAGGGAAGGAGTGAAGCTTTCATGATTTCTGTGAATTCAGACATCCAAAGTGAGAAGACTCAAAGTCAGGAGACAAGAGGTTCCTCAGTTGAATCTGAACTTGACAAGAGACTCCTGCTAACATAGATACAATATTGGCAGTAAGTCAATGTGGGCCAAGATATATGCTGGAGCTTCATGTGGTTGTAAACGGCTTAAAATTCTTAATACTGTTATTTTGTCTGTAGGAGGTCATCAATTCTGAATGATCTGCTGAACTTGATGCAAAATCCACTGTTCCTTATTTATACTCTTTGTTTTGCTCATTTTTTTTTAGGACGAGGGCACTGGGATGAAGAAAGTGTGGTTAGTTCCCCAGATCCTGGTTCGGCTAGTGAGTCAGGGGACCGATACCACTCTGAGCAGTATCAGGGCAGCCCACATGAGCCCAGCAAAATCGAAACTCTAATTAGAGCGACTCAGCAAATGATTAAAGAAGAAGAGAACAGGCTACAGCAGCGGAAATCTACCCCTGATCAGCTGGTTTCCATGAATGGAGCTGGGAAAAAGCACTCTGTTTGTTTTACAAACTACCATCAGCAGCAACAGCTGAGAGAGGCCTGCCGAGTCCCCAGCATCACCACTACACCTCCTTGTGAACACACACAGCAACAACGGGATGGGAAACTGATGAGCCCCCAGGAGAATGACTATGACAACAGCCCCACAACGCTATCTAGAATAAACAGTCCTGGGTCTGATCGAATGTCTAAATCAGGCTTGCTCTTGGCTAAAGACTATTTTCATTCTGACATATCCCCCCATCAGACACCAGGGGACCATCAGCCCACAAGTTCTCCCAATTATTATACTTCCCATAGGCAATACTTTGACAAGCATGCCTACACCTTAACAGGATTTGCTCTGGAGCACCTTTATGACAGTGAAACGATTAGGAACTATTCTTTGGGTTGCAATGGATCACACTTTGATGTGACTTCTCACCTACGGATACAGCAAGATCCAGCCCAGGGACACAAGGGGACATCTGTTATAATAACCAATGGGAGCTGATGGGCCTTTCTCTCTTCCCTACCCTACCCCACCCCACCTCACCCCCTTTTTAAGGCCGTCCTAGGAAAAGTATCTTTGCAGAGTAATAACCACAGACGCATATGTTTTAAAATTCTTGTTGCAACCAACATTTGATGAGCTACAGTGCACTAAAAGAGTTCTTGTAGTGTTGAGTGTTGGTTTATCCCAATTGCTGTTTCAAATGCATTGTTCTCAAGGTTAAGGTAAAGCAAATCAAATCAAATCAAACCATAAAGTTAGCACCACATTGTGAAGGAGATCTAAGTTGGGAGCACTCTTGCTATGCAAAATTAGCCATTTTGCTTGCATGGACATACATGATGAACTAGTTAAGGAAAATCTATATAAGTTAGTGGTGTCTCTCAAGCCTTAATAAAGCAAGACCACTATGCACTGAATATGTGTATGTGTGTGCTTATGCAAAAAAATGCACACACACATACGTTCAGAAACATACATAGACATAGAGGCATACATACATACATACATACATACATACATACATATATATGTATATATACAAGAACTTGTGAATGAGATTTCACAGAACCTAGGGCTGAAGAACAACTAAGTTTACATAGGTAAAACCTGGCTAGAGAGAATATGCATATATATATATATATATATACGCACACACACAAAGCAGAATGCAAAGCATTTTGAGTTATTTAATGTTCCTTAATAATTCCCTGTTGGCCACATTGGAAGTGATATAATGGCATAGGTTTGGAGGAAAGAGCACTTTTGAAAGCTGATCACATTAGAAGTTCTATTTGTTGGTAAACTAGGAAAGTCCTAATGAAAAAGTGGTAGATAGGTGGAAATGGTTAAAAATCCAGATAAGAGCAACTTGTTATGAAATCATCAAAACTTAGCAAAAGAGAAAATGGCTGCAGGTTTTGGGTTTGGCTAGTCTAAAGAAAAGAAGGGGATAGTAGTATTCTATTATTTGAGAGGCTGCCACAAAGAAGAGGGGGTCAAATTATTTTCCAAAACGTCAAAGGGCAGGACAAGAAACAATGATTGGAAACTAATCAAAGAGAGGAGCAACCTGGAATTAAGAAGAAACTTCCTAACAGGGAGGACAATTAACCAGGGGAACAGCTTGCCTTCAGAAATCGTGGGCACTCCATCATTGGAGGTTTTTAAGAAGAGACTAATCAGTCACTTATCTGAAATAGTATAGCATCTCCTGCTTGAGCAGTGGGCTGGACTAGAATTCCTCCAATGTCCCTCTCCTATTTCTTTTCTATTCTATTCTATTCTATTCTTTTCTATTCTATTCTATTCTATTCTATTCTATTCTATTCTATTCTATTCTATTCTATTCTATTCTATTCTATTCTATTCTATTCTATTCTATTCTATTCAAGAAAAAGCTAACACAATATAGGCAGTCCTTGAACTATGACCACAATTGAGCCCAAAATTTATGTTGCTAAATGAGACCGTTGTTAAGTGAATTTTGCCCCATTTTACGACCTTTCTTGCCACAATTATTAGCTGGATCACTGGAGTTGTTAGTGACACAGCTGTTAAGTGAAGCTGACTTTCCCATTGACTTTGCTTGTCAAAAGATCAAGAATTGCAATTTGAATGCCCAGTGTGTTTCTGAAGAGCAAGTTTGTTTGTTTGTTTGTTCGTTCATTCATTCATTCATTCATTCATTCATTCATTCATTCATTCATTCATTCAATGGTGCTTGTTCCAAAGTAATATGAAGTAGGACTAGGGGTTGAATATGGGTAGACCCCATGAGAACCTGTTCAGTTATATTTGGCTACATATGTCACAAGATGTAACAGTATAAATGGTATAGTTATAGGGAACCAGATATTGGATTAAATATCCTTCTGCAACAAACGAGCAGGCTGGGGCTTATTGGAACTGAAATCCAGGATTACCTGAAAGGTTACAAGTAATTTTACTTTTATGATATAACCATGGGATCAGTAGACATAAATTTATTGAAATCAACCAGAAAAATATATTGTAATTGAATAAATGTGTTATGGCTCTTCAATTACATAGGGAACTCAGGTATTTCTCATACGATAGTCTTTTGTTTTCAGTGCTATCGCATTCTCTTAGTATTTTAAATTGCAGCATTCTGCTCCATTATGCAAAAGGCATTGATCTGTTAAATTGGATGTAATGCATAGGCAAGACTTAATGCAATTTTTCACAGTGATAGAGTACATAAGGCCCATGGACCTCCAGGTGCTGCTGAACTACAGTACCATTGAGTTCTCAACATTTTCGATATTATGGTTAGGAACAGATTCCTATGCTTTTGAGAAAGATTATTTATTAAGATCGTTGCATTTAATCTTCATCAAAGTTCTCCAACTTGAAATTTGTATGTGGAAGTAAAAAATGGAATTCTTCCAATCTCTCTTTCCTAAATTTCAGTGTTGGCAGAGAAACACCTTGTATCTGCAGAAACAGATGTTTAAAAGTAAGATGACTTGTAATCAGTGAAACTGTTAGAAGATGGCTGGCATTATAGCTTTCATTTGAAATCACAAATTTGGAAGTTGGTCTTACCAAAATCAAAAAGACACTATAAAAAGTGTTTAGATGGAATTATTACTTTAATCACACCGTTGAATAAGATCTATGTAAGGCATTGATAAACATGTGGGTTCAGCACAGAACAGCATAAAATTAAGTAGTTAGAAGCATAAAGAAAACTATAAATATTTACAGTTTTAATAGTTTTTTGGACAGAAAATTGGATCTAAGTACTGCTTGTGGTTTTTCCCCATCAAGCAAAGACCATCTTTGAGTTGACAGAAAAACATACTGACATGACACTTATTGTCCTCATTGCTAATCCCTATACTATCTCTCTTCCTTTTGTTTCCAGACACAGTAATTACATTCAGGTTCAAAGATAAAACCAAATTGAATTGAGGCTATTGTTGGATAGTGTCAAAATAAAAAGGGGAATGTTTCTTTAATACTAGAATAGCCAAGAACAAGGCTGCTGAGTTACAGAACCCTCTGCTGATTTATAGAATTTTCATGCCATCACTGGAGTTATATAAAGCCTGTTTCCATTATGATTATTGTGGTATAACAATGGGTTGAGTGTATTGCAGAAGTTACTGTGCATCATTAGCAGGGCTGGGGAAAAGATTAAGATAGCATCATGGGAAGAGAGCAGAGAAAATGTGTTGCCAGGGAATGTTTGTTCCATGGTTAAGTACAAATAGACACATGGGGTTAGTATAGTAAACAGTGGCTATGATCCAGCCAACATTAAGCCTATTTATTTCAGATAGATTGTTTAAAAGCTTTCCTCATAAACTTAATTTAGTAATGTGCATGTGCAAATCCTTAACAGGTTCATCTCAAGAGAGTAAAAGTACCTTGAAAAAGTACTGGCTACTCCCAACCACCATATTTTTAAAAATCTAGGATGTAATCTAGCGAAGTAAAATTGTGCAGTATTTCATTTTTACTTAGATAAGTAAATATTTGTGCTTCATTTCCCCTCTATCTTCCCATAATAAGAATAATGATGAATTTTTACAGAGAAGCTTAATGCAATGTGTAGACAAGTGCTCAGTCTAGTATGAACTTCCTCAAAGGTCTTCTAGGTCTAATCACAGACTGTTGGGAGTATTGTAAAATGTTTTGTTTTCAGGATCTACACCGTAGCTCTTGGGTTCCAAGCACAACAATTAATAACTAATAATCAATAAATTTCTCATTCAGAGAAGGAGCATCATCCAAGAATAGAATAATAGCCTCAGCTACTTTTTTTGTGCTTCAGTAAAAGCGCAAAACCGCATTTTCGAAAAACTGTAGGAGCCATGTAGGCTGTTAGGTCTGCCACTCCAGTCAATGCAGGAATATATAACAAAAATGAGAAACAGTTACCAAATGAATAAACAAATAACTGTGAATCAGCAAGTCAACAATAGTTCTTGGTTTATTCAATATATTTATATTTAATAAAGATAGAGATTTCACTAAGATTAAAAATGACACCATCATAAATATTTTACTTAGGATGTGTATAGTGAACAACAACATTCTGTAGAACAGCCTATAGATTTAATATGTGGCACACAATTTAATATAAAGCTATGGAGAAAATAGGCATTCTAGGTCAAATGTTGGTGTATCATAGGTCCACAATATTAATGCACTGATAATGAAAATGTTAAGCATAAAAGCTAACATATAAATTAATAAGAATAATTTCCAGTCACATTCTAAAGGGAAGGCTTAAAATCATTATAAAGATTTACAAAATGAGTTTACATTCTAAAATTAAAAATCCCAAATGATTATTATATTGGACACAAAACAAGGCCCATTACTAATTTCTTAAATAGAAGAAACTTACAAATTATAGCCAGATTGTCACATTACACGTTATGAAACAAATTGTATTCAGTATAATACAGCTACAGGTTGCAACCTTCTTATTCAGATTGCACATATAACTACTAGGTAACTAGTATTACCTACTACTTATAGGAATCTGTTCTGTGTAGTGTGTTGCCAATATGTAACCATTCTGCATGTACAGCTGTGTACAGTGTACAGTAGAGTACACTCAGTCTAGTACTTCCGGGTAGAAATATTTTGGATTTCAATATAAGAATTTCTAAAAATGAAAGGAGAGACTAAGAATCCCAACAAAGTTGTGAAGGTTCAGTAGCATACGTATCAGATTTTCATCAGGCCTAAAATGCTTTTCCTGTTATTCAAGAAAATCTCCATGCTTAAAACTCAGCTAGATCTCTTCACAATGATGTGTTCATATAATATCTTTCCCAGATTGTGACCATTACCAAGCATTAATCTGACATACAGTAGATAGATTTTTGTGTTACATTCTAAATGCAGACCATATACAGCTGCCAAATCTTTTTGCAAAATGCAGGAATCTTGAATCAACTGAATTTGGGTAGAAATGCTTGGTTGGCCCTGTTCTCTTTGTTTTTCCTTTGTATTTTTAAACATCTGGTATGGTCTTTTGTGTATTGTCAAAAAGTAGGCACTAAGTTTTCATCCCTCCTGATTGGTTTTAACATTGGATACCATTTTGGAGCACGTACATTTTACAGGATAACTATGAACATGATACTTTCTTCATCTGGGGTGTTAGAGCAAATCAGAATAAATGTTTGAATTTTGGATCCTTGCTGTATTTGATTGATTGATATATGGCCCCTTTGACCCTCCCACTGACCTCTATCTCTCAAGCTTGAATTTGAAACAGGGCATTTAAATTTTAGCTTTCCTGTGGATTTTGAATTGCAAATTGCATTTGAATGCAGTTCTTCTCATATTTCAGTCCATTTCCCTATGTAGTATTGCAATGCTTTCCTCAAAATAAATGGCAACTTCTGCATTTCATAAACTTAGAGGTTTTGTGCACCGAGCTGGACTTTCAGGTGGGAGAAATATATTCATTGTAGAAAGATGATGCATTTTTACACTTCATGACTGGAAGGAGCAACATTGGATCTATAGACTGGCTTTCTTCAACCTGTTGCCCTAAACTTGTGCTGCCATTATAATCTCCTAAATTCTGGCCTTCACTGAGTTTTGGGAATTGTAGTCCAGCCTATGTGGGGGAAGCTATGTTGAGGAAAGCTGGCTTATAGATAAGCAATGAAGGTCTAAAGTTGGTGGTATATGAGGATGATTCTTCCTTCTGCAGTTTGCTTTCTTTTTCCAGTCTATTTTATAAGATCCTTAGATTTTTGGAATGGGCTTGGTGGTGTCTCTGTGTTGAGGGGCTGCAGAGGGAAGCAGAAGGTAGGAAAACTCCACTCTACGTCCAATACAAACCAAAGAATCTGCTCCTATCCAAATTAGGTGGACTTTAGCTGTTGAAATCAATAGCCTTCACTTTGCACAGGATTTGGCTAATAATCAAAGTTTTCAGCTCTATTCAATAACTTCTTTTTTCAAACAGTAAAGGCAAATGTGTTCATTTATTATTGTAGTCATTTACTCTATTTAAAAAAAGAAACTATTATTTATTTTAATGCATGTAGCTTAGTTTTCAAATGAAAAAAAGGTTCTCAAACCCAAATATGTAAGCTGATTATAAATGAACAGTGTTTTATGTTATTAAAAAAAAAAGAAATTATGCACAGTTCTTTTATGTTAAGTATTGACACTTTCTTATTTTTCCCTAAAGGCTATTAAAGATTTTTTTTAAAGGCCTAAATTGTATTTCTGTACTTAAGAGCACTCTCTTTTCCCATGGTATCATTTATGCTTGCTTTTTTTTTTTTTACTGAAATGCAGAACAGTCTCTTTCTAAATTAATTGATCTCACAGGACCCATGAATTCTAAAGGGAATTATTTCCAGATAAGCATGTTTAGAATCAGTAAATGGGGTTATTTATTTGGAAATAAATTGAAGAGAAATCCTAGTAATAATATCTGGGATTTTTGTGTTTGTGTGCTCCAGTGCTCTTGCATGCCTTTCATTTCAACAGAAAGGAGTGTTTTGAGCTGACATAAAGGAGCACATACACCTTCTGCATTGAAATAGATGGGGAAACTAATGCCAACCCTTCAGGATATCCATGTAACTTGTGAGTCTGGAGCCCCATGTATGTCAGAAGCTGAAAGTGATGATGCGGCTGTGTGTCCAAATTACAAAATTGACAGCATCACAAACGACATGTAATGGGTGGATTCTAATGCCCTTGTCAAGTTACATTTGTAATTTGAAGTTTTCCTTTGGAATGTAATGTAGGAAATTCAATTTAGCTTTGTTGCTAATATCTTGAAAATTGTTCCCATTTATAATTATTTATATTGTACATAGATTTCTGAGGTAAATTTGAAGTCCGTGTGTATAAGATGTATTTATTATGTGAAGATTTTTTTTTTCTTTAAAAAATACAGCTATCAGTATGTAGCCTGAATCTGGTCTCTTGATTCTGTTCACAATTAAAGGTTCATCTTTTGTGCCTATATGTTTTTAGTCCCGGGTTATATCAGTTATATAAAAAGTCTGGTCTACTGGTAAAATAGACCACACTAATTGACACAAAGCTTTCTATGTTATCTCATGCCTTCTGGAGCTTTTGGGTAGAAGCTTCTGGAGGATATGCAGTGATGACGATGTGAAAATCTTCTTACCTGGCCAGAAGTCTTTAAATGACTATAAGCACTTCTGACAAAGTTTGTACCTTATTCAAATGCTTTTTCCTCCTTCAAAATCCTGGGACATTCTGAACATGACAGTTCTGCTTTGAAATTTCACTTTGGGCCAAAATGGAGTGGTGGCGTCAGATTACAATTACTGTGATTCCCACTTGTGGATGTGATCCTAAAAATCATATTAATTGCAATAACTGATACACATGGACACTTCATATAATGCTTTCCCTCGGCATTATGGCAAAGTAATAATATATATTTGAATAAGTGATAATGCCATTGAAGGAATTAACTGTGCCTAATTTCATTCCAGTCATACCTCACTGCGATAGTCCAAAGGCTATTCATTTGTTCTGATAAATTGACAAATTGCAAGACCTTGAAAAAATATTTAGAACTGAACCAGTAGTCTCAGCTGTAGATGTAGATTACTTTAAAAAGCTTATTATATTGATTTCTAATAAGCATTTTTAAGCAATCTACATTTTAATCCTGAAACTTACTTGATGACAGTAGTTCTGAGTAAACATAACCATACTCCATCACACTCCATTAAGAGGAATTTGAGAAACATTTTAATATGCTTTAAAAAAAAAATCCCAATCTAGCATAGTCGTGGTGCTTTCCCAAATAAGATTTGGCAGTTCAGTCATAACGCTAAAGAGGTAACCCTTTTCATTTTATTTACTAATGGCAGGTTATCTACTGTTGGGACATCACTAAGACCAAGAAGTAAGAGAGGCTTACCAATTATTGGACAGGAGAAAATATAGCTCCTCCCACTTTTTTAGTTCTTCCACAATGACAGCCAATGAAAGCATCTCACGCTCCATTAAGAGGAATTTGAGAAACATTTTAATCTGCTTAAAAAAACCAAAACCCTGATAATTGCTTAGAAATCTTAAGGCAAAATGTGACATAGCTCTATAACAGCTTATGGCTGGCAAGGAAGGAAGAATTATTAGTGGTTTTCCATCTTGATTATTGCTAGTTATGGATAAATATCCAAATGAAAAAATGGAAGCAACTCACATTTATCTCATATCTGAGCCTTTTTTGTCCCTCAATGCATAAAATGAACAAAACAAGTACCTGGAATGATCTTCTGGATGGTCATCCAGATTTTGTCTTTTTGTTTTTTAAAAAATGACTAGGCTTCACTTCTGATAGGTACAATAGTAAATATGCTAAACTGCAAACCTGAGTAAGGCATCTGGATACAGCAACATAAAATGCTTCCGCTTTATATTGTTGTCAGAATAGTCAATCATGAGTTATCTATTAGTTGTTCCATGATTCTCCACTATGTATACAATTATATATTTACTTTGGAATCCTATACAAAGTCTAGGAGATATGTATAGTTTAGGAATCTGTGTGTGTATGTATGGAAATATGTATATCACATGGAATAATTCCATATGACAATTTGGTTTACGCTTAGTCAATAAAAAATCTAAAATAAAATTTTTAAAAATTAATTAAATAAATAAAAGGATACGCCAAAAACTACTTTATTGCTTCATCAGAAAACCGTTTTCAATTTTTGTAGGGATTTCTGGTGGCTTTCTCTAGTATATTTTTCTTTTCTAAATTCTGCTCCCTTAAAAGAACTTTAGTGGTTGCTGAGTTCATTTGGGAAGAGGTAAAAAAAACAGCTTGTTATATCAGCAGCATAATATCCAACACAAGCAATATTTAAGATACTGTAGAGTTCATAAAATAATCTCAGCTCCTGTATAGTCCCAGCGATGGGATTTTCTGAGGGAAAATTGGAATGCTATCTGAAATACTCTATGTCTAATATTGCTCCAAAGTAAGATTCACAAGAGAAAAATCTAGATTCCCTTCCACAAAGATTCTGAATGTAATGTATTTTTTTTCAATGAAGTGTACCTTTATATTTGCATTATGTGGAGAGTGATCAGCTATAATACCATTCTTATTTTGAAACTTGATGGCAAGTTTTCCTTACCAGTAATGTCACTACCGGTAGTAAATCTATATTCATGAAGGTCAAATTCTTTTCCATTAACATTTTTCACAGATTCTAACATCTCTTCCAGAGGATTTCCAATCATAAATGATACAGCAAAAAAAAAAAAAAAGCAATACAGTGTTACAGAAAGTCAGAAACACCATTTAATAAGGTATCTTCGGGAGATAAATCAAGGAGCCAGTAAAAAGTTAAACCAATTAAACTTCACAAATTACAGAAATATGTGGGTAGCATAATCCTAGCTGCAGTGACAATTTTGGAGGCCTCTGACAGAATTGATTTTTTTCTGCCAGCTGCACTTGCCAGCTGTTAAATGAGAATGGAGAAACATTTACCACAAGCTTTTTTTGTTACAGAAGTTTCCCTCTTATGGTATGGATTTAAAGAGAAAATAGCTAAAATAGACAAATGACTTGCCTACATTTCATTGTTACCAGCCAGGAGGGGATACAATTAAAAATGACATTGGTAAGTTCATTATTTCAAGAATTCTTCAGCAAACTGAACTTTCTGGCCTCCTGAAAGATTCTTAGTCTTTCTACCAAGCCTTTTCCTTTCATCATAGCTCTTATCAAAGTAAAAGATGATGGGTTGGACTCTCCTTCCCAAAGTTCCAATTTTACATAATTTAACTACAATAAATCTTCTGCAACTTGTGAAACACAAGGGGTAGCTGTTTAACCATACATTCTTGTATATGGAGAAGAGTTTAATGAGAAAGTCCCTTATTAAGTGAGAGTAGCTGAAAGACATTTATTAAAAAGGAATTTATTGAGATTTTCAGACATCAATATGCTTAACCCAGGTAACAAGTTGTTTATCATCTCCCTGAGTATGATTCTGAATTTCAGCACACGTTGCTGAGTATATTATTGGATAAAGATCATTTGGGCTTCTTGCTTAAATAGTCATAAACAGACCCTTCAACTTCTGTTTCCATTTTTTTGCTCCTCTATCAAATGTGGAAGACAACTGAAAGTCACAATATTTTTTTTTGAAAGATTGACTGTTACTTTGTCCAATGAAGGAAAATGCTCCTTACCTTGTATCCAAGGTCTAACCAACAACTAAGTAATTCTGTCTATGAACTACATGACATTTCCAATGTCTATCCAGAAAGAAACATAAATGTGTCTACTATCTAATTATTCAAAGTACTACAATCTGAAACCTGTGATGAATACACACAAACTCTTGGAAATGCAGGTGACAAAGTTCTATCGAATTTTGATGAACAATAACTCATGCTGCACATCTTGGGGAAGCTACCATTGTAGCTATGATGTAGTGGCCTGTTAGTTTGATGTGCCCCAGGACCTGTCTCATAAAGTCCTTTCCTAAGAATAGCATTGTCTATTTTAATATAGCCTTTGTTGGTATTGATGTTCTTCAATGCTAATGTAAAGTTTACAAAGAGAAGAACTGTGTCTTTATTGGCTACTTAGGATAACTTCAGAAGTGTCATGATCTTGCACATAATGTAACAGTTGACAGAGTTCAAGCTCTATTTTTTAATGAAATCTGTTTACACACATATTCCAGCACTCTAGGAATTCAATCCTAGATAGCCATGCAGTTTTCATGTAAGGTACAATTTGATTAGGCTCTTTTCAATGGTTTGATTCAATGGTTTTACTTACAGGTAATATATAAAGCAAAACACATTGGCAATTTAAATGTATCCTGCACCACTCTTTGAGTGTGACGTATGAAATATGAAACCAGAATACATTATTGTCAAAATATAAATGAAAGGTAGAATAGGGTGTGTGTTGCTAGGTCTCATTAATTGCCACCATTTATTATCAATTGCAGATTTGGATGATGCTCATAAATTGATGATTTGATCTAATGGTTAAGGCACCAGGCAAAGAAACTGAGAGTCTCTGTCTCTCTCTGTCTCTCCCCCTCCATCCCTCTGTCTGTCTATCCTCTATCTATCTATCTATCTATCTATCTATCTATCTATCTATCTATCTATCTATCTATCTATCATATCTTTCTCTCTCTCTCTATCATCTCTCCCTGTTTCTCCCTCTCTATCTATCACTATCTATCTCTATCTATCTCTATCTATCTATCTCTATCTATCATCTATCTATCTATCTATCTATCTATCTATCTATCTATCTATCTATCTATCTACCTACCTACCTACCTACCTACCTATATATCTTTCTTTCTCTATCTATCTATCTATCTATCTATCTATCTATCTATCTATCTATCTATCTACAGTATCTATCTATCTATCATCTCTCCCTGTTTCTCTCTCTCTCTATCTATCACTATCTATCTATCTCTATCTATCTATCTCTATCTATCATCTATCTATCTATCTATCTATCTATCTATCTATCTATCTATCTATTTATCTATCTACCTATCATATCTTTCTTTCTCTATCTATCTATCTATCTATCTATCTATCTATCTATCATCTATCTATCATCTCTCTCTCTCTCTCTCTCTCTCTCTCTCTCTCTCTCTCTCTCTCTCTCTCTCATCTAGCTATCTATCTATCTAGCTATCTATCTAGCTATCTATCATCTATCTAACTATCTAGATACATGTGTGTTATCTATAGCCTACGGGATCTCATGTAGATTTTTTTCTGTTGGCTTTTCTTGTATGTTTTTAAATCAAGGGTAAAGAATTAGGTCCAATCCAGAAGCTGGAATTTGGGCTGGGGATTTGATGTCTTAAGGTGGAACTTAATGGATTCATGTGATCCCATAAGCCTTGCTGTGACACCATTAGTTCTTCTGTGTAAGTGGAAGGATGTGGGTGGCCATAATTATAAGTTTCGTGGAAGGGATAGGCCTGGGGGAAGGTAGAGTGATCATCCTTGACCAGATGTGCTGGTCTGGTATGCAGTATTAGGCCTATAATTACTCATTTTCCCTTTTAAATATATATTCCTTTTATGTCGGTCTGCTTAAGTGCTTCTTAAATGCTTTTTTAAAAAAGCCTTAACCACTTAATTTTACTACCTCTTTCTAATGAACTGTTTATTCTCTAGTCCAGCTTTTAGATTTGTTTTGAAAAAATATCATGCATTCATGCATGTCAAAGGATCCCGAACAATGTGATTGAAACTCTAGCAAGCATGCACAGGAGTGAAATTCAATTTTTTTTTAATTTATTTATTGAATTTCTATACTGGTCATCTCACTAATCAGCGACTATAGGTGGCTTAAAATATAATAAAAAGTCCTAAAATAATCAAAATTAGAATAAAAATATTAAAAGTTAAGATGCAAGATGTTGGGCAGCCTGGGAGTGACAATCTTTTCTACACCATTAGCCACCACCAATGGAGCAGGCCCTTATTGGGGTCCCTGGTCAAGGGGCAGAGTCAAGTTTTGACTCTCATCCAGAAGGCCAGAAGTGTGCATGTGTGGGCAGATCTCACCTCTGATGGGAGAATATTCCAGGAGGCAGGGGCCACAGCAGAAAAGGCTCTTCTCTTGGACTCCCATTGAGGTGGCTCCTCTGATATTTGAGCCCATGCCATAAAAGGCTTTAAAGGTAATGTGGCCAACACATGACTGCACCACCCATCCCCAGCTTCCACAGCTGGCCCAAAAGGATACTATGTTCAAAGGTATAGAAAGTTGGTGAGAGATCAAGAAGAAAATTTTATGTGAGAGTGTACCATATGTAATCTGAAAATGCATGAACTGAGACTGTTTCCTAGTCGTCTTGGTTATTGTACTAAACCCGTGATGGCGAACAAATGGCAGGCGTGCCACAGGTGGCATGCAGAGCCCCCTCTGCAGGCACGCCAGCCATCGCCCCAGCCCAGCTCCAATGCAGATGTGTGCGTGCCTCCCGCTGGCCAGCTGATCTTCGGTCTCTGCCGTACATGCGCAGGGGGCCGGGACATGCGGGGGAAGCATACATGCATGCATGGGGGGCAGGGTGCATGCATGAGGGTGCTCACCTTGCATTTTGGGGGTTTGCGCATGTGCCCCCTGCAGCCCATTTTGGGCATGCATGGGGACACAGGGCACATGCGCGGGGGAGTACTCCCATTGCATTTTGGGGGTTTGGGCATGTGCGCATGCATTCGTGCATGCTTACGCTTTGGGCATTTGGCACCAAAAAGATTAACCATCATTGTACTAAACCAGTACTGGGTATGATTAGAGTAACCACTGTTCATACATACAGATCACTATGGATAGTTTGCATTATAGGTTCATCGCTATCATGACTTTTTCTCATAAACTGGAAAGATATGGTTTGGAAGAGCACTGTATCGATCTCCATTCCATTGGAATATGAACAGTACCAGCATTATTATTATTTTTGATTATGTCTACCAAAGCATTATATTGTGAATCTCTCCCAAATATTACCTGCATCTATCGCCTGTAGATGCAAAAGGAGCTCATTAAAAGAATAGCATAATAATGGTGTCTTGTATTTTTTTCAACACCTCAGAATAAATAAGATGGGGTAGCATCTACTGTAGGAATCTGCTCAGAAAAAGATCTGCAGGATAGAGTTAGCTAAAACTTGGATGGGAGATTAGCAGAGAATTCCAGGGCTGCAGGATAGACTGAGAAGGTGAAAAAACATCCCAGAAAAATGAAAATGAAACTGTAGCCCTATTGCTGGCAAGATAATTTCATCACTATCTCCATGAGATCGCCAAGAGTTTTTCTATCTGAATGCCATATTAAGGACGGTACTTCATGGAACACATTCTACCAATTCTCTCTGTAGATATGAACTGCACCAAGTCTACAGTCCTGGCATCAGATCTGTATGCTTTTATTAAAGAAATTCAAAGAATACTGTCCAGTCACAACAAGACATAACATAAAAATACATAACAGTCTGATGTTAAATTCTCTCTCTCTTTCTTTGTCTGTCTCTGTCTCTGTCTCTGTTTCTCTCCCTCTCCCTCCCTCTCTCTCTCTCTCTCTCCCTCCCTCCCCCCCTCTCTCTCTGGAATAGTCTATCACTTTTCACTAAAAAATACAAACATTTGGATATGGATGACTTCTGAACAGTCTTGTAATTCATCTGGATATTTACTAAATATGTTTACTGAACATAGAACAATTTTTTTAAAAACCCTACATGACGCATCATTCTTCATCTTTAGGCAGCAAAGACATCAAAGGTTCATTTAAAGAAGGTTTTAAGATGTTTCCTAAAAGTTAGGCATGAAGGTCAAACATATTCCCAAGGACTACTTGTTCCATAGAATTGGGCCACAGCAAAGAAGGTTTGCCTTTGGGCCCAACACTTCCTCACTTTATTTAGTTTTCTCTTGAGCTAATAGAGTGGGGTGGCTCAGCTGGAACAAGATGATCCTTTATGCATTTCAATGCCACTAATACTGCCTGAATGATTAGATTTGTAGCTTTTCACAACCCTATATGTCTATATATATATGGGATATATGGGATACACATACATATACACACACACATACATACATACATACATACATACATACATACATACATATATTCTTTCTATATATATTGGAAGTTTATTTCTAAGATAACATATTGTTTTAAAGGAGTTGTGGGAAAAGCAGATGAGAAAGCTCTATGAATGTATCTTCTTGTGATAGCCTCATTTTATTCTTATGCTTTCATTTGTTTTTGCAATCATTCACCAGATTCTGCACTTAAGGTGTTTATTTTAGTATTATAATCAAGGGTGCTGTAATGCTGTCTTCATAAACTGTCTCAGCTTCAGAATCCAACTGTAATTAGCACAGAGTTATTCATGGTGCACACCACCAGACATTAATGTAACACCAATATAAATTCTACGGAATGATTCATAAGCTGGAGAAAGCTTGCAAATTCATCATGCTGTGATGTTTTTGCAATATGGATTGCACTTATCTTTTTATTCTCTACAGACAGTGCAAGTTATGTGCAACAGAATGGTGATCCATATCCTGTAGCATCTGTACAATACTATAAATTACGGAGTTCGCTGCTCACTAGAGGAAATGGAAAGTTACTTGTACCCAGCCCAGCAATTTGACATTTACAGGCAACTTGCAGAAACTAATGATGAATTTAAACTAGGATGCTGAGGTTTGAGAGGTTTGGGGTTCGAGAAATCCAGAGGTTGGATGTTATCTAATTAAATACATTTCCCCACTTAAATAAGAACAGCAGTGCAACACCCTAATCAACTATTCATAAATCTCACTCACATCTTACAGGTGACATCAAATAAACTATTAAAGTCAGTTTCATTGTTTGCCAGCCTCAAGCTAAATACCTGGAATTATTGACCTACAGTAATACCATGTTTTCCCGAAAATAAGATCCTGTCTTATATTTTTTTGAACCCTGAAATAAGTGCTTGGCCTTATTGCCATGCACTCAAAAAGCCCGATTGGGCTTATTATCAGGGGATGTCTTATTTTGTGGGAAACAGGGTATATCTTGAGTAGATGTATACAATGTGCCATAAAGTAACATCCAACTAAAGGAAAAGTCAATACATTCTGCTTCTTGTGCTTCATGGTGTTTTGTGATGTCCTAGTCTTGCAATCCTAGTCTTACTAGGATTGCAAGTATTTCTCAGGCCTGCACCATCAGATAAAATAATCATAAAGATCACAGTTGCTTGCTAGCATTTACCTTGGCTAAATAAGATAATAAAAATGCTCTTCTTCCTAATAACTGAGTAATTCCAATGAGCTTAGAAAATAAAGTCTTGAACTGCTTCACCTTTTGAAGCCATCGGAATTCTTTAATTGGTTTGACTCTATAGTTTGTCATGATGTCAATGACAAAACTTTTGACCATAGCAAATTTATGTTAAGCCTGAAATATGGCACAGCAGTTATAAATCAGACCACAGATGGTTCTAATTGATCAAATTATTCTTGTGAATTTTAATGCTATTAATGCCAAATCTGGAGAAAATTAGATAGATGGCTTTGACGAGAAACACACACAGAAAGGGAGATAATGTAAATTGCACTTTAAATGTACACTTAAATTGCAGGCATTTGAGCTCTCGGTATACTGGAGCTTATGACACTGGTAGTTAATTCATTACGTGAATGCTAGTTTAGTCCAGTGGTTAAGGCACTTGTCTAGAAATTGGGAGACTGTGAGTTCCAAGCCTACCTTAGAATCTGATGGAGAACAGGAATCAAAATATAAAATATTTGCCTTGGTATAATATTAATCACCACATTTCTAATTCTAGTTGGATAGTTGAGAAGGCAGGCTCTGGCATAAATTTTATGATTTATTGGCTAAATCTCTAATAACACAAGTGGGATTTATCATAATCACATTATTGGAAAAAAACTGCTTGCTATTGATTAAGGACTAATTTTTAACTTTCAGAGTCAATTTCCTCTAAAAAGAGAAGGTGGTTGGTTTTTTTTTACAGACAAATCCTGCCCCAAGTTTAGCAAGTTTCTAAGAAACAAAACTTTCCAATACAATCTGAATCTAAAATACTGTTAAACAGATCATTCATAACAACAAAATTAAATGGGCTTCACTGAGTGAATTTGAAATTCTGCAATAATGAAGATTTTCCTATTTTCTTTTTATTTTTTTTTACATCTGTACATTTAGATTGAATTATTTTTAAAAAAGGAATCTCTCAGAAAGCTTTCTCACATCCATAAATGCATTCGTGTTTTTAGAATTTTCAAAAAGTTTCACTAAATTTTCTTTTTCTTGGATTTGACCAAGATCATTCAAAGAAGGTCTCTTCCATTTTCCCCCTATTGTTGGAGTGGTAGAAGATGATAGCAATCCCAGTTAAACAGTCTAAAGTGTGGGGAAGGTTTAACCTGATCAATGCAAACAACTAATTAGAAATAGAATTGCATCATAGCAGAAAATAATCTTTCTTCCCAGATCTGAAACATGTATATATAAACGACATATAAACTATATTCTAAACATTGCCGTTACATAGACTTTCACTGTTTGAGGTAAAGCACATACTCATATATACAGTATATAAAACATCTATTTCAGTTTTAGCAAATTCAACATAGAGGAAATAAAAATTGGAAGAAAACATATATAACTAAATTTCCCCCCCCAAAGTTCATCTTTCTTTGAGGTCTAAAATGGATCAGTCTTCTAATTTCCACTTCCTATAGCTGGCCAGGAAGAGAATATTAATGTACCACAAGAAAGTCTCCTTCTCCATCATTTCCAGAAAGGACAGAAAAATGTAGCTAGTATAGAATAGTTTCCAGTGCCCAGTTAGTTTCCTGGATAAAAATCAGAGGATTTTCTTAATATAATTGGGATTACTTCCTGTATGAATTGGAACTACTACAACACTGAAGATTTGATTGAAAATGTTGTGAGAAGATGAAAAAGCCCAATTTAGATTCTAGCTTTGTTAAAGTAGTTTAAAACAGTTTGGGTCTCAAATGAAAGCAAGCCACATCAGCTGTCTGCAATTTGCCAGATCACAGAGAGATCCTGTGTGGAATAACCCCTCACTCCCTCAAAACAATCCCTAATTTTAGCAATGTATGTTTATATTCCTAAGTGAGTTCTCAATACTGGTTCTGAGAACTGGTACATTAATAGAAAACATGACATGTAGTCCTTGATGTATGACCACGATTAAGCCCAAAATTTCTGTTACTAAGTGAGACATGTGTTAAGTGAGTTTTGCTCCATTTCACAGCCTTGCTTGCCCCTCTTGTTAAGTGAATCACTGACGTTGTTAAGGGAATCCAACTTCCTCATAGACTTTGCTTGTCAGAAGGTCGCAAAAGATGATCACATGATCCCAGGACACTGTAACCATCATAAATATGAGTCAGTTTGCAGCTGTCTGAATTTCGATCATGTGACCATGGGGATGCTGTAATGCTTGTCAGTGTGAAAAATGGTCGTAAGCCACTTTTTTCAATAATGTTGTAACTAATGTAATGTAAAACTAATGTAACTAATGTAGCTAAGGTTGTCACTAATTGAACTGTTGTAAGTCGAGGACTACCTGAACTTGTGTCACAAAAATATATGTATAGCAATTTTACAAGGATACTCTAATTAGGTTCTGCCATTAGTGATTCTTTCCTTTTTTATATTAGAATAAAAAAAATACCCACTACTGTATATTAACTTACCAAATGTTCATTGTATATAGCTATAATTGCACTCAACAATGAACTAAAGGGCCATCAGCAGTGAGCTGTTGGACAGTATTACTTGGTCTGTTGTGTGGATGTTTGGGTGGTTTAGGGGTGGGGAATTGTGCTGGGTGGGAGTGTGTTTGGGGATTGTTATGTGTGTTGGACCTGGTCTTTGGGTGTTAAATGAATTTCGTTGTATGGGTATACTGTGTATACACGTAAAATGACAATAAAGTTATTATTATTATTATGGTAGAAATGTCTTCGTTTTGCAAGGAACAATTGTAGAGAGATAAGAAGATGAATGTGCCTCTCTTTATGTGGAATTTTCGAGGTGGGGGGTATGACAGAATAAGCATGAGAATACATGCTGTCTAGCCTCACCCCACCAACCTCCCTATGTTAAAAGAGAAGATCTGCAGCACTATTTCTATTCTTTAGGTTTCGTGGGTTTTTAAAGGGTATTATGAACATTAAACTTGCTGATGAGTCAACTGTAAACTGTTGATTTACAGTTTGGCCATTATGGATAAGAATCATTATTTGTTGAGATTGGCAGGAAGTGTTCTATAACTATAAATATAGGAAAATAAGATGTTCCGTTTGTTCAAAGTGAAAACTTGTGAGGTCTTCTGATTGCTGTGGTTTCTGATTTCCCCCAATAAAAATAGAATCAAAGTCTGCTGTCACAGATCAAAGAGACTAGTTGCATGGTTCTATCCTTAGTTAGTTGCCCTCTGAGAGCACAATTTTTGTATTTTATAGTGTATTTTATTTCAGGATGTACTGCTATATGGATTATTTTTCAGATATAATAGAAACATGTTTTTCTCCAAGTGTAAATATAAAATTTAAAGTTGCTAACATAAGCTCCTGAAAAAGTATCTGTACTACAGTTCAGGGAAGCAGATATTTAAAATATTGCTCAGTTTTAGAAAAATCAAACCGAAAACATCAGAAAGACAAATATCAGCCATTATTTAACAGCAGATGTTCATTAACAAAAGAATCTCCTAAAAGGAATATTACAGTTATTTAGAATAATCCCTCTTTCAAAGATAATGCAATTTTTTTCTGTGTGATGAAAAAGAACTCTGAGAAAGAACAGCGATAAAACAAGAAAGTAAAATTTAGAGGAACTTTTTTAAAAATGGAATTTATCTTAGAATTTAAAAAAAAGCAAGCAAACAAAACCTAACTATGGATACATTATTGGGGGCTGAAATTATTAACCTTGAAAGAAATCTTAGGACGCTGGTACACAGCTCAGTGAAAAAAATCAATACAATATAGCAATTACAAACTCTTATTATTACAAATAGCCATGAAAGGAATTGAAAAAAAATACTGTTTATTGACAGCCAAGCTGGTTGACCAAAATATTGACAAAAAGGATACAGCTAAAAATATACATAAATATCGCTGCAGTTGGAAGCATAAAAATAAACAATTACTAAATCAGTAAAATTATTGTTTTAAGCCAATTCAAAAAATTACATGAAAAAGAGGCATGAACATAGAGTTGTTCCCAATGATATGTTTCCCTTTGCTTACAACACAAAGCTTAATATTACCAGTCTGCATGTCTTTATAGATTCTCTACCAAGCAATTACAGGAAGTAGAACTGAAAAGGTGCGATGTTGAATTATTTAGCATATGGCATCCATGAAAATCATGTAATCACTAATAAACAAATATACGTTTAAATAAAGCATCATAAAGCATAAATTTATGTGCACAATGCAATATATGAGCTAAAATTAAGATAAAACTGTAATAAAATTGCCATAGTATGGTGCTATAGAATCACAATGGTATAGATATTATACTTCTCTGTGGCTGCCCCAGCTCTCTGGAACCAGTTACATCCTGAGGTCCGGACCATCCCCACCCTATTGGCCTTCCGAAAAGCGGTGAAGACCTGGCTTTTCCAGCAGGCCTGGGGCCGTTGATCTTGCTTTGCGATCTGACAAGATCCGGCCATGAATGGTGTGAATGGGTTTTAATGTCTTTAATGTTTTTAATTTTTAAGTATTTTTATAGTGATTTTTTGAGTGTATTGTGAGCCGCCCTGAGTCTTCGGAGAGGGGCGGCATATAAATTGAATAAATAAAATAAATAAATAAATAAATAAATTTGATATCTAAGGAAGCTAACATCTAACTGCTTCTGGTGTGGCTGTGATGAGATAATCCCAGGTGTCTTGAAATGTCCTGAGAAGACATTCTTGAACTATATGTGTTATTGTTTGTTCCGGTGCTCTACAGTCACATTGCAGGATCTCGGCCATTCCTCACTTAAAGAGCTTTGCCTTATCCCAGAGGTGCTTTTTCAAGAGGCAACTGAGGACTTTTTGGTTTTTCTTTGAAGACGTTTCGCTTCTCATTCAAGAAGTTTCTTCAGCTTCTTGAATGAGAAGCGAAACGTCTTCAAAGAAAATTCTTGGTCTTCAAAGAAAAACCAGAAAGTCCAGTTGCCTCTTGAAAAAGCATCTTTGGGACAACCATGACCTGGATGACTGAGAATCTCTATAGACATTGAGCTTTGTCTTAGTTCTGGAACGGCCTGCTAGTTTTTATTTAATCTTTCTTAATTTTTAATTGTTTTGCATTACCTTTTTATTATGTTGGAAGCAGCTTCTGCCAACCTAGCAGTTCAAAAGCACATAAAAAATTAAGTAGAAAAATAGAAACCACATTTGGTGGGAAGGTAACGGTGTTCAGTGCGTCCTTGGCGTTTAGTCATACCGGCCACATGACCACAGCGCCGTCTTCGGACAGCGCTGGCTCTTGGGCTTTGAAACGGAGATGAGCAACGCCCCCTAGAGTCGGGAACAACTAGCAGATATGTGTGAGGGGAATCTTACCTTATCTTAAGCTGCCCAGAGTTGCTGTAACAGTGAAATAAGCAGCATATAAATATTAAATCAATCAATTCTGCATAAATATTATAAGTTGCTAAAGGGTTGGTGGTTTGCAGTATGGCAATGTATCTTCCTCCTCATCCTCTAATACAGATAGGGGGAAAAAAGAAAGAAAGTCAGATGGAAGAATGAACCTGGTGCCTAAGCCTGATATGGGATGTTTTCTCTTTAAAAATCCTTAGAAATAGATTTGAAATATTAGAAATAGAAATAGATAATCCAAGAATTTTAGAGATATAGGATGTATTGTAGTTATATGATATTATTTCTCAGAGGTTTTGTGTGTGTGTGTGTGTGTGTGTGTGTGTGTGTGTGTGTGTGTGTGTGTCATAATTGGTATTTTAGTGATTGCATAAGGAAAGCCTTTTTTCCTCTAGCATTGATTTCCCAGTCATTTTGTGAAAATAATACTTATTCTTCCATGGCTTATTCCTACAGGTGGCTACCATTTGTAGAATTATCAATTTCTTTGCCTGTTTAAAAGCACCTATTATTTATTTAAGCCTCTGCTTATCCTCTTTTTTATTCATTTGGACAAGAGGTGTTACAAAACATTTTAAATAGCCTGAGGTAAGGTCAAGTTCTAAGATCACACGTTATCATGCGCAGCCTCAAAATAAATAGGTAAAGTCTGTTCTAACACAATGTTCAGAAGCGGTGTCTTAATGTGCATTTAATTTGTGCCACTCTTTCAGATGTGAAAATATAAGCCAGGTTTTTTAAAAAAACTATCTATGGGCTAGAAAGAAAATCATCTGCAATAGGTTAAAGAATACAGTGTGTGCTTTTTCCTGGTCCTTTTGCTGAGAATTATGAGGACTTTTAAAGCCCTTAACATTTTTTATGGCTATATACAACCTCCCCAAACGGATGTTCTTGTTGCATAGTTCTCACTAAACATGTGCTTTCTGAGAATTACATATTTATCTTACATGTAATTTTTAGAAGGTTCCTGATTAAAATTAATCAATGGTTAGTTTTCTGCCCCCTTTCAAAACTGTAAATTATCATCCCATGTCTCAGCAAAGAAAAAGACTACTTAGTCATTCAGCATTGCTTCGGATGCTGTCCAGATGTTACATATGAATTTTTTACTGGCATATTACCAAGTTGATCTGTTGTTTGGGACACTGAGGGAATTGTTAACAGTCTGCTAAACTTTACAGGAGCGTAGTTTTCTCTTTAGATATTTGAGGAGGCGAGGAAAAAATCTTTTTTTTTTTGCTTTAGTGATCCTTCTTTCACAATACTCCGCACTGCATAGTTGTTACTTTGGCCTCTACAACATAATTTTATGGTAATCCTTAAACTGCAGGATGGATGTTTACATTAACACAATACTTTCCCTCTGCAGTCAAAACAGTCACTTTATAGTCCTTAGTGATGGCCTAGCCATTTCTTTGATTTTTGGAGATGTAACGAATTATCATTTCTTCTAACTGTAAGTATATCATGCATTTGTTCCAATTGGTGAGAGCTTGGAACTTTCATCTTTGGATTGGAATATGGCCCAGATAAGAGATTTCAAAGCAGTTAAAAAGGAAGACAATGATGTTACCTCAAATCCCAGTTCAAATAATCTCAGGCTTTATACTGAAACACAAATGTTGATCTTGTTGGGTAGCCCTCTCCCTTCCCTCCCCAACCTTCAGAATAATATATAAAAGTTTTCTCTCCCTCCCCTCCTTCTAAATATTTGTGAATAGAATGGAGGAAGGAATGTTGGTGAAACATCTTTTGGTTGTCTTTAGTTGTGTTTAAATCCAATGGAAATAGTCCAAATTCTGTGGCATTTTCAGCACTTTGATTCATCTCCTCATCGTAGTCCAAGCGCTCGATTGCTTGTGTACTTTAGTTCCCACTTATTTTTCCAGTTTTGATTTCAGCCTAGACAGCTCTGTCAACTCAAAGCAACATTCTTTTTTCAAACTA
Organism: Pituophis catenifer annectens; assembly: GCF_029215685.1. Classification (NCBI taxonomy): domain Eukaryota; kingdom Metazoa; phylum Chordata; class Lepidosauria; order Squamata; family Colubridae; genus Pituophis; species Pituophis catenifer. The sequence goes on from NW_027256881.1 coordinate 105,619,682, forward strand.
TTGATCTCTGTTGCTTTTCCAAATCCTTTAGTATTGGCCCTTAGGATTACTATAATGCTATAATCATTTTGTTAAGGATTCAGATTCATGGTGGACTCAAAAATGGAAACATCAAAAGGATTTAAATGCCCTTGGGGAAAAAAATCAATTTTTGCCCATCAAATACAAATGCTGAGAGGCTGCTTTCAGCTAATAATTTATAACTGAATTAATGCCGCTTGGCTTTCCCTTGTAATGGCCTTTCTCCTTTCCCCTTACTTTCCTTTTTTTCCCCCTGCCCCATGTTAGAATTTTTTGTCCTTTAAGTGGGTATTTTATTCTCTGGGGGTAAAAAACAACAACCACATGCTAAAGAATTTAATAATTTAAGAAAGACTGTTATATGAATGGCTTCCCCCTCTTTTTCTCAATCATTGGACTATTAATATGTGTTCTGTATCTTTGAACATGGATTTTATATTCCCCCCCCCAAAAAAAAGACAGACTTAATTGATAGCAATAATAACTCTCTTAGAGTATTCTCAGGCTTTCTTCATTTTTAGAGGATGGATAGATTTATTTAGTTAGCTAAAACAAACATTTCTTGTTTTTCTTTTTTCTTCTTTTACATTTTATGTGGTAAGAGTTTCTGTTCGCAAATAAAGCTATTTTTGGCTTCATGGTTCTAAACATTACAAGTATGGCTTCCTTCCCATTTTGTTTTCCCATCAGCCATGAGCCTGCCTCCATCTTTGCTGCTAGTAAATATACTATGCCTGTTCTACACAGTGTCTGATATATTAAGGCCCAGGTTGTCCTCAATTTTCAAACGTTTGTTTAGAGACCATTCATTGATATAAGGGTACTGAAAAAAGTGACTTATGACTGTTTTTCACATGACTGTTGCAGCGACCCCAGGGTCACATGATTAAAATTTGGTTGTTTGGCAACTGGTTCATATTTATGACAGTTGCTGTGTCCTGGGATTACCATTTGCGACCTTCGGATAAACAAAGACAGTAGGGAAGCCAGATTCACATAACAACCTTGTTACTAACTTAACAACTGCCGAGCCACTTAACAAGCGTGGTAAGAAAGATAGTAAAGTGGGACAAAGCTCACTTAATGACTGTCTTGCTTACCAACAGAAATTTTGAGCTCAATTGTGGTTGTAAATTGATTATCTGTACTTGGAATTTATATCACCAGAAATTTAGGATTATTAATATAGTTTTGGCCAAAGGAAATTCCAACTGAAGAAGAGCCAAAACCAGACTGGAATTACAGAAAGTGGCAGAGACAAAACTTCTAAACACATTTGACTTCCCATCTGGATCAGACTCTATAGACTGCTAAAACTCTCATTGTCATGACCTTTAACTGGGTGAACTACTATATCACAGGGCAACAGGTTTTGAACCAAAGTACCCCAAATGGGCTAATTTACAGAATACGTCCAAAATTCTGGACTCATGATTCCCAAGGGAATGAAATTTGGGGAAGCAGTGGCTGCTTTTATGCTACTGGCTACTGCTGCAGTCACATGATCTTCATCTTCAATATTCCATGACAGTTTCCCAGCCACTCACAATCTGTTGTTCTGTCTCTCCCACAGCAATAGTAGCTACTCAGGGGAGGGGTGAGGAGAGGAGAGGAGAGGAGAGGAGAGGAGAGGAAAGGAAGAGAAGAGAAGAAAAGGGAAGGGAAGAGAAGAGAAGGGAAGGGGAGGGGAGGGGAGGGGTGAGGAGAGGAGAGGAGAGGAGAGGAGAGGAAGAGAAGAGAAGAGAAGGGAAGGGAAGGGAAGGGAAGGGAAGGGAAGGGAAGGGAAGGGGAAGGGAAAGGAAGGGAGGGGAGGGGAGGGGAGAAGGGAAGGGAAGAGAAGAGAAGAGAAGAGAAGAGAAGAGAAGAGAAGAGAAGAGAAGAGAAGAGAAGAGAAGAGAAGAGAAGAGATGCCATGCACACTTCCTTGCCTATCCCACCCATCCCCTGTATGCTTTGTAGATCTATGCAACTCTCCCAGACATGTTCCGTGACCCATGCTGCCCCTGCACACTGTCTCTGAACTGTACATCACCCATTGTGCACTTTGAAATACTCCCCTGGCATCCTTTCTAACTCCTGGAATCTCGTCACGCATTTTTTCTTGACCTGTGCTGCCACCCCCTGCAGACTCTACCTGATCTGCCCAGCACTTCTAGCACACACCTATGTACCATTTCTGACCCTGCACCACCTCATTCCCTTTCCTACTTGCAACAGCCACTTACCTGCCTGCTGGCCAGGAACTTGCAACTTCCTTCTGGCTTCCCCAGTGATTTTTCCCTGCAAGTTTCCCACAAGCAATGAGGAATTCTACAGAGGGAGAGAAGATGATAATGAGAGAATGACAGACAGACAGATGAGGGAGGGAGGGAGGAAGGGAGGGAGGAAGAAAGATTCTGTCATTCTTGTTTCTTTGTTTAGGTAAGAAAATATTTTCACAATTATGCTCAATGGGGTATAGCATTGGCTAAACTGCTGGCTATGTCTTTAAGGTAACTATATCTTATATCTTATTAAGAGCCTTGATAGTACAGGGGTTTAGTGCACCCTGTTATTAACACAGCTGCCTGCAATTTCTGCTGGTTCAAATCTCTCCAAGGCTCAAGGTTGACTCAGCCTTCCATCCTTTCTAAGGTAGGTGAAATGAGGACCCAGTTTGTGGGGGCAATAAGCTGACTTTGTATAAAATATACAAAAGAATGAAGGCTATTGCTTAACGCATTGTAAGCCGCCCTGAGTCTCCGGAGAAGGGCGGCATATAAATCAAATTAAAAAAAAAAAAAATTAGACCTGATATTAAGTTAGGTGGTACAATTGGTGAATAGCAATAGCACTTAGACTTATATACCACTTCATGGTGCTTTATAGTATTCTCTAAGTAGTTTACAATGTCAACATATTGCCTCCAAACACTCTTGATCCTCATTTTATCCAGCTCAGAAGGATGGAAGACTGAGTCAACTTTGAGCCGGTCTGGATCGAACTCCTGGTTTATAATTAGTAATCCCTTCTAAGATTAACATTCAAATTCAACTTTAAAAAAATAATTTATTCAAATTTTCAATGAGGTTCAATTCAATTTTGCTATGTTATCATGATGAATGAGAATATATGGATGGATGGATGGATGGATGGATGGATGGATGGATGGATAGATAGATAGATAGATAGATAGATAGATAGATAGATGAAAAATAAATAGATCAGAGAGAGAGAGAGAGATGAAAAATAAATAGATGATAGAGAGAGAGGGGAGGAAGAGAGTGAGAGAGAGAGACTGAGAGGGAGGGAGGGAGAGAGATGCTCAAATGTACATATATACACCCATATTTTAATTCCTTTAAAAATCCAGCCATTTTGACAGCCTAAAAAGAACACAGAGTATTTTTAAAACTATCAAGGGCATTTCAAGTTTTTCCAAATAGGAGTTACAAAATAACTGAACAAGTAGACTGAAAATGGACCATAAAAAAAGCTTTTAAACTAATTGAAAACATCATAACATTAACTTCTCTGAGAACAATGGATTTTAAAAAGCAGCCAAAACATGCAGAGTTTGGCAACCAATGTTCATTTCCAACCTTTCCCACCCAATAGCTGAATACTGTCCAAATATCTTTCTTTGACTTACCAAATCAAGGGTTTTCTGACCTAGAACAAGAAGTAAGAGTGATCTCACCTCACTTACATCTCACACCTCATATTTTAACCAATTAGTCATTGTAACCAGAATCATAGGCATTAGGTAATGCCCAGTGTTTTCTGAGCTAGATTCTAGGAGTGCAGCAAAAGTTCTCTGCCTCTCCTCTTCCTGCTCATCCACTACCCCCAACCTGATCAGGATATAGGCAGTGGTGGAATTCATTTTTTTAAACAACCGGTTCTGTGTGCATGGCTTATTTGGTGGCGTGGCTTAGTGGTCATGTGACTGGATGGGCGTGGCTAGCTGGTGATGTGACCAGTTGGGCGTGGCTATGTGCATAGGGACTACTCAGAGGGCTGAAAAAAGTCATTTCTGACCGGTCCTCACACTTTTGACCACCCTCACATTTATGTCCGTTGCAGCATTCTTAACAATCATGTGACTCATTTCACAACTGTTTCTCTTCACCATGGTGACAAGATAGGGTGCAAAATGTAAAATGTGAGGACAGTCATAAGTGCGAGGACCGGTCAAATGTGTGAGGACCAGTCAAAAATAATTTTTTCAGCCCTCTGAGTAGTCCCTATGCACATAGGGACTGCCCAGAGGGCTGAAAAAAGTGATTTCTGACAGGTCCTTGCACTTTTGACTGGTCCTCGCACTTATGACCACTCATCATTTAGGCCCGTTGCAGCATTCTTAACAACCGTGTCACTCATTTCATAACTGTGGTGCTTCATGTGATCAGGGGGGCATGACCAGGTGGTCATGTGGCATCGCTTCTTTGCCCTAATGACAGCTTGCTGCAATGGTCGTAAGTGTGAAAAACGGTCATAAGTCACTTTTTTCAGTGCCATTGTAACTGTTGTAAATCAAGGATTACCTGTACAAAAATACAAAAAGCTTCTTTGCTTGCAAAAAGCTGTCCTAAATACCAATCATTAGATTAGAAATACCTGCAAACGGGAGTTACAAATCAGGCAGGGTGGCAGAGCACCTTGAGGAATTAAAATAGTTAAAATGCAATGATAACTATCAGCAGCCAACTCTTGCTCATAAAGTGAAACCCTTTAGCAGAGAGGTCATATAAGCTCTCCAAAATGAAGCAAAGGAGCAAAAAGAGTATCTGTTGCTTATTAAACCAATTACCAGAACAAATAGACACAGGAACTAGTCAGATTTCCAAAGCTGCTTCTTTTCAGGAACAGAGATTAACTTTTTTCCTTCCAAACAAAGCTGAATAGGGAAAATTATCTCATCACTAAACACAGGATTAAACATCACCAAGCACAGAATTAAACTTCACCAAAAACCAGTTTTAGACCAAAAGTCAGAAAGGGTATGTAAACTCACATTTGAATGTCAATCTTTCTAGCTAGCCAATAAGCCTTGCTGAATGTCACTCATCTTGGTTCCTTGGGGTGGGGGGCATGCGGGGGGCATGCACATGCATGGGAAGATAGGGGCATGGGGGGGGTGCATGCATTGCATTTTGGGGGTTTGGCCGCACACATATTCCCCTGTGCGTGTGCTCTTTGGGCACTCAGTCCAGAAAAGATTAGCCATCACTGGCCTAGAGATTGAGAAAAAAAACATTTTGAGACGAAATTTTCATTTCCTTCATCTCTTTGCTCTTAAAAGTGAGAAATACAGAAATGTTAAGGATTTAGCAAGTGCTCCATTGCTTTTTGGGCCATTGACAGTTTTCCATCACTGGTCTCTCAGTGATAAAGTATTCTTTGGTGTTGGCTACAAAATTCTCCCAAACCAGAAATTGTTATTTTACTTGACATTAGGAAGCTGGACACAGTAAAGCTTTGGAACCCCTCACTAACACCCCTATCCAGTGTAGGTGAGCAGAGGTCCATCATAATTGTAGTACAGGTAGTCCTCAACTAATGATACAAACAAGCCCACAATTTCTGTTGTTAAGCAGGACAGTTGCTAAGTGAGTTTTGCCTCATTTTGAAACCTCTCTTGCCACACTTGTTAAGTGAATCACTGCAATTGTCAATTAATAACATGGTTGTAAAATGAAATCTGGATTCCCCCTTGACTCAGCTTGTCAGAAAGTCTCAAAAAGTGATCTGCTTCCTTTTGTTCCTTCTTCTGCTTCTCCCACTCTTGCAAGTATGTGGGAAAATTTCCACTTGCAAATTTCAGAACATTCCTACTTTATTTGTAAAAGGATATAGCAACACTGGACTTCAGCTGAAAGTGAAAAAGGGTGAATTGTACAGGGAGACATATCTATTGGAAAAATTTGAAGTTCTGACCTCATATGTTTCTGCTCAAAGAGCATTCTCCAAGGCTGCAAAGATATGTGGCTAGGATCTGAAATGTGTACACAGGTGGCAATCAGCAGTGTTGTTGAGGCTTGCCAGAGCAAATGTGTAATCTCAAAGTAGTACATGCTCTCTGGAGCTAAACTTTCAGAAATAAAACATTTTGACTGGTTTTGATTTTAAAAAGAATAGCTACCATGTATTTAGATATATAATGTGATACTGTTAAACCTATTATATACATACGTTATATATTAATTACTTAGCAGAATCAAAAATATTCAACTAAAAGATCTGAACTCATTTAAGTCTTAGATTGCCGCAGGAATTTCAAAATATTACCAGATTTAGATTATTTCTGTTTAAACTGAGCTGAGCTGAACTAAACTATAAACTAAATTACTAAACTAAAAACTAAACTAAACTAAACTAAACTAAACCAGTTAAATTAACTGGACAATATATAGATAATTATAATGACACAGCTATATAATTTCAGAGCATAATGTTATTTTCTTTATTCAGAGGAAAGTCTTCACTGAAATTTTATATTATTTTATTTTTAAAAAACATTGAGTTCAATGGAGCACACTCTGATAGGATTTCTTCTTAAAATCTTGTTTGGCATGGTATAACTATATCCAAGAATTGGCTGGATTTTAAGTAATAGAGAGGAGGCATCAGAGAAATAAATCAGTCTTATGTCATTCCTCAGTCAACACTGAAATGCTACAGTTAGTAAAACTGCCAAGCTGAGCTCATAGAACAGAGTGACTATAAGGCTCATCAGCTGGATTTTTATAACCTTGTAGCTGTAACACTCAGCACAGCTGCTGGCCTGATGTCTTCTTGCATGTTGGATGTACTCTATTCACTCTGTAAGTTTCCTGTTGGATGAGTTGTGTAAAATATATATAACATCAAACATTTGTGGGGGGTTCTGTCCAGTTTTTCCTCCAGAGTTTGTGTAAAACCTCCATAATATAACATATTTCTGACTGGTTGTATCCTTTTTATTTCCCAAAATTGATTTGCTGGTTTCAAGGAAATATATACTGTAGGAGAGATCAATAAACCTGGATCTGACTACCAAATGTGCTCACAAGATCTTTCTATGCTCTACTGTCATCAGTTCTACAGATAGAAAAACTCTGACTATCTTCAGAATTAGATGATAGTGTTGTATTGGTCTCTAAATATAATCTCAACATGCTAGTTCATACAAAATATGACCTGAAGATTACTAACTGGGACTGGATACTTTGATCATATTTATGGCAATGTTTCTTCATCAGCATTAAATCCTATGTGTTTTCTAAACTGAATTTGAATTTCGTATATAAAATTATTAAGATCTCGAGAGCCTCTTCTTGTGCCCCAGTCAACTAAAGAGGGAAGATTTCCAACAAATAATCACTGGATTACTTTTTTATTGTTGTCTCCCCATGTCTAGAGATTAGATTAGGATTAGGATTAGGATTAGAGTGATCTTTAAAGTCATTTGTATTTAAATGACAGTGGTGGGATTCTACTGGTTCGGACCGGTTCGGGTGAAAAGTTTTCTCCAACTTTCAGCTGTGAGTGAACCGGTTCTCTCTTTCTTTGAAGTGGGCCTGCCTGCCCACTCCTGCGTTATACTTACCTATATTTCTGCTTCTGAAGCCCAGATGATAGGGGCGGCAGAGTGGATTGCTGCTCCTCAGCTGTTATCCTTGCTCTCAGCAATGTGGAAGTTCAATTTTCTGCAAAGCGTGCATGCAAGCGCAGCGAACCAGTTGTTAAACCGGTAGGATCCCACTATTGATTTAAACCAACAAAATCTAGTCTCTATTGACTGGAAAGAAAGGAAGGAAGGAAGGAAGGAAGGAAGGAAGGAAGGAAGGAAGGAAGGAAGAAGAAAGAAAGAAGAAAGAAAGAAAGAAAGAAAGAAAGAAAGAAAGAAAGAAAGAAAGAAAGAAAGAAAGAAAGAAAGAAATTTACCCTAGTCTTGATACTATATTAGTATGCTTTTATTGTGAACCAAGAAATTATAAATGAGAGCATTTGGGGATAAATGACTCATTGTGTGAGAACAAAGATAGGGCTCTTATTCAGTAACTGGGACTAGAACTTTCAGTCAATAAATTTCTGAAATAAGCACATTTGGTTTTATTATGTGGGAACAACATACATAAATTGATAGACATCCATTACACTTGCTCAATTCAAACCCTACCATGCTATTAATTTGGTAGGATCCTTGAAAAACTGATTCGTTCTTTATAACAGTTCATAGATTTTCCTCAGAGATGGAGATATTCCAGATTACAGATCTGAGTCTTGATCTTTTTTTGATTTTCCATAAAGCATTTTTAACTAATTAGGCATTTTAAAGTTTGGCTAGTAACCAATAATCCAACAGTGTTGACAAACTGTAACACTGTGGCATTGTAACATGAAAAGCAAAAGTATTTCTCTAAAATATGCTTGAACTCATTTATAATTTATATTACATTAAGAGAGGAATCACTCATAACAGTCACCAACCAAGGAAACTATTTTCAATGAAAAAGTCAATGGTGTTTAAAAACCCTTTTCCATGAGAATTGGAAAACACTGCATCAGGAAGAAGCCTCATAGTTCAATAGACAGCTATGACTCAACAGTAGTTGGCCTCAACATTTTTTTCTGTGAAATTTGATCCCATCTGTTGGAATTTTGCTCCAAATCTAAACTTCAGGTTTTACTGCTTCAAATTGCCTGGCTTATCTTGAGTAGAAACACAGAACAAAATTTGATCCACACAGGGTTCAACATACAGCATTAAAGTTTTCAGATTAAAATGACCTACAAAGTAATTCTTTCTTATTATTATCTCCCATGTACTTATGGGATTCTAATTGGGTTTTCAATTAAAGTATAAGTATAAAAGTATAAAACCTGGAATTGCAATTGAGCTCCAAGATTTATCACTAGGGTAAAGCAAAGGAGATAGCAAACAGTAGCTGGATTCATAGAATATGCTAAACCCTAATCCTGGGATAACAAAACACAATTGTTATGCTAACGTGCTACCCTCAGATAAACTATATTAGGGCTTTATATAACAGCCTAGTTCACTCAATATGTTATAATATTTGAATCCCTTTAACACTCTGAACCACAAACTCTCCAGTCCCATTTTAGCCTAAACTAAACACATTCAGACACTTTTATTGGGTCTTTCTTACAGCCAGAGGACAATTTTGATTTTTCCTTTGTTGCTCATTTGTTAAGAAGGAAAATGTGATTCCCCTCCCAGAGAATAGCTGCTTATTGCTTTGCTGGGTCCACATTTCACTTAAAATGTGTACTAGTAGTATTCTTTCTAACTCTGAAGTCATCCATATAGCAAGATTTTGAAACAGGGAAATCTGAGGCATCAACTTACGTCCTTTTATTTATTTTTATGTAGAATTGAAAGAATGTGCTGGAAGTGATACCGTTTTCAATAACACAAGATCTGGTTGTTTAAGTTAACCTTAGAAAATCCTTCTCTTTCTTTCCATACTTATAACAAATCGCTTACTTGACCCTCCTTGTTTCTAAAAGAAATCTTGGAAAATCAATTTAGCACAAACCTAAAGCCCATGTCTTGAACAGATTTAATAATAGGCCACAGCAGTGGAAAGTTAGTAAAAAAAAATGGGCTGCATTCTTGTCCAAGTTATTTTTATAATTCCTTAGAACATCCTGCTATTCCCCATATTTCTTTTCTGATTTGCATTGACTTCCCCAGCTGGAGAAAGATAGCATCTTGGATACGAATAACTGCTGGATAACTATTTTTCCATCCAAATGTTTCATACTTGCCCCTTTAAACTTTGTAAATAGAGATCTTACTAAGCCTTTGCCCATGTGTTACTCATGTGATATTTATTTAGCTGTGATAGTGATGCTGCTGACATTTTTGGGACTATCTTGGATCCCCATGCTAAACTTCTGCAGGTGTTGGATTTCTTATCTTATAGTAGTTTAGTATTGCTTGATAAAGTCAATATTTGGCTACTGGAATCCTTTCCACTAGATTACTAGTTACATATATGTGTATTCATCAGCTGTGTCTCCTTTTCTTATCTCAAGACATTAACTACTAGCCAAACACCCAGTGATGTTCAAGGAAAAGCCTAGCATTTAAAAGACTGGACTGCAATTCTAAAACTTGACATTTTTCTTTGTAACATGCATCTACATTCACAAACATAAACTAAATGGAACTCAGTTCCCAACCAGAAAAAAATCCAACACTTGCTATTTCATGCACATGAAATATCTAACTAAAAGTGAAAGGCTTTAATATAGTAGTTGTGTCAACAGCCAAACCTCTTAGTCCTGTCCATTTTGCTCTGATTAGACATGGGTACGTTATATCATTTGTTTTAATGCTACTACACAGCATCAAGGCAATTAACAATATTGTGAAGTGATTTGTAGGAATAATCTGACAGCATTGGAAAAGAAACCAGGATCATGAGATCCTTCTTTTTCTCCTGAAAAACAACAAAAACACAAAACAAGGTGATGGAGGAATGAATAAAGTATTCCTTGCAAACCTAATCCTACTATTTTTTCTATAACCAAGCAAACTATATTCTATTGCATAGCTAATATCACATAAACTGAATAGACTACAGCATATTTATGTCCACCTATAAAGATTCCTTTGTAACAATACAGTCATCCTTCTAGTAGATTTATTTGCAGCTGTACAAAGCCAATATTTCTGCATCAAGAATATATCAGTCTTTTAACCAAACTGGATGAATGCCTCATTTTTTTAGTTTCACAAAGCAATGGACCACACTGATATTTAGTGAAATATAGCCGCTTAACAATGGAAGAGAAACCTTTCAGTAGTAAAGAAATTTAAAAGACTGCAGTCATTTCAACTTGGCAGAGGAATAAAGTTTTGAAATGGAATTGGTTCCTTTGAAAATCTCCTAAATTTCCCAGTGCTTCATACACAGATCATAATTGATTCATCTCTCAAAGAAAAAAAAATCATACATAGTCATGTTTACCTGAGATGGAAGCTAAACCATAAAATCACTGGCAGGACTGTGTCTTGAGAAAACACAGAAAAAGATAATTTTTAAAAGGTCAGGTCTTTTATGCTGGAAGAAAGAGGGAAAATGATATATCATGGCAACCAGCCATTTTGGCAAAGCTTAAAAATAATCCATTCAAAGTACTTCCACAATTTAAAAACAGCACACACAGTTTCTCTCTCTCTCTCTCTCTCTCTCTCTCTCTCTCTCTCTCTCTCTCTCTCTCTCCTCCTTTAATGTAAAACTCAGAAATCTGTTCATTCATTGTCTCTGGCCAAATTCTTAAGAAGCTCTTTAAATATAGTAAGCAATTAGGAGCCTCAGTGGAGCAGGAGAAGGTGATACTGTGACAAATGGATTGGAAAATTCCACCATGACAAGTACTGAGGGAATTATTGTGATGGAATTACTCGGGAACTGTGATAGAATGGCCATTGCTTTTGAAGCCAGAAGCAGAGGAATCTTAAACACTGCTATTATAAGCTTGTGTGAGTTACATATTAGTATGAGAATGTAAATGTGAAGTAACTTTATTCAGGGAACAAAGCCAAAGGGACTGCCTGGAGGAGTCAACAGAAGAATATTTATGCTTTTAATGTATAATCTATCATTTCCCAAGACAAAACATAAAACAAGTAATGTGTCTGTTATTCTACCATATCTTGTTCTTATTTTAATTTTTTGGTTTGCGGCTGTCCATCCATTGTTTCAAACCTAATTTATATTTAATTTGGCAGAGATCATGGTTAGAGGACCCAGGCAAAGCACATTTTTGATGGTATCACCCACATGACTTAGTCCATCATGTTGAAACCAATGATAATTCAAAAGCTCTTATTTTTGGCTGGATGATGTCCAATAGCTAAAATCCAACACAGAATTAAACCTCTGATTGCAGAAGTGCAAGAAAACAAAACTTAAGGGGTGAGCTCTCCCCTTATACTGCCATGGCTCCTAAATATCCTCTACAGCATTGTACTTCACACTTGACAGCATTAAGATGTATGGACTTTAACTCTCAGAATTCCCCAGTCAGTAATTCTGAGAGTTGAAGTCCACAAATTTTAAAATTGCCAAGATTGAGAAACATTGCTCTGGAGACTCTTCCAACCTTTTGGACAACTATAAGTGGTAGACTGGTCAGAAGAAATCTATTTTGCTGGCAGATGGACCCTATTAGATTCACTAGCAAAGCTCCATGTTGGAGAAAGGGGTGGGGTGGTTCAGAGATCCCAGGATCTCTTTTCCATGGAGAGGGCAAGGAAAATGATGGCAGAAGGGGTAAATAGCATATTTACCCCAAATCTTTTAAAACAGGAGAAATCTTTCCTTTTATCAACATATCAGAAGACTACATATCCCTGTAGCAAAACTATCGGTCAAATTATCACCAAATAAAGGATGAGTGGGAAAATGTAATAATGAAGTTGTTAGGAGTTGGGCAGCATAGAAATTTAGTAAATACCGAATAACAGAGTTGGAAGGGACCTTGGAGGTCCCCTGCCTATACCAACCCCCTGCCTATACCAGACAAAAATGCCAGCAGGACTATGTGCCCTGTCTATGATACAGAATTTCACACTGTTTGATTGCTGGATAGCAATCGTATTGGTTCATTTCAATGAACTTGTACACCTGGGAGGAAAATTGTTCCCTTGCAACCATCATAGCCGGATGGAGAAGTGGAAGGAATCACACAAAACCCGGTGGGGGTGGAATGAAACTGGGTCCTAACTGCCAACAGTTGAAGCTTCTTTGTTGTTACAGTCATTTATGTACTTTTGAGAAAAGTGAATAATTTAATAAGAAAGAATATCTTCTGGTAATACACTTTCCAAGTCTCTTGCTATTTATCTGACCTGTCCCATGTTCATCCCATTTAAAGACCTGTTATTGTTAGTCCTTACATTGCACTAAACAATGGTGTTGTACAAGATTATCACAGGATGATAACGCCAAAAAATGCAGAAGTATTTTTAATGGAAACAGAAACAACAACAACAACAACAACAACAACAACAACATTTTTTTTTGTATACAAAGCCAGAATTGACAGTTAGTGCTGCCAGCAACAGACAGTTAGTGCTGCCTATGTAAAGAAGCTGAAGAAACAGTGGACCACCTGGTAAGCTGCTGCAAGAAGATTGCACAAACTGACTACAAGCAGCAGCATGACAAAGTAGCAACAATGGTGCATTGGAAGAGCTGCAAGAAATATCATTTGCCTGTAATCAAGAACTGGTGGGACCATAAAATAGAAAAAGTCATAGAAAATGAAGAAGTTAAATTGCTTTGTCAATAACACTGTCTTGAACGTCATGGAAATTTCAATTCCATGGGAATAAGGGGTCCCAGATTTTTAAGCATTCTTTAAGGTAGCAATTTTGAGATTTCTTGATTCAAAAAATTGTTGTGATATTTGCACTGTTGGGGCTAATTTGAGGGGACAAATAGATAAATCCAATGAGAATTTTAGTCGTATAGAAATAGATAATAATGTTAGTTTCCTCTATAAAAACTTTCATTGAAATTCTACTGCTTATGCTCTGACTCATATTTCTTTGTAAAAGGCACATCATTTTTATTTGACACTGTATTAAAATATTGGTATTTTTGTTTTGCAACTCTTTGTGGCTGTACCATTAGCCAAAACAAAACACAGAATGCAATAACAAATGCCCCTTTTTATGGCTGCTGTCAAGACTATATCTTGCATAATGCTCCAGCATGATAACCAATCTCAGCTTAAATTGTCATAGCTCCAACTCTATGAAGTCAAAGATGTAAGTATAAATCTCTGCAAGGCCCTGCTTTGAACTAGGAATACTAAAAATTTGGGCAATCAATTACCACAAGTTCCAAAGGTTTTTTGTTTTATTTTGTTTTTATATCCTTACACAGGAATCCTTATTCAGACAGCAATATAGAAAGGTTCTAAGAGAAAGACATAAAGGAAAAGTAACCAAGAGCATACAAAAATGGAGGTGGCCTAAGCCTCTGAGAGGAAATTCAAAGGTGAGAAAAGCAGAGAAGCCATGATGTTTCCATTTTAATGCTGGCCACCAATTTTAGCTCCTGCTTTAAAAGACTTTCCATCCTATGGTTTGTGTTGTTCCATGATTGTTTGGGGGCAGCCACTTACGATTTCAGTATCAAGTCTGAATTCAGTGGCAAATATCCTACAAGCATGGTAAAGCCCCACCTTTAAATTTTCCTTCCTATCTACCATTTAAAAGGTAGTGCAAAAACCTCGCTTGTTTTTGCAGTATTGTTTGTCCTGTTGCTTGAGTCCTTTCGCTATTCCTTTTTCATTATGCTCTTGTGAATGCAACTCACATATGAGCATTGATTTATTAGTCAAGGAAAACCTCCCAACGTCACAATCAGACTGTGATGGCAGAGATGGGAGTACATTTGGGTTTTTACTAGATGAAATTGCGGCAGCTATGCAAAAACAGTTTCATGCTGCTATAATCTTAAAGAAAACTATCTTGAACTGGCAAGGAAGAGATGAGAATTTATTGATAACCACGGGCATTAATATTCTTTTGAAGCAGATGGAGGCAGGTCTGGAACAGGTACAAAGCGAATTCCTCTATGGTTGTTACGTCAAGAAGCTTTTTTATAGAAAATAAATGATAGTTACACAAACCTTGCTGACTTACATAGACCTGCTGACTTTTTTCTGAAAGAGAACCTAAATTAAAAACACGAGGATTGGAAATGGAGGGTTATACTGATCAAGAGTTTGCTTATACTCAGTTGATAAGCGGAGATACAGCGGATCCCGGATCTGCGCACTTTCCGCCGTGCCTTAAAGACGTTTTTGTTTCATCAAGCCGGGCTGACCTGACCAAACTTTTTAAATTGCTTTAATTTTAAATTGTTAAATTATGGGTTTTAATATGGGGGTGTCTTAACTGTGGGCCAAATTAATTTAATTGGATTTTAATATTGTTTTAATTTTTGTATTCTCTGTATTTTATCTGCTGGCTGTTCACCGCCCCAAGTCCTTCGGGAGAAGGGCAGTATACAAATATAATAAACATAACATAACATAACATAACATAACATAACATAACATAACATAACATAACATAACATAACATAACATAACATAACATAACATAACATAATATAACATAACATAGAAAGATTTAAATTGGACAAATGTAAGAATTTTTATTTTACCAATGAGAGAGCTTACATTGAATTAGATCTGTGTATCAGTGTTGAGCATGCTATAGTTAAGATCTACAAACTATTTTTGAAAATGAGTATATAAGAGAAATATTTTAAATACCGTATGACTAAATGAGCAAAAAAATGGATACAATGCTTGATTAATTGGAGAATATGTGGAGTAAAGAACTGAAATTCATATTCTAAACTTCTGTACTCCAACAAATAGAATCCATTTTTAACTTCTAGCAACAAATAATAAAACTTCTGTAGTCTCAATAATGTATTTAAGATTGGAATATAGATATAGTCGCATTAGTGCCTAATCCAAGCACCATTTAGATTTAAATCAATTAAAACTGACAAAAGTCAATAATGTTACTAATAGCTCAGTTATCTCCACTGTGGAAGTGTGATATATTTCAGTCGCCACTTAATGCACTTAGAATCTGGGTGCCAGTTGGTTTAAAGCAGGCACTTCCATTCACATGGTTTCAGGAGCAGGCTATAATTAAACACGTTCTCCTGCTAGCAAATGCAGTTTCTCAAATGAAAAGTATGTGTAATTTAAAACCTCATTAACAGGAAGAAAAATTTCATGTAGTTAATACCACTGATCCGTAGAGCTCAGTATAGCCTAAGCCAAGGCAGTGGTAAAATCCAAATTTTTTTACTACCGGTTCTGTGGGCGTGGCTTGGTGGGCATGGTGTGGCTTGGTGGGTGTGGCTTGATGGGCATGGTAGAGGAAGGATACTGCAAAATCTTCATTCTCACCCAACTCCAGGGGAAGGATACTGCAAAATCCCCATTCCCTTCCCACTCCTGGGGTAAGGATACTGCAAAATCTCCATTCCCACCCCACTCTGGGGCTAGCCAGAGGTGGCATTTGCCAGTTCTCTGAACTACTCAAAAATTCCGCTATCGGTTTTCTGAACTGCTCAAAATTTCCGCTATTGGTTCTCCAGAACCTATCAGAACCTGCTGGATTTCACCCCTGCGCCAAGGGTGTCAAACTCATGATGTCACATTGTTATCACATGATGTAGCACGACTTTTCCCCCCTTTGCTAAACTGGGGGTGAGCATGGCCAGCACGTGACACATCTAGCCTGCAGGCCGCGAGTTTGACACCCCTGCAACCAGCAGCAATTTTTAGAGTTTCCAGTCCCACTTAGGGATGCGGCAACTGAGTGTAGGACTTTCTGAATACAAATCGTATCCTCAGCATTGAGCAGAGCTAGTGCAGGCAGGTTAATGTTTTGGTTGTGGATGTCACAGAACAGTATTTGTACTTATCATGTCAGCGTGGGTCAAAAATAAGAACTTTGATTTAATAACTCAACTGTGTCTCTTTTCCCCCTGGAAATAGATAGTATGAGGTATATTTCATCTGATTTCATAAAAGGTAACACTGATATCAGCTGAGTTCTCACCCACCATTTGAAAGGTGAGGAGGATAAGGAGCGACTTCCCCACTGATCAACTTTTTGAAGAATGATAGCTATGCATCTGCTAACCCAACTTCTTGATGGAAGGTTAGCCATTCCAATAGTTTCTCTTTTCAATGCTTGGTCATATTAATAGTCCCAAGAAGGGAAAGTGCCCAGTGCCTCCTTCCAGCATTTGGACCAAGCAAATTCAAAGGTCCTATCTTGGAATTTCGTTTGAGAATTCCTCATCTATTCACAAGTATGCTACAGTATAAGGGAAGAAATCCCATATGGACAGGTCAACTAATGTTGAGGGTTAGGGTTAGGATTAGAGTGGTTTCCTTTCCCACCCAAGTCTTTGAAGCAAAAATAGAGCAGGGTTCTACTCTTACACCCATTTGGATCATAACATGAAGTTCATAAAACTTCAATCTTAAACTTCTATTTGGCCCACAAAATACAAGATTCAGCCTGAGATAGGTGAATTTTGGACTGGTATGTCTTTTAAAATGAACCCAAGCTATTGGCCGACATGATCGTGCCGGCCAATATTTGCATATCTTTCTCACATGAAAAAAAAATGGGCTGGAGTAAACTTGGTTATGGTTGACAGAGGGGAGGTAACCTTCTGTGTAGTAGAAATGGCATTTTGAAGGGCAAAATTAAGGAGCTGGTGTTTTTTCCCATCATAGGGCTGCATTGGTAGAAAATGGTTTCAACTATTGGACTTCTGGCATCAAGCATCTTTTAGAGATATCAATAGGAGTGTAATCCTTCTATATAGCTGTCCACCTTCTTTTTCTCTCTCTGTCATTATCAAACTCATTTGAGCAGAAAAGTGCCCTCAAGTGTATCACTACTAGAAAACAATGTAGAAAGAAAGAGAAAAACAAACATCTTAGGAGAGAATGTCTTCAGTTTCTCCAATGCTGAAATTTTTTTGATTTAGCAGGACTGTCAAGTATGTCATTTGCAGCCTTCCTTTCAGGATAGGTTAGGGAAAATACACACCATGACTGCCACTTACCATTATTTTGAAATGCAAATGTTAGCTATTTTGTTTGCTTTTTTGATTAGGCAGCTTCAGTTCCAACCACCAACCAACTACGGTACAATTTTGTTTGTTCTGGATTCATTCTGCCCTGCTAGCAAACCATCCCGGCCTCCATCCCATTCAATTGTCATTTCTCTTTGTTTTTCTTTAGTTTGCTTTCTGGCTGCTCTGGCGCTTTCCACTTAAATAATTCTCTTTGCTAATCCATATCTTTTGTCATTCAGAAAACAGCAAGAAAGAAGGCTAATTTTTTTTTTCTCCAGATCCCCCATAAGATTTCATTTTGATTTGGTTTCTTTTATTTTCGATTGCGACACTTCCCCCACCCCGTAGGCATTTTTCACCTTTGTGTTTCATAAGCTTCTCTGAATGAAATGAAAAGCATCCCTCTGTTTGGGCACATACTGGGAAAAGCTGAAGAAAGAACAAAGAGAGAGTGATTCCAGGCAAGATCAACAAAGGGAAAGAGATCACTCCATACATACATAGATATACTGACACAAAATAAGGTGCACAATAGAAGTACAAAATCATTGCTGGGCTAATATTCCACAAAATGATATTCAACCTACACTTCCACAAGAATTACCAGACTGTTTTGGAAGTGCTGGAAGGGATACACATTTTGTTTTTGGAGATGAGATCATGACATCATCTATTACTGTGATGGCAAACCTATGGCACGCGTGCTACAGGTGGCACCCAGAGCCCTCTCTGCGGGCATGCCAGCCATTGCCCCAGTCCAATTTCACTGTGCATGCCTCCCGCTGACCAGCTGATCTTCAGGGTGTATGCAGAGAACATGCATGCGCATGCATGGGGCGGGGCGCACTCGCAATGCATTTGGGGGGTTCACACGCATGTGTCCCTCGGCACCCCATTTTGGGCCTGGAAAGCCTCCTGCACCAACCTGGTAGTCAAAATGAGGCATGGGGGGGGGCTGGGGCTCATGTTGGGAGGGGTGCATGCATTGCATTTTGGGGTTTGGGGCACATGCACGCTTTGGGCACTCCACACCAAAAAGATTAACCATCATTGATCTATTCCTATGACTGGAAGGAGAAACAAATTCTTAATTTCCTCTGTTTCCTACTCTGACATCATCACAGGGACTTCAGCCTTAAGAGGACCTCGTTGTGATTCAGAGAGACAATTGGTGTAGTGCTGTACTATACAGGCTATACACCAGCTAACCCTAAGTTCAAGATTAGCCTTGAGCACAGAAACAGCCAGAGGACTTTGAGTCGATTATTCTCTCCCAGCTCTAGAAAAAACATATTGGAGAACTATTTCCAAAAATCTCACCAAGTAAACAGCAAGGACTTGTTCAGGCAAACACCTGAAATCAAAATGGACTCTTTATGTTGGGGGTGTAAAAAATATGAGGGTTCACTGATCACATGATACAGTAATACGATCGTTTTATTTTTGGGAGGTAGTTGTATATTGATACATGCGCTGTATGAAGATTTATGAGAAAATCACTAAATGTTAAAACAATAATATAATGTTGAACTATGAACCAAAACTCTGGACTTTAACTACTTATCAGGAATTAGGAATATTTCAAACATGAGGAGTGGCTAGAATCATATTGAGAAAAAGGAAATGTAACATTATTCACATGTTAAGGAAGGGTTGTCAGAAATATGTGATCTATTTGGAAAAGGCAGTATTTCCTATTATTAAAAAATGCAGCACTATGTGTTACTGTGGCAGAGATTTTGAGATATTTTACCATAATATTTTGCCCTGGCTATATTATACTAGTATATTTATTAATAAACTAGTGACTATTGACAAATATAACATATTTTCCCCATCTTTTTTCTTTCATCGTTTGCATTTTTAATTTGCTTGGGCTTGTCACTTTTCTACTTTTTTAAAGATTAAAGATCGTTTTGCTAATTTTCTATGTTAAGAATGTTACATAAAATATATTTATATTTTAAAAAGAGGATGGAATCCAAGGCACAAGAATAGTTCAGAGGATGGAAGGGGATAAGATTAAGAATGATTTATAATTCAGTCCTATTTGCTAGTAAGTTCAAACATGAGTTTATACTTCTGTTTTATATGGTAATGTTATTTCTAGTTTGTGCTGATGAGAATTCCCTGAAACTGAAAATAAATATTTATCTATTTCTCAAATATATTTAAATCTCCAAGTTAGATTAGATAAGTATGCTACACCTGTAGCTGCCATTCAGACTTCAAATTAAAATGGTGTAATTAGAAATATAATTTTGGACTGCTGCAATTTAATATCTTTTTATGGAATTTTACCATCATCAGGACTGAGGATCAGCTTAAATCATACATTGATATACATAAAAATATATGCTACTAACTTTTGAATATTTAATTATCTTAATGTCCTTTTACTTTAGGTCAAAATGTGTGTACAAAATGTTTCTGAAGGTTTCCCTCTACCTCCAGGAAAAGCAGCTCTGGGATAAAGTTTCTTAGCTCATATTGATTTTAAGAAGAAAATTATATACCCACATCTCCTGCTTGAAGTCACTACTCAATCCTGGTCAGCCTAGAGTTAGCCAATCTGTGGTATGCTTATGCATTCTGTACAATCAACTTAATATCTGGGGTGTCTCAAGTGGTTCAACATATAACCTATCTTTAAAAAATTCCCCTTGTTCTTGCCACTTAAATTCAGGGCAGTATACACATGAACATTCATAGTGAAATGCCTTGTAAAGCAATTTTCTTCAAGCTCTAGGAAGAACAGGCGAAACCTGACGCTCACACTGCAGAGGGTGGTGAGAGCTAAAGAGAAATTGTTTAGATGGAGTATAGCAACCTCCTGGGGCTTTGGCTCAATGCCAACCTATGTCTATTTCTAGCCAGGCAGCAGCAGGCACAGCAGGCAGCAAAAAGGTG
Source organism: Pituophis catenifer annectens (assembly GCF_029215685.1). NCBI lineage: Eukaryota > Metazoa > Chordata > Lepidosauria > Squamata > Colubridae > Pituophis > Pituophis catenifer. Next base: position 105,640,258 of record NW_027256881.1, read on the forward strand.
CAGTTCTACTGCATTTATCACTGATTTATACCAGGATTAATTGGAACCATAGGTCACCAGGGTGTAACTCTGGTAATTATTTCCAATGGGACATCTCAGGATTGGGACTTTGACACAATAATCAAGAAAAAGTGCTGGCGAGCATGTACACATTTTCCCTCTCCAGTATTCTGGCATAATATATCCACAGTGAAGATCTAGAAATCTGGTGGGAGGGTAACTTGGTTAAACTTGATGATGTCATCTTCTGCCTCCAATAGTTTAGTTCTTCATTCTAGAACCACACCAATGCAATTGCTTTCTCAGCTTCACTGTTCACTTCCTTTCTCTGCTTGCTCATACCATTTTGATTTGAACTGTCTCATGTCTTATCACCAATGTATTTTCTCTTTGAAAAGAAGGACTAGGGGTGACCTGATAGCAGTGTTCCAATATCTCAGGGGTTGCCACAAAGAAGAGGGGGTCAACCTATTCTTCAAAGCACCTGAAGGCAGAAGAAGAAGCAATGGATGGAAACTAATCAAGGAGAGAACCAATCTAGTACTAATTTATGTTACTCATTTTCTATCCTATTACAAAGTGATTCAGGGATCCTCGACCTCACCTATCTTGATCAGTGGTCCACAATGTATTATGGCTTGTTCTACTTCCACGTATACATGCTAGCAAAGGCAAATATGAAACAGTGTAAGGTCTTGCCTCTCCAATCTTCCCAAGAAAGCAGGACACTTGAAACGGCAGATGTTCCAAAAGGAGCTTTTATTGAAAGGTTTGTGATAACAAGAGATCTAGGCAAGAACTGAAGCTTCTCACTTAAAACCACCTATTTAAAGCAATGCTAACCAAACCCCTCCCACACTATATCATTGCAGGGAAACAGAAATAGAAACTTTATATACGGATCACTCCATTCCTCCCCCTTCCTCCCATCAAAATGCCAGCGTCCCTGTAGAAATATCTGAGACCTGACAAACAATTTTCTTTTATGCTCACAATTCATGCTCTCCTTAGAAACTGATATTAGTAAGAAAAATGTCCAGTCAAAATGGGTCTGCTGGACTTAGCTAGTCTTTCACCACCCAGAGTCCCTCTTTGAGGAAAATGGGTGGTCTAGAATGCAAAACATAAATAAATTTTGTATCTGCGTAGTTTAGTTACTATGTAATGCCCACATTAGTTCTATTAAGCCATTTCTCTGAAGTATTGTTGTTTAATTATTTTTGAGTTGCCTTTCCTATGATACATAGAAAGGGCTATGAAAAGGCAATTTAGCCCAGCCCCTTGATATCCAGAAGCCTCCAAGCAGGACATGAATTTCCTACTCTTGTCTTACTAGTCAATAATTGGGACTTCCTATCTCTAATGTATTTCTCACACTAACAACCAGTGATAGCCTTATTCTCTCTTAATGTATATAATCTACCTTTAAAGCAATCCAAGCTAGTCATCATCTGTACAACCATGTAGGAAATCTCACTGTTTTGATATTTACTTTATGAAGATATTTCTCTGTGTTGAAACTTCTACCATTCAGCATCATTGTCTTAATACTGTGTGAAAAACAAATGTCTTTCTAGACAATTGTCCACACAAGGCTTAATGGTCATGCCTCTCTCTCATTGACAGTGAACTGTCTTTTCTGTTTAGTTTGGTTTAATCCTTTTAATGTTGTTCCTTGATAGGTGAGAGCAACTGACTTTGAATGTCACTAGGAATTAAGAGGCCAGATGGAAGTAAGTATAATGCATATTGAGAATTACATATATATTCTCAGTCATTTATGCATATACATGAGAATCCTCATCTGCATTATACAGGAGCAGCAGAAATTCATGTAGGCAATGTAGAAATATATCCTACACTGTGGATTCATACTAAGTGGATTGGTTAGTTCATGACAACAGAGACAGTGTCAAGTTACATCAACGGACAATCTCAGAATCCTTCCTTTTCTCCCTATACAGGTAGTTCTCGACTTACGATCACAATCGAGCCCAAAATTTCTGTTATTAAGTGACACATTTGTTAAGTGAGTTTTACCCCATTTTACAACTTTTTTTTGCCATAGTTGTTAAGTGAATCACTGCAGTTGATAAGTGAGTAACCCAATTGTTAAGTGAATCTGGCTTCCTTATTGACTTTGCTTGTTAGAAGGTCTCAAAAGAGGATCACATGACCTTGGGACACAGCGACGGTCATAAATATGAACCAGTTGTCAAGCATCTGAATTTTGATCACCTGATCAAGGGGATGCTGCAAAGGTCATAACTGTGAAAAATTGTCATAAGTCCCATTTTTCAATGCCCTTGTAACTTTCAACAGTCACTAAATGAAATGTTGTACACTGAGGATTATCTGTATTCAGTACAATGCAACTTTTTACAGATTCATGCTCTTAAGCATGCATGCAGAGTTCTTACAATAATTTCTGGATTAAGATACTGACATTTTATACCTGCCACAGAATTGAGATCAGACAGAGGGGCACCTGTCTGCATGAATGGATGTGGTTATAATTGCCATAATTTGTGTGACTTCATTGATGCCCCCAAAAGTGTTTACAATCACACATTCTATGGCAAGAAATTCTTCTCATATATGGCATCTTTGTAAAAACATTACCCACCCATAACACCAATGGTGTAGCAGTGGTGGCCCTTGAAAGTCAACAAGGTTCTTATGTACCTTCATTGAAGACAATGCCATTTTGTTTGATAATGTAATATAGGGTAGCTGGGCAAGATTTGGAAAAAATCTTCTGTTTCACTTGGTACTGTTTTTTCTGTTCTTTCCTGGCAGCATAGAAATACATATCCATACCTGTTGTTTATCATGCAACAGAGAATTCTTATTTTGAAATCTTAGAGAAAGCTTATTTTGGATATGTATTGTCACATCAGTGAAGAATTTAAATGGAAAAAGTATGGTGGCTTAAACACAGCCACAATTTCTATTTATTTTTTTTAAGGGAAAAATGTGCTTCTCTTGAGATTTAGAGTTGTCCTTGCATTGTCGTTTTTTATGTCCCCATCCACCCCCTACCCCCCCCCCCCCCCCCCCGGGACCAGAATGCCCTGAGATAACTCTGCTATTGAGATCAGGTTGTTCCAATATTTCAAACTGTATTGAAATTCTAGCTGGGATGTTTCAAGAGTACAATATCTTTTCATTGTTCCCTAGAGTATCCACTTGTCTAGTTTAGAATTTTTTTAAAAAAAAATGCAGCAATGACAGAATTTAACCTTCTTTTCTTTTGCTTAGTTTCTTCATAGTGTAAGGAGATCATTCTGTATCAGCAAAACAGTTTCTTTTTTTTTTTCTTACTTTCTCTCTCCCTCCCTTCCTTTCTCATCTCTCTGGCATTTTTTAAAATGAGTTTAGTTACTTTAATTTTTAATGTTTGAATGAATACTTGGATTTAAGAAGATATGTTATTACTTAGCTAAGCAAATAGGGAGTTAAAGTGAAAAAGGGATGAAAAGAGTTTATAGATAGTAAGCATATGTTAGATTAAGATTGATAAATGGAATACCCTGTATTTCGCTCTGGGAAGTCGGGAGGGGGGAGAAGGGGGAGGGGAGGGAGGGGTAATGGGGAGGGAGGTGGGGCTTGAAACTTGGTTAAAATGTTTGTAAAAACTTTTCAATTAAAAAAAAATGTTATTATTTTATGTACATTTTATTGAAAACCACTGTATTCTTTTTAGTGAAAATACAGAATATAGCCACTCTGGTATAACTATTGAGTTAGAACCCGAGAAATCCAATTCCAGTCCATCTCAGCTATGGAAGCTCACTTGGTGACCTCAAGCCAGTAGTTATTTCTCAGCTTAATCTACCCAACTGGGTTCTGGTTGGAAAAACTGGACAAATAAACCCTACGTGCATGGCCTTGAGTTTTTGAAGGAAAGTTTTTGAAGTGTAAATCTAATTAATACAACAAATGTATAAACAAACAAATATAAATTTCATATAACTAACTAGCCAGATTGTCCCCAGAGTGAAATACATCACATCTTGCAACTATTTGTGTCTACTAAAAAAAAAAGGCAGATTGGTTTTGAATGGGTCTGTTTCATTCATAGAACATGATTCATGAAGCTCCCATCTTTAGAATGGATGAAATATCTTATTCTTCCCGGCCTGCTACATCGGCATATGTTTGTTACCCCAGTTGCTTCAGTGTCTTTAAAATTAGAAAAGGGGAAATGAGGACATAATTTATCAAGACCCTATAAATCTGGACTTCCTTGTCCAGATTTATTTCTTTTGTACTCATTTCTTTTGTACTTCTGTGAAGAGGAGAAAAGTAAGTTAAATTGGATGTCATGACAGAAAATATTTATGGAAACATGTTTCATGGTTTATGTGGGCCTACTGACCACATTCTGATAGATTTGTTAAAGGCAATGGGTGCCATGTTGGAGCAGAACAAAGAATATTCTACGGAAATTATGTGTTAAAAAAGGTGTATTCATGGTGATAATGGAGATGCTGTATGAGCTCCCTGAAGCCTAGAATGCATATGCCCTTTACCAGTGATGAGTTTCAATATTTTTTTACTGGTTCTGTGGGTGTGGCTCGATGGGCGTGGCATTGCTTGGTGGGTGTGGCTTGGTGGGTGTGGCAGGGGAAGGTTACTGCTAAATCCTCAGTTCCTCCCAATCAGCTGGGACTCGGGAGGCAGAGAATAGATGAGGGCGGGGCCAGTCAGAATTTTTACTACCGGTTCTCTGAACTACTCAAAAATTCCACTACCGGTTCTCCAGAACTGGTCAGAACCTGCTGAAACCCATCTCTGCCTTTTACCCTGCCAAAGTTTGATTATTTAATTAATTTATTAATTTTGGGAGGCTTTGGAAGGGTGTTATTCAAAAGTTGCTCTACAGTTGTAACTTTTTAATGGACTGCGTAGAGGAAAATAGTACATAAATGGGAATTGATATGCACTGCATTTAGGGTTGTTGTTTTTTTAAAAAAAATACATTAAACTCAGTTCTGATCTTAGCCCTACTCACTTGGAGTACGGGGCCTGGCACATCACTTGAAACCAGATGTGGCCTTTAACCCAAGGAAGGCTGTTCATTCTTCAGGTCACTTATAACATTACCACATCTGGGCAGTCAAGAATCAGTAGAAGTTAGATAAAGAGAACTAAAAGATGCTGAAAAAGTATTTCAGTTTAAATATTTAGTCATCATTCACTTCAGGCTGGAATTAAACAATAGCCAAGAATGGGGTGAGCTATTTCTGAGGAATGGTACAAGAAAAATGATTATTGGCAATAGCGCACCTTGGGAAATAGAGAAAATAGAAAAGTAATTTCAGAATTAAATTGATTTGTAGATTGTTTGGGCCTGAGGAGTCTATGTAGAAAACTATAATTTTAGAAATTTTCACTGCCACCCCTCTTGATGCACATATACACAAAAAGACTCCTTTGGCTTGGAAGGAATTTCTATTGTGGAATAATTCATTCAGATTCATGCATCAAATGTCTCTGCTCACAAAAGTTACAAAGTTCAATATAATAATCCCAATAGGTATTGTATTGCTTCTGTTGGCACAATATGCTAATTAGGTTAAGGGATGGGTGTGTCACGCAAACTATGTCGGGACAAGAATAGAGATGAATGGTTTTAGTCCCTCTAAACTTAATCTCCTTCCTGGTTCACCACCATTTTGTGCAAACATGAAGATCAGTGGAGCCTGTAAAACATTTCTTCCTGCTACTGAAATGGAGATGAAGTCCTACAGATGACCACAAAAATAGGCCTTCTCTAGGTAATGTATTCGGTCTCTGTCCCCAGCACCTACCACACAAAATGGGTATAGATGAGTAAGAGACTGGTATAAATAAGTTCCTATTAGGTCATCATGATTGTACTTATTCCAACTGGGCCACAACTTTTTGTTGAAGTTGTTCATTGAGTAGGGTTGAGAGAACGTCAACAGTGGTTTCGTCTAATTGCTTAAGCCATCTCTAGTCATGTGTTAATGGCTGAGGGAGAAATTTCTTGGCCAGAGAAATCTTGTGAATTAAGTCACTTGGTCTCCTACACAAATTAGATGGAAAAGATTGCAAGCAAAATGTCTGTGTTGTGTGTGTGTGTCTGTGTGTATACTGCTTAGATCAGGGCCATTTATTTTGGATCCATTTATTTCAAAGGAGTCACATTTATTTTATTGAGTGAGAAAAGTGCACCTTTGGTTCAGCATCATCTAAATCAAATATGAACAACCCGGTGTCCTCCAGATGTTTTGGAATTCAATTGTCATCAATCAAAGTCAGATACTTATTTATAGGGGCTACAATCTAAAACACTTGTAGACTATCTGTCTCTACATTGATATAGTGCTTCCATTAGAAGTTTCTCCATCCTATCCTGATTACCTGAGTTCTTTTATATACAAAATATGAGTTTGTTTCTGAACTCCTGTAGACCAAATCAGAAACATTCTCTAAAATGTGCTTAAATAATAAGTATACATCTAACATATAATTGCAGATAGCCAGTATTGTTTAAAGTATTGTTTTGCAAATTATGGGAGCATTTCTAGAGCCTTCATGAGAACAGACAGTGGTGTCTTTACCTGCACTCTCAAATTGAGGCCCTCCAAGCATGCTCAATTACAGTAGAACCTCAAGTTTTCCATGACAAAATAAAAATTAAGAAGATTTTGGAGAATAACTTGCTAAGGAAATAAGGGATACACATTCAGCATAGTTACTAATACCCTTGCCCTTTAAAATATTGTCTGATTCCAGTAGTCAGTAGTGTATTGATTGTGTTAGCTTCATTTGTATTCTTAAATCTGTTGTTCTTCCTTAAATATTTTTCTTTAGGGAATTTGATTTATTGGCTTCAAGTGTAAAGGAAACAAGCCTAGTTCTGCCATCTGTTAAGCATGGTTCTCATGCAATTTATGAATGATCATTTTAGTGGTAGAATACTCTGGTTCCAAACAATTGTTTCAGCTAAACAAACAAACAAAAAGAAAATTGATCCCCCAAAAGAAATCAACAATGCATCATAATGGCAGATCATCAATAGCACTACATACAGTATTTCCCCTCCAGAAGGAACCTTTTGCATAAAACTTTTCTAGTTACGTGGAAACTTAATGAAAGACTTAATATTGCTACAGTGAACCCAAATACATACAGTAGTTGCAAAACAATTGAAAGACAGAGAACAATTTTTTTTAAAAAAACACCTTCCTTTTATGATATCCCAGGATGATATTTGGCCTTTTTCATCCGTTTAACTGAAACATTTATTTATTGTTGCAGGATGATGTAGGGATCACTTTAAACCATTGAGGTTGATTCTAATTGATACTATTTTACTCATGCTTTTTTTCCCCCATCAGAGAACATATTTTCAGTTTGAGAATGGAGCAATTCATCTTTGAAAGATCCTTACTGGATTGCTTTGCATAGCTTTCTGAACCTGGGCATCTCCAATTTTTAGATTTCTACTACCAGATTTCCTCAGGTTGCATGGCAGCTGCTGAGATTTCTGGAGTTGAATTTCTCATTTCTGAAGAGCATCCAAGTTTTAAAAAGATAGTCTACAAAAAACAGGTAAGTCTTAGGCTCTCTGAGACCACCAGCCCTCTTGCCTGTAAAGAGCCGCCTTTACATCTGAAAGGCGGCTTGAAAAACTCCATTTCCTGAAGGAAATGTGAGACAGAGCAGGCGAGGGCAGGTAGAGCCCTCTGCGAAGCCCCCAGAGTTCTTTTTTTACTCTTGGGGATGAGCAGGTTGTGGCTCCCTATTTCCGCTCACCGCTGCTCCGGGCTTCAGGAGAACTCTGCCTTTTTGCAGAGCCAGGCGCTGGGACCGGACCAATCAACGAAATTAACAGATGGTTTAATTAAAGAGGACGAGATTTGGACTTGGGACCCTAAATTGCAAGTATTTTTAATGATTTTACAAGCGTTTTTAAGTGAAGGGAAAAAAAAGTTTAAAATGGCGACTGCTGAGGCTTGAGAAGAAGAAGAAAGCCGAAAGTGAAAGTCCTTCCATAACAAGCTAGAAAGTAGTGGAATAAACAGTGCTGGCTAGAATCTAGAAGAAAAATATCTATTTTAAGTTTCTTTTTTCTTGGAGATTTGTACTTGATCTTGCTTGGGGAAAAGTTTTCTTTCTTTAAAAAGAGTTTGTTTGTGTGGCAGGATGGCATTAAAACTAATAAAGCCTGACAAACAAGCAGCGGGGGGGGGGGGGTGTTCCCCCATTTACAATTATGTGAACAAGTTTTGAGCTTACAGACTCAGCAGAATGGCTTTAATTTAAAAGAATTTGTCCTGGAGGAAATGGCAAGATATCACGAGACTGTGAACCAGAAACTTGAAAAATTTAGGCAGGAAATTAAAGAAATGATACAACTAAAGTATGATAATCTGCAACGAAAGATTGTAAAAGTGACTAATGCTTTTTCAGAAATTGTTATAAAGATGGATACAAATATCAAGTTATTAGAGTCTAAAATGGAGGAAGTTGATGATAAGATTTATAATCTGGACAATAAAATACAAAAAATTGAAAATGACTTGATAAATATTCAAGACAATAGTTTAGAAGTAAAGTCTAAAAAGGAAGCTGGTCACGAGACTTACAATGCAGAAGATATAAAGCAAGGGATTGAAAAAGAAGTTACAATGATGCAATACAGGCTCACGGAATTTGCGGTTAGAATGAGAGGGTTACAGGAAAATAATAGAGATGATTTAAGAAAAATATCCGCTCAAGTTCTGGCCGGGATTTTAAAGGTTCATCCTGAGGAGGTATCTTGTAAGATTGACAAGGCCTATAGAATAAATTCTTGGATTGCAAAGCAAAGGCAATTGCCTAGAGATGTGGTGATTTACTTCACAGATAAAGAAATAAGAAATGATATTGTGCAAAAATCCTTTAATTCTACTCTACAATTGTATGGAATAAGGATCTGGATATATAAAGAGTTGCCGCCTAAGATGCTAAAAGATAGAAAGAAATTTGGATTTTTGGTGACTGAGCTAAAGAAACAAAACATCTCATTCAGGTGGGACGTTCCAGTTGGAATAATATTGAGATATCAAGGAGAAAGATATCAGCTAAATGCTGTTGAAAAAGCAGAAGAATTCTACTACAAGGTTCTCAAAAAGCAAAATCAACAAGCGATAGAAATTCAAGATAAGCAGAAGGAGGTGGAAGTAATGGAAAAACAACAAGTTACAGAGGTCTTTGTAGATGAGCCGCTTCTGGATTCTCCTTCAGAGGTCTCAGCTGGACTATTTATAAATACAAGAGAGGCGGCTCTGGATTCTAATGTGATGACTTATCAAGTTACAGACCAGCATGGAAATCAATCAGTTGATATACAACTCATAGAACCAGAATGGAGATTTAAGCCACAAAAGCAAAACCAACAAGATCAAGTTATAGATCAGCATGAAAACCAAACAGTTGATATACAATTTATAGAAAGGAAATCAGGATGGAGATCTAACCCACAAAAAGTCAAGAAAAGAAGAAGCAGGTCTCACAAAAACAAAAATTTTTAAACTAACAACAGCGTAATGCCAGTTATTTAAGAGATGATTGAATATATGAAAAGATAGTTGAGGCAAAGTATTGGTTTATATTATCCTGAGGAGAGTGACAGACCTCTGCAGTGCTGTACTTTTGGGATGTGAAAAGGGCCTTAAACTGAATGGATTGGAACTATCTTTTTTTTTTGGATTCTTTGATAAATGTACTACGTTTATGCTGAGCTACAAGGCGAGAGAGCTATGGAATTGGGGCACACAGATGATCTGGCTGTTACCCTATTACGTTGGTTGGAATTAATAATTTGGATGAAAGACACCACTATAGACACTATATGGAATACAAATATAAAGTCACTCGGGTGGTTGTTTGTTTTTTTTTTAGAAGATATTTGTTATTGATGGGGGCAGATGGTAATTGAAGATACCGAACATACTGTTGGAATTAGGATGTGATGTTACCCTAACATGGGTGATGGAGTTAACAATCCAGCTGAAAGACATTACAGAAGATATCATATGGATTACAAGCTTTAAGTCTTTTTTAAGAGGATTTTATTTATATAAGGAAATATTTTTAGTGGTGTGGGCAGAAGAATAAAGATATTAAGAATTATTAAGTATGGTAGTCTTGTAGGAAAGTGGGTGGAGACAGGTTAGTTTATTGATTGTTTAGTTTAAGAAAAGGGATATTATGTTTAGATATGAATATATGTAAAAGATTTGAGTTAAGAGATATATCGATGGGGGTGGAGGAAATGGGTAGACTGAATGGAATAAATGTTAAATTAGGATTTATTATATAGTGTTATAGTGGAAGGTTGCTTTGAAATGTTATATTAATATACATAAAAGATTTGATTTAAGAGATACATGTATGGAGGGGCAGAAAAAGGGCAGATTATGAGCAGAAATTGCTAAACTGGGAGATATAATAATATTATTATGCTAAATTAGGAGTTATTATATAATGTTATAGTAGAATGTTATTTTGAAATGTATAGTATAAGGGGGATATAATAATATTATTAGAAAGAAAGGGTCAGTATATGGGGGATGGAGTAAGGGGATGGTAAAGTATTATATAATCTGTTATGAATTTTATTTTGAAGAAGCCACTGGGGGAGGGGAGGGGGAGGGGGGGGTTAGGGAGGAGGAGGAAAAAAAGGGGGGGGGAATTTGTATTTGAAAAACTTTTTCAATAAAAAAAATAAAAAAAAATAAAAAAATAAAAAAAAGATAAAAGTATAAAAAAAATACAAAAAAAAAATAAAAAAAATAAAAAAAACAGGTAAGTCTTATGAAACATTCATACGTCATAGAGGTTAATTGGCAGTTCCTAGTTTCTGCAAGCCTATACTTTTCTTCCTGGAACCAAGATCAAGAAAAATCCAGGTTATATATATTTGGGACATATACAATATTGGTACATAGTATTAAAACCATGAAAATACACCTGAAACTTTTTTTAAAAAAATCAGTCCTGTTAAAAGAAAAGAAAAAAGTTTACTGTGCAGTGTATTGTGACACTTGGATTTTTTTTTTAAAAAAAATTCAAAATCAGACAGAAAAACAGGATTAATAACACAATACAACATTTTAATTCTGGAAAAATCTGTTAAGATCATTGAGAAGATAATGGTTTCCTTGACGAAAAAGAAATTGCATTGGATGACCTATACATTTTGCTTCCACTCTTGGATTCTAATATTCGACCATCCCCAAGAGGAAGATACATACAGGAAGTCTTCTTATTAAAATACATCAGTATAATCCAGCCTTTCCATACCTTTTTCCTTGTCAAACTATTTGACCTCAGCTTCAATAATTTCCAGCCACTTTGCCTCTAAAGAGTAATCCTGGGCTGCCTAAATTTAATTTAAAATTTTCTTTTTATAAACTGCCTTCTTGCGAAGATTATTTAAAGAATTAATGATAATCATTCAAAGACCTTTACAGTACTCTTGCCACTGATTATAATGTATGGAAATAAAATAAATTAGCATACAGAAAACAGTACTTTTAAGTGAAAGTTTCCTAGCATTAATATTTCCTTATTTCTGATGTCTTTACTTGAAATATCCCAGTCCATGGTAAGGAAGCCCATATCTTATGGACAGATGTGTGTTATAAGAGTTTGAATAAGTTACTTATACAAACACATCTGTTTATACAGGGCTGCCTTGTAAGATTTGTTAACATTGCCCTTTTAGGGCTAGAATATAAATTACAGGCAGGACACATGAAGAGGTGATTTCAGGAGACAAATGATTTTTGTAGACCATGTCAAATAGCTTCTGGTGTGAACAGTTTTCAAGCATCATCAATATCACAATGGTTCTTATTAATTGCATGAAACATATCGTAGATAAAATAATAATTTAAAAAGTGGGAGCAATTTGTCTCCACTTCTGAAATGATATCATTTTGTCTATGTTTAGTTCTGCAAATCCAGCACTTTGAAAGCATGCAAATGCAAATACATAAATAGGTACCACTTTGGTGGGAAGGTAACAGCGTTCCATCCCCCTTGGCATATGGTCATGTTGGTCAAATGACCATGGAAATGTGATCTTCACATTGTATTCAGACAATGCTGGCTCTCTCAGCTAGAAAACAGAGATGACCATTGCCCCCTAGAGTGGACAAGGGAAACCTTTATCTTTGGGGTTAATAGATGATGCCTATTCTAAAGAGTGAATTTGGCTTTTTCTTTCATACTACTTTTATGTTTACTAATTTAACAGTGCTAAAATCTTTGCTCCTAGATTTATGTAATATCTCAGACTGTAGATGACGAGGGATCTTCAGATGGTATAATAATAATCACACAGAAATGGAAAAAAAGAAGAGTAGAAAAGATTGTTTCAGGCTTACTGTTTTCTTATGAAAGTGACAGGCTAAGAAGAGATGAAGATTTGAAGTCCATTTCTGTGGCTTCAGGTCCATCAAGATCTAATTCAGTTACTAGGTATGCCTTGTTATTTATCTTCCTGAAATTCTGATACTGATGACAATGTATAGATGAAAGGACTTGAGGATTGTTGACAATCTATAGATGAAAGGGATTGAGGAATGAGAGTCGCTGTATTCACAAAACATGGGGTCTTCTTCAGAATCTTGGAGATGAAATGCCAAAACTCTAGGATGTGTGTGTGTGTGTGTGTGTGTGTGTTTGTATGTGGAGAGAAAGAGGTGGGGAGAGAGAGAGAGAAAGAGAGAGGGGATAGAGATATAGAGATAGATAAATAGATAGATGAGAGAGAGAGAGAGAGAGAGAGAGAGAGAGAGAGAGAGATGAGAGAGAGAGAGAGAAAGAGAGAGGGGATAGAGATAGATAGATAGATAGATAGATAGATAGATAGATAGATAGATAGATAGATAGATAGATAGATGAGAGAGAGAGAGAGAGAGGATAGAGATATAGAGATAGATAGATAGATAGATAGATAGATAGATAGATAGATAGATAGATGATAGATAGATAGATAGATAGATAGATAGATAGATAGATAGATGAGAGAGAGAGAGAGAGAGAGAGGATAGAGATAGATAGATAGATAGATAGATAGATAGATAGATAGATAGATAGATAGATAGATAGATAGATAGATAGATGAGAGAGAGAGAGAGAGAGAGAGGATAGAGATAGATAGATAGATAGATAGATAGATAGATAGATAGATAGATAGATAGATAGATAGATGAGAGAGAGAGAGAGAGAAAGAGAGAGGGGATAGAGATAGATAGATAGATAGATAGATAGATAGATAGATAGATAGATAGATAGATGATAGATGGGACTAAATGAATAAAGAGAACCATGGCAGCACATTGGGGGCCTGAATTTATTTATTTTTTTTAATTTGATTTATATGCCGCCCTTCTCCAGAGACTCAGGGCGGCTTACAATGCTTTAAGCAATAGCCTTCATACTTTTGTATATTTATACAAAGTCATCTTATTGCCCCCACAATCTGGGTCCTCATTTCACCTACCTTAGAAAGGATGGAAGGCTGAGTCAACCTTGAGCCTTGGAGAGATTCGAACCAGCAGTAAATTGCAGGCAGCTGTGTTAATAACAGGGTGCTTAAACCACTGTACTACCAAGGCTCTTTGTCAATTTGTCAAGAATATGACTAAAGCTTGTAAGACGGTATTCAGATCAAAGCTAGATTCATATTTTGTGACAGATGAAACTCATAAAGCTGTGCCATCATAAACCACTCTGACTATTTATTATTCTTATGATAGTTCCTGCTTGTATAGATTTTGTATACATATATTATTCTTATGATAGTTCCTGCTTGTATAGATTTTGTATACATTGTATACAAATCTATAAAATCTTTGTATAAATTTTGTGTGTGCTGCGTTCTTTGGGGTCCATAGCTGGGGCAGAACACATTCATACTCAGAATCCAGTAGACACTGCCTGCTTCAGTGAAATGAATTGATTTTCTGGCTCTGATTTCCATATATTCTCAAAAGAGCACCCTGCTTTGTTTTAACTACATGTTTAATCTCTCTCTGTGTATGTATATGTGTGTATTTCAGGAGTTTGGCAGCATTGTAACAAGTATGTTGCCCAATCTGTACTTTAAAATGTGCTAGTTGTATAGATAGTCCTGGCTAACTAAATGTCAAGAAATTAAATGCAGCTAATAATAACCAGGAAGATAATCAATATTTAAATCACACAGGGGACCTCGGAGTTTCAAAGTATCTGACATGATAATTGTTTTGCCTTGTAATAGAGAAATAAGATGTTAAGATTTCTGTGGGCAGCTCAAAAAAAAAAAGAATCAGTCAATAAAGAAAGACCATTTGAACTGGCATGAACAGATGTACAGTATGATCCACGACCTACTAAGCCAAAATATTTAGATTTCAGCTGATTTATTCTCTGGTACACTTGGAAGTGAGCTTCACAATTTATATGAACTTGTAACCAAGTTAGTGAGTGCTCAAGAATTGAGGTCACACCACTCAATTCTTTTAAACCATGACAGCTGAAGCACCACATGGACAGCCATAGTGTTTTATCTCTGGCAAGAGAGCCCAAATCAGCAGCCAGGCAACCCTTCCATAAAATGCTTTCTCTAACAGAAGAATAAATGTATAGTCAACTGGCCATCTGTGCTTCTGCCCTACATTAGTTATGCTGCAGAATATCATGCAACTTGCCTTTATATCATGCATGGAGCAAAGGAATCTGAGGCAACAACATCAGTAGAACTATTTGGTCAAATCTAGGGCAAATGCCACTGTTAGTATATCAGCCCGCTTAAGAGCATTCCATGAAACATAAAGACTATATTCCCATTTAATCATCATTAGAATATATTGCATCGAAATGCATGGCTATGGTTCTAAGCATTCTGTTGTGGCCCATTAGCGGCCTGTGCAGATTGTAGCTGATTCCGACAACAAGGAGGTTGGTGTGGTGCTGCGCCAGCAGCCTGTGCAGCTGGCGCTCAAGTCGGACAGTGAGGAGGCTGGAGAAGATGTGGTGCCAGAGGCAGGGATTCAGCCAGGGCCTTCAGAACCTCCAGAAGCTCCTTTAAGTGAAGAGCACGAAGAGGAGGAGCCTCTTCTCAATGCACAGGCACGCAGAGCAGCCAAAAGGCAGGAGTGGCTCCTCAGGAGGAGGTCTCCTCGAGAGTAAGGCTTGAAGCTAATTGGCCACTCCCTTAGCCTATTTAAGGAGGAACGCCGATTGCAACAAGCTGTAGGTAACAACTTTAGTTCACTCTCCTTGGCGTCTGGGTTCTCTGCAAAATTGCTTCTGGGCTTTCTGCCAACCTAGTAAGACTGTGATTACCTTATCTTAGAATTCTTAGAATTCTTAAGCACGTTTATTAACAGACTTTGGTTGAAAAAGACTGAGTTATTTGAGTAAAATAAGCTTGGTATAGATTTTGTGTGTGCTGCGTTCTTGGGCGTCCATACCTGGGGCAGAACACATTCGTACTCAGAATAAAATTCCATTTAAAGAAATAGCCTGTTGATAGACATTGTTTAACCTTTAGCAAGACTTGGGACTCATGGCCTATTTTGAGATCAATGTGTTGAGAACCAAATCACAGGTATCTTTAAATACTTTAGCTGAACTCTGAATATGTCTCCAAAATGTGCATCTCTACTTTTTATGAAATTTCATTTTGGTGCTATTATGGTATGTGTGTGCTGAAATAAGAAAGATAGGGGATTTTTTTTTTTTTAGCTCAAGGCAGTCGTAGAGGCAATTAGTGTAAGAAATCAGACAACGTATTTTATTGTTGGACACCCTTTTTATTGTTTTATTTGTTTTATGCATATATGTTTCATTCCGGTTCAGTCATTTGGATTCACTGCCGATAATAGTGTGCACTTTAGCTTCAAAAGAACGCCGTTAAGGTTTCGGGTAGAAAAGCTCTACAAATTGTCAGCTCGCCTCTGAGCTCCCACAAGGATTATAGGATCAAAAGTCATTAAAATCGAATGGCTCACTTACTGTTACATGAATTGAAACCATGTTTACTGAGCAGAACATTTGGTAGTTGAATTTTATGAAAGAATCATATTATTCGTATTGGAGTATACTATGACATTCGTGGAGCATCATTTGTGGAGCATCTGAATCACTTTAGGACGTACCCACACACTTGTATGTATGATGCTTATTATAGAAATAGCAACATTAAAAAAAATAAGAAAAGAATGGATATTGTGGCTCACGGTTCTAGTGATTCCATGTTTCTTCTCCTTTATGCACTCAAGTTCTGTGAAGGACAGTTCTTCAACTGTTCAGATGCTTAGGTTTTGTTCTTCCTGCTAGCTTAAGAAAGAAATGTTGGGCTAATAAATTCTAATATGCAGTTGGTCTCCGCAGGTTGATGACCTTTCAACAGTAGGGGGTTCTATGTAAAATTCATTCTTCCTCCCTTTCTAATTCTAGTTATTTGCCTTGCCATGTGATTTATGGGTGGGCCACCAGTGGGAGAATTCACCTGCAAAAATAGTTCGCACAGTGTTGTTTATTGCACTAAGTAGCATTCATGCTGGGTTAAGGGATTTTCCAAGGAAAAGGACCTGCTGTCAGATCTTCCATCATCATAACAAAATCAGCACCAGTAATCTCTCGGATTTCAAGAGGAAACCAAAGAGTCGGAAGCCATCATGAGTTACAGGTTTTTCTAACTGCCAGAAGAACTTAATTACAGGGAGAAGATGACTAATACAATCACTTCAGCAGCATAAGTGAAAGTTACACATGAAATGCTTGCTCTTTCCTTTCTTTATCACTATTTGTTAATTATTCTTTCACTATCTGCTACTTGAAGTATAGTTTTCCAGTCATATCCAGCTGTCTTTACAGGACAATCCAGGTATTTTCTACCCTTTTCCTATTACACATTTAATGGCACAAAGTGAATGGGATGGCACTTGTAAGAGTTGTATCGTTGATTATATTCAGGGAACTGTGCATCAAGGCATTTTGTACATAATGTATAAAGCAAGCATTAGGCATACATACATCACTATCACGACCACTTATGAAGATTAACACGTAGAAATGTTTAACCATATATGAGGAATGACTATTATATATGATGGATATAACTAGTAAATAAGTAAATAGGTTATTGAATGAGTGTCCAGACCATTTGAAGTATGAGTGTGCCTATTTTTAAAAAAGTAAGCATATAAATTCATATAAGGCAGTAAATACTTTTGTTGGTTTGGCGGTCTTATAAGGTCCCTATTGCCTAGGTTTACATACTGATCAGGCACCCGAGCACATAAATCAGCTGAATGGCTAAATTTGCAAAATATGTTATTAGGTGCATGTTATCATGATTTCACAGCATTCTGGCAACTTGGTAATTACTCTCCCACCAGCCTGTTCTTTTCTTGTTAATACCAATTTATTGCCTTGTTTCATTGTGGAAAATTGACTAGGAAATATATTGTTTTGCCCTATTTGAGCAGAAATGTGATTCTCATATTCTAGGTTCATCAGACAATTGATTCATCAATCCCTTTCTGTTTTTATTGGTATTGTAAAGACAATAAAAGAATGTACTAGGAGACATGCTAGTGTTCCAAACCAGTGGCATTGAGACCCATAAATCACCAAATGCAATTGCTGTAAGACCATAGCAATATCCAGGTTTGAACTTGCCTGACAACCATTTCTACTGCAACATTGTGCAAATTGTTTCACTGATATTCCTCGGTTAGTGTACACAATGTATGGCATTGGTAAATAGACCCCCACCCTTTTCTTCTCCCATATTTTAGTCTGTGAGTTTGTGATCTGCAGTATTTTATATAGCCTGTGTAATTAGCAATGACTATCCAAACTAACTGTGCAATCTTACCGAGCTGAATTTCTTTCCTATAAGAATATATTCAATCAAAACCAATTAAAAACAAATTACAATTATGGACATCCACAGAAAGGGTCAAGAAAAAGAAGGTGAAGAATATGTGTTGTGATTTTGTGATGCAAACTCTGTTCCTGATATAGTTGCAGGCAATGTCACGATACAAGCATGAAAGAGCCTTGCTAGTACAGTGGTCTAAGCCACCCTGTTATTAAGCTGGTTATTAAGACCAGCTGCCTGCAATTACTGCAGGTTCGAATCTCGCCAAGGCTCAAAGTTGACTCAGCCTTCCATCCTTTCTAAAGTAGGTAAATTGAGGACCCAGTTGTAGGGGCAATAAGCTGACTTTGTATAAATATACAAAAAGGATGAAGGCTATTGCTGAGCACATTGTAAGCTGCCCTGAATCTCCGGAGAAGGGCGGCATATAAATCAAATTAAAAAAAAAAAAAAAGCTGAACCCCGAGTCAGGATTTCAGTATTCAAGTTCTGGTGCCCTCATTGCAACCATCATAGTTATGAATGGCAACCAGTGATCACAGGGCAATCCTCTGTATGCCTTCTCTATAAGTCAAGTCTTTACTTACACCTAACCATCCCTCGTCCCTGTGATATTACTTTAATCTCATCCTTAGATCAAGAGTGAAGATAGCCTTTCATCATCATTAGCTATACTTGTATTAAAGTACTATTTTCTTCCTTATTCCAATCTTGGTTAATGACAGCCTGGGCACAGAGGGAAGTAAAGTGATTGGCAAGTCTGAGAACAAAGACAATGGGTGTAGGAGAGGCTGATCAGCAACATGGGTAGCAAAGTTTTCTGCTGATTCAAGGATAACATTTGGGCTGTATTTCACTGAGTTCAATGGGATTTAAATTATGTTGAACTGTAAATGTAATCAAATTGAGATCCCATTAAAAGCATCTTGATTTAAGGTGATCTATATGCTATGTTGGGTGGCTCAGCAGTTAAGATACTGAGCTTGTCAGCTGAAAAGCCAACAGCCTGAGTTTGAGATCCGAGGGCTGCATGATAGGGTGAGCTCTCGCCCCAGCTCCCCCCCCCCCAACCTTGCAGTTTGTAATGCACACAAATGTGAGTAAATAAACAGGTACCACTTTGGCAGGAAGGTTACTATGTTCCACATTTTCATGCTGGCCACATGATGATGGAAGCCTCTCTCTGACAATACAGGTTCCCTCAGCTGAGAATCAGATATGAGCATTGGCCCCTTGAGTCGGTCACAACTGGACGGGAAAACGTGAAATCTTTATATGCTATGTATGTAATCTGAATCCTGCCTAGTGATTCCAAATAGTGTTATTCAGAACATGTAGGGTTTTACAGGAAAAAAAAAAAAACTAGTAGCAGACCCTTCTTAAATATTTATACTATAGAAATAATAAAATACATTTTGTTTTGATGTTTCCTTTTGCAACCCATCTTTGCACAATTCATACATTTACTGCATAAAGTATTCCTTTAGACCAGGGGTGTCACATTCGCGGCCTGTGAGCCAGATGCATCACATGCTGGCCATGCTGACCCCTGGTTTAGCCAAAGGGGGAAAAATTGTGATACGTCAAATGACAATGACTTGATGACGCAAGTTTGACACCCCTCCTTTAGATGTGTAATTGTGATCTCATTGTAATGCAAAGTGATGGCTAGGAATGGTCCGAATTTTCCTGGATTAGTACGATAATCCAAAAATAGAGAAAGGGATTGGTTGTATCAGGGCAACTGTTATTGCACATGTATTAAACTCCAGCAAGAAGCTTATTTATGGCTTCTTCCCACAATAGAAAATGGTTCTTGAATTGCAACTACAACTACAAATAACCGTAATTGTTTTCAGCTAGGAGCAGTAAATGGAAAGTGAACCCAAAATGAAAGCAATTTTTGTTCCTTGAGCTTTTCTGCCTCTGCATTGCCAATTATTATTTTTCCTGATGGTTGATATTCTTAAGTATCTCAGCTATCCCGGCTTTTATATGTTTTCAAATACATCAGGGCACTTTAGTTCACATCTGAAGCTCGCAGAAAGCTGAGAATAAATCTTCAGCTGGAAGCTGACCAACTCTGAATATCTTGAGCGTAATAGAAATAAGCTAGAGATATCTAATCTAGGCATTTCTATTAGCCTTTATAATATTTCTTAAGAGACAGAATTTGAACATGTGCCTGGAAGGCCCTAGAGTACTAACCAACAATTCTACTAATGTTCATTATATCCCAAAACATTCATAAACAATCTGTAAAAAAGAGATTAGTGAACTACTTCACCAGGTTGTTACAGTCAATATTATTCCATTCCTAAACAATCTGCAAAATAATCTTAATAAATTACTTCATAGGGATATTACAGCAATGAACAAGATGAGTACTGAGTGGCATTTTACACAGGAGAGCTGCAGTGCTGTATACATTTATCTAGAAATAAGCATGCTAAACTCAGTGGGATTTACATTTAATAAATGCATAAGACCGCAGTCCCAGTACGTTGTGGAATATTTCTTTTCATTACTAATAACAGCAACATGTTTTTAAGCGAATGGGGAAAGAAAAGAAATAGTACAAATGTTTTTTTAAACTATCATTTTATATGTGAAGCATGAGTCCACTAATGGGAGGGGGGAGTTTAAACTGTACCCTGCAGTCAGTGGTGGGATTCAGCCGGTTCAGACCAGTTCGGGTGAACCGGTTTTAAATTTCTGGCTGGCCCCTCCCCTCCCTGCCCCTTCCAGGAGTCCCTACTCGCCCCGTTTTGGCTCCCAGGTAAGTGCAGGGAAGCCTATTAGGCCCAAAATGGGGCACGGCAGGGTGCAGCATGGCACCCCCTGCAGCCCGTTTTTGCTCCCAGGAGGCTGCAGGGAGGCCTGCTAGGCCCAAAACAGGGCAAGGGGGTGTGGTGTGGCCCCCCGCAGCCCATTTTTGCTCCCAGGGGGGTGTAGGAGGCCGAGTGCTGCCTGTCACACCCCCTAGCCATGCCCATCATGGCCATGCCCACCCAGCCAGTCATTAGGGCAGAGAACCGGTTATTAAATTATTTGAATCCCACCACTGATTTTGCATCTTTCAATCTCAATTAGAAAGTCACCTGTACTTTTACAAATGAAAGCTGGATTTCTGTATATTTATCTGGAAGTAAATGTAGCTTAATTTAAGAGATTACCCCATATTTCCAATCTCCCTGGATTGGTCACCTACTTTACCCAGCTGGACCCAAACCCAGACTTTTCCATGAATGCTGGCCCTCTGGTTTGTGACTATCTTACACTTTGGTATTCTCTATTGAATAGCTCTAGTTCTTCCAGCTAGAGATTTGGATGTCTGATCTTGAGATCTCAAGCCACTGTAGCAATCTTTTCTTATACAAACAGATGAAAAACACAAAGTGTTTGTCAAAATATTCAGACATACTTTGGTTATATCTTTGTTTTATCACTCTGTTATCTTTTACTGTTTACATTTTTCTCTTTATTATTTTTTACTGTTTAGTTTGGGTACTTTTACTTTTAGTAGTAAAAGTACCCAAACATAGGCCACAAGGTGTCGTATAATGACAAATGAGTACATTTGTAGGCTACCTATTCAAAAGGAAGATCCCATGGGCTCAACAATTTACTCTCTACGTAAGCAAGTATAGAATGTAACATTTCATAATGTTTGAGAAATTGCAGCAATTTTATGGCATTTCTAGTCAAAGCCAACTTGCTAGAATAAACAGGCCAAGTTCTCTAAGTGGGGATTATCTGCTTAATGGAAAGACCATAGAACGGAACTGCTATTTGCTAAAGTTTTGAATGTTCTACAAAAGTTTAGTCCATCATATATCATGTCATTAAAAAAAGTCATTTTCCCCTTAGTTCACCTCTCTCTATATACATGCACACACAAAAACACATATACATTATAATAAATACTAAAAGGGCATTGCATAAATTGTTGTAATTTCTTACATTTTCTTAAACGGTTACCAGTAGGATTTTTTTGCTGATATAACTCATCTTCCCAGAGAGAGAAAAAGTCCTGACCAGACTCCTTCCCTTTAACCTTGTTTTGTAGGGAAGAGTGTGTCTTGTCCAACTATTCACATACCCATAAACTAGGAATAAATAATCACAATAGAAAGGAAAAAGGGAAGAATAATAACAACAATTCTGTACCATTACTCATGACTTCCTAGCCCTGGTAGTTTTTAGCTGTGTGATCTGAGATCATAGATAGTCTTGTTCTCCTTCTAAAGAGATGAAACACCAGCAATGAATTGAATTGTCTTATTTCCAAGTACCCATGTTTTTTTCAAAAATAAGACCCTGTCTTATATTTTTTTGAACCCTGAAATAAGCGCATGGCCTTGGGGGGGTCTTATTATTTTGGGGTGCATGGAGCAAAACGGGCTCCTCTTGCCATCTTACCTGATTTCCAGCTTTGTCTCCCTAACCCTAACCAGAGGAAATGGCGGGGACCGGCCGTACATGCACTTAAATATTTTCAGGGAGGGCTTATTTTTAGGGGAGGGCTTATTTTTGGGGAGGGCTTATTTTAGCACATGTCCTCACAAGCCCGATTAGGCTTTATTATCAGGGGGATGTCTTATTTTCGGGGAAACACAATACAGCACACTTAGCCAAATGGCATGCACTTTGCAATAGACATTACAAGATTGCATTAATGAATACCTAATGGGCAATCCTATTTTTTAAAAAAATACATAATTTCTTTAAACTAGACAGAATACTCTGAAATGAAGATTTGTCTTGTAAATATGTTAACTTGGAATCCAATTGAGCTTATTTAAATAGACCTTCATTTGATATGTTAGGAATATGCAACACTGTTCCAAGCTTCAGACAAAATGCAAGTATGCTAAATAATGATTCTGGGCTAGACTTGAAACATAACTTTGGTAGTTTTGAATGATGTTATTCCAAGTGTCACATTCATAGGAAACAACCTCAGAATGGGCTGTTTCAACTCATTTCAATTTAGTTCCAATGAAATGTTATTCTTGTAGCAAGCTTTTTGCAAGCTCAAAATAAAAGAGTTTCCAATTGCATCAGCCCACTGATGAAAATTAAGCCCACTGAAAACAATGGAACCTCTATGGGAATACATTTGCAAAGGTCTGAATTGAGGTGTGTCTTGCACCACAGATAAGGTTTACTTTTTTTCACACAGATTGATGCCTAAGAAGAGACCTAGATAAAAATGTCAAACACTGGTAATTTAAGATTGATGTTAGGCATCATGAAATGTTCTTATTTACCCTAATTACAATTACTTGATTGTGGATAGTGGGATAAACTTCAGCAGCGTTTGTATTGGTTCCTGAAAAATTGTTATTCAGTCTTGGAGCCAAAGCTTTCCAACCTTCGGGAGACAGGAATCGTCCAGCAGCTAACAATAAAGTTACTCAATGGATATTCCCATTGATGATGCAAAAGTACATCCTTCTGATCCCACAAGCTTTCCAAATTTTCATTCTGAGAACTGTTGTAGCAACATAGCAGTGAATAGGCATTGGAGAAGACATATGTAAGTGCATCAAAAATAGCAGTATTGAGCAATGCCCATTTAACTGCAGTTTTTATGGAGAAGCTACATAAAAATATAGAAAGCTAATATAATATTTCTGCAACAGGATATCAAATGAAATACACATATTTATAATAAAACTACCAAAAAGTATCATGGAATCAATTTTATAAAATATTTAACTTTAAGGAATATTTCATATACAAAGCATTTAGATAAGGGATATCAAACCCACGTCGTCATGGCAGCGTCACGTGACATATTGGGACTTTTTCCCCCTTCGCTAAAATGAGCGAGGACGTGGCCAGCACGTGATATATCTGGGAGGGAGATAAATAGACAAACAGACACCAGACAATACAGTTCTTAAATTCCTGAAATGGAACCTGTCAGTTCCATTTACGCCAAGTTAATCTAAAATTTATGGATAAAATAAGTTGTCTGCCTTGTATGTAAATAAATAACCTCTATGAATCTGAAAATGAATCTGAAACTGGGACACGGTGGCTCTATTGGGACACGGTGGCTCAGTGGTTAAGATGCTGAGCTTGTCAATCAAAAGGTCGGCAGTTCAGCGGTTAGAATCGGGGTCAGCTCCCATTACTTGTCCCAGTTTCTGCCAACCTAGCAGTTTGAAAGCATGTAAAAATGCAAGTAGAAAAATAGGGGCCATCTTTGGTGGGAAGGTAACAGCTTTCTGTGCTCCTCTGACATTTAGTCATGCTGGCCACATGACCACGGAGACGTCTTTGGACAGTGCTGGCTTTTCGGCTTTGAAATGGAGATGAGCACCACCCCCTAGAGTCGGGAATGACTAACACATATGTGCGAGGGGAACCTTTACCTGAATCTGAATTGTCTGTAATTTCTGGAGTAAGAGCATCTTTTCACCACTGTGAGGGGCAGCTATGTTTGTGATCAAGCTAGATCATGGCACTCACATAAGTATATTACTGGAAAGCAAACAGTAAAAAATCTAAAACTGAAATCCTACTGAGCCCTTACTTGCCATTTATTTGAGTCTAGATTCGGATTGAATAGAAATACGCTTTAAAGAATCAAGCTTAGGTTTTGTGTACATTTCTCTCTGACTGGTGTTTTTATTGCTGCAGGTAGATTGTCAGCTGAACACCTGAGCTAATACATATTCATGTGAAATCAAGAGTTTCCAACCGTCATGTAGTTCTCAGAGAAGTCTATCGCCTCAGCAAAAAGCTGGATACTTATACTTGGTATAAGGCCAGTACCTTGACCAGTTTCAGTACTTAGCCCTACAGCCAATGAGCCAGACTTGTGGCTCCTCCTCCTCCTCCTTGTAAGGAGGGCTGCCTGTCTGATTTGGAGGCTCTGGCAAAAAGCCTGAGCTCATTGATTACAGATCCCTGTTAATAAAGAGCATTTGTAATGCAGCAGTGGTGCTGCAATCTCCACACGCCAGTTCATGATGGCTCTTCAGTCTCCACAATTAAGTCGTCCAGCAGGCATGCCCCCTGTTGCAGCTGCACTGTCAATCTCATTTTGTAGTACAAATGATCTTAGACCCAGTGTTTGACATGGGGGTTTAGCACCCAAGAAGGCAATTCTGCAACTTCAAATGAGCCTAATTGGTTGTGCGCTCAGGCGTTCACTCAAGCTGCTTCAGTCCATCAGAGAAAGATTTCCAACTAATTGAACAGCTCAGAAGGAAAAGAACCACGGAAATCACAATGCCTCAAGACAGCAGAGAGAGGTCTTTTTGGTGATTAAAAAACAACAACACACCTTCAAAATAATAGTTTTTTTTTTCAGAAAGGGAATTGCCACCTGTCATACAAATCACACAAAAAGAATTTCAAGTGAAAAAGCAGTTTCCTTATTAATCAGTTTGGCTCCATGGGTATCTATGTATTTATTTTATTTTAAGAGAAAATTATATATATATAATGTTTAATTTGGATTGGAATGCTTCAAAATCACACATACACAAAAAGACAACTGTGCCAATTTGGGAGGGGAGGCTATCTTTCTTATCTGAATGTCATCTGCAAGTTGCAAGTACAATGCCTAAGTTGGGCAAACTTCTGCATTTGTAAAACCCTTGTGAACCATGCCAGTGTTACTATTCAGTGTGTTGAAATGCTGACAGCTCAGCCTGAATTGTAGGGAGTGATTTTTAGGATCTGGGATATAACAGCATAATCATGAAACATTCTGATATGATAAAAAAAATATTGGCTGGCAGTTGCAGAGGAGAGAATGAAAAATGTAAACTACTTTTAAGGCTTGAAACTCCCAAATCTAAATCCATTTGTCTGACCACTCTTCTCTGAATCAGGAATGATCCAGAAACTTCTGTTACTGCTTCAAGTGAGAGAATGGATTAAATGAAGGGAATTTCTATCCCCGTCCAGTGCATGGTATATTTGTCAACCATTGCATCATTCACATTATGTCATTATTTCATGACATTGTTCTGATGTTGTCATGACTTATATACTATTTTCTCTAGTAGTATATGTGGCTAAGTAATTAAACGAAACGGAGCAGACCAAGAACAAATCTTATCTTTAAAATGCCAAGGACAAATCTTACCTTTAAAACTTGTCTACAGGTTTGTAATTTGCTTTGAGCTGACCACAGCTAAAGTCAAAATATGGGATTATAATCATGATCTTTAAAAGCTAACTTTGCCTATAAAAACCTAGCATATTTTAAGATGTTCATGATCCTTTTCCAATAGATGCTCCAGCATTCTTGACCAAAGCAGTTGGAAACAGAAATGATGGACTTCTTACCAGCAGTGCCCATTTTATGGAATAGTCTCCTCAAAGTGCCTTCTTCTGACACTAGCAGACTGATATTGATGAATTCAACCCATAAGCAAATTTGCAGAGAATTTCAAGCACATACTTCAATTAGTGAGTTGTGTTGCATTTCTACGAAGCTTTCATGTTTTCTTTTCAGAACTTTTGCTTCTGGATTGCATCACTCTGATTCAGCTTTATTTACATAGCAAAATTCAGTGCACGGTAGCTTGACCGCAGCCATAATACAGAGGATTTTCTTAAGAAAGAGGATTCAAGTATTATTGTTAACAATGCTTACTTATCTGAACTCAACATTCTTCACAATTTGCTCTCCAAATTATGAACCTGGTGTTGCAAATCTGATATTTTTTTCCTTATGACAAGATTTCTAAGTATATATGTCCTTTTATGCATAGTATCAGTCTGTGTCTTGATAAGCAGAATCTAATAAATATGATCTTTTCTACCTTCTCATGGTGCCATTCATCACAATGCATTCTTTCCTTAATAACTAGTATCTCATGGGTTTTATTTCCAATAGCAGATTGGCATGAAGACACAGGAAGAAAGAAAAAAAAGGTAAAAGTGTCAACACAAAAGCCTAACTACTCATCAATAGGATTCAACTTCTAGTTGATGCTGTAAAGGAGACAATTCCAACCACACAGACTATACAGATGCAAAAGATATAAAATAAAGGATCTTGGATTTCATTATAAAAATGGTACAATTCTTGAGATTAAAATCAGGTCTTGTTATAGATTTTAGATTACTAATTATTTCCCAAATTAAATCAATACCAGCCTGGGATCTATCTGCCCTCCTTTCCTTCCTTTTGCATCACATTGCTCAAAAACCCATTCAGATATGGACTTTAGCGCTGTCGAAATGGTTATAACTGGAAAAGGAGATTGGGAAGCTCCAGTTTCCCTTCAGAAACATTTGATTGCAGACATGGAGCTGCCAATCAACTGATCGTTGCTTTTTGTAAAGTGAAACAATTCAACATAGGACATTTTTCCACTCAGGGCGCCTATCACAAATTTTACATATTGAATGAATACCATCCTCGCCAGCCATACTTTGTCTTTCATGGATGCATCTTGGCAATTAAACCCAACAAACATGAAGCAGAACAACAGCATCTGAAACAGCTGTTATAGTGTCCCCCAGTGGCAGCATTAAGGACGAGATGTTGTATTCAATTTGGAATGGAGAAGACCTCAGTTTCCCAATTTTAACTATATGGGTGGTTCTAAGATTCTTTAATGCAATATGACAGTGTGATATTCTTACTATTAGCATTTCTGACCCAGCATCTTGCACAGAACAACAATTAATCACTGATCAGCAATTAAATGTTATGACAACCCTATTGGGTTCACAACTCTATAGGTCTGGTCTCTTTCCCTTTGCTGGCTTTATCTTTATTTATCATCTCTTTTGCTAACAATATAGTTTCTATAGCAACAACCATTGGCTGTCAAAATAATGAACGCCACAGAGAGCTCTCCTGCAGTGAAACCCTTCATGCTGACAAATCTAGGCTTTATGATCATTGTCCAGTGTTATTCATTAGCTATCAAATGATCCATTTATTAGAATATACAAGTTACCAACTAATTACTTCTGGAATAGAATAATTGAAACAGGGGTATTGACTTCTTCCTGTATCTAAAAACAAAATCTCTACGTGATATATTATTTGCCTCAGAACATGAATCAATGATCTTAACTACATATGTCTTAAGCTGCATCGTTTGTATTATCAGAACTTGCCATCCACAGTTAAAAACTCTGATTATTTGCACAGAATGCAAAGCATTAATTTTCCTGAGGATAAACTAAAACACGATGATGGCAACTTGATGGCCATATTAGCATTTTTAATTACACCCCATTGTCTGATGAGAAATCTGTGGAGAAATGAAAATTGTAAAAGTCATTACTCTATTTTGTACAGTGACACAAATATGGGTAATTATCTCTCTTATTTAGTGACCATAATCAGCACTGGAAACTTGCTTGTAATCAAAGCAGTCACTAAGTGAAACCATGACAGTGTTTATTATCTTACTTCTACTCCCCTTTGTTTTACTGACCTGCAAAGGTTATATATGCAATGACTGTTCACAAAATTACTTTTTCATCAGATGAGGACTATCTTATACACTATTTGTAAATGATTGGTCATGGGTGTTCATCTTGGAACTGCCAATTCTTTTTTTCAAATGTTTCAAATTTCAAAATTTGAAATCTCCATGAACTCAGGTGCTTGAGTTTTACATTCTTCTCTTCTTTACTTAAGCTGTTGGCCCTCGGTCATCTCCAAAACATCTATGATTGGTACTGCATTATATTACTATACCATATCATTATATTTCTAATGAAGTTGGACCCAGAAGAATTCATCCCATCAATTACTTTACAATGAAAACATAGGAAGTTTAAATTGTATAGTATTAGATTATTTTATAGAAATCTTACCAATTACAAAAATGACTTTATTGGTGCCTTTTTTTGAGAATAGCATGAGTTTCCTAGAGACCTATCCCAATATTTAGGAGACCATGGGATATGGAGAAAGAAGAAGAAACAATGGTTTAGGGATGGGCTATTATATGCAGTAAAATAATGATGTAATTGGTTTATTTATTTTGAATCAAAATATCTAGCTCAGCATGATCTGTCTAGACATAATGATGTTTTTAGACCTGTCAAGTACATGGAAAGGAGACTGTCTTGCATACATTAGCCTCCTGTAGAATTGCTCCCAAATTATCCATTCTGCCTCTCTTACCACCTATTTTATATAAGTGCAACAATGTATTTGTATGGGACAGAAAGTTATTTGTTCTTACTCCTGGGATAAGTCTCTCTGGAATTAATTTGTGTTTTGTTTGCAAAGAATTTGAGAAATATAGGATAACATGCTCATTGTGTCTTCAAGGGGTGATTTGTTCCTTCTTTTAATTTACAAAGTTCAGTAATGTTATTTGAATTACTTGTCATACTAAATTATTAGCATTACAATATTTCTTTATTTCTTTAGCCTATCCTCTCTGCCTTTCTTCCTCTTATTGTTCTGCTATCAGGATTCCATGTATACTTTATAACTTGTACCTGTAGTCAAGGGAAACTCCCGTGGGTATTAGATTCTGAGCAGTTTAAGAATAAGCAGTATAAGTCCAGGACTTCAATAGCACCAATGGGACACATTGTAGTCTTCCATAGGTATCTGATCTATCATTTCCAATATCTCAATCAGTATTGGGATGATGCAAGTCACATAGTTTAGAACTGAGCTCCAGTTTTATGGGGACAATACATTTACATAATTGGTACTTAAGTAAAAAAGAAACCTGGTGACAATCTCATTTAATATTAAATATAATTGTATTAGTTTACATAACTTGTTACATCTTCAACCCCATCCCCATAACTTTAACCTTAAACTGTCTACTGTTGACCTCACCCCATTCCTAAGAGGTCTATAAGGGGCGTACATAAGCATACCAGCATGCCTTCCATCCCTGTCCTACTGTCTCCATTTATTCATACCCATTTCCTGTATTAATATCTATGTTTATACTTATTCTGTTATCTCATACATGTTTGACAAACTAAATAAATAAATAAATAAATAAATAAAAATCAATCAATCAATCAATCAATCAATCAATCAATCAATAAATAAATAAATAAATAAATAAATAAATAAGTTAAAAGAGCCATTGTGATTTAATGGTTAATATGTTTGACTAAGACTAAGACCAAGAACTACTGTAATGCTCTCTACATGGGGCTCCCCTTGAAGAGCACCCGGAGGCTCCAACTGGTCCAGAATGCTGCTGCGCAGGTGATTATGGGAGCATTATGGCGCTCCCATGTAACACCTCTCCTGCGCGAGCTGCACTGGCTCCCGGTGGTCCTCCAGGTGCGATTCAAGCTGTTGGTGACCACCTTTAGAGTGCTCCATGGCTTAGGACCTGGATATCTACGAGACCGCCTTCTGCCACAGAGACCCTCCCACCGGCCAGTACGCTCCCACAGAGAGGGGCTCCTCGGGGTGCCGTCAGTCAAACAATGTCGACTGGTGGCCCCCAGGGGGAGAGCTTTCTCTCTGGGAGCACCTGCCCTCTGGAACGAGCTTCCCCGGAGATACGGACGATTCCGGATTTATGTACCTTCCGCCAGACCCTCAAGACTTTTTTATTTCAACAAGCCAGGCTGGCCTAACTTCTCCAATTGTTTAATTTTAATTTTAATTTTAATTGTATTTTAATTGTTGGGCCAAATTGTTTAATATATTTTAAATTGCTTTTAAATTTCTGTATTCTATGTTTTTTTTTTAACCTTTGGCTATTCACCACCCTGAGTCCTTCGGGAGAAGGGCGGTATATAAATTTAAATATAAATAAATAAATAAATAAATAAATAAATAAATAAATAAATAAATAAATAAAAAGACCATGATTCATAGAAATTCATTGAAAAAGTCTGAGTAGTCTTTTTATTTTCCTTTTCAGCTTCCAGTCAAAGTGGATTTTCTCCCCTATGTTTAATGTTAGACTTATTTAATGTTTGGGTCATTTTTTTTTCTTTTTTTTGTACACTTTTTAAATTATTTTTTTGTCTTTGTTACTGTTGCATACATGTTTTTTCTGTTTTTTTTCTGTTTTATATTTTATTCCCATTGATGTAACATAATAAATATATATTTTTAAAAAAGAAAAGAAAAAGTCTGACTAGTCAATCTGTCACACTGCAATCTACAGTATCACACAGGGCTGCTGTTTTGGATATTAAAAGAAGATCCTGTATAATCTGCCTTGAGTGGTTAAAAGAAAGGTAGGATGTAAATCTAACAAATAAAATAAAATTATACCTTTTTAAAATGAAGTATAGGAACTAATCCTTACAATTATAAAAACGCAGTTCTATTTAGATATTTGCAGGTATTAATTGAAGGCTTTTATATATAATTAATTAGCTCCATATGTTTAAATATTATTTAAAGAAATGGGGAAAGTCTACTGAAATAGTAAAACATGCTTCAATTTTATCATTATCATACAATTTTTGAACAATTGAGTTGAACCTAGGTCATAGAGAATAATATTTCAGACCATAACATGATATATAGAACATTGTATATACCTTTTAAGACACATTTGTAGTGATATATTTCTACATCATCTCTCAGTAGAAATACAATTATGTTACACACAATGTAAAGAATGATACAAACTCAAGTTTTAATAAATGCTTGGACAATCACTTTCCAACTCTGAACATTGCTGTTCCCTTCAACAATACTTTTTATTCTGTATTCTAGTTTCATACCATTTACGTAATTGAAATCATATCTATAAATTACTTATTTGTACCTATAAAACTAGAAGTTTTTTTTTAATCTTATGGAAGCTTGTCTAAACTTTACCAGAAAATTTATGAGTGTTACATAACAAATATTTTATATGCTGTTCATATAAGATAAGCTTTTTCTCCTAGTCCAATAAAATGTAGTCAGTAAACCTTTCTGCATTCTGGTGAGCCATTCAATAAAGCTTTAATTCTTGTTAAAAGTTATAATATCTTTTTGATATTAATATCTCCAGAACATTTCCACTGTTGTTGTTTTGCAGGTCTTCTATTACACATTTTACATACATACATACATACATACATACATACATACATATATATGTTTTTCTTCTAGCCAGGTTTTCCCTACGTAACCAAGGTATATATATATATACCTTGGTTATATATATATATATATATATATATATATATATATATATATATATATATGCATATTCTTTCTAGCCAGGTTTTATCTACGTAAGCTAAGTTGTTCTGCAGCCCTGGTTCTGTGAAATCTCATTCACAAGTTGGGCCTTTTTTTCTGCTGACAAACTGCAACTCTGTGTTGCTCTCTGGGAGACTCAGATAGCTATTTCTGCCTATTAAGGCGTCATCAGTGAGCCACACCCACTTCTCAGATATCCTCCCTGTAAAGGTACAATGTGTCTTTTTTCCTTTTTCGTAGGCTTTTATGTGCATATTCTTTCTAGCCAGGTTTTACCTACGTAAGCTAAGTTGTTCTGCAGCCCTGGTTCTGTGAAATCTCATTCACAAGTTTCTGGGCCTTTTTTTCTGCTGACAAACTGCAACTCTGTGTTGCTCTCTGGGAGACTCAGATAGCTATTTCTGCCTATTAACTTAGCTTACGTAGGTAAAACCTGGCTAGAAAGAATATGCACATAAAAGCCTACAAAAAAGGAAAAAAGACACATTGTACCTTTACATCAGTGGCTCAGTGATGACCCTTAATAGGCAGAAATAGCTATCTGAGTCTCCCAGAGAGCAACACAGAGTTGCAGTTTGTCAGCAGAAAAAAAGGCCCAGAAACTTGTAAATATATATATAGTGTGGGGTTTAAAATTAATTTTTTTTTATTTATTTAATTTTTTTATTCATTTTATATTTTAAATTACTAACATTACAAACAACATATACAATATTTCACCCTGTGCTATACATAAGAAAGGAAGATTTGGTTCTTCGGATATATCCTCATGATCGCCAAAATCCATGTTCTCGGGGTACAGGTACTGAAGCATCCAATTTTCCC
The DNA here is from genome assembly GCF_029215685.1 of Pituophis catenifer annectens. Classification (NCBI taxonomy): domain Eukaryota; kingdom Metazoa; phylum Chordata; class Lepidosauria; order Squamata; family Colubridae; genus Pituophis; species Pituophis catenifer. The sequence continues at coordinate 105,673,134 of NW_027256881.1, forward strand.
AGCGCATAGTCCACAAATGGTTTCCAAATTTTCCAGAAAATATCTTCTTTATAGTCACCATTTCTAATTTTAATATCACATGTCATTTTATCATTTAAAGCTAATTTCCACATTTCACAATACCATTCTTCTATTCTAAAATTCACATCTAATTTCCAATATCTGGCTATTATAATTCTACCCATTATAATCATAATTCTAATCAATTCTTTCTCATATTTTGTTGGTTCTATTTCCTTAATTATCAACAGTAATATAGTTTCTGGTCTCAATATTATTGCTTTCCCCATCATTTCAAATATCATTTCCTCCAATTGTTGCCAAAACTTTTTAACTTTATCACATTTGTACCACATATGTTCATAAGTCCCTAATTCCATGTCACATCTCCAACATTGTTTACTAATTTTTTTATCCATCAATGACAATCTTAATGGAGTCAAATACCATTTCCAAACAACCTGGCCGTGATCGTATAGTGATTAGTACTCTGGGTTGTAGTTTAAAATTAATTAAAGTTTTACAATTGTGGCTCTGGCCAGTTATGCCTGTTCATGCAAAAGGAAAGAAAATTTGTAAGCCTGGCATGATGACAGAATGTTGCTATAATTTCTAGACCATAAATCTGATTATAGTGGCGTCAAAGGAATTTTGGACTCAGTTTGGAAGTTTGAGAATATATCAAAGAAGAGTTTGCCATGACAATTTCTCTGTTCAGAAAATGGCTGCAAAGTGGACAGTCTAAAAGTATCAATTTATTAGAACATTAAACTGGTAAAATTGATTGGTGAGATAGATAACTTAGTCAGAATTTTTGACTTTTAGTCATTTAGTATAAAATACTATATTTTGAGAATACAACTTTCCAGAGAAGCTCTCAGGTTGAAGACAGAACTGATCACTACCCCTAGAATTGGATGTGAATTGTCAGGAGAAACCTTTACCTTTACCTCTATTCAAAAATTTTAGCAAGGGGTTCTCTGCCCGGTTGCTGGGTGGGTGTGGCCATAGTGGGCATGGCCTAGTCGGCCTCCTGCACCATGGTGGGGGAGGCCATTTTTGCCCTTACCTGGCTGCAGAGGATATTTTCGAGCCTCTGGGAGGGCGAAAACAGCCTCCTCAGGCACCAGAGGCCCTCTGGAGGCTGGAAAGGGGCCTGTTCTGGCCTTCCCAAACTTCCAGTAGGCCCTTTTTTTGCCCTCCCCGAATCTCCGTGCGTGCCCTGCACTTACCTGCATCCAAAACAGGCCATGTGGGGACTCCTGGGAGGGGAGGTGGGGTGGGCGGGGCAAGCCAGGAGTGGGATTTGGGGGTTCTCCAAACTGCACACAATCTTAGCTAGAGGGTCTCCTAAACCCCTGTGAACCCCCAGCAGCCCACCCCTGCCTCTATTTGATCTGCTATTATGCTACTTTAATGGTTAAGCAGTTATTCTGGAAAGAATCTTTGGGATCTCTTGACTGTGTCGTTTTAAGCTTCAGCTTACTTTAAGTAATAATAACATAAGTCAGGAAACATGGCCTCTTACTACTCAGGTGTGACTCCAGGTAACTTATAAATGAATATATAGAAAAAGGGGGTTGGAAGGGATTTTGGAGATATTTAGTTCAACCCTCTTCTCAAGCTGGAGACCTTGTACCATTCCAGGCAAACTGTGTTCCAATCACTTTTTCAAAACCTCCAGTGATGGACCACTCACAATTTCTGGGCACAAGCCATTCCACTGATTAATTGTTCTCACTGTCAGGAAATTTCTCCTTAGTTCTAGATTAGTTCTAGATTAATTTCTCCTTAGTTCTGGATTTCAGTTTAATGATCTTCTACTTGTTACTTCTTGTCCTGTCTTCTGCTGTTTTGGTGAATAAATAAAAAACACACACAGCCGAGAGCTTCTCAAGTATTGGAAGACTATTGTGTCTTAAATTTTGGACTTCTTAAACTTAAATTTCCTGATCCTTTAATTCTATGTCTACTCTAACAGGGAGACAGACTAGAGATGTCTAGTCCTTCTTCTCCTTAGATTAGACATAGAATTAAAGGATCAGTTCCAATACAATACTGAGTGTTTACATCCTTCAAGTGTGAGAATTGTCAATTTAGTTCCATTCTCTGCTTCTGTTCTTTAACCAGCTACTGATCTTACAGACCTCTTGACTGCCAAGTTTCACTGAGTCACTTTGATGAGAGAGCTTTTTGAGGTAAACAATGACTACTGAAGTACCCTGGCAACATATGTTCTTATTATTTGTTAACTTTTATATCTCACCTTGACCTCTAGATATATATTTTAACAATTCATATTGACCTGCATTTAGGATTAGTAGCTATGTGTCTGTGAATGCCATTTGCTGGGAAGCAGCAGCAGCAGCAAATCACTGACTTCATATCTTAATTTTGTATTTCTCAGGTTTATCTACCACACTTGACTACTGAAGGGGACCAGCTGTTGAATTCGATAACCTTTGGTCTGATCCAACTGGGCTATTGTGTTTTTGTGCTGATACTGTGATTTCCCCATATTTGTTCTCTTTATCTCTGTTCTGCTCATTTTCAGGGATAGTACATCTCTGAATGAATGGTAGTTGGCCATGGGAGGTATTTCAGCACAATAAAATTTACCAGTGCTGATTTGTCCGTGCAATTTTTCAACAGCCTTAGATTAACATTGCTACTCAGAAGGCCTATTTTCATGGTGAAAATCTATAAGGCAGTTATTATAGCTTTAAAATGTTCGTAGCCATTCAAATTGTTGACTCAGTAGATCTCTCGAATCTCTGATATATTTCTGGAAACTTTTTTTCAACATGGCAGAACATTTGATTTTGAAGTACTACAGTAGAGAAAATATATGTGAAAAAGAAGACAAATTTATGTCCATCACTTATAAATTTCCTCTTTAGTCTTCAGCCGGAATTTGTAGGGGAAAAAATGAATCTGTATTTGACATTATCATTTTTTTCTCAAATCTCTTTGACATTCATGGGATGTTGGTTTACCAACATCTTTTACAGTTTTTCTAAGGTTTTTCAACTGCCCCAAGAAAGCGAAGCTGAAAAAGGATTTACAATGTTTAATTCTAGCATATATAGATCTTAGATCTATATATGGAAAAGAATAGAAGATCTCCAACTCTGGATCTCTTCCAACTCTGTTATTCTGTAATTGTGTTCTGGCAGGTTGATTAACAAGGCAACACTTTTTCAATCTTTTCTTCTTCTTCTTCTTGTGCCATATCTGTTATCAGACATTGGCAATCATGCTGGTGATCCTATTTTTATCAACAGCCACACGAAAAAGTGCTGTTGAGTTTTGTCCAAACCAGTCTCTTAGATTTTGAAACTATGATGTTCTTCTTCTGCCTGGACCTCGTTTGCCTTCAATCTTTCTTTGGAGGATTAAATGAAGTATGCTGTAATTTTCTGGGTGTCGCATCACATATCCAAATCTTTTGCAGGTGTAAATCCCAAGATTTAGAAAGTCTCTAGTGTCTAAATAACATGATAGGGAAAATATTTGCTTTTTGAAATAAGAAAGCAGGACATACCATTTCCCTTCCCTCCCCTTCTCCTCTCCTCCAGTCTTTTGACTGCATAAATCACCTCTTGCATTTCAAGGATCATTAAATCACGGCCATTTGTAATGCAGTTATAGTTAGCAGACTACTTTCTGGGCTGCTTGGTAATTTGCTTGTTAATATATTAGCACAATGCATTGATCAAGTGGCTAATCCAATCACTCGCTTCTTATTGATTCATAATCGAGCACGCTGCCCACGATCACTTTCTTTTTTGCTTACACCTAGCAAATGCCAAATAGGTTTTCTCACACCTAATTAGCTTATGAAATAAGCCAAACATTTTCTTTTGTCCTTAAGGCTAAGATCAATGAAGAGCTTTTAGGCCTAAATTTGGATGATTCCCCCCCCCCAATCAGTTGTTCCCCTCCGCCTTATTTTTGTGTCAGCATTCCAGTTCTCAGTAAAATGAGCACTTTTAAAGACTTTCTAGTCTGAAGACATCTGAAAAGCAGCTGCCATGTCTGAAATGCTAGAACAGCTGTAAACAATCAATCACAATGGCAAGGAATTCTGGTCTGTATATTGGCATGTAGTCTATCATGCCACAGGAAAAAAAAATAGAGACATAAATGATCCAGAGGTCAGAGGTATCGCAAGCCTGTGAAATGGAACATGGTCTATATTTCATCAAAAAAGGGTCTAATGATGCAAGGCACCTTTCCAAATTTTGTACCTTCCAGATGTGCTGCGCTGTTTTCCCCTTCATCCTCAGCAGCATTGCTGAGAATAATAATAATAAAAAATGTTCGCATCACCCTTCTGAAGGACGCCAAAAAATATCTAAAGGGTGATCTTCCAAAGTGCCCTCAACTTAAGAAATATCCTCCAGTTATTGATTTTATTCCTTATTATTAAATGAATAGGAGTCATACAATAACAAACTTCTCATATTGTTTCTTGATGTCTCACTTGCAGAGACTAGAGTATTAAGTTAGAGATGCCAAATTTCTTGAAACCACAATCACTTTAATCATGGGCATACAGTATTATACCTGGTAGTGACAAAGTACTTGTGAAATCAATCACTCTGTGAGAATCTTGGTTGACCTGAAATGGTGCTGAAAATAATGGAAGGACTCAGTGGTTGGGATCTAAAGGTGTTTGTGTGAGTTGAAGAGCACCAATATAAAGAATAGAATAGAATAGAATAGAATAGAATAGAATAGAATAGAATAGAATAGAATAGAATAGAATAGAATAGAATAGAATAGGGAACAGAACGGAACGGAACAGAACATAATGGAATGGAACAGAACAGAATAGTAGAATATAATTCTTCTGAGATTTCAATTCTTTTCATGCTTCATCCTGTGCCAGGACAAAGGATCCTGCAACACTTAGGAGCAGCTTTAGGTACAAAGAGTTGTAGCGGGAGGTAGAATTCAGAGAGACCCTCTATGAAGTGAAATTTACTTGGCTATCTCTCAACCTATCCCACTCTATTTCAGGAACATTTTTATTATATGTATAACATATAATATGTTATAGCCGCCCTGAGTCTTCGGAGAAGGGCGGCATATAAAAATCAAATTAAAAAAAAAATGTTAGACATCAGCAAAAGAATATTCTGTATAAAATTCTAGTACACACACTGTTTTGCTCTCACATGCTCACAAACCGAAAAATTGGTTTCACGAAAGGAGCCAATTCTTCCAATTCTTCATTGTTTCCAATGAAACAATCTGCTTGTGACCATCATAGAATTCTCATTGGTTTAATACACTAGCCCTCTGCATTATATGTGCAGCAAAAATTTGAGGTGGGAGTGTCAGGACAAACTCTCTTCAATGACACATAACAACAGTGCAACCGGCAGCAAGAAAGAACAGGGGGAAAGTAGCATTGCAGAGCTGAGGTAAGGTTGGTGTGAACAGAGTTTGAGAGTGATAGGGAACAACAACAGATTTTGCATGTGCAATCTCTTTACAGATTAATGGATGCCTCCACTGTGCTGGAGCAATGGGATGTTACTCATGCAGAGCACAAATAACCCCCTGTTGTGTAAGTGTCGCTCTGAACTGTGGATCCAGCTGTCCATCTTTCAGGATAGTTTCCCCCCTCCCTTCTTCTGTGTGTGCATTCATGTTTTGAATGGATATTTTCCCATTTAGTAAGGGGGGGGCGGGGTGTCTGCAAGGAACAGAACAATAGTACAGTAATAATGATAGCTGCGATTAGTTAATGAAAACAGAAGGATCTTTGGTTTCCCTGCTTCAGCTTGCTGTCAGAGCTATTGTATGCAGCAAAATGACATTTGTTTCTCTTGAATCATTTTTTCCCCCATGGACTTATTTAGATGACTACAATTTCCATTTTCCTTGTTATCCTACCCTCTTTAAATTATTTAAAGTTATAATTGAATATAAGCCAGGTAGTGTTTAGAATAATATGCATTTTTATATTAGTGAAGTTAAACTATTACTAAAATAATTAGGTTAAATGTTTTTTGAAGCAAACATGTTCAGATGGAAACAATTGCTTTGGTAATGTTTCCAAGCAGGTTTTGCCAATGCTGATTTTTCCAAATGTTATTTCTAAATAGCAGGAAACAGTGTACAGATGAGGATAGTGATGGTAGTGGTGATGATGATGATGATGATGATGATGATGATGATGATGATGATGATAATGATTAAGGGACTGGAGGTTAAAACATATAAAGAACGGTTGCTGGAATTGGGTATGTCTAGTTTAATGAAAAGAAGGACTAGAACTGACATGATAGCAGTGTTCCAATATCTCAGGGCTGCCACAAAGAAGAGGGAGTCAAGTTATTCTCCAAAGCACCTGAGGAGCAGGACAAGAAGTAATGGGTGAAAACTAATCAAGGAGAGAAGCAACCTAGAACTAAGGAGAAATTTCCTGACCGTTATAACAATTAATCAGTAGAACAATTTGCCTCCAGAAGTTGTGAATGCTCCAACACTGGAAATTTTTAAGAAGATGTTGGACAACCATTTGTCTGAAATAGTATAGGATTTCCTGCCTAAGCAGGAGGTTGGACTAGAAGACCTCCAAGGTCCCTTCCAATTCTATTCTATTCTATTCTATTCTATTCTATTCTATTCTATTCTATTCTATTCTATTCTATTCTATTCTACTCTACTCTACTCTACTCTACTCTACTCTACTCTACTGTAGGAAATGGTGTTGCGATAGAGCAGGGGTGTCAAACTCACCTTGTCACAGCGGTGTCATGTGACGTATCAGGACTTCTTTCCCCTTTGGTAAACTGCGTGTGGGCGTGGCCAGCATGTGACGCATCCAGCCCGCAGGCTGGGAGTTTGACAGTCCAGTTATAGAGAATTCCCCAGTTTTATAGGACTACTATTTCAGATTATCATCCTACATCCTTTTTATTACTAAATGTGTATATGCATGGATGTGGTCCGCTTTTCCTTTTTATTCAAAGCTATAGGAAGTTGTTGAGAGATGTTATCCAGCAGCAGGAATCCTAATTATGCAGATATTTAGTTAGGTACCTTCACCCTTGACCAGTTGGGAGATGTATTAGAATTCTCAATTTAATGTCTTGGAGGCTGCCAGAATTTAGATGGGGACAATAGGTTCAGTCCCACCAAATAGAATTGCTCCTGATACAGAAAACAGCCAATTTGTCCCCAGACCAGGAGACTATGAGTTCTAGTCTCCCATTATACCATGAAAGCCAGCTGGGCCAGTCACTCTCTTTCAGCCTGGCCACCTCACAGGAGTGAAGAAAATAGGAGTAGTAGGTATGTTCGCTGCCTTGAATTATTTTATAAAGATAATAAAAGCTGGATAAAAAAAATAAATAGAATTAGTTCTTGTCTTATTCTCAGGCACTAAGGAGAGTAAATCCACGTTCTCCCTGTGATAGCTTTTCAAGTATTGGAAGATTACTAACATATCTCCTCTTAGGTTTCTCTTCTTTAGGCTAAACATATCCAGTTCTCTTTACTCTTCTTCTTAGGATTTGACCTCCAAGCCCCTTGCTATTTTTGTTGTTCTTTTCTACCTAATTTTCAGTAACTTTCTTGTATTGTAGCAAGCAAGCAAAACTGGTCAGAGTATTTCAAGTATGGGGTTTTTTCCCTACTTAACTCAATTTTTTAAATCTGTCAACCTAATGACTATTAGATGGCAACAAGTAGTTCCTCTCTCCCTCTCCCACCCCTCTCTCTCCCCTCTAAATTTGTGATTTCAGGTGCAGCTATTATAAGTATTCTTTGAGCTAGAATTCAAGAAAGGGATTTTAGTGTATGTGTGAAAGAGAGATTCAGTTAGGTGATGTCAGGCACATTTCCATAATTTATTAAAACTGATTGTTGGTTTGTTAACTGATGACCCTATTAACATCTCCACTTGGTCATCAGGAAGCAGTCACTCATTCACCCACAATGGGCAATCATCAGCTGTCAGATCATACCTTTACAATCATCAACTATCCAAGAGAAGATTTCATTACACATAGTTGAAGACTCAGATCTCTGATCACTTGCTGAACTTCACTGCCAAACTCCTGATGGCTTTTATTTGTTCACTGAGTGAGCTCACTTCCTGAAAATTACCCTGACAACTCCCTTTGTTCTTCTCTATCTTTTACTGGTGATTTAAAAAGGGGTAGAATAAGTGATATTAAACCATGATTGTAGGGTGCATCCTGGAAGATATTGTAAGGAATGAATGCAAAGAACACTACTCATGATCAGTGGGTGGCCTAGGATAGTGGAGAATCTAGGCCAGGGGTCCCCAAACATGGCAGCTTTAAGACTTGTGGACTTCAACTCCCAGAATTCTCAGGCCAGGATAGCTGGCCAGAGAATTCTGGGAGTTGAAGTCCACAAGTTTTAAAGCTGCCAAGTTTAAAGACCTCTGACCTAGGCCATCCAAATTTTGGAGAACTACAAACTCCAGCAATCCTCCTCTTGACTTGCAAGGAACTGCAGTTCAGAAGCATTGGGGGGGGGAGCAAATTCCTCTTTACTTCATCACTTCTCAAAATTTCCATGTATGGCTGGGAGAAACATAAGCTGGAAACATTCCTTGACTAAAACAAAAAACAGAAACCAAACTTTAAATAAGACACCCTCCTCTATCAACTATTCAAAGTCATCCTATTCAGTCTTTTTCCTGAAAGTGTAGGGAGCTCAAAATAGGGAGACAATGGGGGTAAGGACCCCAGCCTATTCTTGCCTTGCTCCAACCGCCTAGCTTCAAGAAGACTGAAAAATCTATCCTCGTATCTCCTTCAGTATGGCTTTCCACATGATTCAGGACCCATGAAAAGCAGGGACCCAAATTGCCTTCTAATGGTTAGAAATATGGCTCCTCTTTATATCTGCTGGAAAAAGGAGGAGCAACTCCTTTCCGTCCTCTCTGTGTGTTCAGGTGAATGTGTGAATTAGGCTAGTGTCTTGGCGGTATCCTTGGTTGAGTTTGGAAAGAAGGGATTTGGTGAAAGTGAAGAGTATTTCACTTAGTGAATTTGACAGCCAGGCCAGACTGAAACAACCACTTTCAACTTAACCTTCTATGGAGAGGGAGAGGGAAAGAGGGAGAAGGAGAAGGAGAGAGTGAGATTGTTGCAAATACTTGTGGAGTAAGACATGTTTCCCCTTCCTCCCCCTCTTTCCATGCTTCCTCCCCCTCCTCATTGATCACACCTGAAATCTCGGATATTGTTGGCAGAAGGTGGAAGGAGGGAAGATGTCAGGGGCACCAGTAGCTTGTTGCTATACCGAATCACCAAGTCTGGAGGCCCAGCAGTGTGCCAATTCCCACAGTCTGTCAAGCAAAGAGGCTGTGGAGGGAACCCTGCAGCGTCCAGAGTCCCTGCTCAGACGGTCAAGCAGCAGCCTCATGGCCTGGCTGTCACCAAAGGGGCAGCTGACAAAACAACCTGTCTGGCTGCTACATTTGGAGTCCAGCTGAACGGAAAAGGGAGCAGTGTCAATCACTGTACAATGTGAAACATAATCGCAGGCGGTTGCTGGGTTTTAGTAGCTATGCTTGTGATTGACACTTGCCACTTTTAAATGATGGGAAAGGACAATTTGGCTTATCAGAGGCAGAGCACAGATTATGAACAGAAAGACTGGAAGAAGATGTATTCACATGGGCGTGCACGTAGGACCAACAGTGACCCATCAATGTAAGCTTGCGCATGGCTAGGGATACAGTTAATTCACTGCCCAATTAAAGCCAATGAATTTACTCTGTGGTGTGAATTAGCTTTTATATGGTTCAAACCCTGCCTTGCCTTTAGTAAAAGATTCATTAAACAGGATTCTCAGACTATTGTAGAAGAGGTCCCTGATCATTTATGGCTTCTTCTTCTATGAAGAACGGTATCTTATAGACAATGTATAAATTAATCTACCTGTCCCTTAAAATGTCTACAAATCAATAACAATAACAGAATAACAGAGTTGGAGAGGACCTTGGAGGTCTTCTAGTCCAACACTCTGCTCGAGCAGGACACCCTATACATTCTGGACAAATTGCTGTCCAATCTCTTCTTAAAACCTCCAATGATGGAGCACCCACAGCTTCTGGAGGTAGGTCGTTCCACTGGTTAATTGTTCTCACCATCAGGACATTTCTCCATAGTTCTAGGTTGCTTCTTTTCTTGATTAGTTTCCATCCATTACTTTTTGTCCTGCTTTCTAGAGCTTTGGAAATAGATAGTGTCCATCTTTTCCTGATCTGATGGGAAAAGAGCAGAAATCATATTACATAAGCAATAGAAATCTTGATAATACTAATTTTGAATTTGTAATGTTTTTGCCTTTCTGTACTTTCTATTGTATAATGTCCATTCTATTCCAACTTTTACTCATTTGGGGTTTTTTTTTCTGTCTTTCATAAAGATACAGCATCCCATCTTTCCTGTTTCATGAGATAATACGGTATGAAAATGCAAAAGGTTGCTTTTGGGTTGGTGTGCTAGAGTTACCCATAGTCCATTGGCATCCTTCAGTCTCAAGAGACGATGGTATCGTGCTCTGGAAAGAGGTCCTAAAACAGCATCTAGTGTGACTAAAAAGGCCAATTCGAGAGTGGCAATCCCTTCCACATGGAGGGCAGATACATTCTGTCCCCTGCCCAGCCCCCAGTTTTCGCTGGTTCCGGGACTGCCTCTTTGCCTCAGCCTGCCGAACAAGTATATTGTCGAATTGGAGAAGGCCATGCTGCGTCTTTAGCCTTCAAGCTGAACGATTGGAGGTCAAGGTTTCCCAGTTGTTAATGTCTATTCCCAGGGCCTTTAGGTCCCTCTTGCAGATATCCTTATATCGCAGCTGTGGTGTCCCTTTGAGGCGCTTTCCCTGCACTAATTCTCCATACAGGAGATCTTTTGGAATCCGACCATCAGCCATTCTCACGACATGCCCAAGCAAGCGTAGACGTCGCTGTTTCAATAGTGTATACATGTTAGAAATTCCAGCACGTTCCAAGACTGCGCTATTTGGAACTTTGTCCTGCCAGGTGATGCCAAGAATTCATCGGAGACAGCACATATGAAAGATGTTCAACTGACTGATCACCCATAGTGATCAGTCAGTTATTATCGGGAAGCACACAAAGGAAAATAAAAGATAACGTCTCCTTTGGTTCTTTCGATCATGTGCATGTCCATGATGTTTTCTTTGCAACACTGAAGTGGTTTGCCTTTCCTTCTTTTGAATTTATAGTCGGGGGAGAGGGAAATTTCCCAGTCTAGACTACTGCCTTGACTTCCATTCAAGTACAAAGCTGCTTTACCTTTTCTGAGGTCAACCAAAATGAGTTAGATGCTGCCATCTGGAAAACTGAAGGCAAACTCCTCCCCTGGTGTTTGCTGTGTAACAACTGTCCCTTAGAGACAGACTGCCTCTGAAAATGTAAGTTCCATTTAGCTCTTATGGTTAACAGCCTTTGACAGGCTTACTGCCTTTGAATCTGTGTGATGAACTTTAAAAGTAATATAAGCAAGGTGCAAAGAAGTTCTTTGCCTTTGTGTCATCTGAATTTAATGTCATTTTGTTTCATTGATTGATTCCCACAAGACTATTAAATATGGAACTGAAAGTTATCTATACCACCGAACTCAGAAGAGTCACAACATCATCCCAAAAAGTATTTTGAGATTGATACATAATTGGGATAAGACAAGCGGCCACATGGAACTGCCAGATACAAGAATGCCTGCAAAAATTGTATGATGCCCTTCAGACTACTGGTTCTACCAAAGCTGTTTATTTACTGTATCTTTTGTTTTTAAAAGAAGAAGCCAGCATGCTACAATTCAGTTTTAGCCTTTAACATAATATTTTTTAAAAAAAATTGTTCCCATTGGCATCCTTAAAGGAAGAGCTTTATTTGGAAATGCATCCATTTTCCCAGAAAAAAATCAACAGCCTTATCATCCTGTTCAGAGTTCATCTTTCCACTGTCTCCTCCAAATTTTGGAAGATTGAAAAATTATTCATTGATACTGAATGATACTAGCTTGTTCACTAGTTGTGCATTTTATTATCCAATACTGAATGTGTCCAGCAAATCTTTTGGTGAACATCACTCCCTGTATCTTAGGATAAGTGATGTCAGTAAGTAATAGTTCCACAATATAATATAACAGCCTGAAGATGCCACTGCAGGGCCATTTGAGTTGTGAAGAGAAAGGCTGATTCATCTGCATATAGAAAAACCAAAATCAATTTATCACTTAATTCAATATTTTATAGTTTGGGTTATGGATCTGATGTCAGAATTGAAAAGGTGAGGAACAACCTTGCTTCACTCCTTTTAGAATGAAAGTTGGCAATGTAGAGGCAACCTGGAGAATATCTAATATGCACTGAAATAGTTTCATATACACTTTGATAATAAAAAATAGGAGTTTTCAGTCAATGAAACTGGTTGCCAGCTTCATCTAAAAGATTGGGCTACTTTGATTGATTATGAAGGCATTATCTAACAATCGATTTGGTTTTAGCTTTTTTGTCAGAATAAGTTATAAATTTTAAATAGGATTTGGGTAGATTTCTGGTGCAATTTAGTTGTAATTTTCCTATTCTTTATCCTTTTTCACTTCCTTTTCTTTCAACAGGGTTGGTAAAACACAGGTATTGTCTAGTTGAAGCCTCCTTTTGGGAACACAACCAATATATAAATAAAATTAATAAAGTATCATTAATAATTGTACAATTGCATGCCAAGTATTCTTTCCCCTCATAGCATTTTTAACATTTTTACAGGAATGTGTTAATGTATCTAAATCACCTTCCAGGAAACCTTGTTAAGTAGAACAGGTCAAGGCAAGTCCTACTTAAAGGTATCACTCGTTGCAATTAGTACTTCATAAAAAATAGAAATCATTGAGATTATAATACATCAAAGACCATAACAATGTCAACCAGAAATCTTTTGAGTTTATCTGAACATGCCAAGCAAATTTCCAGTATTTTTAAGTGCATAAAATTTATGTACCCCATATACTTCAAAATAGCTGACATAAAAGTCTGTAATCCTTTGATCAAATGTTTTGGAAATATGCCTTAATGCATGGACAATCTGGAGTAATAATGCTTCCACCATTCTAAGGCATACTTAATTTTCAACATCACATGCAGATTTGAAAGATAAAAACAGATAGGGTTCTACATTTTCTCCTACTGCAGTAAAAACACAGGTGCTTGCAAATTGATATAAGCTGAGGGAGTTAGTCTTCTGAAAATTCAGCAAGGCAAAACAAATAGGTCTGATTCTTTGACATATAAAGGCCTTGTGGTATTTCCATTATCACCTTAGTCACCTGATCCATCTAAAATGCAATAAAACTAGGTAAGTGGAGAACTGAAAAATGTAATAATAAAATGTAATAAAATGTACTAAAATAAGAGTTAAAAGCAATGTTGAAATAAGAGATAAAAAAATTAATCTAAAAAGGCCTCACGATGACAATGAAACAGTATTATTTACTGTTTTATTTTATTATTTTATTTTATAGAATGTGTACATGGCCTTCATGATTGGAGACATCTTCATGGAGAAAAGGGGTGAATTTAACATGGAATAAAGTTTTATTCGTTTGTTCTAAAGACCCCTGCTCATAATTTCATTTATCTCTTGTTTCCATAACAACATATGGTCTTTGGAAGTTCTTGACTTATTAAATCACATCAATAAAGCTTATTATTTCCATATTTATTTTGGAGTCTTATTTGTTCATTGGTTTTATGAAGACCAATGTAGACTAGCCTTTGTCAAAAGCTTAAATAGTCTATACCAGGGCTGTCAAACTCCAGGCCCACAGGCCGGATGCATCACACGCTGGCCACGCCCACACCCGGTTTAGCGAAGGGGGGCAAAATCCTGATACATCACATGACAGCACCATGACAACATGAGTTTGACACCCCTGGTCTATACATTCTGACTGCTGGACTTCACAAGGATCTCCCAGCAAGAAGAAGCAGTATGTTCTGCCCCAGCTACGGACCCCAAAGAACGCAGCACACACAAAGTCCGTGCAAACCTTAGTTTACTAATTAAGGACTACTAATGAGCTTTCTTAGTAGTTGTTCAAACACAGGTACAGTTTAAATCAGTCTTTTTTGAACAAGAGCTGTTAATTTAACTTCATTAACAGCCGACAAGAATCCAAAGAATAATAACTCAATTCTGAGGCACAGTATTTCAAATAACAGAAATCTTACTCTGGTTGGCAGAATGCCCAGAAGCAATTTGCAGGAAAACTGACAAGAGAGAAGCAAGAGCCAATCAAATGTTTCTGGAATCAAGACGCGAAGGAATATGAACGAAGTTGTTTCCTGCAAATTGCATCATTCCTCGTCCTTCCTTAAATAGGCTAGGGGAGTGGCAAATTAGCCCCAAGCCTTACTCTCAAGGAGACCTCCTCCTGAGGAGCCACTCCTGCCTTTAACAGCTCTGCGCGCTTGTGCATCAAGAAGAGGCTCCTCCTCTTCTTCCTCTTCACTTATGGGAGCTTCTGGAGGTTCTGAAGGCCCTGGCTGAATCTCTGCCTCTGGTACCACATCTTCTCCAGCCTCTTCATTGTCTGACTCGAGTGCCAGCTGCACAGAGATTCAGCATCACCACACCAGCCTCCTCGCTGTTGGAATCAGCTACTAGCTGCACAGGCCGCTGACGGGCCACAACACAGTATGAATCAGGGGTGAAATTTACTTACCTTCCCTACCAGTTTGGAAGTGTGCGCTCCATGGAGTGCCAACTTCCGAACCGGTAGGGAAGGTAAGTTGATTTCACCCCTGCTATCCACTCATCCTAACCTTATAGAAAATTATATTGGCATGACTGTTGCTGATACATTATCCCCCACTGTTAATCCATGTCTTGATTCTACTGTTACTGTTCTGGTTCCCAATGAGGAATCTTGATTTTCCATGAGCAATGTATGAGGAAAAAACTGGTTGAGTCCTCTAGTTTGCCTGTCCTCCTTCTCCAGCTGAGGGGATCTCAGCTGGAGAAGGGAAAAACATCTCATGTCCAGCTGAGGGGAAAAACATCCACCCACAATGACACAGCAGCTGGATTGGGACAGATCTGGCTGCAGATTTCTGCCCATCTTCTTTAGGCCCCTTCCTGTGTTCCTCCTTCTCCAACTCATTGTGTCACAAATTAAGCTGAAAAAGTAAAAGACAAAAAAACGGAGTCACAATTGGAGCTGAGTCACTAGCAGCATTTTTACATGATTCATTTTCCCATCTTCTATTTCTTTATACAGACAACATATGCCTATGTCCTGATTCTTACAAGCTTTGTTTAGGAAGCAATGGAGGGTTTCAACTCAGTTTTTTGCTGTTGAAGCAATCTAACACGTATTACTAATCATTCTGCCAATGGCAATTAAGTGACACTGAGAAGGTGAGATTCCACCAAGCTTCTATTAGCCAATTTGTACAATTTGTACCCCACCTCTCTGATCTCTGGATCGTCTCCTACACTTTCTTTTTTCTGTCTCCTTCCCCAAAGCAATGGCTGCACCTCTTTCAGACCTACACAAATTCCAGGTTGCCACACAACAGATCCCACATTTCCTGTCTTTAAAACCTGATTTTCCACTTCATCTGCTACTTTTGCCAACCCACAAAATGTATTCTTAGTTTGGAAAGGTGGCAGGTAAATAGTAGGTTAACTCAGTTGATCTGTAGATCTATCAACCTGAGAAATATCTCTTTGCTGATACATACACCATACATCACCATCAGCTGTTAAGAAACCCAACCAACAGCTGATAGTTCTGAGAGGCCTGCATAGGGAAGAGAAGACACCACTCTGTATAAACACCGCAGTATCTATTTCTTGTTATTGCTCCTTTTGAGTCCACCCATGCAAAACCCTTGAACAAGTCCTAGAGAGATGGCAAAACCCATCTAGCCATCTGTTAAAATTGGCCTTATCCAGCCCCAAAAACTATTCTTTGTTAAGGAGATTGGTTGTTGGTGATGGTTTTCCTGCCAGGTGGTGATGCTTGATGGGAAGGGAGATTCTTTCCTTATCCTGTGTGTGTCAATCTTAAACAGGTTTGATAGAAATAGAGGTGGGGTGGGGTACCAAATGTCAAGTTAGTTTTCAGGTGGCTGAAGGACTAGAGCATAGTCATAGCTCCTGAAAGACCAACAGAGTTATTATGTCTGTAGCTTCATAGCACTTCTAAGAGGACGGTACCATTTCTAGCAATATATGGTTGCACTAATTCAAACAATTTGGATGTACAGTAGGAGAGAGAAAGGCAGGGAGATGGAAAAGAATAGCTTTTTTTTTTGTCATAGACCAGCATAGACCAGCATGTTGGATGCATAAGTTATGTAGCCAAATCACACTGTGATTTGTATCTGTGTACCTGTGGAATCATTCACAGAAACCATTGGTGGGGAAAGAATCTGGAAGATTTTCATAAAGATTACACACACACACACACACACACACACTTATATGTTTATATACATATATGTGTGTGTGTATACACACACAGAGAGAGACATTTGAAGAAACCTTGAAAACTGCTGAAATAATTAATTATTTTGTTGCTCCAATGTAAGAGTAATAACAGCATTAATCAGTTTGCCGTATCAGTCTGACTCTTTATACCAAGGACTCAGCTATTATTGATAATTTCCTTTGAATGGAAAATGCTACTCATCATGTATTTAAAAAAACCCAAAACTCAACCTTTTTAGTCAATTGAGTTCATGAATCTCTTTCCTTCCCTGTATTTATTTACTTATTATTGTTTTCTAGTACATTTCCCCAATGCTTGAACTACCCTAAAATCTTTCTTCAGCATAAAATCAACATTTTAAGATCAGAATATAATCTTAATATAAACTTGGGGGGAGGGGGAGATAGTGAAGAATCTTTAATTTATGAAACTGAAGAAGTGGACTTATATAAATCTCTCTAGGGCTTTAATGGGGGATATCTGTAATTCTCTGAATTGTATTCCTTTCACAGTGATATTTTGTAATTCCATTCTATTACCCTTGCTTAACATTAATGAGATAAAAAGATCGCATTATGGCGACTGATGTTCTTCAAATTAAATGCGTGTTTCCATGTACAAAGCTGCCTCCTAATTTAAAAAACATAGCATGTAACATAGACTCATGACCACGGTCATCACTCAACTGAAGCCAGATCGCATTTTTTATCTATTCATTGGATTTAACAAGGCGTGAGATGGAAGCAGAATACCAAGTGTGTCTAGATTATCGCACATCCCCCCATTTGGCCAATTCTTGGCACTCTCAACAAGGAAACTGAGGCTTCGCCGTTGCCATAGCAATAAACCTCAAGGTCAAAGGGGCATATGGAAGGTCAGGCAATGACAAAGGAACATCTGAGAGGCCATCTGGATGAGTGACCTGACATAATTAGTCATTAATCCCACTCTTGGGAACAATAGAGTGAGCTGGGAATGTGTTTGGACTTTGATCGTGGTCAGGGTGATCTCGGAGGGAAGGGAAGAGAAAGCTAAGCAGATTACCCTGGCATTCTGTTAACTAAAGAACAGCGAGCAGAAGTGGCCAGTGGCATATGCATCTCACATGTGCTACCTTTTCCTTCAGTTACTATTAGGCCTCTTTCCAGAGCCATGTGGCTCCTGGATTAGTTCAGGAGAGATTTTCTTTTTTTACAGTGTTCAATGAAAAGAGAGCAGTAGTTTACTTAAAATTCTCAGGCAACAGATGGGGAAAAAAAACCCAGAGCCCAAAGCACCAGGCAGCTTGCTTTACAGGTGTCAATATTTACTAAGCAGACTTTGCTAGCATCCCTTTTGGGGGAAAAGAAGAGAGGATAGTTAATCAGGAAAACAATAGCAATCAGCCCTGTTGTCTAAAACAGAACGATTAGAATTAAAAGATGATGGATGGAATGGTAAGAACTACTCCTTGGCATCTGTCTCATGCCCACCCACCCACCCCTTTCACCCTTTCCTTTCACTCCCATCTGCACTTGCATGTCATGTTTTATTATACAGACCCAGGCTTTGATCAGAAGATAACCTTCATGTGTAGCTTGGGGTTTTTCTGGTGGGAAGAGTAGGTGATGTGCCATGATGGATCACCTCCATTTTTTTTTTATAGGATGTGAGAACAATAATAGGCTGTGTTAAATCTGGGAATAGTTAGACCTCCTGAGATTGTTTCTCCCTCTTGGAACAAAAGATTTTCATTATTTTAACAGGACTAGGCTGAGGATGCTAGTTAAATAGAATAGGGAGAGCTGGGAGAGAAAGATGCATGGTAATCAAAAGTAGAAAGATTCATGCAATTCTGCACAAAATATGCAGTGTTACTTGTTTCTTTCTTTCTGTCTGTCTTTTACAACAGTCCTTTGCTATCCTGTCAATATCTATGATATTTATTTATTTTTAAATTTATTTTGCTACCTGTCTTACACAGAATAATCCTGGGTGGCTCATAATAATAATAATAATCGGGGAAAAAGCAGAATACATGTAGCCATCCTCGAGTTATGACTATAATTGAGCCCAAAATTTACATTGCTAAGTGAAACATTTGTTAAGTGAGTATTGCCCCATTTTATGATCTTTCATTCCACTGCAATTGTTAAGTTAGTAACTCCGTTGTTAAATGAATCAGGCTTCCCCATTGACTTTGCTTGTCAGAAAGCCACAAAAGGGGATGGCATGGCCCCAGGACATTGCAACCATCATAAATATGAACCAGTTGCCAAGCATCTGAATCAGGGGTGGGTTCTACTTATCTTTACTACCGTTTCACATCGTGCCCGCATGCGCATATCACTTCTGATGACATCCGGGTCAGTGGGCAGAGCCTCCCACCGGTTTTACTACCGGTTCTTGCGAACCGGTCCGAACCAGGAGGCAACCCACCACTGATCTGAATTCTGACCGTGTGATCATGAGGATGCTGCAACAGTCGTAAGTGTGAAAAACAATTGTGTCACTTTTTTCAGTGCTGTTGTAACTGTGAAGGGTCACTAAATGAACTGTTGTATGTCAAGGACTACCTGTAGATAAAAACCAAGCAATTCACAACAAGACCCATATTTCTCAATCACACTGCCACAACATGCCATCAAGTCTACCTATTTAGCATTTGCTAAGTGCACGTCTAGCCCAAATCCTTGGTAAAGAGCCAGGTCTTCAAAGCCCCCCCAGAAGTTCAATAGGATTGGGGTTTTCAGACTCTCAGGGAGGAGGCCCTTCCAAAAGGGTGGAGCATTTACGGAGAAATGCTGAGGGCCCATCAGATGGCAACATTTAAAGCAAAGGACCAGAACTCTACGCAACATATCTAACCTGATGGGAAACTACTCTCAGGAAGACATGGACCTTCATGTAACTTGGCCCTGCACCATTTAGAGCTTTAAAAGTGACAAAGAGCACCTTGTATTGGACCCAGAAGGAAACTGCAATCAGCTCAAACAACAGCAACTGAACATGGGCAAATTGTGAAGTACCCCAATTATTATCATTATACTTAAATATCATAATTGTATTTAGTTACTTATAACTTCTTGTTGTTATTACCATTCTTACAGTTCCTCAGAAGAAAGCCATCTCTAAGAGAGTATCAGGACTACATTCACATACAGTTAGAATAACAGAGTTGGAAGGGACCTTGGTCCAAACCCCTGCCCAGGCAGGAAACCCTACACCACTTCAGACAAATGGTTATCCAACATCTTCTTAAAAACTTCCAGTGTTGGAGCATTCACAACTTCTGGAGACAAGTTGTTCCACTGATTAATTGTTCTAACTGTCAGGAAATTTCTCCTTACTTCTAAGTTGCTTCTCTCCTTGATTAGTTTCCACCCATTGCTTCTTGTTCTACCCTCAGGTGCTTTGAAGAATAGATTGACTCCCCTGAGATATTGGAACACTGCTATCATGTCTCTCCTAGTCCTTCTTTTCATTAAACTAGACATACCCAGTTCCTGCAACTGTTCTTCATATGTTTTGGGCTCCAGTCCCCTAATCATCTTTGTTGCTCTTCTCTGCACATTGATCCAAGGAGTGGCTATTTTCCTCAAGGATTCACTTAGAGGTTTTTTTCCCCCATTATCAGGTTGTAATGCTATCAACCCATCCTTCAGTTAGCAGTTATGCATGATGACATAAAATGCAATGTCCCCATGCCTAACATTTTGCCCTTTTGGCCATTCTTCCCAATAACATTTATTTATTTATTTATTTATTTATTTATTTATTTATTTATTTATTTATTTATTTATTTTACTTTTATTTTTATTTTTATTTTTATTTTTATTAGATTTATATGCCGCCCTTCTCTAGTCACTTGATTTCTTTCTAACACAGATTTTAGACACTTAGTGTCTAAATAAGAAAGAAAACAGTGTTCTTAATAAAGTACCAGAATAGTTGGATGGCACAAACCTGTCTCACAGAGGCCTGAGGACAACATGTAATGCAATGCAATGGGAAAACACAGAAAAAAGATAGCACCAGGACCTCTTTATTAGGGACATCACTTTAGAGTGAAGCAGTGAGGCAGTAAAGCAGAGATTAAAAAAAAAAATCTTCCATGATTGGTCCAAATTCATTTCTTATATTTTTGAATTAAAAAGTAATGAGAATATTGTCATAGGAATTGGCATCATTTAATGCTTGTCTAAAATCTGAGAAATCCAGTCCATGATCAATGTTCTTAAAATATAAAACGATATTTTTTTATCATTTTACCAGAACACCAGAACAACTAGACACAAGAACAGTTTTTTCCCGAACGTCATCACTCTGCTTAACAAATAATTCCCTCAACACTGTCAAACTATTCACTAAGTCTGCATTACTATTAATCTTCTCATCGTTCCTATCACCCATCTCCTCCCACTTATGACTGTATGACTGTAACCTTGTTGCTGGTATCCTTAATATTTATATTGACTGTTTCCCTATGACTATCATTAAGTGTTGTACCTTATGATTTTTGATGAATGTATCTTTTCTTTTATGTACAATGAGAGCGTATTCACCAAGAAAAATTCCTTGTGTGTCCAATCACACTTGGCCAATAAAGAATTCTATTCTATTCTATTCTATTCTATTCTATTCTATTCTATTCTATTCTATTCTATTCTATTCTATTCTATTCTATTCTATTCTATTCTATTCTATTCTAAAAAACTAATCAAAGAAAGGGGAGGGGAATGGACAGAAGAAAAATTCTCATTATTTCAGCTAAATAATTTTCAGTTAGTTATAGTAAGGGGACTTTCCAAATCTCATTCGTTGGATTCTAGTTTCCATCATCTCCAGCCCCCATAACTATGGGGCAAAGATAATAAGTCTGTACCTCATCAAGGAAAAAGTTAGGAAAGATTCATTTAAGCCTATACATATATAAAGGCTTCATAGAAAACAGGATTTTGTACGTACCACTCCTGGACATTAAGTTTATGCGTTAACCCTATCCATGAATGATGGAATTATTAATTTATTTTAAATTACATTATTAATAATTTAAAGAAATAGAAATAAAACCAGTCCTCTAAATTCTATGACAATCAATTTCTTAGCCGTTGACGACTAAGGAAAACAGCTTGAACAGCATTCAAGGGTGTGTCCATCGAGATCAAAAAGTCAAGATGACAGTCACAGCCATGTGGTCCAAGCCTTTTTAAAGACTGTTGTGACACACATTAAAAACTGGTAGAGTTGCAATCAAATGGTTGCGGCTGCCTTTTTTTTTTTTTTTTTTTTTTATGGTCTCCTGCAGATATGCCTGACTGCAACAATTACCTTCTGTGGGAAGAAAGCCTGTTAAACCATCAATTCCCAAAAGCTTTCTGGAACAGCCAGATCTTGACAGATCCACATGGTTTCAATCACTGGTAAGCTATTTTCTCCCTTCTTCAACAGTCTGCAACAGCCTTGCCAGTTACATTCCATTTGCTTTGTCACACTAATTTTAATAATAGTTACATCTGAACTTGCAAAACAGTCACACATGGATATTTGCAAGAGCTTGCTGCTTTCATCCAAATGATAAAAGTGACATTACAGCATCACATCCCAACTCCTGCCCTCCTTGGTACATGTCTGGGATAAGATGGGGTTTGTGTCACAATACTGCTTTTGTCAACCTTGCCTCTGCTATGAATGCTGCTACAAGCAAAGCACTAAAAGATGATGCAAAGACAGGCAATGACAGCTACAAAGCAGAGAGAGTGAGGGAGAGAGAGAGAGAGAAAAGAAGATCCATTGGAATTACAGTATATGAGTTTATGCTTGTTTCAATAAAGGATAATGATTAATACTATTATTTTAATGGGCTGGAATGGGAATCTTCATTTTAGGTGCAACTAATCATAGAACTCCATGAGATCCATTTTTTAATAAAGTTTGTATTTCAAGGGATTAGGAGTCTTATTAAGAAGCTAGGAACAGCTCTTTTGGATTTGCAAAAAAGGCCCATCAAGAACCATGTTTTCTCTTGGTGGCCAAGTAAATGCATGTCACTTTATGCAAAAACTTTTCTCCCTACAATATATAGCAACCTGCTTTTGAAATTTAAACAAAATGCTTTGCGATGGTCACGAATGTGAAATATTCAAAACTTAAAATATCATTGATTCGATCCATATGATTCTCGTTTCATCATAAAATTTTTGGCTGCCTTGCATGGATCATATGGATCATATTCCTTTGCGTGTCAGGGTTTTGGTTTTTTGTACTTAAAAACATTGAAAAGACAAATCTTGATCTTGATCAGAGACTATAATCTTAATAAAAAAAAATACTTTTGCTTATCACTGAGCACTAACTGATATGTGTCTTAATAGGAGTGGGGAGTGAAGCACTGAATCTCCCGTCTTGATTTGGATCATTTGCAAACATAATTTTCTAAAACACATACAGAGCTACATGCAACATCAATTACGTTATTTAACATAATATGTAGTTTGGCATATTTGGCAGAGATCTTTCCCAGTAGTATTGCTTGATGACACCTTTTCCCCCTCTACTAATGCCTAGAAGGCTAATGAAAATAATCAAAGGAGTCTTGGTCTCCACCTAAAAAATGTGGAAGACAGGCTTAACTGCAAATGTTAGCAGGGAATATCATTAATTTGCAAACATTATTTCAGGAAAACTAAATGTCACTTCTTAATATAACAAATATTTCTTTAAAAGTAATTTAGCTCCTGAAAGTGAATTTAAAGAGAGAAAGAAATAAAAAGTAAAATAAAATAAAAGCTGTGTAAACAGAACATCGTGCTGAAATATAAAACTGATTTTAAAAAAAAAGTCAAATTATTTTTAGGCACACAAAAGAAATCTAGACAAAGATGAGTATTTGTAAAACTTTTATATTATCATCAGCAAACAATACCAATAAGTTGTCATTTTCTTAGTTTTTTTTTTTTCACAAGTAGACTCTTAGAATTAATTCGCTTTTCTAATGGAACTTGAGTCCAGGGTGTCTCAGAGTTGAGAAGTTGACAATATCACTGTGGTAGGCATGACTGGACAATCAAAATCCTGCTCCTTTTTATGTTTTTTGCCAAAAAAGGGGGGGCAGGGCTTCTATTGCCCAGTTATGCCCACCATTTTGACACTGCTGACCTCTGCTTGAATTCTTGAACAAGCCCTTCAAAAACTCTAAAACTGTATTGCCACTTATATTCCTAAACATCCCAACAGCTCATCCATCACCACTGTAACTGACTCTATGCACCTTGCTGCTTGCTGTTGGGCCTCTTCTTCTTTTTCCTTCCACCTTTCCCATCATTAGAGCTTTCTCAAGGGAGCTACGTCTTCATCGGAATATGTTTTACCAAATTAGAATTTCTGGTGTGATGCTGAGATACCTTTCTCGCTGTTAGTCCTTTGCTTGTGTGGTGTTTTTTAAAAATTAACTCAGGCCTGTTTTTACTATTTTTCATCCTGTATAACTCTATAGTATTGCACCAGAAGCTCCATTTGTGTGAGAATCTCTATATGATGCATATGATTCAGAGAGTAGCATTAAAATAGGGAGTATAATGGGTAGGGTGGATTCTTCAATAGGAAACTTTTGCAAGTTTGAAAATGTGCAAAGTAGGGGGAATCAAGACATTACACACACACACACACACATACACACTTTAATTTGTCTTATTTTTAGCTGTTACACCACTGAAGATTCCCTGCTCAGTTTTAATGTCCTGGATATTGAGGACCTGTATACTGCACGAGTCAAAAAGAGGACTGAGAAAATATCTACAGACCCCTCATATCCTTGATATAAATTGTTTCAACTTCTATGCTCAAAACGACGCTATAGGGCACTACACTCCAGAACAACTAGACACAAGGACAGTTTTTTCCCAAATGCCATCACTCTGCTAAACAACTAATTCCCACAACACTGTCAAATTATTTACTAAGACTGTATTACTATTATTATTCTCATCCTTCCTAGTACCTATCTCTTCCCACTTATGACTATAACCATGTTGCTTGTATCTTTACAATTTATATTGTTTTATTTGTTTCCTAGTATGATTTGATTGCTTATTAGTAACTTATGACTATCACTAAGTGTTGTATCATATGATTATTGATGAATGTGTTTTATTTTTCTTTATGTACACTGAGAGCATATGTGTTGTAGCGTGGGAATAACAAGAGGCACAAGCAAGCTAGTGACAACAGCTCTTTAATTCAGGGTAAGACTTCAGCAAAAACTCACAGGCAAAAGCCCTCCTTATATACAGTTCAGAAATAACCGTTAACCAATCACAAGCATTCCTGCATTTGAATTTCCCGCACAAAATAGATACATACATAACAATATGCATCAAAGACAAATTCCTTGTGGGTCCAATCACAGTTGGCCAATAAAGAATTCTATTCTATTCTATTCTATTCTATTCTATTCTATTCTATTCTATTCTATTCTATTCTATTCTATTCTATTCTATTTAAAATTAGAGTTCTTTTATTTGATTTTGTGTTCCTTGCATTAGACCTGTTGTGATAGCTTCTTTTCTTTTTCTTTTCTTTTCTTGTTCTCTTTCTGTTTTCACTTCCCTTTCTTCTTGACACTCGCTGCATCTCGGATCTTTGAAAGATTTCTGCAGAGACACTGATGATTTAAAAGTTACAGCTGTCCTGACAGCTTGCTTGGAAACTGAGTCAGTCAATCCGTACAAAAAATTGTCTAGCTCCAAATCTCCCTCTGAGCTCCTGGAGCAAAGGACTTTGGATGATGGCTACAAGATCTGTTTCAGTCTCATAGGATCATGTTGATGGATGGAGTGATTGCTTAATTTGCTTCTTATGACCTAAGAAGCCAGTAAAACATAGCTCAGTCCCCTTTCTCCTAACTCATATTTCATGACTGCATTTCACAGAAGTTTTACAAAGCGTGAATGAATTCTCTTAGTGTGAGCGATAAACCAAAATCATGTCCTTTAAAAAATGGTAATTAATTTTGAAGCATTTTTCTTTCAATTTCTATACCAGAGGAACAAGAATAATGTCTTTCACGGTATATAAATTACTAGCAAAAAGACAGAAACAGGTGCCTATTTAAGTCAATATAATATAATATAATATAATATCGTCCAACTTACATTTTTTCAAAACAGAGATAAAACGCTTTTCTAACCTGCATTTATAAAAATGGCAATGCTGACTACTGTAAGTAAGAAGTTAGAAATGTGTGTTGGTTTTGGTCTAACCCTAAAGTTGAGGTGGTACCGCCCCAGGCGCCTGATGGATCCTGATAGGTTCCAGACGGAGCTTGGGCCATTTCCTGAGGCTCTGGCACACGGCTCGACTGAGGAGCTGGTGGCCGCCTGGGATAGGGCGGCCGCTGGAGCTTTGGATCAGGTCGTGCCTTTGCGGCCTCTGACCCGGCATCGATCTCGCCTGGCTCCTTGGTTCACCGAGGAGCTGAGAGAGATGAAGCGCCGGAAAAGACACCTGGAGAGTGGTTGGAGGGCCAGCCATTCTGAATCTGACCGAACACTGGTAAGGTCTCATATTAAGACCTACCTGGTGGCGATAACAGTGGCGAAGTATAACTATTTTGCCACTCTTATTGCATCATCAGATAATCGCCCGGCTGCCCTGTTTAGGGTGACCCGCTCCCTGCTCCACCAGGAAGCGCAGGAGGACCCCTTGGAGGGTAGAGCCGAGGATTTTGTACAGTATCTGTATGACAAAATCGCTCAGATTCGGGAACACCTGGACTCTGACTGGGTAGATTCAGCGGGGAGGACAGAGGCAGGTCTTGTGAGTATTATCTGGGAAGAGTTTGATTCTGTGACGGCTGAAGACGTGGAAAGGATACTGGGCAGTCTGAGCACAGCCACATGTTTACTGGACCTGTGTCCCTCCTGGTTGGTGCTGGCCTCTCGGGAGGTTACACGAGGCTGGCTCCAGGGGATTGTAAATGCTTCTTTGAGTGAGGGCGTCTTCCCTGCCACCTTGAAAGAGGCGGTGGTGAGGCCTCTCCTCAAGAAGTCTTCCCTGGACCCGGCAGTGTTGGCAAATTATCGTCCAGTCTCCAACCTTCGCTTCGTTGCGAAGGTTGTTGAGAGTGTGGTAAAGCAACAGTTCCCCCAGTACCTGGATGAATCGTCATATCTGGATCCGTTCCAGTCGGGCTTCAGGCCTGGGTACAGCACGGAAACGGCATTGGTCGCATTGGTTGATGATCTCTGGAGGGCTCAGGACAGGGGTTGTTCCTCTGTCCTGGTCCTATTAGACCTCTCAGCGGCTTTTGATACCATCAACCATGGTATCATGCTGCACCGGCTAGAGGAGTTAGGGGTGGGGGGCACCGTCCTACGGTGGTTCTCCTCCTTTCTCTCTGACCGGTCACAGTCTGTGTTGACAGGGGGCAGAGGTCGACCCCAAGGCCCCTTGTATGTGGGGTGCCACAAGGGTCGGTCCTCTCGCCCCTTCTGTTCAACATTTATGTGAAGCCGCTGGGTGAGATCATCCGTGGTTTCGGGGTGAAGTACCATCAGTACGCTGATGATACTCAGCTGTACATCTCCACCCCGGACCACCCCAATGATGCCCTTGAAGTGATGTCCCGGTGCCTGGAGGCCGTGCGGATCTGGATGGGGAGAAACAGACTCAGGCTCAACCCATCCAAGACCGAGTGGCTGTGGTTTCCGACATCCCAATATAGTCAGTTGGTGCCATCACTGACTATTGGGGGCGAGTCATTGGCCCCCACGGAGAGGGTTCACAACTTGGGTCTCCTCCTGGACTCATGGCTGTCTTTAGAAGAGCACATGACGGCTGTGGCCAGGGGGACTTTTTATCAGATTCGCCTGATTCGCCAGTTGCGTCCCTTTCTGGATCGGGACTCGTTAAATACGGTCACTCATGCTCTCGTTACTTCCCGCTTGGACTACTGCAATGCTCTCTACATGGGGCTCCCCTTGAGGAGCACCCGGAGGCTCCAGCTGGTCCAGAATGTGGCCGCGCGGGTGGTTATGGGAGCGACGTGGCGCTCCCATGTGACCCCCCTCCTGCGTGAGCTGCACTGGCTCCCGGTGGTCTTCCGGGTGCGCTTCAAGGTTTTGGTTACCATCTTTAGAGAGCTCCATGGCATTGGACCGGGGTATTTACGAGACCGCCTTCTGCTACCAATAGCCTCTTACTGACCAGTACGCTCCCATAGAGAGGGGCTCCTCAGGGTGCCGTCGGCCAAACAGTGTCGACTGGCGGCCCCCAGGGGGAGAGCCTTCTCTGTGGGGGCACCTACCATCTGGAACTAGCTCCCCCCAGAGATACGGAGGATCCCGGAGCTGTGCACGTTTCGCCGTGCTCTCAAAACTTTTCTATTTCAGCAGGCTGGCCTGGCCTAACTCTCCTCTTTTAAATTTTTAATTCGTGATTTTATAAATTGGGTGTTTTAATCTGTGTTTTGGCCAAAATATTTAATAATTTTGAGGGATTTTTAATATTTGTATTATCTGTATTTTATCTTGGCTGTTCACCGCCCTGAGTCCTTCGGGAGTAGGGCGGTATAGAAATTTGATTAATAAATCAATCAATCAATCAATCAATCAAATCATGCCACCTCTATGCTCTCTCTCTAGGAGCTGTGGTGATATAGTGATTAGAATGCAGTATTGCAAGCTAATTCTGCCCACTGCCAGGAGTTCAATCCTGACTGGTTCAAATTTGACTCAGTCTTCCATCCTTCTGAGGTCAGTAAAACGAGGACACCAGATTGTTGGGGGCAATATGCTGACATTTGTAAACCACACAGATAGTGCTGTAGAAAGCACTATGGAATGGTATATACATCTAAGTGCTATGGCTATTGTTGTGTTCCTTGACTCCAGCAATGCTGGATTCTCTTTGACCTGACCAGAACCAAATCTAGATCTGTATAAAACAGATAGGCAGACATTGAATTATACTGTGTACAAATCATTCCAAAAATAACCTGATTCTGTCACTTCTTCCAACTTTGTCGTCCAGTGTGGGGGGAAAACAAAGAACTAGTTCTGAAAAATGGCCAACAATGGCTTATTGAAGTGAGATGAGGGTGTTTTTCCAGATCCAGCAGCTTAATGGGTTCTGCTCTGTACTTGGCGGGATTTGCTGTGTCTGCAAAATCCCTATAGATTTTGTTTTGTTTTGTTTTGTTTTGTTTTGTGTTTTGTTCTGTTTGGTTCGGTTCGGTTCGGTTCGGTTCGGTTCGGTTTGGTTTGGTTTGTTTGTTTGTTGTTACTTTCAAACTCTTTGAAAAAATATTATAGAAATTTGAAGGGCAATATATCTCCTATCCAAACATATCAGATGGAAAAATATTTAAAATATCTGTATCCCATGTTTCCTTTATTCAGTGACTGCTCCTACAGTGTTTATTTAAATATTAAAATATTAAAAATTTAAAATATCTATACCTTATATTTCCTTTATTCAGTGACTTCTCCTACAGTGTTTATATTTTTAATTTTCCTCAGTCCCATGTTGAATACAAAATCTTGAGGGAAAGAATACTTTGGACTCTTTCTAGATCATATCCATGCAATGAACAAACTTCACTTATAATCTTCCACTGATTTATCTGCTGTTACTTTGAAAAATGGATATACTGCATGTCTTTTTCGGTTTCCATTCCCAGTTTTGGAAGACTTCAGTCTTTCTTTCTTCTGATTTTTCTGTGAAAAGATGGAAACACATAACCATTGACCAGATTTCTACAACATATTTTATCATGGAACTGTGTTGAAATATTTTAAAACGTAGTACAGCTATAGAGCCAGTTTGATGTAGTGGTTAACCAACCAGGCTAGAAAACAGGTGCCGTGACTTCTAGTTCTGCCTTAGCCACAAACCCAGCTGGGTGACCTTTGGCCAGTTACTGCCTAGGCAGAGAATTGAATACTATTGTACAGAACAAAACAAAAAAAATCTAAGTATCTCAAGAATGAAAAAAGTTGCCTTGAAATAGATCATTGGCTTAACAGAACTGAATTATTAAAAAAAAATAAAAATAAACTATGAAACGTAACAAAGTCCATAATATTTCATTCTACCTTTGACATAGTAAAAACGTTGCCTTAAGGACCCACGCAATGTATAGACGATTAGATGATGATTTCTTGAGATATTTAACTTTTGCAATTCTCCCCACCACCATTTCTATCTACTCCACCCTTAAGTTAATTCTGTTGTGTCCACGAAGCTCTTGTTAAAACTAAATTGCACAGAGAATCTTGTGTCTATTGATAGACATTCTGTTTTCTTTAGGCAACAAGGACGGGGTTCTTTTTTTAATTGATGAATTGGTACTGACAGTCATGACAAACATATGGATAGTAACACTCTTGCCAGCAGGATGCTTATCTGTTTTACTGGTTCAGAAGGGCCTGATTGATGGGAAAGCCCAAGGTCTCCCCAAAGATAATTTAGCCATTTCCATACAGTTTCAGGCTGCATTAGCTGTATCCTGCAGGGGACTCCCATGGGGTGGGGGCTGTCTGACCTTCCTTCTAAAAGGCAACACATAGGAGATTCCTAAAGGAGCCATCATGTAAAAAAGACTAATGATTGCTTCCATGCCTATTATCATTCAGAGACATAGAAAGAGACTTTAAAAATTCACTTCCACATTCCTCCCTTGATGTTTCCCATGATCTATTAAGGCATTAGATGCTAGATAAATTAATCATTAAAACTTACAGTTAAGTCCTTACAAATAATAACCAGATGTATGATGATTATCTTTGATCTTGATATATCGGGGTGTGTTGTTTTTTTTTCCTGCCACCAAATGCAGATGATCCTAAGCAATTTGCTTGCTAACAATACCCAGCTAAAGTTCAAGGAAGTGTTAGTGCTTTCTGGATTTGGATGCCAAGTCAAATGGATGAGCCAGGAATAAAAATGTCAGTTTTTTTCATTTCTGCCGATCTTCTGATTTGCAGATCATTTGTCTTTCTTGTTATATTTGTGGATATGCATTCCTGTAATAACAGTGACTGCTCATTGTTTAATTTGTTGCATCTGTTCTTGCTTTTTCTCCGAGCAGCTTTTTTCCATAGATTATAGCATAATTTTGTTATGCAATTAATTTTTGGATTCATTTTAAAACTAATATTTGATAGGATATTTAGCTTGTGGCTATGTTTGCCAGTTTTTTCTAATTCATACACAAAACTAAAATTATTAACTAATCAGAGTGAGCCCTGGGATTATACTCAGTTTCTTATTATGAAAAAAATAACCGAATGGGTAGCAGAGACAGAAATAATCTTTCTTTGTTGAGGCTGTATCTGGACACCTTCTTATTGTATTATTGGTTGAACAACAATACATTAGAAACCTAGAAAATGAAAGAAAAAATGTAATTATAAAATGGTTGGGATCTTGTATAATAGCCTTTCTTCCATTTGAATTCTGCATGTGTAGCACATGATAACAAAGTGATTGGTTGAGACCACTTTCTTCACTGGTTCCCTAAAACAGTAAGGACAATGAGTAAAAATACTCTATGGTTCTTCAGTAAAAACAGTGAGTGCTAGTTTCTCCCTCAAGGTCACTTGACTTCTTCTTTGACTCCATGGGGTAACAAAATATGACTGTTTTTGAAAAGACTGCAACTTCCATTGAATAGTGTTGTCTTAAGAAGAAAACACTACTTATTCCCCAGTACATCTAGGCATGTATTTAAAAAAATGTTTTGGACCATGTTACAATTCAAGTAGTGTTGAGGTGGTGAATCTGCAAGTAGTTAAAAGAATTCATCTCAGGGTTTGGGATTCTGGAGTGAAAAAATGGCAGACTAAAGACAGTTCTGAAAAGTGGAACCAAGACCACAGTGGAATGAAATGCCTGTGAATAGCTCAGTTCTTCAATCATTCCTTTCCAGACAAGGAAAGAACTTGAAATTGCCCACAAGTTATGTACAAACGGACATTTACATTTTTATTTATATAGATTTACATATTATTCTTTGAAAATGCTTCTGTGCTACTTTAATCATATGAAGTATGATATCATATGAGTATGATATTCTCTTTGATATTATATATGTATGAATCCATATGAATCATGTGGAAGCTTAACAAAGAGAGGTCCAACCTAGAACTAAGAAAAAATTTCCTAGCACTGAGAACAATTAATCAGTGGAAATGCTTGCCTCCATAAGTTCTAAATGCTCCATCACTGGAAGTTTTTAAGAAAAGATTGGACAGCCAATAATGGTATACGGTCTCCTGTTGAGCAGGTGTTTGGACTAGAGGAACTTAGATTAGATTTACTTAGACTTAGAATAACTTTATTGTCACTTTGAATGTATACCAATCGGCATACATTAAAATGAAATTTCGTTGAATACAGCTCTCAAAGGGTCTCCACCTCTAATATACACTACATAAACATGACAATATAAATAAATAAATAGACAGATAAATAACTAGGTAAATAAATACAAAATTATGCACATACCTATATATATTACTTAGTTTAGATGTATACATGTACATGGCGAGAGAAAAAAAATCTTGCTAGTTTACTTTAAGGTCTCTTCCAAGTTCCAACATTAAAATGAAACAATAATGATATATATATAGTGTGTGTGTGTGTGTGTGTGTGTGTGTGTGTGTGTGTGTTTTATATATATATATATCTTTAATGTTATTTTATGTACATATCCATCCATCCACCTATATGTGACAGGGGGCATAAAATCAAATTAAAATTGCAATAAAATACGAGTTTTATGGATACATTCTATCTATCATCTATCTCTCTATTTATCTAATCTATCAGAAATAGAAATCTATTACTCTCTGATTAATAATGCAGAGTTGAATCAGAACCTTTAGTCTTTTTTCATGCTCTCCATACTGAAGGGTCCTTTATCTAAAATTAGTTCAGCCTCTCTCCTTCAAATATGTTCCACCTTGAAAGGTTAAAAGGTGAAAGGTCCAGTTCATTTGTAAGGCAACCAGTTTGGGTTATTTTGCCAGTATTTTATACTTCCTTTTACATAGACCTCACAAAGGCTTATGAACACAGTAAACAGTCATTTGTAAATAAGCCAGTCAAGTGTGTTCATTTCACCAATTCCAGTCAGCAGCGCATTCGGAGAATGTATAAAATAAGAGTTATCAATGTTAGGCCCAAGAATAATGGAAACAATAAGCCTATACTTATTTCTCATTAATAAGATTTGCAATACAAGTGTATCCATATCTCCTTACAAATAAGCTTCACTGACTTAAACACAGGAAAAAATATTTTAGCCTTACAGACTATTAATATTGGCTTGAGTGTGGCTTAGCTAATTTATGAGGATGCTATGAACTATAAATTCCAATTGGAATGGAGAAAAAATATGGTCTGAATCCATGCAGTCTTAAACTCACAAGAAAAACAATAAGAGTATACTGGAATGTCTTTTCCCTTGGGCTACCAAAACGAAAAGTCGTATTTATAAAACTGGTCATATGTCTTTGAATTCTGTTTATCTATTATGACGTTAATTAATAAGCCATGTTGCTGAATAAACTGTTATGATGGTGTAGAAGCAAGCCCTTTATTCTGGTTTACACTCTCAACATTTCTCTTCACTTCCGAGTACTTCTAATCCTTTTTCCCAACCAAAAGCTAATCATAAAAGATGTTTTCCTGGCACAATTCTGGTCTTCTAAGAGTGGCTGCCACTATTTATCTGCATAAGGCAGTAGAAGATATTTCTCTCTGTGTGTGTTTTCTCTAGCACAGACAGCACCTTATGGTTAATCTGAGGAACCTAAAGTAGTTCTTCTCACCTCAGCAGCTTTAAGAAGTGTGGACTCCAACTCCTTGCTGAGGTTGAGAAACACTGATAGGGAATTCTGGGAGTTGAAGTCAGAGGTGGGTTTCAGCAGGTTCTGACCAGTTCTGGAGAACCAGTAGTGGAAATTTTGAGTAGTTCAGAGAACCAGTTGTAAAAATTCTAACTGGCCCCACCCCCATCTATTCTCTGCCTCCCAAGTCCCAACTGATCGGGAGGAAATGGGGATTCTGCAATAACCTTTCCCTGGAGTGGGGAGGGAATGGAGATTTTATAGTATCCTTCCCCTGGAGTGGGGAGGGAATGGAGATTTTACAGTATCCTTCCCCTGGAGTGGGGTGGGAATTGAGATTTTACAGTATCCTTCCCCTGCCATGCCCACCAAGTCATGCCACGCCCACCAAGCCACACCCACAGAACTGGTAGTAAAAAAAATTTGAAACCCACCACTGGTTGAAGTCCACAAATCTTAAAAGAGCTGAGGTTGAGAAACACTGGCCTAAAGAGAATGTTAATCCTTTTGTGAGCATCATATCAAACAGTTCTGGGGAAAATTAAAAATACAAATCACTTTAAATCTCAGCTTTTGCAATGTCGTACTTGTTTTATACTGCATGTATACATCTCCTTTCCCTTCCTCTGACTAATAAAAAGTTTACAGAAACAATACATGCAACAACCATGAAGTAAATTAAGCAAAATTGTATAACATTATACTGGTCTTATACCAGATTTATAAATAAGCTTGCGATTGGAAGGCAAAAAAAAAAACAAAACGTGATGTATTTAATACAGGCTGAACCCAGGGATCCCCACCTTCACCCCAAATGGGGTAATTTTATAGTTCTGCCTCCAGCACCCCCAAAATATGTATGGCATAACTAAAGAGATGATTAATGACTTTTAACAGATTGTATGATTGAATCTCTCCATTAAAATATCTTGGAACATTTGTACAGTACTGTATATAATGACTAACAGAGGTGGGTATGCATTCTTTGTTTAGACAAGAGTTTGCATACGAACCACCCAAGGTTATATTCATTTAATTCTATTAGTGATATTTTTAAATTGGTTTTTTTTTTCCCCCAGCACTAGTTCAAACTTCATTCTCAGAATATTGTAAATATAGATTGCCTGTAGCCATGTTTTGGATTAATATGATGGTCCTATTTCTTCACATGGACTTTTATTTGTAGATATTATATATAGCAATCTGCACCAAGGAGTTGCTTTACCAAATGTTTATTTTGTATTGAACTTCTCTTTGACTTTGACATACCATATGGTGAAGGTATTTTTTTTCTCTGCTAACCTTCTGGAGTTGTAGTTTCTTTGAATGATTTACTTGATTCTGCTTTTACCACCTGGTCTTGAGTTCCCAACCACAATAGTTCAGAAGGTGAAGAAATGACATGTGAATATGCCTTCTTCCAGGAAAAGCGGGCCAAAAATTTAAATTATTAAATTATGCATAAATTCTTTCCTTCACGTAGATTAAAAATATCAAAACTACAATGAACACAATGTTGGAAATATCAAAAGATCCTTAACGAGAGATTCAAGCTACCCAAAAATAACAAAGCTGAATTTCCAAGGGTCGTTCCAGTCTAAAAGAGTTCCTGAACTTTTAAAAGTAAATATTTACTGAGCAGCTTCACTTTTCATGCTTTTGCTAAAGTCTGCGTGTTTTTGATGCTGTTATAAACACGCATAAGGGCATATAAACAAAAGAGGAAATGTATTGAACAATATGCTTTTTATGATTTTACTTTCAGATGGTTCCAAATCTACATTTTCCCACTCAAATTTCATCCCTCACCTAGCAGTGAGAGAAGTAAACAGAATTGTGAAGGATTCTATGATTTACTCTTTGCAACATTTAATAAAGACACTTCATTGTTTTCCTTGGGCTATGAGAACTGGATCTGAATTACACGCTGTATAAGATTTCCCTTTTGCATGACCCTTTGCTCTTTTTCCAGTTGTGCTAAGTCTCATTCTTTCAATTTATCCCGCTGACTGAGCAATCGCTTCTAGATTGCTTACTGCTAAGGAAGATGACAACTCCAGAGGATGCAGAAGCACCTGTAAGGGGCAGATAGATATTTGTGAGATCCAGTATTAACCAAGATCCAGTCTTCTTTTCTGTGCCAATCATTTACAACGCCACTTAGGATAGTGATGAAAGAGAATTCAACCATAAATAGCAGGGGGAATAAATTGGGAAAGGGGGGGGGACAGATATTTATTTATTATTTACATTTATTTATCAAACGGGTGTGCCACTTGTTATGTATTGATACTTTTAAGCGGGAGTTTCAAACCTGCCTACATTTCTGATTGGCTGACAGTCCCTCTGGGATTGTATATAAGGAGGGCTGCAGCCTCTGAGTTTTTGCTGAAGTCTCACTGTAAATTAAAGAGCTGTTGTCACTTGCTTGGTTGTGCCTCTCGTTATTCCCGAACCACTTCATTGGCGACGAAGGTGGGATAGAGAGCACAAGAAGCGAACCAGTGAGACCACGAGCTTCAGCTAGGCGATGAGGCGAACTACAGGAGGCATACCGAACATGTCTGCCTACGTTCCGCCCAAGCCTTTTGATCCGACCCGCGAAAAATGGGTCTCGTACCTAACGAGGTTCGAATGCTCGCTCGAAGCCAGCGACATGCAAGGGCTCTCCGCTAATCGGAAGAGGGCCCTCTTCCTAAGCCACTGCGGACCGGACGTGTTCGAGATGGCAGAGTCACTGTGTGAGCCAACTCCGGTCCAGACCGTCTCATGGGACACCCTGATGGCCACGCTCCGGGCTCACTATGCTCCCGTGCCCTCCAAGTTCGTGCAACGATACCAACTCAGACAGCGCGTTCAGCGAGAGGGAGAACCGGTCAGCGCATACATGGCCAGCCTGAGAAAAGCCGCAACCCATTGCGACTATAGAGACTTAGACGATGCGTTGCTTGAGCAACTGATCTGTGGTGTTCGGGACATTAGGCTGCAACGGCGCCTGCTCGCCAAGCCTGATCTGACGCTTGCTGGAGCCCTGGACGAGGCCAGGGCTCACGAAGCCTCCACAAAAGCCGCAGAAACGCTGCAGCGTCCGCTGACCAGCAAAGACAACCCCAAGTCTGCCCCGGTGCACAGAGAAGACGCCGGATCCAGCTCTGAGTCCGAGTCGGATGAGGACGTTTTCCGAACCGAGCACCAGAGAAAAGACACCGGCAGCCCTCGGCGAAGTTGCCCCAGCTGTGGAGGGCACCATGATAGACTGTCCTGCAAATACAGGGAGGCTATCTGCAGGCGTTGCGAGAAAAAAGGGCACTTGGCGCGAGTCTGTAGAGCCATTTTGCCCAGAAAACACCAACCACGTGAGCGCCGCAGCCAACCAGAATTGACGCGCCAGAAACAGCCAACGAGAGAAGGCGGCGCGAAAAAACGGCGCGAATTTGAACCTCGAGATGGCCGCAGCATTCACATAGACCAGGCCAGCGCGGAAATCGAGGACAAAGTCAGCACGGTGGTCGAAATCAACGGCAAGCCATGCTCGATGGAGATCGACACCGGATCGGCTCTCTCTATAATGTCTTGGGCGACCCTAAAGACCCTCCTGCCATCGTTCCGAAAGGACCAGCTCTCCAAACAGAGACTGCGCATCCTAGACTACCAGGGGAACCGAGTCCCCCTCGAAGGCGTGGGCACGTTCCGAGTCACCTACGGAGACTACGAAAGAGACCTGCCGCTGACCATCGTCACGAAACAGCTTCCCAGCCTTCTCGGCATGGGGTGGTTCCGAGCCCTCGGCATGGGCTTCACCGGCGTCCTCCAGATGCTCAAGTCATCGTTAAAAGACAGTCTCCTGACCGAGTTCCAGGACGTTTTCGGGGACACGTTGGGCAAGTATGTGGGGACCCCTATCTCCCTTAACTTAGACCCCAACGTAGCCCAAATAAGACTCAAGGCCAGACGGGTGCCGTTCGCATTGAAACCAAAGATCGATGCGGAACTGGACAAACTAATTAAACAAGGGGTGTTGGTTCCCGTTGACCATGCAAAGTGGGAAACCCCTATAGTGACCCCAGTAAAGTCTGACGGCTCAATTAGGATCTGCGCCGATTACAAGTGCACGATCAACAAGGCTTTGCAGCCGAGCGCCTATCCGGTGCCGATCATGCATCATCTACTACACTCCCTGGGGCCCGGAAAAATTTTTGCCAAATTAGACCTGGCTCAAGCCTATCAACAATTACCAGTTGATGATGCCACGGCAGAGGCGCAAACGATTGTAACTCATAGGGGTGCTTTCAAATGCACCAGGCTCCAGTTTGGGGTGAGCGTTGCACCCGGCCTGTTTCAAAGCACCATGGAGCGCCTCCTGCAAGGGCTCCCCGGAGTGGTGCCCTATTTTGATGACGTTCTAGTCAGCGCTCAGGACGAACGTCAGTTAGGGGACAGAGTAAGGAATGTCCTTTCTAGATTTAGGGAAGCGGGACTTAAGTTAAAGAAAAATAAATGTATGATCGCTGTCCCCTCCGTTGAATTTTTGGGGTACAGGGTGGACGGCACAGGCATCCACCCTACCGAAAGCAAGGTGAGAGCGATTAAGAGCACACCTGCCCCCAAGACCAAAGCTGAGCTCCAAGCCTTTCTTGGACTGCTCAATTTTTACTCAATGTTCCTGAAAGACAAAGCTACCGTCGCAGATCCCCTTCACAAACTATTGGGGAAGAATGTACCATGGGTCTGGGGGAAACCACAAGCAGCCGCTTTTGAGGCAGTAAAGAGACTTCTATCAGAAGACAGTTTCCTAATCCAATACAACGCAGCGTTACCGCTTGTATTGGTTTGTGACGCCTCCCCCGTAGGAGTTGGTGCCGTCCTGGGCCATAGACTGCCGAACGGCCTAGAGGCGCCCATTGCGTTTTACTCTCGCACCCTGTCAAGCGCAGAGCGAAACTATAGCCAATTGGACAGAGAGGCTCTGGCTGCAATTGCGGGGGTTAAAAAGTTCCACGAATACCTTTTTGGCCGGCAATTCGAACTTGTGACTGATCACCGGCCCTTGCTAGGACTTTTGGCAGGCGACAGGCCCACCCCCACTGCTCTTTCCCCACGTTTGACTAGATGGGCTATTTTTCTTTCGGCCTATTCATATCAGCTGGTACATCGACCCGGACGGACCCTGGGTCACGCGGATGCCCTCAGCCGCTGTCCCCTACCTGACCTACTGACCAATCCAACACCTGAGGCCTCCGTCCTTCTACTGGACACATTAACTTTGGGACCTATTTCCTCTGCCGAAGTGGCAAAAGCCTCAGCCAGGGACCCGATCATTCGTACTGTGATGGGGTAGGTGCTGAAAGGGTGGCCGGTCAAGGTGGACGGGGGGGAATACCAAGGTTTTGTAAACAAATGAAACGAACTGTTTACGCAAGGTGGTTGTCTGTTGTGGGGTGACAGGGTGGTAGTACCAACAAAATTACGAACAAGGGTCTTAGAATTGCTGCACGAAGGGCATCCGGGCATTGTCAGAATGAAAAGATTAGCCCGCAGTTATGTATGGTGGCCCAACATGGACCAAGTTATCTCCGAGTGGGTGGGAAAGTGCAGACCCTGCCAGGAGTCTCGCCCTGATCCCCCGGTAGCACCCATCCGAGAGTGGGAGAAACCAAAAGGGCCATGGGGGAGGATCCATATTGATTTTGCTGGCCCCTTCCATGGGCAAACATTTTTAATTGTAGTAGATGCCTTTTCGAAATGGCTTGAAATAATTCTAATGCCCTCTACCACAGCCGAGGCTGTTATTAAAGCCCTTCGCAAGCTTTTTGCCACACATGGCCTACCGGATACTCTAGTATCTGACAACGGCCCTCAATTCACAGCAACCCTGTTCGAGGGATACTTGGCCGGACTGGGCATCCGCCATGCCCTATCGGCCCCGTTCCACCTGGCTTCTAACGGATTGGCCGAACGTTTTGTAAGAACGGCCAAAGAGGCCCTATCCAGACTAGATAACGGAGACTGGCAGGCCAGGATAGACCAATTCTTAGCTGTCCAGCATGCCACACCATGCACAGCCACAGGGAGAAGCCCAGCAGAGCTCCTCATGGGCAGGAAGCTTCGGTGCGTGTTAGATAGGCTTCACCCCAACTATTCGCACGAAAACTTCAAGGGAGAGACCTCTGGACTAAGACAGTTTCAGGTTGGGTCCCCGGTGTTCGCTCGGAACTATGCCAGCGGACCGCTATGGGTTGCAGGAACCATAGTGGGCATAACAGGCCCGAAATCCTATACGGTAGACGTAGGGGTAGACAGACTCTGGAAGCGCCACATAGACCAACTGAGAAAAAGGGTAGTCGGCGAAGCAAACATAAATTTAGACATCTCCGAGCCTAACTATAACAACTTTCCCAAAACAGCTAACTCAAGCCCGGGTTCGCGAGAATACTTAGCTGACAAGCCCTGGTTCCAGCGCTGCCCCAGCGAGTCGCCACTCCCAACCGGGGATAACCACGCCCCGGACAAAATCCAGGAGGTTCCATTGGCGGAGCCGGGAGAGACAGAAAGTCCCTCCGACCAGCTCGACGCCCCACCAAACACTGAACTGCGCAGGTCAACTAGGACGAGAACTCGGCCTGGGCACCTGCGAGATTTTGTGTGTACTTATGTAAATTTTTGAATGTTAGTGCCTTCTGGGAAGGGAGGGGTGTTATGTATTGATACTTTTAAGCGGGAGTTTCAAACCTGCCTACGTTTCTGATTGGCTGACAGTCCCTCCGGGATTGTATATAAGGAGGGCTGCAGCCTCTGAGTTTTTGCTGAAGTCTCACTGTAAATTAAAGAGCTGTTGTCACTTGCTTGGTTGTGCCTCTCGTTATTCCCGAACCACTTCACCACTCATCTTGCAATATTTGTTTGGTTGCAGCAGATCAATGGCAGAAACAATGTAAAACTAAATACAAAGACTAGTTTGATGTAAACAAAAGTATGAAGGCTATTGCTTAATGCCTTGTACGCCACCCTGAGTCTCCAGAGAAGGGCAGTATATAAATAAATAATAAATAAATAAATAAAGTTGCTGATTTAAAAACAGTGGGCTGTGAATTCTAGTCCCACTTTAGGCATGAAAGCCAGTTGGGTGACCTTGGGCCAGGTCCTCTCTCTTAGCCCAACCTACCACACAAAATTGTTGTTGAGGGACAAATATTAGGTATGTTTGTCACCATGAGGTACTTATAAAATAATAAAAGCAGGATTAAAAAAACTAATAATAAATAACAAATGAGGCTGTTTTGCAATTTTCTGGAGAGAAAGTTCTTTTTAAAAAAAAGTTCATAATGGAGGTTGGTCAGATGGTCAATCCAGAAGTAACATTTCTCCCTTTGAAAGAAGACAGCCCTGATGTAAGAACATTGCTGTAAGTTAAAGAAAGAGCAGAACTCCTGGAATAGAGCTGTAGAATAATGTGGCTTAAGAGTTGTTTACTGCCCACATCTATTCTCCAGCACAATATGTAACTCTTTTCACCTGCAGGTTCATTATTATGTGGCTTCATTTGTAGCAGGGGTTTATAATGAGAATTTCAGGCCCCTTCCAATCCAGGAATGGTATGCTTCTCTGAATTGTTAAATTGCCCGCAGTTTATGAATCTCCAAGTCATTTAAGATGCTCAGCAAACAGATTTTCCATTTTAGAAAAAGAACGCTCAAAGTACATAAACAAACTGTTTATTAACTGGCTGGCATGTGTTACAAAATCTCCATCTTTAAATTAATCATGGAACAGATGCTGGTGAATATTCAGTAAAAAAAAATGGAAATGAGAATACATTAACATTCCTAGACCTGAATTTCTGGAATAGTCTCTATGGAGGAATTATCTGTATACTGAAAGCGCCTCACAAATTGGCAAGCACTTTGTTGAGTAAGTTGGCTTGACAGAGAACTGTTTTACTCCTGTGGTACACAAAAGGCCTTAATGTTGTGGCGGCAATATTTTAAAATCTAACTTATATATGATTGGCAACATGAGCAAAGGTTTCTTCCAGCATCTCAGAAAATATTCTAGATCTCATGGAGCCTTGTCATCCTCAAATGACTACCTGAAATGCATCTTTCTGATTCTATGGTGCAGCCATGTGACAAGACAGATATCTCCCCAATGAGGCATTAGCAAGGGCACAATAATAAAATAATATAAGCCGGAAATGGCTTTTTATACATCTCTTATTCCCCTCCCCCAGTCAGATTTTAATTCAACCAGCTGGGTGTGGTTATAAATATAAATAATTGTCCCATTTCCAAGGACGCCATGGAATATGAAAGGAAACAGCGCATTTTGTGATGATTCTTTGCAGTTGGGTGCCTATCCTACAGGGCTGTCTCTGCTATGGCCAGCAAAGCAGTTGGCTTGTCCTCACAAAACAGAAAGAAATATTTCTCTACAAGGTAACAAAACCAATAAGGCTGCATCTGCTTTGCTAGTCCTACCAGAGGCAAGAATGAGCTCTCATTCTGGCCGGCTGAGATGGTGCCATTTGATGCTAAGCGCAGACTTTTATTGATTCATCAGTGATCCTGACTGACCACAGCTTCTCTGGCTGACCAGCCGCTAAACTTGGGAAGGAAAGAAGAAAGGTTTCATCCACTATATGGAAACACGAGTAAAAGCAGTTTTCTCCATTTGGCTCCATTTTCTTCATAATCCTACAGCCTCCTCAAAACAAACTCAGGTTTGTAAAAAATTGGCCCAGTCTTCTACAATGACATCACAACAGTCATGGCCTTCCATGTCCCCAACAATGTGATAAAAGATTACCTACTCTTCTTTTCAATATTTACATAATGTTTGTGACTAGGAAATTATTTTGATTTGTAATTAACTGGAAAATAAATTATGTCCTCCTGTAAGTAAACTGTGACCTTCCCTGACATCAGTAATTTATATTTAATAAATGCCAAAGTAGACTGTCACAATACATTGTTTTTGAAAAACAATGAACATTATAATTGGTTCAGAATGATCAATTGTTGTCTGGAGCTGGATATAGCACATATTTCAGGTCCTTTAAAATCACCACTGAGTAGTTTCCAGCATCAGGTTAAAATCCTGGGTTCTTCTTTTAATACTTTAAAAAACTCAGAACGTTAAAGTTTAGAAATATAGGGCACCTTATTCAATAAGCATATTACAATACTTTTATTGAAATAAATATGTGGCATATTTCAGTAAAAATCAAGGATATTGCCAGAGAGTTCACCAACTAAGTAGCAGTGGTTTTTCAATTTGAATGGTGATTTGTACATTTATAGTATGTAAGTATATCTGACTGCATCTTTAACTTTATTTTTTAAAATAAAAATTGATAAAAATAGTTTTCTCCTCTCTACTTTAGAAGAATATAATCTTAATTTCTCTACTAATTATTTTTCCAATATTATATTTTAAGTAATGAAAATATAGATGGTGGTTGTAATTGTTCTTTGGTATAGCAAGCTATGCAGGAGTGGGTTCTACTTACCTTTACTACTGGTTCACAATGGGAGAGTGTGTGCGCGCGCATGGGCAGAAGCTTCTGTGCATGTGCAGATCATCCATTATGACGTCCAGGTGGGTGGGCGGAGCCTCTGCCACTTTTACTACTGGTTCACAAGAACCGGACAGAACCGGGAGCAACCCACCACTGGAGCTATGACTAGAAAGTGGGAAGGTAGAATCTCTACATTGCATAAGAATTGCTTAATCTGTCTTTTCTTAGCCGTGTCTATTCCTGGGCTAGGTGCAGTGGTCTTAACTCTATACTTCTTTTTTAAAAACATATATTTATTTTGTTTTATCAAAAGGAATAAAATGGAAAACAGAGAAAGCAGAAAAACATACATCTAACAAGAACAAGAACAAAAATTTATACTAAAAAGGAGAGAAAAAAATGGCCTATACTT
This sequence comes from Pituophis catenifer annectens, assembly GCF_029215685.1. NCBI lineage: Eukaryota > Metazoa > Chordata > Lepidosauria > Squamata > Colubridae > Pituophis > Pituophis catenifer. Next base: position 105,716,415 of record NW_027256881.1, read on the forward strand.
CTTGACCTAAAAGTTTTTAGTGTCCATGCCCGGACTGACTCCTCAAGAGCAGCTCAGAATGTCCTCTTTGACAACTATGGACCACTTCCAACTATTATTTGGATCCACTAATGCAACATGGCACACACCAGTTGTAATATATATTTAGGTGAAACTGTGACCTGAATCCTTTATGACTGTGCCCGAATTATTATCTGGTTGGCTATAAACCTTCAGTTCAGTAGTGGGTTCCACTTACCTTTGCTACCAGTGCGGAACTGTGGGCACACATGTGCAGAGCGTCCGTGATGATGTCTGGGTGGGTGGGCGGAGCCTCCCACCGCCGTCACTACCAATTCACATGAACCGGTAGAAACCCACCACTGCTTCAGTTGGTACAAAGTCTTCCATGATGGAGGATCAGATTAAATGGTCTGATTTATACACCTGAAACATCTGGACTACACTTATGGAATTTCTTACATTCCCTTCTGGTGATATTGTCAGTATCACCAAATACTGACAATACCGACAATATAGATCTACTGAGCTATAAAATACAGATCTATGGATCTATCTCTGTCACTATGATATTGTCTGGCCACTAAGAAACACGGTAGGAAGCAACTTTTTTCAAAGTGTTCCTGCTCTCAGCAGCTCATCTCACTGGCACATGAAAAAAGGTCCACAGGGTGAGGCCGTGGAAACTTGCATTTGGCCCCACTTTATAAAATATATAAAGATAATATTTCTATCACTAGAAATATTATAAATGAATATGAAAAGGTTTTTAATTATAAATGAATGTTATTCTATTATTAATTGTACTTTCTTTTTTTAATATTTTGTTTTAAATTTTATTGGCTGCTTTAAGTACTTGTCAGAGTAGAAAAATGAGGAATAAATCAATAAAATGAAATAACATTATTTATACAATCCATTTATTTTCTCTTAATTAATCCAATCTAAGTCCTATGATTGTTTTTAAAAAGAGGCAAATGTTGTTCATAAGGAAATCTTTTTAGAATAATTTGTAGGTCAGTTTCTCATGCAAATAATTTCTTCATGTACTTCATAAGAAGTACATATTCCTATACTAAAGGTGAATGTTTATTTTAGAATGGAATATATGTATTCTAGATACTAATTGTCATCCTATAAGAACATTTGTTGCTCATTCTTAATTATAGTAAATTTGATGACTGAGAGCCAGTTGCTCTACTTTTCTTATGAAGCCTAAAACAAAAGCCATTAATGTAATACAGCTACATCCATTAAAGTTGGACACTACAACTCTGGTCATTGAAGATCACCTTACTTCCTGTTCTCTAAGAGAAGGAAGGAAGGAAGGAAGGAAGGAAGGAAGGAAGGAAGGAAGGAAGGAAGGAAGGAAGTTAGTTCATGTGCATTCTTAGGGGGAAAAAATGACGAGAACTGAACCCAGTGTTTTATTTGTTATCCAGAAAAGTAGGCATTCTTACAAAGCAGAAGTCACATTTTGACTAGGAATTAGGGTTCTTTAAAAAATACAAAGGACAATAACTAAAAGAAGATGACAACCTCTGAAATAAAACTAAAAGTCTACAAACATCAGTTTTGCTAATATCAGATTTTTGAATTACTCAAACTAAGAATATAGATTCAGATTTAGATGATGAGTTCTCGTTATGGTTTAGACACAAAGCCGACTGGGTGATCTTGGGCCAGTCACTGTGTCTCAGCCCTAGGAAGCTGGCAATGGTAAACCAGTTCTGAAATCTTGCCAAAAAAACTGCAGGAACTTTTCAAATAGTTGCCAAGAGTCAACATTGAGTCAAAGGAACAGACACACACACACACACACACACACACACACACACACACAAAATTAATATAGTCATGATTAATTAATTAATCCTATTAAGGTTAGTAGATTTACTCTAAGCAGCTCTAAAACTGGATGCAATCCTACCTATTTGCACACTGTCTTCAAATGCAATGAATTTTAATTCAAAACAACAAATTTCTTATTTTTCGGTATCAGCTTAAACAGTGAGCAGAGTCAAAAGCTCATATAAATAGTTAGATGGTTTTAGCATGTAGTACTATACCCCTTCGAGGGACACGGTGGCTCAGTGGCTAAGATGCTAAACTTGTTGATCGAAAGGTTGGCAGTTCAGCGGTTCGAATGCCTAGTGCCGCATAACGGGGTGAGCTCCCGTTATTTGTCCCAGCTTCTGCCAACCTAGCAGTTCGAAAGCACATAAAAAATGCAAGTAGAAAATTAGGGACCACCTTTGGTGGAAAGGTAACAGCGTTCCGTGCCCCTTTGGTGTTTAGTCATGCCGACGACATGACCACAGAGACATCTTTGGACAGCGCTGGCTCTTCCACTTTGAAACGGAGATGAGCACACACACCCAGAGTCGGGAACGACTAGCACATTTATGTGAGGGGAACCTTTACCTTTACCTTTACTATACCCCTTCAAACTAAAGAAACTAAAGATAGATATTTCAAAGGGGAAAAAAAGTTCAAATTTCTTGACACAAAACAGCTAGTTTGCTGTTGGCTTTCTATAAAGGCCTAAAAACATTGGATGTGGGCACCCAGGAGTATGGAAAAACCTGTTCAGTAGCTGTATTGACTATTGTTGATGGGGGTTAGAATAATTCAACTATATTATTATTATTATTATTATTATTATTATTATTATTATTATTATTATTATTATTATTATTTCAATTTATATGGCGCACTTCTCCGGAGACTCAGGGCAACTTACAATGCGTTAAGCAATAGCCTTCATACTTTTGTATATACCTGCTTAGATTCTGTTCTGTGGTCTTTACATCATTTTACATTTCCTTAAACCACTAATTTTGAATTCTTTTGATGTGTGTGTGTGTGTGTGTGTGTGTGTGTGTGTTGGTCATTGGTCAAAGATTTGTCGAGTGGACCAGACTTCTCTGTATCCTATCTTATTCTGATCAAGCTCTATGAAGAACATGGGCTCCTAATATGCCTATATGCTTATATTCCCATATGTTAATTTTGTTTCTTTCCAGAATGTTGCCAAAGAATGCCACCTACATATGAATAGCATTATTTCCATGTTTGCATAGGTCTTTGGAAATGCTTTGGACAGCAAAAGAGGAAAATTATATCATAGCATGAAGCCTGCAGAGTTTGGAGAGTTTTTCCTTTCTTGCATTTTTAATTAAGCATGAAGCATATAATAAGCTACATGCTCTTGGTGAACAACCCTGGTATGCTAATGAAGAAATTCCTTGATCTATGTAGTATTTACTAAATGATTTAATCCAAATGTCCAAGCAGAGTTTTGTGATTAGTAATCCTCATCCTCAACTTTCTTTGAATGTCATTGCATTTTTTTTTACTGTCTTCAATAATAATTCTTTTTATTAGGGCTGCCAGGTTGTATTTGGGATGTAAAAATCCAGACAGCCACTAAATGGCAGCAAAGAGATTCATGTGTAGCTGCTACCTAGTGGCTGTTTTGGACTGTGAAGCATGTTAAAATTGAGCATTTGCACTTTTAAACTTTGGTTTCAGAGAAGATTTCTGAGAATGCCATGGACCAAGAAAACAAATCAATGGTTTTTGTTTTTTTTTAATTTGATTTATATGCCGCCCTTCTCCGGACACTCAGGGCGGCTTACAATGTGTTAAGCAATAGCCTTCATACTTTTGTATATTTATACAAAATCAGCTTATTGCCCCCACAAACTGGGTCCTCAATTTACCTACCTTAGAAAGGATGGAAGGCTGAGTCAACCTTGAGCCTGGTGAGATTCGAACTTACAGTAATTGCAGACAGCTGGTGTTAATCACAATGCTATCAGTCTGCTGAGCCACCAGGCCCTTTTAACCACCAGGCCCTTTTAATGGTTCATTGAACAAATCAACCCAAGGTTGTCAGTTGAAGCAGAAATGCCAAGACTCGCTGATCATACTTCGAACATATTATGCAAAGACCTCACCCTCCAGAAAAAGCTCTAATGCTGGGAAAGATGAAAGAAAGAGAAGAAGAGGACAAGCAGCAGCAAGGTTGATGAATACAGTTCCAAGGTGATGATCATATTGTTGGAAGATCTCATGGAAAAAAACTATCCATGGGGTCACTAAGAGTTGACATCAACCTGATAGTATATAATCAATCAATCAGTTGCAGACTGAATTTTTATAACATAAAACTAACAGACTTATTATTTGCACAAGAAAGCCTTACCTATTTAGAGAAGTAATCCTATTTAGGGAAGAAAGCTAGGCATATTTTGAGAGAAGAAAAAAAATTAAAAAATATTTCCTGTGTCATAGTGATAGTAGTAGCTGTCCAGAACAGTGGTGGGTTGCTCCCGGTTCACACCAGTTCAGGAGAACTGGTAGTAGCGGCAGCAGGAGGCTACACCCACCCACCCAGAAGCCATCGAATATGCTCTGCGCATGCACAGAAGTGGCGCACGCATGCACGCGAGCGAACACATAGCAAAGGTAAGTAAAACCCACCACTGATCCAGAAGATATGGATGCTAAAATGGCTGATACAGAAAGAATAAGATATGAGAAGGAAGGATGAAGAAGAGGGCCAAAGACTTCACAGGGGAGCATGGATTTTAAAACTAAAAGTAACCATTAGAGAGCAAAAAATAGAGAAAACTCAAACTCTGTTTCAGAATTTTGCAGCCCAGATCTTAAGTTTACACCTCTTAAGGCCACAAGGGTGATGTGCCACAGATGGAGGAAGTTCCATATATTTCCTTCAGGCTACAACCTGTGTATAAACTTCTGTAAAATCCAACACTTTACCATTTTTTTTAGTTGTTTAAATCTCTCAAAAAATAAGCATCCCAAGAAAATGTTCTTCATTTGTTGATGTTATTATTTCAAATGATGTATCTGAAATTACTATTGATATAAATAAATCATTAACAATTCCAGTGAGTTTATGGAGAAAGATAAGTGTTAAAAAATGAATGGAACTTCAAGACTTATATTTTAAGAATGAACTATGATGTTCTTGCTAAAGCAGAGAACTTAAGGGAAAAAAGGGAATGAAGGCAACAAGTGCCCAGTGCACATTTACAAGCAAAATGTAGAAGAAGGACCCAAGGAATGAAATAAGAAGCAAACGAATGAAAAGTAAGATTCAACCAAAATTGCTTTAAAATAATGGATCATTATGGGTTAAATACTTTTTTGCAAGTAAGAAAGTGTGTATTTTGAAAAACCTAGGAATATTTACTACAGGCTTGTTTATTATTTACAACTGGAAAGACACAAAATGTTTTTTGCTGATTTTGTTAGCTTTTGGGGGGGATTTTAAGGAAATCTATTTACTTTTCTGTGATTTAAAAATAACTTGCCATCGGTATCATACTATTTGCAAAAACAAAAAACTGGACAGCATTTTTTGGCTTCCAGAAGTGTTTCAATTCAAATGACATTGAGAAAAGCAGTATGTGCTTATCCAGGAATAAATTCAACTGAACCTGATGGAATTGATTTCTGAACAGAGAGAATACCAGTTTACTGATAGCTTGTAATCATATGCATTCTTCTCACGGAAAATGTATTTGGAAATACTGGGCTGATCTTTTCTGGGCTCAGAAGCAAAGCAGAATCCGAGTTGGTTTGGGGATCTGTATGTGATATCTTAAAGGCTGTAGGGTAGACTGAATGGGTCCCCCCACCCCAGAAACAGCAAGAATAACAAACAGAAAGCAATGGTAAGCCACTTCTATACTGATGCTAAGAAAGGTATCCTTAAAGCAATACTAAAATTTGGGAAGGTGCTGCCATCTAGTGAGTTCCCATCCCCCACTCCATCCTACCCCATCACAAAATTGTTTTTTTAAAATGTAAGCATGAATGCAATTAAATGCAAGCAACTTGAAACACATTGATATTTTTTTTTAAATGCAAGCATGAATGGTTTATAATCTAATAAGAAAGGGGTGAAATACCACATATGGACATCTTAATCACTAAACAATAACTTGAATATTCTACAAAATGACATTTTTAAAATGCAGTGGGAAAAAATGAAATGACCTGGTATAGGATACATGTCTTTTGGCACCTTTAATCTCTCTTCTGCTCAACTGAACCCTTAAGCAATTTAATAACAGAAATTGATTCTCCTCCCCTAAATCATGTTAATCTGGCATGGAAAAGTGGGCCATGGACACTAAGTTAAGAAAATTATTTTAAAGTCATTAGAGGAAAGCTCTCTGTCCCTTTTAATATGTATCTCTCTTGCTGAAAATATTTACAGACTCCTCACATCCTGGACATAAACTGTTTCAACTCCTACCCTCAAAACGATGCTATAGAGTACTGCACACCAGAACAACTAGACACAAGAACAGTTTTTTCCCAAACACTATCACTCTGCTAAACAAATAATTCCCTCAACACTGTCAAACTAGTTACTAAGTCTGCACTGCTATTAATCTTCTCATCATTCCCACCACCTATCTCCTTCCACTTATGACTGTATGACTGTAACTTTGTTGCTTGTATCCTTACAATTTATATTGATATTGTTTCCTGACTGCTTATTTGTACCCTATGACTATCATTAAGTGTTGTACCTTATGATTCTTGATGAACGTATTTTTTCTTTTATGTACACTAAGAACATATGCACCAAGACAAATTCCTTGTGTGTCCAATCACACTTGGCCAATAAAAAATTCTATTCTATTCTATTCTATTCTATTCTATTCTATTCTATTCTATTCTATTCTATTCTATTCTATTCTAGAAACTTATAGACAAATCCCAAAGGTGCTTTTTCAAAAGGCAACTGGACTTTGTTTTTCCTTGAAGACATTTCACTCCTCATCTGGCTTCTTAGATGAGAAGCAAAACATCTTCAAGGAAAAACAAGTCCAGTTGCCTTTTGAAAAAGCACCTTTGGGACAACCATGACCTGGATGAGAATCTCCATAGACTTATAGATGAATCTGAATGTTGATAAAGGCATTCAAAAGTGTTTAATTTTAGAGGAGATTACAAATTTTATGGAGTCACAGAGGTTTGGCTTTAGAAGTTATAGGGCAGAGAGCAGGTCAGAGGGAGAGGAAATAGGGATAGTAATAGAATTTGATTGTTGATTCATTGTGGAACTAGAGATAAACAGGAGCTTGAAGATCCAAAACCATTCTTTCCAATCTATTTTATTCTACTCTAGCAGAAAGCTAAAAAAAAAAGGGAGGGGGGAATTGAATCAAATCACAATTATGGGAAAATCAGGCATGTAAGGCAAAAGGGGATGCTGAGTTTGAGCAACCCACACGTATACATAATTTACTCCTTTTCAACCCACATTTTCCAATTGTAGTAAAAGCCATTCTCCAAAAGGTGGGGAGGCCATAATCAAGGCAGAAGAAGACAAGAGAAAAGAAAGAGTGAAAGAAAAAGACTAGACAAATGACTGCATGGAAGAGTGTGGAAAATTGCAAACTTCTTTCATTTATACGGTGATAAAGTGACATAAAGCACATATATGCAAGGTTATTCAATTACTAAGTGCCCCTTTCAGACCATTTCAAAGCTTCTAAATGTATGTGAGCCACATGTTTACAAGACCATTCCTAACTTCAAGGAACTCCAGCCACACCATGTGTGTTGTTTCACATCAACAGTCAATTCAATAAAGGCAAAAGAAAGTTGAATGATTGGGGCATGACATTTTCTCAGACTCCAAATTATTCATTATGGCATTAGCTTGCCTTATTCAGTGTGTACCAAACAACATGTTGCAAGTGAGCAAATGAAGTCTGTTGAAAAGCCAGCCAGGGAAGTTTATTATGTTAAATAAATTCCTTTTCTTTCTCCTTCTGTTGAAGATTCTATTGAGTAACTTCTACTTGGGGGGGGGGGGGTTATAGAAAAATGTGTTAAAATTATATATTTTTTAAAAACATACATAAAAAAATAGCATAAACACACTGGAGATGGAAAGAGGAAAAAATAATGAGGGGAAATAACATACATTGCACAGAAATAAAGAATACATTCTTTAAAGAATATTTGTATCCAAAAACCACAGTTCAAAAACTGCAGCTTTCCAGATAATGTTAAATGGAAGGAATCACTGAAAAACTGGATGACTACATGCAACACTAAAATGGATCAGATTTACAATGATTCCTACAATCTTAATTTCTGTTTAATAATTCATTAGTAATCCCATTAAAAACTGAAGGATACAGCAGTTTGACTCCATATAGGTGATTGCCGATGAAAAAGAAAAGAGGATCGCAAACTTCAGATCTGCCCACATTACAGAATAACACATGGAAGATAATTTGGAGATAATCTAATCCAACCCCCTGCTCAAGCAGGAAACCCTATACCATTTCAGCCATTTCAGACAAATGGCTGTCCAGTCTCTTCTTAAAAACCTTCAATGTTGGAGCATCCACAACTTCTGGAGGCAAGTCGTTCCACTGATTAATTGTTCTTATTGTCAGGAAAAGTCTCTTTAGTTCTAGATTGCTTCTCTCCTTGATTAGTTTCCATTGATTGCTTCAGGTGCTTTGTAGAATTAGATTTACTCCCTCTTCTCTGTGGTAGCCTCTCAAATATTGGAAAACTTCTATCATGTCACCCCTAGTCCTTTCCATTAAATTAGACATACCCATTTCCTGCAACTGTTCTTCATATGTTTTATTCTCTAGTCCCCTAATCATCTTTGTTGCTATTCTCTGCACTCTTTCTGGAGTCTCAACATCTTTTTATATCATGGTGACAAAAAAAAAGTTTTACTAGCTTCAATTAGTCTGTGGGGCTCATATGTTTATATACAAATGTTGAGATTCCCATTCTGACCTCTGTCAACCAGATTATAAAGCAAAAACAAGAAGTTAACAGACAGAAGGCAGATCTTTCAGTGCTGAAGGTCTGAAATTATCTGGAGAAGCCAACCTGTGCAATGTCCACTAATTCTAGCAGTTGGGAGGAAACTGAAAAAAAGAATATCCAGCTACAAGGTAGAACGACTTGTTGTCTGCCTTTTAGAAATTGAATGTATTAATACTAAGTTGGCTTTTCTTAGCCACTGTGGCCATTGGGATCCACTTCATTATGAGACTACTTTATTCTGAGGAAGGCAAGTTATCCTATAAACTAAAACACTTTAAAGAAACTGAAATGCACAGACCTAATGTCATACAATTACCTCCTTGATTCAAACTCTGAGGATAACCTTGGGATGGAAAAGAAATTAGGGAGACAGCCAAATGAGGAAATGTAATAACAGGTGACTTCAAGTACTCTAAGATTGACAGGGTAAATATACATTGCAAGACAAAGGCACTTTTTCTAGATATGATAGATGATAGCAGTCAGAGCCGTTCATCATGGATCTGACAAGGGAGGTTACCCTTGGCTTAAATCTGAGGAATATCCTGGGATTTGGTAGGAGTTCAAAATCTTGTCAATTTGATCAGAAACAATGGCTGTACAGTACTATGAATATGTGTGCAGGGGAGGTGAGGTTGCTCAGAAGAGGCAACTTTTCCAAACTTTCAGAATTAATTTAAAAGAAAGTTAAAGGCAAAGTTGGGAAGTCAAGTTTCCTTAAAATATTTCCCATTTAAAATTACTATAGTAGAAGCTCCAATAAAATGTATACTGTACGGTGTACATACAAGCCAGTTCAATAGGATAATAGGGAGAGAGAATGAGCAAAGGTATAAAAGATATAAAATATTAAGAGAAATTAGAAAGGAACATAGAAGCACAATCTGTAGCAAAACTAATAAAAGAAAAAAAATATGAAGGTCATTTGAATAAACTTTAAGTAAACAAGAAAATGAAAATCAACTAAAGAAGTATTTGGATTACTGTGAATGAATTACAGAGAAATGATGCCAAAATCATTAGTACCACTCTTTACAGTGGAAAATGAAGGATGAATACAAACATCTGAATATCTTTTTTTTTTTTTTAGATATAAAAGCATTCTGGTGATAAGTTAGGCAATTTCAAATCAAATATAAAACTGAAAAGTTTTTTAAAAATATGAAAATTATGATTTCTCCAAAAAGTCTCCAAAAATGAAGGATCTTCAATGGGTATCTCTTCATCTTCCAGTAAAATTTGTAATTTTGTCATTCTTTATGGAGAATGAAATGGAATGTTTTTGTTGTTATTAAAATATTTTGAATTGCCTGAAAATTCTTGAAGACTTGTAGGCATATAGTGTACTTCCAAAAGGTTTCTCGCTGGGTAGTTTGGGATTTTTTTTGACCAAACTCTCCTTAAAAACTGCAGTAGTCATCAAACAAAAAGTTCGGATCCTTTATGGAGTAATAACTTGCAAACAGGGATAACATTGGCAGATTACACAATGACCTTATTCATATATTACCTGTAGTCAAGAATAAATTTTGATATACCCAATTTTGTGGCTATCAAATTATTTAGATTTATAAGAAAACAGCCAAGCAAATTATGAAGAGTTCAAAGAATTTGCTTCAAGTTGCAAAATCAGGCAATTAAAAGGCAAATTTGTCGTAATGGTAATAATCATGAAATTATACAGCCCCCTGACTACAATATATTTCTATGGAGGCACCTATTAAAAAACAAACTATCCATTATTGTTTTCTACCATAGCAATTCCAAAGAGACATTCGATATTCAATAAATACAAAAATATGATCAAAATTCCAATCTACATTTAATAAGGATCAGTAATTCATAACTTTTATTTCCTGTTTTCCTTCTTTTTAAGGATAAACCGTGCTCCATTGTTTGCTTTGCTTTATTTCTAGAGTAGATTCAAGCTGACAATTTGTTTCCTGAAGATTTGCCAGGCAGCTCAGTCCAGCACCCTGATTGCCTGTTGGAATAAAGGAATTTAGCATGCTAGTTTGGGTTACTCCAGCTTGGGAAGGTTAAGCGACAGAGGAGATATCTAGACAACCACTGGAAAAAGACCCACCTCAAGTCTGATCAGACACTGGCATGACTTCTTGCTTGAACTTCACTATGGCAATTGAAACAGCAAAATTGAGATATTTTGTCTCTTTCAGGCAACTAATTCTGTTCTGGTGAAGGATATTTGTCAATACTACCTAAAATATTACTGTGAAGAATTCATAATATTGATGTACAAGGCCATTCAGATACACAATAAGCTAGATTCAAGCTGGACATTGCCAATGGAAATGATGAGCACTTTGTCTTGTGAAATGATCCAGAATCATTTTGAGTCTATGCAAACTGAGAAAGTAGATGCAATGTTTGTTCTGTCCTTATTCAGTTGGATCCCTGCCTCACATGATTGATTATAGCATCCTGTGAGGTGGCAGAAAGTTGAATCTAAACAGTAGTCAGTGTTGATCTGAGCTGGCCTTTCTGTCACCACTGAAGAAGCAACCCTTGCTCAATAAAACTTCAGTCAGCCAAACTGTCTTCAATAAATATAAACCTGTCTCCATCCTTGTTTTTCTTGGAAAAGTGGTGGAAAAATTGATGGCCCTGCAATTGGGCAGGGCCCCAGAGGAATCAGATTATTCGGCCATTCAGCAGTCAAGGCACAAGGCAGAAACTGCACTTGTAGCTGACTTTGGGGACAATAAGAATTAGGGGAGTGCAATACTCACACCTCAACACGCACAGTCCCCCTTGATCTCCTGGTAGTTTTTGACACCATGGCATCCTTCTGGACTGTCTTTGAAATTGGACCATCTTGTAATGGTTCCCCTCCTTCCTGGAGGATTTGTTCCAGTCAGTGATGGTCCAGATCTATCCACAGTGCTCTATTTTATGGAGAATGGAATGGAATGGAATGGAATGGAATGGAGTGGAGTAGAGCAGAACGGAATGGAACAGAATGGTACGGAATGGAATGGAATGGAATGGCAAGGAATGGCACAGAGCTGAACTGAACAGAACAGAACAGAACAGAATTCTTAATGCTTATGCAATCTTAATGATTCCAGGGAAATTCTATCTGTTTCGGAACATATTTCCCTGCTTGGAGATGGTCAGCAATTTGGGAGTTCTTTTAGGCTCACAGCTCCTGCATCAGGAATAGGAATAGCTGTATTCAGGAGAGCTTTTGCATAGTTACCTCTTGTGTGCCAGTGGAAGAATTTCCTGAATAGCACCTGTAACAGTCACTGGCCCTTTAAACTATAAATGATACCAGGTGAATGGACTTCTGTTTTACTCTCTTCAACAGCGTAAGATCCTGTCTTTTGCTTCAAATCTGTAATGAGACACTTTGCCTGCATGTCTTACCTGCAGAATTTCTAGCTAGGAATTTCTAGGAAAAACATCAAAACCATAAAAAAGCCAAAGTTAGACTATTTTGGACATGTGATGCGACACCCAGAAAAATACGGCATACTTCACTTACTCCTCCAAGAAAAGATTGAAGGCAAACAAGGTCCAGGCAGAGAAGAAGAACATCATGGCTTCAAAATCTAAGGGACTGGTTTGCACAAAACTCTACAACACCATTTTTGTGCGGCTGTTAATAAAAATAGGATCGCCAACATGATTGCCAATGTCCGATGATGGATATGGCACAAGAAGAAGAAGAAGAAGAATTTTTACAAGTTCGTTCTGCCTAATTTCTCCATCAGTTTACATTCATTCCCAAATCTACAGGGAAGTTCTTTTATATGCACATATATGCATCTTTCTGTGAATTTTCCTGCAAGCTGCTTATGTTAACAAACATCTTTCGTAACCTGTTTCCTCCTTTTGTTTACATGTACTGTGGTTAAAAGTGTATCTAATGTTTGTATTTTCCAATCTGAGAATCCTACTATAATCTGTAGAGTAATACGGAAAACGAAAAATAGTTGTCTTCCATTTCGTGCATTAGTTTGGAAATTATGAAGCAGTTTAGTTCATATAATGAATCACAGCAACATTCAATACTTGTTCTTCTGGATATTAGAAACTTGGGGGTGAGAAATTTATACTAAAGGGCAAACTGTTGTAGGTTGGCGACAAGAAAGGTTTCAGGAAGTAGTAACAGCAGATGTGCAAGTAGTCATTCCTATACGTTTTCTGTATTTCTTGTATAAAATCCACAATTTGGCCCTTGGGATACATTCACTGCTAGTGCTTCTTTCTAATCTTCAAAGTTACTGTCAAATTCCTGTGTAAGCATAACATGTCAGTGAAAAAACTCAGCTATTTCCTGATCTGCCAATGTCCTATTGCAAAATGTTTGTGGTATGGTAAATATTCAAATATGTGAACCTGCCATCACAATTTAAGATGATACATCCTCTCTTGTCTGTATCAGATGACTTTGACATGTTTGTATTGGCTCCCAAGCCAAACATGCCTGTTTGTTCATGTCTAGTGGAAATCCTCTAACAAATTAAAAATAATTTTCCCTGTTATCCTATTGACTGTATTAGAAAGACTTAAAATAAATGATGAATTTTTACAACATTGTTGTACACTGAAATCACGTTTCTGCATTAAATGTCATTTTTCAGCCATAAACGCAGAATATTCTCATTATCTGGAAAGCCATTTGCAATCATATCCCTAGTCTTGCTTGAGTTCTACACACCCACTTCATTAGATGGAAGTGTCACTTTTATGAAGTGAATGGAGAATCCCAGTTGTACATAAAGCTTATGAGAATTATAATATACAACGTTCTGAATCGTGGCAATGGATTTGGGATAATCCCCCTGAAATGCAATGCATTCTAGGTTGTTTATCAAGTCAACAATGGAGTTGCAGCATAATTAGTTTTTACAGTTTTTTTAAAAAGGCGTTTTTATGAACTTGCGAGCGAAAGGAAATCATTAATAAGTGGCTGTGAGTTTGTAAATAAATATAAATGCTGAGTTTGGCAATAATTCTGAAGTATTTCCTGAATGTATTTGGCATTCCATTTTGGGTAGGTATTGTGGGAGGGAGTTGCAGGAAAGTAGAGAGGTTGAATTACAGAACACTATTTAAAAAAAAACAACTTTCATTTATAATGAGGGGTAGAAATTACATCTGCTTTACACCCATCCCTGTTTATATCATATGCACTCAACATTATATGCAATAAAAACTTCTTGGGAAAATATTACATTAATAGCATGTTTGTATTTATTTGGTTCTACTTTGCATTAGGCAACAATCCATAATCGAGGCTGCTCACTAATGAATAGCACTGAAGTCACTGCCATCTGGCTTTTTGAAGTAGCTATAGATGCATTCTTAAATCACACTGAGTAGTGTACCAGGAAATAAAGCCATCCTTGATTGTCTGAAAGCCTTTTCACAAGCTGCAGTATATCCTGCTAGGAAATACAGGGTCTCAATTTGCATTTCTTTCCCTTCAGTGAAACTAAGGACCAAACTAAATATCACCGCATTGGTTGCATGTGTTTGAATAACTGCTGATTGGACACACATCTACCCTCCTCATGTACCAATTCAAGTAGTACAAAAAAAACAAAACCCACCAGTTATTTGGGTCTGCTTGTCTGTTTGCCTGTCTATCCACTTATCATCTATCATCCATTTATCTATAGTATCTATCTATCTATCTATCTATCTATCTATCTATCTATCTATCGTCCGTCTATCTATCATCTAGCTAGCTAGCTATCTCTGTGATTTGATTTATGTAGCTGCCCATTTCACAAGCAAGTGGCTCACGGTGGGGCACAATCTTTTCTGTGAAGAGTGAAAGGGGGCAACAGCAGATGCTTTTCTGGCAGAAAAGCTGTTGATTTCCTGGTAACCACTATAAGTATTTTCAAAGTTCCATGGGAAAATGCACTACATCATTATTCAGTGATGCTTCCAAGAATTTCAAACAGAGGATCAGGGGTGAGATCCAGCAAGTTCTAACAGGTTCTGGGGAACCGGTAGCAGAAATTTTGAATAGTTCGGAGAACCAGCAAATACCAACTCTGGCTGGCCCCAGAGTAGGGTGGGAATGGAGATTTTGCAAACTCAAGTTCATTGAGGGCCACATCAGGGTTGGCTTTGACCTTGGGGGACCGGGTGGGAATGGCCAGGATGGGCATGACCAGCTCGACATCATTTGTTCCATTTTCGGCTGCGACAACCTCCTGTAGCTCTGTGCCAGTGAAAACAGGGCCCCAGGAGGCAGGTCCTTTGCCGATTCCAGGAAGGCTCCATGGGCCAGAACTAAGCATCCCATGGGCCAGATTCGGCCCACGGGCCTTGAGTTTGACACTCCTGCCTTATACCATTCCAGACAAATGACTGTCCAATCTCTTCTTTAAAATCTCCAGTGTTTGGAGCACCCACAATTTCTGCAACCAATTAGAAAATTAGAGACGTCTACAGCAGACACACCCCAATTGGTCTTTCTCAAAGAGTATGTGGCTCTGTAACCATTCAGATCATAAACAGATTTGATAATTACCAGGATCCTTTGTGAAGATTTCAATGCATAGAGAATCCAGATAGCTGCAATTTTCTAATAATCATGGCTTTTTAAAAACATGGACCTTATTACATCTACAGTATATAGAGACACATCTAGTTTATATTTTTTGCTAGTTACTGGAATTTTTCTTCAATGTTGCAACAATTTTATGGTTTACTAATAGCAGTGACATTTAGAAAGACTAGACTCCATGCTATTTTGAAAGTAAAGATTTATATGTTTTCATTATCCATTGTCTTCTTGTACATCTTATAAACAATATGAATTATGTTTCTTTTACTGTGACTGACATTTCCTGGAAGACAAGGACAAGGTAAATACAACTCCCATCTCCTACATTTCTATCTGATTATTCTGAAATATGAACAATTTTTTGCCCTAAATCTAGATGTTTCCTATTAATCTCATTCACTAGATATGATTTAGAAGCAACTGATTTTATATGGCAAACAATAAAAAGCAAGTTCACAAAAACACCCACACCGTTACACTGAGAAACACAAAACTAAAGCATTTATTCATAGCATACATTTGTGCAATTACTTCAAACAGGGCTTCATCAGAGCTTTTCATTTTCAATTATAGGAAATGATCATTTGCTTGTGTTTGTGTGTCATTAAGGTAATATTTTGATGCTGGAAATATATTCGCCTTTCTACTCATTTTCTTTCCGTTTCTTCTTGTTTCCTTTTATAAGGACAACTAATTGGTAGCTACAGCATATGAATTAATGCAGTCAATACATTTTTTTATTTTTAAAAAAGGAATTGACACTTTCTAAATTATAAGAGCTGAACTAAACCATACCAGAAGTCTATCTGCTCTAACATTCTGCTCCCAAAGCAGAGGTCCAGAATGAACTAGCAAAGAGGAGTTAACTTTTGGGTAACTGGATAACCCTGTTGAAATGCTGTTTCTACCAATAAAGGAAAATATTTGTAGCTCAGGTTGAAATGAGGGGTCCTTTGGTGCTCTCTGAACTTGGTGGTTTTCTTGCAGATGTTTCATTACCCAAACTAACATCATCAGTGTATTGAGTAATGAAATGTCTACAAGAAAACCACCAAGCTCAGAGACTACCAAAGGACCCTCGATACTATTTCTGTTAGAAGCAATGCTAGGCTACCTATTTAAGGTTTGAGTGGGGTCCTTCTACTGCAATGCCAGTATATGTTGAAGGTTTCAGCCTCCCTTTCACCAAATACCAAGATTCTAGTTATATCATGCTCAAGCTCAAAGGAGCTCCTCCTCCTCAGGCTGAATTAGTGGCATCTTTTGATTGATTGATTGATTGGTTGGTTGGTTGGTTGGTTGATTAAACAAACTTAAATAGAATCACAAAGGTGGGTTACATTTAAAAAACCCACTGCTAATAAAACCTATTTTTAAAAAACACCACTGAAATAAGCTATTTGATCAGCTGTGTCTACATTCCTGGTTCTCTAGGCCTACTGACAAAACTATGCTTTTTTGGAAAAGCAACAGGTGTGGGTCAACCTAGTGGGGAAGGATGACTACATATACTTAACACTGTCTTGTTAGCTTTGAGGTCAGCTTTTGACTAGAAAATCTAATGAATAACAGCTAATGGCCAATTGTCTGTTCCACAGGATGCAGTTTGAAAGTACACCACTGTTCAGGGATGTCAAACTCAAGGCCTGCAGGCCAGATCTGGCCTGCGGGGTTGCCTTGGAAACAATGAAGGACCAGCCCACGGTGCCTCTGCCAGTGAAAATGGAGCTCGGAAGGGCCGCGCGCTGGCCTCCCAAGCTCCGTTTTCAGCTGTGACGGTCTCCTGCAACCCTCTGCCAGCGATCGAGTTTGACACCCCTGATCTAAGCCAATCCAGATATGTTGGTTACAAAATATAAACTTCTCAAGCTCCATCAATTGTGCCTATGCTATATCCTCATTTGTGTGAAAGGGTGCTAACTGCTCTGCTAAAATATGCAGCTAAGGTCCTGGTCTTAACTTACTACTCGGCATGTATCTCCACAGAGTATGGTGTGCTAGCCCAATTCTGTAGCTAGCCTCAAATGCTGCCAAATCATGAGCCCCAAAAAGAACCGACATGAATTTAGCTGATTGAATTTAAGACCTTAAACTTAAGACAGGAAAGCTCTTGTATAACGTACTCACAAGTAAGAAACATACAAAAACCTCATGGTATTTTGGACTTGTTTGGTCAATTCAAATATTTGGTAAAAGCACATAGCGTAGGAAGGATCTTTGTAAATTACAGATTGGAAAACACCAGCTTTTCAAGCAAGCCAAGATTACTTCATTTTTTTATCACTGGGTATGAAGTGCCTTGAAATTTCATAGGGTTACCTAGTGGCTGGTGTAACCATGGAAACTAGAGCATTGTACCAACATGCTCTACACAAAGGGGGCTTCCTTGTAATAAACCTTCCACAGCTATCCTTTCCTTCTGCTTTTGTTTTACGGTTTCCATTCCATAGCAGAGAGATAAAATAGTTAAGGTTAGCATGCTGTTTTAGTCTAAGATGCAATTTAATGATCTACTGTAGCGGTAGCTTGTAATTTGCTGGCACTCGTTGTCACTCTGTGATGGTTCTGCCATTCTGATCATTAGTGGTACATGTTCATGTGCAACCTTATCCATTTCTTATGACCTTTGCTGCAGGTTCCCTTGATGCAGCTCCTGACCTGGTGGTATATAGATCACAGAGGAATTGGTGCTACTTTGCAAGGTCTTCTGTTGACGGAGGTTGTCACAATGGCTGGAAGTTAATGCACAGCTCCACCCTTCAATCTTTATCTCAAAAGAAATAATACTCAGCTCCCTAACTAGATCACCTGAAACCACTTAGGTAAATAATGCTTACATTTAATTAAAAATCTTAATTTCATCTTAAAATACATTTTTCAAAATATAAGTTTTTCACCTGGGAAAAGGGATATGTGTTTCTGATTTCTTTTTCTTGCAAAAGAACGAAGCTTTATATTTTTTCCTCTCTCAACCAATTCTATCCCTAGATGAAGTTTAACAAAGCAACAATGACATCCAGTGGTTGCTGAATTGATCAACAGTTTCTCTTCCCAGTTTCATATAATGAATGTATGGCAGCATTAGCTGCTTCTCTCTCTCCCCTCCCCTCCCTCTCTCTCTCTCTGTCTCTCTCCCTCCCTCCCTCCTCCCCCCTCTCTCCCTCTCTCTTCCTGCCTTTCTCCTAAGGAATTATCACAAAAGATTTGAGAAAGCTTGTTTAAACAATTTAACAGAGCACATATATCAATGTACTCCAATGTGGCCCAGTTTTTACCTAGAGTATAAACATCATTTTGGAATATGATCCTTTAGAGTCTATGGGATTTAATTTTGAATGGATCTGTACACAATCTGCTGTTAATAAATGTTTACATGTTTGCTAAATAAACTGTCATAGTGTGAAAAATGATTACTGCTGGCCTTTTTAAAATTCAACAAGGTTGAAGATGAGGATGACATTTCCCTAAACCTGACATTTGCAGATGTATGATAATTCTACCTCCTGAAATTCATAGAATTTTTAGGGATAGGATTCCAGGTGTTTTAAAAGCATTTAGATTTATCACCGATGATGGGGCAGCAGAAACGAGCAGGTTGGGTCGAATATCAATTTAATTTTTGTAATAAAGATGATGACTGTTTTGTCTGGGGCTGATTTTCACATGAAAATTTATTTATGGAACATTTTTTTTCATGGGACAACTACATGCAATTTGTGGAAATTCATCCCCGTTGCTGAAAAGTCACTGTACATAGTCGTATTTAAACAGTAGCAACAAAAAGATGACGCATTGCAGTAATGTGTCTGTTGTTAGCGTATGAAAGTGAGCAAGTTCAAAGAACCAACACGCATGTCAAAGCATTTTGGTGGACCTAGTCCAGAAAGATGGCTTAGTATCACTTACAAAACTAAAGCATCAATTCTATAAAACTGTTGAATCCACTTATCACCTACATTACAGAGGTCTTGAAACTGGCAGCTTTAAGACTTGTGAACTTCAACTCCCAGAATTCTCCAGCCAGCATAGCTTGAAGTCCACAAGTCTTAAAGTTTGAAGACCTCTGACCTACAATCTTTGTAAAAAAAAAGTGCAAGTGATTAAAACTTTTCTGTCCCATCATATCGGCGTTTCTCAACCTTGGCAACTTTAAAGATCTGTGGACTTCAACTCCCGGAATTACCCAGACAGCAAAGCTAAGCTTGAGAAACACTACACTTATACCTTTGCTTTAATTGACTTTTGTGGTCAGTTCATCTTGGTATGTATTGCTTTGTTTTCATCTTGTTTGTTTCATTATACAGTCTCAGAGTAAAAAGTGCATCTTCATCCAATGCAGGTTTAAACTGTGAAATCGCTACATTTAAAGGGGGACTTGACAAATTCAGAGACAATCAAGAGCAACCTGTTTACCTGTTTATTTCTTCAATCTCCAGGATTGATATTGGCTGTTTGTCATTTGTGGGTTTCTCAGAGTACTTTCAGGATGATAATCTGCTCTAACTTGGTTCTTCTTTATCTTTTAAAAGGTAAAGGTTCCCCTCGCACATACGTGCTAGTCGTTCCCGACTCTAGGGGCCGGTGGTCATCTCCTATTCAAAGCTGAAGAGCCAGTGCTGTTCAAACACGTCTCCGTGGTCATGTGGCTGGCATGACTAAATGCCAAAGGCACATGGAACGTTGTTACCTTCCCACCAAAGATGGTCCCTATTTTTCTACTTGCATTTTTTATGCGCTTTCAAACTGCTAGGTTGGCAGAAGGTGGGAAAAGTAACGGGAGCTCACCCCGTTACGCTGCACTAGGGATTCGAACCGCTGAATTGCCGACCTTTTGATCGACAAGCTCAGCATCTTAGCCCCTGAGCCACCGCCTCCCTCTCTGTACCTTTTACCTTACCATTTATTACAATGTAGCTCTTGCAGGACTTGTATGTTGTAAATCAAAACAGACAAGAGTCACAAGGAGCCAAGCTGTCTGGTGCAAGCAACTGGAACTTCTCCTGAATAATCTCAAGCAGAAGCTTTATTGTTAGTCACTTACGTTACGACAATCTCCCAGACTGACTGCATTCCCAGTCAGATAAGGCTTCGGGAAGACTGGGAGAGGACAGGCCTGTGCTATTTTCTACAGTGCAAAGACTCTAAACTTGGCCCCCTCTTTACACTTCCCTCCCATTTAGCTGAAGATCGGTGTACATCAGTGGTGGGTTTCGAAATTTTTTACTACCTGTTCTGTGGGTGTAGCTTGGTGGGTGTGGCTTGGTGGGCGTCAGTGGTGGGTTCCTCCCAGTTCAGCCCGGTTCCACCGAGCCGGTAGCGGTGATGATATGATGTCACCAAACCAGTTCTGTCCCCCCTGCCCCCCCCCCCGTGTTATTCTTACCTTTTATTTGGCCCCACCCCCAATCTATTGCTGCCTCCTGAGTCCCAGCTGATGGCTAGAGGGAAAAAAAACTGTTTAAACTCTTGCTGCTGGGCTTCAAAGGGACGCCCTACAGCTGATCAGTGTTAAAAGAAAACAAATGAATAGACCGGTGTCTGCAAAAATACATGAGTAGATCAGTGCCTGCAAAAATACATGAGTAGATCAGTGCCTGCAGAAATAAATGGGTAGACCAGTGCCTGCAAAAATACATGAATAGATCAGTGCCTCCAAAAATAAATGGATAGATCGGTACAGCTCTGCAAGCAGTTAAAAGCCTGGTAGACCAGTACCTCTGCTAAATCCTAAATAATTGTCACATGGCCATCAAGCCACACCCATAAAATAAGCCACACCCACAGAACCGGTAGTAAAAAATTTTAGAACCCACCCCTGGTGGGCGTGGCAGGGGAAGGATACTGTAAAATCTCCATTCCCACCCCACTCCAAGGGAAGGTTAATGCAAAATCCCCATTTCCTCCCGATCAGCTGGGACACAGGAGACAGAGAATAGATGGGGGCAGGGCCAGTCAGAATTTTTACAACCGGTTCTCCAGAACTGGTCAGAACTTGCTGAAACCCATTTCTGGCGCACATGTTGTGTGGTGTACCTGTGGATTTGATGCTTTCCCTGTGACATTTCCCTTTCTGGATCAACAAACCTAAAGTAATTCTGTGGCTAAATGCAATGACCCTATACTTTACCTCAGGGGTATCACACTCACAGCACAGATGCAACACATGCTGGCCATGCCCACCCCCATTTTAGCGAAGTTGGGGAAAGTTGTGATACGTCACATGATGACATTTTGCGAGTTTGACATTACTGCTTTACCTGTATGCCCTCTTCATAGGAGTCCAATGCCCACCACATTTTCCAGCATAGTTAAATCATAGGAAAGCACTTCTAGTTGTTCAGAAATGACTGTTATAGAACCATTTTCCAGAGTTATCCAGAAGTGACTTGGGCTTCCAAATCATTTTACTGATCTGCTGATGTGGCAAGGGTTTGAAGCCTTGCATTATAAAATCAATCCAGATCCCAGCTGCCTTGACACATGCAAATGTGGGCCCAAAGAAAATGCACAGTGAACCTCAGCTGTGCCCACTACAGTCTACTGTAGCTTCATGTACAGTTAATACACCATTCTACATGTTATCCAGAGACCTAAATCTCTGACATGCACATTTTACTATTTGAAATGGCACCATTATTATACAGTAAGATGCTAAAACCACCCAAATCTGCAAAAATGTAAATGACCTGTAGATGGCAGCAATCTCTGGTAGTTCTACTAGAAATGCAGAAAATGGGTGGTGGAAAAGACTATCAGACAGAAATGTTCATCTTTACAGACTTTTTTTTTCCTACAGACTACTGACCAGTACATTACCCTATGGAATAATTACTGAAATACTGTATTTCTCGCACTATAAGAAGCTCCGGACCATAAGATGCACCTAGCTTTTGGAGAGGAAAACAAGAAAAAAAAATCTGCCTCTGCCTCCCAGCAATTTGCTCTCCTTGCAGCAAACAGCAAACAGCCTGGTCAGAGACAATCCAACTACCAATCAGCTGAATCAGGCTGTGCTGAAGCTGACCAGGCTGTTTGCTGCAAGGAGGCAAATTGCTGGGAGGCAGAGGCCAAACGGTGGGGGCCAGCGGGTGGGCGGGGCTTTGGCAACATTCACTCTATAAGGCACACAGACATTTCCACCCACTTTGGGGGCGGGGAGTGTGTCTTATAGACTGAAAAATATGGTAATTAATGCAGTTCAGGCTACAGGAAGTTCCTGAATAATTAGGTATGAAACAGTTTCATTCCTGCCTAATCATTCCTCAGCACTCTGATGAATTTTCTAGGGACTCTGATGCATGTTTAATGCATGTCCATACAAAAGGGTTTGCTATTTAATTGCATATTTTTAATTATCTGAATGTTTTAATATATTACTATTTCAATAATCTAGTAAACTGTCATACGGTGATATAGCTTTATACTTACTTAATAGTTAAGTCCTGCAGTTCCTGCTGCCTTATATATTACAGACCTTAAATATGGTTTTCTACTCCAAGTCTGATGGATTTTTTTAATTTGTTTCTCTTGTTTCTTCTCTCCTTTGTCTAAATTGATATCCCTCTCTCCTTTCCTCGCTGTAATAGTGTTGCTGAATTATATCTACATGTGATTTATTATTTATTTAGCGTATGACACGTGTTATAGCCAGGGATCACCAAGGTGGCTGGCTGCCTCTGTGAAAGGAATTTTTTCAGGTGGTGTTATCTTTACCTGCAGGATGCCTGAATGCCGGTAGGCAATCAGGGGAGGCTCCTTTTTTGTCCCTAAGCGGTTTATTTGCTCACGGGAATCAAGCCACTCACCTCAGCGGTGTGCAGGCCCAGCGTCTTACCACATGAGCCACCACATGTAGTCCCCACTACATGTGGTTATTGACCATAATAAAAGATGGGATGGGATGGGATGGGATGCATGGATGCATGGATGGTATTAAATAGTAATTTCCTAAAATATTGTAGCACAGTCCCCATAATCCCTGAATATTTCCCATGCTGGCTAAGGCTGACAGTAGCTGTAGCTTATACTTTCTGGGAAGGCATATGATGTTAAAGGCCTTTGTGCTGCTCTTTGTTCGGACTAGTCCCTGAAGTTTTCTTGGTAAGATTTTTTGAGAAGTGTTTCCTTGCTTGCTTCTTAGAGCCGAGAGACAGAAAGTCACTGGTCCAAAGTCACTCAGCTGGCTTCATGCCTAAAGTGGGATTAGAACTCATGGCCACCCAGTTACTAGTCTGGTGCCTTATCCGGAATCCCAACCTAGTTCAGGAATATTTGCTTACCTAAAAGCCCACTTCCTATTGATTGGAGGATCCAAGCAGGGGACTGAAACATCATCTTTTGAGCCTTCTGCCCCGCAACGCAGAAACTCAATAACCGTAGAAGCCTGGAAGAATATAGAATTCTGTAATTATTCTGTCATGATGGATTTATTCATGGATTATTTTAATTGCTTTGAATCACATCCAATCTTTTCTTTTGAAGTTCAGAGAAATTTTCATGGAAATCTCCCTTTATGCTTCTCTCTGTAGCAATAAACTTGTAGGATAGCTTGAAATGAAAGAGAGCAACTGATCCAAAGTCACCCACTAAGTTTCCCATGATTGATGACAAGTTTGAACAAGAGCATTACTGACAACTACATCACACTGGCTCTCTTGGATATGTAATAAGAGGAGGTTATCTTTCAGCAAATAATGTACCTTGGCTAAATAAATGGCAAAGCACCTTTTTTGTTGTATCTGTTTAATGTTGGTAAATGGTAGCAGTTTTAGGAAATGGTTATTTATCTCTAGGTAGCAATAACATTCAGGTTTATTTGTATATTGGATTTAAAATGATTGTGAAAACAAAAACATCAACAGGTCATGAAAATAACCATGCTGTTAAGACAAGAAAGGAGTTTAAATATTTTGCCAATATGCAAGCTTAGCCTAAAGAATCAAATGACTAAAATAATAATTTTAAATCATGTTAAAAATAAGGGGATTAAAATGCCATATCCAGTCAAAACATCTTGCTGACCGTGTGACCAATCATGATATAAATAATAATAATAATATATTGTAAAAGACCCAACATTTCATCTCATCTAATTTTATACCCAAAGACCATCCATTAATTTGCCCCAACATACTGTAGTCCTCTCAATCTAGTTTCTGTTGGATCAAAAGGAAGAACTTTGATTTAAGTTCGCTGTAGACTAATCAGCTCAAATAAAAGCAAATTACAAATGAAATATAGGCACTTAAAATAAGCAGTAATTAATGGCATGTCTGGCAAAGTAATTATTTTTTTAGCTTAGTTTTTCATTCATTAGGTCAGTGAAAGCTGGAAGTGCTGTTCAAGATGTTGATCCACTTCAATAGCACATGATGGTACATTGATCATCCTTGGTATTTCCTTCATTTTCTTTTCTGACTTGAGCATTACCCTGATGATAACCATACATTCATTTATTCATCACTTTTATGTTTAATATACCATTAAAACAATGGTATATTGTTTTAGCAAGAGTGTCTGAAGCTTTGATTTTGAGGCTTTTTTCTGAATAACTCTCAGTAAACAATTATGTTTTGATCAGGAAACAAATCTGAAATCAGCATAGTTTTCTTTTGGCTCCTGGTTCTGCTTGTTCAATTGTGATTTTCTTTTAGAAATGTCACGTCAGCATTCTTAATGCACTTTATTCCCTG
This sequence comes from Pituophis catenifer annectens, assembly GCF_029215685.1. NCBI lineage: Eukaryota > Metazoa > Chordata > Lepidosauria > Squamata > Colubridae > Pituophis > Pituophis catenifer. Next base: position 105,741,513 of record NW_027256881.1, read on the forward strand.
CTGTGCCTCTTGTTTTGTGATTGTGCTGATCGATTTGTGTAATGTTATATTCAAACGAATTCTTTTATTTGTTTCCATAATTAAGTTATAAAGAAAGAAATTAGCTAGATTTTCTTTGAGTAGCATCTTCAGGAAAAACAAAAATGAGTAAAAAATACATTCAGAAATTCTCAATAAATGTAAAGATCTGTACAGACCTGTACAGGGATGGGTTCTACTTACCTTTACTACTGGTTCGCAACGGGGCCACGCGCGCGCTCTTCTGCGCATGTGCAGAAGCATTCTGATGACATCAGGGTTGGTGGGCGGAGCCTCCTGCCGGTTTTACTACATAACAGTTTCCATGAAAATAGAAGTGTTTCACATAATGTGATAGTTTTGTTTGTAGATGGTCAATGTAAATATCACACCATACAGTATGTGTGAGATAACTTTTTCAACAAAAGGGGGGGGGGAAATCCTGATCCATTTAATTACATATGGCAGCCAAGTATTATTCTTTCAAATTTGGAAATTAATCAAGTTTTGAGAAAGCAACTGTTGACGACTTTATTTTCTTGGCAATAGTTGCACATCTCTTTAGTTATGGATGAAATTCACGGAAACTTTCTTCTGCAGATTCAATTTTTCTAATGTTTGAAATGGTTTAAATATTAACAAAATGTTAATTTTGTTAATTCTGTGTCTTACAGCCACAGAAAGTCTGCTTTTTCTTTATTTTTTTAATTTATAATTGAAAAAATATTAAGATAAAATATCTGGCTAAGATTATAGGAAAACATTTTTGCAAACTGTGCTAAGGTATTTTAATCTTTTTATTGAATTGTCTTGGCTTTTGATTGGCAAGTTAGTTTCTAAAAAAAAGAAGAGTTCTTTCAGTATGAAATATCGTAGATATAAATCAGTATTCAACCATAAAACGGATACATCGGGAGTAAATGATCCTAAGATACAGAAACAATTCATAGATTAATAAAACAAACATCTGCTCTTATATTAACAACAGAGATATATTTTATATAGCTTTGTTATGTAGCTCTATAAAATTTCAGAACTGCATGGAAAGCTGCCACGTATAAGAGGGAATGGAGTTATTCTCTATTGCCCTTCACGGCAAGACTAGAAAAAATGGGTCATCTGTCAGATGATGGGTTTTGCACTGAACAGAATACTGCACTAGATAATGCCTGAGGTTCCTTCCACGTCTATGATTCCAAGAGCACATTTAGTATCTTGGTTAAGATATCAGGCACTGAGAGACTTTGAGTTCCAATTCCATTTTAGACACAAAACCATATAGGTGACTTGGGCCAGTCCCTTTCATTCAGTCCTAGGAAGGTGGCAGGGACAACCCACTCCTGAAATCTTGCCATGAAAACTGCAAGACCAGGTCCAGGCAGTCACCAGGAGTCAAAAATGACTTGAAGGCATTAAAAAAAAAAAGGAGGGGAGAGCAAATAGCAGAAATCTTGCAGAAATGGAAATAATCATGCAATAATGGTTAGGTATTAGGCTTTGCTTATCATATCACATACTTCCTTCAATCACTTTCTTTTCTATTTGAGTTATAAAACCTGCCTCTTCATAATGTCATGCTCAGATTATATTTCCAGTTGCAGGGGACATTCATGCTCATCAGTGGTGGGTTCCTCCTGGTTTGGCCCGGTTCCGCCGAGCCGGTAGCAGTGACCCCCCGCCCCCCACATTATTCTTACCTGTTATTTGGCCCCACCCCCAATCCATTGCTGCCTCCTGAGTCCCAGCTGATCAGCTGGAAGGAAAAAAGCTGTTTAAACTCTTGCCGCGGGGCGTCAAAGGGCCTCCCTATAGCTGATCAGTGTTAAAAGTCAGGGCGGTGGTAGACCGGTGCCTGCAAAAATAAATGGGTAGACCAGTGCCTCCAAAAACAAATGAGTAGACCGGTGCCTCCAAAAATAAATGGGTAGACCAGTGCCTCCAAAAACAAATGAGTAGACCAGTGCCTGCAAAAATAAATGGGTAGACCGATGCCTCCAAAAACAAATGCAAGCAGTTAAAAGCCTGGTAGACCAGTACCTCTGCTAAATCCTAAATAATTGTCACATGACCATCAAGCCACAAAATAAGCCACACCCACAGAACCAGTAGTAAAAAAAAATTAGAACCCACCCCTGGTGCTCATGTACAAAAGCTTACCCACCCCACTGCAGCCCTCCGGCTCCCCATAAATTATGAAGGGCCAACATTCACACTTCAGATTGAAAGAATCATGGTTAGGGAATTCTTTATTTCTTTGACTTTTCATAGAATACAGATGATTGAACAAACTTCATTGTATTACATTCTTGATTAAATTATCTTTCCATTGATATATAATTTTATGGTACTACTCCAAAAAAAAGTGGTGTTATTAGCCATCAAACCTCAAAAATACACTTTCCCCTAAAGGTTTCCACAATTTTGGCCACTACTGTAGCTTATGGTTAAAATTTGGATCAGAGCAAATCTCAGATCAGTTTGCATTACATCGTGTTGCCTTTGAAACCTGCATCTGAAATTTGATTTACAACTTACCATCTTCACACCTCAAATTCAAACCAGATCTCCAGGTGATTCTCACTCTGCTACTATATATTTGAGTTATTTTTGTTGTCTATTCTTGATGACTAGCTACTTTATTAAGGCTGAATTACTGCCAATAAGATGTCACAGAATAATATTTCTCGGTACAGTAATTAATTCTAAAAATGTAACATTCGATTCTCACTTTTGGTAAGTGAAACATGCCATCTGTTGCCTAAATCTGTTACTGCAGCAGAACAAATTGATCTCTGTGTGTATATATACTGTATACACAGACACACACACAAACACACCAGGTGTGAAATGGTCCTGGATTGGACCGGATCACCCGATCCAGTAGCGATTTTTCCCTGTGGTTCAGCGATCCAGTAGCGATCGCCGCCCAGATGTCATTACTTCCTGGTTTTAACCAGGAAGTAATGTTATTTTAATGAAGGTTTTGCGCATGCGCAGAAGGTTTCTGTGTGCATGTGACGTGCGCGGCATGTGCACTTCTGAACCAGTAAGGAAGGTAAGTAGATTTCACCCCTGAAACACACACAATTTATACAGCTGCCTATCTTTCAACAGTGACTCTAGATAATGAAAAATTAACACAGTAACAAAAAAACAAACACAATTAACTATTTTTCTGTTGGGACTGGGACTGGTCTATCAGGGGCTGGTCTACCCAAATATGGGATGGCGCATACTGCTTCCGCTTTCGCCTTTCAGCCCCATTCCAGTAGCCTTCATGGGCAGTCAATTCTGCGACAAACTATTTTTGTGTTAAATTTCAATTTACCGACAAAGAAATGAAATAGCTATTCTAGTCTCCCTTTATTTCTGTCAGTAAATTTTAATCTAATACAAACACAATTAACTTTAGATTAGATTAGAATTCTTTATTGGCCAAGTGTGATTGGACGCACAAGGAATTTGTCTTTGGTGCATATGCTCTCAGTGTATTTTTTTTTTAAATTTGATTTATATGCCACCCTTCTCCAGAGACTCAGGGCAGCTTACAATGCGTTAAGCAATAGCCTTCATACTTTTGTATATTTATACAAAGTCAGTTTATTGCCCCCACAAACTGGGTCCTCAATTTACCTACCTTAGAAAGGATGGAAGGCTGAGTCAACCTTGAGCCTGGTGAGATTCGAACTTACAGTAGTTGCAGACAGCTGGTGTTAATCACAATGCTATCAGTCTGCTGAGCCACCAGGCCCATATATAAAAAGAAAAGATACATTCGTTAAGAATCATAGGGTACAACACTTAATGATAGTCATAGGGTACAAATAAGCAATCAAATCATACTAAGAAACAATCAATATAAATCATAAGGATACAGCAACAAGTTACAGTCATACATTAAAAAATAGCAAATGCAAACAACCACAATAACACGTGACGATCTAAACATTCATTTCATTTTTACAATCAGCAAGAAAACTGTGACAAAACCAACCAACATCTGAGTTTTCCTAAGACTCAGCCTAAATGCCTGAGGGACCTTATAGAAGGCTAATGCTAGGATCAGGGCTGTGGGATCGGATATCCAAGGCTGGAGAAGAAAAAGCACTGGTTCATGTCATATCAGTGGTGGGTTGCTACCAGTTCTCCCCTGTTCAGGAGAGCTGGTAGTGGAAATATTGATAGGAGAGCGAACTGGTTCACTCTGAACATTAGTTGGGCCCTCCCTCCCCGCCCCCGTGCTATACCTACCTTGATTTCTTTTGTTTTTAGCTCAGCTGTAAGGCGTGGCAAAGTGGATTGCCATACCTCAGCTGTTTTTTTACTCAATGCACTTGCGCAAAGCGCAAGCTTGGCGCACATGCGAGCGAAGCAAGCAAGCGCATGGTGATCGCACGCAAAGCGCATGCGCGATGCGAACCGGTGGTAAAACTGGTTAGAACCCACCACTGTGTCATATGTATTCAGACAACAGGATAACATGTTGAAGAATGTGTCCTTTTATTTCTCACAATGAAGAGCTCTGGAGATAGACAAAAAGGGTACTAGTGGTCTCATGAGATCCGCTGGATACTCATTTTGACCCTTGTCCTAGAGCGGAGGTGGGTATGCTGGCTCAGGGATTCTGGGAGTGAAGTCCACAAGTCATAAAGTGTCTATACTTGCCCACCCTATTCTAGAAGGAAATAAGGCATTAGAACAGTGGTAAAATCCAATTTTTTTTACTACCGGTTCTGTGGGCGTCACTTGGTGGGCATAGTGTGGCTTGGTGGGAGTGGCAGGGGAAGGATACTGCAAAATCTCCATTCCCAGGGGAAGGATACTGCAAAATCTCCATTCCCTCCCCACTCCTGGGGGAAGGATATTGCAAAATCTCCATTCCACCCTCCCTCTGGGGCCAGCCAGAGGTGGTATTTGCCGTTTCTCCGAACTACTCAAAATTTCTGCTACCAGTTCTCTGAACTGCTCAAAATTTCCACTACCAGTTCTCCAGAACCTGCTGAATTTCACCCCTGCATTAGAAGCAGGAGAGGCAAAAAATTCCCACTAGTGAAAAAATGGCTTGATCCCAGTTCCTAGATTGCCTGAAGTACAGGTAGTCTTTGATGTAGGACCACAACTGAGCCCAAAATTTCTGTCGCTAAGCAACACATTTGTTAAGTGAGCTTTGCCCCATTTTATGACCTTTCTTGCCACAGTTGTTAAGTGAATCGCTGCAGTTGTTAAATTAGTAACACGGTTGTTACATGAATCTGGCCTCCCCCATTGACCTTGCTGGTGAGAAGGTTGTAAAAAATTGATCATATATTTATGCAACTGTCATAAATATGAGTCAGTGGCCAAGTGCCTGAATTTTGATCATATGACCATGAGGTTCCTGCAACGGTCGTAACTGTGAAAAACAGTCATAAGTCACTTTTTTCAGTGCCATTATAACTTCAAACAGTCACTAAACAAACTGTTGTAACTCGAGAATTACTTGTAAATTCGGTCACCTGCTCAGTGGAAAAAGTGATGTGGTGTCTACAGGTAGAGCTCTAGTCTGGGAGTTACATCAATGCTGCATGCCTAGCTGTCCAAGCAGGCGACTTTAATTCTTTCATCAGTGTGGAACTACAGTGGTGGAACCATCTTTAATATGCCTCCTTGACCCATCAGAAAAGTATGCTTGCATGAAATTTAAAATTCTGCAATTGCTGCACCCTTTTTTTGTTACAGTATCAAAGAGATTGATGAATTATTGTTCTAATGTGGGACAATTTAAAAAAAGCAACTGATAAATTCCCTGTGATCTAAGGATTGGTTCTCAGACTGATAAAATGGTTGTGTACTGTAAATGATTGTAACCGCACAAGATTGATTGCATCAACTACCTTTGTCATGATTCCATTTCACAGGGCAGACTAATCTGGGACAGGAGTGGCCTCAATGACTCCCAGAAAGAGTGCTAATGACCAGATGACTGCAAGGAATATAAATCCTTCCATTCCACACCATTCAGTCAGAACTGGAGAAGTTTCTTGGATGAGAAGCAAAATGTCTTCAAGGAAAAACTAAGTCCAGTTGCCTCTTGAAAAAGCACCTTTGGGACTGGGACAGGAGTGCTAAACATACTTGCTGGGAAGTATTCCAGAGCCTTCTGGAATCCATCAGTTTTGGGGGATAGCCGTTTTAACAAGTCCCATAGCCTACAGAGAGGAACGGTCCTTGTAAATAACAACTTCGGAAAGTTGTTTTCAATTAAATCAAATGATTTGCCCGTGTATCCAAGTTTTATCTTCTTTGACTGTCAGCAGCTTTCCATGATCCTATAAGCAGAGCACTTCCCCAAACCAGGGAATCAATTTGAAAATTTCTGCCAGCATTCAGTTACTAAATAATCATCTTCTTGTAAATGGGATTAAATTCTAGAAAATAAATATATAAATAGATCGCCCCTATCACTACCGGGTGTATCCAAAACCTCATATACAGGCAAGCAAAATGAGGTTTACAATTAAACCACTGAAATATTGGTTTGCTGATAGGCAGAAGATGGCGATATTGACCAGTTTTTCAAACGGTAACCAAGACAACTACAGAATTCAGAATAACCTATTTCATTACAGAAGCACAGCAGTAAATTTTCTGATGCAGGGTCACTAAATCATGGTGTTTTAAGGGAGTGTTTCAACCATTAGATCCAAACCCCTGCTTAGCATTCAATATATGTATCTGATGTTGTCTGAATTATTTTATTTTATTAATTTATTTTATTAATATATCTAATTTTTCTGTTCCCTAAGATACCTGTGCTGAGACACTATATATGGCTATATAAACTATTAATGGACTTTGGGACATATGATCCAAAGCCAATTATGTTATTTGAAGACAACCAGGGATGATTTCTGTTAGATGACAAAAATATATTTCTGGGTTGTACTCTATTGCATTGAGGACAATTAAGTAAAAAAAGAGAGAGAGAGAGAGAGAGAAATAATGTCATCTGGAAAAATAAAAGCTGTGTTAACTATTTTTAATCAGCTTATGAGTTATTTAATATATAAAATAACATAAGCATAATGCTCCATTTGGATGAATAATACAATACTTGATCACCAATGATTTTCTATACAGTACAGTACATCCAGTAAGCTATTGTCCTGAAGATGCAGTTTCAAAACTGGACTAAGTTAATTATTGGTGGCAAACAGTTGTTTAAGGCATATCTGCCAGAGGTCCCTGCAATTTACTCAAAAATCTTACTTTTCTATTAGCTCTTAAAGACAGATTTGTGTTCCTCTGGTTTTATCCAGTCTACTCTTCTTTCTATATGATTAAGGTTTTATATTTCTATAGATGTTTGTTGTTATCTTTTAAAATGAGGAATGAGAATTGTTAATGGAAACTTGTTAAGAGCAATATTGACTCACATTAAGCAGAAAAAATAAAATAGATATTATACAGTTGTCTAGTTGAGACTTATAAATTGATAGGCATTTGATAGGGCAGAAATTAAAAATAAGCAAATTTTCATCCCACCCAGTTGCATAATATTCAACAGATGTCTTCACTGAGTTTATAATATGTTCATTGATACTGATTTTGTATTTAATATTGAACTTTGTTTCTTGACAGTTCTACCACATATTAATAATAATTGCAGGATAGGCAACTGACTGCTGGAACTATGAATGTAACTAAAGCGATAAAAGAGAGATTGAACTGTCTCTTGACAGGAGTTATAAGTTACAGTACAGCACATATGAGGCTAGTTGAGGAGAAGGGAGTAAGATTGTTTAGAATAGTGGCCATGGCACCAAGCTAGAAACTGTGGGTCCATGAACTCTACTCCTGGGGTAATCACTTTCTTTCACCCTAAGAAGACAAGAGCCTTTTCACTTCCAAAAACCTTGCCAAGGAAACTGCACAGAATAAACACACACACACACAGAGAGAGAGAGAGAGAGAGAGAGAGAGAGAGAGACAGAGAGAGAGAGAGAGAGAGAGGGGGGGGTGAGGGTGAGAGAATAATCAGTCAATATAATCTCTTGTATATTCAAGAGACAAAATGCTTTGGGACCATAATTTGTAGAATTTACTTTCAACACAATCAGTGGCTGGAAAATGTGATCCTATCTCATTTGGAAACCTCGAAATTATGATGCTCTTAAAATGAGCATAGGACTGCAACCTTTATACTTCTATGTGCAATTTTCCTGGACAAAGAAAGAGAGAAAGAGAAAGAGAGACAGACAGACAGACAGACAGACAGAGAGAAAGAGATTACCAATTAAATAAATTAGCGGCCAAATATACTTTTTAAAAAGAAAATTCATGCAAAAATAAAATGGGACATAGAAACCATGTTTGGTACTCATTGGTGTATATTTACACTTCAAAACTATGAAAGGAAAACGTGGCAAAGCTAACTGATCTTTGCATAAAAATGGACTTCAAAGCTCACATGTGTTCCTGTTCATTTTGTGCTGACAGATTTCCAGTTGAAGGTGATTGCCTCTGATTACCTAAGGCTATTGTGATAGCATTTTCATCTACCGCTTTTTAGAAAGCTATTTGTTGTCTTTTGTTGACCACAACAACCGCAGCAAAGGCTTTGCAGTATGGGCACAAGTGGCAGGTGTAATTGAAAAACAGACAAAATCTACTAGATTTTCATAATGCTGTGAACTATGAATAAGGGAATGAAATCTCTTCAATGGTCAGATATTTATTGTTACTTTGAAGCTCCCACCACCACTGGAACTGACCAGAAGCTAACACCTATTCTTTTAAATAATTATTGGATTAGGTTTTCTCATTCACTCTATTATGTGTAGTATCCTACTTGATGTTATAATTAGTTCTCCAGAAAGAGGGGTGGACAGGGGGAGGAGAAAGAGGTTTTTATAGCATATACTGCTTGGGTTCTGTGATATCAGTTTTTTGAAAAATAAGTTTAGTTCAGAGAAGGAGGCAGGCACAAAATGGCAACCTGTGAGCTTTTGTTTTATGTTCCAGCCTCTTCAATTTAGTGCTGCTTAAGACTGATTAAAGTAAGAAAATGATATCACTTATACACCTGTAACTTACCAGGAGAGAGAGAAAAAATATAGGAGTCAAAGATTTCTGACTTGGGAGAATCGGAAAAAGGAAGAAGCATCACGGAGCCAGTCGTGGCTCATAGCATTCACAACCAAGCAGCCAAAAACAGATGAACTTTTCCTACAAGGAGCTGTGGTGGTAGAATGGTTAGAATGCAGTATTGCAGGCTAAGTCAGGGGTTTGGTCCTCACCGGCTCAAGGTTGACTCAACCTTCCATCCTTCCAGAGATCGGTAAAATGAGATTGTTGGGGGCAATATGCTGATTAAGTAAAACCGTTTAGAGAGGTCTGTAAAGCCCTGTGAAGTGGTATATAAGTCTAAGTGCTATTGCTACAAAAGGAAACAATAAGAACAAGCCCCATTTCCCATCTCTAAAAATTTTGAGGCTTTTGAATGGTACTTAGAAATAGAAGTAGAAAAACAGCAATAATCGGTGCTTTCTGTTTCTCTTAGAGATGATTTAATAGACTGGTCTGAGTCTAGGCCAGCCCTACCCCATCATTCTTCACTCTATTCTACTAGCTCTCCAGGTTGCTCTCCACTCTCAAAATGCAACAAACTCTGCACCAACTGAGCCATCTGTGAGCTCATGTCTTTCCCAGGTCTCTGCTCCTGCAAAGCAATGTTTGAAACAGCCTATTTTGCTGTAATTGAAGACCATAAGGATCAGGTCATTGGTGCAGGTACTGGACACTAACTGACTGCCCTATGATAATGGCTCAAAACCAGGGGTGAAATCCAGCAGGTTCTAACAGGTTCTGGAGAACCGGTAGCGGAAATTTTGAGTAGTTCGGAGAACCGGCAAATACCACCTCTGGCTGACCCGAGTGGGGTGGGAATGGAGATTTTGCAATATCCTTCCCACAGGAAGGGAATGAATGGAGATTTTGCAGTATCCTTCCCTTAGAGTGGGGTGGGAATGGAGATTTTGCAATATCCTTCCCCTGCCAAGCCCACCAAGCCATGCCCACAGAACCAGTAGGGAAAAAAATTGGATTTCACCCCTGCCCAAAACCTATTTTTTCTTGGAAGATAGCTAGCTGGAAAGTGAAAAACATGGATGCCACTTTTCTGGAATATATTAGCTCCTCTAATATTTTGTTGTTGCTTCAGCATGAAAAACCTCTAATGCGCAGACAATATCTTGCATTTTGGATCTATTCAGATGCTTCTGGTTATATCTGAGAAGAAAGATATACCTCCTGTTAATGAGTCATGTTAGACAAATTGTTGCTGCACAGCACACAATCAAAAAAAATATATCTTGATGAATTATTTGAAATTGCCAAATTGCCAAATTTTGTGCTGAAGGAAGATTTTGTCTGAAAATCCCATACTATATATAAAGTGGGGAGGGAGCGTGATTCAGAAACAATATCTGAAGGCAGTAGTTTTTCTTCATCTTGTAGGAGAAGAAATCTGAACAGTCTTATAAAATTCATTGAAAGAAGCTGGAAAATTAAACAGCATGATCATGCAGGATCTTCAGAAGGTAACCACTGTAATATAGATTCATCTATCCTAAGGTACTGCTGATTGAGGGAAGCTCAAATAATAAATAAAAAGAAATATCAACAATTAATTAATTAATTTATCACCTTGCATTCTATAGTTTATAGTCCTTACCTATAATCAAAACCGAGAAAAACAGCAGTAGCAAACCATTTGTTACAATGCATCTAATGTCTTATAATAATGTACTTATTAAAAAAGAACAAATAGTTAGAAATATAACCTTGTTCTTTAGAATCTAAATGTTATGCTTATACATAAATATATCATAATAGACAATGGTAATGCAAATCAAAGATGCTAGTACATATATATTCCACTAAATTTCTGGTGATAGTTTTATCCCCTGCCACATTTCTAGAAAAATATCTAAAATGTTTTCTGGGGGGAAAAAAATAAAGGTCCAATTTTTTAAAATGTTTTTTGTATCTCTTTTATCTCAATGGTCAATAAAGTTTGCTTAAATACAAGTACATGCTTGTAATTCTCTAATGACAACTCTGTAATAATATTATTTTCCTAGTCATACAACATAAAATATAGTTTTTAATTAATTAATAAACAAATATTGTAATAAAAAAGAAATCTGTATAATGTATGGCAATGCCAAAAGGCAAATAACACAATTCTAATTACTATTGTAAAAAAGTAAAGCAATAAAAGATTTTGAGTATGCAACTGATTGACCCTGCCTAGTAATGAACTGATTCCTAGATTCCTAGAACTGATTCCTAGTACATGTTGAGTTTGCTTTTATTTGTAACTCATTTCTTAGATTAACTGTACAATATTATATGTAATAAATACAAAACATAATACCATGGTAAAAATACCTTTAGTACCAACTATACAACATAATATGTATAGCAAATATGGTACATAATGCCATAATAAGTGTAATTTTAACAACAAAATCACACCGTTTCAGTCATTTTCATAGAGTGCTTATCTGAAAGAAATACATTTCCTTTAAATTCTTCACTTATAATTGATCTAAATGAGTTTAATGCTAAGATAGCTAGACTCTTACATTTAAATTTAACTCTAAATAGACATTTTAATTTTTTAAAAAACTTTATAAAATTTACTTAGCAAAATATATATGCATTCAAAAAGTAGATCTTGACTCATTTCAGGGAGGCATTGTCATGGTATAGTTTCCAAACGTATCCTACCTCATCTCTCTCACTCGCTTTTTCCATATATTCACCCATCCATCCATTCATTTGTTAATTTTGGAATCTTGGAAGTTGCATCCATAACACACTCTGGCTAAAGTATTGTTCATACATGGAAAAATAAGTATTTTTAAAGAACTAATTCTAACAGCATGAATTAAATATGAATGATGGTTACAGTACCTTGTACACGAAGATCATGTAATGCAAAACTTATGAAATAAGCATTCTGTTGACTTCTGACTCTTATAAAATACAACACAGAAGTCCTGTCAAAAGTTGAAGTGATCCTTTAATAAATTGACTAAATTAATACTGTTAATAGCATTATGGGTGGCTTATACATCAAAGAGAGCTTGTGAAGCATGTTTTTTCATCCCTGTAATTAAAGAGATTCTGTGGTATATCTATGGGAGTGGAGTGATATTTCCACAAAGAACACCAACAATAACCTAAACATTCAAATGCAGTTGTTTCTTAACATACATTCATTCATCCATTACTGTGGCATTCAGATGTAAATAAATAATCTAAATGCTGCCATAGATTATTATTAGTGCCTTAGCTGTCAGTTAGTCAAATCATCTAAAAGGCCAATTATTCTGATGATGCAGGTTGGAAAGCTGGCTAAAACAATTGACTGTTGACATTAGGTGGGGCTCATCCAGAATGGGTTCCTTCATGACAATTATTATAATAAGGATAGTTCACATTTTGACTTTTCAGCATCTTTTGCATTTTTAATGTTCTAATCTAATGAATTTTTAATTCATTCAATCTATTCCAAAGTTTTATTTCTCGTGAGGTCCACAGAGCAAAACCTGACTCATGGGGTTTCCCTGTTGGTATCGAAGGACAAAGAATTAATACTTGCCCTAAAATATTGAGTGACTTCAGAATTTCATGGATTTTTTTTAACCTGAACCTGTTTGTTTGTTTGTTTGTTTGTTTGTTTGTTTGTTTGTTGTTTGTATGTATGTATAGCTACCTAATCAGCATATGCCTTGTTAGAAAAACAATTCAAGATCCAAACTTTAGGGTCATTTATTCATGCATCAGTTTCCTCTATATTGATTTCCTGAAGGTAATAGATGCTTTTGATCATATATCATGAGCTGTAGGTACTTCAGGTAAGTATCGCCCTTCTGTGACTACACATGCATACAGTATATACACGTTAACTATACACCACTATATAAAAAAGTTGCTCGTTAACATTTATATATGTAATGAATTCCAGTAAAATACAGTATTTCCAAACATCATATCCATCCAGAAGGGGCTATTATTATGGTCAAATAAATTTGAATGGTGTTCAGTGCCACATGAATTTAACTGTATATTATTGGACAACAACTCTCCAACACAGTTACATGGAACAGAAATTCTGAATTCTGTTGACATGCATGCACTAATAATAATATATTGTTTTAGATACATTTCTATCTTTGTCCATATTAATTGATAAACATGCCAACATTTCTATTTGCATTATTGGGTTCCCTGTATTTGGCCTTCATAGTACATATTTTTGTTTAGTATGATATCTCTGCATTTTGATATTTTGTCAAAATGTGTCTTTTTCCCAAATAGCAATTATCTCTTTATTTTATGTTACATTTATTTAACTTTATTTTAAGTTCCTCCTCAGGAACTTTTGAGCCTAGCAAAGTATTTCCTGGTAGTAAATTCTATTAACCTTTCCCAACTTCGCAACAGAAAATAATGCAATAAAGTCTGTAATAATTTCACACTAGCTAAAAATTAATCCTATTCACCTCAGTTGGATTAACTTCTGAGAATATGCATATTGGACTGCATAATAGAATAGAATACTATAAATTTGATCACTTTTAGCAATAAAATATTATTCCTTTAAACAACCCCTCCTTCTTAAATAATCTGACAACAAAAGCATCACAAATACTCCTGTATAAGTCTATTATAAAGAATCAAGTTAGTGTTAGATTCAAAAGTATGAAATATAATTTTATATAAATTAATTGCTTTGAGATATTTAATGAAGCATTTTATTTAAAAGGTGGAAAATAATATCATTAACAAAAGGATTTTAAGTGCGCTAAGGCTAACACTTTGGAAGAAGATAATGGCAAAATAATTCCAGACTGTTATTAAAAAATGATTTTTAAAATTATTAAAATGATAGTTTAAAAATGAAATGATAATCATTTTATCTACCTATAATGAAATAACCATTTTTTCTATCTATAATGCAAAGAAACCCGACATTTTAAACATTATTTGTTACTTGTTACTTGTACAAAGTACAATGGCTTTGCAAATTCAGATTACCAGCTACATAAAATTCCTAATTATAGTAATCTACATAAACATCATTTTAAGTTGTATCTGTTTTATACTGGAATACAAATGCAAAATAAAGTCTTTATTTTCAAAGAAATAAATGGTATCACCCAGTGGTGGGGTTCAGCCAGTTCGCCCTACTTCGGGAGAACCGGTTGTTAACTTTCTGAGCAGTCTGGCAAACTGGTTGTTGGAAGAAATCATTTGGGCAGAGAACCGGTTGTTAAATTACTTGAATCCCACCACTGGTATAAAAACTATTTCAGTCTGGAAATACGGAAAACCTGATCTGCATTTTATTCAAGTTCTTTGTTGTAGCCATGATTTGTACTGAAGGAATTGTTCAAGAATCATGCACATTTTCAGAAACTGCTTTATTATTTATTATTTGATTAATTTATGGTTATTTAATTTAGTTTTACCTTTCTAAAACCAGATCACAATAGAATTTGCTCTGAAAAAAATGTTTAAAAAAAATCTCTTTAAGCATTTCCCATAGAATGAATAGTTAAGCATTTATTTGATTTTATTGCCCAGATAGTCCTCTATTTACAGCAGTTCATTTAGTGACCATTCAAAGTTACAACAGCACTGAAAAAAGTGATTTATGACCATTTTTCACACTTACAACCTTTATAGCATCCCTATGATCATGTGATCAAAATTCAGATGCTTGGCAACTGGTTCATACTCATGACTGTTGCTGTGTCCCAAGGTCATGTGATCATCTTTTGCAAACTTTTGACAAGTAAAATCAATGGGGAAGCCAGATTCACCTAACAACTGTATTACTAACTTATCAACTGCACTGATTCACTTAATAATTGTGGCAAGCAATGTAGTAAAATAGGACAAAACTCACTTAACAAATGTCTCATTTAACAGAAATTTTGGGCTCAATTTGAGTCGTAAATCGAGGCTATCTGTACATGGCTATTAGTATCAATCACTGCTTTTTCATACTGTTGTTGCTGCTTTCCAGGAGTTTGATGACTGATTGTATCTGAGGATACTGGCAACTGGAGTTTTAGGGAAAATATTCAGGGGTGAAATCCAACAGGTTCTGACAGGTTCTGGAGAACCGGTAATGGAAATTTTGAGCAGTTCGGAGAACCGGTAGTGGAAATTTTGAGCAGTTCGGAGAACCGGTAGAGGAAATTTTGAGCAGTTCGGAGAACCGGCAAACCTTTGGTGGTAACCTTTGGCTGGCCCAAGAGTGGGGTGCAAATGGAGATTTTGCAGTATCCTTCCCCTGCCATGCCCACCAAGCCACGCCCACCAAGCCACACCACACCCACCAAGCCAAGAACCGGTAGTAAAAAAATTTGGATTTCACCACTGAAAATATTCCACATGATTGTCTTTTCATTTCCTCTGGATTGAAGAGGATTCAGGGATCTGTTTTACAGGAATAAATTAAAATAATTTGCTATATCCAATATTTCACAATTCTTACCTTTTTCCACTCTGCACTGAAAGGTATGCTAGAACAAACTCAATATTTTCTGATGAGGAAATAGAAGATTGTTAGCTACCTTTCAACAACACTTCTAATATATTCCTAAAAATCTTAGCAGTCTCTGAAAGTGAATCTGGACATTTGAAAGTGGATATTTGACACTAGATCAATTATATGCACTATATTCTTACTTACTGGGGGTGGGAGAAAGTATAATGATTCTTTCAAAAGAAAGAAAGAAAGTTTCTGATGAACAAATGGACACTTTTAATAACAGTCTGGAATTATTTTGCCGCTATCTTCTTCCAGAACATTAGTCTTAGAGGGCATTGATTTTGGAAAGTTACAAAGGGACTAGAACTCTGTGTTTGTGTGTTTTTGTGTGTGTTGTGTGTTGTGTGTGTGTGTGTCATACATACACACACACACATACACACAGCACACATTTTGAAACGAAGTATAAGAAATCTTCCCAAGAGAAAATGCTGTTAAATCAGAAAAATACTTGATGAGACTTTGAAGGTTAAACCCTAGTAGGAACCATTTTTTAAATATATATATATATATAATTAAAGGAGAAGAGACCCACTAAAACAGAATGGAACAAATTATTCTAACTTGGGATGAATCTAAGGATATTTGGGACCAACGCACTCAGAAATTACTTTTAAGATTGCCTGTTATTAACAAGTCTGAGTCGGAATATGGATTTAAAATGTGACACATAACAAGAATGTTATGGATAAATATGTTACACTGGATATAGAAATGAAAGCAGCTGAAGTCTTAACAATTAAAAGAGATATACAAATAACAAACCAGAAGAGTGACTTGGATATCTTTTTCATTTGGGATTTACAAATGAAGATGAATGAAATGAAATGTATTAAAGTTTTGAAGGACTTTGTGAGAAGAGACAAAGAGAACATGGAAAGAAATCAGGTCTTGAAACTCTATTCAAGAGCAATAAAAATCAAGATTGTTAAAAGCAAAATGAAGCAATATAATATAGGGTTATCTGATCAAGTTAAAATATATATGTTGACCTTTCTGGTAACTCTTAATGAATTTTGGCTAACCAGACTGTGTTAAAAATAAAAGAAAGGAATATAAAGCTAGCTTCTTTGATTGAGATTAAAATATGTAGATTGTTATTTCTCATAGTCTTAGTGGATTTTTGATGACCAGAATTAAATGATGAGATTTTAAGAATCTGTTTATAAAGAGATGAGACCAGGGGTGGGGTCTACTTACCTTTACTACCAGTTCGCATCATGCCTGCGCTCTTCTGCGCATGCACAGAACCTTCTGTGCATGCGCAGATCACTTATCTTCTTGTGAACTGGTCCGAACCGGGGGCAACCCACAACTGGATGAGACATGAAATGAGGAGTGGGTTTTTGGTAATATTAGCTTTTTCACTTGTCACAATAAAGGGGGCAGTTATTTATATATGTTTATCTTTTTCTTGTTGCATTTTTAAATTTTTTCTTTTCTGTCATGTTAATCTATTATATTTTTCTTACTTTGTATCCTTTTTTATCTTTGTACTTGTAAACTTTAATAAAATTACTATTTTAAAAAAGAACAAATAATCCTTTGTGAGTGAGAGGATAATGTTAAATTCGGGGGGGGGGGTGTCCCTCAGTGTTAGAGAAATTATTAGTAATAAACTAATAACTGGACTTTCAATTCAAATAGACTGTTGTAATATGACAAAGCAACAAAGCTTCTTTCCCTTATCAAGAAGTACAGTAATCTCTTTGAACTCAATGGACTTAGTTTTAGGTCAATAAATCAACATTTACACTATTAAAAATATTTTTTCCTTCTTGGAATGCCACGTCATGGGAGCTAATTAAAAAGAAAATACACCAATCATCACCAAACTGCAGGCATGTTTCATATAATGTAGTATAAATTCAAAGCCTCTTATGACCATCGAATGGAAAAAAAATAACCATTTTTAAATATTATCAGGAGCTCAAGATCCCATAGGAAACTTCTTTCTGTTGACCAAGTCTATATCTCACTTTTTAAAGTGTTAAAATTTCTGGCTGCTGGCTGGATCCCAAGGCCTCTTCTCCCCTTTTCTCTTAAAAGAGCCATGTCATTCTTATAGAACTTAATCAGTGGCTACATACAGGAAAGCAACACTGCAGCCTTTCTGATCGTTTTAATGAGGACCCCTGGCTATTCAGTCATTGAAATATAATTGACTTGCTCTTCTCTTATTTTCATAATAGACACTCCAACCTCAACCACATTTATTTTGCTATAAGAAATGTCAAGAAAGATTGGAAGTTTTCAGAGTGTCCCTATTAAAACCGAAAACATGCCACCCTGTCTTTTACATGAGTTGCAGTCATTTTATAGCGGACTCATTATGCAGATAGCTGAAGCATTTGCATCTCCTATCGCACACGGAACCAAACTTCAAATGCCAAGAAAATAAGCACATGGAAAATAATGTATTCATTATGGGATTATGTTTGTATCTCTCTCTCTCTCTCTTTCCCTCTGTGTGTGTATGTGTCTGTGTGTCTGTGAGAGAGAGAGAAAGAGATGCTTGGAATAAACTTGCACCTGTTTGTTTGTTTATGCGTGTATATATTTAAATAAATTTCAACACTTCTAAAAAAATGTTGGCATTAGAATATATGGTCACCAAGAACATTAAAACATGCTTCATTGTTTTAAAATAACAGTAGAGACTTTTATTTAAAATCTGCAATGTATGCTCCTACTAATCAGTTGTAAATCATTAATTTAAGAATGCCAAAGTTACTGACAAATAATAGCTAGGTTATAATGCAATGCAATTGTGTGCTCAGCTTTTTAATGTTTAATGTTCTAATGATTCATTTTTAGATAATTTCAAAATATTAGTCATACAAATGCCAGGCATTCACAATTCACTTAAAATATTAAATTGGAATAGTATATTAAAGGTTCCCATATTGGGCAATGGGAGAGTGCCTTAATTTCTTATCTTAGAATGTCAATGGAAAAAGTACAGTAATCAAAAAAAGCATGATAGCCATATAACTATATAATTTACATAATATTATATTAGATAATTCTATATACAATTGTAACTTTTTATTGTTCTAACACATGTACTATGTTATTTTTTCCTGTTGTATTTTTTCACTTATTTTTAAGCACTTCTTGTACTTTTTGGTGATTTTTTTTTTGGCTAATGTATGCATTTTTTTGTTTTGTTCCTTTGGCTTTTTTTCTGCAATTTTAAAAGCAATAAAGTTATTTTAGAAACTGGACTACAATTAGAAATTGTAATCTTAAATACAATTAGGTGGATACAAATACCAACATTTTTCACAAAATGCCCTGCTTAAATCAGATACAGAACGTTCTGATCCATAATCTGGATTCTTTACTATAGAAGTGTTCCCTACAAATGAATGGGATTAAACTCAGGGAGTATCATAATAGATGGAATGCTTGGCTTTAGTTAGGTGTCCAGACTATAAACTAAAAAAATATTGAACTCTTCCCTCTACTACTGTGAATTCTAAAACTGGCTATTCACTCTGGAAAAAGCTATCATAATATTTAATACATTATCAAATTTGCTTTAATAGGATGACGATTCTAATCATTACACACTAATGTAAATCATCTAGGGTCATTCAATATGCCAGAATTATTATACTCAGTAGGTTCAAAGTAAGTTTATCACACTGAAGAAGGTAATTTGCATGCAATTTACTGTGGAGTCCTATATGGACCTGTACAGAAATAAGTTCAAGGGAGGTAACTTCCTACACAAAATTAAAGAAGTAGGACTGCAGTATGAGTCACATTCGGCATATTAGTAGGGTTGGTTTAAAAAAATATTAAACAGAAGACATTTTAATGATGATTATAGGCACGGGAGGGGGAGATGACTCTTTATTATAGTGCTATAAAAAAAGCCCCTATTGCAAATAGCCATTTATAATGTAAAGATCTTTTCTTTTTATGGCTATTGAGTATTTCTCCACTTGGATGCAACTTTCTAGGAGTAAACCCAGTGGGAATTGTCTAGGAGCTTTTTCTCTTCAGTGTATAGCATCCACTATCTGCTGGTGGTTCTGTTGTGTTGACAGTTCAACATCGGGCTTTTGTTTTGCTTGCTCGCCCTTAATTGCTTACTTGGCTCAGCTTCTTACAACCAAGGTAAATGGTGTCACTTTTCTCCCAGGTTTGCCACACTTATTGCTCCCACCATTAAACTCTCTTGAGGTTGATCCACGAAGCCTAGAATGGTCCCCGCAGCACCAGCCTCCTTTGTTCACTCTGTGGTGTTTGGTTGCTTCATCTCCCTGGAATCCTGCAACACAAAATTATGTGGGTCTTTCTCTCTGACTTTCATCTGAATGCATGAAGTCCTCAGAAGTCTGCAAGGTGCTCTTCAGCCTTTCAGCTCCCAATACTCTTGCCATAATTAATGACAATATTCTACCAATACACCATCATCTTCACCACCACTTCACTGCCTTCTAACTTTTAGGGAATCATTCCTTTTAAGGCCTTTCTGTCTTATGCAAACCTATTCTGAGTAAGTGATTACATTCTGGATGAAGCAACACATCACATTGTGATATAACATAACATATTGTGCAAGGCAGAACAGATGCTTCAAATTTTCTATCCAGAAACAGTGCCGTTTCAGAAACCCTGACTTTCTGTACTGCTTATCCTGTTGATCATCCATAAGGGGTATGGGTGAATGGATTATCCATACAAAAATAACTAGTGTTGGTGTAGCACTTTGCTTTATCATCAAAGTATGTGTTCATTTTTATAGTCTTTCAGTACAAATTGAGTGTAATATAAATATTTTGGAGAAGATGAGTGAGAAAATGTTGGAGGAGGCAGAAGAATGGACACCAAGGAGGTCAAGAATATATCGGACATCAATACAATTGAGAGAGTCCAGAGATATTGCACGAGGAGAGTCCTCCACTCCTCTGCTCGCAATAGAATACCTTATGCCATCAGACTTGAAATTTTGAGCTTAAAAAACTTGGAATTACACCACCTTCAGTCTGGCCTAAGCGTAGTACATAAAATTATCTGCTACAATGTCCTTCCTGTCAATGACTACTTCAGCTTCAACCACAACAATACACGAGCACATAATAGATACAAACTTAAGGTAAACCCCTCCAAACTCAATTTGACTTCAGCAACAGAGTGGTCAATGTCTGGAATGCACTACCTGACTCTGTGGTTTCTTCCCCAAAGCCCCAAATCTTTAACCTTAGACTGTCTACTGTTGACCTCACCCCATTTCTAAGAGGTCTGTAAGGGGCGTGTATAAACGCACCAACGTGCCTACCATCCCTGTCCTAATGTCCCTTTTTATTCGTATCCATTTCACGTATTCATAATCATATTTATACTTTTTTTTTTAATTTGATTTATATGCCGCCCTTCTCCGGAGACTCAGGGCGGCTTACAGTGCGTTAAGCAATAGCCTTCATACTTTTGTATATTTATACAAAGTCAGCTTATTGCCCCCACAAACTGGGTCCTCAATTTACCTACCTTAGAAAGGATGGAAGGCTGAGTCAATCTTGAGCCTGGCGAGATTCGATCTTACTTTAATTGCAGACAGCTGGTGTTAAATTACAGTGCTTCTGTCTGTTGAGCTATCCAGGCTCCATATTTATACTTTTATCTGTTATCTTATATATGCTTGGCAAATAAATAAATGAATAAAAATAAAAATAAATAAATAAATAAATAAATGCAGACATAAGAATAATCTGGAGAAATGGGTCAGCTGAAATGCTGAAAATCAAAATCTCCCAAAAAGAAGATAACACGGATAATGAAATCTCAAAAAGAACCTCTTTTGCTACAATTTTGCTTAAAAAAATCTTGCTAAAAATTACAGAATACCTGTGACATTTTTTAAAAAAAAATAGCTAGATGCCTCTCAAGAGAGAGTTAAGCTGACCATGCAAAAACATTGATTGTGCTAAGCTTTGGTGCTGATCTCATGCCTGGATGGTTCAAAGAGCCATCCTGTAAGACTCTGAATTGTCAAAGTGATTAAAATCACTGAAACAGAACTGTATCTTGAGTCTGTGCTTAACAATTCTGTGCACTGCACAGAAACAGCAACAGCAAACAAGGGATTCACTGAGTGTTTCTTGTTTTCTGTTGTATTTTTTCTGATTGGAAGACTGATATTCTTAGGAAAGTATGGAGTACTATACTTTCAGCCACAAGGACAGAAAACAGAGAGATGTAAGCTTCAGAGTATGTTCATGGAAAAAATCAATCTATGTGGTCACTAGAAGCTGAAAACAACTCAACAGCACATAATCTGTCAATCAATCAATCAGCATATGCCATTTCTTTAATAAACATTATTTGGCATTTGGGATTTTAAACATCTTAAATATTTTAAGAACATTTAGGAGTATTTAGATGCTCTTAATAAACTTGGAGAGAGAGAGAGATGCACATACATTACTGAGTAAAGCCTTTAAAATTACCCATATATTTTAGAAGGTGATTGGTTTGTGCTAACAATATGCTAAAATCTGTCTTTAAGCTGTAAAACAGGCTTGGTTTTTTTAAAACTTTATTTTCAATAGGATTAGACTTTTTTAAAAAAAAAAGTTGCATGAGTTTTAAAAACTTGTTCTTGTTGTTATTGTGCTGTGATGGAAGTGGTTCCCCTTTCTCCATCACTTTGCAGTAAATTTCCTTAGCTAGTTCATTTCCGAACTGTAAAAACTTATTCCAAAATTCTTTCTAATATTCACCATTTAGCATAGAATCTTTTCTATTTTAATGTTGTTGTTGTTCCAAGTCAGTTTTTGAATCCTGGTGATTGCCTGGACAAGCTCCTGCATTTATTTGGCAAGATTTTGGATGTGGTTTGCCCCTGCCTTTTTCCTAGGGGTTATAGAAAGTGACTGGCTCAAAATAACATAGCTGGCTTTTTGCCAGTTTTCTGTTTTAGATTTGGAACAGCCATAAAGAAGTGTTGTGGCCCACCAGCAGCCTGCGCGGATGGTGCCTGATCCCGATGAAGAGGAGGCTGGTGTGGTGTCGCGCCAGCAGCCTGCACAGCCAGTGCTCGCGTCGGACAGCGAGGAGGCTGAAGAGGATGTGGTGCCAGAGGCAGAGACTCAGCCAGGGCCTTCAGAACCTCCAGAGGTTCCTTCAAGTGGAGAGAATGAAGTGGAGGAACCTCTCCTCAATGCTCGAGCACGCAGGGCTGCCAAAAGGCAGGAGTGGCTACTCAGGAGGAGGAGGTCTACTCGAGAGTAGGCCTTGAGGATAATTGGCCACTCCCTTAGCCTATTTAAGTCGCACGCAGCTAGTGTGTTCTTGCTGGAAACAACTCGTATTATTATCAGAGTATTTTGATTTATCATATCTTGTTTTCTGGGCTGGTTGCCAACCTTTGCCAGTCTTGTTTATTCTTGCTACTTAATAAATTTGATAAGGACCGTTGGTGTGTGTCAATATCCTCGGAAATCCAGAGCTGGGGCAGATCAAGAAGAAGGAGTCACCAATTCTTCAAAACACCTGAAGGCAGGACAAGAAGCAATGGATGGAAACTAAACAAGGAGAGAAGCAACCTAGAACAAAGGAGAAATTTCTTCACAGAACAATTAATCAGTGGAACGATTTGTCTCCAGAAGTTGTGGGTGCTTCAACACTGGAGGTTTTTAAGAGATTGGACAACCACTTGTTCGAAATGGTATAGAGTTCCCTGCTTAAGCATGGGGTTGGACTAGAAGACTTCCAAGGTCCTTTCTAACTCTGTTATTCTGTTATTCTGAATTGAGAGCACATTTAGCATGCCTTGGTCAATGTTCAGTATCAGGCCATATTGATTGATTTGTCTCAAGTCATATAGTGCAACCAATAGTGCAAAAGTGCAACCAATGCACTTTTCCACACTATCTCAACAGCAAAATCCCAGACAAAACAATCTGAAACTATCCCTTGATGTTCATCACTTCTGCCTATCTCAAAAGGGAAAGAATACTATGAAATATCATTGCCTACTAGCCTTCCCTCCAACTAATCAATATGAGACCATAAAGAACAGTGTCCTGCCCCCAAGCCAGGGGTGAAATTCAGCAGGTTCTGACAGGTTCTGGAGAACTGGTAGCGGAAATTTTGAGTAATTCAGAGAACCGGCAAATACCGCCTCTGGCTGGCCCCAGAGTGGGATGGGAATGGAGATTTTGCAATATCCTTAATTTAATTTAATTTAATATTTAAATTTATATACCGCCCTTCTCCCGAAGGACTCAGGGCGGTGAACAGGAGTGGGGAGGGAATGGAGATTTTGCAATATCCTTCCCCTGGAGTGGGGTGGGAATTGAGATTTTGCAGTATCCTTCGGCCTTCCACGCCCACCAAGCCACACCCACCAAGCCTCGCCACACCACGCCACACCCACCAAGCCACGCCCACAGAACTAGTAGTAAAAAAATTGAATTTCACCACTGCCCCAAGCTACCATAGTAATGAAATCTCCCCCCTCCCCCCTCCCACACACAAAGGAAATAATTGCACTTTTTCCAATACAGTGGCTGGACAGCGGCGGGGAAGGAGGTAAATTCTAAACAATGCACACAGAAAGAAATAAGTTCCAAGAACAGGATACTGACATTCTGAGGGGAAGGAGAGAAACAATAATGATTTACCTGAATCTACCAGACAGGAGATGGGGCGAATCAACAGTTTTTGTCACCCAGAAGATGTGCAGAATTTCGAAGTTTGAAATTGTGGCTGCTTCCTATAAATTGTAACAAAATGAGAAATAAAGTGACTCAACTCATAAAAAGGAACAAGATTGTGAAAGCAGTCAGGTTCTAACCAAAGCACTGCTGGGAAAGCATCCCCCATCTCAGGATTTCCAAGGAGAATATATCCCCATTGATCAGTAGCAAATAACCACCCTCAACCCAGAAAATTTAATATTGAATTGTACTTAAATTTAAATCCCTATCAATATACATTTATTAATCAGTCTTTATTCAGGACACAATGCTGTCACTGTTTTAGAATGTATAATAGCTATCTTTTAATGCAAATGAAGCCCTAGGAAATGGCAGTGTGTAATCCAATTACAGTTGTGTAGTTTTTCTCTTACAGAGGTTTTAGGGTAAATACTTTTCTCATTATTGCCATGTTCATTTATTCTTGGCAGGACCAGTTTCACTGCTGTATTCAGAATAGAACTGTTGACCATTTTGTTGGGATGTGCATTGTATCCCACAATGAGAAAATAACACTCAGTTCTTGTGCCAGAATAGCTTTGTTATGTACTTCTGTAAATAACAACATAATACCACTGCTATGGTGATTGAATAATTCTGACATGTCACTGAGATATATTTAATATAAATTGAATTTTTAGACTTCTTTCGTGGTGGCAATTTGATCAGACCCTCATTTTCAGCTTTTTAAATCAGAGTTTAACAGGCCTGTGCTATGGTTTGTACATCATATGAATTTAAAATCATTGTTACCAATGAAACTATCTGCCTTTCTTGCCAAAGGCATTAAATAAATATCTTCTTATAATGAACTGTTGTACTAATAGATGACTCTTTTTTCTGGTTTTACAGGTAAAGCACAAGACAGAATCGGAAAAGCTTGTTTCTAATAAAAGATCTGCCAAACCACAGTCCATTCTTGTGAAAATCTCATTCTAATGAAGATTTCAGTCTACTGAACTTTAGGTACATGAGTTTGAAATATTTTATTCAAGGATTCATTCCATTAAACGTTCAAAAGCACTTCTGGGGGGAGGTTTCATACAATATTTTGTGAACCTTCTATTTATCTCACGTTCACTTATCTAGAATCCATATTCAACCCAAACGATAATGTACACTATTATGCTTACCAAACTACTTTCTATAATAATATTCCAATTTATCTAAACTGGTCCCATTTTGATCCATGTTAGTAGATTTCCTGCAACAACATATTAGGCTAAATTACATCAGAGATGAACCCCAACTCTGCATTATCCAACTTCAAAAGCCCAGAACCATAGAACAAAGGGATCTTACAGATCAACTAGCCCAATCCTAAACCAAGGATACAAATCTACTATTACTATATCCTGATACACGATCATCTGTTTAAATACTTCTACATCTAATGCAACAGTCCCCAACTTTTATGGCTTGGAAGCCCCGCAGGGGGGAGGGAAACTGGCCTGTTCAAGTGGTGAGCCAGTGCGTGTGTGTGCACTGGCTCACGCGAGTTGAGCTGTGTGCACGTGTACTAGCCCACACACACCAGCCCACGGCTTATGTGTGCACATGCACGCAGGCCCACTGCTCATGCAACCCACTTCTGAACTGCCACAGCCCAGTAGTGGGCTGTAGTCCAGGGCTTGGGGACCCCTGATCTAATGTATAAATACAAAACAGACAACATTTCTGACAAATGGGGAACCAATCTTCCTCCCCATCTTCTTAATTGTAATTTACTACTGTTATTAGAAGGGACGCAGTGGCGCAGTGGCTAAGATGCTGAGCTTGTCGATCAGAAGGTTGGCAATTCAGTGGTTCGAATCCCTAGCGCCACGTAACAGAGTGAGCTCCCGTTACTTGTCCCAGCTTCTGCCAACCTAGCAGTTCAAAAGCATGTAAAAATGCAAGTAGAAAAATAGGGACCACTTTGGTGGGAAGGTAACAGCGCTCTATGTGCCTTCGGTGTTTAGTCATGCTGGCCACATGACCATGGAGACATCTTGGACAGCGCTGGCTCCTCGGCTTAGAAATGGAGTTGAGCACTGCCCCTAGAGCCAGAAATGACTAGCACGCATGTGCGGGGGAACCTTTACCTTTACTGTTATTAGGAATATTTATTGTTCATGGTTTTATTGGCTTTTAAGGTTTGTAAACAACCCAGAGTTGCCTCAAAGTGAGATGGGCAGCAAACAAATCTAATCAATAAGTAAATAAATCTCTTCCAGATGGGAAACAGTTTGTGGTACAGCCTGATCTCAAGTAATGCCTTTGTAACTTTAAAGGACATGCCAGCTTAAGTTATCAATATTGAACTACATGGGCTATTAATTTAACTCAGTTTACATAAACAATAAAGAAAGGGTGACAATTTGAAACAACACAACACTAAACAAGATATATTATGGAAACTGAAAAGATAACACACACATATATAACAATGTACTTGTGTGATTGATAAAATGTATAGCTATGACATAATTTGCAATCCAATACAAATAATTCACAAATTATTTTTCAAAAAAAGGTAGAACACTCACAATATCTTTAATCTGATATTTGACATGCCTTCTTTACCACAGATATTATGACATATTTCTAGAAAGTGGAATTTTTCATCAGCCAGTTGATTTTCTCTCTATTATACATTTTTGAAGTTCTGTATATTTAGCTCAACAATATTTCTAGATTTTTTTTTTTAATGAAAGGACCTTTGATGAGCTTTTCAGTGGGATTCCTCTCTCCTGCCACTATATTCTGTATTCAGTCTCAATTATCCGCCTTTCCAGCTGAGTTCAAGTATTATCTGAGGGGGTTAAAGAAAGCAAGAGGAACCATGAAGTTGCTATGAAGTTACTGGGGCTTTTCCTTGCTCCTGTCCCTACTTTAAGAGGAGGCAGCAATAATTTGGCTGAAGGTCAGGAGGTTTCAGGCACCGAACGCAGGCCCTCTGCTGGGGGTTTAGTCTTCGACACATGCCACCAAATGTTGGCCGACGATGCTGTGATGTTGTGCCTGCTGGGGCTGGTTTGATCTCAGTGCAGCAAAGATTATTTGGCTCTTGATTAATGAACATGTCAGGCAAAACCATTCAGTGGGAATTTCATATCTGCGGGGTGCTTTCTCCCCCATCCCTTATGTTTCAAGTGCTCTGCCAGCAATGTTGCCAGCAATGAAAAAGTAAGGCTAAGAAGTGACTGTGTACACAGAACAGTGGAAAGAAACCAGCCATAGATCTGAGGATTTCAAAGCTGTTATCCAACAGTGAGGAAAGGAATGGGATTAGAGCAATTTGCAATGATACTCCCTTTTGTAGTTCCAGTCTGTGGGTATGCTAGTAATCTAGCAATCCAGGAATGTTCATTGCATGCCATGTTTATTAGAATTAAGCAGTTTAATAGAACTGATGACTAATAGAGTAAATGATTTCAATTAAAGCAAATTGATACTATTAATGTCAGTGAAAGAAGCAGTGATACGGGATTATTTTTTTAAAAAAATGGACTGTGGTCAATTATCAAAAATCAAAATTTTAAATTCCAGTATGAGCAGTGCCCATGTTTTACCTATACGAATGAAAATAGATAATCATGCTATGTTGAATACATTCAGTAAACTGTGATTATGGAAGCCAAAGATTAGGCAAACCCATTCCATGTATTTTAATATGAATCATTTAAAGAAGTGGTATTGTTATGTATGTATCTATGTATCTATGTATGTATGTACGTCATGGTAATAAAAACTGAAATATTTTAAAATTAGATTCAACATTTTTAGTTAGCTATCACAGAAGAGTCCAAGCTGATACATACTTTGTGCAATGACATTTTTCACTCAGGTGGTATCTATTTATTATTATATTGCTTTTATGTCTAAAAGGTTCACAGATATTTTGTCTCATCATTTCTGGATATGTTTTTCTTTGTAAGGGAAGCAATGGAGGAAGGTCCTATCTTTGTCAGTACACAGAACAATCACAATCAACAAGCATTCATCACATTGTATAAACTACTATGCACTTGATCTTATCATAGGACAGACAACATAAGATAGCTTTCCAAATCAAGGCAACCAACTTTCTCTTTCTGACAGGTGCTAGCTGATCCATCCAAAACAATTTAATGGAATCAACTTAGCTCCTGGTGGACAGGTATCTATCTTTCTATTTCTCTCTAACAAAAACATAAATTCCACAATCATAAATACAGTAATAGTAATTGCATATCTCAGCCAGAGTTACAGAAACACTGAAAGAAAATCTAAATTATTTCCCAATCAATTAGAAAATGACAATAATGAACCTAAAGCTGTTTACAGAATATAAGAAAAATACAGAATTGTGCATTATCCAAGCATGTTGTTTCTGCATTTTTTTATTTCTACAACTTGAATCTATTGTGAAGCATAACATTTAGTAAAAGACAGAATAGCAAGCAGAGATAGAGACAGACCTGGAAGTTTCACCAACGGATTATCTTAAAGTTCTTGCAATCATTATATGGCCAACTCTATTGATATATATATTACAATCTTAAAATCCATTCAGAAAATTGCAAAGTGCTTATTATAAGGGGAGATGGAATGCGAACATAGCTTTTGCTCCTTCCTATAAGATCTACCAGACTTTCCATCAATGTAAGTATAAGCCATGGTGGCACAGTGGTTAAAATACAACATTGCAGGCTAATTCAGATCACTGCTAGGAGTTCGATCCTC
This sequence comes from Pituophis catenifer annectens, assembly GCF_029215685.1. Taxonomy (NCBI): domain Eukaryota; kingdom Metazoa; phylum Chordata; class Lepidosauria; order Squamata; family Colubridae; genus Pituophis; species Pituophis catenifer. Next base: position 105,770,568 of record NW_027256881.1, read on the forward strand.
ACTAGCTCAAAGTTAACTCAACCTTCCATCCTTCCGAGGCCAGTAAAATGAGGACTCAGATTGTTAGGGAAAATATGCTGACTCTGTAAATCACTTAGAGAGTAAGCTGCTTAAACTGCTTCATAAAGCACTATGAAGCTGTATATAAGTCTAAGTGATATTGCTATTGCTATTTACTAACACAAAAGAAAGCAACCTTGTAAAACTTATCAAAGGGATATCAACTTTTCCCAAAGGCCCATTTCTCCTGTATGCATCTTTTATTCTTTCTGCTGATACTGTGAAAACTCGTCTAGTATCTTAGCAAATTGAAACAAGACAATAATAAATGCCATTTACCAATGCTTTTCTTGATAGCCTGAAGTGAGTTTTGCCCCATTATATAACCTTACTTGCCACAGTTATTAATTGAATCATTGCAGTTCTTCAGTTAGTAATATGATTGTTAAGTGAATCTGGCTTCCCCGTTTTGTTTTGTTTTGTTTTGTTTTTTAATTTGATTTATATGCCGCCCTTCTCCGGAGACTCAGGGCGGCTTACAATGCGTTAAGCAATTGTAAGCTTTGACTTTGCTTGTCAGGAAGTCACAAAAATTAATTATATGATGCCAGGACACTGCAACTGTCATAAATATGAACCAGTTGCCAAGCATTTGAATTTTGATTACATGACCATGGGGATGCTGCAATGGTCATAAGTATGAAAAATTGTCAGAAGTCACTTTTCTCAGTGTCGTTGTAACTTTGAACAGTCACTAAACAAACTGCTGTAAGTTAAGGACTATCTGTTTTACATTATTTTGCATATATTTTCTGCATGTTATTTTTAATAGATTTTTATAACAGTTATAACAGTAACAGTAACAGAGTTGGAATGGACCTTGGAGGACATCTAGTCCAACCCAGTGGTGGGATTCAAAAATTTTTACTACCGGTTCTGTGGGCGTGGCTTGGTGGGATGGCAGGGGAAGGATACCGTAAAATCTCCATTCCCACCCCTCTCCAGAGGAAGGTTACTGCCAAATCCCCATTTCCTCCCAATCAGCTGGAAGTCGGGAGGCAGAGAATAGATGGGGGCGGGGCCAGTCAGAGGTGGTATTTACTGGTTCTCCGAACTACTCAAAATTTCCACTTCCACTTCTCCAGAACCTGTCAGAACCTGCTGAAACCCACCTCTGGTCCAACATACTGCTCATGTCGGATACCTATACTAGGGATTCGAACCGCCGAACTGCCGACCTTTCTGATTGACAAGCTCAGTGTCTTAGCCACTGAGCCACCTAACCAGGTTGTTCAAGGACTAAACTTCTGGTTTTAAGGGGACTGCTTCATCAGTAAGCAATGAAAACTCTGAGGAGATCACAGTTCCATTTGGGATCGTTGAAAGACAAATGATTATCAAGGAGACAGAAAAAAACAGTAAATAAAATCTGGGAATAGTTACAAGCCATAAAGAGCAGAAAATCCAATCAATATTTAGAAACAGGAATATTACAAGTTCTCTGATATAACAAGTATGTGACATCTCAGATGTACAGTATATTCTAACTAATGTCAGGGTTAGAATATACTAAAGATGGTATTATGGTATTAAGGCTGAATAATGACTAAATCATTCATGTAATTTATAATCATTTATATCCTGCCAATAGTTATTCCACATTCAAGAAGAATTCTTCTTTTTTTAGGCATATTTCTATGCCAACATAAATGAAGACTGAATTGAAAACAGCTTTTTTTCTGAATTTCAAAGATCTTTAAAGACATTTTACATAGAATCCGATGACGCCTATCTGGTTTGTAAAGATTTGCTGTGAGAAATGGCTTAGTAACTAAGAATTTAAGGGAGGTTTTCAATTTCTTTTTCTTTTTCTGAATACTAAAATTATTGGCAGTCCAAAGTATATCGCATATCGCCTCAGAAATAAGTTGTACTGAGCGTAGTTGGACTTACTCCCCAGTAAACATGTAAAAATGCTAGCTTAGATGAAATAAATATTTTAGCAAGCAATACAATTCACAGTCCACTGTATGTTAACTTTACTGAAAATGTTCAGTCAGCTGGTGTCACTAAATCAGCTTTATTCATTTTCCCACCCCCACTGCCCCTTATTTGACAATAGATCCGAGCATCTCTTATTCCTGGTATGTCTGTATATAATCAGCATCCTTTTGTCAAATACTAATTGCACCTTCTATCACACAGCTGTGTATGTGAAAATCTTGAGTACAATTCTCATATGCCAGGATTCAAGTTTTAATTTTCTTCTTATCCCATATTCTAGAAAGATTTTACATTAAACTAGAAGACTGTGGGTCTACCCTGTTGTAACACTCTAATTGTATCAATTAGTAGAGCTTTCAGGAAAGTTGTACAGATCCTGCAGTTAAGACAAATGCCACAAAGGCAGCACAACCTGGCCAGGGGTGGGGTGGGGGGGGAATATTACACTAAGAAAAATTTGGTACAAGGTTTTGTTTTTGGTATATTATCCTAATGCTTATTACATAATCAAAATAACTTCTGGAAATGCAGAATTTATGTTGGCTCAGATTTTTTTTATACTTGGCATTGCATACGTGATAATGTCATAAAGCTCAACAATTCTGAAAGATGATTCAGTGTAAAATGAAACAAATTTTAAATACTGATTTTTTTTCTTCTTGCCACTTTTTTGTATTAAGCATTATTATGCTTATTGTCTCTACAAAGTGAATAGAGTTAGTTCTATATGAGGTAACAGTTATAATTTCTTGTTTAGAAGAATGACAGACTGATGTATGGGGGGTATTTGTGTATTTTGTGGGCGTGTAAACATTATTTAGAAAAAAGTTTTATACTGAAATTAATTTTTGCTGAATGCCATTTATGGATTATAATTATGCACATCAATTTGTACCACATCCTGAAGTTAGGGGTTTCTCTTAACATAAGGCTTGATTTAAAGTGATCACAGGTGATATTTCTCAAATAATTACATTGACTAGCAATAACAGATATAAAGATATTTCTTTAGACATTGATAGATGAAAGTAATTAAATCTTTCCCTCTGGGAGCAAATTTAGAATAAATACTAAGATTAAAGGAGACGGGGATGGGTAGAGTCAGGTGAGAGATGGAGGACCCTGTTTGTGACTTGAATAGATGCAAAGTGAATGTGTTGGAGAATGAAGGGCTATTGGATATGACTTCTCTGCGGTAGGGAGGAAAAAAGTGGCGGCTTGAAGGCGCTGAGAGTGCTATAGCACCTGTTTGGGTTCATTTTGCTCTTAACTGTTTGTTAGTTGGAGGCGGTTCCTAATAGAATGAAGATGGGAGCAGAGAAAGCAGCCATCTAATAATAAAGAAGAGTAAAAACAACAGGAGCCAACTTGGTGGAATGGTCAAGGCCCCAGGCTAGAACCAGGAGACCGGGAGTGCTAGTTCCACCTTGGCACAAAGGCAGCTGGGCAATATTGGACCAGTTATTCTTTCAGACCCAGAAAAAAGGCAATGGCAAATCATTACTGAAAAAATCTTATTAAGAAAACAGCAGGGACTTGTCCAAGCAGTCGCCAGGAGTCAACATTGACTGGAAGGCACAGTATAGGGGTGTATGCACCTATACATAAAGAACAATATATCCAAGATTTCCGATTGCAAGAGTTTATTTTCCAAAAATTGGGGAATCAGGACTGATGCTTGTCTAATACTGTGTTTTCTGCAAAACAAACCATGCAGCAAAATCTCTATGGAAGCTACTTGTAAAATTACCGCTCTCAAAATATGGCTAGGAACATTTTCACACGTTCACTGCCTTAAAATGTATCCTGCAACCAAAGCCTCACTCAGATAAACCAATTTATCTCATAATTCATAATTTATCCTACTCTCGACAATACTGCTTTCATAGTATGGGGGGAAATCCATTCTTTTCACAAAGAAAGTTGCTAGCTGAAATTCTGAAATTCAGAGCACCTGCAGTTACTTTACATGTCAATTTATGTATGTGAAACACAGAAAAATATAACTAACCACTGTGAAAAAATATTAATTTAGCCTTGGATTGAGAACAAAATTTACCAGCCTGTCTGTCTATCCATCCATCTATATAACATTGCTCAATTTTATATATATCCTCTCTTGATTTACCTTATGCTGCTGAATTTCACCTCTTCGCAGCCCCTTCCAGCCATCTATGCATCCATCCATCTATATAACATTGCTCAATTTTATATATATCCTCTCTTGATTTACCTTATGCTGCTGAATTTCACCTCTTCGCAGCCCCTTCCAGCCTGCCCTGAGATAATAGTCACACAAATCAAAAAGTCTAATAATTAGTCTACAGTGTATTATCAACAGTGCAATTTTTGAAAAAAACGAAATTCAATACAAATAAATATTTCAAGGCTACATGGCATGTTATTGTTATTTCATCTCCCTCAATAAACTGCAACTAGAGCAGTACCATCTGACATGAATAAAAAATTGGCTTCTTTTAATTTTCAACACACTGTCATATTTATTTTTATTAAGACACCAGTAAGCTGGAAAATCCTGAGGTTTAGACCTTTAGAAGAAGAAAGGAAAAGCAGGGAGGGCATTATATCAACCATGGGGACAAATTCTCTGAAGCAACCTGTGGCCTGTCTACAAACCTTAATTAGTTCGAGAGATCATGATATACAGCCTCTTGAAACAGGACTAAGAATAGTTGTTCTCTGCGGAGAAACAGAATAAGCTTTTGTGGCTTGTAATTTAAGGAGCAGCAACAGGCTAATAGCAGACAACAGAGAGAGTAGCATGTGGTTTGGTTCTCAGCAGAACAGCAGGCTTCTAATGAGGCCTGGTAGTGGAGAGCAGCTGGTAAACTCCACACTCAAGTAGGAGGCTCCAAGACCCTTTATGTACTAACAAAAGGCTGCAAATTGCTCAAAGGCCTGAGGAGGGAATGGGAACATGTTCATATGGTCAACTGGGATATACCTTTTACTTTAAAAAAAATATTGCAAGGTACAATGAAGCTAAAGCTTTATTAAAGAGCGGTGGTTCCTATCCAGCAGAGAACCACTAGGTGAGTTGCACTTTATTTCCAAGTCTGAGTGAAACATCTCCTATACAAGTGCAGTGGTTACAGGTGGGAGCCAAGTAAAAAAGTTGCATTATTTATAGATTTAGATCCCATCTTGGTCCAGGACTCAGAATGCCACACATGGAGCCTTCTTCGCTTTATTTCTGCAACAATTCCTGGACAGTAGAGCCAGCTGAGAAACAAGAACAGGGCTGCAATCCACAAAGCCATATTTAGAGATATTGTTCCCCTTTGTGTATTTACATAGGGGTTCCACTTATGAAAGGGTCTGTTTAAACAAAGATAGCAGTTTGCCTTCTCTGTCTTACAACCTGGTGCTCAGGGTTCTTTCTCTCTCTCTCTCTCTCTCTTTTCAATCAATTCTTTATTGGGACACACATTAGTTAGTTATTTTCATCATTACAGTACTCTGTACTTATATTCCTGCTGCCTTATGCTGCCTTCTGCATTTTACATCAAATGACATATTTACTTTCAGATATTCTGCTATTCCCCTACTTTAAACCATTGGACAGACAAGGAGATAGAAAAGGAAACACCAAGAGTTGTGGGTGTCCATCATCAGAGGTCTTCAAGAAAAGATTGGACAACCATTTGTCCAGGATGATATGAGGTCTCCTGCCATGGGCAGTGGGTTGGATTACAAATCTCCAAGGCCTTTCCAGCCCTTTGAATCTGTTCTATTCTATTCTGACTTGACATTATTGTACACTATACCTTTATGTTACTGCTGCCCCGTGCTGATGCCAATTAACTTAGATCTTTATAAATCAGAATCCAAGCCTTGATTTAGGATCATTGAGTGTATTGTTCACTCAACTTGAAATCTTTGGTAAGAGTGGGATAAGGGAAACGTAACCATCATAGATCTTCTTGTCAAAAGATTTCAAAAATATTGTCAGAAGATTTGTCAGAATATTTCAATGATATTGACAATAGCATCCTTATCAACTAGCTTCAGGGTTTGAAAGAGGTGGACACCATTTTGCAATACTTCACTTCCTTCCTAAATAGTCTCTGTTGTTGGGGGAGAAATCAACCCTAGAGTTATTCTGGAGTGCCACAGAACTCAGTTCTTTCCCCTTTATTATTTAACATCTACATGAATCTGCTAGTGAGATCATTATAAACTTGGTTTGTGGTATCCTCACTGTGCCAGTGATACCCGGTTTTGAATTTCAGCCTTGTATCTAACAGATAATGGGATGAACTTTCTGACTTGGTGCTAGACACTATTTGTATCTGGATGAGAAAGAATAGACTTAGGCTGAACCCTAGCAAGATGGAGTGGTTATTGGCAAAAAGAAAAAAAAAGCTTATTGTTTCCAGATATGGTCACTACAAAGATCTGAATGAAGTTGCCCTCCTGTTTGAGCATCAGATGGAGATTGCAGCCAAGACATTGTTCACATTTTGGGGGTTCTCTTGGACCTCTGACTTTTGTTTCAGCAGCAGGTAATGATCATGCTCAAGTATTTAATATTTACTATTAAAATGTTTATGCCACCCAATTCCCAATGACTCTGGGCAGCTCACAATTATATCTTATGCATTAGTTAAGCTTTCTTAGATCAGGGAGAATTGTATATGGTGATTCATTCTCTCTCCACCTCCTGATTTGACTATTTGAAATTGCTTTACATTTGGGCTGCCCTTGAAGACCTAGAGCCATGATGACAAACTTATGGCACACGTGCCCGAAGTGGTATGCGGAGCCATGTTGTCTGGCACACGCGGCGTCACCAGTTCCCCTTCCAGGTTTCTGGCGCACATGAGCACGCAACAATCAGCTGTCCTTTTTGCATGCTGCAGTGCCAGAGACTGGAAGAACCGGTCTTGTGTTTTCCCACATGAGCATGCACGCTGGCTAGCTGATCGTTGTGCGCGCATGCGCGCCAGAAACCCGGAAAAGTAGCTGGCTGAAACTGGAAGTTCAGTAGCTGAAACTAGAAGTTCATTTTCTGGTGTGTGCATGCACCCTGGGCAGCTCCTCTTCTGGGTTGCGGCTCAGACAGATACGCAAGCCTTTTCGGCACTCAGTGTCGAAAAGGTTCGCCATCACTGACCTAGAGCTTCAAACTGTTTCAGCATCAAACTGTTTCAGTGTCCTAAACTAGACATACCCATGAACTAGACATTCATGGGTATGTCTAGTTTAATGAAAAAAAGGAATAGGAGTGACATGATAGCATTGTTCCAATATCTGAGGGGTTGCCATAAGGAAGAGAGGGTAAATCTATTCCCCGAAGCACCTGGAGGCAACTGTCAATCTATTCCCCGAAGCACCTGGAGGCAAGGCAAGAAGCAATGGGTGGAAACTAATCAAGGAAAGAACCAACCTTTCTTTCCTCTTAGAAATTTCCTCTTAGAACAATTAATCAGACGAACAAGTTGTCTCCAGCAGTTGTGGGTGCTCCAGCACTGAAGGTTTTTAAGAAGAGATTGGACAACCATTTGTCTGAAATGATATAGGGTTTCCTGCTTGAGCAGAGTGTTGAACTAGAAGGTTCCTTCCAACTCTGTTATTCTGTTATTCATGAGAGTATCTAGATTTACTCACATTATCCTCTACTCTGGAAAGCACATTGGCTGCCAGTTAGCTTCTGGGTGCAATTCAAGTTGCTGCTTGTCATCCTTAACACTTGCATGATTCAGGACCTAATTATTTTCCAGACTACCTGCTCCAAAATTAATCTGCCTTTCCTGAAATATCTGGGAAAGTGGCCCTGCTACAGAACCCATTCTCTAAAGGGTTCCATCTGCATGGACCTTGAAGTAAAGCCTTGCAGTTAGTATGCCTTGAGTATGGCCAGTCACAAAACACCACAACGCAAACTGATGAAACTGCATTACCTCCTTCTCATTGTCCCACAGGATACCATTTATTTATTTTATTTATGTAATTTATATGCCACATCAATGCCACATCATTGATTGTTCTTTTCTGTATAAGCAGGCTCACTTTCAGATAAATTGTTGAGATTCAACAACTCTATCTCTTTTTTTTTCAAGGATCATTTCATATAATAACCATGCATTTTAATCTGTTACAAATTCAACATTTTTAAAATCGGTGCATCCTTTCTTTAATGATTCTATTTCTCCATTTCTTCAATATTATGTAATTTTTGCCCCACAGCAAGCTGGCTGTGACAAATTGACATGTGGTGAGTTGACAGTGGCTGGTTGACTGTGGTGAGTTGTCCTAGACCCCCAGCCAAGTCTCTGTTCTTTTAGACTCCATTTATAATTGAGGACAATAATGCCAAAGGTAAAGGTCTTCTTGGTGTGAAATAATCTGTGCAAAATACTTCTGATTCTTGGAAATACTAAATAAATACTAATGTGTATACATGTATCTGAAGAAATGTATGCTTAAAATTATGTAAAATGTTGAGCAGTCAAAGATTCTATTCTTCCCTACATCATGCTTTAATATATCATTAATTAATGACCATTCTATTATATAAGTCATTACTGTATCTTATTTCCATTAGAAAATCTATACCCACATGCTTGGGATAACCCACATTGAACTCAATGGCTGTCAAGCAAACATGTAATAGATTTTTAATTACTAATCTAGGGGTTTTTTTATAAAAACAAAACCAGGTTTCTGAAATATTTTTGTTAATGTACATTTCAAAGTCTATCACAATTAGGTTTTGAACATTGCTGTGGTATATAACTGATGGGCTGCCAAACAGTTTCCTTTAAAACAATCGTAGACCAGTTTTCAGGTTGTCTGAGATCAACCATAAGCAGCTTTTCGTATGTATGGTTGGTATTGCCAGCAGCAAGTCCTTGGGACTTGGCTGTATAAAAATATGTCACACTCAGGAGGAGCCTCTAAGGCCTGCTGAGGCACCGGCATCTGCTTTGTGTGTGTCCATGTGCAAGGAAGCTTAAGTAAGTGTGGGAAAATAGCAACTGCAGACCAGGGAGACCTAACATGTCAGTCTTTCTGGTTCATCACAGACAGATGGAATAGCACATAATAGGCCTGGGCCACAGGTCCTCAGGTTTTTTCTTTCTTCTTTTTCTTATGAATATACAAATAAACATTAGCCAAATGTAAGAAGAAAGCCATTTAAGAAAGAGAATCAACTTCACTTGCAGGGCCATTAGTTACAAAGTGTTTGAATTAAAATAAGTTGAGAGTATATTGTTGCTTATTTTAGGGCCTATTCACTCAAATTAGTTGAGAGGAATAAAAAGATACCTCCTTTATGTCAGTTGCATGTGTGCACTGACTCATTTAACATTGATATTGTTTTAGTTTAGTTCTGTCCATTAGGATATATGATATAATTTCCGATTTTCTGTCAGATATATCATCCCTCCATGGAATATTGTCCACATCAATTTTATTTATTAAGGAAGCCTGCTACAGGATCTCTGTTTTTGAAAAAAAAAATTGAGGCATAGCTTAGATGTCAATCTTCACCTAGTAATCATTTAACCTGTAGACTACACAACACTTCCCGGGAACTATAGATATTAGATGAATATTGAGTCTGTTCATCATTATTCATATGCACAAATCATAATTAAAAACTGCCCACTTGTAGTAATGAAGAACACCAATCATAATATTTATGATTAGCCTAGATGGTATTTAGTTGTGAATTGAGCCTAAGAGTGCAACTTTTTCAATAATTACGTGAAAGGGTTGGCATCTATTTAAAGCCGAATTGAAAACCGAATTGAGAACTTAATTGATTTTATTCAAACCTTCCAAAGCAACTTTGATAGCCTTGTCTTTGTGTGCGTCCCTTCTGTTCAAATCCTTCTTTGCCCTCCATTTTCCAAAAACTCTAGTTGTGTGGCTCAGTCAAGCTACAAATGACAAAAACATTTTGCTTTTTATTATGGAACTTGCCATAATGGCAGTGACACAAAGAGGACTGTTCCACAGGGTACTAGAAACACAGTAAGCAAGTTAGGTTTTATGTGTCTTGATAAGAGTAACATGCCAAATTTATGCTTATTATAAGATTCCACATAAGCATTCTGCTTTCACTCATTATGATGACTGCAATCTATCTGCTGTTTTCATTGTAATGTAATGTGGTTCATAACACAATATCAATCCAGTCCAGCCACTTTAATCCTGCTGGTTTTTTTGATTAAAGGATGTCATCTATCTTGACCCCAGAAGTTCACTTTCTCTATAGAATAATATTCACCCAAGATCCAGATTCACCATTCAAAAGAATGGTGAAGACATAAGGGCAAGATAAACTCCTTGCTTCATTCTATGTGGTCTGTCATGCTTGCCATCTTTTATCTGTTATCAGTTTTATTATAATATTATTGTAATCTGCCCAGAGTCATTGGGAGTTGACATGTATACAAGCTAAATATATTTCATTTTGCAATTGCACCAAAAGAACTGGAATAGATACAAACTTTCTGATCAAACTGAATCTGTGCAAGTTCAGTTTTACTTTAAAGCTGAGTGCTTGGAACCTTTTCCCCCAATCCCAACAATGATGCGCAAAGGTATTGATTCAGTTTAATTTCTCCAATAGAAGAGTCTCTGAAAATAGTTTGGGGTTCCAAGTTCCTTTTGTCATGTCTGAAAAATCAGGATCCCACTTCATTCTCAAGATTTGTCCATTACATCCCTTCTAACCACCATTCATGTTAAGAGACCCCAGAATGTTTTCTAGATCTCAAATAAGATGTGGCCCCTTTAAATATTTATATTAAAGCTTTGCTTTATTTGCATAATCAGAAAAATTATGATCCTTTATTGCCTTCTAATTTTGACAATATTCATTTATTTATGTGTTTGCTAGATTTACAGCCTATCTTTTGCTTAGGTCTCAAGGTGGCATATAAAGTATTCCCCTTCTTCCACTCTCCTTATGGTTACAACCCTGGGAGATAGGTTAGGCTGAGAAAAAATGACTGGCCCAAAATCACTCAATGAGTCCTGTGGCTTTGAGCATGTCTCCCTGTTGCTAGTCCAATATTTCAACCACCTCACTGATTCTCATTATCAAGATGCTAGAATAAAGAATGCAAAATGAAAAGATGAGATTTGTAAGGAAGGAAAACCATTGGTTCATTTTAGGACCAAAAATAATAAAAATCAAAGTCTACCCAGGTTATATTCAAAATATGAATAAATATTTTGATAAATATTTTGCGTAGCTTTGATTAATTGGGTATTAATTAATCAGGTAATGTGCTTTGTCTAGAGTTGTGTTACTTATATTGGACTCCATAGTATGAAAACTGAATCAGACCCTTCTATTAAATCCACTACTAGACTTTGTGCAAATAATTTAAGCTAGATCCAAATCAATGTGATATTTTGCATCTTCAGTTTCAAAAAAAAAAGAGAGAAAAGGATAAAAAAGAGTACATAACTAATTCTAATTATATATTCAAATCCATAGTTACAGCAGGCATCATCTCACATTTGTATTATTGTAATACACTATAATAATATAATATATAATGTAATAATATAATGTAATAATGTCAATCGAAAGGTCGGCAGTTCAGCGGTTCAAATCCCTAGTGCCGCATAACGGGGTGAGCTCCCGTTACTTGTCCCAGCTTCTGCCAACCTAGCAGTTCGAAAGCACGTAAAAATGCAAGTAGAAAAATAGGGACCACCTTTGGTGGGAAGGTAACACCATTCCATGCACCTTTGGCGTTTAGTCATGCCGGCCATATGACCACAGAGACATCTTTGGACAGTGCTGGCTCTTCGGCTTTGAAACGGAGATGAGCACCGCCCCCTAGAGTTGGGAACAACTAGCACATATGTGCAAGGGAAACCTTTACCTTTTAATGCACTCTACTTGGGTCTGTCTTTGAAGTTGCAGTTGGTGTAAATTGCAGTGGCCCACTTGCTAATAAATGAGAAACATTTTGGTAGAGTAACACCTAAACTGCGCAAGCACTACATTAACTTCCATCTTTTAAATGCAATATTGAAGTCTTCGTACTGTGCCAAAGAGTCCTAAATAGCAATACTGAGAGGTTTATTGAGCTTCCTCTAGGTTGCCATAGATATGGATCAAATAAGATACTGTAGCTTGCTGTAGCTTAAAGGGTTAAAAATTCTACATCTGCCTATGTGAACTAGCATGGTAATACGACTGAAATATTGGACAAGTGCTTGTGGGATTGTGGGATGAAGTTCTTCCTCAGCCATATCATTTACTGGATGATCATTAACAAATCCGTCTTTACAGTCTTATCCTGTCTCACAGGAAAGTTGCAGGGATAAAAGAGTAGATAAACAAACATGTTCCTTTGTGTCTTTTGGAAAAGCTGACAGGGAAATGTTAAAGAATAAGAATCAGGAAAGATGGAAATGTTTTTGTGACATTGTGAGCTTTGTGACCCAAGAAAACTACTGACTTCCCCACTTACCCCAGCATCATTAACACACTTTAATTCTTTGTTTAATGCTAAAATGCAATGAAGGCTTGGAGAAATTTCAGTGGTTGAGGAAAGTTCAGTGAGAAAACGAATCTGAAGCTTTGTAGAAGGCCGTAAAAGTTTGCATGTATAAGTGGAAGCGACGGTAGCTTTTTCAAGTGGCTCGAGCACACCTGGTCCTTCCAATGAGAGGCGGACACTCAAAGAAAATTAAAGCTTCAAATGAGCTGCTTCCACCTAACAAGCTGTAATTTCTCTCCTTGGAAAGAAGGGAAGGTGAGGTCAGATAGGAGAATTGCCATGGCAGTCCGTTTGCTCTGCCTGAGAGGAGCAGCTCAAGATGATCTACTGAGTGCCACAAGACAAAAACATCATTACCTATAATTACTGTCTACCAGTATCCATGGATTGATAACAAGCTTTTTCTGCCAGTCTGATCTGGCTTTTATTAGGAGAGATGATTACATTAATTAACAAATCAACGTTATCCATATCACACTGGGTTATTGACCTCCAAAACAATGACAGGCAGCTTGTTAAATATAACTAGATGACAACCAAAGATTATCACATCCCAGGATTAATAACAGGAGAAAATAAAGGGATCAGTGTAGCATATTATTTCTTTGGAAGTTAATAAATATAATTCTCTTCTGGCAGATTTCCATTTCTCCTTCCGCTTCCCTCCCACCCGCCCCACCCCCAATATTTTGACTGAGGGAAAGAGGGAGGGAGAGACAATATCTTATGAATAAATAAACAAAAAACAACCATATTTCTCTAAAATTCTCACAAAATGTCATTCAAACGCCTAATTTAACACTAGCTTGGGGGGGAAAAGGGTTTAAGTAGTCCCTTCATTAAACAGGGTATAACTAAGCAAAGGAGAAAATGAACAAAAAGGAAACAAATTTTTAAGAATTCTGTACACTTCCAACCCTGTTCATTTCAACTCCTCAGGCCCTTTTGAGTCTTTTAAAATCATTTGTGTGATAATTTCTTTTCTCCTACAGATCTCAGATGCTGAGAAGGGGTAGGGAACATCATGAATATATGTTATGACTACAGCAAGGAATGCATCTGTTAATGTACCTACTGGAGTCAATTAAAACAAACTTCAGAAATGAGAGCAGGGGCAATCCCCTATTTCAGAGTTTCTCAACCTTGAGAACTTTAAGACATGTGGACTTCAACTTCCAGAATTCCCTAGCCAGCAAAATTCTGGAAGTTGAAGTCCACATGTCTTAGAGTTGCCAAGTTTGACAAACACTGCCCTACTTTAACAGCTTCACCAAAAATGTGTAGGAAGGCTTGTTCATTGTGCTTGTAAGTTCATGGGAAATAACAGAAAAATCTACCCAAGAGAACCATTATTGCATGAAACAATATCAATTCCTATTTTAAGGGCTGAAACAAGGTTTCTAATTTGAGGAGAGAGTGGAATTTATTATAATGCAGCTTTTCCTTTTTCCCCTCAAATGTTTTAGGCTATGATTCTCATGAATCCAGCTTTTTTCTGAAAAAACTGTTTAGTCTTCATCCTTCTAGTGTACTGTTGATTTGACTGTTTTCCACCTTTAATAATATCAAAAAAAAAATGTTTGAATTAAATCTTAATGTATAAGACAGGATAGTTTGAGGGTTAAAGTATTAGATTAAGATGAGGAAGACCAGGTTCCAGGCCCAGCCCATATTTAGGAACAAAAAATATATACATTGGGAAATTTTGGACAAAATATGTGTCAAAGATATCTGACATAATTGGGATCATTGCTATGGAGAAAATTGAGAGGTAGAATTAAGAATACTACCCTTTGCTGTGGAAGGATTTAAATCAATCATCAATTGTGACCAATTCTATAGGATCAGATGAGTCCATCTAATCGGGAGACAGCAAAACAATTGAAGGGCAGTGGCAAATAGACATTCAGCATTTTTTTTCAGGGCGTTTATTTCACAATACAAACTTTTCTGGGATTTTCTACTAGCACAATTTACTTTATGAAATTGTTGAGAAAATTGTAAATAGAAAATCATTAGAGTTACCAAAGAGAAAAGTATTAACCAGAGCTGTCTTCATGTACAGTTATTTGACATTTCTCTCCCCTTTGCAAAAAATATGTTTGATTCATTTCAGAATAAAAATTTACGGTAATACACTACAATGTGATTTTTGCTGCCAGTAAGTTTTTTGCTGCCAAGAAGTCACAAGGAATTTTGCTGGTTTTTATTGCCAAGAAGTCCCAATGAAGATGTGAATAGGATTCTGTCTAGCTACAAGCGTAAAAAGACCTCTAGCATAATTCCTTTTATCTCTTGTCATAACTGCCTTTACAACAAGCTTTATGATATCTGAGACTGCATCTCTTCTACCACTATGATAACTGACATTTTGCTTATGTTAACTACACAGCCCAGAGTATTTATGGCAATTTAAATACCTTTTCCTAGGTATTCACTACTGCTACCCAGTCTTCTCAGAATATTTGAGTAATGGACTGGAGCATAGCTCAATATGGTTTGTGGGTTCAAGGGTTGCAAATCAGCTTCCAAGCTTCCAGAAGTGCTGCAAATGATCATCTGGTAACACATTACCTAACTGGGACATAACCAGAATTTCAGTGCTGTGATTTCAAGGTATTAAGAACTAGAGTGAGGTTTTGTGAACTCAGATGGCCTGGGTCTGTTTATTCCTAGGCCGCTGCGTATGACCTTGGACACATCTCCCAAAATTGGAAGCTGATGCTAAGCCTGTGCAGATATGAAACCAACCTTTTCCATTTCTTTCAGCACATCAAACAGAAAGTACTGCCAACTTTCCACATTAAGCTCTCAAGAAGTTTGCATCAGGGTTTTCTTGATGTTGAACTCTCTCATCATGCACATTGTTTTGCAGATTTCATCTGCTTGTGTTTTTTTTAAAAAATGAACATAACACAATCCTAATCACTTCAGCCAAAATAATTATAGCTGTTGAGGGTACTCCTCCCTTTACATAAAGAATGTAATGGTTAAGCACAGTACTTCGGAAGGTAAATCAAAACTTTTCTGCAGTCTTGTTCAAGGTGCATTCTATGTGTTTTGTTGTTTACAAATGATTTCTTTGATGAGACTGGGAGATCCTTTCAAAGATTACAATTCACAGCAAGTAAAAGAAAACCTTGAATGAAAATTAAAACTTACTTTTAATTGCATGGCAATTTAATGGTATTTTCAAGCTGTTCACTTCACAACAGCATTCACAAGCTGGCTTAATATGCAGCTATTGTTTTAATATGATTTCAAGGGCCTCACTGTCTTCAGGCTTGTTAATTAAATGTGTTGTTGAAAACATGTGGCCCAAGTTCTTCAAAACTTCATCAGTCTCTGCTTCATCCTTGAAAAGAAATCCTTGGAACAATGCCAGGACCTTAAATAGAAAACCACTGATTGCAAACCAGGTACTCAGTCATTTACCTGTATGCTTTATCTTAAAATGCTGCATGTTCTCTTTTTCCATCTCTCGTATTCCGTTAAGAGTGAATGTTTTCTGTGAAATCAATGGAAGGCATCCAATTATTTCAGCCTTTTCCAGTTACAGAATATTTTAATAGCCATTTTGGAAAGTTATTGGGCTTGATGTGGCCTACTTATGACAATCAGTTATAATTAATGGCTAACAAAGTGAGGCAAATCAAACTTTCCTTTTTGGTGATAAGGAATATAGTGCACTCCACTCCATAGAGCTGTTCAGATAGCAGCTAAACCAAACCTCTCCTATTCAGAGGAAATGAGCAAACTGGTTTATGACAATATAGATTTGAAATTAACTAGAATGCATTAAAGGAAACGGATTCCAGGGAATGGCCACTGCTATCAATTTGTTACAAACCATGTGCTTCCTTAGCATGAACATTCCTGAACTTCCCACAAGTTTTTTTTTTCCCAGAAACAATCTGGGCTTCTCTTATTGCTCCTTCTTGTTGCCCCACATCCTTGAAGTAGCAGCACATGGTTGCCAAGACCCATCAATGATAAAGTAGCTGTTTTCTAATTCCTAAAAGGCAGAAAGCTGTCATGTCTTTTCTTTATGAACAGGAAAATATGCTCAAAAAAATAGTACAATTTAGGTTGGCATCAGAGGTGGTATTAAGGAGGTTCACACTGGTTTGGATGAACCAGTAGTGGCGATCGTGGGTGGGGTGGGTGGGGTGGGGTCACCCACCCATCCTGGCTCCAAGTCGTGCTATTTAGGCATATTTTTGAAGTCGGGTGCATGTGCGGAAGGCGCATGAGCATGCATGGAAGGACAGGCACATGTGTGGACAGTGCGCGCATGCACGAAGCGAGCCTGTGCACACGGGGCAAACCAGGGGTGAAATGTAAAATTTGTTACTACCGGTTCTGTGGGTGTGGCTTGTGGGGGGGTAATGTGACTGGGTGGCCGTGGCCAACTTTTTTTTTTTTAACTTTTCAAAGCATTTTTTTCTAATGCTTTAAAAAGCTTCTGACAATCAGGCAACTCAGCTGGGATCGTCAGAGACTTTTCAAAGCATTTTTTTTACCACCTCTTCGGCCAAGGGGTTGCAGAAAAAAATGCTTTGAAAAGCCTCTGATGATCCCAGCTGAGCCGCACGATCATCAGAGGCTTTTTTTTTTTACTTTTAAAAGCATTTTTTCATCGGAAGAGGTTGTAGAAAAAATGCTTTTAAAAGTAAAAAAAAAAGTCTCTGATGATTGTGTGGCTCAGCTGGGCATGGGGGCGCGCGCAGGAATTTTTGCTACCGGTTATCCGAACCACCCGCCGCCATCGCTACCGGATCGGGCAATCCAGTCCAAACTGGGAGGATTTCACCCCTGGGGCAAACCAGTGGTAAAGGCAGTGGTGGGTTGCTCCCGGTTCTGTCTGGTTCTTTAGAACCGATAGTAAAAGCGGCCAGAGGCTCCGCCCATCCACCCGGACATCATAATTGACAATCTGTGCATGCGCATGCACGCTCCCATTGCGAACCGGTAGTAAACGTAAGTAGAACCCACTCCTGGGTAAAGGTAAGTAAAACCCACCCCTGGTTGGCATCACCATGGACAGAACTGGCAAGGGGACTTGCTGTTCTCCTTCCTTTCCCTGGTTTGGCCATAGGGGATAAAAAATGAAAGGGAGCCTTCAAGCCCTCTTTTTCTGG
Organism: Pituophis catenifer annectens; assembly: GCF_029215685.1. Lineage (NCBI taxonomy): Eukaryota > Metazoa > Chordata > Lepidosauria > Squamata > Colubridae > Pituophis > Pituophis catenifer. Next base: position 105,788,212 of record NW_027256881.1, read on the forward strand.
GACTTTTCTAGAATGTTGCCCTTTTTTTGTAGAAACAGGAAAAGACACTTAAGTGTTCTCTGCATGAACAATTGACTTGGGGAAATCAGCTTTAGATCTGTTCCAAGCTAAACTATCTCCTGATAGGTTAGTTCAAATTTATTGTGTTATACCCAGGGTGCCTTAATATCTTTCATTTGATCCATTAAACATATTATGCAAACAGAGCCACTACATCAAAGTTTGTATTTATAAATAAAACTAAACTGCTAGCAAGCCTAAACATGATCACAACAGATTGTTTCAGTTATTAAAGAATATTACTGCTTTTTCAGGCTGAAATTGGATTAAAATATTAAAGCGCTCCAGAGATAAAAGTTGAGCTTGTAAACAAGATTATATATACTTCAAATATGGGCCACCTATCCAGCATTTTCTTTTATTTTGGCCTTTCTCTCTTTTTGGCATCAACAAATTTTTCAACATCAACTCTTTATTAGAAATTCCTTTCATTTGGGAGCTTAACAAAAGAGTTCTTAAGAATGGAATGTGTTCACACTTAAAGAATTTGACTCTAGATGACTTTATGATCACATTCACATCTTTCTTGTTTGCTACTGATCTCTTCCAGGATCTTTTTCTGATTTCCCAATTTAGCCGACAGAGTTTGGGATTTCTTTGTAGTTCCCCAACTAAATAACAAACTAGGTTTGACCCTTTGAGGCCTGGAAAAAAATTGAAATATTTAATCCTTTTTTTTTTTTTTTTTGGTGCATAAATAAATGTCCCTTTGAGGTTGAATGCTTATTCTTGGTAGACAGGGCCAAACATTCAGACAGTGTCTAGAGAATATCCAATCTAGATTATTGTATTGCTTATTTGTTGGCTTCTTTTTATAAAGAAACATGTTTTTTATTCCAATTGTGACCAATAAATCTAAAATTATTGATGAAACTAAAAAGGTATATTTGCACATCATCGTCCTTATTTAGGGTATTAACATCCCAAGTAGTAAGACAGTGGTAGGTATTCTTTGCCAAGTTTGGGGATTTAAAAAATAACAATTTTCAGCAGTATATTTCCCATATATTTTATACAGGCAGTTTTCTATTGATTTGACCCACATATATCTTTCTCTGGACTGGTTCAAGAGACTCGGAATACACTCAGCTGGTTTTCACAAGAATATGTTGGGTGGCTTGAAGAAGGGCTGTGTGGCATGTCATTAAAACAGCTGCCTCTATCTTTTCCAACCAGCCAGGAATAAGCTGATGAGAACAAAGACTTGAATGAAAACACCTCGACTTTTCATGCTAGGACAAAAGATGGTCATTAAGCATACCAGGAAGGTCCTTTCATGGCTATAATTACTTATAAATTGGAGAGTTACAATTTTTTTTAAAAAAAAATCTTTTCATTTATTTAAAATGTGATTTCTGCCATCATTACATACTGTATGTTATTTTTCAGCTGTGTTGTTAAAAAAAATAAATAAGCTTTCTGTTTCCAATATTATTATAAATATACAAATATTGAAAGTTTCCTCACAGAAATAGCCTTTTCGCTTGCAGGAAAAGAATGGGTTTTTTTTCTTAATTAGTACAATTTTTTTTCAGTGGGAGGATAAGATCAATTCTATCTTTAGGAAGAAATTTAAAAAATCATATCCTCATATTACTCATCTCTGCTTCCCCATACTCTCCAAGTCTCTTTTCTGAAATTATAATAAGAAGAGATTGGACAACCATTTTTTCTGAAATGGTATAGGGCAGTGGTGGGTTTCAAAATTTTTTATTACCGGTTCTGTAGGTGTGGTTTGATAGGCGTGGCATGGCTTGATGGGCGTAGCTTGGTGGGCATGGCAGAGGAAGGATACTGTAAAATGTCCATTCCCACCCCAATCCAGGGGAAGGTTACTGCAAAATCCCCATTTCCTCCTGATCAGCTGGGACTTGGGAAGCAGAGAATAGATGGGGACAGGGCCAGTCAGAATTTTTACTACCGGTAAAATTTCAAAATTTCCGCTACTGGTTCTCCAGAACTGGTCAGAACCTGCTGAAACTCACCTCTGATATAGGGTCTCCTGCTTGGGTGGGAGGTTGGACTAGAAGACCTCTAAGGCCACTTCCAACTCTGTTATTCAGTTATTCTGATCTTGAATGCAAGCAAAAGTGGAGTGGAGAACGTCACTATAGTACCTGATTTAGTAAGAACAATTCCAAGTAACCTCAGTTACTTTTTCCCAGAAGAGGATCTCATCAATAAATTAAAAATGCTCTGTTTTTAGAATAATGCGATAGTGAGTTGTTAATAAAGAAAATACTACAATAAGTTTGGGCAAATCTGCTTTTATTTTTAAAAGATGTAATCACAGAAATATGTAGTGTTTCAGTGTGACTTATTTCAGGTACTCCGTTTCTATCTCTCTCCATTATTATCTTCATAAAAGATTTTCCTTTCTGTTACATCAAAAAGGAGCTACAGTCTATGGGTAAGAACATAAATTCCTTGGTCACATGTCTTATCCTGTCTTTTCTTCCTTCTTAGTTTTCTAGAAATACTTTTTCCTAGCAGGATTTGTAATTGTTCAAAAAAAGAAAAAGAGGATAGACAGATACATTGGCTGACACCAGGGGTGGGTTCTACTTACTTTTACTACCTGTTTTCAATGGGGCCACGTGCGTGCGCTCACTTCGCATGCACACGCGCACTCTTCTGTGCAGAAGCGTTTTCATGACATCAGAGTCAGTGGGCAGGGCCTCCCGCCGGTTTTACTACCAGTTCTACAAAACCGGTGTGAACCGGGGGCAACCCACCACTGGCTGACACATACCAGGAAAATTGTCATTGATACAAATGACATATACTATTGATAATTACATGAATCTAGGTTGTTTTCTTGACTACAATACAAAAGTGACTTGTCATTTCCTTTCAGGATTTTATTTTGGCTTCCCAGTCTACAGTAGCCAAATGTAATTGCTTTTTTATTACAGTTTTATGTACAAATGCTTGGTAGTTAAAAGAAAAAGGAAGAGTACGCGAGGAATATTGAATCTATACATTTGGGGCACAATCCATTCGATCAGTCTGGATTTTACACTAAATATGGGCATAATGATATTGTACAACAATACGTATGTCAGTCCTGCATTTAAGTGGGCTCTAGGAAAAGCAAAAGAACCTGGGCATAAGAAGCAATCAGATTTGAATAGTGCTATGGTAACATTTAAAACAATTGAGAAAGAAAATACAATTAGGCTTTCTAATAGAAGAAATCAGTCAGTGGTGAAGAAGAAACATCAAGAGGGAAGTGCAGACAAACAGATGGAGGATAGTTCCTTTATTGCTGCTCTAGGGCATATCCAGACGGCGGTTTCCCACGCTCTGTATTCAGTGCTGGCCCACTAAACCATAAACGTAGGAAATGGGACAAAGTGGTCTGCTTGAAAAAGCAGGTCCCTTTTCTTGTAGGTTTAAAGAATAACTCTTGCAAAGGTAAATCACACAGCTAAATATGGGTCCTGCAATTATCGTCACTTTTTCAAGAGATCAGGTGAATAAACAACCCAGGAGGGGGTTGTGTGGGTGGCTATTCGTGCTCTCCAAAGTATCATTTCTTCTCTTTCTACCGTTCATACATTTTTTGATGTTGCAAAACCACTGTCCCAGCCCTATCCAAGAGGAAGGTATCGGGCATCGCCTGTGTTAAGGATGAGTTAAGATTTATTGGTGTTCTGTTTGTTATCTTTGTAACAAACATAGCTTAGAAAATTGCAAAAGAAACTAACTAGGGTAGCTTCTGCAGGTCTGAATAATGTCTTAGAAGGGGATCCAATAACATATTTTACAATAATTTATTATCCCTAGCTATAAACAGAGAGGATTGCAAATTAATTATGTTTTGGGAGACATTTTTTTAATAACTCCTTCCTACTCCTCCCCTCAACGTACTGAAAGTTTATTTTATTTTTATTAGTCACATACAGTTGAGAATCAAGAGAGGGTTGGAGTAATAGTGATCAGCACCAAAGCACATCGGATGGGAATACATCTCCACTCTGCCTCCACCACTCATACTACTTCATTCAAAAGATGAACCAAAACGTCTGATGTTATGAAAGCAGGAAATTATTAAAAGTAAAGGCGGTAATTGTATTAATTGTAATTAAGTCTTTAATGAAAACTGGAATTTATCCCAACATCAAACATGAACATTCATTTACAAGTGAATGATAGTTCATCTTTGCCAGACTGTGAAGTGTTCCTTATTTGCATGCCTTTGTTTCCCTGAGCAAACAGGTTTACCTGCCCTTTACAGCTGGTGTGAGTTGCACCCTACAAGAACCTGCTGCCAGCTATAGGACTCAGGTGTTAATTTAACCAGTTGCAGTCCCAAACAGATTTTTCCATAGAAAGTATCTTCCAAAAGCAAGTGATGAATAAATAATGTTCAAAAGAAAAGATGGGATAGTGGGAGAGCCCAAAGGCATGAGGAACAATATTAGCATTCAGTTAGATTATTGGCCCAAAATAATATGAGTTCATCATAACAGGTTGTTTTTTTTAAAAAAAAAAAAAAAAAAGCAAAAATGACTCATGCACACTTTTATTTAATTATGTTTGCTTCTAAGCAAGATGGAATGATAAAATCAGTACTGCAAGATTTATAGAGAGGAGAATACAACACAGATTGTAAATAAAGTGGACATGTCTGAGAAGGGATTTTTTTTTTCATTTTATAAACTTAAAGAATTCTACATTTTGATTCCCTCTTCAATCAGTCAGTCAGGTTTTTTTCTGTTCACAGTGCTACACTTTGGGAGAACTTGCCCAAAGCAGCATGAAGGTGAATAGTAAAGATAGGATTGAATCTGTTGATTGAAACAGCCTGAAAACTCTATAAATAATGATAATATAATAAGATGAGCTCATGCCAAGTTGCCCCCCAATGTGGCTGGAGGCTTTCCTTATTTACATACAACAGTGGCTTTATTTGCTTGCCGTTTATAGAATATTCCAAGGAAGCTTCTTCATTTTCCTTCTTACCCACCTAATTAGGACATGTCTAGTTACTATTCACCAGTTCCCCCTCTTATTCACAGGTTCCCTCTGAAAATCAACATATGTGCAACATGTGTAGGATGTATGTATTTTGTTCTTGATTCTTCCTTAAATGTCTTCCATTGTTATGGAAAATTCAGAAGGACACAGTAAAACACTAGGAAGAAATAACCAACCAACAACGGTTGGGTTCCAGCTTCACAAGGAGAGGAACAGAAAAGAAAGACCTTTTATAAGATTTTTAAATTGTGGTGTGGGAAATTCTAGAGTTCAGGATATTAGGACCATATAAGGAAAAGTGGATAAATGTCATGCTGTAAGAGCCATTTTATTAAGGCAATGCACTGTCTCCTGTTAACAAGAGGAGGACAATAATCAGATTAGGCAAGTATCACCCCATTATCCAATGCAATTTCCTTTTTAGATTTGCTTTATAGTAATCTTCAGGTTACAATGGCAATTGAGATGGGGATTACCATCCCTAACCAATGCAGTCATAAAGCACTTCTCATGACGATATCACTGAGCAACAGCAACCCCAGCAGTCCTTGTTGCCATTGTAACCCTAAAACAAGTGGTTATTAAGTGGGAAACAGCAGGAGCCACTGGTAAGGAGTATGGGGGAGCTGGGGGTGGGGAATGAGGGAGGCCTTGGGAGGACCAGCACAGGCCCTATGTGAGTCAAGGGAGGCTGGGGAAAGGCTTGGGAGGCCAAATGTAAAGAGTTGGAGGAGGACTAAGAGGCCTGACAGGAGTGATTTACCAGAGCAACCTGTGACTTCCCTCCAATTTCCTCAATGACTTTGTTTTGTTATTGATAAACAGTGTCTTTTCAGCAAGGAAAGGGTCAGGTGCTTTGTTGAGAAGCAGGAATTGTTTCTTTGGATCTGAAAATATTATATGAAATGTGGAACTGAATCTGCTCTCTGTCTTGTTTAAAAGGTCGGGGGGAAATGTCCTCTAAATAAACTCTCATCTCATTTTAGCCACAACACCTGTATTGTTTATTATTATTATTAATCCCAGCACAGTCTTCTCTGAAATATATGTGACATTGCCATAAAAAAGCAAATAAAAAATTAGTTCTTTATTAACACTTACTACAGTCTATAAATTATAGTTAGTCTTGGATTTAAAGCTCAAGTTAGACAATATAGTGCTGGTCTCTCAACACAAGGATAAAATGCTTCCAGAATCCCATAATAGTTTCAACTTGGCTACTACATTTTGCACTTAATGAATAAAATATTAAACTCCATAACTACACAGATTACATACTTATATCAATCCTCAGAGTGGCATTTCATTCCATAATTTCTAGACTTGTTGAAACAGCTCAACTATAATTCCATGGCAGCAAATGCATTAACTTTGAAAAGCCAGATTTAATATGTAAATATGACAGAGGCCAGTAACATGGAAGAAAAGGGAGCAGCTGCTATTGTAGTGTTCTCTTCCTGGAGCAATATGGAAAGTGGTGTGGAAGCTGCAGTAGAGCTGATATAATTGATCTAAACATAACAAACAATCAAGCATCAACTGTAAAATACTTTTTAGATTGCACACCTCAGAAGGGAACAGTAGAGTACTGAAGGGCCTTAGGCTATGGCATGGAGAGCAAATTAAGGTTTCTGAGAAGGTTTGAAAGAGACCAATTGTGTGATGGAGTGAAGAGGAGGTAGGATTAGAGACCAGTAGATATTGAGCATCATAAGAAGGTTTTGTGCCTGTGGTCAATGAAGTTTATTGTGTGTAGATGCCAAACTAAATCTGCAGAAGTGCCCTGTACAGGGTTGCTAATATTAGTGAGGTGACTGAATGGCAGAAGCATGTAAAACAAAAGAGGACTGAGGGCTACTCTGGAGGAGTTCCAGAAAATTATTCTGGAAATTCAAATGGAGACCATCATAAGCAGAGATAGATATGTCCGGGGTTCCTGAATGGCTATTACAAAGGAAGCAGGATGTGCATATTGATGCAGGTCTCTTCTAAGTTCAGATGCTCCAATCTGGACCAGGTGACTGAACTCTTGAGCACCTTAGTTTCATCAAGTGTGTATAAAAAATAAGACGATATATCCGTGATGGCGAACCCATGGCACACGTGCCACAGGTGGCACATGGAGCCATATCTGTGGGCACGCGAGCATTGTCCTAGCTCAGCTCCAGCCCGCATGTGTGCGCTGGCCAGCTGATTTTTGGGCCTTTTGGGCCCACTGGAAGTCGGAAAATGGGCCTTTCTGGCCTCCAGGGGAATGGTGAAGGCTGTTTTCGCCCTTCCCAGGCTCCTAGAAAGCCTCTGGAGCCTGGGGAGGGCAAAAAATGGGCCTACTGGGCCCACCGTGACATCGCGTGCCAAAAGTGGGGTCACACAGGGGTGTCGCGCATGCATGCACAGGGGGCGGGGCACATTGAATTATGGGTGTGGGCATGTGCGTGCTTGACACACACCCCTGCTCCCCCCTATTTTGGCACGCGATGGCAAAAAGGTTAGCCAACACTGCCATATATGATGATCTGGGGGAAAGCACGGAAGCAACACAGCCAGAGAACAGTTCTAACTCCCCTTTATTGCTCCAACTTTCCCCCAAACTTCCCCACATTTACTGCAAGTCCTGGAGCAAAGCTCTCACATGCACCTCCAACAGCCTCTGGCTGCGAGTAGTCCAGCAAGGTTAGCAAGGCAGCAACCAAGCCAAGAAGTCCAAGAAGGCAGTCTCTTTAAATCTCATTCCCCAGGTGAGCCTTGTGAAGAGGGGTGGGGCATCCTCCTCCTGAGTTGTCAGGTTGTCCTGCGCTGATCCCACCTCCTCTCCATTCTTCATGCTTGGGGATCAGGGAGAAGTGTGGCATATGAGTTCATGACTTATAAATGTATCACAGGCAGTTATGGCCCCAGCAAACCTGAACAGGCATGTGATGAATCTGATGTTCACTTTAGACCAGATAAGACATGAATAGAGGATGAAGGCACTGATATCTGCCATTACTATTTCCTGGTTGAACTGCAGATCTGAGCTTTAGATTTCTGTAGAGGTGGAAGCCACCTGAAAGTGAGCCATCCCAGACACTAATAGATCTGGTATTCAGAGAGCACTTCAAGATTTTCCCAAAGATTTGAGAGAGACCATATCAGAAGACCTATATCTAGCTTCAGGTAATATGCTACTTGCAACCATATCTGGTGATAGTAAATAACAATCTGCCTGAGTGATCACTACTCGATTAGATTGCGTAACACAGCCTCCATTGGGCTATACACAAGACAACCTGGAAGCCACAGCCAATTGTTAGTGAAATCATCTCTCCTACAATAGAATGGTTCCTGCATTCACCGTTACTAGACTTCTGGGCCCAGATCAAAGTGCTGTTAATCACCTAAAGCACTATCCAGCATAGCATCAAAATATATCAGGAACTGAACAGTATGAACAAGAAAATATAGAAGAGGAAAATATTAAACAATATTTACAAAAGACGAATCTACCCTAGATCTCAAAAGACACTGAAGAGATGCTAGAAAGAAACATAACAATGATGGAATTAACTGAAGCAATTAAAAAACAAAAGAATGGGAAGGCGCCAGGCCCAGATAGATTACCAGCGGAATATTATAAGACACTACAGGATTCGTTGAGTCTCCCGTTGTTGGAAGTTATGAATGAAGTTATGTTAAAGAAGAAAATACCCAAGTCATGGTTAGAAGCATATATTACACTTGTTCCAAAAGAGGATACTGACTTACAACAAATCAAAAATTATAGACCTATATCCCTGCTAAATTCAGATTACAAAATCTTTGCTTCAATATTGGCAGACTTAAAAGACTTAAAAGATACTTAAATAACTTTATACACTCTGATCAAAATGGATTTCTGCCAAAGAGACAGATTAGAGATAATATGAGAATAGTTCTGGACACTTTGGAATATTATGAGGCCCACCCTGAAAAGCAAATGGTCTTGATATTTCTAGATCCACAAAAAGCCTTTGATAATGTGAATTGGCAATTTAAATTATTGCAGCTGGAGCAGATGGGCTTCGGAAGAAAATTTATTCAAGCAATAGAAGCTATATATCATAAACAAATAGCAAAAGTAATGATTAATGGAGAATTGACAGAGACTATTGAGATAAAAAAAGGAATGAGACAAGGCTGCCCACTGTCCCCTCTGTTGTTTGCATTAACATTAGATGTGCTAAATAGAAAGGTTAGAGAAGAAAAAGAAATAAAAGGAATGAAAATTTGAAAGGAAGAATATAAACTACAAGCGTTTGCAGATGACCTGGTTTTTATTCTTGAAGATCCATTGGTGTCAATAATTACTTTGATAGAGAAAATAGGAGAATATGGAAAAGTAGTAGGTTTGAAAATTAATAAAGATAAAACCAAGATTTTGACAAAAAAATATGTAAATAAAACAAAAAGAAGAATTGGCAGAAATATCTAAGATGCAGGGAGAATACTTATAGTAGAAATAACGAGAGGAAATTCCAAGGTGTTATTGGTTGGGATTTATGCCCCGAATAAAAAACAAGGGAAATTTTACCGGAAATTGCATGAACAGTTGGCAAAATGGGCAAATTATGAAATATGTATGCTAGAGGACTTTAATGGAATAATAGATCCAAATTATGATTACAAATGCGATATAACTAAAAAGAATAAAAGATCTCCCTTACCAAGGACCTTTTTTGATTTAGTGGACGAGATAAACCTAGCTGATATGTGGCGCATTTTACACCCCCACGACAAACAATTTACTTTCTATTCAATGCCACAAAACTCTTGGTCTAGAATAGATATGGTCTGGGCTACCAGGAAATTGGGCCTAGAAATTAAAAAGGTTAGCATGCACATAAATGCTTGGGCAGACCATAAGCTCCTTGAAATTAGTTGGCACCACGATACAAGAAAATACAACAGAGATGGAGTCTAAGGACTAAGCTGCTATATGAAGAAGAGTTTATATTGAAATTGAACGAAGAAGTCAAACACTTCTTCTTAGAAAACGGAAACCGAGAGACAGCCAAAGAAATTGTTTGGGATACTATGAAGGCATATGTGAGAGGGGTTGCCATCTCATATACCGCCTTCAAAAACAAGGAAAAAAGAAAGAGTAGAGAAGAGCTTACCAATAAGCTATTGCAAGCTGAAGATAAACTCCTGCAATGCCCGGGGGATGAGGCGACCAAATAAGAGTGGTCGATGATAAGACATAGATTGAACTTATTGGACCAGGAGGAAATGGCGCAAAAAATAAAAAGATCCAAGCATTACTGTTTTGAGAACGCTAACAAGTCAGGGAGATGGCTGGCGTATAAACTAAAAAAAGAGAGGGAAAAAAACCAAATATTAGTATTAGAAGACTCCCAGGGTAATTTGCTGACGAAAGAAGAAGATAAATTAGAGAGTATAAGAAAGTTTTATGAAGGTCTATACAAAAGTGAAGGAATTGCGACAAACAAGGTAGAACAGTATTTGTTGGAAGCCAAACTACCGTTAATCCCTGAAGAAGAAAAGGAAATGTTAAATGAAAAGATCACTATAGAGGAATTAAAAATGGCCCTTTCTAAAATAAAGAAGAATAAAACTCCAGGCCCAGATGGTCTCCCCGGGGAATTATACCAAAAATTTGATGATGCCCTAAAACTAGAGTTACTAGAAATACTAAATGAGGCTATGGCAGGTATCACTATCCCAGATTCGTGGAGGGAAGCGTATGTGACGCTTATACCCAAAGAAGGTGCCGACCTGAAACAGATATCCAACTACAGACCTATCTCATTGTTGAACGCAGATTATAAATTGCTTATGAATATAATCGCAGAGAGGCTCAAAAAAATTTTAAATCGCTGGATACATAAAGATCAAAATGGCTTTCTCCCAGGGAGACAGAACAGAGATAACCTGAGAATAGTTCTAAACACCTTTGAATATTACGAACAACATCCTGAAAAACAGCTGGCCTTAATGTTTGTCGATGCCCAAAAGGCATTCGACAACTTGAATTGGACATTTTTAATAAATCAAATTGACTTAATGGGATTCGGTACCAACTTTAGGAAGATGCTTGAGAATATCTATAAAAACCAGAGGGCAAATATACTAGTGAATGGAGACAGAACCCAGTCGTTTCAGATCCAAAAAGGAGTCAGGCAGGGATGCCTCTTATCTCCCTTATTATATATTTTGGCACTAGAGGTGCTACTTAGAAAGATAAGAGCTAACAAAGATATTAAAGGATTAAAGATTAGGAACAAAACATTCAAAACCCAAGCTTTTGCTGATGATGTAGCCCTCATAATGGAAGACCCATTAGAATCCGGTCTAAAATTAATGCAAGAAATCCAGGACTATGGAGAGGTGGCGGGCCTTAAACTCAATAAGGATAAAACCAAAATAATAGTGAAAAACATGACAGTTCTACAAAAGGAAGAATTGGAAGATTTATTAGGCCTCCAGACAGTTAGGAAAATAAAATACCTGGGAATATGGATCACTGCGAGATTCTCCTCATTAAAAGATGATAATTATATCCCCCTTCTGCAGAAAATACACCAAGACCTTGAAAGATGGAAAAAGCTTAAATTGTCTCTGGTAAAATTGCAGCGATAAAAATGAATATCTTACCTAAAATTTTATTCTTATTCCAAAACATTCCATTTTCATTAGACAAAAAAAAATTTTTCGATTTGAACAAACACATCAGAAACTTTCTGTGGGAGGGCAAGAAATCGAGGATCTCTTTCAAGATACTCCAAGGGAAAAGGAATTTGGGAGGTTTTGGGCTCCCTGACTGGGAATTATATCAAAAGGCGGCAAAAATGATCTGGATCAAGGAGTGGATCAAGTTACAAGATAGGAGAACCCTGATTTTGGAAGGACATGACCTCCTAGAAGAATGGCACTCCTACCTTTGGGATATAAAAAACAAGAAAAAATCCCATTTCCACAAACACAAAATTAGGGAGACTCTTATTCGTACGTGGGTCGAGATTAGGCAGAGGATTTATACCAAGGTACCCAATTGGCTTTCCATTATGGAAGCGTTGGCGGCACCAAACAGGAGAGATGAGTATAAATGGAGTACATACAAGGATATCCTCGATGAAGAAGGGAAACTTAAATCGCTGGATCTATTGAGGGACCAGGGCCTAAATTTGGACTGGTGGAACTATTTTCAGATTAACTCAAGATTCCAAAAAGATAGAGATAAATTTGGTATAGCAGCAAAATACGGATATTTTGACAAAATTATTTGGGGAGCAGATAAGAAAATGTTAACAAAAATCTATAACTTTTTATTAGATGAAGATAAGGCAGAGTCCATAGCAAAAAATCAACTGAACATCTGGGAAAAAAATCTAGGACACAGACTAAATTTTAACGATTGGGAGATAGCGTGGAACAGAAACTATAAAATAACCAAATCGACAACGTTTAGGGAAAACCATTACAAATTGCTACACAGGTGGCATCTAGCCCCAGCGAGGCTAGCCAAGATGTTCCCAAATCTCTCTCCCACATGTTGGAAATGTGGAAAAACGGTTGGCACTTTTTATCACCTATGGTGGACTTGCCCTGAGACTAAAAAGTACTGGTCCAAAATCAGACATTGGCTCTGTGAAATAACGGGGCAAGAGGTAGTCCTAGCCCCGGAGCTTTTTCTCCTAGGTATAACCGAAGAAGGCTTTAACAATAATATAACCCAACTGATAATCCAGATCATAACTGCGGCTAGATTAGCCTTCGCAAAATGCTGGAAAAACAAACTTATGCCCTCAGAAGAAACTCTAATAAATAAGATCCTAGAGTGCACAGAAATGGCGAAACTGACAAGTGAGTTAAAAAATGAGGATAATGTAAAATATTATGACGTATGGGGTATTTGGTATCACTGGTTGAACAATAAGATGAAAACATGACTTTAGAATTTTGACTTGGCACATGAATTATAGTTATATTGTATAAAATAATGTATAGTTAAGGATGAAGCTTTTTTAACTTTTGTTTCACTATATTGTATAAACACTGCACCTCCGAAAGGAGAGATAGATTGTATTTTTTCTTCTTTTTTGTTTTGGAAAACTCAATAAAGTATTAAAAAAAAAAAAGGAATGAGACAAGGCTGTCCACTGTCCCCTCTGTTGTTTGCATTGACATTAGAAGTGCTAAATAGAAAGGTTAGAGAAGAAAAAGAAATAAAAGGAATGAAAATTTGAAAGGAAGAATATAAACTACAAGCGTTTGCAGATGACCTGGTTTTTATTCTTGAAGATCCATTGGTGTCAATAATTACTTTGATAGAGAAAATAGGAGAATATGGAAAAGTAGCAGGTTTGAAAATTAATAAAGATAAAACGAAGATTTTGACAAAAAAATATGTAAATAAAACAAAAAGAAGAATTGGCAGAAATATCTAAGATGCAGTCACAAACAAGGTGAAGTACTTGGGGATATATTTGACAGCAAGATGTAACACACTTAAAGAAAATAACTATAATAAACTCAAACAACAGATTGGTATAGACTTGGTGAAGTGGGAGAATTTACAATTATCATTGATAGGGAGGATATCAGCTATTAAGATGAATATATTGCCTAGAATTTTATATTTGTTCCAGACAATTCCAATTAGATGGGGGAAAGATTACTTTGAATAATTGAATAAAATAGTGTTGAAATATATATGGCAGGGAAAAAAGGCGAGGATAAAATTAAAATTGTTACAAGATGCTAGAATAAGAGGAGGTTTTGGTTTACCTAATTGAGAACTATACTACCAAGTGACAAGTTTGATGTGGATTAAAGATAATGTTAAGAAATACTAGATTATTGACTTTAGAAGGACATGATTTGTTGTTAGGGTGGCATGCTTTTTTATGGTATAAGGGAACAAAAACACAGGGGTATTTTAGAAGACATTACATACGAGAGGCTTTGTTGTTAAACTGGGAGAAGATTAAAAAAACAACATTATTTGAAAATTCCAGTGTGGGTGTCGACGATTGAAGCATTTTCACATTTAATAACATTTAAAAGGGAACAAATCGTTAGATATAGTGATTTATTGAATGAAAAGGGTGAACTTAAATCCAAGCAAGAATTGGAAGAACAAGGTTTTAAGATGAATTGGTTTTCTTATATACAAACATGTTCTAGATATGATAAAGATTGTCAAACAGAAGGTTTTTATAATAATTTGACTAATTTGGATAAAATTTTAACAGGTTCTGACGACTATGTAATTAAGAAACTATATGGTTATTTATCAGAGATAAAATTGGAAGATGAACAAATTAAAAAAACAATGATTGCATGGGGGGAAAACTTTGGGCATGGAATTGATTGAGAGAAATGGCAAAAATTGTGGTTGCAAAATTATAAAATGACAATGTCAATAGCATATAAGGAAAATTTGTATAAGTTGTTTTACAGGTGGCATCTACCCCCAACAAGAATAGCCAGAATGTTCAAGAACAAATCGGAAAAGTGCTGGAAATGTCATCAGACACCGGGCTCATATTACCATATGTGGTGGACATGTGTAGAAGCCAAAAGATACTGGACTAAAATCCACACATGGTTGGAGAAAATGATTAAAAAGCACATTGACTTTAAACCAGAGATTTTTTTATTAGGGATCTTACCAGAAACATATAACAGAGAACTGAGTTACTTGATTGTGAATGTATTGACAGCGGCTAGAATTGTGTTTGCTAAAAATTGGAAAAATGAGGAAATACCTAAACAAAATGATGTCATTAGGAAAATTATGGAATGTGCTGAAATGAGCAAATTGACATTTGAAATTAGAGAACAGGAAGATAAACAATATTATAAGATATGGGATTTATTTTATCAATGGCTAGATAATAAAACATGGAAATGAAATATGAAATATGAAATGGATGTTACAATACAACATATGGAATTGATATTAATGGGATGAAAATGCCATTGTTAAATGAATGATAAATGAGAATAATGATATAAAGATATATGTTAGATTGATAATATGAGAAATTAGAGGATTAGTAAATTTTGAATATGAGATGAAGCACAAAAAATTTGTAACCGACCCACACACTAGGTCAGGAAGTAGGCCTTCTCAGTCATAGCTCTTTGCTTTGGAATACATATCTTCTAGAGATGTGCTGGACCCCCAACTCATATTTCACAAAGCTCTAAAGAGTATCTGTTCAAGCAAAACTTTGATCTGGGATAACTGTAGGCAATTGTTATTAATTTAATGTTCTCTTATATAGATTTTGTGATATTTCCATTCTGTTGATAAACTTCCCAGATCTTATACTGATGAGGCAGGTTATAAATACTGCAGAATAAATACATGTTTAATCCTTCATTAAGTGTTGTATTTATTTTTATCATATACTGTTCTTACATTTCGGTACCCGAACTTTCTACAAATCAATTCATAATGAAACCTTTTTATTTTATTATATACTTCCACTAAATCAACAAACTTTCTTTTTCACACTCATAGAGTTTTAAATAAAATTCTAAAGAAGAATAATTTAACGTGTCCACACCTACCAAAATAAAGCTATACTATACTTCCCACATTTTGTCTACATTCTACCCTTCAAGCAAAATTCTGCCAACCAATTCCCCACTCTGAACAAACTACTACCACTGAAGGTTTTGTATTTACTATTGTCCCCCTTCCTTTATAGAAAGGGACAGTAATAACTTTATAATTGTCAGGTATAAATGCAGTCTTTGTACGCATTAAAAAGTTGCACAGCTATTCCATGTGCAGACCACATACATTTTATAGTATTTCTTCAGCTATTCTATCTACACATGAAGCCTCACTGTTTCTCAACAATTTCAAAGCATTTATGAGTTCCTTTTCCTCAATGCTTCCTCAATTACTCTATGATGTGCCTACTGGCCCAAAAGAGCTGGGAATCCCTATCACATTTCATATGCATGTTAAAACAATCTGAAAATAGCTCTCTCTCAATCTCTCTCATCCTCTCTCTTAAAGAAATAGATAGGCAAGAAGGCAGACAAAATGTTAGATATGAACCCTTGAAGTATGTTGGTGCTGGCTTTAATTGAAGAGATCCAGATTCAAATCTCCTTCCAGGAATAAAGCTCCATTATCCAAGTAATCTTGGGTCAAGCAGTCTGTTGCACACTAATTTATCTGGTATTAACTACAATATATGTCTAGAAAGAACTACCCATGCTTTCTTGAGCCTCTTGGAGGGAAATATAGATGTTCTAAAATTAATGAGTTTTATGAAGGTACATAACAAGGCAAAGATCAAGGGGTATATTTCTCTCTTGTGAGTGTCACATAAGAAGTATCCCCGTCCTATTCAAAAGCACAAAAGCAATTCCATTTTTATATTATGCAAGTGAATCTCCTTTTAACAACCAAGGAGTTCACATCAGATAATATTATTTATTTAGAAGAGAATTAAACAGAGACAACATGCAATTGCCAATTTTTTTCAAAAAAGACAAAGAAGGCAGCAAAAGGCTTAAAAGAGAAAAGAAGCCAAGAACCAATTGCTTCAAGGCCTTGAGGAGGATGAGGATAGAGTATTTCTGTAGTCTTTCAATAAGAAAATGCCAGCAGCATTTAAGACATAAATTTACAATAATCAAACAGTTGTTCAGATGCCTTGATGTAATAGGCATTGATTAAATGCCCCATATCCAGCTAAGAGATTGATTCCAGCATGTTAAATTCTTATTTTCAATTTGTTTACTTAACCTTGCAGTTACTCAACAAAGGTATGACCTTGTTGTGACAAATCCCTCCTTTGTTCATTCCAGCATGAAACACTTCAGAAAGTATGTGCTCAGAGACAGATGCTGAATTCAGCAGGTCTCTCCTAACTGATGTCAGAGTATCCAAGCTCAGGTGTACAGAACAATCTCATAATGGCTGAAGGCCATCTTAACATTTGGGAAAGAGGAGGGATAACGATACAAATGAACAGATCCAAGATTTGTTTTCCTGGGTTTGGGGTGGGAGGGTTCTGAGAGATCTCTTCAGTCCTTTAAAATATGTTAAGATTATGGTTGTACAAAGTCCTATCTCCAGTTTTCAGTCATTAAAATCCAAGGGGAGATTGTTCCAAAGATGCTTTTCCAAAAGGCAACTAGACATTTGGGGGGGGGGGGTTCCCCTTGAAAGCATTTTGCTTCTCATCCAAAAAACTTCTTCAGAACTGGTTGAGAAGCAAAACATTTTCAGGGGGGGAAAAAACCCAAGACAGTCCAGTTGCCTTTTGAAAAGCATTTTGGGACAACCAGGACCTGGATTATTGAGAATCTCCCTAGAGAAAGGAAGACTGCAGACTCCAAGAAAGTAATCTGTGTTCACCTTGGGCTTCAGGCTGCCCAGACCAGCTCATGTAGGGTATGAGTTCAGTTTGTCATTTCCTTATTCATCTCCAGTGATTTCACTGTGTTTCTTTAGATCATTATGGTATATATCATATGGTATAGATTATATTGAGGGATGTGGTGGCTCAGTGGCTAAGATGCTGAGCTTGACAATCGAAAGGTCGGCAGTTCATCGGTTCGAATCCTTAGTGCCGCGTAATGGGGTGAGCTCCTGTTACTTATTCTGCCAACCTAGCAGTTCGAAAGCACATAAAAATGCAAATAGAAAAATAGGGACCACCTTTGGTGGGAAGTTAACAGCGTTCCATGCATCTTTGGCATGTAGTCATGCCAGCCACATGACCACAGAGATGTCTTCAGACAGCGCTGGCTCTTCAGCTTAGAAACGGAGATGAACACTGCCCCTTAGAGTTGGGAACAACTAGCACATATGTGTGAGGGCAGAGGTGGATTTTAGCAGGTTCTGACCAGTTCTGGAGAACTGGTAGCGGAAATTTTGAGTAGTTCTGAGAATCTGTAGTAAAAATTCTGATTGCCCCGGCCCCATCTATTCTCTGCCTCCCAAGTCCCAGCTGATCAGGAGGAAATGGAGATTTTACACTATCCGTCCCCTGCCACACCCACCAAGCCATGCTATGCCCACCAAGCCATGCCACGCCCACCAAGCCACACCCACAGAGCCGGTAGTAAAAAATTTTGAAACCCACCACTATGCGAGGGGAACCTTTACCTTTACCTTTATTGATATGGTTATATGGTATAACATGAAAATGAGCTTTAAAAATGATTGACAAAAACAAGAATTTAACAACTAGTTATCTCACGCACACATATATACACGTGCACAAACATAAAGAAGATTGATAAACCTGTGGCTAGGGCACAGTTGGGATAAATAAAGGATTGGAGAGAAAAATCTATTCCATTTTAATGTGACTTTTGCAATGAAATGTTCTGAGCAAACAAGAACAGAAATGTTGAAAAAGGTATATGAGATAAAATGTGCAGAAAGTATTTTAGGAAAAGTCTATATATTAGCAGTGAAAGGTGCTAATGCATTACATCTTGATAACCGGAGTCTTTCTATTTGTTTTTTTATGATCCAGACCACAATATAATTCAAATATCGGTATTACCCTTTTATCTTTCTTCTAATAGGCAGTAAAGCAAGCTGGCAGTTAATGCAGCTTGCAGACCAAAGTGTTACATGTACTATTCTGGGAACAGACATAACTGCCCACGCCGCTAAATTCTGCATCAGTTTAAGGTTTCAATTATTCTTCAAGAGCAGCCCCATGTAGCGCACATTACAGTAGTCCAACCTGGAGGTCATCAAGGCATGAGTGATTGTGAGCAAATCCCCACCCCTAATCCAGGAAGAGATGCAACTGGCACACAACACGAAGCTAACACGAAAGGCCCTTCTAGCCATGATTGACCCCTGCTCTTCTAACAGAAGCTGTGGGTCCTGGAGAACCCCAAGATCGCGCACCAGATCTGTTTAGGGCAGTGCAACCCCATTCAGCACCAATGGTGGCATAGTCCTAGAACCAATAGACTCCAAAACACAAAGTCCATTGAGTATTGCCAGTGTCCGCCTGTTGTTCCCCATCCAGACTCTCATAGCCTCCAGGTACTGAGATAAGATGTTCAAGACATTATTTAATTCACCGGGGCAGAGATGTATAATTGGATATCATCAGCATACTGTTGATACCTCATCCGATGGCAATGGATGAGCTCACCCAGCAGCCTCATCTTGATGTTAAATAGCAGAGGAGATAGCAACAAACCCTGTGGCACTCTGCATAGTAACTGTTGGATGTTGTAGTAGTAGTAGTAGAATACCAAATGCATGCAATCAGGTTTTTTCCCCCTAATATATAATCTATGATATATTGCATCAAGTATAGAACATATTGAATAGAATTAATAATCCCCACCAAGAATGTAGGCCTATCTACAAACCTCCCCCCCAGGATACTCATTTGAAAATGAATAATTACATATTTTCATAATGTTAATACAATTCCTTTCTTATGTCACCCTATTGGCAAGATCCTTATTTCTGCAATTTTTGCAAAGAACAAATACATAATACAAAATCCAGGATGGTGCAGGGAAGAATATTTCACTGGATTGATTTTGAACATACCTGAAAGCATTTTGCTGCTGTTAAAATTTATTTGGTATGGTTCAGTGAACTCAAATGCAGTTCAACCTGATTTTGACATATTCCTGTTTACCTCCAGGTGATGGCACAGAAATCGTTCTGACTCATGTTTGACATCAACCTTAATGCTATTTTTATTTTCTTCTGGAAGTAGAAGAATTCCAAACTCTCTTTGACCACTGCTGTTTCTTGCCCTAAAACAGCTGTTGGATTTAATTCACATTCAGAGATTGTTCCATCAATTCCAGGTCTCTAAGAGACTTTTCAGATTTTTTTCTTCTCCCTATGCTTAACTCTTGTGTTTCCAAGTTTCAACTTCAGCTTCAACCACCTTTGCTTAACAACACCTCAAATTTCTTTCACAGGACCATGTTTCCTAATAAATTATTAGGAATGTCATGTTCATTAGTTTTGCATTCTAGTATAAGTAAATATTAATAACGTTAAAGTGCTGTGTGACTTCACACCCAAAGGTTTGGAATGTCAAGGCCTTCCACAGGGTTTCAGAAACCAATTTATATTAAAATAACAATTTAGAAGGCGCTGGTTTTTTTCTACATGAATGTGGAAACTGACTTTCCTCTTACCTAATAAAGTCACTGAATTGTCTTTGTTCTTCCATATTATAACATTGTGTTTTACAAATAGATAATATTAATAGGAAGAAAATGCTCTTCCTTTCGCATGCTGTGGTTTTGTGTTTCTAATTTTATTTTTACATTTGCTATAAAAAAAACAAATCAGTTTTTTTCTCTCTGCCGTAAGTGTCCCAGCTCTGTCCAGCTGAACACCACAATTATCCTCTTGCCCCAAGGCAATATTTGTCCTGCATTTAAAAAAAGGGTTTGCAAACATTATTTAAAAATAATACCCCCATTGCTAATGGTTACTGGAACGCTTAATTCATCAGGGAACTTCACAAAGCTGGAAGCTGTAGTTTCGCATCACTTGCGAAAATGGTAATCTTTAAGATCCAGAATGAACTGGATTCAGGCTATAAATCTGAATTTAATATCTGGATATTATTAATTAGGGCCTTTTTTTCTTATTGAAATTCACAAAAACTCTTTCTAAGCCGGTGTGCTCAGATCTGCTGCACATATGAATTTTCCCCTGCATTTTTACTGCTCTTTTTCTAATTGTTTTAATTGTTTTAACCTGTAAAAATGAAGTGTTCTAATATTGTGTGTGACCAGCCATACGCTAAATAAATAAATCCCCTGCATTACCTACAAACATGACTGTTGAGATCTAGATATTCACTGGGCTTGGTTTTTTTTTTTCTTGTAAAAATTTCATTACTAAAATTGATAACATTATCATTGCCACAGCTTAAAAACCAGCAAATCCTCCTCCCCTTGCATCAAAGAACTGACAAGGTTACCGAGTCTGATAATGCAGGAAAAAAAAAAAACAAGCTCAGCAAATGGTAAGATCTGAACATTTCAGTTCTAAGGTGCACATATTCTCCACTATCATTAGCACTGTGTAAAAATAGCATATGAATCTCATTTAGCTAGGTTAAGTGGCTGTAATTTCTCATGCCAGTTTGAGTGCACTTTTCCACTGAAGAGTTCTAACTGGCTCCCACACATGTTCCATCTAGGATATTTTTGGAAGATCATGTCAACTTCAGGAGAATTGAACTGTGGGTTCTCAGAGTTTACAGAGCAAAACACTTGTCATGTTCTTCTTCTGTGCTCTTCTAAGCATCTTGCAATTGCATCTTTTGCTACCTGAAAAACACATAAGAAAATTTCACTTTGGAACTGCTCTATGATTTTAGTTCACAAATATTTTATCAAGAAGATTAAATCTGGAACCTTGTTTGCGTTTATAAGTCACTCTTAATGACTTCTACTTTTTTCAGTGAAATGCTCACTGTCTGCAACCTGACCAGCTACTTTTAGATTTTCGTTGATTCTGTGGCCCCTGGGAATCACTGGTTTGACTTTTTTCATCTTGCTTCTCTCTCCGGGAAACTCATAGTCTTACGAAACACTATGATTCAGTTGCCAAATCATGTCTGACCCTTTGCAATCCCATGGACCACAGCACATCAAGAGACCCCCTCCTCCACTTCTAGGCAGGAAGGCAGGCAGGCAGGCAAGGAAGGATGGAAGGAAGGAAGGAGGGAAGGAAGGAAGGAAGGAAGGAGGGAGGGAAGGAAGGAAGGAAGGAAGGAAGGAAGGAAGGAAGGAAGGAAGGAAGGAAGGAAGGAAGGAAGGAAGGAAGGAGCCCCGTGTCCTCCAAAGTGCCTGAAATAACCCCTCATTGACTAATAAGATGCTGCAGAAGAGAGGGAGAGAAGATGCTGGATGCTGAATGGAGAGATTCAGATTCTAGTCCACCTTTAGAATTGAAGCAAGCTGAATGATTTTAGGCCAATCACACACACACCCTCAATTTTGTTAGTCAGCAGGCTCAGACATCCCCATTTAGCACTGCGGCTCGAAGTGCATTGACAGACCTGCCTCCATAGAATTCTGAAGATCCGGTGGCAGGATAAGGTGCCAGACATAAAAGTCCTCTCCAGAGCAGGCCTGCCATCATTTCACACCCTGCTGATGAAAGCCCAGACACGCTGGACAGACCATGTTGCAAGGATGCCAGACCATCGCATCCCTAAACAGCTTCTCTATGGTGAGCTGTCTCAAGGACAGAGATCTCAGGGGAGACAAAGGAAGTGATACAAAGACATGTTGAAAGCTTCCTTCAGGTCCCTGGATATCGACACCACCTCCTGGGAAACCCTGGCACAAGATTGATCGACATGGCACACGCTGATCCACCAAGGCTGCCAGACATCTGAAGACAGAAGAACAACCATAGCACAAGAGAAGCGAGCACTCCGCCAAGCCAGAGCTGCAAACACTGCAACAATGGCACCCACACGTCTTCCCAACATGTGGCAGAACATTTCGTGCCCCTATAGGCCTTACCAGCCACCTGCGGACACATTGTGGACAGCCCACAACCTCTTAGATGTCAAGGTCCTCTTCAAACACGATGGACTAACATCATCATTGACAGAAAATGTACAAAGTGTAAAATCCATGTCTAAATGAAATCCTCATCAAAACTCTTGGGACTTTTATGACTATTACTAATTTGCCATAGGACTGGCAAGTTTCAAATTCATGTTACAGGTTGTTTAAGTTGGGGATATGAGAAGGGGGAGATACTCTGAGACTTGCAACTACTATATTCATCTATATTCATCTGTCTATATCCCACAGTTTCTACCTACCTCTCACAATCTGATGGAGTCAGCATATCTCAGATCTCATCGACTAAACCATATTACCAAATGGGACAGAGGTGTGTTTCAGCAGGTTCTAACCAGTTCTGGAAAACCAGTAGTGGAAATTTTGAATAGTTTGGAGAACTGGTAGTAAAAATTCTGACTGGCCCTGCCCTCATCTGTTCTCTGCCTCCCAAGTCCCAGCTGAACAGGAGGAAATGGGGATTTTGCAGTAACCTTCCCCCGGAGTGGGGTGGGAATGGAGATTTTACAGTATTCTTCCCCTTCCATACCCACCAAGCCACACCCACCAAGCTATGCCATGCCCACCAAGCCACACCCACAGAACCGGTAGTAAAAAAATTGGAAATCCACCACTGAAGTGGGACCCATCTCTGTCATAGCACTTGTCCTCCGGAACACCATTCTAAGATTATTTTCTCCCACCTTGGCCCTCTCTCTTATAAAAACTGGCTCTATCACCAAACATAAATCACAGCTCATGTGGGATCCCATGTACTATATTTTGTCTTTTAGGCCAATGTTGCCTTCTCTCCCTCCTCCCACTTTTTCCTTTGATGATATAGAGTAATTGTTTTTATTGTGTTTTATAACTTAGATTCCGAACAGGCTGGAGAAGCCAAAAATGTCATCAATAAATCTGGCAGTAGCATAAGGCTATTCCTGACCAATGGAAACTGTTTTTCTGGAGATAAGCAGAGCAAGGAGTTGCAGCAGCAGAAATCAAAGGTTGCAGCATTGGAATAGAATGCCAAAAGCCGCCTTAAGGATTCGCTTTTATATGTATTTGGTTTGTATATTTTATTTATCTATCTATCTATTTATTTAATTAATTAATATAAAATGCTAGAGTTTATTCAGGGTTGGACAGGAATGGAAGAGTGGAGTAAGGTGTCAGTCACTTTGGCTTCTTGTAACTCAAAGGATGACTTCAATCTCAAACTGTCTAAGCGTTCATGGAAGCCAAAAAGTCCAGCAGCCGGGAAGGAAGGCCTGAAAGTCCCGAGAGGCTAAGCAACGGCTTGAAATTGCGAAAGCAACCAGCTCTATTCACTGCAGGATGATGATCGGCAAGGGGCCAGGGATATTGGCTTGGATATTCGTCCTTTACTCGGAAGAAATGTGGCGCTGGCCCAATCAATGACCCGCAGCGTTTTCAGCGGCCGTTTACTCGAGTCGCCAGCTCTGAGAGTCGGAGGGGTTGCAACTTTTCTAAACTTTGCTGTTGGGGCAAAGGCGTCATTCTGCCCTTGGCGCGGTCGGTTCCTGCCTGAAAGGCGGCTGCCTCGGATCCTACTTCCCTCCTGCTTTGGATGACGGGGATCGACTTCTTCCGACTCAACGGCTTTTATTTCTTTCATCCGTATGTCTTTATGATTTTTTCTTTGGCACCCCAGACAACAGAAGAAGTCATCTGAACGCTTAAGCCGTAATGATAAACGTGCTGCTCCAAGACTTTGCCTTGTACCGAGAATGGAATGGAATGGAATGGAATTCTTTATTTGCCAAGTGTGATTGAACCAGTGGTGAAATCCAATTTTTTTTACTACCGGTTCTGTGGAGTGGCTTGGTGGGCGTGGCTTGGTGGGCGTGGCAGGAGAAGGATAGTGCAAAATCCCCATTCCCTCCCCACTCCTGGGGGAAGGATATTGCAAAATCTCCATTCCCACCCCATTCTGGGGCCAGCCAGAGGTGGTATTTGCCGGTTCTCCGAACTACTCAAAATTTCTGCTACCGGTTCTCCAGAACCTGTCAGAACCTGCTGGATTTCATCCCTGGATTGGACACTTTAGAATAGAATAGAATAGAATAGAATAGAATAGAATAGAATAGAATAGAATAGAATTCTTTATTAGCCAAGTGTGATTGGACACACAAGGAATTTGTCTTGGTGAATGAGGATTCCTTAGCGCTCTCTGAGTTTGGTTATTTTCTTGCAGATGTTTCATTACCCAAACTAGATAAGATCATCACTGCTAGTCCTGAAGGTATGGTAGTTTATTTTTTCTGGTTTTCGTGTTTTAAGGCGGGGGCAACGACTTCTCTGCCTGGATCTTACCTTCCGTGGTTCAAACCGAGCCGCGGATTGCAAATGTTGCAGAATTTGTTGATGGGCGTCAGGAGAAACTGTGGAATCGAGAGAAACAGGAAGGTTCAGTCAGAAAGTTGCCGTGGCTTCTCCTTCAGCTCCTCCTTCCTCGTCTCTTGGGCTGGAACGGTCGTGGATTCGCCCTAGTCGCTTGGGAATCAGGAGGAAGCCTAGCCCGGAGCTGAGCTTTCAGAGGACGAAAGTTTGCGTTTCGCTTGCAGTAAAACAGCTGCAGGTTGTCTTGGCCGTGATTTCCCCCTCCCCGGCTCACGAGAATAATGTTTTGGGGTCCTCCGGAATCTCCAAACGCTTCGGGATTTCCGGTCGGGCCCTTAAAGAAGATGGGCATACTTTCAATATTTGCGCCTCACCCACCAAAGGAAAGGAGAAATAATACCAAGTGGTGGGTGGATTTCCTTTCGGATTGCCTGGTTTAGATTGGGCTGGATTTCCTTCGAAAGTCCCAACAGCAAACACCTGACTCTCTCCAGCTGCATTGGAGTGGACTTAATAGCTGGGGATGATGGCAGGTGTGCCTTAAGGAATGTAATGGGCATCAGGGAGTTTTGAAGGCTGGGCTACAGCTCTGAATCAAGAGAAGCTAACTATGCTTCAGGACTGCCCATGTCCAAACATTCAAAATATCCATTGAAATCTGTGGCAAAAGAAATTTAAAGAGTTGGCATTTGTGCTTCTGAAGAGCCACGAATTGGGGAAAAAAGAGCACATTCTCATTTTACCAGAAGCTTCAAATCTCACTCACTCATGCTCTGAATCACTTTCCTTTGATCACTTTCCTTTGAGCCTCCCAGAGTCACTTTGGATAGTGAGGTCAGCATCATATAAATTTTAAAAATAAATGCCTTTTAAAACTGGAGCGCACGCGTTGAGTTCCTTCTCTGTCCCCAATTTATAAATGCATATATTTTTCAGTGTGGCAACTATATATAGTCGAAAATCAATTACTGTGTCCAGAAAAACCCTCCCCACAGAAATGGGTTGTTAAAATGCTTTTGCTCCTTACAAGACTTCCCTAGTTTTAAGATTTGAATCTCTTAATTTATAATGGTTTTAATTCCAGGGGGAGAGGGTTATCCATTATTGCTCCAGAGGAAAGCTAAAGGAGTCCAAGGTATGAAACTCCAGTGTTATAATGATATTACCATTTAAAATAATTTAAAAAGAAAAATGGGAAATTCCCAGAATCTGTTGACAAAATCTTTATTTGCTTGCTTATTGTTAACCTGTCAAGAAATTAGATCTGAGACTAGAGGAAATCAGAGAGAAGGTTTTGTTACCACAGTCTTAACGAGGTTTAAATCATTGTGTCTGGAATATAAATATCTAAGTGAATATTGCCACTGTTGATGTAATGAATGAACCTTTGCAGACTGCAGTCCATTGTGTAGCAATGAAAAATCCAACGTTACATGTTTGTGTTAAGAACCTGCCTAAAAATAATGCAGGATTGGTATCAAAACCCATGAATTCCTGGGCTCTTGCTCAGAATTGGGAGCTGCAAGCAAATAGGCTAAGGATTCAACCTTTGGCTGCAAATCAGTGCTTTTAGCTTTCCTACACCTGACATCATTGATGTGCCTTTAGTACAATTTTGTAGAAGTCTTGACTCATCTATGATGTTTCCATTCCAATTCCCGAAACATTATTATTGGCTTCCTGAAACAAGTCACGTACTCTAATCTGCCTAATGAATTAACCCATTTTTTTTAGTTAGTTCAATCTATTCACGCATAAACTAATAAAAATTGGTGTGGTGGGATAGTAGATAAGACAGAAATAAACTAAGGAAGATTAACCAAAAAAAACCTCCCAAAACCTTAGTGTATTTTGCAAATGAAGTTGCTAGATTGTTATTTGACTTGGTCAGAGTGTTATATGAAGACAGCAATTGGGTTTCCTTCATTTGAAAAAAATGGTTAAGATGAAAGGGCCACTTAATATGAATCAAATGCATATTTTTAATGAAACTTCTGTTGATGTTGTATTGTACTGAAGAGTTTCAAATGCCTTTTTTACAAAAAAAAAAAAACTCTGAAATATCTAAGAAAAGTTAAACAATAGTTCGTCAATAACTTTATTGTCTTAAAAATGACAACCTGTAACTGAGACCAAAATACTTTCCACTGTACACCATTCATTATAAAGCATACACCACATGTTGTCTACAAAATTCAAAAAAAGTATTTTCTTGAAAATGATATAGAGCGTGCTTGAGGGGTCATGCTTTCATGTATTTATTTTACAAATGTTACCCAAATGTTACAGTATTATGTTATAAATAAATTATAATGGGAGAGTAGGTCAGGCTGCTGACATCCTATCCTTTACCCTCCCTGTGGGGTCATAAAAAATGTTCAGTCAGAAGTAAATCCATACATATAGGCCTGTAAATGAAGTTGTTGTGTAAAGTGTGTTTTAGGTAGAAAAGGGCTATTGTAGCCAGCAATGATTTTGATACTGAATAAAGATTATACTTTTTTTAAGTGCAGGTGTTCCATCAAAACATATAAGTGCTGGCCAGAACAAATGAGGAAGGAAAGCTAACTTATCTCCCAAATTCCCCACAAAAAGGCACATTTTAAAAATGTTATGGAAAGAAACAGATTGGCCGTTCCAAGATTCCCAGTGTATTCAGCTAATATTCGGCAAGTGATGGCGTTTGGAGCTGTTTCTTCCTTCAGAAAAAGGTTCTTAGAATATAGAATAATAGGTTTGAAAAGAACCTTGGAGGTCTTCTAGTCCAACCCTTACTCAAGCAGGAGACCCTACGCCATTCTGGACAAATGACTGTCCAGTCTCTTCTTGAAAACCTCCAGTGATGAAGCACTCACAACTTCTGGAGGCAAGTTGTCCCACTGACAGTTTTAACTGTCAGGACATTTCTCTTTAGTTCTCTCCTTAATGACCTTCCACAGGTTACTTCTTGTCCTTTTGTCAGGTGCTTTGGAGACTAGGTCAACCCCTTCTTCTCTGTGCTTCTCAAATACTGGAAAACTGCTGTAATGTCTCCCCTAAGCCTTATCTTTGTTAGGATAGATACACTTAGTTCCCTCAATTATTCTTCATATGGTTTAGCCTCCAGTCTCCTTATTATCTGTTTTGCTCTTTTCTGCACTCTTTCTAGGGTCTCAACATCTCTTTTATATTGTGGTGACCAGAATTGGATGCATTATTTCAGGTGTGGTCTTCCTTTTGGACATACCCTAATGTCACTTTCCAAATAGTACTTAGACGGCAGATATTTTCACCCTGAGTTCATTCACCCACTTTCACACCAATACCCCTTTCTCGCCTTGCTCGTTTCAGTGAAAGTGAAGCCATGGTAGGATCAATCAAACCAGGGGAAGGAACCAGCAGCCCACAAAGTATTGTTGAGGAATTGGTAGAGTGTTCAACAATACCATAAGATTCATAACAAACTTGGGTGTTTTACTGCTGGAATGGGACTACTCCAAGCGACACTTTTAAGATTTCATTAAATATGCTTAGAGGGCAGCCAAACGCCTGGTCCTAAAATATTATATAAGTAACTCTCAATCCCTAATTATGTGACTGTGATTATCCAAACAGCTCTCTGCAGAGTGACAAGTGACCTTAGACTTTCCTGTAGCAATGTAAACCCTCTTCAAACTAGATGGCTAGATAAAGTTTGCTAGTGTGGAAACCACATTCTTTTCTTCACTAGTGATTTACAATGGCATCCAAGCATTTTTCTGCCAGTAAAACACTAATGAAGTCAGGCTTTATACTGCCACAAAGATGACTAAAAGATGGCCTAAGAATTATCCAGTCCATTGTGACATGAAAGAGAGTTGGATATTTCGCCAGAGAAACCGGAGAAACCGGAGAAACACATTTACTCAGAAATCAGGCCAAATTTGAAATTTGTTTGCAAAGACAACCTGAATCTCTTGGCACTACCATCAGTTGATAAAGTACGGCTATTGGCACAACACACTGAATCACAAACTCACCAGTACATTTTTTTAGCAGAGCATGTTCTGCAATCCCAACCCACTTACTGATCAATCCTGCAGGGAACCTAGAAAATTGGGTGGAACAGCAACCGGGATTACACTTGGCGTGGTGTGTGATTCCATCTTGCAAACAAAACCTCTAAACCGCAACTGCCAAAAGCCCTGCCTGGTCCTTCAGAAGTCTTGGTCAGATCTGCAAACTTTTTGCCATTTTGCCCCCTTTCGGCTGAGGCTGACTGAAGCCACCAGCAGGGCAAGTCCCAGGAAAAGCAGATGCTTTGAACAGACAGTTCTTAAGGGTTTAGACCTTAGCATCAGTGGTGAAATCCAGCAGGTTCTGACAGGTTCTGGAGAACCGGTAGCGGAAATTTTGAGCAGTTTGGAGAACTGGCAAATGCCACCTCTGACTGGCTCCAGAGTGGGGTGGGAATGGAGATTTTGCAATATCCTTCCCCCAGGAGTGGGGAGGGAATAGGGATTTTGCAGTACCCTTCTCCTGCCACGCCCACAAAGCCACGCCCACCGAACCGGTAGTAAAAAAAATTGGATTTCGCCACTGCTTAGCATACCCCTGAATTTAAACAGCTGGGCGAACAGCTTCCCCTTTTTCTAGTCCTGGGATACACTATGCCGATTGAATCGGGTATTATAGTCAGCAGCTCCTCCGAGCTAGCGGACGGACGGACGGACGGACGGAGAGTGTTTCATTCCGAGGAGGCTAGCAGCTTTGGTCACCCCGGTGTCGCCTCCGACCCGCCTCCCCCCAACCCCACCCGTCCCGGCCACGGTTCGGTTTATTTTTATTGCTGCTCTTTGGCCCGGCAGCCGTCGCCCCCTCCCCCGCCGCTGCTGCCGGTGTCCTGATCGCTCTGATCGTCCGTGAAGCAGACGTCGACGTCGCTCTCGTTGTCCGTCTTTGGCTCCTGGAGCTCCTCGGCGCCGCCCTTGGGCAAGCTCTGGCCCGGATGCCGGGACTTGACGTGCCTTTCCAGGTCTCGGCGCCTGACTAGGACCTTCCCGCAGAACTCACAGCGATAGGGGGTGTTGCCTTCGGCGTGCAGGCGGATGTGCTTGTTGAGGTTGCTGGGGTCGCCAAAAGGCCGCAGGCAGACCTTGCACTTGAGCGGCTTGTAGCCGGTGTGAGTCCGCATGTGGATCTTCAGGCCGTACTTGCGCGAGTAGAGCTTGCCGCAGTACAGGCACAGGTGGCCCGTCTTGGGTTTGCCGCCGGCCGGCCCCGCCGGCGCGGCCGGCAAACTCTCCAGGCGGCCGCGGCTCTTCTCGGCCGCCGCGATCTCCGAGAACTGATGCGTGTGCAGAGCCATCTCGCGGTCGACGCCGGCTAACGAGCCCAGCTCGGCCGGATGGAGCCCCGCCGCGGAAGCCCCGCCGAAATAGGGCGCCGTCTCCGGATACTTGAGGAAGTTGCCGAAGTGGAGGTTGAGCGGGTAGCAGGGGGCGCTGTAGAGCAGCTCGCCGTTGTAGACGGCGAAGGAAGGCAGGAGGGGCGGAAGCGGGCAGTCCCCGGAGGGCGAGTAGGGCGCCAGCCCTTCGAAGGGCGGCAAGGCGGCGAAGCGCTCCAAGTGGAGTCCGGCGCCGCCCGCCAAGCGCGGGTAGCGGCCGGAGGGGGGAGAAAGATTGGCCGAGAAGCCGCGCTCCACGTGCTTGAAGGCGGAGTTTTCCTCGAAGGGCGTCAGAAAGGGGAAGCCCCGAACGGCGCCGGAATAAGCCAGCCCCGTTGCTGAAGAAGAGGAAGGCGGAGGGCCGGGCGGCGGGTGGCATTTGGTGTGAGGAAGCGGAGGCGGGTGGCGGGAGCCGCCGGTTTGGCTGCACACGCGGCCGGGCTTGAGGCTCCCCAAGGCCTTGCTGAAGCCTCCGCCGCCGCCTTTGCCTTCTTCCCGAAAAGCGGCCGAGTCTTCTTTCGCCAGGCCGGTGGGCTTGAAGGCCGACCTCACTCCGGGATAGAAAGACAAGCCGTTGCTGCCTCCGGAGGTGCTGCCCAGCAGACCCCAGAACTGTCCCGGGCCCCGTCCCGAGCCCACGCTCATATCCAAGGCTCGCTCCTGCTCGGCCTTGGCGGCTTTGCGCCCGCTCCCGCCCGCTTTGGCTAAGGACGGCGAACCGGTCGATTCCCGCTTGACGGCGTCTCGGGACGCGGCCGGGCAAGGGAGCCTCGGAGGCGGCCCGGCTGTCGGTTTCAAAGCTGTACCGAAGAGTTCTCCGGGCCGGTGGTGGTCCGGCGCTCCTGCGAAGCCGCGGCCGTGGTTCAGCACGCAGTGGAAGTGGACGTGGGCCTTGAGGCTGTTGGGATACTTGTAGGTCCGCCAGCAGTACCAGCAAATGTAGCGCTCCTCGCCTAGCAAGGAAAAACAAACCGGGAGAGCTGTTACCACAAGCCGAAATGGGCCAAGCGCGACTTGACAAAAGATTTAAGGATTTGAAGATAGGAAGGGGAGGGAGGTGATAGGGGGCGGTTGGGCGAAATCTGTTGAAGCAGGGGTCGGTGTAACTGCTGTCCATTAGTAGTTCCCCTAATTAGTAATTCCCCCAATCAGTTGTTCCTTTGGGCTCCCCCTTTCTTGAGTCCAAACAATTTCCCAACAATCTCTCAATTGCCACGCCTTGGTTCACAGCATATTGATGTATCTCTTTAGTCTACATTGTGTTGATAAACAGGGTTGGGGAGAGGGGGGGGCTTGCCCTAAAGCGCGTTTGCTAGTAAAGTATCAACCTGTAGTAGTTCTGGATATTGCAGATGATTCTTTTCTCCTTTTCTTTATAGGATTTGCTCTCATTTTGTAATGAGGAGGAAAACTTCCCTGTTACAAAATGACAGCAAATTCTATAAAGCCCAATCTGACATATTTTCACGACTTCTCCGTTTCTTATTTCTAAATGGTAGAAAGTATAGCGTAATAAAAATAGAACTTTTGAAATCATTTAATTAATATACCTCTGCAGTTCCTAGAGACACAAATTCAATACATTATGGTTAGTCTCAGAGTCAGCCAGATGTTTAGACTGGATCTGGCATTTTAAATCTACCTATTGATTCCTTCCCAAGGACTTGGGATAAGCAGCTGTTGTTTGAATATATAATATATAATGAGTATTCATTATTTCTAAACTTTAAGTTAATAGAGCTTAATTTTAATTGATTTATTTTAAGACTGTCTCTTTTTTAACACTGGAGGTCAAGAGTAATCTTTTATGTTGGTTCTACAGTAAAAAAAAAATTGCTATTATACTTGAAACTGAAAAGGCAACACAAAGGAGAGTTGTCCAGTTTGATCACATTAAGAATAATTCTGAAGCTAAAAGAATTAAAACAATATATGAACGAGTCATGGCAAACCTGATTCATCTCTAGAATGACAAGCACTGAACCAACTTTTTTTGATCAGGTTTGGTGTTCTCCAAATCCTGTTTGTTGGTTTCAAAAGAGACCCTACTCATATTGCACATCTAATATTTTGGAACACTCTGGATGCTCGCTGATAATTCCCCTTAATTATTTTATCAATACTCCTAGCCCTCCTCTGATCTATTTATAGATTTCAGCATATCAGGTCATTAATGATGTACTACTTTAACTGGTTTAACATGAAGCACTCAAATCTGTCTGGCA
The DNA here is from genome assembly GCF_029215685.1 of Pituophis catenifer annectens. NCBI lineage: Eukaryota > Metazoa > Chordata > Lepidosauria > Squamata > Colubridae > Pituophis > Pituophis catenifer. The sequence goes on from NW_027256881.1 coordinate 105,820,801, forward strand.
AACAAAAATCTCAACTGACCAGCCCAACTCATAGTACAAGTGCTGGAAGATGTACGCACTTAATGTGCAGCTACTGGGAAAGCCAGATTGCCTTCCTCTTACCTAGAAGCCAACTTCCCCTTGATTACAACTGCAGAATTAAGTTCTTGTCCTGAATGCGTTTGGTATCTGATTAACTGGGCAGGCAAGGATGTCATAATCAGCTATCTTGAATTTAAGTTGAGTCAGTAATAAAATACAAGATCTTTTATAAAATAAATAATCCTATTTCAGTAACAGCTCTTGCCTTCTGTCAAAATGAGTGGTCTCTCTGCATATGTTAATTAGTTCTTATGCATATCAGGTATACTGCTGACTCTATATAATTGCAACTTTTAGATTTTATGGACAATTTTTGAATTTTGTTTGATAGGTTATTCTTTGTGAATGCCATTTCCTTCTGATTTCACTCCTCTCCATTTCTTCTCCCTACTCTTTATGAGCAACAAACACAACCACTAGCAGTGCTACAGATAGACAAATCATATCTTGTTACAAAGTGAGATGCCTGAATTATCCCTCTTCACCTATTCTGGAAAGCCTAATGATGTCCTTTTCAATATCAGGGGTTTCCATAGTCACATCTTCCAATGACGCATATGTTATCTTTGGCAACAAGAGCTTTCTGCCTCTAGCCAGGATAAATAGGCAATATTTACACAAACAAATACATGAAATCCGATGTTTAAATTGTTAACATTCATAAAACAGCAGCAAAAGTCTTCAACCTCCCAAGACATTCAGTCGTGTTTTATGGTAGCCATTCTTGAACAGAGACCCTTTATAGATATTATATAGATTATAATTCATAAAATTATTGAGGAAATAGTTGCATTTTTGTTAGAGGAAAAAAAATAATTTGTGTGCTAATTGGTTCACCAATGCAATAAATGTATCTCTTAGCTTCCAACACACGTCTTTGTAATGCTCAGTTACTTTCCACATTTCATCCCCCACCACTTTTCTTCACAAATTGCCCTTATCCAAATCAAGGATGCATGTATACACATAACGGATCGAATGATATATTTGTTACTCCTTCAAAGTGCCAAGGAATATTTTGATATTCTTTGCAATTTTTGGCTTGCTTCAGGCATCACCTGAAAAGGTATTTTGTGTGAGCCAACTTATGCCACCGAAAATCAGTTCATCTTTTAAGGTCTCATTCTTCATAAGAAGCCATGAGTTTAACCAGTGATATGTTGCCTGTTATTAGTCTGATGCCAAATACCATGTTTCCTTCCCCCGAAATACAGCTTAGTAAATACAAGCAGACCTGTCATGCTTAAGACTGCAGTCTCAAAAGAACCTTGTCGCTGCTTCTTTGCAGTCCAAACGGTGGACTGCATGATCCCTCAATCACTTGTGTAATTTCTATCCCAATTTTCTATCCAGAAGATACGAAGGCAGTGGAATGATCAAAGTAGTTTCCAAGTCTTTGGGGTATCTGAATCAGGCTGCAATAGTCAATCCGCATCTGACTTCGTTGAGAAAAGTGGAAAGACTGGGTAATGCATGAGTCTTAATTGCGGGCTCCTTTCTCCGTTGAGGACTTTTCTCCTTTTTGGGGGAGGTGGGGGGGGCGAAAAAGTGACAGCGGAGAAAGAGCAGTAAAGCTGGAGAAGGCGGGGATCGCTGCAGCGAGGCTGCTCATGGACACGAAGAGGCAGCCAGCGCCAGCAGCTGCCGCCTTCACGCTCGGGTCCGGCAGCCCATCTGTTGACGCGGACAGAATAGGTAGCGTATGTCAAGGAACGGACTCGGGGAACAAAGGGCAATCTAACGCTCATGAACCCCTCGTTACCAGGCAAGACAATGGCCTAGATGGATGAGCCATAAGGAATCGGTTGATTTGAAAGGCAATGGCCTTCGTGCTCCCGTCCCAAAATGTTTAGCTTGTCCCGAAGTGGGTGAAAAGCAACTTGGTTCAGGTCGGGTGGTTTATGGGTGGAGAGGAAAAACTAAGATTGTGCCGGACTGCTGGCCAGCGATATTAAATCTTCTGGTTAACCAGCAGCATCCATTAAGTCTAGAGAGAGTGGAGTTGTCGACAAAATATATATCATTTTTCAGCCTGGGTCTCAACTAAAGTAAATTTCGGATTTGAAGAGAAGACCTTAAACACCATCACCTGATAGGGAACTGAAAAGCTATTTTTCAAACGGCAGGCAACAAAAAGATCTGGAAGAGGTTGCAAAACTTCTCTGAGTCGAAGTATAACACAGATTAAAAAGAAGACCGAATTACTGTGTTACATTGGTCACCCAAGAATGAACATTCCCACCAACGTAGGGAACACAACTTTTTTCGGATCACAGGCTTATGGTGTGGGGGAAGGGAATGAATAAACATGGAAGTCTATTCCTAGACTTCTATTCTAGATTTCTAAGGAATATTTCTAAAAGGAAGCTCTGGGTGAAATACAAAAATCCCACAAATAAACTAATAGTTGTACTTTTCTAATAGATGGGTGATTTTGCACTGAGAAAAATGGGGCAAACTGTACCTTTCAGTTCTCCTTCAGTTATTTAAGCCCATATATAAGTTATTTAATCTATACACATACATTTCGTGACTGCTTAAATTAGTGGCTACCTACATCCATTTGAATCTGTTAAAAAATGGAGATGGGCCTTCATTCTAGTTTCCCAATGATTTAAAAAAAAAACTTGAAGAGATTACCTCCCTTCTGCTGGGAAAAAAGAAAGATGTATTTATTTATTTATTTGATCAATCAGTCGATTGATTTATATGGCCGCTCATCTCGCAAATGGGACGGGGTGCGGGGTGGGGAACAAACTTAAAAACCTTACAGCCAGCAAAACAAAGCTGGGGGGGGGTTGTTTGTTTCTTTTTGGAGGGAGGGTCAAGAGAAACCGTTTTGATGTATTGATTGGAATGTATATTTCCAAAGCAAAGGAACCTCCAAAGCTCAGTTTGCAGGCGCAAAGGCTCTCCTTCACTCTACCTAAACACTAATCTGTTACAAACGTAGTTCACATTTTCTGCTAGGTTCCCTTACACGGCTTCTGTCAACTTGTCTAATGAAGAGTTCTCCAAAACTGGAAAGCTTCCATCTGCTTTATAAAACTTCTGGGATCTAATGAAGTGTTGCTTCCGTACATTGGGATTTCTTTCTTTCTCTTGCTTGCTGACTCGACTGGCCAGCGAAGCTAAGTATGGGCGGTTCTTAACAGCTTTGGGTTTCCTATCCGTAGGTGAGGAGAGTCCTCCTAGTCCAACACACTGTAAGGAATTCAGGTTGGAAAAAAGACATTTTCTTTGTCCCCAAATATAACTGGGCTGCTATCCCATCATTCTTGATCGTCATCAGCCGTTCTGGCTGAGGACTCCAACAAACTTAATTTTAAGTGTTTGAATTCCATATTTCTCCCTCCCACTGACTGTCTCCAGGCTTCTCTCTCTAGCAGAATTTATCGGCTTCCTACTTCGCTTCTATGCGTCTCACCTTCGGAACGATAAGGTTCGGGAGGGGGAAGAAGAGGAAAAGGAAGGGTCAGAATCTCTTTAATATTCGAGTGCGTTAGAAATTGTTCGCTCTCAACCCGACTTGGTGACCCATGTGCTTTGAACAAGTGTGGGAAGAAATACACAGATAAACCTTTGCTTAGGAATGGAAGACTAAAAGGTAAAGGTTCCCCTCGCACATATGTGCTAGTCGTTCCCCACTCTAGGGGGCGATGCTCATCTCTGTTTCAAAGCCGAAGAGCCAGCACTGTCCGAAGACGTCTCTGTGGTCATGTGGCCGGCATGACTAAACGCCAAAGGTGCACGGAATGCTGTTACCTTCCCACCAAAGGTGGTCCCTATTTTTCTACTTGCATTTTTTACGTGCTTTCCAACTGCTAGGTTGGTAGAAGCTGGGACAAGTAACGGGAGCTCACCCCATTATGCGGCACTAGGGATTCCAACCACTGAACTGACGACCTTTTGATCGACAAGCTCGGCATCTTAACCACTGAGCCACCTCATCCTACCTACTACATACTAGAAATTGTGACCGATTTATAAGTTTCAAGCGACAATGACTTGGAAATACTAGCAAGGCTAATTAGAAAGTTTCTTGGTTCCTGCCCTCCTCTCCACACGTACAGACAGAAACACAACCGCTTTTGGTCTGCTCCTAAAAGTTTACTCACTCTGCACCGGCTGAATGGAGCGGTTCCAACACTTCTACTCGCCAAGGCCGCCGCCTTTTCAAGCCGTTTGCTCTGCCGCGTCTTTTTCTCGACACGTTCTATGCGAAGGGACTTTTTCTCCCCCCAAGGGCTAGAGGAGAATCTCTTCTAGTGAGAAAGATGGCTCCCCACCGCCTTTGAAGGTTTCCTAAGGTCGTTTAAAGCGAGGTGCAGCCCGCAGTTATGCGTTTTAGATTAGCAGCATCCAGAAGCAAGGATGGAAGTTGAGGAACGGGCTCAATAAATAAATAAATAAAGAGTAACTGGGGTGGGTGGGTGACTCTCACTCCTTGCCAAGGGTTTTGCTGCCCTGCAGCACATTCACTGAGAACCACAACCCCTTTGGTTCTAATTGGATTAACTCGACACAAAAACTCTAGAGAAGGCTCAGTTCCTGGGGGCGTTGTGGGTAGCTCCTGGCAACAGCAGGAACCTCATTGCGAAGTATGGGTAATTAAAAGAACAGGTTTTTTAGAAAGGCTCTTGTATTATTAGTTGTGATGTTTAGAATGCCCTAGGTCAGAATTTGCTTAATTGAAGCCAAGATCCAATCACCATCTCAATTTGAGAGTGGCCCAAGAAAAGAATTGCACTAAGAGAAGAGTGCGATCCTTAACTTGATTGTCCGATTGCAGAGCGGCTCAGACACCACTTACCTTCATGCCAGGAGGATTTCAACTCCCAGAATTCCCCAGCCAGCTTTGCTTTGCTAGCTGGGGAATTCTGGGAGTTGAAGTCCTCCAGGCTTAAAGTTGCCAAGGTTGGAGACCCCTGGTCCACGGGACCACCCCGGGACTCAAGAGGAGCCTGCTGCCCGTTCCCAATGGCTTAACAGTAGAGAGCAAGACGACAGAAATCGCTCTCCTCGTCGTCCTCCTCCTCCCTCTTCAAAAGAGGACAGCACTTTAATCAGAGGAATGGACAGTGCAACTATGATGATGGATCTAAATGAGACTTTCTCCCAGGAAAAGGGGGGAGGATGGCGAACTTAATGAAAATATGCAAGGTTGGGCAAGATGGTTTGTTTGCAGTAACTGGCAGACCTTGGCTGAGCTTAAAAAAAGAAGAAACGTAGGAATGGTGAGACCTACTTTGCATTTAGAAGGGAGACTGCTAGAAAATCCCAGGATTCTAAACTAGACTACGAAGTTAGAAAAAGTTTACGTTCTCTTTATGATTGCCCAGAAAACCACCCGTTATTGGCTTGATTACTCTCCAACTCCTTACCTAGAATAAAGTGTTGAGGACTTTGTCATAAAATTGCTGTAACCAACAACGATGAATCACCCAATGAAAGACATGTGTCCCCAGTGGTAGAAAGGTTAGAAAGAAAATACTGAAGCAATAATATCTCTTAAGAGGGAATGTAGAAAGTTTTTCAACAATGACTGATTGAAATGTCAAAGTATAATGTGCTAGAATAGGTTCTGCACAAAAAAGGATGCGCTACAATCCTGTATGTGTAAATCAGAAATGCGTTCCCATAACAATCTAGAACTGTTCCCTGTCTGAAGTCTACTCTGGCTTCTTTAAACTCAGAAGTGGAATTGGCATCCAAGTTTGAAAATGCTCGACTGAAACTTTGGAAAGCAATCCCTGACATCAGGAGTAGACCTTCGGTGGAGAGTTTTGCAATTCTAGCATATCGACTGGGAGCATGGGAATTATAACGCAGGACTTCTAGACGGGACATCGGATTGGGGCTGCCTACAAGTTAAATAAAGAAATACATTCCAGAAGGGTAGAGTGGACAGTTGTGGACTTAGCAGGCAAAGAATCTGTCCCACTGCTGCTTGAGAGTAGCTATTTCTAAGAAATGTTTTTGAAAGAAAAGATTTGTGCATTGCTGACTCGTGAGCCTTCCCCCCCCCCCCCCGCACACACCACCGAGACTCTGCTCCGATCATTTCTCATCATTTTGAAACAAGGAATATAGAGCAAACCCTACAATAAGCTTTTAAAAAGTTCAGGAAAATAAAAGCTCCAAGCCCTTCCCCCTCCCCCAACCACAAGAAACTTGTCTCCGCCCCTTTAGTTTCATTGCCCCGCCTACTGCAGCCCTCAGCCCCCACCCCTCCCAAAAGCTAAGGTTGGTTTCTAATCATTAAATGTCGCCCACGCTTTCCTTATTCTGTGCCGTTTCTCTGCAGGAGACGGTGACTGGAGGTGGGGGGAGGGGGAGCTACCTCCAAAAGGCAAAGAAAACTTGCTAGCGCCCAGTTTAATCAAGGATCTGGGGTCCACTTTATTTCGCCATCCGCTCTTTTACCCACTTAACTTTCCCCTCCCTTCCTGTCTTGCAGATCAACCTAAATCTGCCAGTTGCCATTTTTATACTGGTAATTTGGAGCCCAAGAACTTTAGCCCCAGGGGTCCTTTTTTTCGGAATAAGACCTAGCGGGACTCTGCAAAACAGTACATCTTTGCAAGGAAATTCCTTGATATCAAGAAATCCCCCCACTGTAGGATGGCTCCGTAGGATTTACTGCCAAATAAAGGGTCTCTAGGCTTCGTGTTTAAAACGTAAAAATATTGTTATTTTATTATTAGTTTATTAGTTTGATTTATATGCCGCCCTTCTCCCGAGACTCAGGGCGGCTTACAATGCGTTAAGCAATAGCCTTCATACTTTTGTATATACCTGCTTAGTAGGGCTTTTTTGGGGGCCCCCTAAGCGGTGTTCTAATTTATACAAAGTCAGTTTATTGCCCCCACAATCCGGGTCCTCATTTTACCTACCTCAAAAGGATGGAAGGCTGAGTCAACCTTGAGCCTGGTGAGAATTGAACTGGCAGTAATTGCAGGCAGCTGGCAGTTAAGTGCTACTTTTAACAGTAGTTTAGTCTGCTGCGCCACCAGGCTCCTTTAATATTGCATGTTAGGGCTTGTTAACTATTCACCCATATTTCAGGAACTTTGGCTTGCCATCCCAAAGGTGTTTTCTTTTTCAAGAGGCAACTGGACTTTCTGTTTTTTTTTTTTCTTTGAAGACGTTTCGCTTCTCATCCAAGAATCTTCTTCAGCTCTGACTGGTCAGGTCAGAGCTGAAGAAGCTTTGTGGATGAGAAGCGAAACGTCTTCAAAGGAAAAAAAACAGAAAGTCCAGTTGTCTCTTGAAAAAAAAAACACCTGTGGGACAACCATGACCTGGATGACTGAGAATCTCCATAGACGCTTAGCTTGCCATCTAAGCCAACAGTGACAGAGCTTGTCTTCTCCTGGTTCTACCAGGTAAGCTGTGAGGGACCGATAGGAGGCTTCGCAGCTTCCACCGCCTCCCTTTGCATCCTTCGCAGTGGAGATGAATACGTGGCCCGATAAGCGGTTAAGACACCGCCTTTTCCTGAGGCTGCGCCCGAGTCCCCGGTGTGCCTGCTCTTGCAGGAAATCCAGATCCGCAATGTGTGTGCGTGTGTGTGTGTGCTAATAGCATTGGGCTCAATAAGGTCGAATTCCTCCGAATTAAAGACCTTCAGGACTTTTGGGGACTCATAGGGACCACCTTTGGTGGGAAGGTAACAGCGTTCCGTGCCTTTGGCGTTTAGTCAAGCTGGTCACATGACCACGGAGACGTCTTTGGACAGCGCTGACTCTTCGGCTTTGAAACGCACACTGACCGCCTCCTAGAGTCGGGAACGACTAGCACATATGTCCTTTATTTATTTATTTTTATTTATTTTTATTTGATTTATATGCCTCCCTTCTCCGGAGACTCAGGGCGGCTTACAATGCGTTAAGCAATAGCCTTCATACTTTTGTATATTTATACAAAGTCAGCTTAGTGCCCCCACAAACTGGGTCCTCAATTTACCTACCTTAGAAAGGATGGAAGGCTGAGTCAACCTTGAGCCTGACGAGATTCAACTTACTAATTGCAGACAGCTGGAGTTAAATTACAATGCATTAGTCTGCTGAGCTATCCAGGCTCCTTTACCTTTTACCTTTAGGACTTTCAAATGAGGTGGGACATTCGACCTATGTGAAAGTTAGTCGCAAGTTACCCAGAGACTGGAAGTGAGCAGAGTCGGCACCGCTTCCCGGCAGTGCCAAACTCTGCCCCAGTCGAGATGCTCGCTCGCATGAACCTACCTTTCTCGTCGTGGGTCGGGGTCGCCGTGGCCGGGATATCAAACCACTCAGCCAAAGCGTTGGAATACCACGCGGTCAGCTCCTCTCCCGGCTGGACCTCTCGCAATGCCCGGTAGAAAATCTAAGGAGAAACGAGAGACTTGAGACCCTCAGCGGCTCAGAGGGGCAAGGCTTGCCACCTCCAGACCCGGACGGTGCCCCTATCCGCCTCTCCAGTTAACCGGAGCAAGCTAGGAGGCCAGTACCTGTCCCCCCGGCAGATCTGCCACCGCTTCCAGAGTCTGCTCTTGCGCGTGTCGGGCAGCCCGGATTAGCCCGATCCATTCCACGGCCGAGGCTCCAGCTTCGTCCACCAGCTCCCCTCTCACCATCCTCACCTGGAAAACAGGGAAAGCCGGTCAACTGTAAGATCAGAGACTTGGCAAACTGGCTTGCGCTGCCTTGCAGGACGCGCGTTCGACAACCGGCATTTCCAATCACTGGGATGGGATCTAATGATCTTTCTGGACGCTAGAAAAGGATTCCTGCCGGTTTGCAAAGAACATGAATCGATGGGGTGAACTTCTTAGCCAACTGCTGAAGCCGAGAGACGATTGCCAGTAGCCCCAGGAGCATCCACTCCGAAGTAAGTTATGTCGGGGTTTACCGCCGGGTCAATGTGCAGAAAATCGCATCCTTAGAGGAGCGAAATTCGGCCACTTATAGCCACTGTTGCAAACCAGAATCTGGTTTAGGCGATTGAGTGCGACGAATTGTGTTGTTGTTGTTTTTAATGGACATTAGATTTAAAGCGCTGAACTGGATAACCCTATGTACTCGGTGGTAAATTTGGATTGTCTTTAAAGGAGTAGTGTCTTTGGAAGAAAATCCTAGTGCTTTCTTCGGTTTTCGTTTATTTCTGCTAAAAGGCCCTCCGAATGGGTTTGCCCAGGCACCGTGGGGAAAAAAGAAGGGCCAGATCCACTTGAATGGAAGGGCTGGTGTTCAGGTGATATAGCTAGCACTGTGGCCATAAAGGATCTTGCATCTTTCCTCGAAGTAAGTCCTTCTGAGTTTAGTTAGCCTTACTTCCAAGAATTGAGGCTTCAAACTGAGTTATGCTGCTCTATTTTCTCACAACAGGCAGAAAGTGACAGATCTCCCTCATGTTGCTTCAGAAAAATTCCTGGCAATTGAAAAAACGGGGGGGGGGGGCGGGACCCAGTCCTTCCTTCTCCTTTCACTTTCTCTGCCCTGACTCTTCTGCCACCTCTTGAAATGTTTAGTTGCAGCCACCCTTCAAAATGCTCTATGAATATTTTTCCATCCACCCAGGCAAATCTCTGCACCGATCCCCTTCAGTGCAATTAATTAATGATTCATCTAATCAGACTTGTTCGGGAATAGGAACGATAGGTGACTCAGTTTAGTCATCAAATCTCTCTTGTCTTTCATAATCTGCTTGAACATGGGGGTGGGGGAGTGGGAATGAGGAGCTACCTCGTTTGAAAGACTGCGCAATAAACATCGTTCTTACAAAGGCATGCTAAAGGGAGCAATTGAGGGAGCCAGATGAGAAATAAATTTGAAGAGTCTGGCAGAGCGTTTAAAAACAATTAAAGGCTATTCAGAATCCAAGAAGGGGGGGGGGAGACTTGTGACAGATCGCTGGACTTGGGGATCAAGCTGCCTCCTGTTAGATTCATCCAAAGAAGGTCTCAAATCCGTGAAACCATTTCTACTCTGGAAGCCATTTATAGGTTTGGGTTGCATAAATCTTATTAATGTCCCACAGAGTTGTATTTTGGAAATAGTCCCGATTCGTTTTGCTAAATAAATATTTCATCCGGATCAAAATGTTCCTATTATTATCATGACTTAGCTTTAAAAGATGGAGACAGAATATGCCAGCAAAGGCTTGGGATATGCAGCGGGCATCTCTCCAGCATGGCCCAAAACTCCATGACAAAATTTGCCTAGTTATATTTTGCATCATATCTGACCTTGGCAAAGACAAAAATTAAGCGATGCTGTGAATCCACAGCTTGCAAACTTTTTTTTTTTTTTTTTTTTTGGCTCCCTTTACCTTGAACGTGTGTGATACCTCTGTGGGAATAGTCTCTAGAATAAGACAATCGGTGCCTCATTAAACTGCCTGTGGGATGGGGGTGCTCCAAGACGGCTGACTTTGCTTTAAGAAGCTACCCGTCTACACGTCTGCCAATCTTTCCTACTTAGAGGACCGGTTCCGTACCAGGCGAGATTGTGCTGCCGCCACTTTCACCCCCCCACTCCAAGGACCATCTCCGCACTCTTGATGGCTTAATGACTTCTGAATTATGAATCCCGCCTTTAGGTTATTTGGGAAGAGACATCAAAAGGGGGAAAACTTATTCTGAGTGTGAAAAGCCATTCGGGATGGAGAAGGAAAAATAATGCGTGCCAGCAAATGTGTGTGAGTGTGTGTGCATTTTTGTGTATGGGAGAGGTTGAAATACCAAGCACCCAAAGCCAGCTCTCTCCTTAAATCTAAATATCTGAATGGCGTCAGAAAGAGGGGATCACCCATCCCAGAAACTTCAGAGACCCAAACCCTTCCCGGGCGGGTCCAGGAAAGAAAAATAGTGTTTCATGCCCGCTGTTCCCTCCGAAGGGCTCTGCTCCCCCCTTCCGCCCCTTTCCCGTCTGGGCTTACGGGTCTCCCCCCTGTGCTTTCCGCCCAGGTGTGGGAGCAATACCTTTTTCTTGGGTCCCGGCTCCCTGCGATCGGACAGGTACTTGCCCAGTTTGAAGGTGCCGGGCACAGGACCCAGGCGCAGGCCAGCCGGGATGCTGCTCTCCGCGGTGATGCCGAGTGCTGGCGGGGGCCGGCTGCTTAGCATTGCTGCCTCTGGGCAAGGACCGCGGCGCTGGGAAAGCTGGTCCCACTCTGGACGCACTTGGAGTGAGCGAGAGCAGCGGCGGGGGTTGAGCCGCCCTGGTGTTCTCTCCGCCCGCAGAGTGACGCGGCCGGGGGTGCGCGCCGCCTTTTCAATTGCTACACGGCGAGGGCTCTCCCCTTGGCACGACGGTGCTCCAGGGCGCCCGGTTGGGGCGGCGAGAGAAGTTGAGCGCTCGGAGCAGCTGCCGAGTTCCATGCGAGAGGGTCACATGGCGCTTTTCCCGACCCCTTCCCTCCTCCCCTCCCTCACTCCGCAGCGCATAATCAAGGGCCTTTTTTTTTTTTTTCAACGGGGCAACCAACAATGGCCCAGGCGACCTTCCCATTCCTAAAAATCCAATTTGTCAAGGGCAAAGAAAAGACGCTGGTGAATCAAAGGTCTGGAGGGACCATTAATCCTCAGCATGGGGGATTGTCCCCGAGACAGTTACGATATTTTAAGTGACAAATCCACTGTATAATTTCTCCATAAATTTTACTTCCTCCGATTGTTCCTCGACAAACCAGTTTTGGAAAAGAAGGGAGTGTTTTAAGTCTACTTGGCTGAGCCTTTTGTAAACCAGTGGACTTCAAAGATTTTTAATTCTTCCCTCCTTTTGTGGGATTGTAAAGGCGATTAAACAAAGAGTGGTTTGGGGTGGTGGGGGAAAAATGTTTGGAGGCCTTGTTAACTTCTATTGATTCCTGGCGTGTGCCATATAGAAATTGGGCAGGTACTTGATGGGAAAACACCAGAAAATGCTTACACTTTTAAAACGGAAAGAGCAACGGCTGCTATATGGCCAACTTGGTGGCTCCGTTAAAGGTCAGAATTCTGCTTAGAGACCGGCTACGTTCCTTAAGTCTCCTTTTCTTCTGGACTCACCTGTCCGAGAGCCAGGGTTCCTCGTCCTTTCTTGGAAGCGTCTAAAAAAGTGGCAGAAATAGTTTTATCTGAATTTAAGGAGCACTGGAACTCAGTTAAGGAAGAGAAAGTATAGCAAGACCCAAGATTATGAGAATCGCTTCTCCTTTGGCGTGCATTTGCCCATACCTTGATTCAGGTAGCACAGAATTTTGTTTTCCTTCCAAGTCTCTTATTCTGTTTATTTAGAATTTTAGAACAATAAATCGAAAAGCTACAAGTCTGGTTCTTTACGTAATAAAACCAAAGGACCTGGCAAATTATTCTTATTTAAGAAATTTGCACAAAGAACAATCATATACAAGACCTAGAGGGAAAAATAGTCATGGAATGGAGAGAAATGATACAAGATAATGAGGGAGGGAGGGAGGGAGGGAGGGAGGGAGGGAGGGAGGGAGGGAGAGAGAGAGAGAGAGAGAGAGAGAGAGAGAGAGAGAGAGAGAGAGAGATGTATTATTGAACAGCCATAAAATATGTCAACAGAACTATTTCAATTCAATTTATTTTCAAGTCAGGCCTGTTGAAATAACTGCATCTTTCTCGGAAGTTAACCTTATTAGGATAATCCTACAAAACGCTTCTTTGGGAGGGAATGCAATGCCGATGAACTCAGGGGAAGCCAGGAATGTACTGTAGGGCTTTAATACAGGACGAGAATTAAGCGTTAGGTTTCAGCCCCATAGTTGGGTACTAATATTCTTAGAATTTAGGAGGAAGGAAGCTCTATTGAAATCCCGGGGACTTATTTCGTAGGAAAGACGAGGCTATCTATCACGAAAGGATGCTTCTGTCCTTCCCATGGCAGTGATAGATGTGTTCCGGTCGCTTTTCCTGGAGAATTTCAGGCAGCTCTTGACTGTCCAAAAGCTTCCTGTTCCATCCGCACCTCCCCTTCCATGCAGATCTATTGTCTCCTAATACCAGGCCTGCCCTCCGAACAGGGATGGAGATTTATATACAAGACATTCTCAGCGCTGCTGCGGAAGGAAAAAAGACGAAGGGACGTCTTAACTCTACTTCTGCAAACCTTTCAAGCAATTGGTTGACCTAGAGAGCTACTTCTAGGACCAGGCACAAGAAAAGAGGAGACACACATCTCAGAAAGAGATCATTTTGGTTTCCTCAAAAGTCTTAGGGCTGCCCTGAAATCGGTGGCCGATTAAGGCTCACTGGTGCCCTAAGCACTGACAAAACCTGGTGCCCCCTCCTTTGAACATACTGTACAAACTTCATTGGGTTTTTTTTTTTTCCTTTCTCAACTTTGTGGTGCCCCCTTTGGGTGCCCTAAGTACGTGCTTAATCTGCTTAACGGTTAATACATCACTGCCTGAAATCGGTAGAGTGAATTGTTAAGGAAAAACACAGTTTTACACCGGTCCTCAAAACTTTTGAGTAGCATGTCCAATCTTGGCCTAACCAGGAGTCAAGTGAACTGGCTTGATTTTGTGCCTCTCTACCAGGCTATAAGGAGCCCCCCCCCCCTTCAGCCAACGAAAATTTACTTCCCAAATGTACAGTGCCGAAGAGGCTAACCCTGCGAAGGTTTTATTGGCATTCTATGCACCGCACCGCTAATGGGATTGCAAGGGTTTTTTTTTTTTATTTGATTTATATGCCGCCCTTCTCCGGAGACTCAGGGCGGCTTACAATGCGTTAAGCAATAGCCTTCATACTTTTGTATATTTATACCAAGTCAGCTTATTGCCCCCACAAAATGGGTCCTCAATTTACCTACCTTAGAAAGGATGGAAGGCTGAGTCAACCTTGAGCCTGGTGAGATTCGAACTTACAGTAATTGCAGACAGCTGGTGTCAATCACAATGCTATCAGTCTGCTGAGCCACCAGGCCCTTTTCCGTTTACAAGACGGAAAGGGGGCTCTGCGCAAAAGCCCAAAGTGGCTTACTTCTTTTCGGTCGCACGTGCGAGATGGGCAGACTGTCAGCGAAGAAGACCTTCACGCCGTCACTTCTTGAGAAATGCACTTTTTGCCGAGCGGAGAAGACGTCTCCGTGCGCGGCTTGCATTGTGCGATCTCTCGCTGTCTCTTCCTCGCTCGCTCGCTCACTCTCTTCCCAGAGTTTCGACGAGCAGCAGTTCCACCACCGGCGAACATTGCCGGAACGAATCGTTTGGAGGCAAGCCAGGGAGACCCCCAAATAAAACCCATCTGCTTGAAAAGGATTTACTTCCCACTAGTTATGCAAAGGCTTCGCGGCCTGGCAGGGCGGGATAAACCCGTCCCTTGGAAGTTACATTCAAAGGAGCCGGGTAGGGCTGACTTTCACATAACCTTTGGGACAGAAATTCTTACATTCAAAGGACCCGATCCGGCAGAATTCGGCAATTTCACTAAAAGCCTTAAGTGAGACTGATTGGGTTTTTTTGGGGGGGGTCGTTTATTCTCTCCAGTTTCTGGGGGATCTAAAAATGTGGAATATTTAGTCACCTGGAGCGAACTATCTCGTGCATTTAGATCTTAAGCCTATTGTATGGGAATCGGGCTTAATTCTGATTACTTAGTTATCAAACACTAAGCTAAGGCACTCTAACTTGGCAGGGAAGAGAAGAACCTCCTGCGCTCTTTGATAATTTTGCTGAAATGGTGGGATTCGACCTTTGTATCTGGTTCTCCAATGTGGATCAAGGTCTTGTAACAGGACTCCCTTGGGCAGGTCTATATTCCATAGCCTGCACCTTATTCCAGTGCTGTTGACTATGGACCCTTCAGATCATGAAAACACAAAGTGCTTGACTGAGCAAGTCTTAAGCCGATTTCCTTCAGCTCCAATGCACAAAATGTAGGAGAATGGGCTGATTTTTCACACAGATAGGAGTAGTTTGACCTGCAGGTCCACATTCGCTTAATTTATTGATCTTTGTTATTTGAACATTGCCCCAGATCAATTGTCATTTCCTCAAGATTAGAAAAACAAAAAGTTGATCTGTTAGAAACATACTGGGACCCACCTACACACCCATGATTGCTCCTTTAGGTTACATCTTTTAGCTGGGGGGGATCTTTGCCATCTTTTACCTGGGAGATGAACCTGTTGGCAATTGGAAAGACTAATTTTGTTATAGTGAGGATTCTGGCAAAAATATTTTTCTATTTAGATCCTGTATTTCTTTTTTTAAAAAAAATCAGGTGTTGGTCGTGAAGCTATTTGGAATTGCAGGTGAAGTGAAATACATGCTGACTTGATGTGAGAACAATTGAACCAGTGGGACGCCTCTACAAACAACCATGGACTATTCAGATACCTAAATGCCCGGCAGGAGAGGCCTGGTAACAGTTAAAAATAGCACCTGTTGAATTCCAGAATTTACTCTAATTCAGAGGGCATCCAGTTGCAACTTTAAAAAAAAAAATGAGAGTAAGCAAGCAAAAAAAGTGGGGAGGGATCTAGCAGCCTCAATTTGCCTGAAAACAAGTTCAACTCCATGAGAAGTGTGGTTAGACACTTATCTTCAAAAGCAGGGCAAAACTGCTGTGCTGCAGAAATTAATTTAGGTTTCTCGTGTCTCTTTGCTGTCATCTAGCGGCGGTCCAGATTGTTACAGTTCAGAGTTGACAGCTGAAAGTTAATTTTGATCGAGTTAGCCCGTTTCCTTTCCAATCACTGTGCTTCAGTTTTAAATTAAGTGTCGGATCAGGATTCCTTCAGTAGTTTGAGGATTGAGGAATTAAAGCTAGGAGTATATCACACCTTTTCTTCCCCAGGATGCTCTCAAATACTGAGATCCAAGCCTTTGAAAACCTGGCAGTTTTATTATTTATTTATCAAATTTTTATGGTGCCCAACTCATTGTAAGTGGCTTATTGTCCTCCGGGAGACATTTTGGTGGGCTAGAGACCTTTCTGATTTTGGCTGCAATTCCAACCTGCTTCTGCTAAGAACATTTGCAGCTATATGCTTCCAAAGACTGCAATGTGCTAAGATAGCTCTTGCAGCATGCTTAGAAAACATTGATCCATTTTATTTATGTACTGAACTAATACAGTCCAATTCTCAAGACTCTTGAAAGAGAATCTTCTTTTCAGATCTTTTAAAGGAAAGACAATTGCGCGCGCGCGCACACACACACACACACACACACAGAGAGAGAGAGAGGGGGGGGCAGTGAGATCTCCATTCATTTCCCTTTACCAGGCTTTCATGGACAAAGAGGGAATAAGTAAGAAATAAAGCAAAAACTACATCAAGATAGGATGCAGCAGAAAGTGGCCTGGTGAATATTTTGTCACAGGCATTTTTAGGACTGTACAAAAGAACTTCTTTTAGGGTAAATCTTTTTAAGGACTTTTTTGTAGGGTAAATCTCGGGTTGTTTTTTTTAGGACTTTTCTTCTACAGTTCCCAGTTTCAATGGGATGGAGATTTTTGAGGCAGCATCCAAGAGTCGGGGCTGGAAGAGAGTCGGGGCTTTGGATTGGAGATGCAAAGCTGGACTCTCTCTCTCTCTCTCCCCCTCCCTCCCTCTCCCTTTCTCCACATTTGGGTTAGATTCCGAAATGACTCCTTCTCTCGCTTCTTTAAATCCAGATTGAAGATGACCCTCCCTCAGCAAAAAGGGAGAGCAATAAATTCTGGCCGTAGACAAGAAGGATAACCTCTGCCCTGCCGGCTTTCGGATGACGCCCTGCACAATATACTGCCTCTCGCAGCAAGCGGACGAATCGACTGGAGTGGGGAAGAATCTCGGTTATAGCTCGGAGAGGGATTCTCACCAGCCCAGTTCAAGTCAAAGAGCACGGGTCGGCTCGAAACCGTCCTTAAAACAGCGGCTGGAAGAGAATGGGGCTTGAGCACCGAGCCTGTACATGAAACCTAGTCAATCGGGTCTGTACCCCATCCCTGTCAAGGAAGGGAAACGTGGGGGAGGGGGCACGAAGACATATATTTCATGAGCCTATTTTTATTTCATTTTATTCCGTTCGTAGACCTGCATTGCTTCAGAGCGGCTTTCCTATAGTAATAAATGTCTCCTCCGAAAAAAGGAGGCGGAGGAGGGGACAGAAGGGCGATTATGTGTATTATATATACGGTCGTTCTTTTCTTTAAAAAAAGAGTTTGAAATCAACCTAATGTGCCCATTGGAGCAAGCCGCACCATGAAAGCTTGGGTGTTTACCAAAAAAAAAAAAAAAAAAAAAGTAGAGGGCGGAGGGGAGAGGAGGAGGAGAAGGAGACTTGGGAGCAAATGGGATGGAAAATTAAATGAAATTAAATAGCTTGAACGGTTTTATTGTCCCTTATTAAAAGGACACATTAATTACATGCTTCTAGCTTTATTCCGAGACAATGTGGGACTCGCAACATTCCACTAGTCCCTTTTCAGACACTTCAACTGGGCCGCTGGAAAGACCAGTTAAAAGGGGGAAATCACTTTTGCCCAGCGACCAAAAGATCCCCCCTCCCTCCTTAGTGAGCTTTCTCTGCCTTTCTCCCTCTCTGTCTCTCTAGCGTTGAACTGCCAACGCCCCCAAGGGAAAGCTTTGGCTCAGAGCTGGCTCTCTTTTGGCTTGAACAGGTTGCCCCATAATGAGGCATGAATGTTAAGGAACAACAGCCGTCCAAAGAAGCACAGTTGTGCCTAGCAATGTCCCACCAGGGAGCTCCATTCAGACCATCAAACTGCTTCAGCAGTGAGAAGATTCAACATTACATTCAAACCAGCATGAATGCCTGTATACAGGGCCAGCGCCATTATGTTGGAGGAAAGAAACACAGTGATGCTTAAACAATAAAGGGGGGGGAGAGAGAAAGAAAGAAAAAGAAAGAAAGAAAGAAAGAAAGAAAGAAAGAAAGAAAGAAAGAAAGAAAGAAAGAAAGAAAGAAAGAAAGAGGAAAGTGTATTCAGTGGCTCAGATTGTTTATAAACAGAACAGAGCCAGCAGTGTCAGTCCTATTGGACTTCAAAGAAAGATGCATTTCAACCACAATTTCTCTCTTCCCTTTCTCACGCACACACCCCCAACTCCAATATTCACTTTCGGGTTTCTT
The DNA here is from genome assembly GCF_029215685.1 of Pituophis catenifer annectens. NCBI lineage: Eukaryota > Metazoa > Chordata > Lepidosauria > Squamata > Colubridae > Pituophis > Pituophis catenifer. The sequence goes on from NW_027256881.1 coordinate 105,838,957, forward strand.
CTATTCAGCTTCATGTCAATCCCTCCGCCCCATCGCCAAAATCCGAAGAAAGTCAATCGGATTATTGTGACTGGTGGTACAAACAAATTGTATAGCTCAATAGACATTTGACATAGCAGTTAATCCGAGTCAACAAACTGTCCATAAGGATCAAAAAAACCATTTGTACCTGAAGACTTTTTTTCAGTGTATTATCCACTATGAGAGTGAACTAAGAAGCGTAAACGTATTTACTCCTAACTCATATTTTCCTCCACAAATATAGGTTCACCCAGCTAAACCTATATTTGTTGTATTTCTTTTAAAACGGGGGTGGGGGGAGATAATATTTTTCTTAATCCGAATGGGGGAACGAGGTTGATATCATTTTAAATGAAACTTGCTCTAAAGGAAGCATCACTTATTTGATATCCCTATCCCTATGGAATGTTAACTAGTGCTTGGTATACAGTTTGATCATCGTGAGGTCAAGAAGGAAGGCGAAGGAATAAAGCTTGTTAGCCAACTGCAAAGTTTGGATATGGGAATCATACTTCTTCAGAGGTTTCTCCTACACAGAAAACAAACACACACACACGGTAGAAAATGAAGGCAAACTTCTATTTACGGATCTCAGGATTCTTCATTCAAGTTTTGCCACATGGGTAAAACAGGCCTAAACGTTGCCAATCCTCGCCAGTAAATCTGGATTACAATTCCCATCTCCCATCAGCCCTTGCATACTTATATAGTCCATGCCCGGAAAGTATCAATTTGGAGAAATTTCCTCTCCACCCCCCCCCCCCCCCATAAACTAGCCTTTTATTGGAGACGGTGTGAACCCTTGGACTCCATCGCCTACTACCCCCAACAGGATCCCTTTGCTTTTCTGGGAGAATCCAGTGGATCGTGCGAGAGAGGTGCGTGGGCAGAGCCAAAGAAAGGCGATCGGACACGGGGCGGGTTTGGTGGCGGGTGGTTGGTTGCACCCCCCCGCCCAAAGTACCTGTGCGGGAGAGACAAGAGGCGGGTGGGATATTGGAGCGGTTTTTAAATAATAATTGGGCTTCCACGGGCAGTTGACACGATCATCTCAGCTTGCAGAAGCCTTGGCGATTTCCTTCTCCATCGGGTTCCTGGTCAGCGCGAGCTGGTGGGAAGGGGAGGGGGAGGGGGAGGGAGTGGGGGAGACATTCGGCGAGGAGCCCTTTTTTTTTTTTCTTCCCTTCTTTGCGCGCGCACAGCTCTGCGCGCGACCCGACCCGCCCTCCCCCCCCGCGCCCCCGTCGAAGGGCCGCGGCTGTATTTGAAAGCGCTCACAATCGAGCGCTTTCAAGTTAGGGGGCCGAGCGGGCGGCCACTTGCCGCATCACGTATTCAAAGTCTGTCGAGAGTCGCCTCCTTTCAGCGTCCGAGGCCCTCTCGCGGCTCCCGCCCTCGTTCCCTCGGCCCACTTATCTCCCGGTTGACAGGGTGCGAAGAAAAGTCGGCCGCCTTGGGGGTTGAATGGCGATGTTTCGGTGTCGCCCTTATAAATTCATATCTTTTCTCCGACCCTCGCTTTCCGAGGCGCCCGGGCCTCAATTCGATTTTCCTTGCTGTTGGGCACATTTAGCGGCGCCTCTATGGGCGAAGTTCATTTCTAGGCAAATGTATTCAAGAGCCCAGGGCCGTGAATAGGACCGTGTGTCAGCCGCCCCTAATTGGGATTAAAGCACTTCGCACCAGATGCGGAGAGTGACAGAAATTCTCAGGTCGCTTTGTGTGCAGCCTTCGACCCGCCTGGGCGCGCCTCCGAGAGAAGAAGGGGAGGAGGAGGAGGTTCGAGCAGCCGGGCCCGCCTCAGCGCCACACATAAAAGGGGACGGGAAAGGCCGAAGACGAAAGTTCGCCTCTAGCTCTCCCTCTCTCCAGGCCCCTCTCAGGCCTTGCCAAAGCACCAAAAGGCTCCTGTCAGCTTCTGGGAAGAACGAGGAGGAGGCTGGGAGCCGAGGGAGGAGCCCTTAAAAAGCGCGCCACAAATGGTGTGACCTTATTACACCCGCTTGTAATAAGGGTCCCGCTTGAATCCACCTTGCTTGCTTGGAAAGGGCCCTCCCGCTCGGAATTATTGCACGGGAAATTGGGCTCGATGCCGACGTTCCGTCGGATCGTGGTGGGCAAAAGACCGGAGAAGTAATGGACGAGGAACTCCTAGTCGGCCGAGGGAGGAGAGAGGAGACTGGGCAGGTTGTAGGGCTCTCCATGTTACAGAGAGTCCTCAAGTTACAACTGTTTGTTTAGTGACTGTTTAAAGTTACGAGGACACTGGAAAAAGTGACTTATGACCACTTTTTTTTTTAATCTTATACATCCAACAAACATAAAATCTATAGCGGTCTACATCACAATGCGAGAAGGAAATAAACTTGTCCCATTACATATATAGGGTAACCTACAAAAGTCTATTACATATACCAATTGACATGCTTATCCATTACCTCTATTTGTAGTTCGATTTGACATCCAATTATACCATTGACTCCAAGATAAATAGTAATCTATGTCCTCCCGTCCTTTCAGTATCATAGTAAGCTGATCTAATTCTGCACAATTCATTATTTTCTGAATTACTACTTGTTCAGGTGGGCTAATATCCATCTTCCAGTATTGGGCCCAGACTGGGCGGGTTGCAGGGCTCTTCGTTATAGATAGTTACAGATAGTCCTCAAGTTACAACAGTTCGCTTAGTGACCATTCAAAGTTACGATGACACTGAAAAAAATGACTTATGACCACTTTCCACACTTACGATCGTTAAAGCATCCCCCTGATTATGTGATTTACATTTTGTGACAACTGACTCACATTTATGACGCTTGCAGTGTCCCGGGGTCACAGGATCCCGTTTTGTGACCTTCCGACAAGCAAAAGTCAATGGGGAAGCCAGATTCACTTAACAATCGTGTTACTACCTTAACATCTGCGGTGATTCACTTAACTGTGGCAAGAAAAGTCGTAAAATGGGGCAAAACTCACGTAACAAATTTCTCATTTAGCAACATAATTTTTGGGGTCAATTGTGGTCGTAAGTTGAAGACTACCTGTATTGAAGAATCGTAGGGCCTCTTCCTGCTGCCCAAGGGGAGAAGACAGCTCAGGGTGATTAGGTACCGGAGCCAGAAGTTCTTGAAAATATTTGCCATCCCAAGTTACTCTCCTAGCTTTCAGTCACATTGTTTTATTTATGTCCCTCTTTATTAGTGAGATTTAAATTCCAGGTTTTGGCAGGAAAGGCTCATGTGGCTACCCTGGCTAATCTCAGAAAACTAACCAGGGACCAGCCTGGAAGGCCAGCAGGAAGGGAACTGCAACCTAGACTTGGGCATTTAATAAGAACAAACAAACAAAAAAGTATAATAAAAGAAGTTAGAACACACAATTTTGTATTGTGTCAAGAAAACAATATGGGTATTTCTATGCATATACTGGAGATCAATCGCCTTCGGAAAGACATTATTTTTCTCTCCAAGAGCTCAAGGCTATATATACAGGACTATCCCCTCTGATTTATGCAGGACATAGATATTGCAGAAGCCTTTCACCATAATAATCATGATCTATTATACAATACTATTTTGTCTATAGCTGCCTAAAATAACTAAGGGGTGTGTGACTACAGGGCCATCTTAACAGCATTATGGACCCCGGGCAAAGCAGTGTACTGAGCCCCCTATGACAACTACTCACATGAATAAAAATGTAAATGGTCAATAAAACTAAACATATATTTGCATGTTAATATTAATAAAAAATGCAGTAAAATTTAATAAATATGTTGCTGTATTTATATGATACAAGGTGCATTGAAGGGTTAACATACACAGATTAGTATGGGGCCCCTATGCTCGTGGGGCCCACAGGCAGGTGCCCATTAGGAACATGCATTAAGACAGCCCTGTGTGACTATGTAAACCAGAAGCAAAGTTCTGAGCATCAATCTTGGTGCTCAGATTTAAATGCACAGTTAACTTGTCTGATCTCATAAACTAATTAGGATAATAATATATCAGGTATACCAGACCTGTAGACTGGACTTCTAAATTAAAATTTCTAAAAGAAAGCAATGACCAGCTACATCTTATTACTGCCAAATTAAAAATAAAAAACAAAAACACCTTCACAGATATGTCCATGATGTCACCAGAAATTGAGAAGGCGTGAAAGGAAACTTTTGTATAGTAGCTAATGACTATTTCTGAAAATGCCTTCAGTGGTTGAAAGGGATCCCTACCATAACTCACTGGTAGGCTTGTTTGGGTGCAGGGAGGGTGAAAGGAGTGATCACCCTAATTTTAATTGTTAAGTGATATGTCCTCGGTCTCCCTAGGATTTGGGGGTTAGCTATGAATCTGTTCATTAGTTGTTCTAGAGGAATCATTTTTTCTCAGACTCAAGATATTTTCTTACTACAAAGTGCTATCATTACATGAAATCTATGTACTATCTAACCATCGCAATGCTAGTAATAGTAAAGATTTGCTAAGCACACAAAATAGCAAGGGGATACTAAGATGCTATGAGTTATTACTGAGGAAATGGTCAGTCTCCCTATCTGCTGTACAGAGTTTAGCAAAACTGGCATAATTTACTTTACTGGGGTTATAAGATAAGCCATTGAAAAATACATCTGAAAGCAGTATACAAATACTATGATGATGATGATTAGGCAATAGCTGTTGCTGTTATTATCAATGTATGTATATAGAAAAGAGGAAACATTCATATTTACTAATATTTGAGATAAAGATATTGGAGTAATTCAGAGGAAGTGACTGATAAGAGTCTGAAAAGAAAGGACTTCTTCACACAGTGCATAATTGATTTTTCAGAATAGCTGTCACAACTGGGCCTTAGACACAGTCATCCAGAATAGGTCTGCCCAAGGACTGTGCTAACTAAATGAAACTCCTGCACAGAGCGATATACCCCAGAATACCAATTGCCAGAAAGAAAACAATTGGGAAGGAACTGCTCAATCTGTGATCTGCTTTTACAATATTTTTAAGAAAGTCACATTGGCAACTGCTGAAAATAGATTGCTGGGCTTGAGCTGTTTGGTCAAACAGGATTATTTATTTGCCTTAACATTTTCATCGTGTTTTGCTTCCTCATTTTCCAGTGGGAAAATATTTGAGGGTACCTTTGGGTAGCTTTTACCGGACCTTTAGATAAGTCTATGTGAGAGGGGAGATCTTTAGTTTGGGCAGATTCAGTGGAACTTAAGTATATTTAGCTGTATCACATCTCTTCCCCACAAGCCATCACAATTTTGTTGTAACTTAAGAATATGGAAAAAGATATGTTAAAAGAGCTAAGGTTATAAGTATCAATACTGTTTAATAACATCCCCAAATATTTGCATTGAAAATAAGTTTGTAAAACACTATAAATAGCATGTTAGCAATATATTTTTTCCCTAAATGCCTGTGAAACTGCACAAACAAGATTGTTCCAGAGTGAAATATTTAATTTGTACTTGGAAGAAAGTAAGTATAGAAGCAAATTTCATTGTGAAAAGTTATGCTGGATTATGTCCTAATGTACTGTAATACTAAATCTTGTTCTGAAAAATCAGGCAGCTTTGCTGAAATCCACAATGCATCCAACAACTTTTGTCATACTGTATTAATTTTTTATATTCTTGAACTTTTGACAACTTCATGGCATTTTTTTTTTCACCATTTAACTTTGTTTCACCAAGTCTCTTTGTGTTTTAACAAGACATTGCCTTTCGTGAAATATGCATTTGAAAAGACTGTGAAATGTTTTAGACTACAAAGTGCACAATGCAGTGAGTTACTACAAAACAAACGGGGCATGAAATTAACTGCATATAAAAGGCTTACGAGTACAATTTATGCATTGCATTTTCCATTCAAAACATACCAGCAAAAAATCCCAGGCCTTAACTGAAGAAAACAAGTAATAAATACAAGTAGAAACACAAACTGGACCAAATGAAATGTGAACACCTTAATGTAATTTCTGTGGCAAACATTTATTTAGGATTCCATCTAATATCTGAGGTCATATTCAGAACCCCAGTTCCACAGTTTTTGTACTCTGCTGGTGCTTCTTTACTATTTGCAAAACTAGCAATAAAGGTAACATAAAATACTTTCATGGATTTTTTTCTAAGCCCTTTATTGGATATGTTTTCAAGGACTAAAATAATACTTACAGAGTAGCTTTTCACATATATTTATATTGGTTCACTGATATTGGTTTGCAGTTCCAAAATCAAATAAATAAATTCCCAGAATTCCCAGTACCCCCAAAGGGAATTCTGACTGTGGAAAACCAGGAAAGTGCCATCTGGGGTAGACTCTTCTTAACTTTGTGCAACATCAATATCCTCCTTTAACAATCATTTGCCACTGATTACAAATGTAATATACATTCTTTTTTTGTTTAAGCCTCAATTATTTTGCAATTAACTTTATGCAAAGATAACCTTTAAGCTTCCAAGTTTTCATTTTCTGCATACTTGTGGGTAGAATTATTATCAGAAAAGAGGTCAGGGTATGGTGGCAGCCAGTTTTCATGACATGCCAGTAAATTCTGTTTCTAAATGCCTCTTCAGTGAACTCTACTTGCTGCAGCATTGGCTTCCAGGGCTTGGATTTTATCCATCTTGAAGAAGGACCTAGTGCAGCTGTGGATGGAAGGATGTGAGCTGCATGGTCACTGAAGCAAACACATTGCCAGAAGGGGGCTAAAATGGCATATGTATGCATCTGGGCCCCAAAGCTGATCGACTTGTTTATGCAATAAAGGAAGCGGAATCAAATAAGTATCATGAAGCCTTCATCAAAGTTTATTCTACATCTTTGGATTAAACAGATGGGCCTTTTACCCTTGATGTATTTGTGTGTTTTGACATCTAAGATTATTTAGCAAGCTAGTTGTCAATATACTAATAAAAATGAGGAAGGTGTTTGAAGCCTATATATTGTACAAGTGCACTACTGAGGTCCAGTATTCAAAATTCAACATTTAGCAGCAAACCTAAATGTTTTGTCACATGCACTGCAAAATGAACCATAGCCAGACCCACAAAATGCATAGAAATGTGGTACAGAATCTGGTACAGAATCTGCTAAATATCTCTGGCCCTTCTGAAACCTCATGCATGTGGATATATCTCATACCTAATTCTGAGTACATTCACACACGCAGACACACACACACACACACACACACACACACACACAGTCTGGAGGAGAGGGAATATTGTCAGGTTTAACAACCCAGTGCTCCCTTTGGCTGCTCTGGGCAAAGAATGATTCTGGGCAGAGATCAGCAAAGTAGCTATTGGGTGGTCGGTTATTGGAAAGGAGGTTGACAAAAGAAATAGGAGGCCAGAGTATGTGAACGGGAGTTGTGGATTTTGCCTGAGCCAAGGTTTGGAGCACTTCTGTTTCTGTTTCTCTCTGTCTCCTGGGCCTTTCACATCTACTGCTACATGCCTGATCAATGGGGGACTGGCTGGTGATGCTATGAAGCCTTACTAGTACTGACCTGATGCAAGATCTCATACCAGCCACTTCCTGGAGAAAATGTGTGGTGACCCTCTATTCTCAAAATGGTAACTTTTGACCCAGTTAATGTGATCACATGCTTTGGAACCTCAACCAAAGAGATGTGGCTGAATGATTGTGTGAGATGGGACAATAGCCAATATATCCAACTTTCTCTCTCTTGAGCATTCACAAACTGCATCCAGCAGCTACAGAGAAGCTTTCTTACAGCTTTGGCTAAGTATATCCTTGCTCCCACTTAATCACAGCAAAATAATCCTAACCTGAAGAGGACAAAGAAGATTGTAAGGTTAAGAAATATGTAGTATTTCTTATTAAATTACAATTGATCAAAAAGCATGGAGAAAAAAAAATAGCACTGAATAAAAAGGACATAGAATAATAGGACAAGTCTAAATAAAATAATAATGTTTGCTTCATAATTTAGAAATAGCTACTTCATTGAATATCATCAATGTTTGGAAAATACCATACTCAGGTTTGTACATTAAACTAAGGGGCCAATCAATCCAGTTGGTAAAAGGCAGTTTTATATATTCCATCTTCTTACACACCACTTAACAGTTCAGGAGACCAGTTATTGAACAAACTACTTCTGTTCAGTTTAGTCCATGCTTTCTATTGCCAAGACTAAATATAGTGCAGTTTTCACCCCCTAGACAGGTAGAAAAGAGAATTAGGCAATACACTGGTTTATTTCCTTAGTAATTACAGTTTTAGAATGACAAAAACTATATACATTAAGAATGTCATGTCCAGGTATAGTTTATTCAGAGCTGTGGGCAGATACAGAGAAAGGTAATATAGCTATCACAAAACACATACTTGATGGAGAAAAATACCTTCTGTACCAGTCATAACAGCTGTACTATTATTGTGCTAATCAAACTGGTTGTATACAAGACCTCGATAAAGCATTTTGGTCTCCTCTATATACAGTATTTTTTGTCTGTAATATAATATATGGGTCAGAGGGTTCCAGATGAGCACTGTATATTCTATTTAAATAATTTATTTTTTTCAAAATGTGTTTCAGAGTATTTTTTTAAAAAAACACCCAATAATCTAGCCTACGTTCATATTTTCAACAGGAGCCCCAACTGATGACTCTGTAATTTTGTATGATGGACCAGAAGGGGTTTGTCATTCCTCCCCATGCTGAGGTTCCAGTGATGCTGATGCTTTCCAAAGTATTTCAATCCTCCTGAGAAAAAGCCACACGATTGAGCTCAGCTTCTGAACCAGCACTGAAGCTGCATCTTTCTCCCCCATCACCAACCATTCCATTTCAGTGGGATTAGATACAATTAAAAGATCGGTCCTCATCTGTGAAGTCTCAAATTCTTTTTTTGCATTTGTCCTGAATCAAACTGACAATCTTTCTCTCTTTGCCTAAAATACCATGCCCAGCTTGGCTTGTTTCTGTGTCACTTTCTATTTACTTTCACACTCTCTTGTCCTATTAACTTGGTTGTGGATGCTGGTTTAATTGCTTCCTTTGTGACTTCTGTGAAGCTACCATTATTTAGAAACCCTTTCTTGACATTATTCTATGCCTCAAGCTCTCTTGCTTTAATCCATCAACATACACTTCCCTGCATCTTCTTATTAAACTAAGACAAATGCCCACAAGCACACCAACACTCTGTCCTGCTCACTAAGGACTAGCATAAATGGTAGAAAAGTACATTGCCTAAAGGTTTTCTGTGAAGAACCAGAACTAAGACTAATAGGAGGTGATATTCTACCAGCTTCAGCTGAATCCAGGAAGAGGTGCCATAAAACATGGATATACAATACTGGAGAAAACTAGTAACAACCAGGATGTGGTTAAAACATTGGACTAGGAGGGCAAGACTCAAGTTTTCACAGAACCAGGTGAGTTTAACTTTTGTCTTTTTCTGTCCAGCTTTCTTCATAGGTTTAGTGTGGTGGGGAAACAGGCTTTGTATTGCACTTAGGCATAAGTAGATGCTAAATAAAAATGCTAAATACTACTAAAACCTATAGCTGGAGAAGGAAATCTGAATTAAAAGCAGCAATAATTGAAGAGTTCCAGCAATTAGAACCCAGGGCAAACTTTCTTTAAATCCAAATTCAGTTGCAAATATGATGATTTGAAGCCGATCCTAATGCTTACTTGACATGCTAAACTTAATTTACCCTTATGTGGGCAGAAAATTACACTGACATAAAACATGTTCTTCCATTACCAGTACTTATTTCTCTGCGATTACTTCTGGAAGGAACCTTCCCCATAATCCCCATAACCAGCAGCCCATTGGGACGGTGAGACCTGTGGACCACAGTCTCTAGTGGAAATGAAGAGGTAGCTCTTCTGAAGCCCTAAGAATAACTGGCAGTGCCAATGAGGTAGGAAAATCCGCACTTATACATTTTCCATCAAACGGAGCTCTTTCCCAGCTCTTTAAATTATCCAATCTCTTCCTTCGTCTTACTCAAGGATTTCCTGGCAGCTTCAGCCTACCGGGCAGATTCCCCAGAAACCGATTGATTCTTCGTTGTCCATCGGTTCCTTGAAAAGGTTCGGAAGAGCAAAAATTGAGGGACGAAAAACAGGCGCAAAAATGTTTTGCGCCATGGAGAATAAGCAAACGGAGAGGCGTCTTCTAAACACACACGCGCACGCACACGCGCGCGGAAATAATTGCCGGGCAGGAAAGCTGCTCGTAGCAGCTCGCTTCAGTGCCCCATTGCGGTGCAAACGTGGATAGCGGGACCAGCTAAAGCTGGGCCTCGAGGAGCGACAGATCTTGCTCCAGCCTCCCGGGGGGCTTCTCAAACGGGGCTTCTCCTCGTCCCGTAGCCGCATCAGCAGAGCCACTTATCTGAGGCCTCCTTTTTTTCCCTTCTCCTTCTCTCCTCTGACCTTGCGTTCCTCCCTCCGAATAACTTGGGACATGTAGGAATGTCCTAAAAAAGGAAAGAGAAAAGGGGATCTCGTGTTAATTAATGAGAGTGTTGCTGGAAGGGACAGGCCCGTCTGGGTAGGTCGATGCTGGGTTGCATTGAGGCGGCCCAGGACCTCCCGCTCTGCTTTTGGGGCCTCTGTGATCCAAGAGGTCAAGAGTTTTTGGCATTCCCGGAACAGTACCCATCTTAGGGCGTAGTTTGATTCTTCCCACCTGTATAGAAGTGCCAAAAGAAATTATGCAGAGGATTGGGACCGCACCTGCCTCTCAAAAAAAAAAAAAAAAAAAAACCCTCCAAAAAACAACCAACCCAGAAGGGAACCAAATTTGGTAAAGTGAATAAAACAGACAAAAGGAGTCAAGATGAAAATGGGCCACACCTGACTTGGGGCTGTGGAGAAAAAAAAAATCCTGAACAAATCTTAACAGCAACTAGATCAGTGTTTGCAACTGTCCAATTCATCCTATGCTTGTTTCTAACTCAGAGTATATGCTGCTCACTACCCTTTGCTTCCCAAGGCCCATTATTTTGATGCAGGGCGTCTCAGCCTGTAAATTAGGAATCCCCTTTGTCCCTTTTGGAATCTTTCTTTTTTGGCCTACATTAAAGAATGAGCAATATCAGCTCCAATCTCTGTTCCTATCCTGTGCCTGCAGATTGAAACTGTATTTACTCCAAAGAAATGGTCTTTTTTTTATATAGACTTCATATGCCATTTGGTTTAGTACAACATGAGACCGGAACAAACGTTTAGAGGTAAAGGTGCAGAACAGTGCAGTCTTTTAAATACCCTTAATCTGGCTAATCATACTTTTAAAATTATGCATGTCATAATTAGCTTGGTTGAATCAAGGACAGCAAGCCAACATTGTGATTTAACATGATTTAAAACTTTGGCTTCAATCTTTGTGGAATAAAGGCTTCTAACAGAAGGTCAGACATGTATGACGTAAAGAAGAAGCTAAAGAAAAGCACTGCTCAGAAAAATTCAGAACTCAGATGGTTTCTTGTGGAGGTGAGCAATGAGGAATAACAGGATAAATTCCATTATTTCATTTTATTAATTACATCTCCTGCCTTTCCTTAAGCATTTCAAGGCACTTTATATAGGGGACCAAATTAAGAGCTGTATACAGTACATAACAGTCAATTTGGTGTAGCAGTTAAGCATCAGGAGAAACTGAGAAACCATGAGTTCGAGTCTTCTCTCTCTCTCTCTCTCTCTCTCTCTCTCTCTCTCTCTCTCTCTCTCTCTCTCTCTCTCTCTCTCTCTCTCTCTCTCTCTCTCTCTCTCTCTCCCTCCCTCCCTCCCTCCCTCCCCCCCCATGTGTGTGTGAGACTGGCCTAAAAATAGTAAGTTTCTCTGGCTGCACATCACTTGAACTTCGGTCTCCACAGCCTACTCAATACCTCAATCACTATACCATTCTAATTTCTAACTCCCTGCAAATCATACTGCTTAGCAACTATGGCACATCTAATGGCCTCTATGTCTACCAAGCAATCCTATACCATACGTTTACTCAGAAGTAAGTATTGAGTTAACTTGCTATTTGGATTATTTTTGAGGAGGCACTGGCCTTTGCCCAGATTTGAGGCAATGGGAGATGGAACATTGTTCTGCCTGGCTGGCCATTTCCATCATCATTTCAACAGTATTTGGACACTGTTGTCTCATGAGCCTTGTCTCACCCTGACTTCTAGCACAGACCGACCGTAGGAATGGCCTATCAGTTGGGATCAACGTGTGCACGTAAGTGAGGACGGGTGTGCAGACTACTGTCAAATCAAGGAAGGCAAGCAGCCAGAAAAACCAACTCCAGTGTCAGGCTGAGAGACCTGGCAGCTGCTTGGAGGGATGGTCGGGCAGAAAGGCATAGCATCGCAGCCGAGAACCTGCAGGTAAAATTAGACTTCAGCAGAATCTTAACATGAACCCAGCTGTCACTTTTGGCTTAGCCAAAAAAGGAGCCCTGATCTTGACAACCGTCTTGAGGAGGTATGCATGCAGTGCATCTTGGGAAAGTTATGATTTAGTGTCTGGGATTGACATGACAAATAAAGTACCAATGAATGAGCAAGCTTTCTGATTTGATAAGTAAAGCATCTAGAAAAAAAAATGCCCAGGAAATAGAGTGAAAGAGGCAATGTCTGCATTGGTTGATGGCTAAATGCCCCACCCAATTAAAAGATCCTAGTTGCTGACACATCTACACCTTGTTTTCATTTAGTTGGGCCTTCTTTCCCCCCCCCCTCCTTTGGCACACACAACAAATCTGCAAAGTGTAGGTGATGTAGGCCAGCTCTTGTTTAGATAGCTTTCTCCTTCTCCAGCTTCCTAAATCTGACAATAATATTGATATTGGGGGTATCCTGTCTAATCTTCCCCCTGCGGGAAACCAACGACAAGATTGTGGAAGACTGGAGTCTTTTGATTTTCAGCAGGCTTCTCTCTCCCCTCTTCCCAGCTCCAAATGTGAGACATCTGAAAAGAGGAAATCAGGAACTGTAAAAGAAGTGTAAGTAGATCTGAAAGGCCCTTCCAGCTCACAATCTGTCATTCTCAAGGAACCATTCACTGAGTTTTCACTAACTTAGGTAATATGACAGATAGCTGAGATGTTTCTTGTAATGGTGGCCTTTTCTTCTGGGCTGTATTCTGAGGCTGGAGAGAGAAATTAGGGCAATATGGATTGGAAAAAAACACAACTTTTGATGATCATGTGACTCAGGCAACTGGATGGAATAACAATCTTGTGGGGCGGGGGAATAAAACTTTTAGCTCCTGATCAGTGGCTAAATTTAAAGGGGATTTGATTTGTTTGGAAAAACAAATTTGTATTTTACAGAGAAATATCTTGATACACCTAAAGGAAGTTTCAGTTTGAGATTCTCAGGAAGACTGCCTGTTTCAGCATTCTTTAACCTTGAACACTTCACATGGGATCTTCTAATCTTCACAGTGACATGACATTGCTTGCTGAATACTATAGGAAAGATAGTGCAAACTAGTGGGATTAGAGTGTATGCCAGGAGGAGGAAATTAGCACTGCTAATTTTGAATTGTAGCAAGAATTGAAATAACTCAGTGGGATTTAGTTACAATGTACTGGATTATAATGTATTTATAGCTCTATGAATCTCAGAACTGTGCATCTCCTTGAAACAAGAGGATTTAAGTATGTTTAATTTTTGCTGGTTGAGGACCAAGCTTTCTTCTAACCAAGTCTCCAAATAAATAGCCGAGACTTTTTCTGGCTAAGATCTACAGCGTAGAATAGCTATTTTAAAGGGTGGAACAAGAAATGTTAAACACAATATGGATATCCTTCAGAACAGTGACTTTGAGAATCTGTTAAAGGTTAAAGTATAAAGTTGTACAAACTTAGTTGTTTGAGCCTGAGTCACATGATCATCAAAAGTTTTTTTTTTTTTTTTCAATCCATATTGCCCTCATTTCTCTCTCCAGCCTCAAGTGAAATCATCCTCAATCAAAATGTGTTGAGACCAAAAGTCAGGACAATTTTCTGCTTGCAAACTTGAAAATATAACTTATGTGCAGTGAGAGTTCCTTTGATGAATGTATATAAATCAATATAACCCAGTCAGGAATTATCCAAGTAAATTGAACTGCAGCTCTCCTCACCCCTCAACTACCATAGCAAGGCTATTCAAATGAATCTGTTAGTTAGGAGCAACAGGAGTTGTAGTCCAGGATATCTGGACAGCCTCGAGTTAGAAAAATATTGGCTGAGCTTCATATTCTTCTACAAATTTGAATATGCTTAACCAATATCTTTTACCCTGGAAAAATCCAATCAAAGTTATGCCTTGTAAAATTATTAAATCAAATAGTCCAGGGACAAAATCTCATTGAATTTAGTGGGATTTCATTTGTTTCTGAATAAATGTAGACACAACACTGAAGACCATAACTAAAAATTCCCTGGGATGGATTTCATTCATTTTTGGCAAGATCCATGGATTTCCCCCCCAAGTTCATTAAATGTCCATCTCATTCACAGGAAATTGATTGTTGCAGCCAGTCACATGCAGTCCTAACTTCTTTCAAAAATAATCCCTCAGATATATTCTGACCGTTATTCTCAGATTTCTTCTTCTAGAACAGATCTATTGATAATTTGGTGAGCATGAGTTACCTGAAGCCTTCCAAAACCTTATGGATGAGCATCTGAGGAGGCCTTTGAATCTAGGCGAGTTCCTTCCTTTTTTCCACTAGTATTGGCCAAGTTGGACTTAGCATGCCTTGAGTAACAATGCTTTGCAGGTAAGGGAAACTTTTAACTGGACTTTATTTAGTTCCATCACATCATCAAATGTTGTTCCCATCACATTCAACTTCCTTTTCTATTTCTCCTGATGTACAGGTAGTCCTTGACTTACAACCTTGAGCCCAAACCTTCTGTTGCTAAGTGAAAAATCTGTTAAGTGTGTTTTGCCCATTTTATGACTTTTCTTGCCACAAGTGTTAAGTGAATCTTTGCAGTTGTTAAGTTAGTAACACGATTGTTAAGTGAATCTGGTTTCCCCATTGGCTTTGCTTGTGAGAAAGTTGCTAAAAGGAATCTTGGACACTGCAATCGTTATAAATATCAGTCAGTTGCCAAGCATCTGAATTTCGATCACATGACCATGGAGATGTTGCAACGGTTGCAAGTGTGAAAAATGATTATAAGTCACTTTTTTCAGGCCATTGTAACTTCAAATGGTCACTAAATGAACTGTTGTAAGTTGAGGACTATCTGTACTTCCCTATAACAAAGTGGGCAGAACGATACATTGCTTATATGTAGCAATTTTCATTTTCTTCACTAAATACCAATTCTTCACAATAAATCATATGTATCTACATATATTAACATTTCTTCGTGCATTTCCCCATCTTTAATAGGTATTCCATTCAGGTACACACATTAGCAATAGCACTTAACAATAGCACTTAGACTTATATACCACTTCACAGTGCTTTAGATCACTCTCTAAGTAGTTTACAGAGTCAACATATTGCCCCCAACAATCTCATTTTACTGACCTCGGAAAGATGAAAGGCTGAGTCAACCCTGAGCCGGTCAGGATCGAACTGCTGAACTGCTGGCAGCCAGCAGTCAGTGGAAGTAGCCTGTAGTACTGCATGCTAACCACTGCGCCACCACAGCTATTTTTAATCTCTCTCCAACTCTCCTGACCTTCCACAAGAGCCTAAACTCCCGGGTCTGCCAGCTGGCTTGGGGCTCCAAAAGAGGGGCTTCTTATTGAGGGCAGTTGATAAATTAATATCAAATCCCACCCCATCCCACTTATCCTACTTCCTCTCTCCCCATCTTTTAGCTATTGTATTTTATATTTTTATACTTTTATTTATATAGTTTTATTTTTAATATGATAAACTGCCCACAGTTACCCTGTGGTAAGATGGGTGGCCAATAAATTGGATCCATAAATAAATAAAAATCTATTTGTTTTTAACCATTTATGTGTTACTTGTAGTCATTCGGGCAGCTATACACTGTACACAATTATTAGGCAAGCTGTATTTTGGAGGATTAATTTTATTATTGAACAACTACAGTGCTCTTGGTCAATCCAAAATGTTAATAAACCTCAAATCTGAATATTTAAGAAAGTAAAAGTGAGGTTATGGCTTTCTTAGGAGAATATCTATGTGTGTACAATTATTGGGCAACTATTAATGTGCAGAATTATTATGCAACTAAATGAAAAATAAAAATGTTCTCATTTATTTTCATCTGTTAAAGTGAGAATAATAAACAAACAATTCAAAATTTACAAATAAATATTTCTGACAGAACACCCTTCTAACATCCACAGCAAACATTCCTTATACATCTAGCCTTGAATATGTTAAACAACCAAGGGAACATCACACATAATTGCCATATACGCTGATCAATGTTTAGCATTCAGTTTATTCTCAGAATGAATTATTTCCACATAAATTATCACATTCAGCAACTACTTTTCAACTCCATATCGATATAAAAATTTCCATAGTTTTTACTATTGTTATTGTTGTTCATAGTCACATCTTGCAACCTTTCAATCAGAATTCTGCCAAGTTCCTTCCCAGGAACGCTTAAAATGTTATTGCCCCTGAAAATTTTGTATCCATTTTTAGTCTTTCTTTTTATGTTATAGGGGAAAAGTGATGGTATTCTTCCATTTCCATTCTTCTCATTTCAATCAGTTCCCACGAAATTCTTTATTTCTCTCAAAATCATTATGCATTTTCTTAGCCATTTCATACTCTTTTTGATTATTTTCTTTGCAACTCTTTTTCTCTTTATACACATTATACAATATCTGCGTGTCTTATTTTTTGTATCAATCAGGCTCTTAGATGATAACTAAGTCATACATTACAACACAATTTTTTTGCTCTTTCTTTTATAATTATTCCTGTACCTTCGTTTTCCTGCATGGATTCATCAGTTCGTCTGCACAAGGTCAAAGCAATTTAGCCAGATTTACATCCTTCCTTTTTGTCTTAGTTTCACTGACAACATATCTATTTTCTCTCTTTCGTATCATTTATTAATTCACATTCTTTACCATTTACTTCTTTTGCAGTGTTACACAACAGGATGAGTGAGAGGAGTATATGAGTAGGGGTGAAGCAGACTCAAATCTACTCGTGATTTAGACTGGCCAGGATGGAGTCTCTAAGGAAAGCTTAAACATATCATTTACACATTACTTCTTAAATGAAATCTCAATTCTAAAAGGAAATGACAGTAACTACTATGATATTATTTCAGATGGGAAAAATATATCTTTATCATATATACAATTAACACATCTTCTCAAGATAACTCAAATATATTCCATTCCATATAGGTATTGTTATACAGGTATGAATAAATGATGAATAGGATACAGTATATAAGATGAAAAATGGCAGGGAATAGATTTAAACTGTAGGCTGAAATAATGAGGGATTTATATGGAATAAGATTTTAATATTTCTTTTTTTTTATTATTTTTTTTTAATTTGATTTATATGCCACCCTTCTCCGGAGACTCAGGGCGGCTTACAATGCGTTAAGCAATAGCCTTCATTCTATTGCATATTTTATACAAAGTCAGCTTATTGCCCCCACAAACTGGGTCCTCATTTCACCTACCTTAGAAAGGATGGAAGGCTGAGTCAACCTTGAGCCTTGGAGAGATTTGAACCAGCAGAAATTGCAGGCAGCTGTGTTAATAACAGGGTGCACTAAACCCCTGTACTATCAAGGCTCTTAATAGCTTGAACTGCTGAAGAATTTATAGGATACAGCTGTTTAATATATTGTATTTTACATTTTAAAAAATGTACTAAGTTTATATAGAGAGAACTCT
Organism: Pituophis catenifer annectens; assembly: GCF_029215685.1. Lineage (NCBI taxonomy): Eukaryota > Metazoa > Chordata > Lepidosauria > Squamata > Colubridae > Pituophis > Pituophis catenifer. The sequence goes on from NW_027256881.1 coordinate 105,856,833, forward strand.
GTATTTGTAAGGTGTACAATTAGAGGTTGATATTGGACACAGAGTGCCAGTTTGATTTAATGGTTAAGGCACCACACTAGAAACCAGGAGACTGTGAGTTCTAGTCCTGTTTTAGGCATAAAACCAGTCGCTCTCTCTAAGCCTAATCCACCTGTTGTGGGGAAAATAGGAGGAACAAATATTACATATCTTCACAACCTTGAGTTATTTATAAAAAGTGAGATGAAAATAAATATTTAAAATAAAGTAATATCATTGTATAACATGTAAAGTGAGAGATATAGTCTGATATAGTAGTTTAAACATCAGGCCAGAAACCAGGGGATGTGAATTCTAGTCTTGCCTTGGTTATAAAGCCAGCTGGGTGACCTTGGGCCAGTCCCTATTTCTCAACTCTTGGAAGCAGGAATGGTAGGCTACTTCCCAAATCTTGCCAAAAAACCCCATCAGGGACTAATCCAGGCACTTGCCAGGAGTCAAAAATTGACTGACCCTCACGAACAAAAATAATGTGAAAGAAGCCTTATGATTTTAGCCTAAACACATAAATTATGTGTCCATTAGCAATCAATAAAAATTAACTATTAGAATTAAGACTGCTGCCCAAGTTCCTATTTATTCCTTAATATTTTTTCGTTTTTCCACATAATTCTCTTGATTCAAACACGCCGCGCAATATTCAGCACAGTGTCCTGTGAAACTCTTGCTACTCAGCACTAATTTGTAAATCGGAAATAAAAATTGAAGGAACTGTGATAACAAAAAAGGGGGGGGGGGAATGCGACGTTCCTGTTCTGCTCTAATCCTTATGATTGAAGGTTAATTTATTTTATTATTTTAGAAAAAGACTATTATTCCTGGCCCAAAACGGAAAGTGATCCGAAGAGCCTTACTATTTTTTTTTTAATCCGACGCACACGCAAGATGTCTTGCATCTATTTGAACTCTGAATTCCTCTTAAGGCAACTCTGCCTGGCCGCGTCCCTTTAACAACCATCGGCCGATTTCTCGGACGAAGGAAACCTTTTGAAACGTAGGATGGGAAGAGCCATCTGTATACCGTACGTGTCAGGGTTTGTGTTGGTTTCCCCCGTCCGTGACCGCTTGGTTCCTTAGTCCTGCAAATATGCAGGCTCATCCTGCTTCTCGCGGGTGCCTTAATTGCGTGGGCCAGGAGCCTCGACAGCTGCCAAGCAAGCAAGAAAGTGAACTAAGCCTTATGATTTGATCCTAAACAGATGAATTCTCTCTCAGAGCTTTCCCCCGTCTTCACTTTACAGGTCAATGCGAAGCTGAGTGGGTGGCTGAGTCGGTCCTGCCGCCCGCCGACTTGGTGAAGTCTTTACTGATATTGCTGCTGCTAGTTTACATTTTTGCTCGCTAGACCGTCGCCTCCGAACGGAGAAAAAGAGGCTAACGCATGCGCAGCGGGCACCTTTGACACCGGTGATTCCATCCACCATATCCCTTCTCCTCTTATCTATTATTCCAGCTTGGTCTAAAGGAGGAAAAACAGAAAGTCCTGTCCGGGCTGAGATTCTCATTTGTCGGCTTTGTCTGGGAGATGCAGACGCCTGGAAAGTTTGACTCTGCAATAGGGCAGGGGGACCCAGGGCTGTCTTAACGCATGGGCCTGATGGGCCCCAGGAACATAGAGGCCCCATACTAATCTTTGTATGTTAACCCTTCAATGCACCTTATATCATATAAATACAGCAACATATTTATTACATTGTACTGCATTATTAATACTAACATGCATTAATAGAAATTAACACTTTTTTTCTATAGGTGATGAGATGAGCCCGCCTGTTTTTAATGTTTCAACACCAATTTTGTTGGAAGTGCCAATAAAATAAATAGGTTTAATTTTATCGACATTTTTATTCTGTGAGTAGTTGTCATAGGGGCCCCAGTACACTGCTTGCCCTGGGCCCATAATGCTGTTAAGATGGCCTTGCCCAAGGAGATGGGGCCAATACCAGCGGGATTTGGGGAACAGCGATAATAATAGCACTTAGACTTATATACCGCTTCATAGTGTTTTACAGCTCTCTCTAAGCGGTTTATAGGGTCAGCATCTTGCCCCAATCTGGCTCCTCATTTTACCGACCTCAGAAGGAAGGATGGAAGGCTGAGTCAACCTTGAGCTGGTCAGGACTGAAGGAATTGAACTCCTGACAATCCCAAAGGTGTTTTTTCAGGAGGCAACTGGACTTTCTTGTTTTTTCTTTGAAAACTTTTGGCTTCTCATCCAAGAAGCTTCTTCAGCTCTGACAGGATAGTAGGGAATGGAAAGATTTATATTCTTTACCGACAGCTGGTCATTTTCATCCTTTTAGAGGGTCCTTGAAGCACTTGGAGGTTTATCTGTGTCCTCAGGGTCACCTGAGTAGTACTCCTGGTTCCTGTAGTCTCCAATTTTTTTTCTCTGGAAATCACTTCCTACATGCACACCATTCCAAGGGTGTTCATCCCAAACTGTATAGTTAAAGGTTTATAGAGATTCTCAGTCATCCAGGTCATGGTTGTCCCAGAGATGAACCAAACCTTTGGGACAACCATGACCTGGATGACTGAGAATCTCTACAGACTTCTGGAAATGTAAGCAGAGTTAGCCTGCAATACTGCATTCTAACCACTGCACCATTGTGGGAAGGTGGGAGTTAGGGCGGAACAATGCCAGGGGGCCCACATTTCCATGCAGAGTTAAGCGTAGTCTGCTTTACAGATAATCCTTGACTTATAACCACGATTGAACCCAACATTTCCATTGGTAAGCAAGGCAATTATTAAGTGAATTTTGTCCTATTTTTTGACCTTTCTTGCCACAGTTGTTAAGCAAATTACAGCAGTTGTTAAATGAATCATGCAGTCGTTAAGCAAATCTTGCTTCCCCCATTGAAGCAACATTTGCTTGTTGGAAGCTGGCTGGGAAGGTTAAAAATTATGATCCCATGACCCTGGGACAGTGCAACTGTCATAAATGCATGCCAGTTGCCAAGTGCCTGAGTTTTGATCATATGATCACAGGGATGCCGTAATGGTCGTAAAAAAGTCTACTTGCCTCTTGAAAAAGTATCTTTGGGATATGAAATCTGCTCAATTCAAGGAATGGAAAGACAGAGGATTTTATTGAGTTAGTGACCTAATTATAAAGAATCAACCTGTCACCACCGAATATATATTGCTGCTGGATGAAAACAAGCTCTAATCTGGTTCCTTACAAAGTGGGAATTATTCTTTCTTAATATAGGTCATACAACTTAAGTTCACTGGAAGTATTTGAGAAGCAGTAAACAATAAAGGGCTTACTGGTTAAACAGTAAAGGAATCTTGCTTTACATTTTTTTTTTAAGTTAGTACATGTTTCGGAAGATGATTTAGATTTTGAACTTGATGAAACTCAGTGAAACTTTTGTGATATAATTTCTTTTAAATCCATTTCAACATATTGTGAAGCAATGGTAAGGCAATTCTTCAGGGGCATTATGTAGTGTTAAAATTACATTACATTAATCATAACGTTATTAGACTGTATTGACAAGGTTGTGAATAAATTGACATGCATTTTCAACTTCTGTGGTAATAACAAATTAGGTAAAGCTTTTGATCAAAAGGTTTTCATGTAACAGAGAAAATTGCACACATCTATTTTATAAAAAGAATCATGCAGTACAGTAACATTCATTTTATACAATAGGGGAAAAGTTGCAAAAATAATGAATTCAATCTATTGTTAGTAGCCAGATGTGTAAATGTGCAACTCTGGAGTTTGAAAGCACAGTTGCTATTAGATTAATGATATTGTAAAATGTGGGAAATCCCACTATAAATAATAGTAATATTTGTAATATTTGTAATATTTGGATTTTATTTATTAATTATACTGTATTGATAAAGTGTGTCCTGTCAGAGTGTACTGTTAGGACAGAAACTTGCTATTTTAGACAAACATATTAAATATTGATGTAATCTTATTTTCTTTAGTTATTCTAACTTATTTTCTTTAGTAATGCCCTGTCAAAATATAAGATATAGCTAACTTTTTAATTTTCTATTTAAATTTTGTTTGTATTCAGTTTACATGCTGGATTTCCCCCCCTAGAAAATGTTTTGCAATTCATGACTAGATATTGCACTTGCTTCATAAAATCTATCAAAATAGATTTGTCTATTTTGTCTGTCATAGAGAAAATGTTAAGATCAAACATGTCTTAGTATTTGGATGAAAGACTACCAGAAAATTCAAAGGCTGTAAACTAAGCTGAGAAGTCATAAAATATCACAAAAGCAAAGAACTTTTGTCCTGTTGCCAAGAATATAACATGGACATCCTGAGTAATGACTTCAACTAGAAGAAGTATTTACTTGTTATGAATGGCTTGGCATAAGAATGAGACAAGTAGTGGGAAAGGATGCATATGTTGCCAGGGTAGAAGGGAAAAGATGTAGCTAGTAGAATCTGAATGAAGTAAGAGCGGGATGCTAACATTTTGTGGACTACCCTGCCCTTTGCCTGGTATTTTAAGAATCTCAGCCCCCCCAAAAAATAAAAATAAAGCTAGTACCTATTTGTGTAAGGGGTTCAGGAGTTTTAGGAGGTAAAATGGCTACCATAAACACTTGAAAATTTAAAGTATCCATTTGCCATTTAAAACACCCATTCAAACACAAAACATGGGCCACATTTTTGTTTCTATTCCTTTGGAAGAGTGCAAAATAGATGTCATATTTTTGCATCCCTGAAATAAAGCATATTTATTTCCTTCCTCCACCACTACCCCACAAAGATAAGGATAAGGAAGATATTACATAATTAGAAACTACAGAAGGGAACTGTATTTTCTTCCTTTCAGTGCTTCCAAAAATGTAAAAAACTGCAACACTGGTTTTACTGAATGATGAAGTTGAACAAATGTTGGTCTGGGATGTTCAACACATAAAGTCTAATATTTTTGCACAGGAAGAAATAAATGTCAATCCCACCCCGCCAACCAAGAAAGACATATAGTGATTCTTCCAAGCTGAGGCTTTTTAAAATTGTTTTACATCTATAGATAGAATCTTGCCAAACTGAAACATTCTACTTTCTATGTCAATGATATACTCTGAGAACTATGAGGGAGGGACTTTCTTCACCCTCTTTCTCTCACACAAACTATCTTAACTGAGCCTCTTCTTCCTCTTGAATGTGCCTCTCTCTCCTGAGAATCCAGTCCACAACATTCCATCACAATAACAGACAGCAAGACTTGCAAATCTATATTCCATTAGTTTCAGATGTAGCATCTGCTATGTGCCCATGGAAATGTGATTATTATCCAGGAAGCTCTGCATGCAACCAGGGATACTGTTCACAGATAATCAGATATGAGGCCTTGTTTCTGGGATTGGGATCAAGGATAGCTGCTATTGTACTGTCATGCTGCAGAACTCCATCCTTGCTTGAGCTGCTAAACTATCTAGAATGATGTTGGATTTCCTAGGGTTTATGGTAGAGAGGAGGGGTCAGAGATAGCTCTTGAATTCATGGCTACCATGACAAGCACAGGCTTACCCTAGGTCATAATGCATTCAACTCAAATGTTAGTTTGATCTATTTTTTTTTGTCTTGGAAGAGATAAACTGTCATCTGAGAATGGAAGATATTAATATGATCAAACCAATCCCTGGTTTCCATGGTGTTGAAAGGTGCTATTCAGTTGATTTATCCCAGACATGTGATTGAGCTGTTTGATTTCCAAAAGGCACTTGAGCATTTCCCAGGGTTTTGGTGTGCAGGTCTGTCAAGGCTCTAGTAGACTCCTGGAGTATGGAAGATTGACAGGGTTGCACCAGAGAGCCTCTCCCTGAATGTTGATCTGGGGAGACTCATTGGTATACTGAAGAATTATGGGAGATGAAGAGATACCTCTTGAGTTCATGGCTTGGAGTGCTTGGAGTGACACTGGTGTTGTATTCATCCTGGCGGGCTCCTCATGAGAAGTTCAGATTAGAGATAACACAAGGACAGGTGTTTCTCGGGATGAGAGAGCCCAGAGCTGACTCCGTCACCCTCTTTTATTATACAAGGGTATAGGGCGTATCAGAAGGCATGATTACAGCTATACATTCTCATATTACATCTGTGATACAAAGGATTTTCTCCATATCTGGACATAACTTTCACATCCTACCATATTACAGTAAATCACGTGAATTCTAGGAAAGCGATACCTAATGTAAAAACAAAACTTATCATATTTGCTGCTAGCCGGGAGGCCCATCTTGAGGTATCAGATTACCTCAAGCCTCAGGAATGTTCTACAAGGAGATGTCTCTGCTAATGCAGGCACAGCCTATGTTATGAACAAAGAGAGAACGAATAGGGCCCTTCAGAGAGTATCCATATCAACCCGCTTTTCATAGTCAGATTATTTCGGTGCTAAAGTCCATACACGTGTCCAACCAGCTAAACTGGTCTATACATGTACTATGGCCACCGCATTCCCACACACTGGCAAGTAGCAAAGAGCAAATATGACCAAACTTGAGTACAAGTTTGGAGTTAAGCCTCTGTGGTGGCAGTAATAGCTTTGAGGTGTCAATACTTCTCTGGGCTTATCACATCCAGATTGTCATCCAGCAAACTAAGTCAAATCTTTGTTTGGGAAAGTTGGGGTAGAAGCTCAGTTACGAGTCCACAGTGCTGTATTTGCAAGGCATCTGGAGGATAAAATTATTTACAGTTGTCCAGAGTTGGATGGGGGTTCAGAAAATCCTTGTGAGATTAACTGGGAGCAGTTTGAATCTATTGAGCCATGGTGGTGCAGTGGTTAGAGCGCAGTACTGCAGGTTACTTCTGCTGCCTGCCAGCTGCCTGCAATTTGGCAGTTCAAATCTCACCAGGCTTAAGGTGACTCAGCCTTCCGAGGTGGGTAAAATGAGGACCCAAATTATTGGGGGCACTATGCTGACTCTGTAAACCACTTAGAGAGAACTGTTGTTGTTGTTGTTAGTCGCAAAGTTGTGTCTGACCCATCACGACCCCATGGACAACGTTCCTCCAGGCCTTCCTATCCTCTACCATCCCCCAGAGTCCATTTAAACTCACACCGACTGCTTCAGTGACTCCATCCAGCCACCTCGTTCTCTGTCATCCGCTTCTTCTTTTGCTCTCAATCCTTCCCAGCATTAGGCTCTTCTCCACTGAGACCTTCCTTCTCATTAGGTGGCCAAAGTATTTGAGTTTCATCTTCAGGATCTGACCTTCTAAAGAGCAGTCAGGGTTGATCTAGGACTGACCGGTTTTATAAAAAAAAAAAAAAAAAAAAGGTTTGATTGCCTTACAGTCCAAGGGACTCGCAGGAGTCTTCTCCAGCACCATAGTTCAAAGGCCTCAATTTTTTGGTGCTCAGTCTTCCTTATGGTCCAACTTTCACAGCCATACATTGCAACTGGGAAAACCATAGCCTTGACTATATGCACTTTTTTTTGGCAGGGTGATGTCCCTGCTTTTTGGTATGCTGTCTAGATTTGCCTTAGCTTTCCTCCCCAGTAGCAAGCGTCTTTTAATTTATTGGCTGTAGTCCCCATCTGCCACAAAATCTGTCACTAACTCCATTTCTTTTCCATCTATTTTCCAGGAATTGAGAGGGCTGGATGCCATGATCTTAGTTTTCTTAATGTTGAGTTTCAAGCAACTTTTGCAACTCTCCTCCTTCACCCGCATCAAGAGGCTCTTTAGTTCCTCTTCACTTTCTGTCATTAGAATGGTATAATCTGCATTCTGAGGTTGTTGATATTTCTCCTGGCAATCTTAATTCCAATTTGTGATTCATCTAGCCCTGCCTTTCTCATGATGTGCTCTTAGGGGTGGGCTGCTGGGGGTTCGCAGGGGTTCAGGAGAACCTGTAGCTAAGATTCTGTGCAGTTTGGAGAACCCCCAAATTGCACTCCTGGCTGGCCCTGCCCACCCTGACCTGCCCCTCCCAGGAGTCCCCATGCGGCCTGTTTTGGATGCAGGTAAGTGCAGGGCATGCGCAGAGGCTCAGGAAAGGTGAAAAATGGGCCTACTGGAAGTTTGGGAAGGCCAGAAACGGGCCCGTTTCTGGCCTTCAGAGGGCCTTCGGAGCCTGGGGAGGCCGCTTTCGTCCTCCCGGAGGCTCAAAAAAAGCCTCCTGAGCCCGGGGAGGGCAAAAACGCCCCCCCTCCCATGTTGCAGGAGGCCGACTAGGCCATGCCCACCATGGCTGTGCCCACCCAGCAACCGGGCAGAGAACCCCTTGCTAAAAATTTTGAAGCCCACCCTTGTGTGCTCTGCATATAAGTTAAATAGGCAGGGCGACAGTATACAACCTTGCCAAACTCCTTTCTCAATTTTGAACATTCGGTGGTTCTGTATCCAGTTCTCACTGTTGCTATTTGACTCGCATATAGGTTTCTCAAGAGACAAATAAGATGGTCTGGTACTCCCATCTCTTTAAGAACTAGAGAGGGCTGTAAAGCACTGTAAAGCAGTATATAAATTTAAGTGCTATTGCTATTGCTGTTAGTCCTGAGGAAATAGACACAAGGCTATCTGGGACTTTAGTTGTACCACCTATGGATTGCATCTCTGTTTTTTTCTGGTTGGTAAATTACAGTGATATTGGGGGGAAAATTCCAAAACAGAGGCAGAGATTAGTGACACAAATAAACATTTATAAGATGGTAATACAAAACATTTGTGAATGAAATATAGGTAATGGAAATGTTTGGGTTCTTGAAAATAATGAAAATCTCAGCAGGTAACATACTGGGTGCCCTTGGCTAATCCTAAACAGCTCAGATGAGGTTAAAACTTAGATCTGAGAGTGAGGAAAAAACAGGGCTGAAAGATAGAGAAGTTAAAAAATGAGTAGATGGCAAAGGTGAAGCAATTCTGCATGCCTATAAAAAAACAAAACAAAACCCAGTGTCAGCGCCGGTGTGCTGTCGGGCATGGACACCCAGTAACACTAATATATTCATGTAGTCATCAGTTTGACTTGAGGGAGGTTGATTTTTTTTTTAATGGAGCAAACCTTCCATTTTAGGATTAAGTTTAATGTAGCAATCACATTGGTTGGATATTTGATATTGAAAGAAAAGGAAATGAATTATTCAGGTGCCATCATTTAGAATAAAGAATATTCTAAATAAAGAATATAAAAAAAGAATATTTAGAATAGAGAATATTTAGAATAAAGAAATATGTTAAAGCGATAGAGCACCTAAAGTCCAATTTCACTGATAAGCAAAAAGGGCCCAGTGGGCTAATTTATCATTTCCGCAAGCGGAACTTGTCTGCCGCGGAACTGAGCGGCTAGCAAGGGTGAGCCGCCGGACGAAGAGAGGAAGAGCACAGAACAGGGAGCGAGGTCGCCGCTCGTATGGGTGCTGCTGTTTTTGCAGACTCCTTCCTGCTGCTAAAGCTGTTCCTGTTCCTGTTCCTGGAAGGTGGGGGTAGAAGAAAGAAGAAGAAGAAGAAGAGCGGGAGGAAGAAAAGAAGGGTTTGCCCTGGCTACCGGCAAGCAAGAAAGGAAAAGCGTTCCCATCTTGACCCCTCTACATGGCAGGGAATTTCTGGCAGAGTTCGCATTAGTGAGTTGTCCTTGCAGTCTGAAGGCTCTGGGGAGAAGGGAGGGAAGGAAGGAAAAGACGGTGCGGAATGCAGGCGCGCGGGGCTGGGCAGTTGCGGCGAGTGTAAGAGGTTTTCTCAGTGTTTTCTCTGTAGGAAGGTGTATTTGGGACGCGGTTCAGTGTAGTGGGATGTTGCTGTATGTCTGGGAGAGAGATGCCTGTGCAGATTGAGCTTGCTATCTATCTATCTATCTATCTATCTATCTATCTATCTATCTATCTATCTATCTAGTGTTAGAAATAACTCATGTTCTAAGCATAATGCATACACACACACACACACACATATGCATGCAACTTATATACATATGCATACATATATATGTGTGTGTGTGTGTGTGTGTGTGTGTGTATATATATATATATATATATATATATACACACATACATACATACATACATAGACATAGACACACACACACATATACATATATGTATATATGTATTATGTTTAGAACATGGGTTATTTCTAACAAGACAACATTTATCTTTTTTATCGATTCTAAAAAAAAAAAAAAAAACTGGACGTGTGTGACCATGTGTGTATAAAGAAAAGCTGAGGGTTTCTTTCCAGCTTGAACATACTTTATTTACATTGAACGTTCTGTGATACTTACAAAGCAACAGGTCCTTATAAGTGCAAGTACTTTGACAAAGTAAAAATACATACTGCGAGCTGCATTAGTATAGGTTTCCTGTAGAACCTCGACTCCCCATCTCAAGGGTTTTGTGTTACTAGAAATAATGATTTCCTCTTCATTGTAGCAGTGTGCTTCTATACACTTCCCTGCTTTTATATACTATCTTTAACTTTTTTTTTGTTCTTATTAGAACTTTTGTACAAAATGAAGATTTACTTGTTAAACTCATATGGAAGCAGATAAAATGAAAAACAAGTATTCTGATAACATTGGGTTTATCATGAGGAAAGTGCTGGCATGTGTATGCTTCTTTCCAAAATAGTTTACCCTTATTTAAATACTTTCGCACAAATGAATATTGTTAAGGTGATTAAATTGTAATATTGTACTATGAAAGTGAAGAATGTCATGAATGGCATACAGTAATCACATTGAATAACATGATTATAGTTCAGATATTTTTGATGCAATGTAACATAATATGGAATCCTATCATGGGGCAAAATCTTCAGTGGTATCTGCTATAACAGTAAGAGTCTCCTTTTTTTGCTGCTTTAGTATAATTTGCAACCACTATTTCTAAAGAAACCAAGATTCATAGAGAATATCTGAAAGTGTTCTATCTAAATATAACTTAAACATGTGTTTTAAATGCTAGCTTTTTAATCAGAAACCAGACTTTTCTGTACTAGGAAGATAAATGTACCTAGGATGAATAATACCTAAAAAATATACAGCCATATAACTCGAAATCATAGTATTACAGAAATATTATTTGTAAAAGAGTTAGGGATAGAAAGTGGGGTTTATACAATATTTGTATGCAATTTGTCTGTGGTCAAGAAATATGAAATATAAACAAAATAAATTAGAGCATTTAGAACTATCTAAAATTCCTGAGGCAACTTAAAATAATTATTGTTATGTATTAGTCTTATATACTGCCTTTACTTCAAGAGGTCAAGACAATTTATACAAGGTTCTCCTTTCATTTTATCTCCGCAACAACTATCCTAGACTGTTGTGAGTGAATGAGTGTGCGCATGTATGCAAGTAGTTCAAAGTCATCCTGTGCTTGAGCGGTAGACCTGAACTCTATTTGGACATCTATTACATCACTCTAGTTTTCACATAATAGATTTACATACAATAACAAATTATTAGAAAAGGGCAAAAATTATTGGAACAAATTCACTATTGGCAAGGGATTGATTATGATCTTTGGATTATAGAAGGCCTCATATAGAATATTTTTAGTTTGAAATGATTGCCAAAGTCTGATGGTAGTTTCTTATTTGCCAGAATTTTTTTGCTGGCCTGTTATAGAGTTCTCAAATTCTGGTGGCAGTGAACATTGAGGAAATATAAGCAGCATTGGAAGAAAAAAACTAATTCTGAATACTTTTGACAGAATATTCAGGAGAATATGTATCTTTGACATCAGGCCATATATTAAAGGATAAAAAGTGTGTTTTTCCCCCCTGCGTTTACAATAGATCCCATCTATTGTATCCATCAAATATCTAAAAGTGGTATCTCCTTTCTTTCTCTGTAGCTTACAATGGATTTTGGATAAACAAGATCTGCTGAAGGAACGCCAAAAAGACTTAAAATTTTTAACAGAAGAAGAATATTGGAAACTACAGATATTTTTTACAAATGGTAAAAAAATGTCAATGAATCATTGATATATTCTGTTTGTGAGTATGTGAGAGAGAGGGGATGGATGAGTGAGATTGTCCTTATTTTTTTAAATACAATGATTTCACATTGATTTTTTAGAAGAAGCACACTTTGCCAGGCCCTTGAACATATTCCCAGTAGAGTACTTGGTTTAAATATAACATTGAGCATAATGTAACATTACGATTCTAAACCATATGTGATCCCATTCATTTATAGGCCTTTCCCCTTTTTTGTTGTGGAGAAAGTTTTAATTTGCTTGAAATGGTATTAGGCCTAACTTTTATTCTAAGATTTTGGTATTCTTTCTCAAAATGATGGGAAACCAAAATGGCAATTGAGGAGGTTTTTGGAAAAGCAAAATAAATTTCTAAAATGATGACTAATTTCAGTAATTATTTTGTATTGAAACTCAAGATTGTCATTACTTTCCAGTCAGAGCCAATAGTGGAAAAGATTGATAAATACAATTTAAGCCTGCATTTTAATACAGTATTTGGGTGTCATTGAAACTTTATTCTATGTAAATATAAGATTCATGTGCAGGGAAGGTTTGGCTTTAATTTGTTTTATAAGAGAGGAAATAATGCTTAAATATTTAAAATCATTAAAATGTTAGAATATATTTTGGCTCATTCTATCAGCTGAAGTAGAATTTCATATTTATAAATCAAAGTACTAAAATTTTCTAAAACTTGCTAATAAAGGATTTGTTAAGTGCATAATTAAAGCTCAAAGAAGCTGCAAATCTGTCTTCTTAATGTAGAGCTACTGAAAAATCTTGCATTCATCAAGCAATGCATGTACAAACTGTATGTACACCTTATTTCCTTACAGGGAGTATGGCAGTAATATTTTAGAATATGCATAAATATTCACAATTGGACTTTTCATAATGTGTCTGACTAGTCAAAGTTACTTGTTACAGTCAGAATCAGTATCCTCTGTGTTGGAGCTGGCAAGGTGAGATGGGGGAAATTAATAGTTGCTTTGTTAAAATTAAGAAATAGTTATTTTGTATTTAAAATGGTTCATATTTGTAGAATCTTGGAAATTATTAAAAATATAAGCAATGAAGGAGTACTGATACATGGACAATGCTATTAGAATTCTGTTGCCCAAGCATTCTATTGGATTTCTGAATATCCTGTAATTTAAATAAAATTCCTGCCTCCACTGATCATTTCAGATTATCCCAGTTAAAAAAATTATTTAGCTAACCACCTTGTGTACAAAGGACTTGCTTGGCTGTCAACCTTTAAAATGAGCATTGATGTGTGAATTATCTTGGAAATGGCAGGGATATGATAAAACATTGCCATGTTCAAATTATGAACGGATGGAGGGTTTCTGGAAAAATACCAAGTAACCGTCTTATGTTTTGTTTTGTCATTCTCTGCCTCTACCTCTGCTTGGTATTTTGGATAGATGCTTCCAACATGCTTGGAACATATCCTTTGCTTGGAAAGCCAAATGAGCTACCTGTACAGCTGACACCATGGTGGCTTTCTAGCCAACTGGCAGATAGAGCTTGTGTGGAGCAGCTGATAGTTTTTTTTTCTGATCTACCTTCCCTCGGCACCTTATTCCCTTTCCATAGATGAAATATGTCAAGCTTCAAGCACCTGCTGCCTTTGCCAATTCCATAACTGTGTTGATACTGGCAGCTTAAGTCATTGGACCAATATCTCTTTTGCAAAGTATTTAGATGCTGTATATGATAACTGATAACAGAGAGCTTTGCATTTCACACAGAGTGAAGTTCCTAAGTTTCTGGATAAGAGTGAGTTGAGAATTGCATGAAGTTGCAGATAATAGACTAAATTATTTTTTCCCACGTGTAGATTACACCTCAGTATGCCTTGCATCTGTATTGTCATTTTTGGAGAAGTTGAATAATGCATCAGAATTACAAGGGCTGGAAATATCATCTGCCTGAATTTAAACAAACTCAGTTTAGTAGCCAATCATAGAAAAATGCTGGCATCGTTCAGTTCCATAGCTTACTATATATATTTTAGGAATCAGATTTAATAATCCCAACTGTGCAATCTCCTTTGAATTATTCTTTGCATCAGAAATATCAAGCAGTGATTTAATGTTAGTTTTTTTAACTATAGTTTCAATGCTTTATGGTATTATCTATTGTGTCACAGTCTCAGTTTGCAATCTTCACCTATAAAATAAAATATAAAATATATTATTTCATCTTTGGGGGATCCTATGAATGGGCTTTCAGTACCAAAAGTATAGGAATATAATGTAACAATGTTACAAAAAAGATTTGCAACTCTGTGGGATTCAGTTTCAGTAATAGTTGCAGAATACAAAACTGAACTACGAAGATTTAACTCATTTTTAAATTTTTTATTTTAAGTTATTCAGGCATTAGGTGAACATTTGAAGCTAAGACAACAAGTTATTGCCACTGCTACTGTCTATTTCAAGAGGTTCTATGCCAGGTAAGATCATGAGCTCAATATGGTCTCATTTTTCCTATATAAATCTTTTCGGATTATAAAGTCTCTTTTTAAAAGTGGTATGATTAGTAATTTTCCCTTTTCTTCTGTTTAAAATTATGTGTTATATAACACTTAGGTATTCCCTAAAAAGTATTGATCCAGTGCTAATGGCTCCCACATGTGTATTTTTGGCATCCAAAGTAGAGGTAAGTAGGCATTTTAGCAGGTGATTTGCTGACTTTTATTTTTCCATGTTCTTTTGAAATAAATAGAAAGCCAATTAGTAGTCAATTAGTAATTCATTAGTAGTACAATGAATTAACATAATGAATGAGTAAATTAGTTTTTCTTCTCTTGGTCTTAATAAGCACATTATCAAATTTAGCAACTGCAATCCTTTCCAGCAGTTTTGTTATTGGACAAAGTGAAATGGTCACTAAGTGAACATGTAACTGACACACAGACACACACACATTTTAGAGTTTTCCCTCCCTACTTTTTCCTTCCTCGCAGGGGGGAGAGATTGCTTAAACAAGCTATCACTTCCTGAGATATTTTTCTTCACAGTACAGCATGTCCCTTAAAATTCTAACTGCAAGTTAACAATCTCAGCTCTCTGACCTTAATTCACACTGAAGGCTTTTGTTGTCGGGGCTTGAAATTTCGTAGTCAGTCCATGCATTGGTTGGAAATGAATTTTTATTACTGTTTATTACCATTGTATTTGTGAATGGTCACCAACCAGGATAGTTGCTAAATGAGTGGCTGTAATTAGCACATTTAATATCCTTTTTCTGATAGGATTTTTCTGTTAGGCCTTTTCCTGTTCCAGCCTCGAGAGCATACAACCCTTGCAAGACCAAGTGGCTCTGGGTTTGGGGTTTGTTGGCTCAGGGAGAATTGCCACCTTTGGTCTTGGATGGGGTAGCACTACCCCAAACAGACGCTGTGCACAATCTAGGGTTTTTCCTGGACTCATTAGTCCTGATGGGAGAGCAGGTGGCAGTCATGGCCAGGAGGGCCTTTGTGCAACTACGGGTTATGGACCAGTTACTCCCTTTCCTGGGCCAACAGTCCCTACTCACAGTCACTTATGCCCTTGTCACTTCCTGTCTTGAGTATTGCTGCCCTTGAAGAGCATCCGGAAGCTCCAGTTGGTGCAAAATGCAGCGGTTCAAGGTGCTGTTGTCACCTTTAAAGCCTTAATGGCTTGGGACCAGGTTATCTGGCCATATCTACCCGACCCATCAGAGCGGGGAGGCAGGGAATGTTGCAGGTCCCATCCCCGAAGGAGATATACCTGGTGGGACCCAGAAGAAGGGCCTTCTCTGTGGTGGCTCCCTCTCTCTCTGGAAAATCATTCCCCCAGAGATTAGAATGGCCCCCACTCTAATACTCTTCCGGAAGGCGCTGAAGACCTGATTCTGCCAGTGGGCCTGGGGAACCCAGAGCGGGATGGAGCCCATTAAGTGGCTTATGTGATCTGCTGTCGCCGGGGCGGATGTGGTGGTGTAATTTTGTTATATTGTACTATATTAATTTATTTGATTCTTTTTGTTAGTTTTTTATTGTTTTAAATGTGGTCTTATATTCTGTAAACCGCTTTGAGTCGCCATGAGCAAATAGGCGACAATTTAAATTCAATAAATAAATAAAATTTTGTTAGTCATATCAACCAGTTGACTCTTGATTGGTTGGGCTTTCAATGCTTGCTTTGCAGGTTGTTTTCCTACCTTTTGGCTATGGGGGATTAACATCAAAGTGACTTTCTACCAATAGTATACCAGCCAATGGAAATTGATGAAAGGAAAGAAAATAGCTTTCTTTTCACACAGACAAAAATTTGGTTATTGTAATATAATCCTTAATCTGCAAAATACCGTGATTTTGACTAAACAAGAAAGATTGGCAGAAAGCCAGAGATGGTTTACATCAGCTCACATGAAGTATTGTGGAATTGGGCATAGTGAGGCTTGGATGATTCTACAAGGCTGCCAATTAGAACAAAATGTGCCCTTGCTTTCTTTTTTTCCCCACAGATCAAGAACACCCCCCTGTAATCTCACATAGTAACCAAAGTTTGACATTTTGTTAGCGGGTGCTTCTGGAATTGTGTACTTTCCACCATTATTTTATTTTTGATGTTCTAGGAATTTGGAGTGGTTTCAAATACAAGATTGATATCTGCTGCTACTTCTGTATGTAAGTGGAACTTTTTGTAAAGCTGTCATCTTTTAAAGGAATTTTAAAATCAAATATTGCTTATAGTTATCGTATTCAGACATATGGAGTGGCACATATGTATGTGTGTACAGGAAAAACTAAAAAACTTTTAAGCTCTGTCTTATTGTATTGCACAATACAATATGAGCAAATGTGATACAATAAAATACAATACTATTGGATAGTATTTTATTGGTGAGAGCCATTTGGTGTGGCTAAAGGCATCAGGCTCGAAACCAGGAGACCGTAAGTTTATAAAACCAGCTGCATGACCGTGAACCAGTCCCTTTCAGCCCTAGGAATGAGGCAGTGGCAAACAATTTTTGAAAAACCTTGCCAAAAAAACTGCAGGGATTTGCCCAAGCAGTTTCCAAGAACTAGACATGATTGAATAGAAGAAAAAAGATTGTATTGGTACAGTATTTAATTTTTCTAAATGAATGAATGCTTCTTTTCCATTTGATAATATTTGAAACTTGCACAAACTGATAAATATTGTGTAAACTGATTCTAATATATATTCCAAAATATTAAAACAGAAATATTTGCTTTGTCTCTATTTTGTATTGTAAAATGTTGCTATCGGATATAAAAAATACGTATGCTTAATAGTTAACTCTTGTTCTCTTGTGCTTTCAAACTTAAATACCTGCATTCAGCATCTAGTATTTTAATAAAATTAAGGTGTAGAGAGAGGTCAGTATGCTAAATTAATTTTAATTGCTTTTATTTTAAAAAACATTCTTGACTTTTTCTTTGTTGCAGTGAAAACTAGGTTTTCGTATGCCTTTCCAAAAGAATTTCCTTATAGGATGAACCATGTAAGTATACTCTTAAAAACACATTTCTTGCCTTAGCACTTTTCTCTGCAAATGATTTTGGAAAGACTTTTACTATATGTGGAAGAGTGGGAATGTTGAGAACATATCAAAGCATTATTTCCAGACAATGACAGGAAGTTTGTGCTTTGCTATACTCCCAGCTGTTTTAAATTGTTTAAAAAAGTAGAAAATTGAAGTTTAAAAAAAGGGTCTTGCCATTGTGTCATCAGCTGTGGCTGAGAGACTCTAGTAGTGAGCCTTGGAGAAGACTAAACTAGATTACTATCCGCTAACATGCTCTACGTGGGGCTGGCCTTGAAGAGCATTCGGAAATTTCGAGCATTCGAAAATGGTGCAAAATGCAGCTGAATGGCAATAAATGGTGTCGGCTGCATGGCACATGTAATACCACTACTCCATGAGCTGTACTGGCTGCTGGTGTGCTTACAGGTGCAATTCAAGGTGCTGGTTGTCCGCTTTAAAGCCCTATATAGCTTGCAGCTGGGTTATCTGAGAGACTGTCTTTTTCCAAGAGTTTCTACCCATTCAGTCTGATCCCACAGACAAGCTGCAGATTCCATCAGCCAAAAAGTGTTGACTGACGGGAACAAAAAGACGGACTTTATCTGCTGTGGAATATTCTCCCCTCAGAGATTAGAATGGTCCCAATCCTGTTAGGTTTTTGCAAAAGTTGAAAAACTTGCTATGTACCCAGGCTCAGAATGTGTTAAGAGCCCCATTACTTGGCTTTACTAATAGTTGATTAATCTTCATGGCTGCTGTTTATATTATTTATTTTGCGGATTTTTTTTAATGGTTTTTTTAATTGTTTTATAATTTTATAATTGTAAGCAATCTAGAGTCAGTTGGTTGAGTTGGTGGCTATAGAAACTGAATGAATGAATTTGATTGCAAAAAAGAAAAAAAATATATGATAAATCTGTTGACCTCTGTAAAAGAGGTATTTGCTGGAGTAAAAAATATATTTTCAAAAAGGAGTTTCCTTTGTTGAAATGGAAATATCAAATGTTATTGCTGCTGACAAAAAAAAGTCTGTCTGTTTTTGTTCCCATGGTTTTCCAAGTTTAGAATTTTAATAGTTTAGATCCAGCTGATATAGCACAGGATAATCTATGATGCACGTTATTTAAGTTTTGTCCATGTAATTCATACATTTTTTATTCTATACAGATATTAGAATGTGAATTTTATCTGTTAGAGTTAATGGTAAGTTCATTTACTTTGTACATTCTGTTCGATCTCTTGCACAGGTGGTCCTTGAATTATATCCATTCATTCAGTGACTGTTCAAATTTATGGTGGCACTGAAAATATGGACATATGATGGGTTCCTTGAGGTTCTGGCGACCACAGCACATTCCCCCCCCCCAACATCACATTACTTAGGTATCCAGGCACTTAGATACCTTGCGTGTCATTGTAACATCACAGAGAGTTGGGGTCATGTGATCACCATTTGCGACTTTCCCTACTGGCTACTCCAAGCAAAGTTTATGAGGAAGCCAGCAGGGAAAATTGCAAGTTGCTTTGGTAAGTCATTCCCGCTTTTTCTCCCATCCTCAGCACACCCCTACCCATGTGGAGCCTCCCCCAAATTGTGCACGGCCTGTGCAGGTCTTCCCTGGCTCCCGCAATCCACACATGGACTGCTGTGGCCCTTCTAGGTCTTACTGTGTTTTCCTCCCATCCCCCCTTGGTACCCCCATGCTTCTTACCTGGGATTCCTGCCTCTTCCTATTAATGATTGGGGAATTTTGGGGTTACAATGGCAACTGGGACTGCCTGGGATTGTCATCACTGAACAGGGTAGTCATGTGATGTTGCACTTTACCAACTGCATCGCTTTGTGGTGGCAATCCCGGTCTCTATTGCTGTTGTAACACAAATAGTACAAACAGAATTCCTCTGCATAATTATATGTTGATCATATCTGGAATATTCTATCATCTCCTGAAATGTTGCTACTTTCCACATGTGTCTATACTGGGAAGAAAGAATGTTGAGAGTAATGGGATAGGTCTGGGAGAATAATCTTAGAGAAAGGATGAAGAGCTATAGATTGAGAAAGTTGTGTACTATTTCCTATTTTTTATGTGAACCCCATACATGAAGTTAAAAAGGAACTGATGCAAGGTTTTTGAGAAGAGAAGTAGTTTATAGTTCTAAGATTGAATGAGAAAAAAGTGGCCAGTGTATCAACTGAAATAGGTGGCTTGAGGGCCTATAGGCATAAAGATTTGTTTATGAGAAAGTGTCTACAAAGGATACTCTACCCTGAGAGGGATTTTGGAGTCCTAGCGGACTATCACTTAAATATGAGCCAGCAGTATACTGCAGCTGCAAAAAAGCCAACGCAGTCCTAGGCTGCATTAACAGAAGGATAGAGTTAAGATCACATGAAGTGTTAGTACCCCTTTATAATGCTTTGATTAAACTATATTTGGAATATTTCATCCAGTTTTGGTTGCCACAATATGAAAGAGATGTTGAGACTCTAGAAAGAGTGCAGAGAAGAGCAACAAAGATGATTAGGGGATTAGAAGGTAAAACATATGAAGAACGGCTGCTGGAATTAGTTATGGCTAGTATAATGAAAAGAAGGCAGTGTCCCAATATCTAAGGAACTACCAGAAAAAAGAGGGGGGGTCAATCTATTCTCCAAAGCACTTAAAGGCAGGGGAAGAAATAATGGGTGGAAACTAATCAGAGAAGCAACCTAGAACTAAGGAGAAATTTCCTGACAGAAGAAATTAATCAGTGGAATAACTTGCCTCCAGAAGTTATATATGGGTGCTCCAAAACTGGAGGTGTTTAAGAAGAGATTGGACAACCATTTGTCTAAAACGGCATAGGGTTTCCTGCTTGAGCAGGGAGTTGGACTAGAAGTTCCTTCCAACTCTTATTTTGTTAATGTTACTCAAGCCAAACTTTATATTTACAAAATAAGTGAAACCACTAAAGGTTGATACTGTTTTCCCCCACTCAGATTCTTTTTATATATTAATAGGATCCCCACAAAGCTTCTTGTATATTGTTATTCTGTAATAGAGCGTACTGTGCCAGTGTTTATTTCCAATGAGGGTGTTGTTGGCAAATCGGGTTTCTGTGTGCTGCAAATGTGTCAGCATTTGTGTCTCAGAGGGAGATAGAATTTGGTAAACTGCCAGTCAGTCTAGAGAGGAATTATTTCTGTGAAGCCAACTACTGTCTTTGTAATAGTTGGCACAATAAACATCAAGAGAAGTACTTAACACGTTGAGCATTGTGAATGATGATGATCCTTTTAACATTTTTCTTAAATGCAATCTCCCTAGGACTGCTGTTTGATAGTCTATCATCCCTATAGACCTCTACTTCAGTACGTACAAGATATGGGCCAAGAAGACATGCTACTGCCTCTTGCTTGGTAATGAAGACAGACTATTTAAAAAACCCTTTAGCCTAAATAGAAAACCTATGAAAATTATTGACCTGAATAAAATTGTCGCCTAGGGAATCTGCTTAATCCACTTTGGAAAATGCATGAAACCATAAAGTTGTTTAATTTATTGATTTAAAAGGGGTGGCGATGAGGGGTTTGACCGAAATATCATTTTTTTATGAATGAAGATAATCCAGCAGATCTTCTACTATCCATTCTTATAGTCTGAACACATTATAACTGAAAAGCTCATGGTGAAGCTTGCCTTACTGCATGAAAGATGAATACACCTAATATCTTTCTGCAGAGTTCTGTTATTTGGGGGAAAGTATGCCAATGCTCCATATAGAAAAAGACGTAGACATTAAATATATTGAAATATGTCCTCCTGCTCAGATTGTACCCGTTACATCAGATACTGTATTTAAAGGAAAAGTAAGCTCATGTCACGGTTTCATATTGTTTTGACTCCATCGTGTGGAGTCATGAATGACAACTTGCTGATCTGTTGCTTTTGTCTGTGCAGGAGGATAGTGAATGACACATACAGAACTGATCTTTGTCTGCTGTACCCTCCTTTCATGATAGCTCTAGGTATGTAACACGTTGTGTACAGTATCACTATTTGAATGGAATGATTCAAGATAGTTGCATCCATGGCCATTTTCATAGAAATTTTGTGTTATTAATGAAAGCCTCAACTATTTCATTTTTCAGTTTATAACTGAACTTTGTCCAGATATACAATAAAGTAATGGTAAACCGAGAAACTATTCTTCAACTATACATCTTAAGTGAGCATTAATAATTATATTAATAATTATATAATGGTATAATTGAAAATCCAGTTTGGAGAGGGAGACAGTAGCACACAGAACATGTTCTGACTGTGTTTTTCATTTAATAATGTAAAAACACTTCTACCACAAATTTTGTGTCTTAATTTTACCTTTCAACCATATGCTTTCTTTACAGCTTGCCTACATGTGGCTTGTGTTGTCCAGCAAAAGGATGCTAGACAGTGGTTTGCTGAACTCTCTGTTGATATGGAGAAGGTAGTTATATTTTATTTAATAATTACAGATTTACTGAAAGTAACTTGTCTGAATTGGTACATTATTATGCTATTGAACAAAATGGGTAAGATGAAAGCTTCTTATTGGCCCAGCATCCCTTGGTGAAAAATTGAAAAACATATAAAGAATTTAAAAAGATAAAACTGTTCAATGTAATATTTTTATATCAATACCAACAAGATACTGCATAGTAATTACAAAATATTTTATTGATTGCATATTCTGTGTTGGGTACAGATGCTTTTGATTGAGCTTGATGTAGATTGAATGGGTGCAATTATATAATTGGTCAATAATACAAAAGTCACTATCAGTGCTTTATTCCAAGATCTGGCATTTACTGATGGTCTCCCATCAGAGTATTAATCAGTCCAGACACTGCTCTGAGGCCAGTACTGCCATTTGTTGAGACAAAATGGCAGTAAAAAGTCATTTCCAACTCTAGGGCACAGTGTTCATTCAGTTTCTTGGCCAAGGGAGCCAGCGTTGTCCAAAGACCCGTTTCGTTGTCATGTGGCCAACATGTTTATATGGCAAATCTTTGGAACATTGTTACCTTCCCACCAAAGTGGTGCCTATTTATCTACTCACATTTGCATGTTTTCAAACTGCTAGGTGAGCAGGAGCTGGGACAAGGAATGGGAACTCACCCTGTTGCATAGCGCTCGGGTTTCAAACCCAGGCTGTCAGCTTTCCACCTGATAAGCTCAGCGTTTTTAACTGCTGAGCCATCTCACCCAACCTCTAAATAATAGTTTTAAGAATGGGTGAGTCAGATCATGAGTTGACATTAGCCCACAAAAAAATGCTATATTAATTCAAAATTTTAAAAAAACTTTCTAAAATGAATTATAAGATTTAGAAATCAGGGCACTAAGGTATGAAGTGTTTTGAGGATAGTTTGCACTTTTTTTTCTTCAAAGGATAAAAATAATAGTGGCCTGCAAAACGTTTTCACAATAAACTCCCTCATCCCAGAATATTTTCAAATCTTTCTTTCTTACGTTGAAGTACATACTTACTGCAATCACAATAGATCTGCACAAAACTATTTTTCCACTTTTTTTTTAGATCTTAGAAATAATCAGGGTCATTTTAAAATTGTATGAACAATGGAAAAACTTTGATGAAAGAAAAGAAATGGCTACAATTCTAAGCAAGATGCCTAAACCCAAACCGCCTCCAAATAGGTAAGTTTTCGAAATATGTTGATTTGAATAGATGATCAACTGTAAAACAAGAAATGCATTTTAGCATGTAGCTGATCCATTTATTCATTCCAGGCCTACCCTCTTTGTTTAGTAATCTAATAGGGATTAATTAATTCTGAAATTATTTTTCAATCATAAGATACAGCCATAAAGAGAATTTGTGATTACTGTAAATGACATGGGACACTTAAATTTTCTTACGAAAACAATCCAATACAGGAACAACTTGGATGCCTGCCATGCCTCATTCACATAAAAATCCTTCACTATTCAACCTCCATAGAGGTTGGTAGATTTGAGAGTCACATGCAATTCGACTGCTCCTCATTTTATGCTTGAGTTCTTTTGGTTGACTCAGATAAAGAAGGCAGCTGCATTTTCAGTCCTCGTAGTCCCTATGGTTGTTCCATTGAAATTTGATATAAATTATTTTCCTACATCATTATTTGGTTTTTCATTTTACTGCAGAGGGAAGTATAGATAACAATAAATGGGCTAAGTGTTGACTAGTCCAGGGGTCTCCAACCGTGACAACTTTAAGACTTGTGGACTTCCTACTCCCAGAATTCTGGGAGTTGAAGTCCACAAGTCTTAAAGCTGCCAAGGTTGGAGACCCCTGGACTAGACTAGACTTATTGTACCCATTCCGCTTATCTCCCCACCACCAAAATACTCTGCAACCCTGGAAGGCCAAAATATTTTTTTCCTGGGCAAAAATAGAGTAATTTGTCTTTGAGTTAGGGCGGTGCTTCTCCATAGTGAACATAAGTAGCCAGCGTTTTCCAGGGAATCATGTTAATGAGAGTCAGATTAAAATAAGGCTCTTTAGCAGTCAAATTCATTTTAATGGGTCAACTCTATAAAGCAATGGCTTATTTATGTGTAAGTTTTTAAAAATAATCTGTATACTGAATATACAGAAGCTATATAGCAGGGCTCCCAAACTTGCCAAATTGAAGTCTTGTGAACTTCATCTCCGATAATTCCCCAACAAGCCATGCTTTTTAAATCTTAAATTTGGAGACCCCTGCTCTATAGCATACTTCCAAACCATTTTTGAAGCATACATAGCCCTGCCAGACAGTCAGTTATTGATATTGCTGAATTAACAGTAGCAGCCAGATCTAATGAGGATAAATGTTACCCCAAATATGATCTGGAAGGCCATTTCACCCTTCTTTATGTCACATTACAACAAAATGTTATGCAATCCTGAATATCAAAATAAAAATATGTACTACCCTGATTTAAATTATATTACCTATTTAAATTAAATTACAGGTGAAACTCAAAAAATTAGAATATCGTGCAAAAGTTCATTTATTTCAGTAATGCAACTTAAAAGGTGAAACTAATATATGAGATAGACTCAATACATGCAAAGCGAGATAGTTCAAACCTTGATTTGTCATATGTTTGATGATTATGGCTTACAGCTCATGAAAATCCCAAATTCACAGTCTCAGAAAATTAGAATATTGTGAAAAGGTTCAATATTCTAGGTTCAAAGTGTCCCACTCTAATCAGCTAATTAAGCCATAACACCTGCAAAAAGTTCCTGAGTCTTTAAATGGTCTCTCAGTCTGGTTCACTAGGAATCACAATCATGGGAAAGACTGACAGTTGTGCAGAAAACCATCATTGACACCCTCCATAAGGAGGGAAAGCCTCAAAAAGTAATTCAAAAGAAGTTGGATGTTCCCAAAGTGCTGTATCAAAGCACATTAATAGAAAGTTATGTGGAAGGAAAAAGTGTGGAAGAAAAAGGTGCACAAGCAGCAGGGATGACCGCAGTCTGGAGAGGATTGTCAGGAAAAGGCCATTCAAAAGTGTTGGGGACTTTCACAAGGAGTGGACTGGGGCTGGAGTCAGTGCATCAAGAGCCACCACACACAGACGGATCCTGGACATGGGCTTCAAATGTCGTATTCCTCTTGTCAAGCCGCTCCTGAACAACAAACAATGTAATGAGTCTATCTCATATATTAGTTTCACCTTTTAAGTTGCATTACTGAAATAAATGAACTTTTGCACAATATTCTAATTTTTTAAGTTTCACCTGTATATTAAATACTAAAGCAAGTAATGTCATATGGTAAGATGTGTCCTGTGCCATTGCAACTTGGGAAAATTAGGATGAAGTTTCATTGGCAAGGTTGAAATCTGCTTGCATATTAACTATCAAAGGATGCTACACATCTTCTTCACTTGTTTTCCTTGTTACCGTCTGGAAGGAGGTGAACCAGATAATTTAGATTCAGTTTTGTTCCATATAGTACCAACAGAGTGAACTCTCAAGTTTCCTCTTTCTGCTATGTATTCAAAATGGACAATGATTGATTGATATATATCTATATCTATATCTATCTATCTATCTATCTATCTATCTATCTATCTATCATCTATCTATCTATCTATCTATCTATCTATCTATCTATCTATAGATAAGATAGAGATTAGATAGAGATAGATAGATATTGATTAGATATAGATATATAGATATAGATTATATCGGGTGAAATCTAAAATTGGTTACTACCGTTCTGTGAGCGTGGCTTGGTGGGGGGGGTAATGTGACTGGGTGGGCGTGGCCAATTTTTTTCTTTTTTTACTTTTAAAACCATTTTTTCAAAAGGCTCTGGCAATCCCAGCTGAGTTGCCTGATCGGCAGAGACTTTTTTTCTTTTAAATGCCTCTGACAATCAAGCAACTCAGCTTGGATCGTCAGAGGCATTTAAAAGAAAAAAAGGGTTTTTTCTTTTAAAAGCCTTTGATGATCCCAGCTGAGCCGTGCAATCATCAGATGCTTTTTTTTTTTTACTTTTAAAAGCATTTTTTCGGCCAAAGAGATTGTAGAAAAAATGCTTTTAAAAGTAAAAAAAAGCCTCTGATGATTGTGCAGCTCAGCTGGGCATGGGGGGAGGGGTGCAGGAATTTTTGCTACCGGTTCTCCGAACCACCCACCTCCATCGCTACCAGATCGGGTGATCCAGCCTGAACCAGGAGCATTTCACCCCTGGATTATATATATTATTAATAAAGTGTATGGGTAGATATATACTTTGAGAGCAGGCAACAAAAATTCATTTTTAATGTATGCCAGTGTGCACACAGTAAAAAAAATGACAATAAAGGTTATCTTAATCTTAAAATCAAATGTATTGTATTTTTCGGAGTATAAGACCCTCCGGAGTATAAGACGCACCTACCTTTTTTGGGGAGGAAAGCAAGGGAAAAAAAATCTGCCTCTGCCTGCCAGCAATTTGCATTGTTGCAGCAAGCAGCCCATTTCAGCTTCAGCATAGCCTGATTAACACAAGAAAAAAAAATCTGCCTGCCAGCAATTTGCCTTCTTGCAGCAAGCAGCAGAGGCCTGCGACGCAATAAGCAATGGCAATCCCTAAAGCCTGAAACAGCTGAGGATAGGGAGGCTGATCCAACCGACAATCAACTGCTTGTGCTAATCAGGTTGTGCTGAAGCTGAAATGGGCTGTTTGCTGCTTGCTGCAAGGAGGTAAATTGCTGGGAGGCACGAGGCCAAAGGGTGGGAGCCAGTGGGTGGGCAGGGCTACATTCGGTGTATAAGACACACCCAAATTTTCATCCTCTTTTAGGGGGGAAAAAGTGCATCTTATACTCTGAAAAATATGGTAATTATTTTAATAATAAATATATAATGTAATACTTTCCTGCTTTGTTTCAAACAGTGAAAGTGACCAGGGTCCAAATGGAAGTCAGAATTCTAGCTACAGCCAGTCTTAGACATTCCAAAGAAATGAATTGTGGACCACTTTGGATTAAGACACATTGGGATCTTTTCATATGTGGAAGACATGGACAGAAGGTTTCAATAATGTCTTTTCAGATAGAACACAATGTTTCTATCAAATGTACAAAAGCTTTTCCTTAAACACCCCCCCATTTGAATTGTGGTACAACAGAAATCAAAAACTTTGGATATAAATAATGATGTAATTCAGTATGGACAGACTAGTAAATTTTGTTATTTGAAAGAAATAGTGGTGAGTTAAACAAACTGTGTTAACACAAAGATGGGTAACTGTGAATGGATCTTTCTTGCAACTATACTTGTTTAACTACGGAATACAAGAGATGACTTGAGAAGCTGGATTTCAGATCCTAATTTTCTAGGTATATACTTGCCAATGGATGTTTTAAGAATGCACTGCTGTAGTAAATGCCTTAGGGAAAAGAGAAAAAAAAATCCTTAAAATGTATATAATGTTGCATTCCTCATCCGAAATTTAAGGAGATACTCTACAATACCTTTAGTTTGCTAGAGGAAATTCAGGATACTCCCAAAGTGCAATATATATAATGAAAACTGTGGCTGTTTTAGGAAAGAATGTGCTATTAAGTCCTTGACATATTTTGCAATCCAATCAAGTAAAACTAACCTATTTGAGGTTATAATGGTGAATATGTTGTGTGCTAGAAGTTTGCCTTCTGCTTTCCCTGTTACTAGGAATGGCTTTTTTCTTGAGAAAGCAGAAGCATTTGAGACTATGATTCCATGATAAAATATAATAAATTACTGTACAAATTAACACAATCATTCAAAGACAGGATGTTCCCTTTTTTTAAACTCAAGGGCCATATGCGTGTTCTTTACTCAGACTTCCCTACTTAGTCCCGAGCCCTGAAATCTTCATGGACTATTTGTTTGGGACCCTACAATGAGTTAAAAGTAACCTGTCTTTCAGGCTAAAGTAGCTCTCCCCAACATGATGCCTTCTAGCTGTATTAGATTACTGTTGCCTTCAGGCCAGTTAACATGGCCATGTTAGTGGAGGATTAGGGAGATTACAAAGTACAACACATAGTGAAGGTGCCAGTTGGGAAAGGCTGCTTTAAGATGCCTTTCACCCAAGGGAGCATTATTCTGCCATGATACAAACAAAGGAACATTGGTTGAAAGAGTATTGTCAAATGGTGCTTGTTCTAAAACTTGATCTAAAAGCAGCAGTGCCTGCCTCTACTTGATATGTCACTGAATTAAGGGTAACCAAAGTGTTTTTGTATGCAAACGCTTGGGCTCTCTGCACTTAAGTGTTGGAAGTTATTTTTTTACAGAGTGTTTGAATACTGACTTACAAAAACAATTGTGAGGATTTTTTTTTTAATTTTAGCTTTTTCATGTTCCCTTTTCAGTTTTGCCAATTTTGTTGATGCTGGTCATGTTGTCCCACACATTTGCTAACAGAATTGGTTGAGACACCACATCTGTTGTGTTTTGGAAATTACTTTGTTAACTTGAGGATTTCAACTTTATTTGTAATATGGACTAGCTGCATAGGAATAAAACAATGGAATTAACAACATTGACTATTTTATTTCAGAACCATAAGCAATAATTCTTACAAGTATTGCATCAGAACACATGGGCGTATCATACATTTAAAAAAAAATTAAAAATTAAAAAATTTCTGTGGAGTGCCTTATCACAAGTTGAAAGTAATGTGTTTGCCTTTTTTCTCTCTGGCTATGAGAAGAGAAACATACACCAAAAGTTGGAGAGCTATTTTCCATATTCAAATGAGTTAACAAAATTTTATCAGTTTCATTATCTTAAAGTGGGATTATAATGGTCCTCATACCATTCAGCACATAGCGCACTGTACTGGAAATTCAGTGTTTTCATGTTATGTAAATCTCAGCAATTTTACAGAAGTTGTTTATGCAGAAACAGATTGTGTTTCTAATTTAAAAGTTGCATATAGAAACCTTATCACTGATACATGTCTCTAGTCAATTTCCTCTGCATGTACAAAAATGTATTTCTTGATATTATTTCTGCAAATATTTAATATCTAGAGATAGTTGAAAGTCAAGAACAATAAGCAGGACTGAGGCTTAATTCCTGAATATGAAGTTGAAAAAAATACAGGTCCTATCTATAACCTGGCTAAACATTTTAGTGCCATTTTCCCAAGCTTTGGTCTTAACATTTTAATAGTATGTCAGGCTTGCCTCTGTTCAAAACTCAAGAAAGAAAAACTCCAATTCCATGTTTGTAGAGAAAGGTACTTTTACTGAGTATGAACTGAATGCAGTGAAAGAAAAGCAAAGTTTGAGGCAATAGGCGCGAAAATTACATATTGAAAACCCCCAAGGGATTTGGGATCCCCCAAATCCCTCCCCTCCCAGTCCAAGGTTGAATGTCCAATCCACATCCCCCCAAGGTGTCATGTGGGGTACTTCTTTAGGCGGCCCCATCTATCTGGTATGCCGGGACAGTTGATCTTGACAGTTATCAGCTCTCTCCGCAGCTGCTAAAAAGACTGAGAATTTTCCTCCCTTTTCCAAGACATCTCCACCAGCTCACTTTCTCCCCCTCCCAAATACCTACAATACCTCCCCCCTCCCATTACAATGGCAGCTGAAAGCAAGCAAGCATCATGAGGCTGACATAGTATATTTTTGTTTCATGTCCAGAGATAAATATAATTTCTCATATAATGGGCAGCTATATAAATTTTGATTAATAAATAGCTAACTTAATTCCACTTTATTTTACTTAAATATTACTTATTACTAAATGTATTGCAATGAACAGTTGTAAGTTTCTTAAATCTATTTCAATTAGTTTTTAAAATTTGAACAAAAATTTCCATAATGTTATCCGGGCTAAACATTTGAAGCGTATCTCAGTGGTTTTTCTTTGTTGGCAAAATAACCATGTCTTAATATGCCTAGACGCCTTTTATACCTTGATGCACTTTATTAAATAGAATTAGCTATCACCCTCTGCATTTTCAGAACACCTACAGTTTGTGTACTCTAGATATCATTTCTTCTTTGAAGATCCACACTCCAGCCATTCTTTGAAGCCACCAGGAAAATGCTGAACTCTGAAAGCACATAAGACAACTTCTGTAACATTTCACGAATATTATCCTCTTAAGAGTATGCTGACCAGAGATGTAGGACAAATATTCTGGGATAGTAATTTTATTTTATACCAAGGGAACAAAAAACCCCATGCATAATATCTTCCTCAAAGAGTAAACAATGTTTAGTAGAGATAAAGTAGTGAGAAAGATTGAATTGCACTAGTTAAATACTTTTGGAAATCAGCCACATAATAAAGTAATTTTGAATAATAGCAAATATAAGGATGTAGAATAAAATGTTTCTTTAGTTGTTCTTAAATGAGACATTCTTAGTACTTGGCCACTCTACTTGATTTTGGTTATGTTAGGATTTTTAAACAGACTCTGGTTTAGAATACTTTAATCCAAACATTGAATTTCACAGGGTTACAAATATTTTCTCACAGTACTTCCAAGTTTGTTCTTTTTTTTTTAATTGGCTAAGTAAAAGGCTGAATAATGACATGGTCTTTGAATTGTGGAGTAAGAATCATCTAGAAGCAGTGTATTTCAGTTTAAAAATGGATTGATAGCCCTTAAAATATATTAAACCCAACTGGAAAAGGGGATGCCTATATTAGAAAATAAAAGTGATGCAAATGTGAGTCTTGCCACAAGTTTTAAATACTGAATTATCTTTGTCCCGAATGAAGTACGTGATGGCACTGTTTTTCCTTCTACAATCATATTTGTGGGGGGTGGGGGGGATAAGAAAATTTCTGTAGAATCAAATGGTTTGAATGCAAGTTAATGTTTGTTGGGGTAAATTTGATCTCTTAGTAGATTTAGTACATCCATAGTACATTTTTTCTTAGGTTTAGATTTTCAGATGTGTTATTCAGAAACTGTCAGATGCTATTTATTGGATCAATCCTATCCATTGCATTTTAAGAGCAAAATGTTAAAGAGTAAACACTTTCCCCCGATTTGCATTTCTCCTTTTAAGTCCATAATATTTTTAAAACAAACTAGAAACAACTCATTTGCAATAAAACACACACACACACATTTCCTGAATGCTTTACACTTACCTGCTGAAACCCAATGATTTTGCAACAGTTAGAGCCTGTTTGCTTCTCACTCCAATATAACAGGAAAACACTATGTGATCTGATTTAGAAGGCATATCTTGATTGTATTTCTCTTTAAAATATACTGGGTCCATCTGTAAAGCTTCCATAACTTCTCCCACTGTAAAAAATAAACAATCCCCATTGATTTAATTGGTCTTTTTTATGATGACCCATTGGCTGGAGTACCATTTTCATGCTAAGCATAAACTGAGTCATTACATAGGGATCCCATGTGCCACAATGGCGCGTGCATACACACACACACTTAGTGACATCACAATGCAAATCTTGCTCTTTTCTATTTGTATCCCAATGCTGGACACAAGTACACAAGTGACAGGACCTGTGTGGTGATGTATGTTTTGTTGCCTCTTGTTGTACCTCTTTGACTTCTCTGGATGATAAGAGTTGGCCTGCTGCAAAAATCCAAGTACAGAAAGTACCATAAATAAGATAATGCCATGTTTTCTCCCCTTGTATACAATGAGATGGACTTTTGCTTTTTCCTTGCTCTAAATCACCCAACAGCAACTTACATGGAATATTGATTGAGCCAGGAATTTTTCCATGCTCTGCAATTTCCGATTTTTCTCTAACATCAATAAGCTGGATGGCCTTTGATGCCAACAAATCTTTGAGCTGTTGACAGGAGACATTATGATCCTCATCTGTGCAAAAGTGGCGAACGATTTGTCTCCTGTTTTTTGGATCTGTAAAATAAGTAAACAATAGTACTACAGATTCTGACATCATCAAAGCACTAATTTGCTTCTAAATGCTGCTGGGCAACAACACCAGCTAGGTAATCAATGCATTGACCAAGCATTTATATGGACAAGCAGAGTCCAGACACGCTGTCTGTATATTTACCCCAGAGCAGTTTTCCAGATCACATGAATTTCATATATTATTCCTTTACTCTGCTCAAAGGCAGCAACTTAGGTTATGTTTTATAATACAAAAGCTGTGTTGGCTTAACCCATGAAGCTAAAGTATCAAACCACATGATGGTTGAATAAGATAGTCTGGTTCCTATGCTATTTTAATCAATCTGGTTTGATGTTGGCTTAATCACTGTGTATTGTAAATGGTGGTTTTTGTTTTAGCAAACCATGTGAACATAGTGGAATCATAAACCAGAGGAAATCATTCCAATTCTTTCAGAAAAGTCTAACTTTTTTTAAATAAAACAAATACCAACTTTTATGATTGCTTTCTTAGACTTATACCATTTAAGGCGCTAAATACATTAACCTGTGTATTATACAACAATTCATGGCTTACTTAGCATAATGTGAATATTAGGCTATAGTACTTGTTTCTGTGTATTACTACAGTTTTGATGTAATACTCAAACTATTTTCTACCTTAAGAATGCTAGTCAGAAAAAGATACAGTGAAGAAATTTTTACAAATGAGGAAATCAGGCTGAAAAACCGCAGAGAAACTGCCAAACCCACTAAGGTAAAACTGGAATTTGGACAACCCAGTGGAAGTTACATGGGGCGTCAATCCGAATCCTCGTTCTCTCCACTTTCCACGGATGAAGTTGCTATATTAAAGCAATCGGATTCTTTAAAAGCTCAGTATTTTTTTCCCCAGGACCCGGGTTCAACCAAGTTAAAGCATTTGCCCATCACTTAGCACTGAGTTTAGCAATCCAGGAAACAAGAGCGCCCTCCTACGATCCGATTCTCCCAACCCCGCCGGAGCACTTACAGCCTGGAGGGCAAAGGCGACCGATGCCAGCCGCCGATTCCAATCTATGCAGGACGCTCTCACGGTGGTTCCATGTCAGCTGGCTTATCTTTCGTCCACCGCAGCGGCTTAGCCTACTTGCAGCCGGCTGCGTAATTAAGCCAAAAGTGAATTGACCCAGCCGTCTGAAACATCCTTCCATGCTTCCTACCGCTGCGGAACTCTCTTGCCTAGCTTAGAAGGACACCGCCCACTTTGGCTGGGCTTTCCAAATATAGTAGACCAGCCGGTTCGCCTGTCTCCTTGGTTGCGCTTTCCCAGGAAGGTGCATCTCAGCTTGAACAAGAAATGCTAATTGATAAACCAGGTGTACTTTTACTTGCAGGGGTAAAATTATTCCTCTGACTGGAGCCCGATTGCTCATCCAAAAAGCCAGTGTGGTTATTTCAGGATGGAATAACAGTAATTCTGTTTTAGAAGGTTGAAGGGTTCTCTGGACCATTTCATAAAAAAAGAAACTAAACCGATTGTGATTTGGAGCATGGTTTGTTAAACATAATATATACTGTAGTTTACTTGGTATGATAGCTACCAAATCTGGGTTGCAACAGTTCAGGTGACCAAGAAATGGAAACAAAGACATGGAATACACAAGCTCTCTGCCAAAAACTGATAAACTACTTTAACCTGAAAATGAATATGACTTGGAAAACAATCCAATACAGGAACTAAAGGCTGACTTCACAAGAGGCCATAATGTGGCTTTTTTGGATTTGTGTGATTCCAGACGTCTTGCAATGCAACCCCCCCACCCCAGGAATTAGTAAAGATCCTTTGTTTTTTGCTAAGTATATTTAAGAAAGCATTCCATGTAATTCGACATACAGTTTTATGGAGAATACTAGCTGATCTAAATAAAGCTCCAAAAATATCAATAGTATTATCTTTAGTATTAGTATTACACTATTATCTAGAGTTTTCTTTTATAAACTGATATGTGATCATAAGCTTTTATGGAAAGGTTTGGATACTACAGAATGACTATTCCTGCTATACCTAGGGAAAATATCACCACATGCATACAATCTGTATTCATAACACTAACAAACCTTAACTAGTCAAATATTTCAAATTTCATGAAGCTTTATAAATATATTAGTAGGTTAAGATTCTGTTAGTACCTCTTGACTGGTTTAAAGAATATTTCAATATTATGGTGCCATATATATACTACTACCAGTGAGATT
Organism: Pituophis catenifer annectens; assembly: GCF_029215685.1. NCBI lineage: Eukaryota > Metazoa > Chordata > Lepidosauria > Squamata > Colubridae > Pituophis > Pituophis catenifer. The sequence continues at coordinate 105,890,948 of NW_027256881.1, forward strand.
CCAGGCTGACATTTGGTGCAATAGCATTAATAAGGTTTCTTCTACAAAAATATTTCAAACTGCATTGATCTAGCACAGGGATGTCAAACTTGCAGCCCGTGGGCCAGACGTGTCATGCACTGGCCACTCCCACCCTATTTAGCAAAGGGGGAAAAAGTCACAATATGTCACATGACATGACGACACAAATTTGATACCCCTGCGAAAGATCAATTTTCATAATAAAGTGGGAATTAATTCACATTGCTGTACAGTTTCTTTATCAAGTGATCTTGACCATTTTTAAACAGCACTGTTGCACCCACCTTCCCTCCCTCCCTCCCTGTGTGGATGGATGGACTGATAGATATTCATAATACTATGAAAGTATTTTTACAGCTATCTGGATGCCGTATGTTAACTTTAGATTTCTGTATGCAAAACGTATATTACTGTTTAAACTAGTCATGTCATGTAATAGCTATTTAGTAACAATAAAGCATTTCATAACTCTGCATTTCATAACAGTGCATTTTGTAACAGCACTAGTGAATGAAACAGAACACATCATATTTAAAGCAAACGTAGATAATTAATAATTTTATGCTGTAATTTGCCATTGTTCTTATTCCAAAAGAATATGTTTTCACTGGGAACCAGATATAGTACCAAAATATGACGATGATGTCATTCACCCATTTTGCAAGTGAACATATTGTTATTCTGGGACATTTTGCCTGACTTTCTTATTAAGAAATTGTTTTTGTGGCCAAGTCATCACAATTAGCTTTTGAATGGAATAAGGGAAATAGCTACTACAATGCACCCACTAGGTGTCCACTGAAATCAAAAAGGATTGTTTAAAAGACTGATAACCTGATCCATCAAGTGACTTCTTGCATCTGCCAGATTCTAGTGTCCATATTGCTTTCATATGTGCATGATTTTTCTATGGACATTAAAATTATATGTCTTAGGCAATTATTTCTTTGCCGTCAGGAAAATCCATTTGGTGCTACGATTCCATGAGATTTTACACGCTTTTTATTTATTCATTAATTTGATGTTTAAGCCACTGCAATACTATGACTTTCTTTGATTTACAGAAATATTGTTACAATGAAACATTTGCAACCTGATTTTAACAAAATTGTTTACAGAAATAAAATATCTACAATAGAATCTAAATTGGTGAACCTGTACAAACAAGAAATGCATTTAAAAGAAACATAACACTGATTTTATTTTTTACCTTTGCTTTAAATAAAGCAAAGTCAACCATATTTCTAAACGGAAAGCATGATAAATCTAAGCTGGCATACAAACTGGTTCTCTAGTTGCTGGCTGTCAGCTTGGCCATATGGTATTCTTTTTCTATAGCAGTTTCAAAATGGAAATCTGTTCATTTAAGATATGATTATCAATGGCACCTAGTCATGATGAGGGTTCTTCCAGGGTCAGAGGCAGGACCTGAATGCCAATCACGAATGATGAACTTTGGACTTTTAGGAGCATCTATCTGGCCACTGTATTAAATGACACGATAAATTAAGATAAATTAATTCCTACACTCTCGTTTTGTTAACACTTGAAGAGGGATCCTGGCAGATATCAAAGGGTTCTTTCCCTCTTTATCAGCGGGATGGAGAGGAAAAAGGGGAGACAAAAAGAGAAGAAAAGTTGGTCTCCCCTATTTTCACCTGTCACACTCTCTGCTCTATAAGGGGGGGTGAGGGGACAAGGGGGGAGCTTGCCCTCCCTGAGCCAGAGAGGCAGCATGACCTGCAGATCAGCTTCCTACATTTCTCTTGGGAACTGCCGAGGAGGGGGAGGGAGGGTGAGAAGGCCTGTGGAAAGTTATGAAACAAAATCAAACTTCTGCATTAAAAAAAGCAGTCCGGGGGTGTTTTTTTTTTCCCCCATCTGCAAAACGTGGAGGTGGCTGCGATGCCAAACACAGATCAAAGTCGCCTTTTCTCTTCTCCTTTGGAAGCCCACTTGGCCATGAAAGTTGGGGCGACGCATTGCGCCCGGAGATCGGATTTCTGCTAGAGCCAGCAGCGGAGACCTCGCTCGGAGCCCCCGACCCTTGGGAATTGCACGGCAAATAGCCCCCTGCCCTGACCCTTACGCGCCTGGTAGATGTTTTAAGCACCTTCTCAATCAAGCAGCGAGCTCCAGCCGGACCGCAAGCTCTGAGTGTGCGAAACGGGGACGGGACGGGACAGAACAAAACGGGACATCACCCTGCCGGGCGGCAAGGGAAGGTATCCTGCTGGCAGGAGGTCCGCTTCCTGCTCCTCCTCTTTCGGCTGTCGTTTTAGCCGGCTGCCTCTCTGGGCGAAGCAGAAGCTCAGCGCGGTGAGTTAGGAAAGGAGAATAAGAGGTTGGGGGGGGGGGGAGAAATCCCTTGGAATCTCGCCCGCGGGTAAGGGTCCGTCGCTGCGGGCAGGGGCCTCGGAAGGCTCGCTCGACTTTTCCGGAAGGGGGAAGATTGGCTTCTGGCGGGCCTTCCTACTAGCCGCCTTTTCTGACCTCAAGTAGTAGCAGCAGCACGTCGCCCGGGTCTTCCGCTCCTCCGCCTTCAAAGCTGGGGGCGGAGATGGGCTGCAGAATGACGGAGTCGCCCCCGAGACGAGGTGTCCTTCTTCCTTTGGTTTATGGTTGGGAGGTCCGTGGCTTCCCCCCGTGACGCTGGCTTGAGCTCTCTACTGTCCTTGGTTCTATCGAGGTGCTGCTGCCTTGGAAAAGCCCCGGAGCTGGGAGCTTGCTCAGCCCTTGAGGCCGGCCGTAGCCCCTCCCCCTTTTGCTCGAGGTTTTGTTAAGTGCTTGTGAGGTTTGTGTTGAAAGGCCTGGGTTGTAAGGGTTTGGGGGAGGAAGGAAGCAAGCAAGCAAGCCTCGGTGGGCGAAACGGTGTTTTCTGGGGTTTTGTTTTTTTATATATAAGTGTGCCTCACGGCGTCGTGGGATTGACCTCTCAAGCAGCTCCTATTGTGGTGTGGCCCAGGGGTGAAATCCAGCAGGTCCTGACAGGTTCTGGAGAACCAGTAGCGGGAATTTTGAGCAGTTCTGAGACCCGGCAAATACCGCCTCTGGCTGGCCCCAGAGTGGGGTGGGAATGGAGATTTTGTAATATCCTTCCCCCAAGGAGTGGAGTAGGAATGGAGATTTTGCAATATCCTTCCCTGGAGTGGGGTGGGAATGGGGATTTTGCGGTATCCTTCCCCTGCCACACACACCAAGCCCACCAAGCCATGCCCTCAGAACTGGTAGTAAAAAAATTTGGATTTCACCACTGGTGTGGCCTCTAAAGAATGTGGAAACCAGGAGATGCCTCTGCCTCCCCACACTGTTTATTTAGGCAATATAAGGCCTTGGCAATCTAATGTTCCCCCTTGACAACTTAACTGCATGCTGGCTCTGTATCTTATTCCAGCCACTAATGTGCCACTATTCCAGCCACTATTCCTAAGGTTTTCTTAGGAAATTTGAGACGGAGCCAAAGTGCGCAAACTTTTATTCTGTTCGTCCCTTTCTTTAGGTAATATATGAATTATATGAACAATCTACTGGGAGAGATCTGTACCATAGTCTTTGGGAAGGAAATGCATGCTGTACCATTTATCTGCTAAGCAGTGTCTTCAAAATATTCTCTCACTCTTACTCTCCTAAACCCGCCAGACGCCCACAATATGTTTTGATACACCCACCGATGGCTGCTGCAAGTAGCGGAAAAACAGCCTTCCAGAAAAACACCAATCGGAGGATCTTTGATTTATACTAGAGCTATTACAGATTTAGTAAACTGACTTGCCTGATGATGTGGCCTACTGCTGCTATGTGGTAGGTAAAGTTGTCCCAAAGGTGCTTTTTCAGGAGGCAACTGGACTTTCTGGTTTTTCTTTGAAAATGTTTAGCTTCTCATCCAAGAAGCTTCTTCAGCTCTGGCTGGATGGTGGGAAATGGAAAATACAAGGCAGGCCCTCCTAGGAGTATAAATCCTTCCATTTCCCACCATCCAGCCAGAGCTGAAGAAGCTTCTTGGATGAGAATGAAATGTCTTCAAAGAAAAACTGGAAAGTTCAGTTGCCTCCTGAAAAAGCACCTTTAGGACTAACATAACCCGGATGACTGAGAATCTCCATAGACATGTAGGTAAAGTTAGATGTTGAAAATTATAATACTCTTCTAGGTAGTTCTCAACTTACAATCATTTGTTTAGTGGCCGTTTGAAGTTATAGTGGCATTGAACAAAGTGACTTACAACTGTTCCTCACATGTCTGTCTCAACATCCCCATCATCATGTCCCCAAAATTCTGACAAGCTTCTGACAAGCAAAGTCAATGGAGAAAGCCAGATTGGCTTAATGGCCACATAGTTCACTTAACAATTGCACGGATTCACTTAACCATTGAAAAAAACAAAACAAAACATTGTAAAATTGGGTGTGATTCACTTAATAACTGCCTTGGTCTCAGTTATGGTCATAAGTCAAGAATTACCTGTATTTATTGGATAAGCTGCCAACTGATAAAAAGTTAAAAGAGGATGCATATAAAAACTCAAAACATATCAGGACAAGTAGCTCCAGAATGTGCTTGTTAGCATTTTCCATTTTTTTGAGTCATTGGTTTTAAGAGTATCTGTTTATCCAGCATTTCAGCTCTAATTCTTGTAGTTAATTATTAAATGAGAAGTTTGTTCCTGTGATTCATGGATTCACAATAAAAAGTGTAGTGTATATAGCTAAACATTAGTTTGGGGAACATTTCTGTGTGATAAGACTGTCCTGTCATTTCATATTAAACATGCTTTACCCTCAACTACCCCCCCCCCCGAAATCCAAGCACATTACCATAAAACCAGTTTCCATTTGGAAGAAAATGTAGCAAAAATATTTACAGAACATTCCATACCAAACTAGGTTAGATACTGTTACATAGGACTAAGAAGCAAAGAAACACTCAGTTCATAGGCAAAATACATGCTTCATTCCCTCATATTTCTTATGCTACAGGATGATGGATCACTCTATAGCATGTATTTTTTAATTCTTCCACAGTTAAAAGAATAAGATGGGGGAGGAATGAGAAAGCCTGATAAACTGCAAAAGAGCTCTCTATTTTCGGTGGGAACATATTGAATATTCTAGAGATAAACTGATATGCTACAATGTGGCACCCACTTCCCTTGAAGTAAAATGACACTTCATTACAAGTTAATTATGTGCAGATCTGCAGTGATTCAATGAAATACTTCAAAATCTGGGTGCCAGATACTGAAATCTTTTAAAGATCTCTCTGGTAGCAAAATAGAGGCAAGATTGCAACACAATGGCTTGTGTTTTATAGACTTGAGACATTTCTTTATAATGTGATTGACTTGTAAACATTTTGTCATATTTCTTTAGGAACTAATTCAAAGCTGGTATTCTGTAGTTATGTTTCCCCTTAAGTTCTGTAGCAGCATACCCTCTGCCTCTTGGGGTTAGCTGGTAATGTCCAAAGTAGAGCAATATATCATCATTGAGCATTGAGAGTGATATGTGTCACAAAGAACAAAGTAGGACAGCTTGTTGTATAGAGAAAAATCCCCCGAACTCTAATAACAATATTATACTCTTGGCAATCACAAACTCCCTAGGAAGCAGAATGTTCATTATGTTGACATTCTACTTTCTTGTCAAACACTGCATTCCCTGTCAAGCTGTAGCAACACATATCTGAACTGATTATTTCTAGACACTGTGGCTCTTCTGACATTGATAGCCAGCATGCAAGGTTTTGCCTTTATTAATTCTGTACTTGAATATATAGTAGTGATTATATTAAGTGGTAGTGAATCTGTTAATATTTATTCTAATTCTGAATTAAATGGTTTCACTATAATTGTCAACTTCGAATCGTTTAGTTTACTTTATTGTCATTGCACCTTGTACAACAAAATTAAATGCCATCTTCAGTGTACATTATAAAATAAAACACACACACACATCCTTCACATTCTATACAACTGAATTGAAAACCTGATATTACATTAGCATTGCACTATACAGTAGAATTCAATATAGTTACTGCCCTGGGATAGAAGCTGTTTTTCAGCCTATTGTCCTTGTTTTTATTATCCTATACCGTCTGCCAGATGGTAATAGTTCAAAAAAAGGATGCCCAGGATGGGATGGATCTTTAAGAATGCTTTGAACTTTTTTAAGGCAGCGGGAGCTATAAACCTCTTCCAAAGAGTGGAGAGGGCAACCAAAGATCCTCGGGCAATGACATTAACCCTCTGGAGTGCTGTCCTATCTGCCACTGTGTAATTGGCAAACCATACACAGATGCAGTAAGTTAAGACTCTATAGTGTAGTGGTAGAAGCTCACTAGCAATTTTCAGTTGTTGTTTCCTGAGAAGTCTCAGGTAGTATAATCTCTGCTGGGCCCTTTTGACCAGTGCTGCAATATGAGTGCCCCAGGGGTGGGTTCTACTTACCTTTACTACCGGTTCACAGTGGGGCTGCGCACGCACACTTGCTTCGCTCGCTCGCACTCTTCTGCACATGTGCAGAAGCGTTTTTATGACATCAGGGTCGGTGAGGGGGGCCTCCCACTGGTTTTACTACTGGTTCTATAGAACCGGTGCAAACCAGGGACAACCCACCACTGGAGTGCCCCAGGTCAGGTCCTCTTTTATTATAACACCCAGAAACTTAAAACTGGCCACTTGCTCCACTCAGTCTCCATACATAAGCAAGGGCTGGATGTCTGATCTACTCCTTCTATAGTTCACTATAAGCTCCTTTGACTTATTGGTGTTAAGGACCAAGTTATTGTCTCCACACCACGAAAGCATCCAGTCTACCTCATCTCGATAGGCAGACTCATCCCACCCGGAGATGAGTCCAATCACCGTTGTATCATCTGCAAATTTAGTAATAGTATTACTAGCGTGAGTGGGAATGCAGTCACGCACATAAAGAATATAGAGTAAGGGACTCAACACGCAACCCTGTGGTATACCAGTGTTAAGAATAAAGGCTGAAGAGATATGATTACCTAATCTGACCCTCTGAGAGAAGCCAGACAGGAAATCCATAATCCAATGGCATATTGAATAAGAAAGTCTTAAGATCTATAAGTTTAGACACTAGTCTATGTGGAAGTATTGTGTTAAATGCAGAGCTAAAATCTACAAAAAGCATCCTTACATAGCCGCCCCCCCCCCGTTCCAAATGAGTCAGAGCAGTGTGAAGAGCAGGGGTGATATTCACTTACCTTCGCTACCAATTCGCAAAAGGGAGCGCACGTGCCACCTCCGCACATACGCAGAGCCTTCCGTGCATGAGCAGAGCATCAAAAATGGGATGTGATGACATCTGGGCAGGTGGGTAGAGCCTCCCACAGCTGCCGCTACCAGTTCTCCTGAACTGGATAGAACTGGCTGAATACCACCACTGGTAAAGACTCCAGCCAACTGATCAGCACAGTCTTGAAGCACTTGACTAGAGATACCGTCAGGACTGGCAGCCTTTCTAGGGTCCACAGCCCTCTGAATGCTCCTCACCTCCTGTTCCTCCACAATGAGGCGGGGGCTACAATGGGCTGGTGGCTGTATTTTAGCTGTCTCTTATGTCTCCACTTTAAAGCGAGCAAGGAAGTGATTCAGCTCCTCTGCCAATGAAGCATCCCCCTCTGCAGGGATGACATTAGTTGGTTGATGGTTGGTAATTTGTTGAATCCCTCACCACACCTGCCTCATGTTATTACTATAAAAATTATCCTCAATCTTCCTCAGTCTTGGCCTTCTGAATATCTTTCTTCAGACTAGTTCTGGCAACAGTGTATCTTGCCCCATCACCGGATCTAAAAGCCTTGGTCCTGTCATGCAAGAGGTGCTGGACTTCCTTGGTCATCCAGGGCTTCTGATTGGGATAGATTCTAATACGTTTATCACAATGATAGTATCTGTGCAGTGCTTGATATAGCATCAAACCTGGCAGAAGCCATTTTTCTATTCCTCAGTTGCCACACAGAGAGCGGAAGGGGAAGGAGGATGAAATGCATTGCTAGTCAAAACACAGAATTTTCTCGTGGGAACCAAGGTCTTCTCTACAGATGGTGGATAGAGATGGGGAGGAGTGCCTTCTAATTAACTTAATTGGCCAACGTGACTTGTGACTTTTGGGGAGGGAGTTATTTCCTATTTTAATTATATTGAGACCGCGGGAAACATTTAGAGTTTGTTTTCCATTTGATTGTGCCGATATGATGTACTCAAGAAGTTCTTAGAGGAAGACATTAGCCTCAGAGTTCTGATTTGCTTGGGTTCGTTAGTCAGGATCATGACAATATTGACGGCATCTAGTTAACATGATCCAATTGAGATTTTTTAATTTTATTTATTTATTTGTCAAACATACAAGATAGCAGGTATAGGTATAAACATAAACATAAACAAAGGAAGTAAGTCCAGGTAAATGGGGACAGTAGGACAGGGACAGTAGGCACACTGGTGCGCTTATGCACGCCCCCTTTATGGACCTCTTAGGAATGGGATGAGGTCTACACTAAACAGTTTGAGGTTGAAGCTGTGAGGGTTTGAGGCTGTAACAACGGAGTCGGGTAGAGCATTCCAGGTATTGACCACTCTGTTGCTGAAATCGTATTTTCTGCAATAGAGTTTGGAGCGGTTTACCTTGAGTTTGTATCGATTGTTTGCCCCTGTATTATTGTGATTGAAGCTGAAAAAGTCATGATATATTAAGACTAAAAAAAACATTCTTTGTTAATATTTTTGTTTCTTGAAAGGGATTGAATATTTTGCCTTCATTTCTCAGCGGTTTGTCATGAGTTTAGCAGTGAAGTTTTGGAGGCTGTAGAAGAGAGTTTGGGGATCGGTTCCTGTTTGTCCTGAATCTCATTTCTCTGACTTTTGCATCTTCTGGGTATTCGAATGGATTAGGCATGTGCAACCTGCCAGCACCTCTGCCTTGTGGCAACTTTGAAGCCTCAAAGATGGTCTCAGCCTAGTTTGCTTCAGGGTTGACACCTTGCTGATCTCTCTAGGAATTCTTCACTGATGCTGTTTTTACTGTTTCTATCTTTTAACATACACATAAACTTTAAAAAGTTAGTTGCGTATCTAGCATCTGAGTGATGAGTGAAATCTCTGTAGAACTTGACAAGATAGTTTCAGCGGTGGAAGAGACTATCTTTTTAAAACTTCCCCCAAGATGCCATTTATAAGTGGAGCATGCCTCTAATTTAGACTATCAAGGTTATGGGTTATGAAGAATTTTGCATGACAGTTACAAATGAGAGGACTGCTGCTATCATTACTGGTCTGTAGTTCTGGTTCTTTTATTGCTCCAGGAAGCATTTAGTGCTTGCATGCTTGAAAGGATTTCAGAGCTGTCATTGTGATGAAATTTCTGATCTGCTGATTGATGACATTGTCTACTTGCTAGTTATGATAGCAGCAGTCCTCTCTGTAATTGGATCAGCATCGATCTAGCTCTGGACATATCTAATGCCATAAATATGGAACATTTCTGCATGTAGTTCCATAAACACAGTACTTTATAAACATTTCATTCCTAGCCAAGGGAGGAAGCAACTTTGCTTGCCAGGCTTTTTATCACCTGCAATCTAACCTTGTGCTATAATTACTGTAAATTGCATTTGTCACTACAGATGACAGTTTTAATATAAATATTTTTAATATAATGATTAGAGTCAACATAGCAATGAAGATGGATAGGGATAGGGTGGGTTCTAAATTTTTTTACTACCGGTTCTGTGGGTGTGGCTTATTTTGTGGGCGTGGCTTGATGGTCATGTGACAATTATTTAAGATTTAGCAGAGGTACTTGTCTACCAGGCTTTTAACTGCTTGCAGAGCTGTACCGATCTACCCATTTATTTTTGCAGGCACTGATCTACTCATGTATTTTTGCAGGCACCGGTCTACTTATTTGTTTTCTTTTAACACTGATCAGCTGTAGGGCGGCCCTTTGAAGCCCCGTGGCAAGAGTTTAAACAGTTTTTTTCCCTCTAGCCATCAGCTGGGACTCAGGAGGCAGCAATAGATTGGGGGTGGGGCCAAATAAAAGGTAAGAATAACGCAGGGGGAGGGGGTGGGGCGCAGGGGGAGGGGCCGGGGGGGCAGAACCGGTTTGGTGATGTCATATCGTCACTGCTACCGGCTCGGGAGAACCGGGCCGAACCGGGAGGAACCTATCACTGTAGGGATCCTAGGATAATATTTTTACTCCATTATGATGCATGCTGAATAATTTTGATATTGGCTTTGTTACCATCTTTTTGTGTACTAAAGATTTATATAGGAAGCACATTGGGTACCACACTGAGTTTAAGTCACTATTAAGTAAGATTTCTATATACTAGTTAGCAGGGAAAAAAAGTCAAAGAGTATGTGTGCTAAAATATTAAAGTCTCTTTCAAGACAAGGCTGTTTTCCAGTGACTTTGTAGACACAACCTGTGCAATTTTTTTTGGCAATACTACAAAGGTGGTTTTTGGCTGCTGCCTTCTTAGAGATTATTTCTTTGACTTTGCAAACAAGCTGACAGCTCCAATATTTCTTAGTGATTTCACATCCAAGTTCTAATCAGATCCACTCCTGCTTAGCATTCTGAAATCAGTTGAAGTTAGATGTTTTGCTATTACTGGCCATGATATTAGCAATTGCATATTCTTTTCCTCTCATATACCTATCTTTCAATTCATCCTCCTCCTCCCACCCCTCTGCTGCTTAGTTACAGGGTCCACTTATTTGCACAACATTATGAAGCCTATAATGCATGCTCCTGAGATTAGGACTGAGATCAAGATCACCTAACTGGCTTCAGTGCCCTGCTCCCAGTCCAACTCTTTAATCATTACACTATGATGCTCATTTTCTTTTTTCTTCTCGTATACAACCTATAAGAAATAAATCTTTTTGTTAAATTGGAATCTGTAAAAGCATACTAGAGTTGAAACTGGAGAAGTGTGGGCTAGTAGCCAGATAGTTGTTATAATGATAGGAGCCTCTTTCTTTTCCTTCAGAAGGAAAAGGCATTTTATAGACTTCATACTTGCTTTCCTATGGGAATTTCAGGAAGGAGCATCCTTTTTAGGCATATAATGTTCATTTTGTGTGCATGCAGTCTTCTGATTTTTTAAATTTATATAATTCTTGAAATCAAATTTGTTCAGGAACCCAGTATTTTTTTCCTGACTTCTCTTTGAAACTAGATATTCACACTGCTTATTGATGTTGTTCTTTGTATATAGGAGAAACTCCTTTTCCATAGAATTTCCTTCTATGGAAATTCAAATTTATTTTCTCAGTCTTATGCAAAAGTTAACATCTATAATTACTGGTATTTTAAGACCTGTCTACTTTGGGGGGTTGTTGCTAAAATAAAATAAAGGACAAAAACAATATATCACCTTGAACTCTTTGTAAGAAATATGAAATAAAATGAGTTGAGTTGAATTTCAGGAGTTTTCATTCTGCTGTAAATTCTGCCTGCATGTATTTGCCCTTCAATGCAGGGTATTAAAAGAGCCAGTTTGATGTAATAGTTAAGGCATTGGGCTATATGCTGGAAAACCATGATTTCTAGTCCTGCCTTAGGCACAAAGCCAATTGGATGATCTTGGGCCAGTAACTCTCTCTCAGCCCTAGGCAATGGCAAATCACTGTAGAAAAATCTTGCCAAGAAAACTGCAGGTACTTACCCAGACAGTCACCAGGAATTAACACTGACTTCAAGGCACATACACAAAATAATAGATATTAAATAAGAGTCACTGAATTATGTTTCAAATGTACTTGAGCCTAGGTTAGAATGATTCTATTTTGATTTCATTCCAACTATTTCTGGTTGGAATCACTGTTATTATATTTTACTGTCTGTTCTTGGTGTAGCTTATAAGAAATATTTGAAATTGCTATGGCAAGTCAAAGAGAAGATTTTGCTAAATAATCCGGGTTGATATTTGTGCTGAAATTGGGCTCTTTATGTTACTTTGCATGTTTATAGTTTATGTTGCTTTGTATGCTTATGGTAACCAAAGCGTTTCTCTTTTACCAATGCATATCTCACTTATTTTTGCTCTATTCTTTCCCCCTCTCTTTTTTTCTAGCAAATAACTGATGAGGGTAAAAGATCCATCAAAGGTTACCCATGATAAAAATAAGAGACAAAAAAAGGCAAATCAGCATCAGGATGAAGATTCCTCAGATGATATTACAGGTGAAAAAGCTTTTATTTGGGGAAAGCTAGAAAGAGAAAGAAGTGACAGAATAAAAATGAGTCCACTAAGAAATTTAAAACAACAACAACCAGAAGTAGAATTACACTTTGAGAGAAAGGCAGCAGAAAATTTATTAGCCAATCGAAGAGTTACCCTTCAAACTATATTATTATTGATGACGCTTTATGTGGGACAGATATTGAATTCTGTGAGGAATCTTAAATCTTATGTTCTTACATCTTAAACCATAATAATATAGTTTCTTATGTTGCAATTATAAAAATATATTCTTAATAAATATTTCCTCCAGCAATCAATCATGTCTTAATCATTTGAATCTTTTTTTTTAATCTTCAATGTAGGATTAACATGCCAACATGTGGGCCAGGCAGTTGATGTCCATCATGTGAAGCGAGCAGTGGCTCAAAATGTTTGGTCGATATGCTCAGAGTGCTTAAAGGAAAGGAGAATATATAATGGTGAACCAGTAATGCCTTCTGATATATGGCTCTGTCTCCGATGTGGCATTCAGGTAATTAACTTTATAAAGTAATAGTTTATACATCATTCCTATGGAACAGATACAGCATTTGGGAATTGTAAGCTTTGCAAAAGCATGTTAAGGAGAGACAGAACAGAGGTTTTAAAACACTCATGCCAGGGGTGGTATTTTATTTTTATTTATTTATTTGTCGAGTACATATTAGATAATATATATAAGTATAAGCATGAATTGAATACATAAAATGAATACAATTAAAGAAACATTAGGATAGGGATGGTAGGCACGCTGGTACTCTTATGCACGCCCCTTACAGACCTCTTAGGAATAGGGTGAGGTCAACAGTAGCCAGTCTTATGTTAAAATTTTGGGGGTTTTGGGATGAAACCACAGAGCCAGGTAGTGCATTCCAGGCATTGACCACTCTGTTGCTGAAGTCATATTTTCTACAATCGAGTTTGGAGTGGTTCACTTTATGTTTGTATCTATTGTGTGCTTGTGTATTGTTGTGGTTGAAACTGAAGTAGTCATTGACAGGTAGGACATTGTAGCAGATGATTTTATGAGCTATGCTTAGGTCATACGGAAGGCGGCATGGTTCTAAATTTTCTAAGCCCAGAATTTCAACTCTGTTGGCATAAGGTACTACCGGTTTGCAAATATGAGTGTGCGCGCGAGCGTAACAAGCACATGCGTCCTCCATGCATGCACAGAGGGTCAAAAATGGGACATGATGATGTCCGGGCAGGTGGGTGGAGCCTCCCGCTGCTGGCGCTACCGGATCGTGTGATCCAGATAGAACTGGCTGAATTTCACCACTGACTCATGCCTAGTGTGAAAAAATATATAGAAAGTGTTCATTCTTTCACATTATTAGAACCCAGGGTCACCTATGGAATGGGTGCCTAATGCCTAATTACAAGGAGTTTCTGAACTACTAAAAACACACACATTTTTTTTTAAATACCCAAAGCATTGTTAAACAATGGAATTCACTTCCACCAGATATGGCACGTGCTCCCTGTTGAAGTGAGAGAACAGAGGTCTTTGTGGGAATTTTAACAGGCTTTAAAGGCACATTTTTGATCAGGATTTTATTGTTGATAATTTCATGAAGTATTTATTATTTTAATTTTTAGTATCAATTCTGATTTTTTGTTGACTTTATTTTATGATAGTTGTCTGTAAAATAAATATCTTAGTGTGATTCACTCATGTGGGTCTTAAAGGGGACTAGAAAGAAAATTCTGATAGTCATGTATTTCCTCCAGAAATAAAGGCAAAATACTTAAATATCAGTAGTAAGGGAGGGATATTATTCTTCAGTTCATGCTTCTGAGCTTCACAAAATTATCTGGTTGTCTTTAGCATGATACAGAATGCTGGATTAGATAGGCTTTTGGCCTGCAGTCCTTATCCTATATGAATTGCTCTGTGAGAGATGTGCGGTCTCTTAAATTTGATAAATACCTTAAATAAATTATTATTTATTTATTATTTTATTAAATTTGTATACCGCCCTTCTCCTGCTGGACTCAGGGCGGTGCACAGCCAAAATAAAAAACATCCCAATACAAAATTTAAAATTTGTTAAAAGAATTACACACTTTGGCCCAAAATTTAAAACATCCCAACTAAAACTCATAGACAATTAAAATCCAACATCTCAAAAAGGGGATGGGTGGGTTATGTCAGCCCTGCTTGGTGGAAAAGAAAAGTTTTTAGGGCACGGCGAAAAGCCCGGAGATCTGGTATCATGCATATCTCCGGGGGCAAGTCGTTCCAGAGGGCAGGTGCTGCCACAGAGAAGGCCCTCCCCCTGGGGGTCGCCAGCCGACACTGCCTGGCTGACGGCACCCTGAGGAGTCCCTCTCTGTGGGAGCGTACTGGACGGGGGGGGCTATCGGTGGCAGAAGGCGGTCCCGCAAATACCCAGGCCCTATGCCATGGAGCGCTTTAAAGGTGGTAACCAACACCTTGAAGTGCACCCGGAAGACCACCGGAAGCCAATGCAGCTCACGCAGGAGAGGCGTCACATGGGAGTGCCCCCTTGCTCCCATAATCCCCCGTGCGGCCACATTCTGCACCAGTTGGAGCCTCCGGGTGCTCCTCAAGGGGAGCCCCATGTAGAGAGCATTGCAGTAGTCCAGGCGGGAAGTGACGAGTGCCTGAGTGACTGTGCGTAAGGAGTCCCGATCCAGAAAGGGACGCAACTGGTGAATCAGGCAAACCTGATGAAAAGCCCCCCTGGCCACGGCCATCACATGCTCTTCTAAAGACAGCCGTGCATCCAGGAGGACGCCCAAGTTGCGAGCCCTCTCCCTGGGGGCCAATAACTCTCCCCCAATAGCCAGCGATGGCACCAGCTGGCTATATCGGGACGCCGGAAGCCACAGCCACTCGGTCTTGGAAGGGTTGAGTCGAAGCCTGTTACTCCCCATCCAGATCCGCACGGCCTCCAGGTACTGGGACATTACTTCAAGGGCATCGTTGGGATAGCCTGGAGTGGAGATGTACAACTGAGTATCGTCAGCGTACTGATGGAACTCCACCCCAAAGCCACGGATGATCTCACCCAGCGGCTTCACATAAATGTTGAAAAGAAGGGGTGAGAGGACCGACCCCTGCAGCACCCCACAAACAAGGTGCCTCGGGGTCGGGGTTGGGAGTGGGGGGCACCGTTCTGCGGAGAGATAGGAGGAGAACCACCGCAGAACGGTGCCCCCCACTCCCAACCCCTTCAACCGGCGCAGCATGATACTATGGTCGATGGTATCAAAAGCCGCTGAGAGATCTAACAGGACCAGGATAGAGGAACAACCCCTATCCCGAGCCCTCCAGAGATCATCCACCAGCGCGACCAATGCCGTTTCCGTACTGTGCCCAGGCCTGAAGCCGGACTGGAGCGGGTCCAGATAGACATCTTCATCCAGGTACCCAGGAAGCTGTCACGCCACCACACTCTCAACAACCTTCGCCACGAAGGGAAGGTTGGAGACCGGACGGTAGTTAGCCAAAACAGCCGGATCCAGGGCGGGCTTCTTGAGGAGGGGCCTCACCACCGCCTCTTTCAAGGCAGGTGGCAAGACACCCTCACTCAAGGAAGCGTTGATAATCCCCTGGAGCCAGCCTCGCGTAACCTCCCGGGAGACCAGCACCAACCAGGAGGGACACCGGTCCAATAAACATGTGGTTGCGTTCAGCCGCCCCAGTATCCTGTCCATGTCCTCGGGAGCAACAGGGTTGAACTTCTCCCAAATGACATTCTCAAAACCGGCCTCCATCATCCCGTCTGTACCTACCCAGTCAGAGACCAAGCCTTCCCAAATCTGAGTGATTTTATCGTGCAGATACTGAACAAAATCCTCAGCGCGACCCTGCAAGGGATCCTCCCGCACTCCCAGATGGAGGATGTTTGTTATCTGGGTCATAGAGCATTTCATTGGTTTTGTAGAGTTCTGCTGAAGTATCAAAAGGCAGGAATTGGGACTAAACCTGTGGAATTTTATCTATTATGGGAGCTGAATGTAACACTTTAGTTTTTACTTTGGAATATGCAGCAGCTTCTTCTTTCATAGACCTTTAGGATCTCACTGTTTTGAGAAAATGCTATTATACTTAAAACTTTGCATCATAACCAGGAGGAAATGTAGCTGCTATTATATTTCTTGGGTGGGTCAGAAGAGTCATTTTATCCTGAACAATTACTTCTTTATGATGCTGGTCATTTGTTATGGAAATGGTTGAGTATGAAGAAGACAATATAATGGTTTCCACAATTTCCATATTCCGACAAGCTATGTTTGTTGAAGTATGTTGATGTCCTTTTTTTAAAAAGAAAAAGAAAAACTGATGAGTCCGTAGCTTGATGTAGAGTAAAACATACTTGCTGCTTTCATTGTAGAACATAACTATATCTTAAGATTTTATCAATGGTCTTCAGGGCTGTGGTCAAAATTCAGAAGGCCAGCATTCTCTAAAGCATTTCCAGACTGCACGGGCGGATTCTCATTGTATTGTAATCAATCTTAGCACATGGATCATATGGTAAGTTAATTCGCATTTTGAGAGAGAAAGTTTTGTACGTGTAAAAGTAAAGATAAGCAGTTGTACATTTAGGTGTATATAGGTGAATGTATGCATAAAATGAAATAACTTTATTTTAGTTGTTAAATAGCCTTAAGTGTGTGTGTGTGTGTGTGTGTGTGTGTGTGTGTGTGTGTATTTGACAGTTTGTGCAAGTTACTCTGTTTCCCCCAAAATAAAACATCCCCTGATAATAAGCCCAAACGGGCTTTTGAGTGCATGGCAATAAGGCCAAGTGCTTATTTCAGGGTTCAAAAAAAATATAAGACAGGGTCTTATTTTCGGGGAAACACGGTATTATTACAAGAATTTTAGTTATGAATGATTAAAGATACAAAGTAGCATCATTTGGGTAATTCTATATGAGACTGTACTAGAATTTATATTACTTTATTTAGTCATTCTTCAAGTTGGTTTTGACCAAATGCTTGTTTCTTATTCATTTTTTTTTCAGTAAGTCAAACTAATTTATGTACTACTAAACCGCTCATATCTGTAACCTTTAACTCGGTGAAACAGTGCATCATAGGACAATAGTTTTTTTGAACGAAGATACATCAAATGGCTAGCTTATAGAATGCATCCAAAATCTGGGACCCTTGACTTCTATGGGATTGAACTTTGGCAAATTTGTGGTCACTTCAGTGCTAAAGTGCAACTGCACCACTGCCTAGAGATTTAGTAAATCAATCCTGCCATAGACTTCTGGAGACTGGGTAGCATTGGCTGCCAGAGATAGTCAGCCATGGTCAGACTGGCAGGAAATTGGAAGCTGTTCCTGTTCCCACTGCTTTTTTGACCTTGGCCACACTGTTTCTCTGTTTAGATAAAGAAATACTTTTCAAAACAAGGACATAACAGGTTATGGGTTGTCTAATATGGGTTGTTAAAATATATTATATATTTTATATATATAACTAAAAATATTTAGTTATTTCAATAGTAGTACTTTTTGAAATCTGTTATATTGCCTTTAATAGTAACAGCCAATCCATTTTTGATTATTATATTATTACATACTTTTTTGATGTACTCCCCCCTACCCCATCCATGTTCTCCTGATCTCCAGATTTGTACTATGAGATCTTTGCAGGATGCCAAAGCCAGTTACATATTGTAGCTATAGACAGTGAAGTGGGAAAGAAATGAATACCTTCCATTGTCTCTCTGGTCACTTACAGTTTCTTCTGAACTAGTCAACTGAACTAGTCACTGATATAGTCTTATCAGTGAATGGCATAAGCAATGTGTTTAAGATGAAACTGCTACCTTTTTTAGTCTTTAACGAACGTGAACAAAATGGGAACTACAGTATTTGTTTAGTTCTAAGTTTCAGACTCCTCTAGGGCAAAATCTGAATTATATTAGTGGAGTTGTGACCTATCCAGTGCTCATCATGAGCACTCTAGATTTGAGAATGTCTGCATATGGCTAGTGTCATAAGAATGTCCTTGAGAGATATTGTTACTGCATTTAAATGCTTTATTTCAGGTGTTATGAATGTAATGAGGAACTCTCAACACATTGTAACAAAAAGGCTTTGACACAGATCGTTGACTTCCTCCAAAGGCATGTTACTAGAAATGAATCAAGTAAGTTACCTTGAGATGTTTTATGTTAGTATGATGTTACGTATCTTGTTAGATACATCAGAAGGATGAAGTAGAACAACAACAACAAAAAACTTCTGCATAATGTTACAGCACAATAAGCAAAGTTTAAATACATGACTGAGTTATCCTTTGGCTACTAAGCAAAGATCTTCTTTCAAAAATAGTTTGACCACTCATCCCTTGCTAATGATGCAGTGGTTAATTTCTAAAACAAAGTTTCTAGTCTTCAATGTTTGCCAGATATATGAGTTTTGAGGAACAGTTTATAATGTTTTATAATGATAGAATTTAGCAGTAGAGAACAATATTATAAGGATACATGTTGGATTGGACCAGATTTAATTCTACTTTTAGTAGGAACTTGAATTTATGGGATTTAAAGAAGACATGATCAGATCCCATATTAATATTCTCTGTCTGATTCAACCCTTAGTTCATGTTTTCTCCTATTTATGCTGTAAACAAGAATATGTATTCTCACTCTGTTTTATTTGTTTGTTGAACTTGATATTCTGTCTGATTAGCAAAAATTCTCACTGGTTTAAAATATACTAAAATAATTTTAGAAAGAGAGATTAAATACAGTTAAAATAGGATTAAAATAAATAAAACAAGTGGAATTAATACTTAAAATTAATACTTGAAATCAGCAATTAAATGTTCTAAAATATGGTTTAAAGGACTTGCCTAATAAAATGTTTATTCAAAAGAGCTAGAGAGGCAACAGAAAAGGTTTGATCCTGAGTTGCTGCCAAAGAAACTTGGGACAACTGTAGACATATTCCTTGGATGTATTCATAAGCATGGATGTTCATATAGAAGAAGGCATTCTTTCAAATAGTCTGAAATTACAACAAATAACACTTAATATTTGTTTGCACTGAAATTAATTTGCAGTTTTTATCCAAGATGAGATTAGTATTTATGTATTGAATTTGGATAGGATTTATACTTTCCCTCCTTCTTACTTTTGAGGTGGAAAACTTGAGAGTTAACTGGACAGGGTATTTGGCATTCTAAAGCATTAGAATAAGGCAAAGGGTGGGACTGTGGCCAGGACATCTGTTCACTAAGCCAGAGTGACAATTTTTTAAAGTTCAGTTTCAACTCCCTTCCTCAATCAACTGGAGGACTGTACTAGAAGAGTGGCAACATCACAACAAATGAATAAACAAGCAAACAAACGAATGAACCAATGAATGAATGAATATGATGGTAGTCCAAATCAGAGGAGTATTTTTGCTAAACTACTTTTTGTAAAAGAGAGGAGGAAGGAGTTCAGAAAGGGATATCTTGATGGAAGATGAAAGAGGCAGAGGGGAAAAAAGTTGATTTTTCCACATTTATATTATACTTGGAATATCTGCTAGCACTGCAGTAGCCCATTGCTTAGAAATCCCAGGTTATGATTTCCTGAACATGAAATTATTCCATGGCAGAAAATGAATTAAAATGTGTTTTGTAGAATGCAACTGTTGTGCTAAATAAAAAGTGATAATGTATTTTGCAGAGGTTTAGATATATCAATACTGATTCTGCCATGTAGTGTTATGCAGGAATGAGAAGTATAATTAGTTCCAAACCATCTGGAAAATAATATTTATCTTAATATTTTATTTTTGTATGTAAGGTTTCATGTACTCTATACTTGAGGAATGAAGGATTGTAGTTCTGATAAAATGCTCTAGGGTTGGATAAGTGACAGTATGAATATAATAGAAAATCCATTTGGCAATTGATTGGAATTTTTTTCATAAAATATTTAATTCAGTAAAAAAAATACCTAAGGCCAGATGAATGGATGCTGGTTTCATATTTGGGTTGACTAGATGGAACCTGATTTGTGGGGGGTCGCGATGGGTTGGACACGACCCATTGTTGTTCGCGACTAACAACAATAACAACAAAAATGTTTAAACCCAGATACTAATAAGAAATCCTGGTAGACTAGAAAATCTAATGCACAATCTTATGCTTGTCTCATCAGAAAGAAATTCCAACCACTTTAGTAATAAATATTCATAAGATTGTAGCTTTTCCATGGAATGTTCTACATGTCTGTTTGAAGTAAGTCACATTGAATCTAATAGAATTGACTTTAATAGGCGTCATGTTTGTTGATCAGTTATATGCATATTACACAATAACACAGAAATAAATTAATGCATGACTCATCTCTTTCTAATAGGAATACCTCTTTTCTTCGGCTAAAGCCTCTTTAAATACATAATGTAAAAAGACAGGATATAAATATATTTCATAACATACATAACTTACTCTTTTTTCTATTTTATGTATTATGCTTTTAAAAAATTTGATAGTTTTAAAAGTACCCAGCTGATCTTTTTAAAAATAATATTAAAATACAATTGACTGTCTCTCTATTTGCCTTTTTTTCTGTTTTTGTTAAATATGCATTTAAATTGAACCTTTCTTTTTTCTGTTGAAATTATTGGTCATGTTGATTTTTTTAAAGAGAAGTTTTTTTATTGTATATACTAAAAAAATTAAATATATCATTATTCGAGCATAATCCAAAGAGAGAACAAATAGAGCACTGAGCATGACCAGCAATTCACACACTGCTTTTATGGCAATTTTTAATTGCATATGATTTGTTATTTTATTTTATATCCAGTGGAACATGCAATCTGCCAGTAGCTGTTTTCCTTTAGATGAAAAAGATATTTTAGTGTACCATGTACAGGCGGTTCCTTAAAATAAGTGAAGAAACAAACAATGCTTGTTTTATAACAACATGCATTTGCTAGAAAAGGGTTATGATTATGATTTTTTTTCAAGTACCATAGGCCTGTCAATAATGAGACACACTAAATAAACAGAGCCTAGCTTGCTTGTTCAGCTTCAGACTAATCAATTTGAAGAAAAGGCAGACAGATTATGGAAAAAGCAGCACAGATTTTCTAAGAAATATATTTTGAGAAATAAACCAGAAGCAAAATATTTGTGGTTGCCAAGAGCAAGCACGACACCCTGATCTCTGCTTCCCGCCACCCCACTCAACTTGCTTGCAAAATTGGGCAAATGACATTATTGCTCCATGACTGACCAGAAAATTAAATTAAGTAATTGAGATAAACCCAAGTGTGGAGTTCTCCCCTCAAAAATGCTGGCAGTATGTGGACTTCCCATCGGATCTTATGATTTACCCTGCCCAGAAAGTCTGCATTGTCTCTCTTTTTTCTCTTCTCCCTTTTTTTTTCCTTCCCTTTTTTCTCATAATCATCTGTTTGGTTAACGTCAGGTTTGCCACAGTGTGGAAGAATAAAGCAAGTGTTTTGTAAAGAATAACCAGCCAGCAGAGGCTAGGGTTTTTTGGTGGTTTTTTTTTTTTTTTGCAAAAAAGGAATTGGCCCATTATACAGCTTTTGCCAAGAAAGCAGGTGCAATATTGTCATGACGGCACACTTGTGAGTTTCACATGAACCTAGTGCACATGTAGTACACAGGAACCATGCTGTGCTGTTACAGTTTTGACTGTCTGTTGCCTGGGAAAGAAGATTAGAAATGCAGGTTTGTTTGATCCCTGGAAACAAACAGTCCTCTCCCCACTTAGTTATGCCCCCAGTGCATCTTTCTGTTAATGAGAATAGGGGAAAAAAAGTTAATTACCATTCAAAAATAATTTCTATTTGTTCTGAGATTTATAGAATCCTTTTATTCTAATTTTCAGTACCAATGGATTACTACAAAGGCTGTATTTTATTTTATTTTATTATTTTATTTCTAATTCAATAATTGCCTTTTTGCCAGGCTCTATGTTTGTTTTCTTTAAAAAAAAACACCAAGGAAAAAAGATGTTGCACTATATCTCTGATACCCATAATTACTAAAGTCTTTGTATGAATACCAATTAATCTGTGAATTAAAAGAAATGCTGGTTTGTTTTAACAATATTTTGAAACGCTGGAATATTTTGCAATGTATTTTATCAGGCCCTGAAGAATTATATAATTGGTTTGCCTAATTTTTATATATTTTAAATTAAAATATTTTACAGAATAAAAAAGCAGAATAAAAAGTAAACCATTACATCCCAGCAGTTACTGTCATTTGTTAGGAATTATGAAAAAAAAATTGGCAGGGATGTGTTGTTTTGTGGTAATTAAATGTTCAAAGGAAGACAGTGTCAGCTCATCTGTTAATTTTTTCTAATGATGAAATTAAAATTAAAAATTAATAGTTCCAGTAAAGGTTCTTAAACTTGAAGTACCAGAATAGGCCCTCAGAAGATTTTACAGACAGTAGTTTTAGAATGGATTAAAATATACCGGGTTAAAACATACTGTTAACTTTTAGGACTAATTGCTCCATGATATTTTATCCAAATTTCTGCCAGCCAAATTGTTGCACACTTTCTTTCACACTTTCTGCTCACCCCACAGATCTACCCCACAGTGTTGAGGAATTATCTGAAGCAGTTTTCTGGATACATTAGTGGTTATAGGAAAAGAAGCTCAGGAAAACTCCGCATTGTATAAACTAGTTTTATAATCCATAATAAACCTATGTGCCTTGTGAAGTTCCATGTAG
The DNA here is from genome assembly GCF_029215685.1 of Pituophis catenifer annectens. Classification (NCBI taxonomy): domain Eukaryota; kingdom Metazoa; phylum Chordata; class Lepidosauria; order Squamata; family Colubridae; genus Pituophis; species Pituophis catenifer. Next base: position 105,913,943 of record NW_027256881.1, read on the forward strand.
TGCCCAGGAAATTGAAGGGTAAACCCGATTTATTATTTTTCTTTATAAGAGGCAATATGTGAGGAACTCTGTAAGGATTCTGTTCTTTAAGAGTCTCTAAAAACAGAGCATCAGGTTAACATTTGTGTGGTTTTGTTAAACTAGCCCAGGTGTCAGCAACCTGCAGCTCCGGAGCCGCATGCGGCTCTTTGGGCCCTGTGCTGTGGCTCCCTGTCGGGTGATTCCACCACTGGCTGGCCCCACCCCTTGCCCTCCCATCCTCGCCTGGCCTGGGAAGGTAAGGGCAATGGCAGGTGATGGAGAAGTGGCTGGGGCAGATACAGAGAGAGGGGAAAAGAAAGAGACATAGAGAGATACAGAGAGAGAGGTGGGGAGGGAGGGGGGGAGGGAGGGAGAGATGTCAAAAGGATTTTGTGGTTCCTGGTGTTTTATAACAACTGGTTCTCTGCCCTAATGACTGGCTGGGTAGGCATGGCTGGGGGCGGGGGTCATGTGACTGGTGGAAGTGAGTGATGTCAAGTTGGCCACGCCCACCCAGGTTTTGTGGCTCCCGGTGTTTTCTTTTCTATGGGAAACGGGTCCAAATGGCTCTTTGAGTGTTTAAGGTTGCAGACCCCTGAACTAGCCTAACTATGACCACTGAAATCTTTCCCAGATCTCCAAGCCATTGAGAGCCATTTCAAGGGTGCCTATTTTGAATTTCCCAAGCAGCCATTGGTTCATTTATTTAAATGTAGGGGAAATTGTATTGGTAGACCTTGACTTTGCTTAATGACCATTTGAAGTTACAATGGCATTGAAAAAAAAAAAACTTATGGCCATTTTTCACACTTATGACCGTTGCAGTATCCCCATGCTCATGTGATTTACATTCGGATTCTTGGCAGCTGGTTCACATTTATGACGGTTGTGGTGTCCTAGGATCATGTGATCCCCTTCTGCGACCTTCTGACAAGCAGAGTCAATAGGGAAGCCAGATTCACTTAACAACCGTGTTACTAATTTAACAACTGCCATGATTCACTTCACAAATGCAGCAAGAAAAGCCGTAAAATGGGGCAAACTTACTTAACAAATTTCTTACTTAACAGCAGAAATTTTAGGCTCAATTGTGGTCATAAATTGAGGACTACCTTATATAAGGATATTTACAGTGATTTTCATTTTTGTCCTAGAAAAAGTTATGATCTTGCTTGGATTGGAATTATTTCATTCAGTGCCACCACTGGATTCAATCCTACAGCTCTTTTTTTTTTCTTTTCCTTTTTATTATTTTATGATGATTTGAAGTTAATACTGATTCATTAAAATGGTTCATTATTATCATTGGTTTTGCACATAGATTATTACTTTTAAAGATCTTAGCAATGCACTCTAATGCTGCAAGATGTCAATTTTATAACAGACAAGATTGATATAGTTTTGCAACTGAAATATTCAGTGGATAAAAATACTGACTTTTTAATGTTTAAAGATGGAAAATATACAATGATTAAATAAACATAGTGAACAATTGCTTTTTTTTTTACTTTTGGTGCCATCTGTGTGTCCATTTAAATATCTGTTTCAATAAGATGTAAAAAATAAGAGTATAGTCAGAGACATTGCTGTTAGTTAAAATGGATTAGTGTAGGCTTTAAGGATAAATGTTTGGTAAAATGCATGCTAAACTCACAATAACACAAAAATAGAAAAAAGATAGGTGAGAAGTTAAATGAATGTTGTAGATCTGCAATTACATTTTAGACTGAGGAAACTCCAGTTAATGCTTTGAGACTTGTTTTGAAGTAGCATACCATTATCCTTTCTTCAGTGCAAGCGACTGGAGCATGTGATTTTATGAACCTTTATTTGAAAGTATTTTTGGCTTTTGCATTGTTTCAAATCATACATATTTTTGGCTTTAGATCAACATACTGTGATTCTAACTGTTGCGGTTTGTAAACAGTGGTTTATGGCTCAGTAGATATGAAACCAGCCAACTGAGGTTTATTCAACAACCCATGACTATACAAACCACATATTTAGTACAAGTCATAGACTTCAGTAGGATTTACTACCAAATGCTTAGTTGATTTTCATGTACCTGAACTAATTTCATTAAGAAATAGGGCATACTATTTTCAATGCACCTTCTCCCTGGAAAGTATGTTTGGGATTGGGCTTGAGTTAACAGATTGAAAGTTTTGTTTTATTCATTAAATTTCTATGCTGCCCATCTCACTGATATAGCAACTGGGATTCAGATATTGAAAGACGGGATTTTATTAAGGTTGCCATTAAAATAATGTACTTTTAAGATTGCATAATTATGGTTTCTTACATTTATAATTATATGAGCGTTCAGGTCTCGTAATATGGTTTGTTTGCTCTTTGTAGTTTTGTGAGGGGGGGCAGTTTCAGGGGGTCGGTGTGTTTTATTTTTCTCCTGGATGATTCAGGATTGGAGATTCAGTAGACAGAGTCTCGCTACTTGTGTGAAGCTGTCATTTAACCGTGAAATGAAATGCTTTTATTAAGTTTGCCCTGCGGATATGGTCCGCTGTGGCAGGGTTGCCCATATTTGGTGGCTGTGCAAGGAGAGCCAGGTGGTGCTGCAAAGCATCGCACAGTGAAGCGTGGACAGATCCAGATCTGACATTTGTCATCCTGCAGTGCTGAAGGGGAGTTAAAATCTGTTTTTCCATATGCTTCTGTTTTAATTTTTGCCTGCAGTTTGGTCCAGATGGCATACTGAGCATTGTTTACTTTAAGATGTTTTCCCAGATGTTGTTGAATGCCGATGGATAAATGCAACAACTGTGGTGTACCAATATACAAATTAAGCATACAATTTAGGCTTCCGTCAAAAATCAAAATATATTATATGTACTTGAAATGAAAATATCCGTTTCTTGTGTTTTTTTTAAAGATGTGAGTCATGTCGACCTAATAGATCGCTGTCAGGCTTGGTGCAGCAAAACAAAAGTTTAAATTAGCCACAAAAGTCTTAAACTGATACTACCTTTCATATTATCCATATCATAAGGGATTGTTAAAAGACTATGAAATGAATGAGAAAAGGAAAGAAATCCAAAGTAAGGGTGCTTGCTTGAGTTTACATAAAGATGAAACAGAATTATAATTAATCACTAATTTTCAAAGCATCAGTTCTATCTTTCTTGCTTTGAGAATTCTAAAATATTAAATCCAAAATTATGCAATTGGATTTAAAGTTTTATGATAGGAATTACTTTTCAAATCTTCCTTTTTGCATGATTCCAAATATAGCAATAGCACTTACCATTTCACATTGCTTTACAGCCCTCTCTAAATGGTTTACAGAGTCAGCATATTGCCCCCAACAATCTGGGTCATTTTACCGACCTCGGAAGAATGGAAGGCTTGAGCCTGGTGAGATTCGAACTGCCAAACTGCTGGCAGCCGGCAGTCAGCAGAATTAGCCTGCAGTACTGCATTCTAATCACTGCGTCACCGTGGCCCTTGCTCTTTTTTGTCCATCATCACCCTGAATCAAATTTTCAGGAGGCACCTGGGAACTTTCAGGGGCATTATTTTAGTTTTTTTCTTTGTTCTGAGGCATGTTGCAGACCTACATTATGAACAGAGAAATACATATTTTAGGTTGTTGATATTGTTGCTGACTGTTTCTTTAGGGAGCGGTCTACAAGGAATGCACTGCTATTGTATAAAGATAATTTTGAAATAGGGGGAGAATGTAGCCACTGCCTTTGACAGCATTTACCTATGAGTCACAGGGACGGTGGCCTAGAGGTGAAGATGTATGCCTTGCACTTGGAAGGTTGAGAGTTCAATCCTAGGTAACGACAGATGTTTCTCTATCAGGGTGCAAAGAGAAAAATATCTGCTGCTTATTCCATGTAGGTGTCAGGAAGGCATCCATTAAGCCTGTTACTAGTTATCATCGGCATGAATTGTTGGAAAGTACTTGAAATATTATATATGACAGTAGTTTTCATATTTAGTTCAGGACCCATGAGACAATATGAAAGTTGCAAGTTGAAATCTAGGCTGAATAGCATATTTCAGGATTTCTCATTACCTCTGTATTACTCATTAAGAACTTTCTCATTTCACTTCTGGTGGCAAGTATCTAGATCAGGGATTGTCATTGAGGGCTGCATCAGGGTTGTATTTGACCTGGGGAGGGAGAAGTGGGTGTGGCCAGGGTAGGTGTGACCAGCTCAATGTCACTTGTGTTGGGGATGCCTGTGGTGGCCCGAGCACTCTGTCAGAGAAAATGGGCTCCCGAGCTCCATTTTTGGCTGTGACGGCCTCCTGCAACCCTCTGCCAGTGAAAACCGAGATTGGGAGGGCTGTGTGTGGCCCTCCCAAGCTCCGTTTTCTCTGGCAGAGGCACTGTGGGCCAGTCCTTTGCTGTTTCAAGGGTGGCCCCAAAGGCCAGATCTAAGCACCCTGCAGGCTGGATCCGGCCCCTGGCCTTGAGTTTGACACCCCTGATCTAGATTAAGGAGTCACAGAATTATGTCACGGGACAAATGATATCTAGCCAATTGCTTAAAATAATTAATTGTTGGTCACTTACTAGACAAAAATGTGAAGCTGCAGTATTATTTATTTACTTATTTTGGAGTAAGTTTGAGTAAGTTTACTTATCTTGGAGTAAGTTTGATTTCAACTAGGTTGCTTAAGTTTCTGCTTCATAATTCTCATTTCCAGTTAATGTTGACATGCTGTTTTATGTGCCTTAAAAACTGGAGTCTTATACAAAGAATATGATGTAATAGACTCAATTAAAAAGTACAGACTATTCTGTACCTCATCGTGTGGCAGATTTTTCATTTTTTCAAGAACTGCAGGCTCAAAACTTGAAATCTAGAATACCACGGGAAATTGGAAAATGTGTGATTCAAATTAACTTCGTCCACTCCAGCACTTTCTATATCTTAGACTTGAAACCAAAGGGCCAAAGACTATTCATGGTGCTAATATTAATGCAAAAGAGCTCTGGTAGCGCAGCAGACTAAAGCACTGTTATTAACATCAGCTGCCTGCAATTACTGCAAGTTCAAATCTCACCAGGCTCAAGGTTGACTCAGCCTTCCATCCTTTCTAAGGTAGGTAAAATGAGGATCCAGATTGTGGAGGCAATAAGCTGACTTTGTATAAAATATACAAAAGTATGAAGGCTATTGCTTAATGCATTGTAAGCCACCCTGAGTTTTCGGAGAAGGACGGCATATAAATCAAATTAAAAAAAAAGTCTTGTGTTCTTGTTGATCCATCCCATTTTACAACTATTTATGAAAATGGACCTTATCTTTGTTGTTAAAAAAAAACTATATGCCATTCTCTTGATTTTTGAGTCGATTTGATTATGCCTATCATTTCTATATTACAGGTGAGCATAAATATAATCTATACAGCATAAATAGCAACTGCAGTGTCTTCCCAACATAGGAAGAGTTGCCAATCAGAGCCTGAGAACTGATTGACTTAGTTAGTAGCTTGACTTAGTTAGTAGCTGTTTCCAAACTCTTTGAATGAATTTCTTATGAACATAGTATCGTTCCAAACTGGACGTTTATGTTGCTTTTGATATTTTGGGTTTTTTTAAAAGGTCAGTGTGCAGTACCTTGTGTACAATATTTGATTCTTATCTTTTCTCATTAAAGGTTCATCATCAAAAATTATATGGTTACATGAAGAAAACAATGAAGCAAATGACATATCAAGAGGAAGAGGCCTCATTTCCAGCTGGGCATCTGTTCCTGTTAAAGGCATTAATAACTTAGGGAACACATGTTTCTTTAATGCTGTTATGCAGGTAAAACTGCTCAGAAATCTTTAACAATCACACAACAAAGAAGTAAGAGTGACTATGGCAATAAGCAGATCAAGCTATGATATGTTATATGGGTAGTTCATTCCCTTTTCAACATAAGTTGTGCAAAACTGTATAACTGGATATCTAGTTTACATCTAATATTGCTCTTACGTTTTCCAGAAATGTCTAATATTTAAATGTATTTATAGAAATGCCTAGTATATATGTATAAAGTAATCCAAGAAGAAAATTTTCAAGCAGAGACCAGAGACTTTCAGTTAATTGTCATTTTCTTGGTCTTGAGACTGCCTTTGAAAAGATCTATAGTATGAGATAGAGGCAGTTACACATTAATTAAAATATCAAAAGTCTTGTTCAATAGATACACGTACCTATAATCCAGTCAAGCAACTGCCATGGAAGACCATTTACCAGTAGTTCTCAACTTAAGACCACAATTGAGCCCCACATTTTTGTTGCTATTGAGACATTTGTTAAGTGAATTTTGTTCCATTTTATGACTTTTCCTGCCACAGTTGTTAAGTGAATTGCTGCACCTGTGAAATTAGTGACACAGTTATTAAGTGAATCTGGTTTCCTCGTTGACTTTGCTTGTCAGAAGATCACAAAAGGGGATCCCGTGACCCTGGGTCACAGCAACCGTCATAAATATGAGTCAGTTGCCAAGCTTCTGAATTTTGATCACATGACCTTGGGGACGCTGCAATGATCGTAAAATGTGTGAAAAACGTCATAACTTCAGTGTCGTTGTAACTTTGAAAGATCACTTAATGAATTGTTGTTAAGTTGAGGACTACCTGTATACATTCTGTAGCTTGAAGCAACTCGATTAAAAAAATCACTTTTATTAGTCCAGTCGCTCATTATCTAAAGCTTTTTTTTTCCATTTTGTTTTAGAACTTGGCACAGACACACATGTTAAGCGAGCTAATGTGCGAAATGAAAGAAAAGGGGACAAAGCTAAAAATAGCTCAAAGCCCAACATCTCAACTGGTAAGCATTCTCTTGAACCAATCTCTAAGCATTACATTATGTGGACACTAAGAACGATAAGGAACATTCTTTATGTAATCATTTTTCTAGTGCACAATGAGCTGTATCATTTTGTAGTTGGCACTAGAGTTTGAATCAGCAGAATTATGCTCAAGGAGTATTGTAGCTGAGGAAAGATGTTTTTTTTCCATTTTCCCCCTTTGGAGTGTGGGTTTGGGGGGACCATCTGGGAAGGTGTGGCACCAAAGGATTCAGGAGAAATGTGGATGACAAAAACCATTTCCTTCCTTCCCTTTCTCCAAGCAGGAGTGTAGTACATCACCATCTGTTCTACAGAAGTCTTTTTTTAAACGGAGGATGTCACCTCTTATTCTGACTTACCTGGTTGCACTAAATCAGGGGTCTCCAACCTTGGCAACTTTAAGACTTGTGGCTGAGGAATTCTGGGAGTTGAAGTCCACAAATCTTAAAGTTGCCAAGGTTGGAGGCCCCTGCACTAAATCACTGCTCAAGCCCCAGGATTGCTATTTGGACACACTTTGCTCAATGAAGCCTGGTTTAGTTTCTCTTTTTTTCCCCCTAATGAAAATGTCCATCTTTCAATTCCTCTAATGCCATTAGTTTGTGAGTCCATATACTGTAGCTGGAGTTGATATACCAGATTTAGTTTAGAAACTAAAGGCTTAAAAAATTACATTGAAAAACCCTTATGAGACTTGCGTATGGCTAAATGTTTATTTATTTATTTGATATATATACCACCCATGTCATCTAGAGAAAACTAGATATAATTATCTAATATCAGTCTTGATTTTTTTCTGCAAAATGTATTTCTTCGTTTAGATTTGTATTTTGTTTTTGATTTAGATTTGTATTTAGATTTGTATTAGATTTGTATTTTCTCCTGTATATTATGAGTTAAATGTTGCTTCGCCCTAATGTTCCTTCTATCAAAATCGTTGCCCATTACAACAACAACAACAAATCAACCTGTTTTAAAGTTGAAATCATAGGTTTAATCAAAAGAAGTTCTGGAGAAGATTCTTCTTCCGTTTCAGGTTTGGGGGACCCTTTAGAATAGATCCGGAAAACATGCCGGAAGGGGCAGGCTGGAGGAGAGCTAGAGAACTCCTACTATCTGAATAGAAGTATTTTCATACAATATTGAACTGCATGAAATGTTTAGTTTAAACATACATGCGGTGGGTTACAATCATGTATTAAAATATGTTATTTATTTTTAACCCAAAGGATCCATTGGTGGTGAATCTTTCAAATCCTGGATCTCTGACTTCAGCCATGCTCCTGTTTCTTCACAGCATGAAAGATGCTGGGAAAGGTCCTCTTTCTCCTAAAATTTTGTTCAACCAGCTCTGCCAGAAGTAAGGATATTCCTTGTGTCAGTAGTAACTTTCATGTGGAAAGTATTTACCTATATAAATTTAAAGTGATTTATTTAATATATCTTATGGGTAGTCCAATCAGCAGAAATCCATTGTGCTGTTTAAAAATAAAACAGTAAGCATTTGCATTTTTGGTATGAGTATCCCTTCCTAGATATTAATAACCTACAATAAGTCTTAAACAAAAAGAAAGAAATGGATAATTTCTTTTTCCATAGCAACTGCTTAGTGTATGGTACTAATTCATCCACTGTTAATTTTGTTAGTGTTGCAGCTGTCGGACATTTTGCGAAAACAGATTGTGGGCATAACTACAGGCTCCCTTCTGTTTGTTTCCACTATTCTGAATATTAGGGATGCAGACTTTTGACTTATCTAGAGACTTAGCAGTTCATCAAACATTTATATACTTTTAAATAAATTATTCTTTTACTTGTTGATAGAAATCATGAAGTTGGGTACTATGGTGGTCATACTCCTGATTGTATAGATTTCTAAATTATGTGAAATGTTCACAGAAATAGAATGGGCTACTTTTCATCATTGTTATAATTTTACTGCTTTAATATTGCTAAGTAAGAGTTTCCTTAGAAAATGAATAATCATTAGGTGATTATTTAATGATTATTCCAGTATTAAAATATGTTATTTATTTTTAACCCAAAGGATCCATTGGTAGTGAATCTTTCAAGTCCTGGATTTCTGACTTCTTTCTTCATGAACCTGGAACTGAGAATTGACAATATAGTAGTTCCAAAAAAGAGAACACACCAAGTAGAACTTTTCCAGTATTATTCTTTTTAGAACAGGGGTATCAAACTGGTGGCCCGTGGGCCGGATGCATCATGCACAGGCCATGCCCACTCCTGCTCCATGAAGGGAAAAACATCACATGACGGCAATGTGATGCCATGAGTTTGACACCCGTGTTCTAGATCATTAGAGAGGGAGAATAAAAACATTATGATAGGTTTACACTAAATTCTCAATACTGTATCATCAGTCGTGGCACTATCCAGATGTGTGGATTTCAATTCCGAGATTTTCCCAACCATGACCATTGTTATGAATTCTGGGAGTTGAAGTACTCACATTTAAAAGCAACTAATTAGGAAAGACTCCACCAAATGATTTGAAGCCCATGTTTTGCCCAAGAGAGACGTTTATCTCTTATGAGATAAGGCTTAGAGAGTTTCAGTCTTCCATCCTTCCGAGGTTGGTAAAATCAGGACCTGGATTGTTGGGAACAATATGCTGACATTGTAATCTGCTCAGAGAGTGCTGTAAAGCACTATTGCTATCTCAGTTCCATCATTATCAAAAGCATGTTTAGCAACCTTGGTAATTACTTTTAGATCTGTAATTCCCTGCCAATCAAAATCCAGTTAGGACCTCCTTTGATATCTTTCCACTGGCTTAGAAAATGAATTTTAATTGGGTGTTTGTAGCTTTTAACATAAGGGCCAAATTTTATATATTTTAAATTGTTTTTAAATTTTATGGGTATATGTTTGTTTTAATATGGCTGTACCACCCTGAGTCCTTTGGGAGAAGGGCGGTATAAAAATTTAATAATAATAATAATAAAAATACAAAATTATCTTATTAAGATCAATTGCTAAATTAGAACTGCTGAAATAGAAGTGCTAAACTCAGGTTCTGCTTATGTGAAAAATTCAAATGCAGTTATTTTCAAATTATGTTTTCTGGATTGTGCAGAGTTAAATAAATAATGCCTGAGTTACAGCTCTAGATTTTAGGCTAAAGTAGATGAAGTGTTACCATAAAATCAAAAGGTTAAACAGGATTTTTTTTGGGTATCGAGAGATAATTTATAGTTTAATAAAGACCTCATTCTTTTCGGTGTCCTACAATATCACTTTATACTGAATTTTGTTTTGTAATTTGTTTATCTCTTAGCCATACTAAAAATATAGATCTTAATCTTTGTAGTGGAACAAGTAGAATGATTTTTTGCATTTAATTTTATTCATAGTTCATGTTTACACAGCACATACTGCATATTTAAAAAGGAAATTGAATCATGGCATTACTATGCAACAGACAGGTTATCTAATAACCTTGATTTAAAACGAGTAGACATTTCTTTATCAATATACAATAGAATGATCGTATTCAGATAATTATATTTTCCGTGAAGTTGAGTATTAAGATGATAAACATGAATAAGTGTGGCATAGCTGTCCTAACCATCCTTCACTGCTTATGGCCATTAACAGCAATTCAACCTGTTCAGTCATTTATTCTCTAACGCCATACAACAGGTTGTAGCATGTTGGCACTGGCTTCCATATGTCAAGTCGTCTGGGAGTGGTCAGTTCAATCAACCATTCCAGAGTCCTCCATTTTTGCCAGGGATTTTGCCGGAAGCATATTTTCAAGGGGAGAGGAATGCACATCTTTTAGTTGTCAAATCCATGCATATCAATGTGGACTACAGCTTCTGTTCCCCTGCTCCGCATGTTTCCTATCTTATTTTAGTTTTCTCTCAAGGTTTTTTTAAAATCCTTTTCATTTTACCTAAAACTTATTTAAATTGTACTGGAGATTATGATAATAATAGTAATAACGTACAGTAACAGATATCTTCCATGTAACACCCCAGACTTAACAATTGGTGATAATAAAGACAAAAAAGTCTGGATAATGGATGTTGCAGTAGAGGAGACAGCAGAATAGGAGAGAAAGAACTGGAGAAAAATGACGAAATACGAAGACCTTCAAGTAGAAGTAGAATGATAGCAATAACACTATTAATAGCACTTTGATTTATATACCGCTTCACAGTGCTTTACAGCCCTCTCTAAGCAGTTTACAGAGTCAGCCTATTGCCCCCAACAATCTGGGACCTCATTTTAACAACCTCAGACGGATGGAAGGCTGAGTCAACCTTGAGCCTGGTGAGATTCGATCTGTCAAACTGCTGGCAGCCGGTGATCAGCAGAAGTAGCCTGCAGTACTGCACTCTAACCACTGCGCCACCACAGCTCCACTAGGATGATAGGTCTACCACACTAATGATGGTGGCAAAAGAAAGGAAAAGTAAACTTAATAGGCACTTTGAGAGTGTAATCCCAAAACAACTGGAGCTCCACTTGTACACCATCGACATTGACAAATCATTGTCAATCAGTGAGTCCTGAGTATATTGTAGACAGCCAAGAAAATAAACAAATGGATCTTTGAACAAATCAGGGTTCTTACTTGAGGCATATAAATGACCAGGCTCAAAATCCTACTTTGGATACATTATTGGAAGATTTGGCTCTCAGGCTTTAATACCGGGAAAGACGGAAGGGGGAAAAAAAGAAAAGAAAAGGATGACCTGTAGCAAGGTAGATGGGCCTAGAGTGGTGATGTTGGAAGACCTGAAAGACCAGGTTAGAAATAGATTGTTGTGCAGGAAACCTAATTACTGTATGTATTTATTGTGAGTTGAAAATGACTTGATGGTACATAATCAAATTTATTGGGGTAGAATACAGATACAGAAAACTGAAGCCGGTGAGAGAGCCAGAAATAAGAGTCACTTTCCTCTCTCTTCTCCTTTCTTTCTTTTCCTGTTTGCTCAGTTGTTTTTAGAATTGTTTTTCATAGGACAAAAACTGCTGAACAAAGGGCTTGCAAAATATTTTTGAAAATTGGGCCAAAGGCTACATGAAATTTGCACTGAGACTGCAGGTTAATACTCCTGGCCTCAACAGTTCCTAAAAGCAAGGTCTCTAGTTATTGTCAAGGATCCACTAGAACTTTTACAAAACTTGAGGAAATGTGAGAGCTATTTCTTCTGTAGTATAGGACCTTCTTTGATTTCTGAAGTTTTCAAGCCGTGCTTGGAAACTGCCCCATTTTCTTCTCTGGATTCTTTTGTATATATTATTTTCTCTCTTATAGTTATTAATATGTGAAGCTACCTAAGGTCTTCATTGAAAGGGTCCTCTCAGGGCAAATGACAAATGCAATTATTCTGTATAGGACAAGTTGCTGACATACATTAAAACTACTGTTCAGAACATCTTTCCTTAGGCAGCAAATAAAAATTGGCCTCCCTGAAATTTTATTGGAAAGTCCACTAAGCTAGCAATATGTTCTTTCTTCTCATAGTCTGGGTTTTTTTAGAAAGCACCGTAAGCTCTGTTCTGTCAGTTGTAGCCTACACCAAATATAGAAAAGGACAGACAACAGTTATATGCATATGCCATGCTCCACTAGTCAGTGCAAAGAAAGGGCAACTTGGAAATTTGCTGGTGATGGGCAAGAGGAGAAATGGTGGGAGGCAGGGATGGGTCACTCATAGAGAAAGTGGTGTTGATGTGTATGTATTGGTTCCATATTCCTGGCTCCTGGACTCAGCCCCCAAGACCCAGTAGTCTGAGCTTTTAGCTGTTGATGAATTCCACTTCAGACTGTAATGAGATCTCTCTCACCCATGGATTAATAGTGAATGACAGTATAATAGAGTCAGGGATGGGCTTCAAAAATTTTAGCAACGGGTTCTCTGCCCGTTGCTGGGTAGTCATGGCTATGGTGGGAGTGAGAGTGGCCTAGTTGGCGTTTTTGCCCTCCCTGGGCTCTGGCAGCTTTCCTCGAGCCGCTGGGAGGGCAAAAACAGCCTCCTCAGGCTCCGGAGGCCCTTCCCGATGGTTAGGCCCATTTTTCACCTCCGCACGCGCCCTGCACTTACCTGTATCCAAAACAGGCCACGTGAGGACTTCTGGGGGAAGTGAGATGGGCGGGGCCAGCCAGGAGTGGGATTTGGGGGTTCTCTGAACTGCACAGAATCTTAGCTAGGGGTTCTCTTGAACCCCTGCAAACCCCCAGCAGCTCACCCCTGAACAGAGCTGGAAGGGGCCTTGGAGGTCTAGAGCTGACCTGACTTGGGTTAATAGGGAGACTCGGCTTAGTAGGGAGGGAAAAGATCTCTTGGAAATGTGCCCAGTTGGGAGTGTAACCCATGGGACCCAAGGACAGGGGTGGTAGAATGACTATTGTCATCCTTGAGTTTCTGGTGGCTTTTGCATAGTTTCTCCATATAAGCGGACATGAGACCCTGCTGATTAGATGGGAGTGCTGCTACTGCACCGGTCTTTGTGCTGCATGACAGTTTCCTACTTGGCTGCTTGTGGTTTTGGAGAACTTAATCCTGCTCTCTTTAGGTGCAAAGCAGGGGAATGAATTGCCCCCAGACACCAGACCTAGACCTGACCTAGAATTAGATCAGGTTTTTATTTGGGGTAGGCAGTAGCAATGTGCTCTGAAGTCAATGTTGCTATTAATCCTTTATCAGATCATTTTGAGTTCCCTGTACCTGCTCCTCACCACAGGGAATGAAATTTGTTAAAGTGGCCCCTTATAGACATTTTGAAAAGAACAGAAAAAACAAGTTTCTGATTTATGGTTTTGGTGATTATACAGAATAGCTTCTAGAAAACAGACAATTATTTTCTAACCGTAGAGTAAGAGGTAAAGTTATAATTATACTTACAAGTGCTGTAAAGAAGATCAGAAACTATTTCTTTGTATCCTTTTTATATTTTTCTTTTACCTATATTCCTTCCCCCCTCCCCCCTTCGTGTGATCTTGGGATTTCACAGGAAATTTGGGGTGTCGTTGCTTGGAATAAGGGGGTTAGATTAGCTGCATGTGAGAAAACTGTATATGGATCCAAAGAGTTCTTTAGTTTATTGGCAAACTCTGGGAAAATATAAGACAATACGAAAGCAGTCCAGTTTTTCAGGGAGAGTTTAAAAAACTGTTGCATTTAGGATGGTGTTACTGTCATATTAAAATGTGACTGATCTTTTCAGTTTCACAGATAAACTCAAAAGCTTTACTAGCACCTTCCCCCATATATACCTTCATCGATCTCAACTTTCCTGCCTGGTCACCTTGAAGCATTCTTTATGCTTCAAGTGACTAGATGAAATGATAAGTATCATATTTTCACCGTGCAGTTTTGTTTATAGAAGTGCAATGATTCGGCTAGCAGCTTAGCTTAAAACAGTGTATGCTGAATATTCTTCCATATTAATCTCCCAATGGTTATAAAACTTTTAAAAAGCTGTCTCTAAATTAAACAGTTGGGCTCTTTGATGCACTGCTTCCCAGCCATCAGAATGGTTGATGATAACTTGAGTCAATGCCTGTCTTAAAAAATCAGAGTGATTCTGTTGATTCACGAGAACAAAATGAAAATAAAAACCACACATTCATAGCATGGTAGTAATTTTATTAGACTTTATCACCTGACAATATACGTTAAAATACTCTGTAACTTTTAGGCAAGTTGTTTGGGCAATGTAAGAAGTTTTGAGGAGGATGGGAACTTAAATCAAGATAATAAATGGGAAAGAAATTCATTGATAGATGGCAGCTCGAAAGCCCAGAAGATGAGATTCAGAACATGCAGACTCTGCCTTGATGAAATCCTTAGTAAAAGAAAGCTGGAAGTTCCTATTGCAATTTCCAAGATTCTGTACCTTACCTCTAATTCTTGTACAAGTAGTCCTCAACTTACAATCACAATTGAGGCCAAAATTTATGTTGCTCAGTGAATCTGGTTTCCTTATTGACTTTGCTTATCAGAAGGTCGCAAAAGGGGATCACATGATCCTGAACCATTGCAACCATCATAAATGTGAGTCAGTTGTCAAGCAGCCAAATGTAAATCACGTGACCATGTGGATGCTGAAATGGTCGTTAAGTGTGAAAAAATGGTCACAAGTCACTTTTTTCAGTGCTGGTGTAACTTCGAATGGTCACTAAGCGAACTGTTGTAAATCGAGAACTACCTGTATTAAAGCTCCGCAGTTGCGTGGTTTTGCTTTGTGGATTATGCCCTGAAGCATGGGGCTTAACAGATAGCTGGTGGGCCACCCATGTAACCTTTCTGGGAGGAAATTCTCCAAAAATTACCACAATCACATCGCAAATGCTGATGGTTACAACCTGATATGTAATTATGGTATGACAACCCTGAGGTAAACTGGGCTACAAGAGAGCAACTGGGCCAAAGTAACCTTCCATGGTTGAGAATTGATTAGAACCTGGTCTTCCCTATGCCAGTAGAACACCTTATTCTATGTTGCTTACATCCATGATGGTCCAACTGCCAAGAGAATAATCTGCTATTTTTGTCCCAAGATAATGTAGTTAAGGCCTGTCATCTTTCAATCAGGTTTCACATTATAGTCTTTTTGGAAACTAAAGGTACTTTCCATGTTTCTCACCCTCTTTCTGAATGTTGTTTTTTCTCTCTGCCCACCACAGCATCATTGTTCTTGAACATACGTTTGCATGTACATGTTAAATCTCTACTTGTAAGCCTTATAACTCCTTCTCCAGAGACTGTCCATTTTTTCCCTCTGTAGGGCCCCTCGGTTTAAAGGATTTCAACAACAGGACAGCCAGGAGGTACTCCATTACTTGTTGGATGCAATGAGAATAGAAGAAACAAAGGTGACGTGTTTATGTTTTGCAAAAAGAGCCAGTTTGACTCAAATTATTTCTTTTTTTTTAAAAAAAAACGTGCTATTTTATGCTATATATTAAGAAAATTATTTGCTTTGGTCTACATCTTCAAGATGTATTGCAGATCTTCAGTGAAGCACTGATGATGTTGCAGCTTTTGGCGTAATAGTTAATTCTTCCATTTATTAACTTTAAATGGAGCTTATTAATTGGGTACTATCTGATTGCTGTGCGAATTTGTTTTGCAAATCAAACCTAAATTTGCTCTTATATTTTACTGTGTTCAGGGATTCACTCAAAGTAGTTCTTCTGTTTTATATTGCTGTTTTTACATTGTAATATAATACATATTATAATAATGTAATAAAAACATTTACTGATGGTAGATAATTTCTGAACTTTTATGTGCCCAACTTCAGTGTCCTAACAAAAGTATACTTATAAAAGAATTATAAGCAGCCTGATCGATTTCCTGAATGAATGTCCCTGTGCAGTGTATCTGTTTGTCAATCACATTTAAAAATATTTATTTAATATGGGAGTTCATAAAGCAGGACTACAGCAGCTTCGCTAACTAATTAGCAAAATTTCAGAGTACCTATCTGCACTATTTTCCCAGTCCTCCTCCCATCCCATCTTTTAAACTCAAAACTTTAAAGCAGCAACTTCTAAAACAGAAGCATTAATAATTTCAACCCCCCAAAAAATCTTTATCTGCAGTCCAGCTGTGAATTTATTTTGCTTTTTATTTGAAATAATACATTGGATCTAAGCTGTCTGAATATTACAGTATATGATCTATGACAATGCTCAGGCCACATCCAGCCCTTTGGCTGTTCCTGTGTGGCCTGCATGGGTGGCTTTTATTTTGAAGGTGACTGTTATTTATTTTATTTTTTTAGTTTACATATGTGTGTATATGCACCTTACGCACCTTCACAGCTCTATTGATTTGACCTCCATAACAGTCCCAGTTTCTTATGTGGCCCTTTGGGAAAATAATTGCCTACCTCTGATCTATGATATTCTCTTTCCTTACAAACTCTTAAATAGTGTTGCTTTGGTTACTACTCTATAGAGATTTTTTTCCCTCTGGATATGGACAGAAGTATGCCTTATTTGATTGGTGGCTATTGAATCACTGGAGTTTTTTTACTGGTTGAATGGGAGTAGGTTGCTATTAACCCCACCCCTTATGTCCCATCAACATCTCTTCCAAATATTTTGAGGGTGAGAACTTATTAGAATAGTGTTGGAATCTGGAAAGAGAGAGGACAAGATCAAAATGCCTCTTCTGTCCATCGTTGGGAGAATTCTAGCAGAATTTCACTCAGTGGTAGAAAAAACTCTGAATCCCACCCATTGAATATAATTGAACTCCTTAGTTTAGGATATAGTACTGTAGTTATTATCTTTAATTTCATACCGTAATTTTAATTATCATGAGTGTGATAATACATTACATTGGATTGCTTTTGACTCTAGCATCTAAACTCCACAATCAGTAATAAAAATCTGGCCAGAAATGCTGGCCTGACAATCTGAGGAAGTGATACCACTTTTGTGCCAGTTATATTAGATACTGATCAATTTGTAGAATACTATTTAGAATGCCTCCTTTATGCCATTAAAGATCACAGACAGTCCTTAACCCTGCTTGAATAATCTAGATCAGGTGATCTAAATTACCTTTATCAGTTCAATTATATATATCTCATTCTGCTATTATGACATGGTATATTCATAAATTAAAATAGCTGGATTGTCAAATATAAAATGGGCCTTATTTATCAATGTTTCATATCATGTAGTTTAATTATAAACTTTTGAAGCTTCACCAATTAAATATTTAATTTGAGCAGAAAGTTAATACCCCCATTCCACTTTCCACAGCCTCAAATTCTGTATACTTTCCCCATTACACCATTTTAAATACGTTTGGGGCTGATAATTTCATTTGCAAGATCATATATGAAGGTGAGAATTTGGAAAGGGGGAGAAACTATCTTGATTTTAGCCCGTTGTGAAATTATATGGTAGGAAAAATGTTAATTCCCAAAAGAGCACTGTATTAGCAGAGATAAATCGAAACAATTGTATTACCCCCTTTTCTTCATAGCCCAAAATCCCACACTCCCTTCTTCCTTTCCCTTTAGGGAAGGCAAATGTTGAGCCTGCATCAACAATTAAGCCCATATTTTGTAAAGGAGCAATATAGCAAACGGGGGATTTTATTACCTCAGGCTTCACAGCAAGGGGCATTGCTACTAAAAGCTGTTGCGTCCTCCCTCCTTCCCCTTCCCCTTTTCTGGTTCCTATATGATCATGGCAAACGGAGAATGTCAGATCTGAGAATCTGGACCATCTTGTGAGCAGTGACAGTTGTGCCAGCCTGAACAAACCTGAGCAACATTGTCTGTCATGGGAATACCACAGCTGTTAATCGTGCTATTGTTAGAGAGTGTCACTACGGTGACTTTTTTTTTTATTGAAGAAAGCCTCCAGCAGTCTGTCTGCCACCAGAATCCTTTAAAACTGATTAGAACGACTAAGCACCCTGTTCTCGTGTCTCTCTTGAACGTGGTTCCTATAAGGATTCACTCAGCTGGCTCAGCTTTTGTTTACTTTGCGGTTCTATATTATCCCATCTCTCTGAGTTATCTATATTTCTGCACAAGTAATTTAAAGAGGGTATTTTTTGTAAACTTGTGGAGTTGTTTTTTTTTTAAAGAAGAACTGTTTTCAATAATAAACAATCATTAGAAATAATAAGCACTTTGGTAAAATTAATTTTTTTTATTTTAGAGCCACAGCAGGATCTGTGGTCAACTAATCTGTGTTTTAGTGGGACACGGTGGCTCAGTATCTAAGACGCTGAGCTTGTTGATTGAAAGGGCAGTTCAACGCTTTGAATTCCTAGTGCCGTGTAACGGGGTGAGCTCCCATTACTTCTGCCAACCTAGCAGTTCAAAAGCACGTAAAAAATGCAAGTAAAAAAATAGTGGGAAGGTAACAGCGTTCCGTGCGCCTTTGGTGTTTAGTCATGCCAGCCACATGACCACGGAGATGTCTTTGGACAGCGCTGACTCTTCGGCTTTGAAACGGAGATGAGCACCGCCCCCTAGAGTTGGGAACGACTAGCACATATGTGCAAGGGGAACCTTTACCTTTAATCTGTGTTTTGAAGCTGTGAGACAGTTCTCTTAGTGATATGTCCTGTTGATGGACTTGCATTTGTAATTGCTTTTTCCTAAATTATTATAAATGTAGGATTTAGATAAATTAATACTTATCAGTTAATCAATTTTCAAAAAGCCAGTAATTCAGGCAAAGTTGCCTACTGTCCCCTTACCCCCTTACGGGAGTGCTTTACACCAAGGCTGGTTAATTTATTAATGTCTGATGCACTAAACCCCTTAAAAGACTGTCTTTTTGATATAAATCAATGCAGTCATGTCAATAAAAAGAGAGTTTCTTTTGCATGAAAATTGTTTATGACATCTTTTAGATGAGATAATTATTTAGTTTCATGGATGGATTCTTTTTAATACCGTATGTTGTTGGATTTAAGATGAACAGAAAAAGTCTTTGAGGCATTGGGAATTAATAGCTAGGGCAAGTATTTGTGAAGTAGACACTCATTTGGTAGAGCAATTCTAATATATTTCACTATATAGTCATCATTGTACCATTAAACCAGTAATATATAAGCAGGTATCCTTCATCTGTTTCTTAATTATAAATACAATTATATTTTTTCTTTCTTTTCTGATGGTGATAGAGACAGATTTTATTCACATACATGAGAAATCACTTTATAGACGCCTATTTTTAAAATGCAGTCATGTATGATTTAATTACAAGGACAGAGGGCTATGCAATAATCACAGCCCGATTGTAACATACATTTTAATGTTAAAACTTTTTTTATGGATTGTTTAATGATGTCTGCCCTGAATGTTACATTAATATATATTAATACAAAAAATATCCAGGTGTAATTTTTGTACTTGCCTAGTATTTTCCCTGCCCAATATTAGGACTTATTTTAGCTCCAAATATCACATTAATATTAATATTTTAATATTTTTGAAAAATTGTTCAAAAATGCTCAAGTAAAAAGAGTCCAAGATTACATTTTTGTCATAATTTCATTTTTTTTCAAAATTGGAATGACACAGTTCCAGTGCAAGTATACTTAGTTCAATTGATCTTTTGTAAATTATTATGTTTGTTTGTCTTTGTAACATTAACCCCATCTGTTAGCCAATTCATAGTGATATATATTATCCTGCAAAGAAAGGAACCTCTTCCTCCTTTTCTCACTACCGTAGAATTGAATTTAGTTTTCTTCTTCCATGGGGAGATCTTTTCTCTTTCTGCTGATGATTTCAATATTTTTTTGATTCCTTTGTGTATGCTTGATGCAAGCAGCAGTCCTCTTTTAAATCATTCCAGAAATGATGCATTTTATAAAAATACACAAATCCAACATTATTGAAGTAATGGGTTTTCAGACAACAGTAGGCTTTATAATAAAATAGGGAAACGTTCTCCATTTTAGGTCTTTCCAGTTGTTTTCTAATGGCGATAGACTGATGCCAGTTGCAGTCTTATTTGTGAGGAAACTGGGTTGGTCTGAATGGAAGCTTGAGTTGGGTGGATTGGTATTTTTCATGAAGACTGCAGAGGCATAAAGGGTTAAATAAATCCCCATAAATTGCAATCCAGATTGCCTTGTTGCTTCCATAGCTGTTGCTTTAAGGTGAGTGGTGGACTACGATAAACCTGGTTTTCTAATTTCATATTTAGGCTGAATGAGTTTTGAAGTGGACACTTTCTGGTTCTGCTTTAAGCACATCTTAAATTATAAAATACGTCAAAGTAAAATGACTATTGTAAAGATAGTTAATTTTAATTATGTGCAAATTGCTAGTCTTTATGTTAGAAAAGCAGCAACAATGTATTTAAAGACTTGATAAAATCCTGTGTATATTTTCTTGTGACACACATATATTCTTTGTGTAAGAAGGGAAAAGTTCATTATTCTGTTGTTTTCTGATTGAATTATTACTGATAATATACAGTATATTTATTTTATTTATTTTATTTATTTTATATAAATAAAAGTATATTTAATTTGTTTTAGAACGGTATTTTATTATAGCTCTTCTTAATGTTATATATCTCATAGCATTGCACTCATTTTGCAACTCCTTTGACTAGGCTTTAAGGGCAAAGAAGTATAACAATAACTAAGATTAATTAAATAAAAGAATATGGAAACAAGAGTAGAGGTCTTATCGTGAAAGACTGAGACTGTATTTCAAATTATGTCATTAATATGAATTTATGTGTTCGAAAGAAGAGTAATTCCCCAGTCAGATTAATAGGCTGTTTAATATTTTCTTTTAAAAAAAGAGTTAAAACTGCAAACTTTAATTAAAAAATGTGCTAAATATCTGTGTTCCAGCGCATACAAGCTGCAATCTTAACAGCATTTAATAATCCAACAAGTAAAACGGCAGATGAAGAAACCAAAAGAAAAGTCAAAGGTATGGTTTCCTTTGGCACCACTTCCCTGTATTATTTGCACAAGAGTTTCCTTATTGTACAAATAGCTATCTTTATAATTTCTAAAAGGCAATTCTAGTATTTTCACTTGGGGAGGAGGCAGAGCGTTGTATAACAGAGGCAATATATTTAAGCGGCATATCGAAGTACTTGATCAATAATTGAGAAGGAAAGAAGAGTACACACACCGAAGACTGCAGCACCTGTGCACATTTATCTAGGAAAATGTTCCACTGAATTCAGGGAGACTGATTTCTGAGAAGGTACTAGGATTGTACTGTGAGGTGTCAGGCACTACTTTTCTTTTAACTAGAAAAGCTGAAAAGTTGGCAATTTGATGGGTGCATAAAAAAGATTTCAGATACGTAGAATTTAAATAGAAGACTATAGCCCTGAACATATTAACCTGGAAGCATTTGAGCACACGTAGAACTTATAAAATTCATGCTGTGTAAGGAGTTGGGGAGTTTATTTTCTGCTGATAAAACACCAGCTATATCATCATCTCAAGGCAAATAGTTGTGCTTCTTAGCTTGTTGTTGATGAGTAAAGTTCACATAATTAGTTAAAGATACCGAAATTCTTTGATACCATATTCTTTGAATAGTTTTCAAAATTATATTAAGGGGAAAGTAAAATCTACTGGAATTTACTGCTGCATCACATAATATAGCAACATAATAAAATATCTACCACATTCCTTGTGAAGTACAAACGATATATTGAATGTAGTCATAGATAACTCATTTTTATAATCAAACTGTACCTGGATGCAAACATCCAGTGACCTCTTTCCTCTTATTGCCATCTGGTGGCCACCCAAGTATTTGCAGCTTTGGTATGATAAGTTTTTTCCCCTGCTGATGGATGCAAACTATAATTTACTTTGGATGTATATTTTCTGAATTAAATTTTAGAATTAATTCTGCTAAATTTAGAATAGAGATGCACAATTTTTAAAGAAGTTTTTTTTCCCCCAGCATATGGGAGAGAGGGTGTGAAGATGAATTTCATAGACAGGATTTTTGTGGGTGAATTGACCAGCACTATCATGTGTGAGGAATGTGAAAATGTAAGTATTATGGAATTTGATAAGAAGGGTGTTGAATAATCATTTGGATAATGGTAGGCTAATTTCTGATATTGTCATGACAATGTGGACTGGCTTCTTAAATATTATGAAAATCAATTCATTAAGTTCAACTTGGTTTCCACCTCTCCAATTTGTCAAGTATTAGCTTTACTTGGAGAAGAAAGAAATGCTTTTCTTATAATCAGTATAGATCTAAGAATACCAGTTATGAATAATAACTAATATGTAAAGAGAAAGAATGTTTTCTCCTGAAAGATTCATTAGTGCATGCAAACCAACATTTAAGTTGTAGCCTGCAGCTTCAGCAGGGGAAGGAGGCACACCACAGAAGTCAATAGGCTGGTCTCAGGAAGTGGAATGAGACTTGTGATGTCTTCAGGATGGTCCTGCCTGGTTATTCTCCCCACCATTGTTGCTGTTGTCCATTCACTTGCTTCTCCATCCTATCTTCTTTGTTTGACGGGAAGATGAAAAGGCAAATATATATTTGAAAAGAAAATAAATATTTGACCTTTATGGGGAGGAGACATGAGATGAGAGTATGGCTAACTGATGAGGACTAATTAGTCCGAAATAGATCTATCTTAGTCCCCCTTTAGTCTCCCAATAGACAGCAAAATGCTGGTTTGATGTCTGAAAAAGCCTAGAAACTAGTAAATGGGATTTCACTGAGCTATGGCTGTATAAAGATTTTGATTTACGTAGGAAAAAACCCGGCTGAGGGAAAAATACACATAAGGGCCTACGAAGAATATATATATAGAAGAACCTGGCTAAAGAGACATACACATAAAACCTACGAAAAAGAAAGAAAAACAAAGAAAGAAAAACATATATATATATATATATATATATATATATATATATATATATATATATATATATATATATATATATATATAATCTTTTTTTTGTTCACTGCCTACTTCTATTGCTTGGAAAAAGCAAGTGAACAAAAATTATGGTAATAATGAAGAAAAGCAACTTTAGGCAACAGAGTTGGTAGTGTGCCTCCTACCAGGGTATAGACGTTGTCATTCTAGCTTCTAAGATGAGAGACAACTCAGTTGCTTGGTGCCTGATTCTACCAGCCAGTACACTTGGCCTTGTTTCATAGTTTGCTTCTATTTAATTGTGTCTCTGCTGAAGGAAGATTCTGTGATCCAGTTGAAGTTTATGCCTTAAGGAAGGAATGACAATTTTCATTTTTTTCTGCTCTAAGATTTCCACAGTAAAAGAACCCTTCATTGATCTTTCACTTCCTATAATAGAAGAAAGGGTAAGAAAGTTCTTATTCCATAAAGCCTTCATTTTAATTGTCAGAAGTCTTCTTTGTACCATTTGATATAAATAACTCAGCCAATTTAGGATGGAAAAAAGAAGAATATATTGTTACACATAGAAATTATAGCTGGTGTCATATATTGCTTTAAATCTGGTTTGGTTTTGGTTTAGACCAGGGGTGAAATGCTCCCGGTTCGGACCGGATCGCCCGATCCGGTAGCGATGGTGGCGGGTGGTTCGGAGAACTGGTAGCAAAAATCCCTGCGCCCCCCTCCCCCCATGCCCAGCTGAGCCGCACGATCATCAGAGGCTTTTATTTTTTACTTTTAAAAGCATTTTTTCTATAACCTCTTCTGATGAAAAAATGCTTTTAAAGGTAAAAAAAAAAAGCCTCTGATAATCGCGCGGCTCAGCTAGGATCATCAGAGGCTTTTCAAAGCATTTTTTCTGCAACCTCTTGGCCGAAGAGGTGGTAAAAAAAATGCTTTGAAAAGTCTCTGATGATCCCAGCTGAGTTGCTTGATCGGCAGAGAGGTATTTTTAAAAAAGCCTCTCTGACGATCCCAGCCGAGTTGCCTGATCGGCAGAGGCTTTTCAAAGCATTAGAAAAAATGCTTTGAAAAGTTAAAAAAAAAAAAAAAAGTTGGCTACGCCCACCCAGTCACATTACCCTCCCCACCAAGCCACGCCCACAGAACCGGTAGTAACAAATTTTACATTTCACCCCTGGTTTAGACTACTGTGTAAATGCAGCTATTATGATTTTTAATTCATGGTATGTATGAAAGTCAATTCTAATTAAATAATGTCTTAGATGATTTGCTAGTAACCCATGTTGATTTTTCTAGACCTCAAAACCTGTTTGTTTTGGAAGGACAAGCAAAGGTAAACAAATACAAGAAGCAGATACTGATCGATTCAGCTGTTCTTCCATATCTGCTCTGACTAATCAGCAATCAAAATTATCTAGAAAGTGTTCATTAACAAAGGATAAGGTAAGAATAAGACAGTATGGACAATTGTACATGAATTCAGATGTTCTTTTTAAAAACCCGGATTACATAATTTTAACTTGCAATTTTAGGTTGCAAGTGTTTGAATGTACTTTAATCAGTTTTTTCAGAAATCTTAGTACTGCATTGATTAATTGAAAGATTTTAATATAAATGAAAAGATTGTCACTGAAATATATATATAAGATTGTATATAAGTATGAAGAGGCTGAAGATATCTTAAAATGATAGATTTAAAATATAGTAAAGGTAAAAGTTCCCCTCACACATATGTGTTAGTCGTTCCCGACTCTAGGGCGCAGTGCTCATCTCTGTTTCAAAGCCAAAGAGCCAGAGCTGTCCAAAGACATTTCCGTGGTCATGTGGCCGGCATGACTAAACACCAAAGGCGCACGGAATGCTGTTACCTTCCCACCAAAGTCCCTATTTTTCTACTTGCATTTTTTTAATGTGCTTTCGAACTGCTAGAAGCTGGGACAAGTAACGGGAGCTCATCCCATTATGCGGCACTAGGGATTTGAACTGCTGAACTGCCGACCTTTCATTCGACGAGCTCAGCATCTTAGCCACTGAGCCACTGCATCCCTCTTAAAATATAGTACTTGAAGGCAAACATTCACATTTGATTTGGAAACCTTGCTGAAAAATAATTTCTTAAATAATATCATTTAAAATCTTTTGAAAAGAACTTTGAAATTTCAGAAGCAATTTGTCTATTCATTACCAAATTTTAGTTTCCATGTTCAGGAACATTAGTTATAAATGGCATTATCAATTATGAACATAGGAGGTTGACAGGTTCTAATAAGATCAGGAGGCTTTATCAATTTAAAATAATTTATGTATGAATTTAAAATATTTACTCAAAGACTAAAACTAAATAGTTTTTTATATGTGTGTAAATGCCTTGTGTAAAATTCTGTCTTATAATTATGTAGATTTCCTTTCATTTGAATAGTTTTATTCAGGCTTCCCTTCAAACAAACATTTTACAGTTTTATAAATCACAGTAGGCGATAATATGGTTGATATTTGGTTTAACTTGATGAATAAATTTAAAAGATGGTAAAAAGTTTGTGCCAATGAATATGCTTGGTTTTTTTGTAAAATAAAACTTCAGCTGGACATCATTGAATAAAAATTAAGAGAAAAGAAGGTCAATTACTCTTTTATTATGGTTAATGACCAGAATTCCACTTACCAGAAAATAGAAATTAAAACATGTGAAATATAAAAATAAATGAAAACAAAACAATAACTTAAATAATCATTATGATTAGTTACAACAGGTTTTACAAATAATAAAATAAAAATTGGCTGAAGAGACTGAATCATATTGACTTGCTAACAATTATATCTAGTATAAATCTGAATGAGCCAGAAATTTAATTAATGTGCAATATAAAATAGAGCTATGCATTTTTATAAAGTGGACGGGGTTTCAAATTTTCCAAGAACAGAGAGCAAATGCCCAAGCTTTTCTTCCCAACCACTTGGTACCATCCTTAGTTAGAGCCTTGGTGGCGCAGCAGACTAATGTGCTGTTAACTAGCACCAGCTGCCTGCAATTACTGCAAGTTCAAATCTCACCAGGCTCAAGGTTGACTCAGCCTTCCATCCTTTTGAGGTAGGTAAAATGAGGACCCAGATTGTGGGGGCAATAAGCTGACTTTGTATGAATAAAGAACACCGCTGGAGGTGGTCAAAAGCCCTACTAAGCAGGTATATACAAAAGTATGAAGGCTATTGCTTAACGCATTGTGAGCCGCCCTGAGTCTCCGGAGAAAGCTGGCATATAAATTGAATAAATAAATAAATAAATAAATAAACAAACAAACAAACAAACAAACAAACAAACAAACTACCAGGCTGAACTCGAAAATCTAACCATATAGAAAGGCCAGTTTATACATATACATACATGTTTATGCATGTATAAAGAAAGGGATAGGATAGGATAGGATAGGATAGGATAGGATAGGATAGGATAGGATAGAATAGAATAGAATAGAATAGAATAGAATAGAATAGAATAGAATAGAATAGAATAGAATAGAATAGAATAGAATAGAATAGAATTCTTTATTGGCCAAGTGTAATTGGATACACAAGGAATTGGTCTTGGTGCATATGTTCTCAGTGTACATAAAAGAAAAGATAAATTCGTCAAGAATCATAAGGTACAACACTTAATGATAGTCATAGGGTACAAATAAGCAATCAAATCATACTAGGAAACAATATAAATCGTACGGATACAAGCAACAAAGTTACAGTCATACTGTCATAAGTGGGAGGAGATGGGTGATAGGAACAATGAGAAGATTAATAGTAATGCAGACTTAGTGAATAGTTTGCAGTGCTTCTAAGATTGTGTTTGCAGTGCTTCTATGGGATTTGAATAATGTGGTTTTTTTTTTCTTTTTCTTATAACACTTTGATGATGACATGGCAACTGTCAGAACCAGGTAAACCATGAAAGACGACTTGCCAACAAATCTGGTGAAGAAGAAACCCCTTTTATTCTGCCTGGAAAAATCAGAAACTCTAAAATAGAAGACAGAGCCAATACTTCATGCGCAAGAGACAGCGGTGCCGTTTTGGACTCTCCAGGAAATGGAAGTCAGACTGAAGGCAGTGAGAAAGAAGTCAGCCGTTCTGAAAGTAGCATTGATGCTGATAGCGAGGCTTCTGAAAGTGAAAGCGCGTCTAAGCAAATGATGGCCAGTAAAACTTGTCCCTCACCTGATTTATGCACTGATGGACACAGACACTTACCTCCAATTACTAAAATGCAATATAGCAAATCCAGCAATAGCAGTACGGAGGCACTTACTAGTGCCTTGTCAAAATTTCACTTTGGAAGCACAGCCATTGAGAGCGAAGGGCCTCTCAACACTTTTTCGAGCCTGTCGAAGAACACTGCCTTTTCAACAGAGGTGCAAAACCCTCAAAATGCTTTCCAGACTCTTTCTCAGAGCTACGTAACAAGTTCTAAGGAATGTTCGGTTCAATCCTGCCTCTATCAGTTTACCTCCGTGGAGCTGCTAATGGGCAACAATAAGCTGCTTTGTGAAAACTGTACAGATCAGAAGCACAAACACCAGAAAAAAGCAAATTCCACAGGTAGCCAGTAATAAAAATCTTTCTGATTCAAGGACAGGCTCATTCAAGGGTGGTATTTATGTGTTATGGAAAGCAGCGCCCTTCCCATATTCTCTACTGTCTCCTTTAAAAGTGAATTGAGGGATCCATTTCAAAGGCCTTTTGTAAATTCACCAAGAGCAGGGGTCTGTTCTGCCCCAGCTACGGATCCCAAAGAATGTAGCACACACGAACTCCGAACAAAACTCAGTTTACTTCAAAACACAGTCTTTTGCAAATGCAGGCTGTTAATAAAAACGTTCTTAACAACCTGCCAGAAATTCCACAGATTAGATAGAGTTGGCAGAAAGCCCAGAAGCCAGGGTTGCAGAGAAAATTCAAACTCAATGATCAGCGAACGAATGGACGAACACACATTGTTTCCTGCAGCTTTTTACAAGCTGTGTGCAAACTTAAATAGGCTAAGGGAGTAGCCAATTAGTCCCAAGCCTTACTCTGGAGGAGACCTCCTCCTTAGTAACCACTCCTGCCTTTTGGCAGCTCTGTGCTCGTGCATTGAGAAGAGGCTCCTCCACTTCATCCTCTTCACTTAAAGGAGCCTCTGGAGATTCTGAAGGCCCTGGCTGAATCCCTGCCTCTGGCACCACATCTTCTTCAGCCTCCTCACTGTCCGACTCGAGCGCCGGCTGCACAGGCTGCTGACATCACACCAGCCTCCTTGTCGGGATCAGCAACAATCCGCGCAGGCTGCTGGCGGGCCACAACAGGGCCTCCAACCTTGGCAATTTTAAGACTTGTGGATTTCAACTCCCAGAATTGGCAAAGTTGGCTGAGGAACTCTGGGAGTTGATGTCCACAAGTCTTAAAGTTGCCAAGGTTGGAGACCCCTGACCTAGAGGTTAATTGTTCATTGATTCTTTGCAGGTTCATTGATTCTTTGCTCAGGTTCATTGCTGGCTTTGATGTCACTTTGAACCACGGGTGTCTGCTGAACCATCCAGTACCATCCTTTTTGAGACAGCTTTGTAGTTTATCTCCGGAAGAATAAGGGAATATTCTTGAATCTGTTGGAGCCAATTGGATCTCTTCTCAAGTTGGCTTTGAGGGCCCTGTACAAAAACAAACTAGTCTGCCAACAATTAGATTGTTGTTTCCTTCCTTCTTTCAGATAGAAGGAAAGAGGAAAGAGACTGTCACTTAAGGAGGTATAGTTTGGTCAGTTTTAATGACTGTTGGGTGATATCCAGTATTCCACACTCAGCTAAGCTGACGGGGAAATAGTGGTACTACACTTTCAAAGGTTTTTTTAAAAAAACAAAATGAATAACTTGATCATTCTGAGTCTGGGTTTAGCGATGGAGTTGCCCATTGGTTGGCCTGTATATATATAGAACGACAAAGAAAGCCCTTATGAATTCTACTTGGCTCTTTCAGTGGCTTGTGATACTATTGACCAGGATATATTATTGGAACATCTGTTTCTATCTCTATCTCTATCATCTCTATCTCTCCATCTGTCTCTATCTCTTTACTCTGCCTTATATTTTTTCATGTATTTTCAGATCATTTTCCTTATAAATGATGCATTTTTTTTATAGACAAGAAGACAGAAAGCGTCTATACAAATGCTAGGAAGCAGCTGCTGATTTCTTTGGTGCCTGCTGTTCTGATCCTCCATCTGAAAAGATTTCATCAGGTAATGCACTGAAAAAGATGAGGGTTTTTCCTCCCTAAAAGTTAACCGACAGGTATTTTTATTAGAGCTACATTAAATATTTGTTTGGTTCATTTTCAGAAGTTGTCTAAGAGTGGTGGAAGATTTGCAAAAACAAAGTGGACTTTGTTGCACATTGGCATTTTACTGTTTTCACTGAGCAGCTAATATACTAATTTTTTTTTAATCTGTAAAATACCCTTTTCTTATTCTAAGTGTCTGTTGCTTATCTCAGCAAATTTTGAGATTAAGGTACCAGGCTAGAAAGAGGGACACTGTGAGTTGTAGTCATATATGCAGTGTGTGTGTGTTTGTGTGTGTGTGATATACAGAGTTTGTTGTCTTTCCAGTAGTTTTGCAAAGTAATACAATTTATCTATTAAAAGAAAAAAAAAATAGCCAAGTTTTGTTTCAGCACTACTTGATTCCTAGCTTAATAACATGCGTCAAATATAGCATTCAGATTCAGGTTTTCCTCTTGATTCCAAAATATTCTATGTTTAATTTTTCCTGGACTGGAGTAATACAAGGTAATATGATATTTTAGGTTGTATATTGTAACTCTAAAAGATCATTTGTTATGTAAATCGTTCATAGTAGCTACTGATTTATTTATTTCAAAATGTAACATTTCAAATATTTACGCATTAAATTCAAATTCTACAAATACTTTCAATTTCTTTTAAAGGCTGGCATGAGCCTACGAAAAGTAAATCGACATGTAGATTTCCCACTTGTTTTGGATTTGGCTCCATTTTGTTCTGCCTTTTGCAAGGTAAGACATAATAAAAGCATAATGACAGGTTGCGTTTGAAGCATGAAATGTTTCAGTTGAAGATTGACAAGACTTTCTTCTTACAGATGTCAAACATTTTTAGTCATACATTTCAGTCAGATTCTTGTACAACAAAGATCATTCTGTTAAACCAAGCTTTAGCAATAGCTGAAAATACCTTTTGCTACCTGAAATTAGAATAAACTGACTGTTTTCTTTTAATAAAATTGCATTTATTTAACATGTGTCAAACAATTGTCCTAGTTTCTACAATAAAAGCTTGTACACTCTTCTTGCTAGGTTAGACTTAGGACTAATTATTAACAATGCATTTAAAGGAGAAAGAAAATAAGGCAAATTAAAATATAAGGAAAACCATGTTAGGTAGCCAGTGCAACAGCACTACAAAACTCATATTGAAAGTATTACAAAGTCCATACTACGTGGCCCTCACTTCCTTCCTTCCTTTCCTAGAATGTGACTGATGGTGGGAAGGTCCTCTATGCGCTTTATGGAATAGTAGAGCATAATGGCTCCATGCGGGGAGGTCATTATGCAGCTTATGTAAAAATCCGATCATCGTCCAAAAAACATTTGGAGCACAACTCTAGCAATAGAAACGTTCAAGGTAGGTATCTAAACAAAACTCTGTGATCAGATTAAAAAAAAAAAACTTTTGTGTTGTGTTTACAGATAGTCCTCAATTTAGGACCACACTTGAGATCAGAATTTCTATTGCTAAGCAAGGCAGTTTTTAAGTGACTGGCACCCAATTTTACGACCCATTTTGCTCTGGTTAAGTGAATCGTTGCATTTGTTAAGTGAATCGTGTGGTCATTAAGCGAATCTGACTTCCTGCATTGATTTTCCATGTAAGAAGCCAGCTGGGAAAGTTAGAAATGGTGATCACATGACTTCAGGACATGGCAACCGACATAAATGCATGCTGGTTGCCAAGTGCCTGAATTTTGATTATGTGACCAGCGTATGCTGCTACGGTCATAAGTGCAAGGACTGCGTCTACTTATTATTTTCAGTGCCATTTCAGTTGCTAAATGAATGGTTATAAGTCAAGGATTACCTGTATATACATGTATGTATGTATGTATGTATGTATGTATGTATGTATGTATGTAATCTTTATTATATTTTCATTTGCATAGTTTCTCTCCAAAAAATATTGTTACAAATGCTAATAATTACAGAAAACTGTTTCCTTTACATTGCATGGGTCATATCAGTTAATATGATTTTAATTTTGGCATGAGGTGGACATGAATTTAAGCAATCAGGTGTGGCTGGTACTCTCAAGAGGCCCATATATTAGAAAAACATACTTTTTTTATATAGTCTAGATTTGGTATACTATACTGTATCAGTTTTTCCTCAGCCCTGAAGCTATTGCCTCCTTGCTCGAGCAGAGAATGATAAGAAGAATATAAAAAGTATTCTTTATTATTATCTCATTATTACAAGAACCACTTTAATCTTTTTCAAATACTGTTGCTTGTTCCACTCCACAATTTGGGTGTTATACTACCATAAGTGGTTTCCTTGTTTCACAGAGTCTTTCACAAGCAACGTTCACAACTTTCACTAAAGCTTCCAAAAGAACAGAGCTAAGATCCTAAAAACAAATTTGTAAATGTTTTAGAGCAGAGGTGTCAACCTCGCAGTGTCACGGTGGCGTCATGTGACTTATTGCATCTTTTCCCCCCTTCGCTAAACCGGGCGTGGCCAGTGCGTGATGCATTCGGCCTGCCATCTGCGAGTTTGATAGCCCTATTTTAACAGGGAGATACTTGCTTCTGAATCCTAATTGCTTGCTTAGCTTGATTGTACCTGTTGATTACAGCTAATGAACACTGGTTTTGTGTGTCTGTTTGCATTGCAGGTTTAAAAGAAACTCCAGGATCAGCTGTAGGACAGTGGGTTTATGTCAGTGATACCTATGTACAAGCAGTCCCAGAATCAAGAGTATTAAATTCACAAGCCTATTTGCTTTTCTATGAAAGAATTCTGTAGCCATGTTCAGTATGGAAAATGGAAGCAATTAGTGTTCTTTAACTTGCTTAAGTGCACAGAAAATTACAGTATATGTAAATATTGTGCCTTTATCTGTTCTTCTTCAATAGAGAATATACCCTGGTTTCAGACTCTGTAAATCATGGCTTGGATACAGAACAGCCTAATGCATGCATTGTCCCCTCCTCCCTCTTTTTTTCATGCATACAAAAATACAGTAGAGTTGCTAATGTTTTTGTTCAGTTGCTGTTTTTAAGGAACCCATAGCTTCATATGCTTTTATGAAGAGTTGAGGGCACAGACTGCATCGAAATGGAAATTAATAAAAAAAATCATATGTGATTGCAAGGAGGTCGGTATATGTGTGCGTTTCTGAATCCAAGCAGACATTGATTTTGAACTCCTAAGCTGTAATGTGAAATAATACATTCTGAAAAGGAAATAGTAATGTTTGAAAATGGGCTAGTTAAAATCATGTGCTTTTTCAAAAGTGAATTGCAGGAACAATCTTGATAGGACTGGCAACCTGATTTTTCCTCAGTGAAGAAAAAGCTGTTTATGGACACCAAAGCATGTTTTTGTAAAATATTTGGCACTCGATTATTCTTGAAAGGAATAAATTTAGATAAATTTAACATGTTCCACAAATGGAAACAAAATGGTTCATTCTACAAAACTAGGATACTATATTGTGTGTTCTAAGGGAATGTGGGAGTGCAAGCCTGATTTTACTCCGGGATGCTTTTCTTTATTTGAATATGCCTTGAAGTCTGATGATATTACAGGTGAAAACTCTATCAGAAAGCAAGCTAAACAGACATTTTCCTTTGAGGTGCTGGCTTTCAAATTTAGTGAACCCCAAACCACCTCTGAATCCACCTTACTTACACTGTGAAGCTGGAGCAAGCCATACCTTTTCAGAACAATTGGATATTCTCCATAGAAATTTATTGACAAATAAATGCATGTGTTTGAGAGAACATATTACTTTCTCTGAACATTGAAAAAACAATGTCATGCAGCACAAATCTCAGAAGCACAAGTTTGTGTACTGTACATAGGTTTTTACTATTTAATGCATGCTGTTGTGGCCCTGTTTTTATAATAATGTTAAATAGGAAATTAAACTAGGAACTCCAACAAGGAAAAGTTAATTTAACTTTACCTAATCACATTGTGGAAATGTATAAAGACAGGTAGTTGACTTATCTACTTAATACTTGAGAAGAAAAAGACCAAAAGAAAAAGTAAATAAAAAAGCAACCTTCTCAATGACAGAAGTAATTTTTAAGGCTCAAGCACACATAATGTATGTACCAAACACTGTTTAGCTACACCGTTCAAGCCAGCCTGTTCCCTGGGGAAGAGGCTAATGATATAACGATATTTGGTTAAAACTCCTGATGTAATATATATTTCCTGGAGAAAGTATATGGGACACTGTATGCTATAAATGGTTATTTATGACCTGGTTAGGGTAACAGTAACAGAGTTGGAAGGGACCTTGGAGGTCAACTAGTCCAACCCCCTGCTCACGCAGGAGATCTGTACTAGGGGTTTGATTCGCCAAATTGCTGACCTTTCTGATCGACAAGCTCAGTGTTTTAGCCACTGAGCCACCTAGTCAGGCTAATTGTGTGTTGCCAGAAAAAAGTCAAAAATTGTGTGTTGCCAGAAAAAAGTCAGGATGATTGTGTGTTGCCAGAAACTATCATTTGACTGGGTTACAGAATGACTGGGTAAAAGTAGGTAGAAACAGGACTCCTGAATTAAATACTACATATCTTTAAAGAAAACTACATTTTCCTAAAATATTTTATATTTTGTGTTTTTCCTTATGTACATTAATAATATTTGAGTGGTGTTTCTATTAAAAATAGATATTAGGATGTCCAAATGTATGTGATTTAAGGTGACTTAAATAGAATTAGCTCTCAGGTCTTTGTTGTGAATATCAATACATTGTTTTATTTTTATATATTAAATAACTGTACAATTAGCTTCCCATTAAGTGTGGCTTTTAATGTGTAAAATATGCCTGTATGGTGTAGAATTTGGTTATTTATAAGTTTTGTAACTATGCCAGTTGATACAGACATAAGGTTTGAATCCATATTGAAGAGGATTGATAACAGTCACCTGAGTCGTGGTGGCACAGTGGTTAGAATGCAGTACTGCAGGCTAACTCACTGCTCACTGCCAGGAGTTTGATCCTGACCGGCTCAAGATCAACTCAGCCTTCCATCCATCCAAGGTCGGCAAAATGAGGACCCAGATTGTTGGGGGCAATATGCTTAGAGAGGGCTGTAAAGCAGTGTGAAGCAGTATATAAGTCTAAATGCTATGAATCATCCGCCAAAACCTACTTTGAGAGTAGAGGACTCTGTTGAACAGGAAGTATTATTTTACAAAGCGATGAAAAAAGTAAAAATTTAATAGCGGTAACTTCTGCTAGTGGGAGTATGGAATATGTCTCTACTTAGTTTGGGAAAGGAGGTGCTTTCAAATTCCTGTATATTTAATGCAATAGGCTTGTTGAACTTATGGCTGCTAAAATAGAAAAATCTGCATTTATCAGCTCTAGATCCAATGTTATGAATCAGAGATAAATATTATAGAATACTGTTTTATTTTGTGTTTGTTTTTAAGCAGTATGAGGGGGAGAAATGTTATGTGTTTCCCTGTTGAATTTCTCAATGTTCTTCAGTACCATTGACCATGTTCAGTGGTGGGATTCAGCCATTTCGGGCTGGTTCGGGCAAACCAGTAGTTAAATTGCTGGCTGGATCCGCCCTGCCCCTTCCAGGAGTCCTCATGCGTCCCATTTTGCCTCCCAGGTAAGTACAAGGAGGCCTCCTAGGCCCAAAAGTGGCACACCGGGGGGGGGGGGGGCTGCCCGTTTTTGTTCCAAAGAGGGTGCAGGAGACCGAGTGCTGCCTGTCACATCCCCTGGTCATGCCCACCATGGCCACGCCCACCCAGCCAGTCATTAGGGCAGAGAACCAGTTGTTAAATTATTTGGATCCCACCACTGACTGTGTTATACTAAACCTGCTGTAAGGATTGGGAATAGAGGGCATTGTTCCTCAGAGAATCTCCTTCCAGTCAGCGGTGGTTGGGGAAGAGATGGAGCCCTTGCCCATTTCATTATAGAATCTTCCAGAGCTTGTTCCTCTCCCCATTACTATTTAACAGCCATATGAAGTCATTGGGAGAGATCATCGTCAACATGGGATGAAATATCACCAATTTGCTGTATATTAGATACATGCCCCTCCTTAGCTGGTTAGGCCGGGGCTCCCGGTAGGTAATATGTAGCTGGATTCAAGTAGAGGTAAATGTTTCCCTGTAGGTGGTGATTCTATTTGCCTTGAAAACGTCATTGCTGGATCCAGCTGTATGGACAATTTTAATCCAGTATCCAAACTTCTATTTTTAGAAAGGTTATTGAAAAAAACATGGTAGACCTGCAGTTTCAAAAAATTCTGGAGATGCAGATTATCTGGACCTGTTGCGGTTAAGAGTTGTATTCATTAATTCTTTGTCATTTGAAGCTAGAGCACTACAGTGCACTCCACAATGGAACTATTCTTAAAGTCCCTGTCGAAATTTCAGCTGGTGCAGAATGCAGCAACCCACATTGACACACATAGGTTTATTCACGTAACACAACTACCATCCAATAATATCTGGGAAAGGCTTACCAAGGGATCTGTCAGTGAAGGAAACCCTTCTAATGTAAACCTGTTTCGGGGCACAGTGCTATGAACTGGAATTGGGAAATTACATTTATCAATTCATTGTGGTGGTCAGATCATTTAGCTTAGGGTTCCGTTCAAGCACTCCTTGAGGAAGGCCCATTAGATTTGTCTGTCTCAGGCACCTGATAATCTCTACAGATTTAAAAGAAGCTTGGATTTGGTTCATCTGAAGCCTTTGTTGCTATCTGGAATGAAAGGGCAGCCAAGGACATGAATAAAATTGTGCTTGTGTGACCTCTGTAGATCCCACAGAGTCACTGACAGAAAACAAGTGAATCAGATTTAACACAGGTAAGACTACCTCATGGTTATAGAACAAAATGTAATTTTTCTATTCTTATCGCATCTAGAGATAGACATCAGGGTAACCAAATCCCTCTTGAAGGGAATGGAGGAAGATCTACAGGGCTGCCATAAAAACTAATCTAGGTGTTTGTTGGATAAAATAACTCAGATTCATTCTGTACCAGCTGTGGAAATCTCTTGGGAGGTGACTGGCATAGCTATCTGGGATGAGTTTAAAACTGTTAGTCCCAAGAAAGTGGAAGTTTGGGGGAAAGCAATTGGCTTGTAGTTACAGAGGGCTATGGATGAAGTGGATTATCTGAATAGCATTGATTGTACTTATAAAAGGCCTGTGGTAGAATTGGAATGAGGAGGTACAAGCCATCCTGGCCTTCCTTGATTTCTTACCCGTCTTTGATACAATCAGTCACTATATACTTCTGGACTACTTCTCCTAGATTAGGAATGGGAGGCATTTCATTCTTCTGGGGCATTTCCAATTAGTGCTGGTAGATAAAGGAGAAATTGTGTCCCAAGTATCCAGTCTGTGGGGTTTCTCAGGCCTCTACACTTTCCAAGGCCTCTACATGTTCTCAACTACTATTGAATATCTACATGAAATCTCCAGGTGAAGTCATCCATCTTCATTGCCTAGTCAACCCCTGGCAGGATACCAAAGTACCATATATTAGATTAACCTTGAAAAACCATGCAGAAGCTGCAATTGATCTGAAATACACTAGTGAGTAGTTATGGAAGCACTTTGGTGCATCCCTGGAGCAGCACTTTACTAGTACCTTATAAGCTTCCTTTGAATGTAATTCAAAGTGCTGGTTACTGTTTAAAAAGCCTCTTGTAGTACAATGCCAAATTATTGCTGGACAACTCCTCTCCCAATTATTTCTGTTCGTCCTGGCAGAAGGGGCATGCTGTGGGTCCATTCCATGAAACAGTGTCACCCAGTGGCATCCAGGGGATGTGTATAGTCTAGTGAATCCATGGGCATCTAATACTTTATATCTCAAACAATTGGGGGGGGGTTACATTTATTGTTTCAGGAGTTCTGATATATGCAGGTACCTTTGTATGCATGACAATAAGATAGATGAATAGATTGATTTGTACCAGAGGTTACCATGTACACTTAATTACATTAACCTCTGCCATTTCTAGCCTGCATACCCATTGGTGATTCTGTCTTTGTGTCTGTAAAACATCTCAAAAATTGATAAAATGATTGCCAGCTGAAGTAGCACCATCTTCTGGTTTGATCTTGGAAATGTACATCATATTTTACTGAAAACATGCTCTATATCTTAATTGGGCTTTCAAAACAATAATATTGACAACTATGACTCAGTTTCTAAAACAGTAACATAGGAACACATTCATACTGAAGTGTTTTGGTGCTCTTAGGTTCAAGAACATACAAGCAGTTTATTAGATATCTGTATGTTGACAGGTAAAATCCCATAGATAAATGGGATAGGTGAAGCAGGATGCTAAAAGGCTTTTAAATACGTTAACAAAAATGATGGCATTTCAACAGTAGTATTCTTGGATTATATTTGAAATAATGGTATATAGGCAGACAATAAATGTTACATAATAGCAAAGACAAATGCAAGCTGAATTTACTTTGTATATGCATTAAAAACTATCACTATTTTTACACGTAATGTATAGAAAGTTTTAATAAACTGAGGCAAAATAAGAAAATGACTTTTAAATATATTCCATTTTGGATGCAAATAGAAAATAAACTTTATTTTTCAAGCTCAAATATCAGGTGTTTAGGAAAGTATGTTTACATTTATGTGATTGGGTAAAATAAAATACATACTTTGTGGAAATTCAGTGTTAAGTTATGGTTTATTATTGTTCAGACCAACTTCGTCTTATAAATGAAGTTAATGAAGGCATTTATGCTTAATATGACATTTATTTTCGCCAGTGTGTACTGTATATTTAGTATACTGTAAATTGTTCAAAATCCTAAAAAGGAAGATTTACAAAACATTCGTGAAATGTCTGGGTTTTTTTACTAATAAGAAAGGGAAAAAAGTATTGCATTTCCTCATGTACCAGAATATTTTAAAATAAACAATAAGAATCTAGTTTTCCCATAATCTTTTCTAGATGTATAACATCGGCTGTCTGCATCAGCTATGACATAGCTTCTTTTTATCAGATATCTTACAATTTTAACTATCTCGGTTATTGCTTCATCTGAAGTAACTTGCAGATTACTTCAGTCTGCTATTGCAGACTGATGAAATTTGCATCTCTACTGTATTCTGAGTCAAAGTCCCTCCTGTTTGTCTTCCACATATCATAATGAAGTTTATCCTGGAGATTAAGAAAACCTTGGAATGATATGGGTTTAAGTGCTATTTGAGAGATGGACATTCATGAGATCGGAGTTTTTGTGTTATCTCATTTGCCATTGTGCCTTCTCTAACCTCCTAAGACACAGCAATATTTTAACAATTGAGGATGTAGCCCAGAATCCATGAATAATACATGGAAATTAAATTTTAAAACAAAATACCAAAATTCTCCCTGTACTCTGTAGAATTCCTAGTCCCACTTCTTGTTGTATCATGCCCCACACTTTTTTTTCATAATTGCCCCACCCATAAACATCCTTGGCCATCATATTAAATGTATCTCTTGGCCACAAAAAGTTGCCTTCATATACATTGCGGTTATCAGTATGCCTTTTCAACAAAGTTGTTATATTTTGCTGTCTGTATGTGATGCTAGCCCAATGTGCCCAACCAGAAATGTTCTTGATATCCTGTCAAGATGATCCAGCTCAACAGATCATCATATTCAGAAGTCTTTCCCCTGGAATCAGCCATAATATAATAAAGCTGGCATTTTTGGCACAGAATGCAACCACTTGTTCAGTGCAGGAATTCAGAGTAAGCCACCCCACCTCCAAGAATCTAGCACCTGCCCTCTAGATAATTATTTATGGATTTATTTAGTGTATGGCATCTACAGAGGTCATGCAATTACTGATGAAGTATGAAGTATAGACTACCTGCATGATGGTATATCCTGGGCAATGTTCTGTCTTGAAGTCTATACTGTCTAGAAGTCTATACAGTACAGTGTGTATACTATACAGTACATAGTATACAGTGATCAAACTGGATACAGTACAGAGGCAACAGACTCTGGATGGTTATAGCGTATGTTTTTTTGGACTAATGTATTTCATTAAATACAAATATTGGACAGTTCTAAACCTTTAGAAAAGTTTGCTTTAGAAAGTGGACACTAGCTTTTCTCTTTGCCTTAAAATAGGTGGGAGCTGTCCGAAACATGGTAATGTCAGCTCATGAGAAGCATTTGAGTTTGATAATTCTGTTGTTCACAAAATTATTCCATTGTCGTATCTTTACTCTTTTAAATGCTAAAGCATCCTAAAATGTTACTGCAAATAGACCAAAATGTCAGATAGAAAGATTATTTGGATGGTAAGACTGTTGTTTCTCTGTCATATATGTGGGTATGTGGGTATATTTGTCATGTTTATGTAGTGTATATTGGAGGTGGTGACCCTTCTGAGAGCTGTATGCAATGAAATTTCATTTTGATGTATACTGATTAGTGTACATTTAAAGAAGTGGTTCCCAACTTTTTTTTGGCCATGCCCCACCTAAGCATCTCTAAAATCCTGATGCCCCCCACCCCACATATATGTCTTACTATTCAAAAAGTGAACTCCTACTCAAGCCTAAAAGGCCATTAACTTGGTTTAAATAAGGTTTCAATTGCCCCCATTAAAAATAAAATGGCCCCACCTTGGGAACCACTGATTTAAAGTGACAATAAAGTTATTCTAAGTAAGTTTCAAGTATACAGCTCGTTTCTCAAGGAGAGAAAATGTATTAATTAAAGGTAAACTAAAATAGATATATTTTTCACGCGATGCCCGTTTTTTTGGAAGTTAAGCCTCGCTGTGTCTTTAAAAAAACCTCATCTAGTCTCTAATATTTACACAACTCTTAAGTGCTTAGAGCTACTAAAATTCGGACGATCAGAAGATGGCAACAAAAACCAGTCTCTTTGCTTGCTAAATAGAGGATGTGCAGATTTTTGCAGCCGTTATTTAACTCGTTTTAAAAGCGAGGAAAACCATAGCCCAGGTCAAAATCAAACAAGCAACCGCAATTTCGACGGTGCTGACTGAAACGCTAAAGGAAGTGTTGCGCATGCGTCAATAAGCAGCTCCACGTCCTTAGTAAAAATGGCGCGCAGAGAACACTTTCACCCAGGCGCTTGCGCGATAGTTTCACTTGTTGGCAAACAAAAAAAAAATAGTGACCATAAAACTGACAGTTGAAAAAGATTCCTCGGAGATTCTAATGCCATGGCTGAGTAAGTTTCCCAGACGTTTGTAGTATCACTCCCATCAGCTGCTGCCAACGTTAGAGGAGCAGTTGGAACCCTTCCCCTCCAGATGTCCCTCCGCCCTGACTTAAGATGGCGGATAGACTCAAAGGGCAGGCTTTTCTCCGCCGGGTTGCAGTGACGTAAACTTGCTGTTCCGGGTGAGTGACAGCGGGCGCCATTTTGTGTGGTTAACGCAAAGCTAACCGGAGAGACGGGGCAGCCGAAGCGCTGCGAGTGTTACCGGTCAGCGCAGAAGGCGCGGGCGGGGTGAGTAACTGCCTGCGTAGCGGCTGCGTTTGAGAACAGGCGGAAGCCGGCCGGAGAGTTGATTATCCTTCCACCACTATTTGGATTCGGCGCTGAATTCCGAACAGGCGGAGCTCGCTGCGGCGAGGCAAAGGGGGTGGGGAAGAAGATGCAAGGCTGGTGCTCTGGGTTCGGATTAAGAACCCGAGGGGGGGGGGCGCTAGTCTACTTCGCTTCTCCGGGATGGCCGATCGTTTCCTAACAGGCGCATTCGCGGTAGTCGTAACCGGGCGGCGGGGGGGAGGGGGGAGGGGCGGGGAAGGCGGGGAGAGAAGGGGGGAAAAAAAACCCGACCCCGTTGTGCGCATGCGCCCT
The DNA here is from genome assembly GCF_029215685.1 of Pituophis catenifer annectens. Lineage (NCBI taxonomy): Eukaryota > Metazoa > Chordata > Lepidosauria > Squamata > Colubridae > Pituophis > Pituophis catenifer. Next base: position 105,955,317 of record NW_027256881.1, read on the forward strand.
GATCTTGCTGGACTATCCAGGCGGCGGGCTGAGGTTGGGCTCGTTACGAGCTTTATGTGCGCGTGCGTTGAGGCCCCCTAATCTCAACGGGATAAATAGCCTGGATTGACACTTGGGGCGACGTTTTAGTTCTGTTGCCATGGTTGCCACGTGAGAAGGCCAGGAGCCAGGCGCGCGCTCACATTGTGTTGTAAACATGCTGGGCCGACCTTGTGCGCGATAGCTGATAGCTAGGAGATGAGTGAAAGGTGTGTGTGTGTGTGTGTGTCTCACAATGGAAAAAAGAACTTGTACTTAATATATATATTCTGATGTGGTTAGTCTCACCCTATGGGTGTTTATTCAGAAGGCGGCTTTTTCCAGTTTTAATAGGATCCCCCTGTCCACAAATGATTAAAATAGTACCCGAAATCCAGGTTGACAACTATTGGAAGTAGTTTGCCCAACTTCATGGGACATTGATATGAAACGCTAGAACTGCTCTGGGTCTGGATTTTGGTTTCAAAATGTAGAGTGGAACTTTGTCTGCCCCAGTTCAGGGAATCCAACCCATGACGGCTGAAAAAAATGATAACCTCACTTCGGTTGTAGGAAAGGGAACAAAAGCAACTCTGATGAGAAGCGCAAGCTAAGTTGTAAACAACCATTCCTTTGCTTGTCTCTAGATTAGGTCCCCCTGTTTTTCCTTGTGGGCTGCAGGTGACTAACAGAGATTTGTCATTTTAGTGGAATAAATAACCCTGGTCAATTTACTTTCAGAAATGGTGGTGGTGGTGTAAACAAAAGCAGCATAATTAGATGTATTGGTGCAGACATGTCATATTCCTAACTTAGTAATGTAATGCCATTTTCATATCACATTTCAGACTGTACATTTCTCAGAATATGTTCTTAAAATAGGAATACTCATCTGTGGCGGAGGGCACTATTTTTTAACTTTCAATTTCTAAACGAAATCAGAAATTACCATATTTGAACTCAAAATTTCTGTTGCCAAACAAGACATTTGTTAAGTGAATTTTGCCCCATTTTATGACCTTTCTTGCCACAGTTAAGTGAATCCCTGCAGTTGTTAAGTTAGTAACACAGTTAGTTAAGTGAATCTGGCTTCCCCATTGACTTTGCTTGTCAGAAGGTTGCAAAAGATGTGCACCGACCACGGGATGCTGCAACTGTCATAAATATGAACCAGTTGCCAAGCATTCAAATTTTGATCACATGACCATGGGGATGCTTGCAACAGTTTCTAAGTGTGAAAAATGGTCATATCACTTTTTTTCATAGCTGTTGTAACTTCAAACGGTCACTAAATGAACTGTTGTAATTCAAGGACTACCTATATTTGTTTTAGATTCATTGATGGTTTTGCATGAATCTGTCATTATTTTTCAAGTTTTCTGATTGTACTATGTTAGGAAAATATGTATGTGGTGCTTAAGAAGTTTTTGAGCTTACAAACTTTATTTACCATACTTCAACTCAATGTTCAGTAAACTGAAGGTGTTTTATATTAAGTTGTTATTTTTTTGTAAAGAAACATTGTGATATGTTGAATCAGTGGCTAAGAGAAATATCATAAATGAAAATAGCATGAACTAAGGGATTCTTTCTTGCATGCTTATTATATACTCAGTATTATTTTGTCAGTGGTTTACTCTCCCAAACTTGTTTCAATTTAGTTTCTGAACGTTTCATTATCAGACTAGGTAACATCATCAGCATGATTTTTTGTCCTATTCTTAGCTTATAATGTCTTGTGTGCCAGTGTGATCAGTTGGACCAATAAAGAAAAGTAATTTCTTTATAGACAAAAAACAGCTAGAACTGGCTATATTTCATGGAATGTGTGTTCTTGCTTAAATGTTTGAAGATTTTCTCTTCATCTGAAGAATTTTGTACTTCAGCTACTTCAATTTTCCCAGCACTTTCTGCTGTTACTGATTTTCCCATTAACCTGCCCATTTCTGAACTTTCCTGAAGCATAAAATCTTGATTTAACATATTTTCTCGCATTATTTCAGGGAGGTGTGCAGGCCCAAATGTTGTCTATTGCATCCAAATTTGATCTTATCTTCCATAAAAATGGAAAGTGGAAGCAGGAAGTTACACATTTTAAAGTTGTAGGCATCTAGTAATGTGCATGTTGTGGCTATTAAGTTATAATATTTTTTTTTTGCATATTTTAGGTGAGTCCTAGGTTTGCTGCAAAAATACATAGAGAAAGTGCATGCCACCAATAGGGAGAGGACAAAATCATTAATACTGGCATTGTGACATTGCAACTATGTTTTGTCTTTTAGGAGTTGTAGGATTGTTCTTGATTCTTCTGGATGTTGAAACACTATCCACCAAAGCTTTATTCACAGATTTGAGCAAATTCTGGCATAAAGTAGTATTTTGATAATTAGACGTGCTCAACAAATATGCCTTACAATCAAATAGAGTCTGAATTCCATGATAAAATTACTGTGATGGAACCAAGAAAATTAGGCAATTTGAATATGATTTTAAAAGATAATGGGGAATATGTGAAATTATAAAATAAATATGATGTTGCAAATTTCAGAGAAATCCTATATAGTTTCTGTGGAATGTTTTGATCACAAGAATATCATTTTAAAAATCCTTTGGAACAAGGTTCAGATAGCTTTGAATGGGTAGTTTGGAAAAGGTTGGATATCACTGTACACAGTTGAATGGCTTAAAGTGAAGCTTGTACTCAAATTTGAAATGTTATTTTTGCTCCAATAGAGAACATATAAATAATTAAAGATGTGGGATCAAGGTGGGCAGCCTTGGCAACAGTGGCCTTTGAATCAGCAACAATGGATGCAGTCATTTCAGCATCAGCAAGATCCAAGTAAGTAAATAGCTGTGATTGTGGCTTCAGCATTAAAGTTAAGATATTAATCCACAATTTATAAACTGGGTTAGAATGTTACTCTCTCATTCACATAGAAAAGATTGCTAGTGATGAGTTCACACAGACAAATATAACCTGTTAGATCAAAACCCAACAAACTATTCTTTAGTGTTTACAATCTTTTGAAAGTTGTTACAGGTTGCTTCTATATTGCTTGTAAGAACTCCTTCAGACTCTTAAGTGATTAGGAGAAAATGCTGGTAAGCAGCAATATGTGCTGAGCTAATGATTTATTCTCTATTCCAGTATGCCTTTATTGAAATTCTTAAACAACATCTTCTTCCAGTGAGCATTTTGCAACTCGCTAATATACAATGAAGGTGTTTTGAACTATTATAATATCTAAGTCAGCTATATATATGTAACAATACTGACAAATACAGAAAGACTATTTGAGACTATAAATCTTTTGAATCTTATGCATATTGGAAGTTCTGGTGGTTCTCAAAAACCATATTTTCAAAATACATTGTATTGTAGACTTTCTAAACACTTTTCTCTTTCAAATTTGAGGTATTCTTCATTTTATAGTGCAGCCCTCAAACAAATTTTAAATTGTTCAGTATTTTGCCCAAATGCATGCTTATCCTTCAACAGTAATATGTAAAATAATACAGGGATAAGCTGGTTAAAAGAGTTTCTTGCTCTTTGATCCTTACCCCTTTAAGACAGGGTTGTTCAAAAAGTGAGGTGTACCTCCCTCAGGGAGGTGCAGACTGAACCCAGAGGAGGTTTTTAGTTACACTGTTGGAACAAATCCACCTTTCTCAAAGATTCATTTTTTGTTTTCATAGTTCATTATGTTCATTTTGATGTTTGGATTTTTAGTGGAGGTGTGTACGTTAAGATTACATTAAGAGAAGTTTGATGGCGAAAAGTAAATGAGCTTCTCCTTTAAGATGAGGTGGGCAACTTTCTTGTGGCAGGAGCTTTACTAACTTGACTTCTGAGACTTGGAAAGAATATATTCAATAATGTTATGTCACATCACTGGAATTGGAGGTTCCTCTTTTTTGCCCTTTTATTTATTGGTGATAGGGTTAAGGGGCAAAAAGGTGCACCTCGAGAAGCTTAAGTCACCCATTTTGCTATTTAAAATCCCCATACTCATAAGAAATGTTGGGCCCATCCACTTGCAAGTGGTGGGATCTCTACTTTTTTCTTTATAATATGCTTTATTTTATCCAAACAAGCTACATGCATGCCTTTTCCTTTGTATGTTCATGCTATTTTTCTGTTAGGTTGTTAATAGCTTTTTATTCTTTTATAAAACAAGAAAGTAGAAAAGAACAAATTGTCTATATATTCATCATATCCGGCAGATCTGGATGTTCTAACTTGAGGCCAGTGTTCCAGTTCTGTTAATTGTTACATTGTTGCAACAAACCAATACTCTGCCTGAATATTACAATTATTTCTTTCAGAAGTAGTGTTTTGTAGAAGAGTAAGAAGAAAAGGCACATCTATTTCAGTGATCTCTCTTGATCTCTCTCATTCATTCACTCTCATGGGATATCAGTTTATATCAATGTTCAGATAGGTACTTAAATTTTTAAAACGCACTGAAACTGGCCCATGTTCAGGATTGAGTTGTAAAGCTTTGCATATTTTTTCAGTAATAAGTTCTTAATTCAGGAAAGCTCAAATTTCTCAGTAGGTCAGTGGAGAATTGCTGTATGGGGTGTGGTATCAATGTTTAGAGGCCTCCGAAATATAGTCATAAATGATGCAGATTTTTTAAATGGAGGATTGGAGTATGAATAAAATTCAATTCTTGATTGTGTTGTGGAAATCTATATATTGAAAATCTAATTCTGTTTCTAGGCCAAATTGACTGGGCTGCATTAGCTCAGGCATGGATTGCTCAGCGGGAAGCATCGGGACAGCAGGGTGTGGTAGAACAGCAAGGAATGATGCCAAATGGCCAGGAGATGACAGGAATGGAACCTGGTCCAAACAACCATGGTAATTTTCAGAATGATCCAAATTTCAACAGGATGTGGCAGCCAGGTATGTTGTTGGTCCTCCTCCCCCCCCACTCTTCCTAGTTGTGGATACAATTCTTACAAGAGCACTACTACAAATTAAATCTGATTTAGTTTGCAAAATTCTTATCAATACTGGCCAGAATTGAGTTAGGACAAAATTTCTTTTCTGGTAAGGACAAGAAGCATTGATTCTTCCAAATAATTGTTGCTTATGGAGATATATGATATCTTATGGATTTCTCTGCCTCAGACTTCATATATTGATTCAGATTGTGATCAAAAAATAATCTGCAGATACTTTGAAAATCAAGCTTTGTAATGTGATTATACTTTAAATTATTAGAAAGATTACATAAATTCAGAGTTGCTTAGACAGGCATAAACATTGAAAAGGGCTAACAATAAACTAACAGGACAGAGTTATTCCCATAGTTCCCCAACAATTTTATTCGGTTCAATGCTAGCTCCCCAAAGCATTTTAGAATAGTTTTTATTGAAACAGTTTCTGCTGCTTGAATAAAAAAACAAAAAACAAATTAACTTGCTGAGTGAAAGTAAAGAATATTCATTGGTTTTTGAATTTAACAGAAATTTATAGCAGAAATTACCATTGATAAAGGAATATATGTACTGTAAAAAGGTTGCAATAAGCAATTGAATCAATTTTTAAAAATACATTTTTAGACAATAGTATTTTAAAGAACAGTTCATCTTCAATTGAGGGGTAATATCAATTTATGTTGGACACAGATGTGAGGAAATTTTTCATTGGGTCAGCCATAGTTCTTGTTTCAGACAAGTTACACATTGTCATGTTTATCTTATACAAATACCTGCATGCCTTTTAACGAATTTGCAAAAACTGGGCTTGTTCTCTTTGGGCTGTTTGTGTGTGTATGTGTGTTGACATCTTGGCATTCAATATTATTCTTCCTGACTTTTTGCCATTTTGGGATTAATTGTACTAATTATAGAACAGGTTTTTCAAAGTGTTCACTAGAAGAAGACAAAATATTTATTTTAAATATTGTGATGTTGTTGCAGCTGGTCTTACTACTTTAAAATTTTAAATATGTCCATATTCTGTAACATAGATGAAAGAATTGTGGCTTCACAAATATAATTGAACTTCAATTTCTGATATCCATTATTTTACTATACTTGCTAGGACTCTTGTGAGTTGGACTTCAGAAACATGGAGTACCATACATAAAGTCATCAATTTCTGCTGTGTGAGATAACCAATTTCTACAAAAATGACATTCTTTTGGGCCTCTTTTTTCAACTAAAGTTGATCCCTAGAAAGTGCTCTCCAGATTCATTGAACTACTTCTTTGTCAGCCATATCCAGAATTGCCATTGGTTATATGCACTGAGGATGCTGAAAGTGATAATTCACCATAGCTGGAGATGCTGACATAAATTATTATTCTCCAGAGGAATACTGTGTTAGTTTAGCCAACATAAACAAGAGTTTTGTGGCAACTTAAACACTAATATTATTATTATGTATTATTACATAGCTTTTGTAGTTCACATCCATTTTATTTGACATCAATATTTTCTTTGATGATGGAGATTATTCTTATCTCTATCCTTAGAAATTGCATTTCAGATCTGAAAGGCCAGATTGAGTTGGAAAAATTAGCTGATATAATATAGACTTTCCCTGTAATAGATGTTGTGATTTGCTTAAATACTGTTCATACAAAGGACTACTAAACATAGTTTGGATTCATGCAAAAATGGAAACCGAAAATGTTTAATGATACACCCTTCATTATAAAAATCAATACAGCCTGATTAAACACTGATTAAAATTATTATTAACATTTTTTGTTATGACATCAAAACAGAATGGAACATACCCCACCAGCCGCCTCATCCGCCTCCAGAACAGCCATGGATTCCTCCAGCCCCCGGATCAATGGATATTGTTCCTCCATCTGAAGACAGTAACAGTCAGGACAGTGGGGAATTTGCCCCTGACAACAGGCATATATTTAATCAAAATAATCACAACTTTGGGGGACCACCACCTGATAACTTTGCAATGGGGCCAGTGAACCAGTTTGACTATCAGGTGAAACATTTGTTATTTTAATATAAGCATGTGGAGTTCCGGCAGCATTGCTCTAAAGCAGATTTCAACAGAGTTTACTTGTTTATTAAAATAGATTTGTTACAAACATTTACCCAGCTCAATTAATTGTTCTACCAACTGTATTCTTTATCAGATTGGTTAGGATACTGTACATAAATTGAGCTACACTGGATTAGTGTGATGTGTTCTGTTTGGGATCACTTATGAAAGGTCTGAGAAAGTTCAGCTGCTGGCAAATGTAAATTTTATTTACATGATACTTTTATCTGCTTTTATAATTTTTACTAAGTTTTGTTTGGGAGGGGTCTTTTTTTGTTTTTGTTTTGCTTTTAAACTCCCCACGTGATATTTATATATCAAAAAGTATATGGGATAGCTGTGTTTATATAAAACAGATTCATGTTTTGTAAAGGAGAAAAATATTAACATCACATGGATGAGATTAATTACTTATTACTAAAACTAAGAAAATAAGCCTGAAAATATGTTGAGATTCTCCCTATTAATTCTCTGGATAAATAATAGTTTTGTAAATAAATTATGTATAAAGAATATAAAGATTAACATAAAGGTAAATATTGTATAGAATCACGATGCATACACCTTTAGCCACTCTGAAATTGGAGTTAAGTCGTAGAATACAATTTTATTTAGTTCATCTGTTTTGGGCTAGCTAGTTAAAAAACATGCATAAAAAACATTTTATATACCTAGGCATTCTCATTCATTTTGGTGAAAACAGAATTAGTCTCTAGATTGAAAGGAGGGTGGGGCACGAGAATTTCTGCACATTTGTTATCTGCATGTTTCTGGATGTTATATCTATGAATGGAATCCTTGGTACGACTTAGACAGCATTAAGTGTATTGTTTCAGGAGCACAAGGTATAGCTACATTTTTCTCAGTTAATGGTTAGTGCTATACTAAAATTTGGTGTTACATTTCATAGATATTTACAAAGTAAATGAAGAGATTGTTCATAATAAGTTAACTTTTTATGTCCTTATATAGTTCATTAAAAATTGCAAACTATAATTTATTTGGTAGATTGGTCATCTGAAGTTTTGAATAAAGTGTATCCCATCCCATAGACCCACATTGATGTAGTAATGGAACTGAGATTGAAGACACAATTGATGAAGGCTATCTAACTGTCTAACTATCACTGTCTAACAATTACTGGTAGATATAATTTAGGGAAGGTAGAACAATGAAATGATTCACTAGCTTTCTGTAGCAGCTTTTCTTTTAACAGTAACAACATGCAACTGAAATTTATTATTTATTTAGTGTATGGCAAATATATAGACTTATAGCAGTTGAAATGTTAATAACCAGACCACCCAATGTGATGAATATTTTGTCGAGGAGCACCACAGTCACGGATCCTGTTCAGAGTTGACCAAAGCTGGCGAGAAAGGTCAAAACGTGGCATCTTTTGTGTAGGGTCATCTATGTAACTGCCTGTATCTGGGCATTCAGCAGTCCATTTGGCTTTCCACTGTGTGTTGATGTCAAAGTTGTTAGATAATTTTGTTGTACTCCTTCAGCAAGGCTTCCTGCCTTTGTAGAGCTGGTGGTGCAATGGGGCTCAAGACAGGCAGGCAGCAGTAGATTTTAATCTGTTGCCATATAGAGAGAGAGCCAGGAGTTCTACAAAGATGTCTGGCTGCCAACTGTCGTTAACTGCCAATTCTTCAATGTAGTCTGGCTGCCAGTTGTTGCTAGACATTTGGTTCACACTACTGTGCTATCCAGGGTGCACCACGAGGAGGCGAACTAGCATCACACCCCGCAACTGAAATGAATTCATTTCTTAAATCCACATTTCCTGAAGAGCTGATAGCACTTAAAACATATAAAAGAAAATCCCAAAGCATTAGGAAAACATTAGATGGTTTTATTTCTGATAATGAGTAAATTTTATTTCCTGAAATCGTGATAAATGTTTTAAAAGAATGCATGTTCCCTCCTCAAACATACTCTGAAAAATGATTATACTCAGATTTCAGTAATATGCAAATACTTTAAAAAAAGACAAAAATTGCTTGATTGTATAAATCCTTTAAAAACAGTATGGGCAGTTTTCTTATAATTATTTTTCATTAAAAGGAAAAAACCAATGTGCATGTACACCATGCTTTTAATGACCAGCATTGTAAATTGAGTATTTGACAACTGATGCTAAACTTACTTAAATAAAATATGTCAATTTTTGCTTAAGAAGTGAGAATTGATCATGAAAATTTGACCTAATAAATTAATTAGATTTGTTCACTTGCATATGCATGATAATTCATTTATATAATAGAAAAACCATACAGTATCATAAGCTAGTTAAAAGAACACGTGATTTAATTCCCTTTGCCTGTCAAAATTACTTCAGAAAAATAAGAATGTTTGGTATATTCTGATGACCTATAAATAAATGCCAAGCCCCCAATAAAATAAAAAATAATGTATGTTCCTATAGATCTCTTGGGTCTCTATTTCCTCAATGGAAGATTCCAGCTCCATTGTTTTTAAAACTTTCTAATGTCATAATGTAATACAGCAAGGGCTTCTCTTTTACAAAATTACTTTTTAAATGGTAAAAATCCCTTTTTTGGTTCATTAACCTTTGCGTTCTCCCTAAAGTACTCCGGACTCACTAGTAGAAACAAAAAATATTCTATACAGAGATCAAGTCCTTTTCTTTTTCCTTTCCTTTCCTTTCCTTTCCTTTCCTTTCCTTTCCTTTCCTTTCCTTTCCTTTCCTTTCCTTTCCTTTCCTTTCCTTTCCTTTCCTTTCCTTTCCCTTCCTTTCCTTTCCTTTCCTTTCCTTTCCTTTCCTTTCCTTTCCTTTTCCTTTCCTTTCCTTTCCTTTCCTTTCCTTTCCTTTTCCTTTCCTTTCCTTCCCTTCCCTTCCCTTCCCTTCCCTTCCCTTCCCTTCCCTTCCCTTCCCTTCCCTTCCCTTCCCTTCCTTTCCTTTCCTTTCCTTTCCTTTCCTTTCCTTTCCTTTCCTTTCCTTTCCTTTCCTTTCCTTTCCTTCCCTTTCCCTTTCCCTTTCCCTTTCCCTTTCCCTTTCCCTTTCCCTTTCCCTTTCCTCTTTTCTTTTCCTATCCTTTCCTCTTTTTTCTTTTCTTTCTTCTTTTTTCTTTTCTTTCCTCTTTTTTCTTTTCTTTTCTTTTCTTTTCTTTTCTTTTCTTTTCTTTTCTTTTCTTTTCTTTTCTTTTCTTTTCTTTTCTTTTCTTTTCTTTTCTTTTCTTTTCTTTTCCATTTCACCTTTTTACTGAGAAACTGTTAGGGGAATCTGTAGCATTGAGTTAAAGAAAAATGAACTTCATTACTTTTTCAGCATGGGACCACTTTTGGTCCACCTCAAGGTGGGTTTCATCCACCTTACTGGCAGCCTGGACCGCCAGGGCCCCCAGGACCTCCAGCACCTCCTGCGCCTCCTCCAAATAGAAGGGAAAGGCCAGCATTTAGAGATCGCCAGCGATCACCGATCACATTGCCCGTGAAACAGGAACCCCCTCAAATTGGTATGTCTTCACCATATTTAGTTTAATGTATGTGATGCACACATTTTGAAAATACAAGTTGTTGGTTGCGGAGTTTCACGGCTTGTAACAGTTATGCATACTGTACTTAATTTCACTTATCTGTGCTTCATCTTAAATAGAACAACTTATGGACCTTCAGCTACAGCCTAACCAATGTTCTCCGATATGGCCCATGGAAAGAATTATAAAACTTATTAAAGACTGTTAACTTTTAAAAACCCTGATAGGGCTCAGAAAGTATGCATTTATTAAGTAATTTATTTTATGATGCTGTAGATGCTGTTAAACGTAGAACGCTACCTGCTTGGATTCGTGAGGGCTTAGAGAAGATGGAAAGGGAAAAACAGAAGAAGCTAGAAAAAGAGAGAATGGAACAGCAGCGTTCTCAACTGTCTAAAAAGGAAAAGAAGGAAATTACAGAACCAGGAGAAGAGGGTGGACCTCGGTTACCACAGAAAAGTAAATTTGTAAGTGAGAAAATTCCCGTACAGTATGTACAAGTTTGCATATTTAAAATGCTTCATTTTAATTTTTTTTTTTTTTTAGAAAATAAAGTTGTATTTTACCAACTGTTGGTAGCACAGGCAGGAGTTTGTCCATACTTTTCCTAATTTGTCAGGCTTCTAAAGCAGATGGGTAATTTTAATTGCAAGGTCCTGTCCAAAATACTGGCTTTGTTCTGGCAAAATGATGGGACGTGTCAGGCAGTCTTGATCGGGCAAAATAGACCTTAACTTTGTCATTTCCTTTTGCATCGATATCTTTTTTGATTTTGTCAGTGTGAATAGTCAACATTTGAAATATGAAAGTTCCTTGTTGAAGAGCTACATTTCTTGTTGTTTTATAGGATAGTGATGAAGAAGAGGATTTTGATAACGTAGAGGCTGTAAGTAGTGGAAAAGTCACCAGAAGCCCATCTCCAACTGCTCATGAGGAGCAGAGTGAACCAGAAATGACAGAGGAAGAAAAGGATTATCAGATGGTACAATTCATTTTTGGATCATTGTATTTGCCATACATTTGACTGTTGATATAATAGGAGCCATAGTTAAGAAAAAACAATTTTGTATTAAATTCTAATTTTTTTAACTTAATTGATAAAATTTAATTATAAATTTGTAATTTGAAAGAAATATATTTAAACTTAACTTAAGAAAGTTTCTTTTGATTGTTAATTGTTATTGAAATAAATCAGTTAAAGATTTCATCCTTAGATATTCAGAAAAGCTGCTATTCTTTAGTCAAGTTATTCTAATGGAGACATCAAGCAACCGTTGCTAAATTTAAATTTTATTGGTGTGCTGATACATCTGTTGCATCAAAATGTGTTAAACTGAGAACTGTTACAAGGAGGGTTTACTGTGGAACATTTTTTACTTGGTGTTTTGCATAGGATGCCATATAACTAGTTGGCATAAATATGCTGTTTCTTTTACTGTTAGCAAATACCTTTGTTATTTTTTTTTCAAGAAGTGAGATGCCTTGAATTGGGGTAGTTGAAAATAGCATCTGAATCAATGTTTATCTTTAAATTTGTTCAGATGTTGCTGACAAAAATGTTGCTGACAGAAATTCTACTAGATGTCACCAATGAAGAAATTTTTTATGTGGCTAAAGATGTCCATCGTAAAGCAATAAAAGGTATGTTTAGGCTTCTAATAGGTTCATTAATTGTCCTTGTGCATGTCTTGTAATAGTTTAAAGTATATAAGCATATGTTCATATATAATATCTGTACCTAAAATAATTTAAATGTAAAGTTCCAAAAATTCATTTGTAATCATATATTGTTGTTCTGCGTTAAATATTTTTTCAATTTAACTTTTTAAAAATTGTGTTGAGTTTTTAAATAGAATTTTCTAGTTGAAATTTAGATGAGCAAAAAAACTATAAGTCAAACTTGTATAATTAAATGTTTTTGTGATCCTGCTATTCAGCTTTTTTAAAAAAAAACAGTAATCTTATTTCATATAGCTCTTGAATAAATTAATTAATATACTGATTGCAGATAAAATGTATTACTCTGTTAATGCCTTACTCTAAAGAACTGCCTTTTTAATTGTATCTATTATTAATTTACAGTTTAAATTTCTAAACTATCATGGCCAGAAATTACTGGGCTTTCAATGGATGATACGTGTTTAATGTTTTTTCTCTCCTCCACAAAACAGCAATAGTAGTAGATTTAACAATACCATAGACTCTCATGACTATGAAAACGTGGCTATTTGTGTTAACATGTTGTTCCTGTTGTTGATGTGATACAAAGCTCCTGCAAAACAGCTGGCACAGTCCAGTGCATTGGCTTCCCTCACTGGACTTGGTAAGTATGTTCCTGATTTTTGAGAGGGACTTAATGGGGAGAGCTGTCGCTTGCATTCCTAAATATGTATTGAAACAAGAGTGAAACTATCCAATATGCATTAGGAAAGCATCAAGTAATTTAGGACTTATCTCACAAAAGTTATACTGAAATCTGTGAAAACTCCAGTACTCTTTCTGTGCAAGCCTTCCCTGAGGTTGGAGGTTGGGTGTTTTTGGCCAGATATCTAATATGGTATCTAAAATACAATGGACTTGAATTATTTGTATTATTATTTTTTTAAACTTTACTGTGTTAGTGTATGTTTAAATTTAAAAAACCCACAATAACACCTACTACTTTGTCTTGCCAAAAATCCCACACAACAAAATGCATATTTTGAATTCTCATAGCTAGTGCTTGATATTAGAACATGCTGGATATGAAATTCAGAATTGCATCCTATGTTGTAATAGATTGTGTAAAAACTTTGCATGTCAGTGTAATATTGATAATGCTGTCGTATTATTGTGACATTAAATAAATATATTATTTTGACCCCTATGATGAATTCTTTTGTTAGTTTAAATGTATTTGGAAAATAATTTTAAAATTAAGAACCTGGGAAAGAAAGTAAAGATGCTTCTGAACCAGATGCTCAAGATTACTTTCTACCAGTTTTTCAGATCTATCTTTTGGGGGAAGAGAAGTCCATTCCTATTGCATATCTGTACCTTTTTAATGTACAGTCTTTTCTGAACACTAGACAATTGATTGGCATTAGGACTTTTTAAAGCCCTGGATATTGAAGCTGACTGAAATCACTGTAACGATATCTTGAAGGACAGATCTTAGGCATTGCACTTCAGAGTCTATTTTCTTGCTGATGTATTCTAAGCATTTGGTACTGGCTCTGTAAAGAGCTTTTTCACTCATATTGAGCAGAAAGTATGTAATCTTAGCGATTGCTTGCTGGAAAACATGGCAAGCTATTCCGGATGAAGTAAAACCGATACTGAACAGCAGGTCAGATGTGTGGGCCTTGAACACTCCAGTCATCCAGCATTGGCACTTCCTCCAGAATAAGTGGCTTCTTCAGTGAAGAAGTGAAAGATGGGCAATATGCACTCCTCTTTGCCCTGCAGAAATATTAAGAACCAGGATTAATCTTTCCTCGTGATAGACTAGGCTTTATGCACGCAGGTGGACTGGGTGGTTATGGATCAGGAGACAGTGACGATGAGAGGAGTGACAGAGCCTCTGAGTCATCTGATACTGATGATGAGGAACTACGACACAGAATCAGGCAAAAACAAGAAGCATTTTGGAGGAAGGAGAGAGAACAGCAACTACTGCTAGAGAAACAGCTGGAAGGTATGTATATATGCATAGGGAGAGGAACTCTTATGCTTATATCAGGATATGTTAACCTCTTAATATCTTAACTCTGTGTAGCATTTCATGAGGCACTTAGGGCAGCAGCCTCTTTTGTGCACACGTGCACAGATAAGGCCTTGAAATAGCCCTGCCATGCTATGTAATTGTTTTATACCTTAGCGATACAGATCCATAAGAGGCCTTTCACAACCACCTAATCAGATGATCTGCACAGGTCTAACTTATTATGTGATACTATATACCTAAGCAAAGCTATTGAACTTGTGATAAACTAATTGTGGGAAATCAGGTTATGGTTTCTTCTGCGTCTGTTGTATGTTCTCCTGAGAGTCATCCAGTGATTTTTGCTGCCATGGAACAATTGTGGAAGAATTACTATTCTAACACATTTTATCTTAACATTGTTACTGGCCAGAAGAATAGAAATAGTTACATATCTGTTCTACTTTATTTGTATGATTTGGGATCTGTTTCTCCTTGGCACATATTTTACAGAAGAAAAGCTCCAAAATGAGAGAATTGCAAGAGAGATGAGTGAACTTGCCAGTAAAGAGCAAGGCAGCAATTCACCACTAGAAGATGTGAAAGAAGCTGAGGAGGAGGATGCATTTGGTGAAAAGAAAAAGTCTCCAAAAGAAACAACGCCAGACATCGAACCCAAAAAAGAGATTAAAGAAAAAGAGAGAGCAGGAAGGAGTAGGTCAAAAAGTTCAAGTAGTGCTAGTTCAAGTAATAATAGCAGAAGTAGCAGCAGTAGCAGCAGTAGCAGCACAGCTAGTAGTTCATCTTATAGTAGTAGTTCAGGTAGCAGTCGCAGCTCTACACATTCTTCCTCCCCCAAAAGAAAAAAAAGACGTAGTCACAGTAGGTCACCTAAAGTTAGGCGTAGCAGAAGTAGGAGCTATTCACATAGAAATAGAAGAGAAAGGAGCAGGAGCAGGGGTAAAGTAAGAGAAAGACAGAGATCTAGTAGACACAAGAGTATAGAAAGAAGGGAGAGGAGACGAAATCATAGTCCTTCCCATGACCGAAACTGGGAGAGACGTAGAAGTGATAGTCACTCAAGAGATAGACTTACTAGCCATTCTACTTGTAGTGGGAGTCGAGATAGGCATAAAAGTGAAGATCAGCACAGGAGCATAAGCGGGAACAGGCACAAACATAGTCATGATAGCAAAATTCAAGAAAGAAAAAAGGAACGCAGTAGGAGCATAGAGAAAGATAAAAAAAAGAACAGGGAGAGGGACCGAGATCAGGAAAAGCGCAGGGAGAAACAGAAAAAAGAAGACAAAGACAGTAAAACTGGGAATCATGAAGAGAGATTAAAAAGAAAAAGAGATAGCGAAAGAACTTTCTCTCGCAGTGATTCCTTGTCTTCAAAAATGTTAAGGCGTGATTCTAGGCAGGAAAGCAAGAAAAGTTCTACCAAAGAGAGCAAAAAGCATTCAGGTTCAGAATCTAGCACAAGGAGCAGTTCTGAGTCGCGAGGCAGCAGCAAAGAAAAGAAGCCGAAGAAATCAAAGCATAGTCGGTCACGGTCCATGGAGAAATCTCAAAGGTCTGGTAAGAAGGCAAGCCGCAAACACAAGTCTAAATCACGATCAAGGTAGTATTCTTTTAAGTATTTTGCTTGATTTATATATTTCTTTATATTTCAATTCTTCATCATGCTTGCCTGCAACATATATATATATATATGTATAAATATTTTGCAAATTAAACTAATTTCCATAGATTATCCTTCTGGTGGGATGGGGAGATACCTTTGATCGCTTTAAAAAAAAAAGAAATATAGTTATTAAGCCTAAAGTGTATGCTTTTTATGATTCTTTTCCCTTTAATTTTCCCCACTTTTTCTTTATTTTTCAGATCAATGACTCCTCGTCGTAAACGCTGAGGAATGATATGACACTAGTCATAATGATTTAAAAATTCCATGAGTTTTTAAGGGCTTGTCTCATTATAGAGGCTCATTATAGAGGCTACAGTTGTGGCTATGTAGATGGAAGCTGACCCCTTTTTTAACAAAAAGATCTGTAAATAGCTGTATTTTTTTGGAAACACTGCTCGGAGTTAAGTACTTGCTAGGAATTCTTTGTATTTACATTTTTCAAAACAGTAGTGCTTACCTAAGGCTATGAAATTTGTCATTCTCTTTCAGCTGTAATGTTCTAAATTGCTATTGAATGTATTGTGATGTCAATAAAGTTCTTTAGTTCATTTTTTTGTTTAAATTCTTCTATTTTTATTTATTTTAAATATTTATTTGCAAGGCATTTTTCCTTTGTAAAATGCTTAATAGTAGTTTAATTTCAGGGTTTCATCTTTGGATAAGTCCGAGTCAATTCTCTGATAAAAGAGCTGTTTGGGAAAAACCCCAAAGGTTTTTGTTTTACTTTAATGGTATGCTTCATCATACTGTGTGTGAATGAAATGTGGATAATTACTGTAAGACATACCAAGACAGCCAAACAGAAATAGTAAGTTCAAGTAACTTAACTTACATGAAACAAGTTTATAGCTTTGCAACACTCTTCCTCCTATGATCGGAGAAGTTAATACTGCTTTTGACTCAGTCTCTTTCTGTAATTATAATTATAACCATAAAGGTCACTAAAATAACCTCGTGTTAAGAAGTTTAACTAGGTTCAATCTTACAACTTACCAACTAAGATGATGATTGCAAAATAAAAATGCTATTTATAACATCTTAGAAAATGCTAAAGTAAGCAGTTTTTTGCTTGGTGAAAATTCTAAAGAGATCTTGTTGTTGAAAGTAGGCTTAAGCATCTTCCATCTTCCTATCAGAGATGGAACTTTCATTTTGATTTCTCATTTATTTCAAAGTTAATGGCATATCTTAGTATTTAGCTCATAATTGTGCAGACTAAATTTATATGGTTCAGGGAAGGAGTTGATACAATCCTATTGAACATACCACCTGAAAAAATAGGAACTAAGATGTCAATATCATGCTATGTACTTTGAGCAACCTTTTTCATGTATCGTACCTTCCAGGTGCATAATACCAATAGTCCTTGCTTAATGACTGGTTGCTAAGCGATTGAAGTTACAGTGAAACTCCTGTTAGCTGCTTACAACCTGGTCCTGAAGTTAGAACTGCTGCAGTGCCCCTCCAGTCATTTGCCTTTACAATCAATTGCAGGGACACTGTCAGGCTTCCCCTATTTTATCCCCATCAAGTCCCGGCAGGACTTGGGTCTCTTCCCCACCCTCCCCATCAAGCACCGCATACTTTTGAAGATATCCAGAGCTTTCTGCAGCTCTCTGGGCAGCCATATGGCATGCTTCCAGATGTGACCACAATTGTTTGAGCAACCTTCTAGTTGTGTGTTTGAGTTGGTAGTTTCTTGATTGATGTATTGTTTACCACTTGACAAACAATAAACAACAGTAAACAATCAAGGAACCACAAAGAAGAAAACAACACTCCCACATTTGCAGAGCATGCCACTTACACATAAACCAAGAGCAACCCCTCTCCTTTCTAGCACTGATGATGTTATCTAGTTAGGTAATGAAACATCTGCAAGAAAACAACCAAGCTCAGAGCACCAACCACCACACCCCAAACCTCCAGGACAAGAAAAATGATATTTTTTCCTAAACAAATACAAACTTGAAGCACCCAGTGTATATTAATTGTAGGTGAATGTAATACACATTTTGCAGCATATTTACAGATAGTGTTTCCTCTATTTTATTTCTCCCACTTTTCTACTTAGAAAAAGAAAATAACACTCAAAAAGAAGAGTTCTGTAATAATGGAAAATTAAATGTTTGTTTCTGTATTTAACTTGCTCCAATAAAAGAACTACAATACTGTTTCAGTTTGTTCTTTTTAACACATGCTTAATGAACTAATGAGATTATTAGGTTATAAGAGAACGCAAGAGAAACAAACACTAAGTGTCAAGATATATTGACTCATAAAAGTAGAAAACTTTGAACTTCACTAACCTCTCCTTTGTTGTACAATATTGTTAAGAGTAAGGCATTTATTTACACATATTTTTGCATATATTTAATACTTTATTTACATATATTTTTATACAGTTGCAAGAAAAAATATGTGAACCCCTTGGGATTACATGGAGTTTTGCATGAATTGGTCATAAAATGTGCTCTGAACTTCATCTAAGTCACAACAATAGAAAAACATAGTCTGCTTAAAATAATACTACACAAACATTAGATGTTGCCATGGTTTAATTGAACATAACATGTAAACATTCACAATGCAGGGAGGAAAAAGTATGTGAGCCCCTAGCCTAATGACTTCTCCAAGAGCTAATTGGAGCCAGGAGTGAGCCAACCTTGACTCCAATCAGTGTGATGATATTGGATGTGTTGCTGACAGCTGTCCTGCCCTTTAAAAACACACACCTGCTGGGTTTACTGGTTTCAAGAAGCACTGTCTGATGTGAACCATGCCTCGCAGAAAAGAACTCTCAGAAGACCTATGATCAAGAATTGTTGACTTGCATGAAGCTGGAAAGGGTTAGAAAAGTATCTCCAAAAGCTTTGATGTTCATGTGTCCACGGTAAGACAGACTGTCTACAAATGGAGAAAGTTTAGCACTGTTGCTACTCTCCCTAGGTGTGGTCGTCCTGTAAAAATGACTGCAAGAGCACAGCGCAGAATGCTTCATGAGGTAAAAAAGAATCCTAAGAGTGTCAGCTAAAGACCTACAGAAATCTCTGGCACATGCTAACATTTTTGTTGACACATCTACAATAAGGAAAACATTAAACAAGAATGGAGTACATGGGAGGACACCATGGAGGAAGCCATTGCTGTCCCAAAAAAATATTGCAGCACGTTTGATGTTTGCAAAAGAGCACCTGGATGTTCCATAGCACTACTGGCAAAATACACTGCAGACAGATGAAACCAAAATTGAGTTGTTTGGGAAGAACACACAACACTATGTGGAGAAAAAAAGGCACAGCACACCAACATCAAAGACTGTGTTTTTCTATTGTGACTTAGATGAAGTTCAGAGCACATTTTATGACCAATTCATGCAAAACTCCATGTAATCCCAAGGGGTTTACATATTTTTTCTTGCAACTGTATATCCAGTTTCCAAGGCTCCAGTAGTTTACTATATATATATATATAAACAATTCAATTCTATATCTTATAATCAATCCACATAACAGTAATTTATTTAAAACATCTCCCTTTTTACGGCCCTGTAATCTCTTAATTCAAGGTAGAATCAGGGTGACTGGATGGAGCAGAGTATTTACTGGCCGGATATCCTTCCTGATACCCTGCAGAGTTGGCAGCAGATATTTTTTGTTTGGCCCTACAGGATAAAAATCAGAGAAAGACAGTACATAATTTATTGCATTCCTTAATGCACTCTTGCCTGTCTC
The DNA here is from genome assembly GCF_029215685.1 of Pituophis catenifer annectens. NCBI lineage: Eukaryota > Metazoa > Chordata > Lepidosauria > Squamata > Colubridae > Pituophis > Pituophis catenifer. The sequence continues at coordinate 105,974,983 of NW_027256881.1, forward strand.
ATCCACATATCCTCCGTTCCAGCATTGAAATGGCTTGCTAACTTTTTTTTTTTTTTTTAAATTGTGCCCTTATATTTTATTCCCTCCACCCCATCCTGAGGAAGGTTAAGCTGAGAGCAACTAGCCCAAAGTCACCAATGAAACTTCTGGGAGTGAAGTGGATCCAGAAGATGAGTGTCGGTATTTAAACAGCATACCACATTGGCTTGCTTTCTATGGAGATTCTTAATTGTCAAGGTCATGATTGTCCCAAAGGTGCTTTGCAAAAAGCAGCTGAACTTGGTTTTTTTCAGTTCTGAAGAAGAACTGAAGAAGCTTCTTGGATGAGAAGTGAAACGTTTTCAAGAAAAAACTTCCAATTGCCGTTTGGAAAAGCACATTTGGGACACGCTGGCTTTCACAAAGCCTCACAACAACGCCCTCAACCTTTGCACCAGTTTACCTCTGAGCCGGTCTAAGCTGAAGTATTTATCCACTGAGTAACAAAGCAATCTCCTCAGAATACTTAATTCGCCACGGACAAGTCTCGGGAAGCTCAGCCACCTCCAGGTTGTCCTGGACTGGCTGTGGACTGCCCCCTCTCATTTGCCCAAGGGGCTCTGCTTTAACTGCTGGAGAAGAAAGAGCTTCACTAAGCTACCTGGAGAGTCCATGACACCGTTCTTCCTATGGCTAACCTGTGCAGCTACATCCCACCGGATAATCCCTGTCACCCTACGTCTTCCTCCTCTCCACAAAGCACGACTCCTTTGCCCGCCATGCGTCGATTTAGAGCCATGGTGACCAAGTGGTTAGAATGTGGCTAGAATGCAGGAGAGCAGGCTAATTCTGCTGATTGCCCGCATTTCAATTCTCACTAGCTCAAGGTTGATTCAGCCTTCCTTCCATCCTTCCGAGGTCACTAAAGTGAGGACCGATTGTTGGAGGCAATACAGGTAGTCCTCAATTTACAACAGTTCATTTAGTGACCCTTCAAAGTTACAAAGGTAATGAAAAAAGTGATTTATGACCATTTTTCAGTTATGACCTTTGCAGCATCTCCATGATCATGTGATCAAAATTCAGATGCTTGGCAATTGGTTCATATTTATGACGATTGTATTGTCCCAGTGTCATGTGATCCACCTTTTGCGACCTGACACGCAAAGTCAATGGGGAAGTGAGATTTACTTAACAACTGTTGATAAGTTACTAACTTATCAACCGCAGCGATTCACTTAACAGAGGCAAGAAAGGTCGTAAAATGGGGCACAACTCACTGAACAAATGTGTCACTTAACAGAAATTTTCGCCTCCATTGTGGTTGTAAATCGAGGACTACCTGCATGCTGACTAAACCGCTTAGAGGGGGCTGTAAAGCACGTGAAGCGGTATATAAATCTATATACTTTTGTTATTTAGAAGCAAGCAAAAACATGGCTCTCCTTCCCCTTTTTTTTCCTTGGAGATGTGGAGGAAACTCCGATAACGCATTGCACTATAAAGGATCTTTCCTTCCCTTTACAGGATTGCTTTGTTTTCATTCATTCATTGCCGCATTTATAAGCCGCTTTTTCTGTCAAAAGTTCAAAGGCGGACTAGGCCGGTGCCTCCTCTTCATTTTAATCTCGCAACAATTACAACAGGCTGCTTGGTCTTGAAAGACTCCAAACTCCCCGAGGACTGCAGTCCCGGTCCCCCGCCATCTCCCTTCTCTACAATTACACTGCACCGGTCCGGCTCCCGCTTTTGGTCTTCGGTACCCAGAGCCGCTGCAGGCGGGCTCTAGCCCCTCCACCCACACCCCTTGCTAAAACTGAGCACGTTTGCTTGGCTTGAGGGAGAAGCTTTGCTACGCTTAGGCTTCTGGCGCCCAGCTCGAAGTCCGGTGGAGGATTTGGAGGTCAGAAGAAAAGCTTGCGAGGATCTTCGGTCTGCTCTGCCCTCCCTTCAACGACCGGCCGGGGCGCTTCCACTCTCCCACCGAAGCTATTTCGAGGAAGGTCAGGTCAAAAGCGTCGAAATATCTCCTCCCCGGAACTGGAGGCTGGAGCCGAGACGAGAAACAGGCAGGCCTATTGGCGAACGGGAGCCCGGAGGTGGAGCCGCGCTTGGCAGAACCAGCCCGCCGCTGCTCTACTCCGGGGACCCGGGAAGCTGTCGTAGCTCATGGAGGGCTGGGCTAGGAGCTCGCTATGGGGGGCAAGGCGGCTGTGGGCTCCCCACGCCCACATGACGCGAAGCCGGGTGGTCTTTGGGCGCCCCTTGAATCTCTGGCCGTCATCGGGTGAGTCCAAGACCTTTTTCCTCGCCTCTTAATCTGAGTGGCCCCGGCCTCGGCTGCCTGCAACCGAGGGTAACTGCGTGGAGATTTGGGGTTGTTGGTCTTTTAAAATCTTCGAAGATTTTTTCGGAGGAGGATGAGAAAAACCTCTTCCAACAGTCTTTGACAGCCTTTCCCGAGTTTACCGCCACCCTTGGGGGATTACGGGTGCTGATTTTAGGCCTGTCTTAAAAGCATCAGGTGGGAAGGCTATCCTATGGATTTAGGCGGTGATCTGTTTGCCTGTCTTTGGGTGCCGGGCTTAAAATTGAAAGAAATCTTTCTCCTCCCTCCCCATTTTAACAAATAGAACATAGACTGCATCTGTTGCATTTCTGCCTAATTGGTCATTTTTGTCTGCTTCTGAGCCATTGTATTCCTAGGTGAAAGTTATGCAGATCCATTGGTATTTGCTTCTTACATAACATTCTTGTACTGGTTAGAAATAGGCATTTCACAATTAGTTCTCACCTTGAACTTATAAGGACTGATAAGGATAATACAGAATGTGGTATTTTGGGATGCCAGACTGGAATAAAATCTCCACAAATTTGAACAACTTTCTTTTTTAGTTGCAGCCATAAAGGTAAAGGTAAAGGTTCCCCTCGCACATATGTGCTAGTTGTTCCCGACTCTAGTTTTCTAGTTGCAGCCATACACAGGCAAAAATAATGCAACTGTCGTACAGAATTAAATTCTTACGGGCTGGTGATGGTAACACAAAAAGAATAGAGACCGTTGTTCCATTTTCAAATGAAGAAAAAGGTTCTTACTTGTAAACATGATCAGCCAGTCCAAATACTTCAGACGAGTATTTGGACCGACTGACCATGTTTATCATTACTAGCAGGTAAGAATTTAATCCAAGTGCTGCCTGACTTTTAGACCTCATATAATCCTGCGATTAACGTCTTCTCAAAGCTAAATCTTCAGAGCAGAGATCTGTTTATCCTGCTCAGTCAGTGGTAGAGATACTGTACATACCAGTAATAAATGAAATAGATTAAGAGAGATAAATATGTTTGCCTTTGGATATGCTTTTTTACATCATTAATCTGTACATCACTAGTTGATTAATTTTGTACATATACCTATCTACATACTTACATATGTATGTAATTTGTAAATAAATAAATAATTTTAATATTAGAAGTGAGGGTGAGTGAGGTGAAACTTGACCAAGAATACTAACCACTGTAGAAACAAACACATATTTGTGACATTAGGTGTAATGTCAGGTTTCTTGATAATTTTTGTTCAATTTTTGTTCAAAAATGCATTTAAAATGTAAAGTAAAAATAAAATTGGAATGCATATGAAGCAATGCCTTATGTATTAAGATAATTACTTCACAGTACACATACTGTATGTAAAACCTAAGATTTCCTGAATCCAGTATTCTATAAATGGAATTCCATTCACTCTCCTGTCCCCTCTATATATATATATCCTGTAAACATCTCTTCAGATCTCAGGGATGAATGGGAAATTGGGGAAACGAGGAATCTGGTTTGCTATTAGATTTTAGTCAACCAATATTAATTATTGGAATTAGTCTGTGGTCACAAACAAATTTATTATGGCTTTAACAAATGTGCCCTTAAAAATATGTTTCTTATAATCACTCTTTGGAAAACCTGTAAGTTAAAAGTATTGCTTTTTATCAGGTAATCGCAGAAGTCAACTTCATCAGATATTTCAAGAATCCTTTTGTATTAAAATTCAGTTAAACTATGGTGCACTTGTAAATTTGACTAAAGTGAGAAACAAAATGTAAGTATAGTATTTTGGTTTACTGGTAATTATTCATAATTATTTTTATGGAAAATGTGCTTCATAATAAATTATCATTTGTAAGAACATTCTAATAAGAATGGCAATTCAAGTTGTTCTTTTTAAAATAGTGTTCATATGTAGGAAATTATAGTGCACTAAACTAATGCCTTCTGGATGCACTGGGACTTCCAATTTTGGTCACCATGATGTTAAAAAAGATGTTGGAACTCAAGAAAGAGTGCAGAGAAGAGCAACAAAGATGATTAAGGGACTGGAGGCTAAAACATATAATGAATGGTTGCAGGAATTGGGTATGTCTAGTTTAATGAAAAGAAGGACTAGAACTGACATGATAGCAGTGTTCCAATATCTAAGGGGATGACAAAAAGAAGAGGTCAACCTATTCTCCAAAGCAACTGAAGGCGGGACAGGAAGCAATGGATGGAAACTAATCAAGGGGAGAACCAACCTAGAACTAAGGAGAAATTTCCTGACAGTTAGAACAACCAGTGGAACAACTTGTCTTCAGAAGTTGTGGGTGCTCCATCACTGGAAGTTTTTAAGAAGAGATTGGACAACCATTTGTCTGAAATGGTATAAGGTTTCCTGCTTGAGCAGGGGATTGGACTAGAAAACCTCCAAGGTCCCTCCCAATTCTTGTTGTTCTGTTAACTTGAAATGTCACATCTTCCAACAAACCAAGCATCACATAGATAAAGAGTATTACCTCCCCAGCATATGGACTGCCTATAGCATATGGATTCAAAGTTCCAACATCTGAAACTTGTTATAATTATGTATTATGTAATATATAGTTGTTATAATTTATGTATAACATAATATGTTATACATACTATGAGCAGGACTTTAAGAAGTGTTTTGCTGGGCCTAACCAAAGTACCATTAACCCAACAAAAGTTGGGCAGATGCTTTTTTGATGTTCAAAAACAGGACATGAAGGTCACCTGTTGTGCCCACTGATATTCAAACTCTCATTAATCATTTCTTGAATATGGAGATTCTATTACCTAACTTTAAGATTTAATTCTTGTTTATTTGCATCCTTTAAATTATTTAAGACAATGTATGTCACCACCTGTTGTAACACTACATTTATTAATTCATTATAAAGTGCCTGAAATATTGCCTTTTGTCAGTCAGTGGAACTGTAGTTCCAAAATATTATTTGAAAGAGAAGCTTTTCTTTTGCTGTTTCCATTCTCATTCATATTTTTTATATATTAGTGTTGTGTTGTCGTAAAATAAAAACCCCAAATGCCTCAGCATTTTCTCAGAAATCACTTCCATGCCTAGAATGAACATTGGTTCCTGCTGCAATCTAAATTTATCTACTTCTTCCACTTTTTGAATAGAATGAAAATTATAGTATTGAAATTATAGTATTGATAATATACCGTGTTTCCCCGAAAATAAGACCATGTCTTATATTTTTTGAACCCCAAAATAAGCCCTTGGCCTTATTTTTGGAGAGGTCTTATTATTTTGGGGCGCGTGGAAAAAACCAGAGGAAATGGTGGGGACCAGCTACGCACGCGTTTAAATATTTTGGGGAGGGCTTATTTTTTGGGGGGGGCTTATTTTAGTGTATGAGCTCAAAATCCCGATTGCGTTTATTATCAGAGGATGTCTTATTTTTGGGGAAACAGGGTACCTGTATGGGTTTGACAAATCCATGTTTTCCGCAAACAAAGTTACTTACTGTTGCACTTTACAATCATTTTTGCTAATTGTGTTTGACCTGATGAAACTTTTGTTTAGAAAATTTACAGGTCAACCATACAGCACTTCGCAAACAGTAGATCCAGAAGAACTTAGAAAATTCCAACGGTTGGCACACAAATGGTGGAATGAGGATGGAGAATATGCAGCTTTGCATTCTATGAATGATATTAGAGTTCCTTTTATTAGGTAAATTTTTAAAATACATTGATATTTTCAAGCTCTTGCCAGAAATTTGATATTAGTAAGAATTATCAACTTTTGAAATTGAATCATAGCCTAATTACTACTATTTAGTTAAAGCTTGTGTCGATCCTTAAACTAAAGTATAATGGATATAAAAAGTCTACACCCCCCTTTTAAAATGCCAGGTTTTTGAGATATAAAAAAAATCAGACCAAAGTAAATCACTTCAGAATTTTTTTTCCACCTGTAATATAATGTAAGCTGTACAATTCAATTGAAAAACAAATTTTGAAAATTTTGTAGAGGAAAAAGTAAAAAAAAACAAACTTACAATTACATGGTTGCATAAGTGTGCACACCCTTAAACTAATACTTTGTTGAAGTACCTTTTGATTTTAAGACAGCATTCAGTCTACCAGTATTGCACATCTTGCCTTAAGAATCTTTGCCCACTCTTCCTTGCAGAAGTGGTCCAAATCTGTCAGATTGTGAGGGCATCTCCTGTGTGCAGTCCTTTTTTCCGGCCACCCCATACATTTTCAATTGGATTCAAGTCCGGACTCTGGACCATTCCAAAAGTTTGATCATCTGGTGAAGTAGTTTGTTTTGGAGCAGGGGTGGGTTCTACTTACCTTTACTACCGGTTTGCAATGGGGCCGCACGTGCGAGGGGAGCAAGTGCGCACGCGCTCTTCTGCGCATGCGCAGAAGCATTTTCATGACGTCAGGGTCAGTGGGCAGAGCCTCCTGCCGGTTTTACTATCGTTTCTATAGAACCAATGCGAACCGGGGGCAACCCACCACTGGTTTGGAGGTATGCTTTGAGTACTTGTGGTGTTGAAAGGTGAAATTCTTCCTCTTCAATATTTTAGCAGCGGTCTGTAGGTATTGTTCTAAAATTGACTGATTGGAACTGTTCCTAATTTCCTCCACCTTGACTAAAGCCCCAGTTCCAGATGAAGAAAAGCAGCCCTGAAGCATAATGCTGCCATCATCATACTTCACTGTGGATATGGTGTATTTTGTGGTGATGCAGAGTGTTCTTTTTGCATCAAACATACTTTTTGGAATTATGGCCAGAAAGTTCAACCTGATTTCATCAGACCGTAACACATTTTTCCACATGCTTTTCTCAGATTTGATGTAGGTTTTTGCAAAATGTAGCTGGGCTTGGATGTTTTTCTTTGTAAGAAAAGACTTCTGTCTTGCACCCTGCCTCACAGCCCATACATACAAAGACTATGGGAGATTATTGTCCCATATAGTACACAATCAGTATTTGCCAGAAATTCCTGCAGCTCCTTTAATGTTGCTGTAGATCTTTTGGCAGCCTCTTAGACAAGTGTTCTTCTTTTCCATCAATTTTGGAAGGACACCCAGTTCTTGGTAATGTCATTGTAGTGCCATATTTTCTCCATTGGTTGATGACTATCTTCACTGTGTTCTATGGAATATCCAATGCTTTGGAAAACTTTTTGTATTCTTCTCTGACTGATACCTTCCAACAATGAGATTGCATTGATGCTTTGTAAAATCACTTTAATTGATGGCAGGTGTGTACTGATTACTATTTAACATCAGTTTGAGTGTGATTGGTTAATTCTGAACACAGCCATATCCCTACTTATAAGATGGTCTGCACACATATGCAACCATGTTTTTGTGTTTTTATTTTTCCCTGAAAAGATTTGTTTGTTTTTAAATGAATTGTACAGCTTACATGTTAGATGAAATGTGGAAAGAATTCTGAAATGATTTATCTTGGTCTTTTTTTTTTTTTTACATCTCAAAAACCTGCCATTTTAGTAGGGATGCATAGACTTTAATGTGGATAATTAATTTACTATTAATTATCCACTGTATAATTAATGTTAAATTAAACAAGTGGTACAATTTTCTATATATATCAACTGAGAAGTCAGTCCCCGAATTTTACCATCACCGTTTGCAAGATGGTGACAATATTAATTAGGGAATATTTTAATCAGTTACAGTTATTTTTCTGAGTAAATGTTGCTTCTGGAGGTGTATGGTGGTAAATATTGTAATAGTGTATATTGAAAACAAAGGTGTTGATAATAAATTGATTTATCTCTTTATGTCAATTTAAAAGAATAAAATGTTGCAGTTGTGGTAATATACAAGAATCTTATTTTTTTTTGTTTTTAATTAAATTATATTTGTTTTCTATTTTGTGTAAGAGATACTATGTTGAATCTGAAAAATGACCATGAGCTAGGAAGCCCACTCTTTAGCATGAAGATCCTAGATGTTGGCTGTGGTGGTGGACTACTTACTGAGGTAGCAATTGCACATTTGATGATGATGATGAATGTCCTTCTCTTCTGCCTTTAATTAATAGGAGGAAACACCAAGCTTTTAAATATTTTTTTTATTTCTTTAAAAACCCTGTTTAGCGTAAGTTAATTCTCCTTGAAACCACAAAGACATTTGCTTTTAGCATCATGGAAATTTCTGTCACATTTTATCCAGATTAGGTAGCTATCAAGGAACAGGCTACAAGTCTTATCTTGCCATTTAGCGCAGGAAACCTGATCCTTACCAGCCAGCAAAACACTTCATCAGGGGGCTGGATAGCTGGTTTCACCATTGTTGGTTACAGAGGGAACTCCACCATCTGCAGTAGGTTATTAAGATAGAAAGGAACTAAAGAGGGAGAGTATATAGCAAATGTAAGGGGATTTAATATGTCTCTGCTTGTGAAGATGTGCAGGCATTAGAATGACTCTATACAACATGTGTGATTCCTAACTCAGAAATTGTGCATCTCTTGACTATGATAGACTGTTTCCCAAACACTACAGCATGGAATGTTGGCTTTAAATCTTTCTGCTTTATTGAAATTTCCACCACATTTGCCATTACTCCATTTGAATGATATTAAATTTCAGTTTGGGGCAGATGTCCCTTTTTTCTTCTAAACCTTTAAAAATGATATTAATATACTTAAATACTGTAATTTTAATTTAATTATAATTATGTGTCTCTTAATCGATTAAAAAATAAGAGGCAGAATTAGTCTAAGGCAAAGGAAACGTAACTGTTAACAGGTCTAAGAAACATTTTGGGGGGTCGTCAACAGTTTAGAAGTACCCAACTTGAGGATAATCAATAAAATAGTTCCCTAACAAAATGTTAGGATTCATATTTTATTAGTGCAATATTTATTTTTAGAGGGCAAGGAAGCATAAGCATTAAGCTTAAGTAACTTTAGTTATATTTGTCAGTGATATGGATACTTTTTTCATAGTTTAATACAGGATAAAATGACATATTTATGGTATTAGCCCCTAGCTAGACTGGGAGCTTCAGTTACTGGAATTGATCCTTTGGAAGACAACATCCGGACAGCAGAACTGCATAAATCATATGATCCAGTCCTTACCAAAAGGATTCAGTACAGAGCCTGTACACTGGAGGATATTGTGGAAGAGGGATCAGAAAAATTTGACATAGTTGTTGCCTCTGAGGTAGTAGAACATGTGGCTGACGTTGAAAAGTTCATCAAATGCTTTGGTAAAGTATTAAAAGTAAGTTTAAAAATGATAAAGTAGATCTCAGTGCTATATTTTTTTTACTATAAAGATCTTTTTTTTTTTGCATTTATGTTTCTTTTCATTTTAGTGGCTCATTGCTCTGAGGTAAAATTTGGCTCATAATATATTCTGACTATCTAGACTGAATGCAGTTAGGACTTTTCCCTTCATGGTATTCCCTTTCTATTCTGAAAATATTGATCTATTCTAGGTAATCTAAATAGTGGATACATATGAATTTTATTCTTTTATTTTATTTAGTACAGTACTCAATTTTTTCAGCTACATGATTTTTTCCCCCAGTAGAGTCCTTTTATCCATATGCAGATGTCATTGACTTAAACTTTTTGTATTAACTTTTTTTAACCAAATCTTGTAATTATATTCTTTATATGTTTTATTTATTGGTAGTTGTATAAATAACCAAGTTGCAAATTACCCTTTGTTTTACATTAGCCCGAAGGTTCCCTCTTTATTACTACGCTGAACAAAACTCAGCTCTCCTATGTTTTTGGCATTATTGTTGCTGAGAAATTACTGGGCCTTGTTCCGGTAGGCACTCATGACTGGGAGAAATTCATATCACCTGAAGAGTTAGAGCGTCTTCTGGAATCAAGTAGGTATTACGTTTCAAGTAGGCAAGTAATTGCATGGCATCCTTTAAATATGATTATTTGTTGACTTTGAGTTATCTGTAACAAAAATGTTGCGTAAAGAAAACACACTTCGGTCAGATGATTTTGAAAAATGAAAACTATACTCTGGTAGTGCATCTTTGCTCAATCTGGTCTCTTCTAGCTCAGCCAATTCATTGTTAGCACTATTGGTTGAGAATTCAGGGAGTTGAAGTCATAGCACATCTGGAGAATTCCAAGTTGAAAGATAATGTAACAGCAATTTAATACCTTCCTGATAAGTTGATCTGCAACTTTTATCATTACTAATTCATAGGAGACTTAAATAAAGCTGGTTATTTTACAGAGGAGATTTAAAAAAGTTCCTTTGGCATGAACCTGCTTTTCTAAGGCATATTTTAATCCAGAGTTAACATTCTCTGACTAAATATTTTGCAATTTTAACATCAGCTCCACTACTGCTACTACTACTATTACTGCTACTACTACTTTTTGCATATATTCCCCATTGTGTTCATGTTTGTGTTTTCATAATCCCTTCCTCTCGAATTTCTTCATTCTTCAGTGGGAGGAGAGGAGAATTAAAAAAGTCAGCATGCAAGAGATTGTTTTCAAAAATTGCTTCCCCCCCCTGTACCTCCAGAGTGGCGAGATTGGAGAGGAAGGGATTACAAAAGAGTAAACAGGCACACAATGAAGAATAGACTGGACTGTTTGCATAGTGTACTTGGGACTCCAGCACCAGCACATTGCTTTCAATATGTTTTCCCCACTATTAGTTTACTTTCTCTGTCGCCAATGCATATAAATACGAACATTAGTTCCCTTCCTGCTCTACCCTAATGCCAGGGTGAACATTCCGAAGGAGAGGGAGTGGATTTGGAAGCAGACAAAAGCCAGACATGTAAAACTGATTAGTCTTGTCACTTTCAAGCTGGCTATCATGGCAGGCCCAGCTGAGCTTTCCAAAGTGTGGAGGAGTTGCGAAAAGGAAAGCACAGTCATGTTCACATGGTTTCCCACTTAGTGACCCCTTCACTTAACAGAGCTGCTGGTCCCAATTGTAGTCGCTAAATGAGGACTCCCTATAGTAATTTCACCATTTTGTCAGAATTGTATTGCAGGAGCTTGGAGGCATTCAGTGTAAATGATAGCTTTTTAAAAAAATAAATTGTCCTCAATCTGTCCCCTTTCTTTTTCTTACCTGCAGATGGTTTTTCAGTTAAGGTGGTCAAAGGCATGTTATACAACCCTCTTTTTGGATCCTGGAGTTGGACTGGAAACACTAGCATTAACTATGCACTCCATGCAATTAAATCAAGCATGCAAGAACAACTGGATCTGAAGGAAGCCTCCACAGAGCATCAACAAGCAGAAGCTAACATCAGAACTGCTAGCTAAGACAAAGTCCATAGTTGCTACAGAAGCACGGAAGAAGATGTGATAAATAGTTGTAATAAATCAGAAAGGGGCAAGCAACCTTGTTTTCAAAGTGTTGGTTAAAGGATTTGCTGCCATCTCAGCATATATGGTAGAGGAATTATAGTATCAGATATTTGTGGATAAACATTCTGTACAATTTGCTGGAAGTCTGAAATAATTGTCAGAATTATTGCTTTTATTGTAAAAGCATTTGTAAAATCATTACTTAAATTCAACAGGTGGCCTATTTTTAAATGTAAAATCATATATATCGCTAACTTTTTTTTCCCCCCAGGGTTAACTTCGTCTGAGCATGATGTTACAGTGTTCTGACCTAGGCTTCCTGAGTCAGTAAAACACACGAGTAGTCCCATAACCCTCTTTTATTGCAACAGCTGTGAATTCTGTTCATTCACAGATGAGTCCCAAATAGTTGTAAAGAGTCCTTTTTTTTTAAAAAAAAAATTGATTTATATGTCGCCCTTCTCTGGAAACTCAGGGCAGCTTACAATGCGCTAAGCAATAGCCTTCATCCTTTTGTATATTTATACAAAGTCAGCTTATTGCCCCCACAACTGGGTCTTCCTTTGGGATAAGGCTGATAATCACCCACCTTTATTTCCCTTGACACGCTGCCAAAGACCTAATTGGCAAAGCCACACGGAGTCCAGAATCAAAAAGAGCTTCAGACTTTAAACTGAACAGAATTAATAACGTTGCTTCCTGCAAAGGCCCACATGCCTTTGCTCCTCTTTTAAGATTTATGGGAGGGGCCAATCATCTCCAAGCCCTACTCTCTAGTCGTCCCTTTTGTTTTAACTGTTCTTGCCTTTTGGCAGCTCTGCGCATGCGCACACTGTTCCTCTGCCTCGCTGAGGTCCAACTCTGGAGGCTCCGGAGGCAGCACATACCTCCCAGATGGTTCTTTCTCTGCCTTCGACGCAGAGCCCTCGTCCAAACCTTCCCCAGACTCCAGGACTGGCCCATGTTCCATCCCACCTTCCAACTCTGCTGCCAGCTCCGCAGGCCACCGGTGGACCACAACATACAGCTCTAAAGAGAGTGAGGCCAAATTCTATGTAAAGACCAATTTTTTTGAGCCTAGAATTCGTAACTGGAAGTTCCAAGTTACCCATTTATTCAGATACTATAGGGCACGGGTGTCAAGCTCACTGCGTCACGTTGCCATCATGTGATATATCGTGATGTTTTTTTCTTTTCCTGGAGCTGGAGTGGGCGTGGCCTGCATGTGACGCATCTAGCCCGTGGGCTGCCAGTTTGACACCCCTGCTGTAGGGCCACCAAATCAAATTCAAAAATTCAGATGACCACTAGAGGGCAGAAAACATATGCAAAAAATTAACTCTCTGCTGCTGTCTAATGGCTATCTGGAATTTGAAGCCCAAATCTGGTAATGCTAATTGCCAAGCCTCACCTGCCCTTTGTATCCTCCCCCCCTCAAAAGCTCTTTTAATTAAAAAAGAGTGACATTGAAATGCTGCAGAAAGCATCTTGTCCGTACCATCATCTTTATTTCTAAAAATGCAGTGGGAACCAAACAGGTTTCATGCACTTATTTAGTAATAAAAATAGCGGGCCGATGTAGACATCTAAAAAAAAAAAAAGAACTGAAATAAATAGCAGTAGTATGGAATCTCCTTTATGTGTGGGGAGATAAATGGGTGGCCTGCTAATTTGGTGCTTTGTTGCTGAGTTCATATGTATATATGTATGGATTTGTGGATAAATCTCACAGAAGTCAGTTGCAGAAGTGCCCATGACAGGTTTTTTGAAGTTTAAAATGTATGTGCTGCCTGGAACGCTTTAGGGACAAATTGTGACTAGCTGGTACATTGAATGATACAATGGTTTTTAAAGAGGTTTTATGAAATAAATAAAATTTGAGTTCACATACCATGTAAGACAAAATATAAAGATAACATGGTTTAGTGTGATGTATGAGTCTGATTCTGTTTCAGCTTTGGTTCATGAGATTGATGCACATAAAGAGCCTAAATACATTCTTTGATGCAGAAAAGCAGAACAAGGGAATGGGATGCATTGTGTGAATTGTCTATTGGGAATATAAATCCTTCATGTTTTATCAGACTTTCTTCCCTTCACAAAGATTTTCTATGTTTTTGAAAGTAACCTTCACTTTTTCTATATCTGTTCCAATAGCTATCTGCTTTATGGTGGAAGGTAGTAATGGAGTGTTAAATGAGGAAATTTGGGGTGGTAGGAGGGGAGGAGATGATCATAACTGGTGGGAGATGATCATAGCTTGCTTCTTTGAATGCATGGTTACTTTATGGGTAGAAAGAAACTACGACACCAACAAATAGATCACTGATGGTCTAGTCAGATTTGCATCATTTAAAAATACTTTTGAAGTGTTCAGTGGGTTTTGCCACTGTTTCATCTTCACATTATATCTTGGCTACAAAAATGCTTGGAATTATTTTGTTGGATGTTGATGTCACCTACTTTAAGAAACATGGGCTGCAAAATATGCTTCACAAGAGATGAAGCATATTTTATATTGAAAGGACAGTAATTACAGACCAAAATGTTTTGAAATAAAAATAGCTAAGGTATAGTCTTAGAAGATCTAAGATCTGCATTGCACATATCATGTTTAAGAACAAGCCACAAACTTTTTAAGCATTAGCAAGCATAAATATTTTATATGAGGTTATGATAGAGCCATTGATGCCCAATAGTTAGAGTAATGGCCCTCTTTCCATATATAACAAGAAAAAGACAATGACAGTACACTTCAGTAGTTGTTTGCAAGGAGAAACTGTTTGCCAAGTTGAGTTTATTCAGTGAACTTCAAGTTACTATATTCTATTTCTTGAATGGAGACTTCTACAATGTCTTCTGCTTTGATCTGTTAAAGCAGCTAAGCTCCTGCATCAAAAGGATCACATTCCTTGCCAAAGGCTGTCTTCAACAATGATATCCAGAAACTGATTTTGGAGAAGGCTGATGAATATTCCTTGGACAGCAAAGGTGACTAAGAAACAAGTACAGGAGCGCATAAGCACCAGACATGTCACTGGAAGGCATAATCACAAAACTGCATCTCACTTATTTTGGGGAGGAATTCACTGGAGAAAGCAATTATGTTTGGAAAAGTTAGTGAAAAAGGAAACCAGGCCCCACCAAGAACATGGACACCATCAAAGATGACACCAACCAGAGCATAGAACAACTCAAAGATGTACTGCAAGATTGGAAAATGTGGAGAGACGTTAGAATTGCCAAGAGGTGGACACAACTGAATGGATATCATCATCATAATTTATATTTAAACAATAGCAGTCCAGGAGGTGACCAAATAAAGCTCTTCCCTAAATAGATTAGCATTTAGGATTTATGTATGTGAGGAAGAACTTCATACTGGCAGTTCTGCTATAAATTTCCCCTAGTTCTCAAGAGCAAGGAGCAATGGGGTTTCAGAGGAGTGTTGTACTATTCTCAACTTGAATTTTGGCTTGGAAGCAGTCCCTTCAAACTGAGTCTTAGAAATGGTTATAACTATTTAATCTGTTCCTGTTTGGGATAAACGAAGTGTTCCAAAGATACCTGAAAGCTGGTGATTTCCAAAGTAAAAACCAAAGTAAAATCAAAATAATGAAACTAAAGTGATGAAACCAAAGTAAAATACATCTTGGTAACCCAAAGAATTAAACCTTTTTACCTTACGAGTAAAAGGTTGAGAGGAAATATTAAGATTTCACTAGAGAATATTAAATACTATATGTATTTGCTAGGTAAAGAAACAGCCTCCTCCATTCCTTACTATTATTTTGTTTAGAGCACTTAAACTGACACAAAGATGTGCTAGCAGAGACAGGCCCCTTATTAAGGTATAGCTTATTGTAGAATCTATACTTTGTATAGATTGTACTGAAATAATGAAGTTAGGACAGCTTTCTATCATCTCAGTAATGGCTGGATAATATTAGAAAATCCTTGTAAGTCAGTGGTCTGCAACCTTTGCGGCTTGGTGGCCTGGCTGGGTGGGTGGGGGAAGAGGGGAACTGGGCAGTGTGAGTATGGCCCAATTCCAATAGGCCACAGCTTGGTAGTGGGCGTCGGCCCAGGAGTTAGGGGCCCCTGCTTTAAGTCATAAACTGGGATCCTGCTATAAACTCAAGAGAGGCAAGAGGAGTAGAGCAAGTGGTGTTGGGTTTGTCTTTGGCAATCTTGCAGCTCCGCTACTCAATTCTTTCATCCAAATTTGGCCAATTTTTGCAAGAAAAAGTCAATGTGTACATTCAGTTGTATGTAATATGGTTTTTCTGTGTGCAAAGATCCTGCAAAGAATTACGGATGTGGATGAATACTTTCTGGAACTAATTCTTTTACGTACAAGAATATTTCTTAAGTAAAAATAGGGAAACGTGGGAATTTGATTATAGAAAGGGCCAATTACCTTCATAAGAGAAAAATGGCTGCAACGAGTCCCACTAGGCTTGCAAAAGAAATGGAACTGGGGAACGGCTTCTATCATCCCCCTTACCACCTTTCCTTGCTGTAAAGAGATTTATTTTCAAAATTACCTCTTGTAACTTTTACAGGCACAGTGACCTTGGATTCCCCAATTCCCCCACGACCTTGTGTTCGGCTAAAAAAGGCCTGCAGAATGGAAACTCCAATCTCTAAATGATGAAAGCAGCGATTAAAACTTGAAAGCGAGAGAAACGGAGGGAGACGGGGGTCGCGTAAAATGCGGAAACACGTAGGTGCTAAGACACAAAGGTCGCTGTGTACGAAACGGAAGCGATTATATCTTTTTGCTCCGAAGATGAAGCTCACCGCTTGAAGGGGAGGCCACGTGACACAACCCTTGGCTGATGCCACCAAAGATGCAGGGCACAACAACAACAACAACAAAATGAACCAATAGAACAGAACTCCGCTTCCACCCGGAACGGTATATATATATATATGCTAATCTCCCAACCATCCTTAGGTCTGCCTCCTTTCCCGGTGCCGGGAGCCGCGCAGCTCCCCCCTTTAAATCGTGTCCTTCGCTTAACGAGTGACCTCCGCCTTCCTCTCTCCGCTAACCCCGCTGCTTTCGTGTTTAATTTCCCACGGACTGGAGTCGCCCGCGGGGTTTTTAGGCAGATTGGAAAGCCATGACATCACCTCCCTCCCTCCTTCCTCCGGGCGAAGACATGAAGACCGAGAGGTAGCGGCAAGGAAAAAGTACCGCCGCCGCTGCCGCTGCCGGTGATGTTGGTGCTGATGTTGCAGAGCTCGCCAAGGACACTCGGCAGAGCCTTCGCTGCCGCCGCCGCCGCCGCCGCGCTCTCCCTTTTCTCTTCTTCCTCCTCCTCTTCCTCTTCCTCTATTGTCGAACTCCCGGCTTGCCCCTGCCGTCAGCACCTTGACGCCGCCCGGTTTCTCCCCCATGCAGACGGCCCTGGCGTCGATCCGTGGGCAAACGGGAGGTAGCAACGCCCGCGTCGCGCAGCATGCCCTGGGGGGTTGGCTTCGCCTCATCCAGGTCGTGCATGGTGGATCTAAGCAGGAATCAGAGCCTTTGGTGCGCGGGGTCCGACGATCACTTTTCCTTTTATGGGGAAATCCTTGCTTTCCCACTGCAGGATTACGGCGGGATCATGACAGGGCTGGGATCCGATTCGTGGTGGAAGAAAACCCTTTATTTGACTGGGGGGGCCCTGCTCGCCGCTGCTGCCTATCTGTTCCACGAACTCCTGGCTATTAGGTGAGCGAGAGACCCGGGGTTTTGTTTTGGGAAGGAAGTCATAGATGCCGATAACACAGCAGGGGCCCGATCGTGTGGATTATGTTTTCATTACAGCAAGGTTTCCCATGATTTGGGCCGGGAAGGAGAGGGGAGGGCAGGGTTATTGGCCGACCCGGATAGGATACAGATCATGGGGTTTTAAGAATGCAGGCCTTAATTTAAGAGGAGGCTCTGTTCTGTTCTACTTTGGATGTCAGCATTTAAGCCCCTGGGCAGGGCCTCTGAACATAGGCAGAGTGGTTTTTTCTAGTGGTGGGCCAATGCATTCTGGGATTTAAATGGTAAACTGATTTGCAGACTGCCATCATCTCTTTTGAGCGACTACCCTCATAAAACTGGGATCACACATTTACTTCGATTAGAAGGGAGTTTTCTTATATAGCCTGCATATTTTAAAATGGAAGATTGATTTGTAAAAAAAATAATATGGTCATAAAACATTAGGAATCAACATTCAATTATGCTCTAGTTTAGAGGACCAGTTTTGGTGATGTAGTTATGAGTACTTTGTTACACAAAATGAAGTCTTCCGGTCAACCTGCACTTCGGATGGACACATCCTTGCAGTTTTCTCTGACAATAATGAACATGTTTTTAATTCCCCAGTCTAGGCAACGCCTACTGTATTCCTCAATGTCTCCCATACAACATAGAAATCAGGCCTAGGCCTGTTTAGCTGCCATATTGGATAGACATATAGAAACAGGCCCACTACAAGGTTTCCCACAATCTTCACTGAGTTAATGGAAACACCACAAGAACAGTTGTACAGAACTGTGGCAATGTGATTTATACAGACTTGCATACTAAGCAAGTAATATTTATGTTGAAATGTATTAAGTAAATACGAGATATGTGGTGATATTTAACAATAGCTGTTTCTATTTCCTTTAAAATAGAGTGAGCTGGGTGGTACCTGAATTTGATAAACGAATAAATAGAATGGGGAGAAAAGGTGGGGTGGTGATGGAAATAGAAGAAGATGAAAGACTTTTCAGCTGTTGTACATGGCTTTGCAAATTTTGGGATGATCAGCCTTTCCTTATTTTAAAGACCACCAAATATGCTGGACTACACACTCAATCATCAAAAGTCAGTACTATACTGGGGAAGTCTGTTTTCTCTTTGTGTGAGAATTGCTAATCTTAATAGGAAACTCTTATTTCTATTGCCAATCTCCATTGTGTCCTGCCTCTTTCTCCAAGGGTTTAGCATCCCTTGTGAAAAAAGGAAGAAATTCTGGACAACATTGAAACCTTTCTTCCTATATTGTGATAATTTTATGGGTGCCGATAAAAGTTTGTTGTGGTTTTTGCTACTCTCAACCATGGATCAACCAGGGTTGGTACCAGCATTGGTAATTGCAACTTTTAAAATACATCGCAAATGCTAAGACCAGGAGTTCAGCCACATAATTACTTTATAGCCAGTATCAGTTCAGTTATTGCTCACACATCACAATGTTTTAAAGTTCAGATTTCTCTTCATAACAGTTTTCTCGTCATTAACCTTAACTTCATTAAGATAGTTTTTTTCCCCATAAGCTGCAAATATTGGAGACAATACCTCATAAGAGAAAAAGATATCAACCTTTTTTCTGACCAAGAGTCATTTTTTGGGTTTGGAGTGTTCCATGGCAAATAGATGCAGTCAGAGAAAAAGTAAATTTTGTTTCATTAAACTTGCATTTATTTGAGTGAAATTAATGATGACTTCCTATGTATTTAAATAATTTTGTCTTTCAGTCACATTAAAATTGACAGTTTTATGGAAACTTTTGGAGAGACACTGAAAGACTATCCATCAAAGTATGCAACTAACAAAAGAAAACCCTGCCTGTTTTCTGTCACAATTCAGACTTTATTGTGGTCAGTGTTTTGCTGAAAGCGATACAGAAATTTAAAGCATACAACATAAAATGAAGAAAAAATAGAAATAGTTATATGATCAATATGATGAGGTCATGGAAACTTTTGCAAACAGTAAAATAGAATTTGACTACATTCAGTGAAACAGCAGCATACTATCCGAATGACCTGGAAATGTAAAAAAGGAGTTCTAAAATATAGCTGTGCAACAAAATGTTTTCAGTATTTTGAAATTCTTTACCAGGGCACAGGCTTAATATGAATGATATTTCCCCTTAAGTTTCCCTTCAAGAACAAGTTTCCATCAAATTATATAAAAAAAAATGCTAGTGTTAATGTCTTTCTGAATTTAGAGATAGTTATTTAAACATTTTGCAGGAACAACTATTGTACTCAAAAACACATCTCTAGAGAACAGATTTAATTGCCCTTCTGTGCCCATAACATGTAAAATGCTTGACACTGCTTACTTGTAGCCCAAATGGCACAGCTTTCCTTTGGGCACCACAACATCTCATGCATGCACAAAAGCGGTAGAATTGTGGCACAGTGTTGCTTTTGTCATTTTAATGGCACTAATTCAATCTCTTCAGAAGAAAGTACCTCTAAACTCAAGGCAGTATAGTACCAAATAAGTAGATATATCACTTGGGGATTTGTAGGGTGCTTCAAGAAAGTGGATTCCTAGAATTACCAAAGTTCAGCTCGATAGTTTTAAAATCCTGATAAATCTGAGGATCAGTTTATTTGGAGCTGATTAGATATATTTGTTTTGTTTCATTTATATTGTACTTGTCCTACATTTTTCCCATCTTCCCCTCTTTCTCCCTCTTCAATTTTATTTTCACAATTACTCTGTGTGGTAGGATAGACTGATAAATAATGATGGCCCTAAAAGCAATTAAAGAGGCTTAGATAACTGGGCAGGAATTCAAAGCTGAGTTTATCCAGATCTAGTCTATATTAGCATTGTTTCATGTAGTACCTTCTGAATAATATATTTATGGTTGTTTTGATGTTAAAAGTTGGCTAATCAGGTCTTGAACTCTCAACAATGATACATTACAAAGTAAGATTAGTGACTATCATAATTGCATAACTACTAAATTATCTTCCCAGTATAATAGGAAGTTGATATTAATTTAATCAATGAATGCCTAAATGTGAATTGCTTTATATTCTCTTGACCTAGTGCTAAATTATCTTAACACGGTATCAAAACTTTCACAAATTGCTAGTGGAGACATTGAAGCATAAATTTTTACATATTTGATTAATTAATTGTTTTACAATGACTAAATTTCAAACATAAGAAATTATATATAATTATTTTAAAGGAGATAATTTTCTGTCTTACTTACTTGAGTAGTATATCTCTTCCATAACGGCTGATGGGATTTAGATTTTGTTATAGAAATCTCTTAAATGTGCTTCTTTAAGGAAACAATCTGAAACTTGTTAGATGTATTGCATCATAAATCCAGAATTCTTTAAATATCTGAAGAAAATATGTTGGGAAAAATTAGTATAGGTGATTAACATACCTTTAACTGATCTGATTTATTACTGGTTGATTTTTAAATCCTAAACAAATGCGTAGATGATTATATATTTAGAGTAAGTCCCAATAAATTCAGGGGGCAGAGGTTAAACAGATATGCCTAGCATTACTTTGTAATAGCATAATCCTAATTATGAATAAATCCCACTTAATAGGCTCTTTTCTAAGGAGGTACACATGTACTGCTAACTTGAATTAAATTACTTCTGGAGAATATATTTACTGCCTTGAACTCAAACTGATCTCTAAGGCAACTTGTTGTGGTTGTTGTAAAGCTGGAAAGAACTCAAAATGAACGTAAGAGAATAAGGAATGTTCTGGTTAGGTCAGTCTTTGGAGGTAGAACA
Source organism: Pituophis catenifer annectens (assembly GCF_029215685.1). NCBI lineage: Eukaryota > Metazoa > Chordata > Lepidosauria > Squamata > Colubridae > Pituophis > Pituophis catenifer. The sequence goes on from NW_027256881.1 coordinate 105,996,164, forward strand.
GACTTTACAAGAATATCTGGAGGTAGGCTATCATAACAGAATCTTGAAAGCTTGACTGTGAAAGTCAGCCTGACTAGGTGGCTCAGTGTCTAAACATGGAGTTTGTCGATCAGAAAGGTCGGTGGTTTGAATCGAATCCCTAGTACAGGTCTCCTGTGTGAGCAGGGGGTTGGACTAGATGACCTCCAAGGACTCTTCCAACTTTGTTGCTGTTAATGTGTTTTCCCTTCTTTCCTTGTTATACCTCAGCGAGTTAAAAAAGAATCGCTTTGAATTTCTTTCTGAAGTTTTCTTTTCTTTCCAGGCTTAAAACATGTTTTTGTAACCGACAAAAGATCTTGATGATTCTCCATAGATTAGTTATGTGACTCTGGCTGCTGTACTCCAGGATATGAGATTGTTTGGTTTAGTTAAGGTGTTAGACTAGCACCAGAGAGATTTAAGCTCAAGTCCACCTTCAGTCCACTGGGTGATTGGGTGCTGCTGATGGCTCTTTCTCAACCCAACCTGTGTATCTCATAACGTTCTTGTGGGAAGAAAAGGGAGAGGGAAAGTTATGTATAACAATTTGAATTTTGGAAGCAAACTCAGTTTTTGAGTATAATTAAAATATCTCCATAAGGCATAGTAGTTTTATTATTGCTGCTAACTCTAGATAAGCCGGGGGAAGCGACAAAAAAGAATTCCATTAGTTATGTTGGGTGGGAATTCTGGGAATCGCATTATTTCAGAACAGCTCTATATCAGAGAAGGTTGCTATTTGAGAACCATGGCTTCAAATCTTAATTGTTATGGGGTGGTACCTGATGCAGCAATCTACAGGTAAATTTATTGATTAATGGGAGGGAATGGTCCTGGAGACTGTTCCCGCAGATTAATTCTGCTAGGTAAAATGGCCATTATTTGGATAAGTCAGATAAAACAGATACCTGTTATATCTAAAAGCTTTGTCCATATATGCAAAATAAAGACAAATTTAGTACATATAATACTAAATGAGTGATCAGCTATTATGGATTATTGATGGAAATCCCATACCCTGAGTTGTGCTTGGATATTATATTTTTTTCCATAGTCTTAGTCTTAGTCTAGAACTTAGTCTAGTTCTATTATTTTTTTTTATAGTGCTCTAACTGAGGAAAGGAATGTGAATTTTTTAGAGTCTTGTTGGATTGGAGTGGCCTTTAAGCCCCAGTAAATAAATATAAATAGATAAATTTTAAATAGATAATTAGAACCAGTTAACTCAAAGTAGGGAAAACATGTCTTGATGCTGTATTTTCAGCAAGCTTGTAGAATTAGTAAGCTGGATTGATCCTGAAATATGATTCATGTTGGTCTGAGTCATCATAAAAGCATATTCTTGTATTGACAACAATCAGTCAGTGTTTCAAAATATCATTAGCTACAGAGTGTGTTTGAGAGCAGGAAATATAGCCATAAAGCCACTGACGTATTCACTTATAGTGTAGATACCAATACTGTAAGATCCCTCATGAATCACCTATCCATCATAAGCAGCACAGATAATAACACAAAAGCCTTCTTTGCTTCTTGTCGGAATCTGCCAACCAGAAGGAGAACCTGGTGGAGGGTTGTGTTCTCCGGATCCCAGTTCCTAAACACAGAGAGACTGTGTACTCAACCTCAATTAATATTCTGTTGCAAAACAGAGCTCAGAAGCCTGCGGATCACAAGTTGTCCCAAGAATTCTCAAGGTTGTATTGTTGACATATGATGTCGTATTTCTTTCTTGTTATTAATAAATTAAGCCATAAGACAGATTCATTAAACCTCTATAGGGTTGTCAGACATGTCTATTGAGCAAGCCCCTACTTATCCCTCTCCAAAATACAGAACTAAAAAATAATAAAAATCTAGCAGTAAATAAAAGGGCTTGACCAGCTGAAAGAAAGTTGGCCATGTTGTAGAAGATGGAGTCTTTAAAGCACTAAAATTGCCTCACCGAATCATGGGTGTTATGAGAGTTTCTCTCAGTGGCCTGCAAGAAGGAAATAGTTCCACAGGAGAATCTAGAACAGGGGTGTCAAACTTGATTTCATGGAGGGCCACATCAGGGTTGTGTTTGACCTCGGGGCGGGGGCAGGGGGATGTGGCCAGGGTGGGCATAGCCAGTTTGATGTCACTTGTATCAGGGGCACCTGTGGTGGCCACGTGCTAAGGCAGGACTTCGCTCAGACCCTCCCTTCCTCTCATTATAACCTTCCTTCCTTCCTTCCTTCCTTCCTTCCTTCCTTCCTTCCTTCCTTCCTTCCTTCCTTCTTTCCTTCCTTTCTTCCTTCCTTCCTTCCTTCCTCTTGTTCTTTTTCCTTCCCTCTTTATTCTCCTTTCTGCTTCCTTCCCCTCTTTCCTTATTTTTCCTTCCTTGCTCTCTTCTCATCGCCTCATCTTCCCATCTTTCTTTTTGTCTTTCCTCTTTCCCTTCTTGGATGCTCCTTTTGTTTTGTTTTGTTTTTAGTTTGTTTTGCTAGTCCTCTGCCAGCGAAAATGGAGCTGGGGGAGGGCATTTTTGCTGGCAGAGGGCTGCAGGAGGCCGCTGTAGCTGAAAATGGAGCCAGTGCGCAGCCCTCCCAAGCTCTATTTTTGCTGGCAGAGGCACCACAGGCTGGTCCTTTGTTGTTTCCAGGGTGGCCCCTTAGATCAGATCTAAGCACCCTTGCAGGCTGGATCCGGCTTGCGGGCCTTGAGTTTGACACTCCTGATCTAGAACAAGCCATTTTTGTTTTGGCTGCCTCAGAGAAAGTTAAAGAATCCATAGGTTGGAGTGATAAAACTCCCTGAGTAAGAAGAGAGAAGGATGAATAGAAAAGGAGATTGTTTTTGTTTTTCCTTTCACTAGTCTTGTCCTCTTTGTGGCTTTTTTTAAAAAAAATTATATTTCAGCCTAAAAGCCAATGTCTGCTCTCAGTCTCTTGGTATTGATGTAATGTTTATTTTCTGGAACTGAAGCTAAATTTTGGTCCGGTCTCCTGGAAGTTGGCTGGAACATATCCACATCAAATTCTGAAACTGGGATAATGCATTATTAGCCGATTCTGCTGGAAGAAGATTTTTTCCTAAGTGCTGAGTGGAGGGAGGCAAAGGGACTCAAGAATTAAGGCACGTGATGACAAGTGTGTTGTGGCTAAAATGCAGAATCATGGATATGATGTTTGTAAATAATGCAACTGATTGTAATGACTAAGTGCTTATATACAATGTCAAGTCATGACAATTTTTGCCTTTTTCTAGTTGGGCAATGATTTAAAACGAAGACTAGGATTATTAAGCAATCTTAATAAATTACGGTTATTTTGCATTCTTTGGGCACAAACACAAAGGACCATCAAAAGTTGGTACTTGGCTACTGAATTTCAGTATGGAGGCTTGGAGGCCTTACATAGCCCTTACGCCATGAATTGTTCATCCTTGTACTAAGTCAAAACAACAGCAAACCACATTACAGGTAGTCCCTTGACTTACAGCCACTTGTTTAGTAACCATTCAAAGTTACAATAGTGCTGAAGAAACTGACTTACAACCAATCCTCGCACTTATGGCCAACACAGCACTCCCATGGTCATGTGATCAAAATTCAGGCAATTAACAACTGACAATTTTACAACAGTTGTAGTGTCCCAGGAGCAGGTAACCACCATTTGCCACCTGCCCAGCTGGCTTCCAAGAAGCAAAATCAGTGGGAGAAGCCAGATTTGCTTAATAACTGCATGATTTGCTTAACAATTGTGGCACAAAAGTCACACAATTGGGTTGACTCAATTGCCTTGGTTAGCAATGGAAATTCTGGTCCCAATTGCTGTCGTAGATTAAGGACTTTTTGTATGTTATAGCGTAGTGTGTGAATCCAACAAGAGAATCAAAGGAAGTACTGGCAACAAAGGGAACAAAGGTCTATAATTCTCTTTGAAATGATGTTCTAGTTTATGAAGACATCTGTCTTGGTATCAGACTAAGTGAAACAATTGGATGAACAATGCACAGTATTCTAATGACTTCTTCAGGGTCATGTCTCTATTTATCAATAGTTCAACTAAAGTCTGCATGTTTTATCTGGAATTTGAGAGATATGCAACATAATAATTACACTGCTTTTGGTGTATATGTCTATTTTTAAAATGATGATTACTTGTTTTAGTTTTTCTTTATTATGTAGTGGCATGGGCTTTTTGAGGAAAGAACAGAAGAGAAATAAAATGAATAGTACGTAAAATAAATAATTATTTTATAACTGACCAATTAAACCATCTACAACAGTAAAATTAAACAATGATACTAAATGTAGATCAGTCTGCTGATTTCTGCGTTGTGAAGTCAAATAATAAATTTGTCCCCAGCAAGATTGCATTCAGGATGAATGGCTTATCTGAAAGAAATAAAATAGAAATAAAACCCAAGTTAAAGTTAAGCTGAATAGTTTAGGATTAGAGTTGCAAACTATTTTGTCCACTACAGGTGTGTATTGTTTTTAATTAACTTTAATATTCATATGCTTTTAAATTACTGTAGCCTGATGTTTGCTATATGATATCAACTAAATGGAATCAAGACTTGAACTTTCAATGCAAGCCACACCTAGAGAACATTACTATTACTATTACTATTACTATTACTATTACTATTACTATTACTATTACTATTACTATTACTATTACTATTACACACACACACACACACACACACACACACACACACACATATGTTTGTGTGTGTGTGTGTGTTTTCTTTTCATAGGTCTTTATGTTGAAATTTGGAAAGGCTTGTAATTTCCAATACAAATTCAGTTTGGCTTATTGGCTTACTTTGCTATTGCTAAGTGCCTCTTAGAAACTTCAGAAATGATGGATAACAATGGCAGTAATCTCAGACAAGACAGATAGAATTCCTGTCTGAGCAACTGCATTATAGTTTGTGTGTGTTGTGTACTTTGATGCTCTCCAAGATGTAATGTTTTCTGCTTTTTAAACCTTCTTGCTTATTTTTCTTCTAGGAAAGAACAAGAAGTCGATTCAAAAGATGCCATCATCCTACATCAATTCTCAAGGCCAAATAATGGCATTCCCAGTTTATCTCCTTTCTGCTTGAAAATGGAGACTTACTTGAGGATGGCTGATTTGCCTTACCAGGTAATCTGGTGCATCATGAAATTTGGACCAGAATTATTTAGCTTCCATAAATAGATGTAATTAAATGTTCTTTTTGCTCCTAAAGATATAATCAGAAGCGGCAGCATCTGCAGTGTGGGGGCATCAAAACTAGCAAAGATTGAAAACAAAGGATTATGATGGAAGCTCCACCCCCTTTTTGAATGTCCATGTGAGAGTTACAAATGGACAAAAAGAAAAATTCCATCACAATTCTTTGTTTGCTATCTTTGACCTCCTCATCCAATAGGTGCTGTATAGAAAATTACATTATTTGTATCTTTAAATTATATAAATGAAATACAATTAAGCATAAAGTATCATATGAAAATATCTATGTGTTATGTACACTTTTTTGTGTTCCTGTATTATTATTGCAGGATGCAATCTGGGTCAGTCACTGGGACTAGAGGTTTTGTCATCCGAGCTTTTGGACTTGTGCTGGAGGCCATCTTTAGGGAACTTCTTTCTAGTCCTAACTCTAGAGAGAAGTTCCCTGAGGATGGGCTCCAGGACACATCTGAAACAGGTGATATTCAGCAGGTTCTGACCAGTTCTGGAGAACCAGTAGTGGAAATTTTGAGTAGTTCAGAGAACTGGTAGTAAAAATTCTGACTGGCCCCGCCCCCATCTATTCTCTGCCTCCCAAGTCCCAGCTGATCAGGAGGAAATGGGGATTTTGCAGTAACCTTCCCCTGGATTGAAGTGGAAATGAGATTTTACAGTATCCTTCCCCTGCCATGCCCACCAAGCCATGCCCACCAAGCCACACCCACAGAACCGGTATTAAAAAGTTTTGAAACCCACCATTGATCTGAAAGCTTGAAGACAAAACCTCTGGTCCCAGTGACCAACACAGATTGGATCCTGCAACATTATCCTGGGACACGTATATCCGTCTTTATTCGTGTATTATTATTACTACTTGCCGTAATAGTAGTAGCAGTAGTAATAATAGTGACAGTAATACTATTTCCAATCCTCTAGTAAGATCTTATTTCTTAAAAAGTTCTTGATGGTGTATTCTTTCTGTCTTCATAGCAACCACATGAGAAGTATATTTTTTAAAAAATATTTTTAGAAATGTTTTCATAATACAAAAACCCAAATAAGAACACATGTCAGAACTGAAGAAGCTCCTTTGATGAAAAGTGAAATGTCTTCAAGGAAAAACAAAGAAAGTCCATTTGCCCCTTGAAAAAGCACCTTTGATAAGAACACATGGGTTGCCAGTTTAAGAGTGGTTCTGTGAGGGAAACAGCTCCTAAATACAATTGGTAGATAAAGTAATGAATAGATAGATATTTAGATAAATAAAAAAGAAGAAGTGTTAATGCACTGATACCTAGCAGGGTTTTTAAAAGCCTAGGGAATGAAAAGGGATTGCTTGTTTTGCACTTGCATTATAACATTTGAAAAAGATATTTATCCTGCTTTTTTTTTCCATATACAACTCAAGGTGATGAACTTACCAATACTCCTTCCTTCTCCTATTTTCCCCACAACAATGCTTTTTGTTAAGGATTGTCATCTCAAGATGTTAAAAAGATTGTAGCAGAGTCCAAATACTGTATCTTTCCTTTGCCTTAAGACTTATTGAAATAGTCAGAGAGATGTTTTGCCTTTCTTTCCTGTCCTATCTCCCAGATGTGATTTGAAATAGATGACTTTGCTATAGATTGCTTCCCTATGCTTCATGATAGAAAAGTACCTCAATCTTTAGGGTAGTATGTATCTTATGTTTGGGCTATGAAAATCCAGATGACTACTAGGTGACATAAGATAATCAACATTTTCTGTAATATCTTTTGGGATTTTGGGAGAGAGAGAGAAAGGGAGGGAGGGGGAGAGGGGAGAGGGGGGAGAGAGAGAGAGAGAGAGGGGGGGGGATTTGGAATCCTTTCTTTTGACATTTGTGCCAGAGAAAACCTGATTTAATATGCAAGCAGGTTTGAGATGCCATTAGGTGATCATGCCAACTTTATGGAGGAGTGAAATTAAATTCATTGCAAGAGTTGAACCTGATTTAGCTTCCATGTGATTGCTTTATTTTTGTTTTGTTGTTTTGCTTCACAGAACTACTTTGATGGAAAGCTTTCTCCCCAAGGGAAAATGCCATGGATCGAATACAATCGCAAAAAGGTATCCGGCACAGAGTTCATTATTGATTTTTTGGAAGAGAAGCTTGGAGTGAATTTAAACAAACACCTTGGCCCACATGAGAGAGCTGTTTCTAGAGCAGTAACAAAAATGGTGGAGGAGCACTTCTACTGGTAAGTTGACATAGGAATAGGAGTGCTCTTGAAAGAATTAAAGGATGTAGCTGCATTTAATAGCCCTGTGAGACCTTTACAATGGACAACATACTTTTTGTGAGGAACACAGGACTGCATGCAGTGTGTGCAGTGGCCCTGCTGCCAATGTGTTTCTCCCTTTAGCTACCTGTATGGCAAGACCTTAAGGGAGATTTTGCTCAAAATACTTGAATACACTTAGACTTAATGCACATTTGGATGTTCTCTGTTGTAAGAGTCTCTAACCCCATGGAAAGTTTTACCTACTTTTAGAAGAAGACATCCATCTCTCCAATTTAACCCATTGTTAACTCAGCATGGTGGTGCCTGGGCCTGTTGGCACACATTAGTAAACTTTTTGTAATGTCCCCTCTGTGCCCTCACAGTGGGCAGGGACATAATAAAAAGTGGGATAAATGAGGAATAAAACCAAAATGAAGAAATTGAAATAATTGCTGACCCCTATTTTAAAGGAGAAATGAGTGCAAATGTGCACAAACACACACACACACACCTACCACTTTTTAAGATTTTGCAGTGATTCTCCAAACATCGTGCCATTTCCTAAATTTATATCCATTTAGTTTATTTAATGGGCTAGAAAGGGATACAATAGTTATAAAACACAGAGGTGTCAAACTCAAGGCCCGGGGGCCGAATCCGGCCCTCAGGGTACTTAGATCTAGCCCACAGGGCCACCCTGGAAACAGCAAACGACCAGCTTGCGGTACCTCTGCTAGCGAAAATGGAGCTCGGGAGGGCCGTCCATGTTTTCACTGGCAGAGGTTTGCAGGAGGCCATTGCAACCGAAAATGGAGCTCAGGAGCCTGTTTTCACTGGCAGAGTGTTTGGGCCACCAGAGGCGCCCCCCGACACAAGTGATGTCAAGCTGGCCATGCCCACCCTGGCCATGCCCAGCCCTGTCAAACACAGCTCTGATGTGGCCTTCAATGAAATTGAGCTTGACACCCTGTTATAAAACAATTAGGTGAAAGAATAATAAAAGTGACTGAAAATATATAGCCCAGTTTCCTCTCATTAATTTGCACCCAGATTATTCTTTTTTTAAAAAAAATAATTCTCATTGAGCCAACATAATGTTTTCTTCTTCCTGATATGGAGGATTGATGATAATTAAATAAGCAAAGCACCACAGAGGGGTTTTGTGTTCCTAAAAATACCTTGTCTTATGTGGAGTTAATTTCCCTTCCCACCAAAGTGTTTCCCAAAATAGGCTAATGCATCAATTAGTTGATGGGGTAAAAGGAGGAGATGAATACATAAAACACTCCGCTGAAGGGAGGTTGGCTTCCAGAATATACAATCCAGGGTTTGAGACCGTGGATGCACATTTGTCTTTAACAAAACTAGCAGATGCAAGTTGAAGAACACAATTCTACTTGTACCTTTTGAAATACGCCCGCAGGCAAACGCAGAATCTTTCTCTTGGTTTATTTGAAAGGATGGCTTTTTGGCAAAAGCATTTGGAGCAGTCTTAGAATCATTTTCTAGGATCCTGGGGGCTCTCATACTGCATTCACATAAAGAGAATAAGGGGAAAAAAAAATAAACTAGTCAAATAATGTATAGGGAAGAAAACGAGAAGGAACCAAAATACCCGCTTACAAATGCAATTGGTTCCTGGTAACTTTAAGGAAAACACATCAGCGCAGGTCAAAGGTAAAATACTTTTACATCTTCGGTACCTTTCTTAAGCCTTCCTGCTCAGCAGCAGAAGCTCAGGCCACCGGAGCAAAAGACAAACCACTCCCTTGTTATCCGCTTTGTACGCGCCTCTATTGATGTGTGTTTTTTTTTCTTCCATTTGAATGAGATGCTTCTCTTCGTAAATAATTAAGATGCAGATCCACAAAATCTGCAGCAAAGCATCTGCTCTTTCTCCTGGTGTTTTTCTCTCTTCTCTCCAAGCTCTCAGCAGCTCTAATTTGTATGGCTCAGTGTGCTCTGTCCTGGATGAACCCCACTCCCATCCCTAACCCTAATCCTTCACGAAATAACTGAACTTGGGTCATTTTGCAGCTATTCCCGAATGATTTCCGCCAGCACTAACGAAACTATTGAATCTCTCAATATCAATCTTTTCAAAAGAATTCCCAAAATCGCCTGGTAGGAGTGCCTGATAGGTGTATTTGGTGTTAGCAGGCAGTCCTTGACTTTTAGCAATTAATTTAGTGGTCATTTAAAGTTACAATGGTACTGAAAAAGGTAACTTGTGATTGTTTTTCACACTTATGACCGTTGCAGCATCCCCATGGTCATATGATCAGAACTGGGATGCTTGGTAACTGGTTCATATCTGTGACCGTTGTAGTGTCCTGGGGCCATATGATCACCTTTTGTGACCTCCTGACCAGCAAAATCAATGGGGAAGCCATATTGATTTAACATCTATATGACTAACTTAACACCTGCAGGGGGTCACTTAACAAGCGTGGCAAGAAAGGTCAAAAAATGGAGCAAAACTCACTTTTTTTTTTTTTTAAATTTGATTTATATGCCGCCCTTCTCCGGAGACTCAGGGCGGCTTACAATGCGTTAAGCAATAGCCTTCATACTTTTGTATATTTATACAAAGTCAGCTTATTGCCCCCACAAACTGGGTCCTCATTTAACCTACCTTAGAAAGGATGGAAGGCTGAGTCAACCTTGAGCCTGGTAAGATTCGAACCTGCAGAAATTGCAGGCAGCTGTGTTAATTACAGGGTGCATTAAACCACTGTACTACCAAGGCTCTTGTTAACAAATCTAAATGCTAAATCTCTCGTTTAGCAACAGAAATGTTGGGCTCAATTGTTGTCATAAATTGAGGACTAGCAGAATTTAGGTTACGCAAAGCATATGTTGTGAGAAAGGCCTATCCTCAGCCATAATGGTCACCTGATATTCTGCATTCCCTTGTCCTCACTCCCAGCCAAGTTCTCTAATATCAGCTGAGGTGATTTAACTTGACTCAAAAGCTGTGAGCAATGGGAGAGGTAGTAGATAAGCTCTGTCAGGATGTGACCTGATCTGATCCCACTTAGAAAATAATCTGGGCTTTATAAATATTTCATCCCGCATATTGCTGGGAAACTACTGAGCCTGTTTTCATGGCAGTCTTTCCTTCTCCTTTTGAAGCTAGGGTTTATTCTGCTTTCCAAATAGTCATGTGACATATTCAGGAGAGGGCTGTGTGTGGTTACTGCTGGGAAGGAGAATTAACAATCCCACGCAATGTAATTTTCACACTCGAATATTTGTGCCATCTGTTGTTATCAATCTGCATTGACAATTCCTTTGCTTCACAACTTTTTCCTCGTCATTCATTTGCAGTTGCTGACATTGGAAGAGCAAAAAGGGATCAACTCACTTTTACAATAGAGGTTGTACTTTCATCAGTTTTCCATAGCTAGAATATTTGTTTTACATCAAACAGCTTCATCCTGCTCTTCCACCAAAAATCACCTAGAAGGCTCACCAACAATAATAAACACAAGATATTAGATGCGTACAAGCCAGCAATTTAAACAATATGATTTTTCAAAATAAAAAAAAAGGGATTGAAAGGAAATGTTGTGATCTAGGTTTCCTGAGTCATTAAAACACATGAGTAGTCCCAAAAACGTCTTTTATTGCAACAGCTGTGAATTACATTCATTCACAGCTGAGTCCCAATTAGTTGCAAAAAGTCCTTCGGGAGAAGTCCTTTGGGATAATCACCAACCTTTATCTCCCTTGATACGCTGCCAAAGACCTACTTGGCAAAGCTACACGGAGTCCAGAATCAAACAGAGATGCCGATTGGGAACAGAATTAACAACGTTGTTTTCCTGCAAAGGGCCCATGTGTCTTTGCTCCTCTTTTAAGCCTTATGGGAGGGGCCAATCATCTCCAGGCCTTACTCCCAAGTCGTCCCTTTTGATTTAACTGTTCTTGCCTTCTGGCAGCTCTGCGCATGTGCGCACTAGGAACAGGCTCCTCCTGTTCCTCTGCCTCGCTGATGTCCGACTCTGGAGGCTCCGGAGTCTGCGCATCACTCCCAGATAGCCCTGGCCCCATCTCTGCCTCCGACGCAGAGCCCTCATCCGAGCCTTCCCCAGACTCCAGGACTGGCCCATGTTCCTTCCCAGCCTCCTCACTGTCTGACTCTGCTGCCAGCTCCGCAGGCTGCTGGCGGACCACAACAGGAAAGAGAAAAGGAATATCTGAAACAGGAGCATCAATCCTTAAAGTTGAAAGAGAACATGAGGTGGCGAGTAGCACTAGATGGCTCCAAAAAGTGACCAAGGGCAAAAATTCCAAAATGGGCATACAAAATCCTTTCACGAGAATTACAACCATGAATTCTCCAATGTGCATACTTCCAGTTGTTTTGGATTCCACCTCTGCAAATGTTTACCTTTTTTAGCTGTGGTTTATAGAGAAGTCGAAGTATCAATAGGACATTAAGTTTGGCAGAAGCTGCAGTAGACAGTTGAACCATTTCCAACTTCTCCATGAAAATCCTTTACACAAACTTCAGTCTTCTAAGAAAATGTTGCAAATTTTATTAAAGCGAATAATTTAATTAATCATTTAATCACCCAGTTCTCCCCCTGCCTTTTTGAAAGTGCAATCAACAGTAAGATGTTGTAGTCTGTTCTTTCCTAACCTGGTATTTTCCATAAGAGCTTGATTGCTAAAGTTTGTTTCTGGACACAAAGATAGGTTGGTGTTGCCCGATAGCCAGTTGGTGCTTCTTCTTTGAAGTACTTTTTCCATCTAGCACAATAAAGGTCAATGGTGGGGAAGCTGCTCCCTTCTCATATTCTGTATTTTTTTTACTGCAGTTATAGCACTGCTGGAAATCAATGTTGTGGTTGTCTTCAATGTTTAGGACCTTAGCCTATTGCCAATGGGTGGACAATCTCCATGAGACCCAGAAGATGCTTTCTCTTGGTGGGCCCTTTAGTGACCTACTGAAGTGGATTCTCAGCCACATAACCAAAGGAATTGTGAAGCGGGAAATGTACGGACATGGCATTGGCCGCTTCTCTGAGGAAGACATATACAAGCTGATGGAGAAAGATATGCGCTCGTTGGCCGATCTTCTGGGTAATGAATAGTACATTTCATTAAGTTCTCTAGGCACAATCTTTCTTCCTTTGCAATTTCTGGTATTTGGTTAAACTTCAGATTATTACTTTTAGCTAGTCATGTGACTGTCATGAACTTTCTGAATTTACATGGGCCTGCATGTCTAATGACCCATTCAGTTAAACTGATATGAAGTACAGAGAGTCCTTGACTTATTGTTGCCACAAAAAAAGGTTGTAGAATCCAATAGGACACATGACTGACCCATTTTACAACTGTAAAGACATAAGACCATAATGGGCAGGCTCCATTAAGGGTCTACGTTGAGGACTACGTATTTTCCTGTTCCACTGTGAACAGTCCTAACTAAAGCTTCTATTAAGTCAATATTTCTCTGTTATACTAGCTTGGTTAAACATTTTGGAGTTAATGGGCCACAAACTGCAGGCTAGATTGTAACATGCTATTCGTCAGCTTGGTACTGGAATAATTACTTACGATTTATTTGATAATTAGTTCAGTTTGACTTACCTACCCAAATAGTTTGGAAGTATTATTCTTTGTGCAGTTCCTTGTGTAGCTTATAGTACTGCAATTCATTGGAATGGAATGAATTGAAATGTACAAATTCATTGAAACTTGAAACTTCTAACTTAAAATGAACAGTTGGCCCAAGTCAGAAGCTGTCAAATTTCTTTCCAGAAACCTCTTAATTTCTTGAAAGGATGTGAAGGCTCCTGGCTTATCATTATGGCATATGTTCACCAATACTCTAATCCATAGTTTCAGCATTAGGGTTTAATACGAGACTTTATAAGAAGCATTCATTTTATTTAATAGTACAATGTCTGGAAAGATTTGCATCTGTCATTTGTACTTCTACAACTGTCTGGTTTTGTACAGCAACCAATGGAAAATTAGTCCTGCAGAAAAAAACAATTGCAACCAGTCTGCCTTCCGCAGAAGATCTGTATATTGCACAGGTCAGAAGGAGGGCTAAAAAAATATTTGCAGACTCCTCACATCCTGGACACAAACTGTTTCAATTCCTCCCCTTGAGACAGTGCTATTGCATGCCAAAACAAAACACAGGGCAATTTTTTCCCTTGTGCCTAATTCATATAGTGCTATTTAATGTCTATGTATATTTACTCATGTAGTACAGCTGTAGTATTATTATTTATCCTTATTATCTTCTTTACTACCCTCTCCTATTGGTATTATTATGATGATCATTATCATTATTCGGTTGCTTTGCATGTACACTGAGAGCTTCTGCAGCAGAGATAAATTTGTTGTGTGTCTAATCATTCTTGGCCCAATAAAGTATTCAATCCAATCCAATCCAATCAATCCAATCCAATCCAATCCAATCTAGTGTTGCCTGTTAAATCTGAATCACATCTGTGCAATGCTGTCTCTGATGAAAGAGACAGCAAATTAGAGGTTACTGGAGGCCTGAATCAGAATTCTTAAGTTTCAGATTGTTTTCCTGAAAGTATAATGAGTTATTATAAAACTCCCCTGTCATTAAAAATAAAAGCCCCTTTGAGTCACCTAAATGTTCCATGCCTATTGAAGCCCTACTGGAGAAGTTTCATGGCTGAGTTCAGTTGTTCCTTGAAGATACATTTCTCCATTTCTATAAGCAGCATCGCTGAATCCAGTTCCATTCCAACAATGGCCAAGGGATTGCTATTCCCATTTATAGACCGAGTCTGTTTGGCGTGATATCATTCCCACTGCAAAAACTGCACAAGTAATTTATTTAGGCAGGAAATACATAGTGAGATTTTGAATTACCCAAGAATCTCATACTATATAAGCTCTTACCTTTGTTGGACTGTGAGGAAATGTTATGTTCCTGGGATTGGGCATCATCACCTGCATTTTGCCTAGTCACCTGGAAAGACTATTGTTTACTGGCTAAAAAAATGTTGTTTGAAAATTATGATTTTTGCCATAACTAAATGTCAACTGCATTTGTGGAAACAAATTGTCAAGCAGAGGAAAACAGGAAGTCCAGGCAGTTTAAAATGAATATAAAGGTTTATTGCAAGCTCATGCTTTGTACAAGAATGTGAACTACTAACCGTCAAAGCAAATTGACGGTAGATAAGAATCAAGAATTCAAGGGGGGCTGGATTTAGATCTCTTATGGGCACGAAGGGACTTGAGACTGATGATGCGTTTGATCCCTCCCTCGGATTCAGCCTGATCATCTCCTACACAAATCTTACAAATGCAACAATGCATATGCAATGGAGTGTGTGTATATGTGTGTTTTATGTATCTACATATACATAAGAGTCAATTTGGCTGTGAAAAAAACTGTGTCAACGCAAATCAGTAAAATTCTTAAGAGCAACAGGCTTCAGATATAGCCAAACATATACTGAATGTTCCATACTCTTTTTTTTTTTTAAAAAAAGGTTAATTAGTGAAACATCCATGAAGGACTAGAGATCACAACAACTAGTTCCACTTTACAGAATAATTGTATGTATCAGTGCAAACCATCATGTGGTAACTGCTACGTTTATTTTTTTGAAGGCATTAGCAAGCATGAAGCAATATGAGACTGAAACATAGGCCCTGTATTAAGAAAGACAAGCGAAATAAAATATCACAACCCACTTAAATGTTTTTTGACATCTGTTTATTTTTCTAGGTGATAAAAAGTACATCATGGGACCCAGACTTTCTACTTTAGATGCTACGGTGTTTGGTCATCTGGCTCAAGCAATGTGGACGTTGCCTGGAACTAGACCGGAGCGCCTCATTAAAGGTATGAATGCTTTAAATCCAGCAAGAACATAGGATAGTGATAAGAAAAAACAACAACTCCTGTTTTGGATCAGCTTCAAGCCTTAGTTATGCACTAACCAAAAATGTGTGAGTAAGGAGATTGGAGTCCACATTCATCCTTCCCATCCAGCATCTGCTTTTTGAGAAAGATCCAAAATGAGAGCCCTTTGGATAGGATTTGCCAACAGATTGGAAGTCTTGACCAATAAACTGTGTGGGGAAGGTGATGCAATTTATATGTTAAATCTTACCATGGAACTGGGGAGGCAGGTCAGATCTGATGAATACCATGAAGGATGGTAGGAGGCATGGCCATATTTTTTCAGCATTGGATATTTTTCATATCTCACTTCATTTGTCATGAGAGAAACAAAGAATCTCTCTATGTAGGTGCTGCTTCTAAATCTAATAACTTTTATCAGTCATTGAAAACTCTGCTGTATCTCCTCCACACACTTTCAAACTTATAATGGAGCATAAGAATGTTCTTTAAAAAATGAAAGCTGGGATTTTCAGGGAGCCATTGGGGAACTCTGCTGCTCTTCAGGAAGAGCTGCATTAAAATGACATCTGAAAATGTTGACCAAAGTAATGATGTAGGAATCCGAAAGACAGAAAATAGGTGAGTGGTGTATCAAACATTGGGAGCAGGGAAGAGTTTTCTCATTCTTGTTTTTGGAAACGTTTCCATTGATTCTGCCAACTGGATGATGAGTTCTGATTTTCTGCATCCTATGGCCAGATATCCTTGATCATTCCAGAATATGTACTGGTATGTATGTATGTATACCCATGCATATATAAATACATGCACAATTTCACAGAAATACTTGGCCAGCAGTGAAATAAAAGGATATCAAACAGGTGTGTATAAGGCAGGTTGTATAATATATTACAGTTTTTAGTACAGTAAATACCACTTTCTAGTAACACTGAGTAATTTGGGCTCTCGGATAGGTGCTCCAACTTCTAGCTGTAGTTATGAAAGTTAAAATGGAAAGTTTCCTTCTCTGTAACTAGGAATAAAGTGAATTGCTACAAGCAGAACAGTAAGATAATTAAAAGTTTTATTTGCTCTACTAAGCTCAGTACCTATTAGTTCTTTGGCAAAATGTCTTGAGTTTTTATTAGTAAGCAGCTAGTTTGAGCTAATGGTTTAAGGCACCAGGCTAGAAACCAGGAGAATGTGAGTTCTAGTCCTACTTTAGGCATAACACACAGTTGGGTGACTTTGGGCCAATCAATCACTCTCTCTCAGCCTAACACGCCTCACAGGGTTACTGCTGTGTGGAAAAATTGGAGGAGGAAGAAGTATTAGTGTGTTTGCTGCCCTGAATTATTTATAAAAGTAATAAAGGCAGAATGAAAATATAAAATAAAATGCTATCATTTTCTGTTTTCCTATTTCCTTTCATCCCAAAACACCAATCTGCCTATAACATTCAAAGGGACAATTTGCACTTGTTCTGAATATTTTGACAATGTCTCTGGAACAGAAGCCTATCTTAAGCTTCTAAACTTAGTAGAAGCTCCATTTCTACTAAAGTGGAAGCTGCCTTTGCACTGCAGTAGCAGAGATCTGGACTCAGTGCAACTAAAGTTTACCAGCCAAAGATACAAAGGTGTTGTGAGATTAAGAGACAAATTTAATGGTTTAGCTGCTAAAGTACAATGTCTCTCAGTGCCTAAGAATAGATTTAGAAACTAACTCTTTGGTGATAATGCTATAATTTAAATTATTGTCAGCGATAGCTGACAGCTTCTTCAGAGTTTAAAGCTGCTTCAAGAGGAAAGATGTTTCCGCCATAATTTTAAATAGATTATTTTAGATAATATTCTGATTACTTTAGCTAGCATAGTGGTTTGTTGATTAAGAAAATACGTATTCAGAATTCCTCATATGAGAGGAACATCTACTAATACAGTAAAAGGATGCATAGGTTATGAATTGTGGATATAATAGATGATATAGTGTTAGTTTGCAAATAAATTCAGTGGAATTTCCTGCTGTCTCCAAGGTTTTTGCTTTAAAGCCTTCTAGAGTGCCATAGACAATTTAAACCACTTTCTCTAGATAGGTATTGGAATCCGAGTTCCATAAGTTCCAGTTTATCTAATCAATGCTAATGGAGATTCCTGGGACTTGTAATTCAACAAACCTAAAGGCAACAGTGTTGTATAAAGTTAATTTATAAAAAAAATGTTAGAGTGATCCTCACAAATAATGGATGGAAGGCAATATGACAAGGGTTCTCATTAATCTGTTCCATGGGCTAGGAATTCACTGGTTAATGGGATGGAGTGTTGCACAAGGACTATTTGTTCAAGAAGAGTGACATAATATGGAGAACAAGCACCGTTGCTGCTTTTGATATAGTTCTGATGTTGCAATTCATTGTGTATTCAATTCATTTATTTATTCTGAAAGCATATACCCCATTTTTTCTATTAAAAATTGACAGCTGCCTTTGATAATCCTAGCAACAAATGTTGCCAATAGATGGTGCACAGGCTGCACATTAAATGCACATTACTATTGCTCTAAAGCAGGATTGTCAAACTTGCAATGACATGTTGTTGTCATATCACAACTTTTTCTCCCTTCTCTAAACTGGGGGTGGGCGTGGCCAGCACGTGATGCATTTGGCCTGCGGGCCGTGAGTTTGACACCCCTGCTCTAAAGTGAAACTGAGTCTTACAGTATGGGCAAATGTAACAACTCTTGAAGACTCTACATCACGGGCATCCACACTTTACCCTATTCTCCCAAAAGTTGAATATGTTTGTGCTTTATATGTTCATTTTCTTTTTATATGTGTGCTGGTTATTTTTAGCAACAGGACTTCAGCATCACCTTTTTTCATAAATATTACAATTCTATTTGAATTGAATTGAATCGTTGAATAATTTGTCATAAAAGCCTTTTTTTTTCCAGTTTCTTTCACCTGTTAGCACTTGATATGGCTTGCTGCCTATCAATAAGTTTTGTTTTCCTGTAAGATTAGATGTCTCCACAAAAAGTTGTGTCCTACCTAGAGTGACACAAAAAAGAGTTCCTCAGGCTGAGCTCTAATTGTGGTGACCCCAAAACAACAACATGGAAGAACGATAGTTTGGCTTTCTCTGGGGATTTTGTCACCACTTCCCAGTGTAGGCCTGACTCTGGAATTTTCCGCTGGTCTCCCATCTTAGCAAAACTTCAAATTGCCCAAGGACAGCTAGTTATAGGAAAAGAGATTAATTTATGAGCTAAACTCTCCTTAGCATCAAAGAGGAGGAAAATCCTCGCCCAGGAGGCAAGAGAAAACAAAATTTGATGTCTTGTTTAATTCTGCTCATAACAAATCACCTCCCCCGCATTGCTGCTGTAGTCAACTTCACTTTGTTAATAGCTCCCATAGTTCTATAAAAAAAATGCAAAACTTTGTATGGGCATGTATAATGAAATATGAACTCATTTGTCCAGAATATAGTAGGTTAAGAGAAAAGATAAATGTATTAGAAAGATATACATCCTTGAACAATATTTGCATTAGACAAGTGTATATAGAATTGCAGTTGTTTATTGTTGTAATGACATATATACTATGGGGATTTTTGTTGTATTTTTTTCACTTTTTGCTAGAGCACTTTTTGTGTGTTCTCCCCCCGCCCCTTTCTTTTTAATAATGGATGTATCACTATCATTTTTATGTTTTGCTCTTTTGATTCTTCTTTTTGCTATTAATTAGAAAACAACAGAAAATGTATAAATAAATAAGTAAACTTCACAGTATCCCCCCCAAGTCCCAATATATCAAGAGACTAAATCTCAAGCATTGGAGGATTGTGCAAAACCCTCATACTCCATTCCCCACCCTCCACTCTTGAAGATGGTCTTTACCTTATTGGATTATCTTGCAGGGTTATCATAATCTCTCACTCGCTGTCCTGCTTTTTGCAACAAGAATATTACACTGATAGATTTTCTCCACAGGCATTGGAATAGAACCCTTTGCATGTTTAGAAATTCAGAAAAAAAATCATTGGCTTTTTTTTTTTTAAAGGTTCAAGCTTCTGTCTTTGACTTGGCTAGACACATTACTGAGTTATCACAGCAACGCCAAGCTGTGGATGTCTGAATTGTTTTGCAGGAAAAAGCAATTTCTTCCCACCAGGAAGATTAAAACCCTTCTTTAGACCAGCTCTGTGTGAATCATTGTTAGGACTCTTCACTCAGGAACTAAAGACATTGAAAAGCTTCCAAAACCGTCAGAAGATTGATTATATGTTTTCTTTTATATTTCTACAGGCTAGCTCTTTTTAAAAATGAAAAGAGGGACATATGGGATTTATGGCTTATTAGGAGTGGGAGGGAAGTACCCATTGCCCATGGCCTTCCACCATAGATGCTGCTACAGTCGTCCGTCCCCCCCGCCTCCGAGCAGATCAAATCATTATGCATAAAACTAAAGCTGTAATTTTGGGCCCATAGCAGTAAGACAGTTCATACTGTGACAAGCAATGCATAAATGATGTTCATATGCAAAGCATCCTGCTGTTTTGAGAGAAATTTCTACAGCTATTACTTTTTTCTCCTCTGCTTTCTTTCTATGTCCTTCTCTTATGTACTTAGACATTCAGGAGAAGAATGGAATAGATCTTCTCTCTCCCTCTCTCCCTCTCTCTCTCTCTCTCTCTCTCTCTCCCTCTCCCTCCCTCCCTCCCTCCCTCTCATTTTTAAACAATGCTGCCATCTGGTGGTTCAAATATATTATCAACGTATTCTCTTCTACATCTCCACTCTTTTTGCGAATGTAAAATACCGGTAGTCCTCAACTTACGACCACAATTGAGCCCAAAATTTATGTTGCTAAGGGAGAAATTTGCTAAGGGAGTTTTGCCCCATTTTACGACTTGTCTTACCATATTTGTTAAGTGAACCACTGCAGTTGTTAAGTTAGTAGCACAGTTGTTAAGTGAATCTGGTTTTCCCATTGACTTTGTAATCGTCATAAATATGAACCAGTTGTCAAGCATCCGAATGTAAATCACACGACCATGGGGATGCTGCAATGGTCATAAGAGTAAAAAAAATAGTCACAAGTCACTTTTTCAGTGCCGTTGTAACGTCGAACGGCCACTAAATGAACCATGGTAAATTGAGGATTACCTGTATTCTAGTTTGAAGATTCACAGTGTGGTAACCATATTCTCTGTCCCCTCTTGGTGTTTTTCCAGGAGAATTGATTAACCTGGCTATGTACTGTGAGAGAATAAGAAGGAAATTCTGGCCGGAGTGGCATCACGATGAAGACAACACGCTGTACGAATCAGAAGAAAGCAGTGAAGCAAGCAAAAGTCACCCACTGCTGGACTTCAGTTTTTATTCAAGGACAGAAACATTTGATGATGAAGGACCTGAAAACAGTTTTTCCCGAACGCCTGATACTGATTACACAGGGCACTCCCTCTTTGATTCTGACGTGGATATGGATGACTGCACAGATCATGAACCATGCAAATGACGTATCTGCGCCATTTTGTGTCAGAAGCATCAGTACTTCTTGGGACTCAGGCAAACTGACTCAGGTTTCAAAGAGCCCCTTGTTGGTTTGGAAGAGATTGTTACGCGCAACGCTATCTTCATCTGTTCTTTGGGGCATTTCATCTTTTTCACCCCTTAGGAAAGAGTCCTCATGGATCCTAGGCAAACCGGTGTTAATAACGGTCACTATGGAATTTAAAAGATGACAAGGAAGGTAATGGGGGTGGGAACGAGGATTCACGTTAAAAAAATTAATACGCAGAACTTCCCAGAATGACGTAGGGAAGCCAAGGGTCAAGAAAATCTCATTTGGATGTTGTAACCTCCTCCCCAGTGGACTTCCTGTCCCCACCAGGATATGTTGCGGTAAAATCAGCGCAATGAGGAATGGTAACGTCTTTCCACTTTGGGTGTGCCGGGTGACCCCTTGCACAGGTGGTAAAACAGGTTCTTCGAATACGTGGTCTCGAAGAAACGTTTCACAAAAGAAAAAAGTAACGTTTGTTTTTGCATTGAAATCAATCGTTTATTGGTCTTCTCTGATCAAAACTTTTTTTTTTTTTAATTTTTAAATGTATTTTGATAGCCTTGCATTTTCAAAGGAGAAAATGCATCCTCCTTGGTTTGTTCCTTTGTATCAGTTCTGCTGCGGTAATTACTCAGACTAGAATATAATAATTATACCAAAAATATTGCAAGATCAAGTTATATGAGGGTGAAGAATTGATTGGGCATATTGAAGGAGACTTGATTCTCATTGGCCACCAGAACGCAGAAGCAGACAGTCTTTACCCAAGAGCAGTTGCCAACTTTTACTTTCTTTCATTGAGATGTATGATTGCATTCATTTATTTCTGCCCTGCCTTTCCACTTACACATGAAGCCTCTTACTTAGTAAGATCTTGCAATAGACTGCATTTTTCCACTGATAGCATTCCAGTCCATGAATGTCTTTCCATGCAACACCTATTGATTATAATCATAACAAGATTTTTGTTCGGGGCCAATCACCTGGACAATCAGGTTTGGTAGATGCATATTGTAAACATTACTATATATCGGGGTGTAGTAGTATAACAATTATATATGTAAAATACAGGTAGTTCTCGACTTGCTACAGTTCGTTTAGTGACCCTTCAAAGATACACAACAACATTGAAAAAAGTGGCTTGCGACCGCTTTTTGCACTTATGACTGTTGCAGCATCCCCATGGTCTTGTGATCAAAATTCAGATGTTTGGCAACTGACTCAAGTTTATGACGGTTGCAGTGTCCTGCGGTCATGTGATCAGCTTTTGCAACCTTCTGATGAGCAAATTCAGTGGGGAAGTCAGATTCAACTAACAGCTGTGTTACTAACGTAACGGCTGCAACTGAGTCACTTAACACATGTGGCAAGAAAGGTCGTAAAATGGGCAAAATTCAATTAATAAACGTCTCACTTAGTAACAGAAGTTTTGGCTCAATTGTGGTCGTAAGTCGAAGACTCCCTGTGTTTTGTTTTTAGTTCTTTTGTCCACCATGTAGGCAAGTTTCTAAAACATTTTCAAAAACTATCAATGTTACTATATAACTATGCAGGGTTTAATTTTGGGAAGAGGAAATGCTGCTAGGAACTATAACTTCTGCTCCTTGGGTTGATATCTGGTAGGTGTGTTTACAGTTATTTAAGGGAAATGATAGATGTTTTACTGTAGGATCCTATTTATTATGCCTCTCATTGCAAAGCACATGCCTTTGTTTTGTGGAGATTGATTCTGGACTTTATTTGATTATATTGATATTGATATTCCTACTCTATTTTTTGAACCCAAAACAGTTTTCAAGAGGCTTTAAGTATCTGTTAAGCTTTAGTATCTGTTAAGATCCCCCCTCATTTTTCCTAAAATGAGCTACTGCCTTTCATCGGACATAGATGCTGTTGCTTTTTTCCCTTCCACTTTTAGTGGATTTTGTTTGTTATGTTGCCTATGTACCTGTTGCATGCAGTCCTGAGATCAGTGCTTATTTATTTTTTTATCAGTATGTATAACCCATCCTAATAGATTCTGGATGGGGTGCAACAAAATCAAGAGCAAAAGAGAAATGCAAAAATAAAAGCTCAGTTGTTAAAAAAAAACCTGTTAAAATAATATCATTCAAAATCAACAATAACCATCATAGTTGCCCTTAGACTAATCTAATCAACTGGCTCAGTGCATGCTGCAATTAAACTATTTTATCCTGTTTACTAAATGCCAGAAGGTTTGGGGCCATCCATTCTTTGGGTGGAAGGAGGTTCCTGTTCTATGCCCATGTACCTCTGGAGGAGGGGATCTACATCAGATCCACTCTTGGTGATTGGACAGCATAGGCAGGTTCAATTCTAATTAAGCATCGGCTTCAAAAGCCCAAAAGCTTCAAAAGCTTCAAAAGTGAAGAACTTTTCAGGGAACAGCATTTTGAAGCGATCTTGAAACCCTTCTGGCAACCTGTGTAGTGACTTCCCATCAGGAGTCCAGCTGCTGCATTTTATACCAGCTGTAACTAATGTAGAAAACATAGAGCATGACTCTATTGTAAGGATCGTTATGATCCTCCTACCATCATGTGGTTATCAAGACATGATTACCATTACCAGGCATCTTGGCCCAAGTAAAGTCATAATAGGCTTGTCCAGATGGAGCTGAGCTAAGATTACTCTGACCACAGTTATTTGCTATGTAAACAGAAGTGAAGAGAAGTGAAGAGTCTAGGTGAAACCCCCATCCAGATCCTCACAGTCTCCAGGATCTAGTTCAAGACCTTTAGGGCTTGGGCTAAGATGACAAATGCTGATTGACCTCTTCTTTTGTTTTCACCACATCAGGAGATATTAAAGTAAATGGGGAAGAACCTTTATTGGAGTTCCTGGAGCTTGAGTGCAGGCCCTGACTTCTGAAAATGCCCACTGATGTGGGAGCAGAACCACCAAAAAATAGTGCCCCCAATTCCTCCAAGTGGTTCAGAAGAATAGTATGGTTGATGGTACTGAATACCACTGAGTCTAATAGGCACAAGAGGGACATACTTCCCCCATTTAGTTGCAAAGAAAAGTAATTGACAAAGCATGCAATGCCATTTCTGTTTCATTAAACCATCGGTTGAATCACTGAATAATCCACATCTTCTTCATAGTATAGGGTATGAATAATAGCTGATCTTAGAAATTTATAGAAATTTGGTAGCTTCTGTTAGATTTCAAAATTTGGAATAATAATAACGTGCCTATCTCAGAACCTTGAGAAGGACTCGATGGGTGGATAAAAATGCCAATCCAGCCTAAACTCCTGGCTGACTGTGTGACCAACCCTAATAAGAGTGCAGCATTCTGGAATTTTCACTTAAGTTAACAAGACCTCTTTCTCTCCTACCTTCCTTCCCTCTTGTGTCCTCTTTCTGCTGATTTCACAAATACCCAAAAGAACTGAAAGGTTGACAGTTGTATTAAATCCCTTGTGCCTTCTTGATGGTCTTATTATTTGGAGATGGCTCCAATGGAAGCCTTAAGTTTTGTGAAGGAAGGAATCTTGTTTCCTTCCTCTGAAATACTGTTACATTGCAAGGGCCAGGTAGCCTTTGATATGCAGATTAATATATTTATTTTACAAATATCCTTCTCTTCGATAAAATGACACTATTTCCAGAAAGCTTTCCAGTTCATGTAAGTATATCTGAATGAATATACAGATGAATAAATATAATACATGACATCGACCTAATCCAAATAAAATTCTACACCAAATGAAATCTGAGAGGCCCATTAGAAAAAAAATCCAATTTATTGAAAAGAGAGCAATAGCAATAGCACTTAGACTTATATACCGCTTCATAGTGGTTTTACAGCCCTCTCTAAGCAGTTTACAGAGTCAGCATATTGCCCCCAACCATCTGGATCCTCATTTTACCTACTTTGGAAGGATGGAAGGCTGAGTCAACCTTGAGCCTAGTGAGATTCGAACTGCTGAACTGCTGGCAGCCGGCAGCCAGCAGAAGTATCCTGCAGTACTGCATTCTAATCACTGTGCCACCATGGCAATGTGTTATATGATTTAATTTCTAGCAGAAAATGTAGTTTGTTTGGTTTTGGCTAGCATAGTACATGAATTCATTGGGTTGTAAACCTTGGTATACTGTAAAACTTAGATGTATGATTTTAGGTTCTATAACTATCAGGTTTTAAAAAAGCATATAGCCCTCAATATACTACCATAATTGGGACCAGAACCTATGTTGTTAAGCGAGGCAGTCATTAAGTGAGTCACGCTTGATTTTACAACCATTTTTGCCATGGTTGCTAAGTGAATCGTGGTTAAGCGAATCCAGCTTCCGTCATTGACTTTGCTCATTGGAAGCTGGCTGGGAAGGTCACAAATGGGGGGTGTAGGACAACTCACTACAGCCAACTTGCTGTGGGACAACGCACCATGGCCAATTCGCTGCGGGACAACTTGCTACAGGACAAGAGTTACACTAATATTGAAGAATTGATGGAATAGAATCATTAAGTAAAGAGTGCAAACGGAGGTACAAAATGAAATGTGAATGACAAAAAATAAAATGTTCTTAAAATTATCTTAAATAATTAAATTGTTGAATTGTGCTGCAGCAAGTTGGCCCACAGTGAGTTGCCCATGGCGAGTTTTCCAATTGTGCACAAATGGTGGCCACAAGATCCCAGGTTGCTGCAACCATTGTAAATACATGCCGGATGCCAAATGTCCAAATTTTGATCCCATGACTGTGGGGATGGTGCAATGGATGTAAGTGCAAGGGCTGTTCATAAGTGACTTTCTTCAGTGCTGTTGGAACTTTGAATGCTCTTTCAGTAAATGGTCGTAAGTCAAGGACTCCTGTAATCAAGACAAGGCTTAGCACAGTTACGAACCCAGTTTTTAGGGTACCTGTGAATTACTCCACTCTTGTCAAATCAGGCAAAAGACCTGGACCAGATCTGAATATCTGAGAGAGGTTTAGCTTAGAGATGAAAGAGCTTGAATTACTCAACTGCTAAGCAATTTATTGCTTTGTGTAAGACTATCAGTACTTGAAATTGTGTCTGGTTATGAACCAGAATCTGATATAGCTATTTCAAATCTGATCTCCTTTGCTTGTCAGCATTTCTTGGGATCCTGAAGTGCGCCTTCTCTATTGCCCTTTAAAGTTTCCCGAAGATCTGGGTGGCTCCCATCCTGCTTTGGAAGGTCTTTTGAAGATTTGACTTTTTTTTCCAGGATGACTGTAGTTAAAGCCTCTTTTGAGCCACGTGGGCATATTTCTTGTTGTCTGGTTTGCTATTTTTTGTTCCTTTTGTTTTTATTGTTATATTTGTTATTTTTCTATGTTTATATCAGTGGTGAAATCTAAAATTTGTTACTACCGGTTCTGTGGGCAGGGCTTGGGGGGGGGGGGTAATGTGACTGGGTGGGTGTGGCCAATTTTTTTTTGGTTACTTTTAAAACCATTTTTTCTACAACCTCTTCGGCAAAGAGGTTGTAAAAAATGCTTTCAAAAGGCTCTGACGATCCCAGCTGAGTTGCCTGATTGGCAGAGTCTTTTTTTCTTTTAAATGCCTCTGACGATCCAAGCTGAGTTGCCTGATCGTTAGAGGCATTTAAAAGAAAAGTCTCTACTGATCAGGCAACTCAGCTTGAATCGTCAGAGGCATTTAAAAGAAAAAAAAAAGGTTTTTTTCTTTTAAAAGCCTTTGATGATCCCAGCTGAGCCGCACGATCATCAGAGGCTTTTTAAAAAAAACTTAAAAGTATTTTTTCGGCCGACGAGGTTGTAGAAAAAATGCTTTTAAAAGTAAAAAAAAGCCTCTGATGATTGTGCGGCTCAGCTGGGCATGGAGGGGGGCAGGGATTTTTGCTCCCGGTTCTCCGAACCAACCGCCTCCATCGCTACCAGATCGGGTGATTCGGTCCGAACCGGGAGCATTTCACCCCTGGTTTATATCTGGTGAACTGCCCAGAGTCACTGGGAGTGAGGCAGTGAATAAATAAAACTAACAGCAACCAAGTAAAAAAAAAAATAGAGTGTTAGTAGAAAAGTCATTTGGGCCTAGAACAGGGCTGTCAAACTCGATTTCATTGAGGGCCGCATCAGGATTGTATTTGACCTTGGGAGGCCAAAGTGGGTTGGCCAGGGAGGGCATGGCCAGCTCGATGTCACTCGTTTTGGGGGTGCCTGTGGAGGCCCGAGTGCTCTGCCAGAGAAAAAGGGTTCCCAAGCTCCGTTTCCAGCTGTGACAGCCTCCTGCAACACTCTGCCAGTGTTTTCGCCGGTCCTTTGCTGTTTCCAGGGCAGTCCCATGGGCCAGATCTAAGCACCCCATGAGCCGGATCCGGCCCTCAGGCCTTGAGTTTGACAAGAACTCAAGAACCCTGGCCTAGAAGATCCACATCTACCAGCACTCCTGGTCTATCTTTAGGGAAAAGGATCTAGAAGAAGCTGAATACCGTATCTCAGAACAGGACAATTAAAAATCTGATGAAAGAGGTAGCCTTTTCACATTTTCTCAGTGCTGAGAGAAATATAGCAAACCAGAAATAAGCTTTCTTGTACATGCCAGAAACACAGGCTCCTGACAATTGGGGGCATCTTTAAAATATGGGTAACTATTAGATGGGGTATTTGAAATGCCATGTGGCAATGTACAATTGTTTCCTTTTCTTTTGCGTTGTGACAAGTTGGTATGGAGAAGAGGTTCTACTGTTTTGATTAAACTTCATTTGCTATAGTTGTCTGTGTTCTGGAAGGGCCTCTCCTTCTGATCTTAACAATTGGAAGATTTATAAGGAGAGATGGGGTCCCTTATAGTGAGTCCCTAAGGCTAAGCTACTTAGGACTTTAAAGGTTATTTCCAATATTTAAAGTTGTGCCTTGTAAGCAGTTGGCAACCACTTCAGTTGTTTCAGTACAGGATCATTCATTCATTTCATATTTCATTTTTGTAGATGCCAGCCCACCCTTTTACCTCTACGGACCATAGATATTGGGCAGCGATCTGTCATATGGTCCCTGTATCTTATATCAATTAGCTGCATCTTTCAGATGCTTATCAAGGGTAGCCTCATACAGAGGATATTGCGATAGTCAAGAGGGATATATCTTAAGACATGGTGGAGAACCATTGTTGAATCTCGCCAGCTCAGGAAAGGAAATAGCTGCTATACTAGACAACATTTTGCAAAATGTTGTCCCAGCAGTCCTACTAGCAAATCTTACCACAGCTGATGATCAAGGATCACTCCCTTGCAGCAAACGTCTTTCAAGAAAGCTTCAAATGCATTCCGAACAGACAGAAATGCTGAGAATCTCAGAATTTCTGAGGTAATTTCTTCACTGATTCCCATTTACATAATTGCTGTAGACAAATAGTTGGGCTAATGCTCTGCTCTTTAGATTTTATGTGGGCTCAGTGAGTGTCATTTGCTTTATTGTATTCTTTACCATCCTGAAGGACGGCTCCCGAGGGAAAAGAAAATCCAGGATAGCTTAATCAAAATGTGTTTTAAAATATATAATTACAGGAGAAGTTAAATTTGGGGAGGGGAATTAGTGCAGAAACATACACGAATATACACATATTTATATATGTATAAATATATACATGTTTTTATACAGGAACTGCAGAAAGACTGTGTGTAGCACCCACACACTCACTGCAGATTGTTCAATACTTTGCCTTCTTTGCATACTTTTTAAATTAATAAACAAATAACATCATTTTCCTTCAAATATCTTCACATCTCTCTGTATAAATAATGCCCCATTGTGCTAGTTTAAATTAGAACAATACCGGTGCATATATTTTATTGAGTTCTATGTCACCTGCTATACAGCTAAACGTATGTATGTAGTGTCATCCAGTATAGAGCAGGTGGTCCTAAGGCCTTTGGAGTTTGGCCCATCCTGACTTCAACAGTTATTTTTCCTAGCTCCAGTGTCTGAAAAACTGAGTATTTAATTTGGATTTTGGTGCCTTTAAATCTCTTTATGGAGCTGTCTTCTTCTTTTTCCTCCTCTTCCTCCTCTGAAAAATTAAAAATTTTAAAAAAATTGCCACAGATCTTTCTAGTCTTTAATATTTTTAGCTGCCAGCTTTTTTTTTAAAAAAAATCCCATTTTTGGGGGAAAACTTTGGAAAGCTCAAGTTATAATGAAACTTTTTTTAAAAAAAAAACCAAGTTATTTTCCTCTATTATTCGAGTTGATAATTAAAATTTAAATAGAATTACAACATGGAACCATATATATATTCTAAAATATTGTTGGAGAACTATTTAAGAAATGTAATTCTTAAAGAATGCTTCACATTTGATTAGAAAGTCTTTTAAGAATCTGTTAATAATTATAATTTGGATAAATTGGATTGGTTCAGCCAGACTAAAAAAAAAAAATCTGTACCCCTCTCCCCTAAATAATAAAGCAAAATAATTTAGTTCTTTAAAAATCTGAAAGTATTTTAAATATAGCCTAAGGAAAAAATATGCCAAGTTAACTCATTGAGGAACTGGAAACAGCCCTTCTCATCTGACAATCCACTACTTGTTTATTGAATTTATACTCTACCTTTCTGTCAAAAGTGGTTCTCAAAGATGGAAGTCAAATCTGAGGGGGAAAAATCCAATATAACATCTGTCCAAGTAAATAATAATATTTTTTTCAAAGAAAATCAAAGGGACAAGAAAGTTTAATTAAGATAGTTTGTCAATAAATCCTATTATAACCATTATTTTCTCTCTTTCAATTTTCTCCTTGTCCTCCATAATCAATGATGGGGAAGTTGACTAGTTCCTTGTCTTGCTCACTACAAACCACTCAATATAATAATTTAATTTTGCACTGTAAATCCAATAATGGTTTCAGGTAAATTATGACCACTTCAATAGTACTTTTCCTTCACCAAAATAATGCTAAAGAAGCAATTTTGGGTTTGCAAATTTAAGAGAGGGCATGTTGTATCTTTACTAATACGTGTTAACTTCAATTTAGCAGTAGCTTGGCAGATTTTTAAAAATATTTCCAGGGTTTCTGTTTGTTCTTGTTCTTGTTGCTGTCTAAGATTAAACTTCTTTGGATTTTCCATTTGACATCTAGAATATAATGGAATTTTGTATGGAGCTATGATATACAGTATGTTGATAACATACGGTAAATGCTCAATATACATCACATTAGCTGGAAGCATTGTGTATTTTGCTTTTAACAACTACATATATCCTATCACCCAACAAGAATGAAGGAATGAATGAGTGAAAGAATGAATGAATGAATGAAATATCCTGTGGAAATGAATTTCAATAGGAAAGCATCACCTTAAATTGGTATTTTCTTTATACTGTGTGAGTTAATGGAAGCCTCCTTGAAAATCTTTCTCATTTGCTCTATATATATTTAGTCTCATGAAATTATATTCATAATGCCCGCCACAATACAGTTAAATATAAATTTAGCAAATGGAGATATATACAGATGAAAGTTCAGTTATACATATTTGATTGAGGTACGTTAACATGAAATATCTTTCCTTGGTATAAATGAAGACATCAACTGCCTGAGAAGCTGATGTCACCATATTGTGCTGCACAATATGTATAGTTAAAGCAAAGTTATGTAAGGGATCATTTCAAGGTCAAAAAATTAAATTAGTAATGTACCATATGTGTAAATTCAGTTAAATGTATCCTTTCTAAATATCATAATTGCTGTTGTTTGCTAAATTTATATCTTGCCTTTCCTTCAGGACTTAAAGCAGTGTAAATGCCACTCTCTCCCCCTTTGCCCTGTAATGTAGTGATTGTTGGGTTAAAAAAGAGACTAGCTAAAGTATCTGGTGAACTTCTATGCCAGAAGATAGATTCGAAGTTGTTCTCACTCTTAGTCAAACAATTAACTGCTACACCACATCGGCTCTCATATAAAATGGATCTTACATCCACATCAATAATGTTTTGATAAATTAGTGATAGAACATCCTTCATGTTCATTGGTCCAACCATTGAACGTGATGCCTGTATTGCAAAATAACCAGGATTTTGACTGCTATGATTTTGGTGCTATTGCTTAAACCTCACTAAAGGATGCAGGAATTTATGCTGTTGCACTGTTCTTTTTTTTTTTCCTGAGTGTTTTCTCTCATAACTCGTCTGAATTTATTGTCCCAATAACTTGTTCATGATTTCAATTTTAGGAACATTGAAAAATGACAGGGTCATTGTGATTGTGGAAAGAATGCAATGCACATAGCTGGTATGAAAATAGAAGCCAACATTGTTTTACTGAAACTATCAGCATTATGTGTAAAATTACCAATCACACATTGGTATGCGACTAACCAATGCTGTGGATTGTTACATGAGGCATTCATTATTCTAGCACTGTTATGACTACTAGTTTTTAAAGCCATGTTTAAACTTGTGCACTTGAGTGTAACATATTTTTAAATTGTGCACTCTGTTGATTAATGTGTGTGTGTACATACATATACATATATGTGGAATTCTGTATATTTGGCTTCAATGCATATGTAGTTGAAGTGTAAATTATAATGAATAGCTATCCGAAATGTTGTTTGTCATGTTTTTCTTCTTGTCTCAAGTATTGAGAAATAGAAAGCTGCACAACCTACAAATCATAGATCTTTCTCTTTCTTTCTTTCTTTCTTTCTTTCTTTCTTTCTTTCTTTCTTTCTTTCTTTCTTTCTTTCTCTCTCTCTCTCTCTCTCTCTCTCTCTCTCTCTCTCTCTCTCTCTCTCTCTCTCTCTCTCTCTCTCTCTCTCTCCCTCCCTCCCTCCCTCTCTCTTTCTCCATTCATCCATCCATCCCTTACTCAGTACATTAATGTTTGCAAAGGAAAAACTCAAAGACAAGGTTGTGGATGTTTTCACAAAATGACAGTGATGCTGAATATGGCTGGTCATAATACACAGATTTATTAGAAGACAAAGTGGTGAAGAAATTTGGCACTTCCTCAGAACTTTTTGATGACGGCCATGCCTTTAAAGGAAGTACTGGTATTATATACTTGGTAATAAAAATAATGCTGGGCTCTGATGCTTTTCTTTGCAGCATCCCAGCTTCTAATTATAAATTCATTTATATTTTTAATCAGTTGGGGCAGAGTTTGGCAGGGGCTAACTGAGGTGCCTGTAGGATATAAATGCCTGTAGGTGCTACACTGAGAATCACAGAAATATTGGAAGGGTCTGATCTCTCTTGCTAGATCTCTATTGTTTTCATACAGATAATATTTGAGTGTGGTGCCATATTTGGACTAGATGACCTACAAGGTTCCTTCCAACCAGTGGTGGGATGCAAATAATTTAAAAACTGGTTCTCTGCCCTAATGATTTCTTCCAACAACCAGTTCACCAAACTGCTCAGAAAGTTAACAACCGGTTCTCCCGAAGTGGTGCGAACTGGCTGAATCCCACCACTGCTTCCAACTCTGTTAATCTGTTTAATTTGGATGCAAGGACAGAATGCTCCTCAGAGCATTCAAGGTGTGGTCACTGCACTTGTTTCCTTAACTCAATTACCTCCCCTAGGATTTCAGGACTGCCTCCCATAGTTGCTGCAAGATCTTACGAAAAATGTGTTTGATTTAAGAAACATATTCTCATCCCTACTCTGTGGACTTCAACTTACTTTTTGCTTTCAGGTACAAGTATTGCTGAGCCCTTCTGTCAACTCTCAGTATCCTTGGTGCTTTTATTTTAATTTGATGTCATTTCCCAACATTGCCATGTCCTTGCCAACAAACTGGAAAGTGTCAGTTATTTTTGCCACAAAACATTTTCAGGAATTAAAGGGAACAATAAGTATATTTTCAAGATATATTTAATGCATAGGAAATCTAGATTATTTCCTAGTTAAAAAAAAAGGAAATTGGTACAAAATAGCATGACTTGTCTGTGGTGGCACTGTCATTTGTTATCAATTTGTGTCCCATTTTCCACCCAGACCAGCAAGGATTCATATAAATCTGGATTGTGGATACTGGATACATATTATTTTGACAACAACATCCAAATATTTCTCTCTGGTTGCATATTTGCATCTCTATTGCTGAGCACATTGTAAGCCGCCCTGAGTCTTCGGAGAAGGGCGACATATAAATCAAATTTTTTTAAAAAAAATATTTGTATCTCCTTCCTTCCTTCCTTCCTTCCTTCCTTCCTTCCTTCCTTCCTTCCTTCCTTCCTTCCTTCCTTCTTCTTACATTAATGCACACACTATACACTTGCCAGAATTTCAGAATACACCATTTCAAGTTTAGAAAAATCTGTCTGTATAAAAACAGCAAAATGGTTACAACTACTGCAATCATCTCAAAATTGGATAATTATAAAAAAAAAGGCTGTCCATGTATGTAATCTTAAATTTCTTTGTTCTTCATAGTAAATTTGATGCAAATATGCAGAAAATAAGAACTAATCTGGCTCTTTTTAAATCTTTCCAACTCAGTCAAATATTGGAAAGAAATTGTATGAAGTGACTTGGGATTCCATCTGTTTGTCTGCCTGTCTGTCACTCACTAGGATAACTTTGCGAAAAGTGAACTGAACAGCCACCAACTTTGAAAAGAGGAGGAGAAGCTAATAGAAAAAAGATTTAAAAATTAATCCAAAAATGATCTGGATTTAACCTGTGCAGAAAAATATCCTAGGGAAAAAAAGCCCAATATACCTCTATGGAAGAAGCAGTTGGCTAGAAATTCTATTCGTTGTTTGTAAAATTTACTGGCCAGAGTTACCACAGGATAACTCTGGGCAGCTTGTCATTTTCTCTATTCGATGCCCTCCTTTCCTGCTCCATCCTGATCATGTGAGTCAGAGCAGAGCAGTGGTGCAATTCAGCTGGTTCTATCCAGATCGTGCGAACTGGTAGTGGCGGCTGCGGGAGGTTCTGCCCACCTGCCCTGACATAAATATTTACCCTCTGCCAGTGGTGAAATCCAATTTTTTTTACTACCGGTTCTGAGGCGTGGTGGGCGTGGCGTGGCATGGCTTGGTGGGTGTGGCTTAGTGGGCGTGGCAGGGGAAGGATATTGCAAAATCTCCATTCCCATCCCACTCCAGGGGAAAGATATTGCAAAATCCCCATTCCCACTCCACTCCTGGGGGAAGGATATTGCAAAATCTCCATTCCCATCCCACTCTGGGGCCAGCCAGAGGTGGCATTTGCCAGTTTTCCGAACTACTCAAAATTTTCACTACTGGTTCTCCGAACTGCTCAAAATTCCCACTACCGGTTCTCCAGAACCTGTCAGAACCTGCTGGATTTCACCCCTGCCCTCTGTACATGTGTGAAACGCTCTGCGCATGTGTGTAGGTGGCACGTGCGCTTACATTTGTGAGCTGGTAGCGAAGGTAAGTGAATACCACCCCTGGAGCAGAGGGTATGTAAATTACCCCATGCTTTCCAATGTGTACACAAGCCATCAGAACACAGTACAAGGTGAGAGCAGAAACACAAAGCTTTACACAGAAGAAAACATTATCATTGCTTATGGACACTGCTGCTAATGGTGTTGGAAGGAATTCCAGAAGACAATATTTTGCACAATTTCCCCAACTTCTTTTTTTTCCCCAATCCAACAGAATTTGGAAAGAATTATTTTAGGGACTCTCTGCCTATCCATTTGCTAGCAGGATCATGTTCTAAACCAGAGCAGAATGGTACCAAATTTATTATGGCAGAAGAGGCTGGCAAAAGAAAGTTCAGGTTAGACAAATAAGCCAGATCTGGTCAAGGCCTAAAGAGCAAACATTTCACCAATGCTTGCCCATGGGGGTGACATAATTGGGGAGAAGCTTGGAATGCTACCAGCTCTTCCATTCTAAGTCACCCCTCTTACTTCTTGGTGATATGACCCAGAACAGAGCAGATGCTGTCTGCCCCATACTTCCCAGTGGACACCCAGAAACACACAAACAGACACAACACATGGATCCAAACTCTCTCAGGCACACAGAAGCAACACACGCATGCATCCTGGGGAGTAAGGTTCCATGTACTTATACATGCATAACTGCTTGATTACACAGAACACAATTCCTATCCAATGGCCTTTGCCGAGAAGCAGTTGGAAAGAATTCCAGAAGACGTGCTTTGCCTAACTTGCCTTTTAATTTAATGAAATTAGTAAACAATTAAAAAGGTTAGCTCCCTTATTTTTGCTCCTCTCTCCTTTTCCTGCCTATGGCTCATAACTGTTTCAACGAAAATGGACAAAGGAAAGAGGCATAAACAGAAGAGAAAATACCAGAGTGCTGGGCAGGTTCAAATTGGCATCTAGTATGGGATTTTTGTGTGGGTGAAGGCACTGGACAGAGATGCCCTTCCCTTCAGAGAAGCATTGTTAACCAAAGGCCTTCTTTTATCATGGATTTTCCATTTCTAGCTTAGGATAAAAGATAAAACAGAGAAATAGGACTTACAAAGCATCTGAGCCAGTCTTACAAAGCATGCTGAGGTGAAAATCCTTCTTGTGAGCTATTACAACAGTCACATCTTCTGCAAGGCTTGGCATGGTTGCTTTCAAGACATCCTGGTTGTCTGTGCACTTGACTGTGGACCCAACTACTTCACTTTGTCAGCATCCCAGTGCTGAGATGTTTCTTGGAAAGCCTGAAACTTCTATCTATTCCTACTCCTGGTATGTGACTTTGCATCCCTTAAAGAAGGGCAGGTGACTTGTTCTAAAACTTGCTGGACAAGGGATATTTTTGGCCAATCTGCAATGCAGAAGTGTCATGGGGAATGGATAGGACCAGTTTTTTTGGGTGAGTGAATTATTAAATGCTATGTTTAGAGCTACAGGTAGTAGGTCTACTACCTACTGATCACTTATTCAGCAATCATTTGAAATTGGACGTTGCTGCATGAATGGTACTTTTGACCAGTCCTCAAAGTTTTCCTGCTGTCATGTGAACACAATTCAAATGCTTGGCAACCAGTTTGCACATACAAAGGTTGAGGCGTCCCACACTCATTTGATCACCATTTACAACCTTCACTGCTGGCTTTCCACAAGGAAAGTCAATGGGGAAGCTGGTAAGGAAAGTCACCAATTGCTCTGGTAATTTCCCTTAACATTCTGTACTTGCACTCTCCATCCATGTCCCAGGCTTCCTGCATTCATGCCATGCCATTCTATCCACCCCTTCAGCCTTCCTATGCTTGTGCCACACCACACCATTTAGCTGGCACTAAGGAAATTCAATTGACTATCCAACCTCCCTCCTTCCCTGCCTGGCCTCTTGGTGCTCATAATCCCACGCTCATCTTCAAAGGCCTGCAGACAGAACAGTACAGAACAGAACAGAACAGAACAGAATAACAGAGTTGGAAGGGACCTTGTAGGTCATCTAGTCCAACCCCCCGCTCAAGCAGAAGACCCTTCACTATTTCTGACAGATAGCAGTCCAGTCTTCTTAAAAACTTCCAGTGATGAAGCACCCACAACTTCTGAAGGCAAGCTGTTCCATCGATTGATTGTTCTCACTATCAGAAAATTTCTCCTTATTTCTAGGTTGAATCTCTCCTTGATCAGTTTCCATCCATTATTCCTTGTCTGGCCTTCAGGTGCTGTGAAAAATAGGTTGACCCCCTCCTCTCTGTGACAGCCCCTCAAATATTGGAACACTGCTATCATGTCTTCCCTGGTCCTTCTCTTCACTAGACTAGCTATGCCCAGTTCCTGCAACTGTTCTTCGTATGTTTTAACCTCCAGTCCCCTAATCATCTTTGTTGCTCTTCTCTGTACTCTTTCTAGAGTCTCAACATATATATTTTTTAATAAAAGTTTTTTTTATTTTTTAAACAAACAAACATTTACTACATCAGTTTTCTCTTCCCTGTGACATCTGGGTGTTATCTTCCAAAGTTCTTTCTTCTTCTGTATAGTTGTCATTTCTTCTATCTTGATCCTTATTCAGTCCACAATGTCAATTCATCACATATCTCAACATATTTTTGCAGTGTGGTGACCATAACTGGATGCACTATTCTAAGTGTGGTCTTACTAAGGCTTTATAGAGTGATATTAGTACCTCGCGTGATCTTGATTGAATCCCTCTGTTAATGCAACTTCGGATTGCATTGGCTCTTTTGGCTGCCGCTGCGCCCTGTTGGCTCATATTTAATTGGTTGTCCACTAAGACTCCAAGATCCCTCTCACAGTTACTGCTATGGTATTAAGCCTAGTTTCTGCTGTAAAGCCTGAAAACTCCTGAAGGCCAGCTGCTACCTGAGAAGAGAGACTTTTTAATGCTCCTGCTGACCTTCTTTTACTTTCATTCTCATTCATATCTTTTGCCACGTTTTCCACAAGTTATATTCAACCATTTGCTGCTAAATACTAAACCGTACCAAGCCAACCAGAATTTTGCTGCTGCTGCTAAGGTAATATTGACTATTAGCTTGAAAATGTCCTTTATATTTTGGTTATTAATTCAGACCAATGCTTGAATACCATGCATTATTATATAAATTGCTTTTTAGGGTTTTTTTAAAAAAAATACCTTCTTTTTGGTTTTGCTTTTCTTACAGGGAGACTGTCCCATGCTATTCTGATAAGAGACCACTGGAGGGTAGTCAAACACTTGAATTAAGTGAACAGGCTCCAGTATATTTATTTGTATATTGTAATCAGTTGGCCTCTTTCCCCCATTGAACTTTTAATGTTAGAAGGACTGATGCAGAAAGGGGATGTGATTTTTCAGTTCTGTACCATGCTTTACATCTTTTCTGTGTACTTCGTTTGGTTTCACTTCTCACATGACAAATGAAGGCTAGCAGCACCATCTTTGGTCCTGTTCACTGCGAAAATTTGTACAGAGTAATCAGGGATACAGACTGTTCAAGGTCAGGATTTGCTCCTCAAAAAGAAAGCAAACAGCTACGGGGAAAAAATTAAGCTATACACATGTAGTATTTTCTTTCTTTATGGTCTTTTCATTGTGAGCCCTCAGGCTCTATGGCTTTATTTCTTTAACATCACAAACCAGGTGATAGGTCACAGAATAATATCAAAAAAGAGCTAAGAAGGATCTTCAGTTGTGAAACATATATCAACACACAATGATCACACTGACACCTTTCAAAATCTTGCTGTCTGTCTGCCTAACTTAAAGTATATCATTTGTATTCTTCATGTCAAAGCTATTCCTCAGTAGAAAAAAAAATACAAATAAGATGAAAACCTAATCCTTCACTTTGGCGTACAAGGCTTTAACCTGACCTTTTCCAGTCCCAATGATTCCCCACCCCCTTTACTGGGTATATTTTTATACCCAGTATAAAAATATATACTCTAAATTTGCATTTAGTAAGAAGTCATTAAGTTGTTCTTAATTTATTTGCTAGTTGTTCCTGTTCATTTAGGTTTATTTCATGTTTTTAAATTCCATCGACTTCTTAATTTTTTTATTTTGACTATCTTTTTGGAACTTTTGGAACTCTTCTTTTTCTAGTTTCTTATACTCCTCTTCCAATCTTATCTGTTTTTGTCTTTTCTTTTTGTTCTTTTCCCCCAAATAGGTTATTGCCAAACCTCTAATATAAGCTTTCATGGTATCCCATACAGCAGTTTATTCTGCTTTTGTCTAATATCACAGAATTTCTATTACAGAAATGT
Source organism: Pituophis catenifer annectens (assembly GCF_029215685.1). Lineage (NCBI taxonomy): Eukaryota > Metazoa > Chordata > Lepidosauria > Squamata > Colubridae > Pituophis > Pituophis catenifer. The sequence continues at coordinate 106,034,698 of NW_027256881.1, forward strand.
ATTTTTACTTTACTTTACTTTTAATGCATATCAAATAGTATTAATAAAACAATTTGAGTCTTCTTAATACTGTGGTCACAGCCTTCTACAAAGTGGGAAACTCTTTAAGCATCAGCGCAAATTAACCAATCTCAGCTGTCTGTTTCCTTTCTGTTCTATCAGGAGGGTAATTCAACGTACCTGGTTATTTTTCCTACCCAATGCCACTGTTGTACTCTGCCAACTAAGTTTTGTGAAAGTCCTCCTAAACTATTTTTTCCTGAATTCTTTCTTTCTTGTTCTGTCTTCCTGTATCATACTTTTTTGGTCTCTACTGAGCAAAGTCAATTTTCATGGAATCTGCTAGTACCAACTAGATTTTTTTCCTTCGTTTAGTTTTGTGTTGCGTGTCGGACAATAATAAAAAAAAAGGATTAAATGACATTATTGGAGCAGACTGAGCCCTCAAGAAGGTAAGGAAGTAGAGTTATGACACCCAAACCATAAACATTATCCATGCTTTAGTTTAACTCATCCTGTCTTTTACTAAATTTCTTTGGGGAAATCTCATTCTCAGGTGCTGGTCATCACATCCAAGGATTTGTAGTGTTACTATGCAAGGGTACCGACACACAGTCTAAAGCAATTGTTCTTAAACTGGGATAATTCCCCCCCCCCCCCAAGAGGCCATATCCTGGGGTAACAGAGCAATTTGTAATTGCTTGTTTGTGAGTTGACAATTTCAGCCTTGCTGTTGCCAAGAAGCTTGTGCAAAACAACAGTGTGATTTTTCTATATGTGCATGTGTAATGACATTAGTGAAGATTGAGAAACAGGGTAAATGGGTCAAACAGTTTAAGAACCACTGGCTTCGTGGCATTTAAAAACATGCCTTCTATATTACAGTAGAAACTCTGGTCACGACCATAATTCATTCCATAACTTTGGTTGCAAACCTATTTGGTCGTGACCCAAACTTAATTTTGGAAATTTGGCGCTTACAAAAAAAACTGCGTGGAAGGGGAAATAGGCCGCGGAAAAAAAATGTGAATTTTTTGATCGGAACTCGATTTGGTCATGGTCAGAAGCATTTATGACCTGAGGTTCTACTATAAATTGGTCCAGCCTAATATGCTGTCCATAATTAGTGCCACTAGACAGGCTGTTTTCGGAAGCTTCCAAACTCTTTATGAAGAAAGAGTATTGTGTCTATACTGCTCAAGGGATATTGCCTTCAAGTACAATGGCTTTATTTCAAGTTAGCTTCAAGTAATTGTTAGACCTATTTTCCTCCTACTGTACCACCACTGTTTTATAGAAAGAAAAGATAAGCCAGTGCAAATTTTTCTCTCCACCCATGATTGTGCTGCATTGATTCTGGGCACATGGAGCTTGAATCTTTCAGTTTATGACCTCACAGGCGAAATTCATGTGAGTCACAGAGGTGAAATGTGTGAGTGTAATGCCAATGGTATAAAAGTCAGGTAACCCTGTAGTATATGTGCAACTGTTATGCTACAGGCAGAGAAAACTGAACATAATGGATGCAGCTGGAAAAAGCTGCTCCGGGCTACTTCCTTAGATTAACAATGCACTGCGCATGTTAGCTATAACATAGAGAACAGACCTCAAGAAAGAATATTCATTATTTTTCATAAATTCATTTGCTTTGAAATGCCTTGAAAAGATGTGTTTTATGTGATGTTCCCAAAGCTGTTTCTTGAGCAATCCTGATCCACTGTGTCATTTCGTTACCCCTGTTCTACCTTGTGGCCTGCTGAAAATGACACAATGTACCGTAAATGATATGGCTGACATTTTTGGACGTGACCTCCTTATTAAATATTGTATATTCTGCCCTAGTTCAGGATTGCACTAAGATGAGATCTACCAATCCTAGGCTGGTCCTTCCATGAGGTTGATCTAGCCTGAGGTAGGAGATGCTGAATGGCAATAAGTGACTTGCACTTATTTTGTTTTCACTGCATTTTTCATTGCCATCAATGGGAAGATATCACAGGCCAAAAATAATTTGACAACCTTTTGGTACTTTGCATTCTGACTTAAGCAGACAGAATCCCAGCAACATCTTAAAAGTGGCAGATACAATGGTCTACAACAGGGGTGAAATTCACTTACCTTTCCCTACCGGCTTGCAAATGTGAGCGCGCACGTGCACTTGCTACACTCATGCGTACCTCCTCCATGCATGCACAGAGCCTTCTGTGCATGTGCAGAGGGTAAAAAACGGGATGTGATGATGTCTGAGCAGGTGGGCAGAGCTTCCCTCCGCTGGCGTGACAGGATCACGCAATCCGGATAGATCCGGCTGAATTTCACCCCTGGTCTACAACATGGATCTATCTATTTGAGTAGCTTTCAAGAGGAAATATCAGAGCTTAGTAGGAAAACTCATGTTTCATGCCAGGGTTTCAGGTTTAATTTTCAAAATCTCAAGTAAAAAGGATCAAGGATGCAGGCATCTTCTCCTAACAACAGGGGTGCCAAAATGATGAAAGCTGTGACATGACACTATAGCGAAAACTCATTGTTTGAATCTTTGTCACAAATGCCATAGATGTCCCAGAACAAACCATGTTCTCTCTGTGCGCAGAGTTATTACCAGAAATACAGTGTTGGAAGAAATATCCATCTGGTTCAGTTCCAAGCAGGGAGAAAGGCACTGGAGACAAAATGGAGCTGGAGGCTGATTGGAAAGATGGTTAAAAGGTGAAGAAGAACCACATGGGTTCTGGTGCAGCTGACCAGAACCCATGTGGAGTTGAGAGTGAGGGGTTTTTATACCTTCTCTTGAGTTTTGTATTTGAGCTTCCTGTTCCTGTGCAAGGACATGTATTCTATTAGATGTTGTCAAACTCCCATGGTGCCATGTAGGGGTTATGTAGGGGTCATAGCTGTCTCTATAGGCAAAGTACAAATTCTAGGTGTTTGTCTGAGCTAAATTTGGTTGATGTTTGGAGGGTGATGCAATGAAGGGGCGTTGGGCAATTCCTATTGTGGCTGAGGGCTAATCCTATCTTTGTTGGATATTGGGGGAGGGTATTTGCCTATGAATTGAGCTATCTATCTCTTTAAGTGCTGACATCTGCTGTGGGCTATTAAGGAAGGTGGGGGTTGCTTTCCAAGAGCATGTTTCTCCATTTCTCATCCAGGGAAATATAATATTCTGCCTTAGTATTTCTCAAAATATTTCATTCTTCTAGGAGAGGGGTGGGTGCTAACTTTCTACAACAGTTATCATGACATATTTCTTGATCAGCAAAATGCCATATTTATTGTTAGATTTACAGGTCACTTTTTCTCCAAGAACTCAAGGCAAGTTACATGAGGAGCTCCTTTATTCTCCACTAGAGGAAGCTTGTGAGGAAGGCTGGGCTGAAAGAGAACAACTGAACAACTGAAAGAGAACAGGGTCAACATGAACTTTTGTGGTTTAGGAATTGATCTGAAAAGATGACCTGATCAACACCTTAGCCACTACATCGTGTTGGCTTTCACATTTATTTTCACATGTTTAAGAAGGTTACACCTTATTTTAAGTGAAATGTTTAACCTTTCTACTAAATGTGTTCCTTTCTCACTTTCACTAGGAACAAACAAAAAATCTCTCTCTATGACCAATATCCTTTTTTCACATGGGTCCCTCACAGTTGCAAAAACAACAGTGATTCTATTACGTGTAGGTGAGGGCAACATTTGATCTGGCTTGTAGGAGGTGCTTGGCAGGTTTGCTTCTGATGTCAAAGACCTTAAACTGCTTATTAGTCCACTTCTGGACCAGGAAGTGGAGGGGGGGTGTTTCTCTGACTGATAATAGAAAATTTATTTTGAAGCATCATTTATTATACAGGGCAGGGCTTTTCTGATTTAGATGGAAATTTTATTTTGAACGACTGCCTATTATTCCAGAGAAAGGATTGTTTTATTTAGAAGAGAGATTTTATTTTCAAGTACTGCTCATCAAGTACTGCTTTGCAATGGTTTGGATTTATCTCCAAATGGTGCCTCAGAATGTGAATGTAGCACTCATGGGCAACATTATAAAGCATCTTTCCCCAGCTTTACATAGCAATTTTCTGGGGAAAGGTGCAGCTTTTTGGAGATGTTGTAGTCAGGTTGTTCTGTTCATGCTCTCGCACCCTCCAAAGCAGGGGTGAAATCTAAAATTTTTCCTTACCAGTTCTGTGGGCGTGGCTTGGTGGGGGGTGTCCTGTGACTGAGTGGGTGTGGCCAACTTGATGTCACTCACAGCCATGCCCACTCAGTCACAAGACCCCCTCCCATCAAGCCATGCCCACAGATCCCAGTAGGAAAACTGTTTAAATTTCTATTCTGCCGGCGTGTCCTTACCTTTCTCCCACGGCTCCACCTACCCGCCCCATTCCCCTGAGTCGGGAAATGCACCATTCCCCAACTCCGCCTTGCTGCGGAGCCACTGCCTGCTCGCCCTTCACCACACGGCTCTGCCCAACCGCCCCATTCCCCGGAGTCAGGGAATGCACCATTCCCCGACTCCTACTGCTCACCTTTCTCCCGCGGCTGGCTGTCAGGGAAGGCAAGCGCCCGAAAGATACTGGAGTTGCTCACTCTTCTTCTTGAATGAGCCGCTCTGGTCCACACGCCAGCTGCGCAAGTGCACACCCAACCTGCCGCTGAATTAAATAAACGGTGTGCGCTTGCGCAGCCGGCGCATGGACCAGAGTGGCTCATTCAAGAAGGAGAGTGAGTGACTCCGGTAACTTTCGGGTGCTTGCCTTCCCTGACAGCCAGCCGCGGGAGAAAGGTGACCAGTAGGATACACTGCGTGGCGAAGGGCGAGCAGGCAGCAGCTCCGCGGCAAGGCCGGAGTCGGGGAATGGTGCATTCCCTGACTCTGGGAAGGGGGCGGGTGGGCGGAGCCTCCAGCTGCCATTGCTACCGGTTCTCTGAAGCACCGGCCATCATCGCTATCTACTCGCCCGAGCCAGTCCGAACCGGGAGCATTTCACCCCTGCTCCAAAGCACTTTTTAAGATCAGCTCCAAAGCACTGCACAACTCCAATATATTGTGCTCCCTCTGATATAGGAGGCAAAGATTATTCTGTAACCTACCTTCTTTCCCCCTCTCTTTTTGGGGCTTCATATTTATAAATATTGTAAACAATACGTAGAACACAATGTTTTTCGGTGTGTATGTTGCTCCTTCCTGTTACTCATTCCTTATGCTTAGACTTCTCATTACTCATTACTCATTCCTTATACTTAGACTTCATTATTATGTCAGATATATTATATATAATGAACAGATAGCAATAGCACTTAGACTTATATACCACTTCATAGTGCTTTACAGCCCTCTCTAAGTGGTTTACAGAGTCAGCATATTGCCCCCAACAATCTGGCTCTTCATTTTATTGACCTCGGAAAGATGGAAGGCTGAGTCAACTCTGAGCCATTCAGAATCGAACTCCTGGCAGTGTGTTAGCCTGCAATACTGCATTCTAACCACTGCACTATCAAGGCTCTTAATATATAACAGACAGATGTATGAGATAAGCTACAATTTCTCAAGTATGGTCTAAAATGATTCCTGAGAGTCTCCCAAGAATGTCTCAATGGTCAGCAAAATGGTATGCACATCTTCTTGTCTAATAAAAAGTGGTACATCATGTCACTTACCGGTACTTACTATCTGACCTCCCCTCCCTTTTGATTCTTTCATCTCGATGGAATTCTGGAACAAAAATGTGTAAACAGACCTGTGATTCTAAAACTGTCCATCTGTCCATCGGCAAGATAACTCGCTAAAACCGGAATGGAATGGAACCAAATTTGATACAGTATAAGAAGCTGGCAAAAGAAATATCAAGTACATCAACAGCTTAGGTTTGATTGGAGCTGCAATGAAAAACGCCAAGCAAAATAATTAAAATCCTTCCATGGATCCCTATGAGAAAGGCAATTGGGCAGCAGCTTAGAATGATGTCAACTGCTCCGTTCTATGTCTCCTCCCTTTCTTCCTTCTAGTCATGTGACTTGGAAGAGAGCGTATGTTCCCCTGTCCTGATCTTCCCAGAAAACACATACCATGCACAGATGTTGTAGGAGAAAAGAGAGACACCCTACAACCACTGTTGCCAAAAATTTTGGAAAGAATTCTAAAGGCCATGTTTTGCCTCCTTTCCTTGATTAATTTTATTTCTTCAAAGTGTAATTGGCAGAACAGGAATGTTGAAAAGTGAGGCTGTTGAAGCTACCAAGACATGTTCAGATAAATCTGAATCTAGAACAGAACTATAATCTGAGTGAGCATCTTAGACAAGACTCTCCCTAATTTTGGTCGCCACGATGTAAAAAAGATGTTGAGATTCTAGAAAGAGTGCAGAGAAGAGCAACAAAGATGATTAGGGGACTGGAGGCTAAAACATATGAAGAACGGTTGCAGGAACTGGGTATGTCTAGTTTGATGAAAAGAAGGACTAGGGAGACATGATAGCAGTGTTCCAATATCTCAGGAGTTGCCACAAAGAAAAGGGAGTCAAACTATTCTCCAAAGCACCTGAGGGAAGAACAAGAAGCAATGGGTGGAAACTAATCAAGGAGAGAAGAACTTAGAACTAACAAGAAATTTCCTGACAGTTAGAACAATTAATCAGTGGAACAACTTGCCTGCAGAAGTTGTGAATATTCCAACACTGAAAATTTTTAAGATGATGTTGGATAACAATTTGTCTGAAGTGGTGTAGGGTTTTCTGCCTGGGTAGAGGGTTGGACTAGAAGACTTCCAAGGTCCCTTCCAACTCTGTTATTCTATTCTAAATATTCTAATTCTCATGAAGATAAAGGCATGGAGGGGGAAACACATTCAGATTTGCAAGATTCTGTTAGTGTGATCTTATACTAAAAATAGTGATAGCACTCATGAATTTGGTGTCCTAGTCTGTTTACCTTGAAGGCTGACACAACATCACAAATTGTCTTCTCTTTTTCTTTCTAATAGTCCATGATTAATACTTCCAGATACCGACTCAGGCAAATGCAGGTGCAAGGTATTTTTTTAATGTGTTCATTCTCTGCTAGGAAACTATGCAAACCCGCCAGAACATACTTATATTCTTTATTTCTTATGGTTGTGTCTGTAGAATTGTTCCATGCAGGGCATTTTACCATACTCCAGTGATGCAATATTAATATTTTCCACTCTCTTAATTTTAATTGTATTTTACTATCTGCTTGCAACTTCCAGAATAGCACTTGAACTACAAGAAGGCTGGAGCTTATTATTTTTTTGAAGGCTAAATAGGAATATTTTATTTAACTAAAATAGGAGCATATTAGTGAACAGGTTTTGTGGATGTTATTAAGGTTACTCAATCTTGTCTTCCATCATTTGCATAGAGCTTGACTTAGACAAGATGTATAGAAAATTAAAAAAAAGAGAGAGAAAGAAGAAAAAGTAGAATGAAGTTTTTGAGATTCTATGTTTAGATAATGTATTCTTTTTTCAGAAAAGAAAGGGAGGCACTCATGGCAAAATGTGAAAGCAATTTATTTTAAACTACAGAGAAGAGGTTGAAGCAAGAAAGAGAAAAAAGGGGAGAAAATGTCTAATCAAATAATTGGTAAATGGAGAAATAGCTTTTTAATAAATGTCAGGGAAAAATTGTAAGTGAAAATATTTTGCCATTTCTAGTTAGAGTGGCTGGTTTCTGAGGTGTCTCTGAAGGCAGTGAAAAGAGACAAAGAGAGAGAAAAAAATTCTCAATTTTTTTCCTCCATTTTTAGGGGAAAGATGAGACAGAAATCTAGTGGAATTGGAATAAGACAGTTTAAGAATTTGGGAGGTAATAAGATGTGGGTGAACATGTTTCCTAGACAACTGTGTAAAATTATTGTTGTCGAAGATGGGAAGACAAATAATTTTTCCCAGGGAATTTTTTTCTCCCACTCTTCTTGAAGCCACTGTGTATTTTCAGCAGAATGCTACCATGTTCATTCCCTGGGGAAATGGAGTGTCCAGAGGAGTATGTGGCTGCCTAATTCAGATTCTGCCCAGAATTACTCCACACAGCTACAGTTTGTTCCAGATGCCTCTTTTCTAGTGCCTTTTGCAAACTTAAGATTTAAATCCTTCCCAAGACCAAAGAAAAGAGATGAGAGAGAGAAAAAAAGAAAGAAAAAGAAAGATATGGATCCCTTCTTCACCCTTGTACATTCTCAAAGTATTTTATAAATGTACTTTTTAAGGGATATTGCATGCTTTCCTTTCTGCTCTAAAAAGAAAATTTATTTTGTTTCCATTTCTATACCGCCCTTCTCCAATAGGACTCAGGGCGGTGAACAGCCAGAGTAAAAAACAGAACATACAAAATTTAAAAGCAATTTAAAATAATTAAATATTTTGGCCGTAAATTAAAACAACCCAATTTAAAATCAATTTAAAATTTAACTCAAGCCAGCCCAGCTAGTTGAAATAAATAGGTTTTCAGGGCCCGGCGAAAAATCCGGAGGTCTGTTATTGTACGTATCTCTGGGGGGAGGTTGTTCCAGAGGGTGGGCGCCGCCACAGAGAAGGCTCTCCCCCTGGGGGTCACCAGCCGACATTGTCTGGCGGACGGCACCCTGAGGAGGCCCACTCTGTGCGAGCGTACTGGCCGGTAGGAGGCTATTGGTGGCAGAAGGCGGTCTCGTAAATACCCCGGCCCTAAGTCATGGAGCGCTTTAAAGGTGGTCACCAACACCTTGAAGCACACCCGGAAGACCACCGGGAGCCAGTGCAGCTCGCGCAGGAGAGGTGTCACATGGGAGCGCCTCATCGCCCCCATAATCCCCCGCGCGGCCACGTTCTGGACCAGCTGGAGCCTCCGGATGCACCCCAGGGGGAGCCCCATGTAGAGAGTGTTGCAGTAGTCCAGGCGGGAAGTGACAAGTGCCTGAGTGACTGTGCCTAGGGAGTCCCGATCTAGAAAGGGGCGTAACTGGCGTATCAGGCGAACCTGATAAAAAGTCCCCCTGGCCACGGCCATCAAATGATCTTCTAAAGACAGCTGTGCGTCCAGGAGGATGCCCAAGTTATGAGCCCTCTCCGTGGGGGCGATGCCCCCAATAGCCAGTGATGGCATCAGCTGGCTATATCGGGACGCCGGAAGCCACAGCCACTCGGTCTTGGAGGGGTTGAGTCGGAGCCTGCTCAAACTATTGCTCAAACTATTGCTCAAACTATTGCTGCTATCTTTTAACTTTTCCTTTCATTCTTCCATGTTATTATCACTGGTAATGGACATTAAAAAAAAACACCAAGAATAAACATTTAGCTACCATGCACAATTTTTGAAGCAGAAGGCATTTTGGTTTATGAGATGTTTTCACCAATGTGGGCTTGCCTTGACTACATCTTTGAGGTTGTCCATATTCTAAAAATCCATGTCTTAACAATCTAAATGAGAAGCTCAATAGGTGGTAAAAAGCTACACGGGTGAAGTATGGATCCATCAATCCAATCTACCAATCCATACTAGACTTTTATATCTAGATAACCTTATCCACAAAGAACAACTGTAAACTCTGTTTTATGTAGAGACTTAGTATAGGTAGTCCTTACGACTGGTCGTTTAACCACCATTTGCAGTCGTTATAGTCTTGGAACAGGGGCACTGAGCATAGTGGTCATGTGGCATCTTGCTTAATGTCCAATTTACTCAATGACTAAGATTCTGGGCCCAATTATGGCTGTAAGTGGAGTACTAGCTATATAGAAGAATTAGCTACGAATGTTTTATCTTGTACCAATCTAGAGAGTCTGGCAAAGTTTAGAGGAAATTCAGTCTGATTTGTGGATAATCAGGACTACAGGTAGTCTTTGCTTACTGAACACTTGTTCAACAACAATTTGAAGTAACAACAATGTTGAACAAATGATACTTACATCTAATCCTCAAAATTCCAGCTGTCGCAGATCTCACAGTCATGTGATCACAATTCAGATGCTTGGCAGCTGGTTCACACTTATGGTGGTTGCAGTATCCCACTGTAATGTTCTTGCTACTTGTTACTTTCCCTGCCAGTTTCCCACAGGCAAAGATGGTAGGGGGAGATTGCAAATCATTCCATTAAATCCCCTGTGCCTTCTTACACGTGTGTGTATCCTGTGCTGGTCCTCCCAAGCCTCTTCCAGTCTCTCCCAACTCACATGCAATACACGTAGGCCCTCCCAGGCCCTCCCCCAGCCTCTCTCATTCCCCACACTTCTATAGCACCCTTGCAGCATCCTTATGCTTCCCACTTAATGACTGTCATATCTTGGGGTTACGACTGCAACCGGGATTGCCAGGATTGTTATCGTTAAGTAATGCAGTCACATGACATCGTGCCTTACAAACACCTCACTTCACGATGGCAAATCCTAACCCAAAGACTATGTATTGTCAATCTACTACCAAAACAGGAAAGAGAGAAATCAGCTGGATGTAGGGAACATGCAATAATATTCAGCAATGGACTGAAGAGATATTAAATAGACTTTTTTTATGAGTGTTTATGAAGTTTTAAGCTCTATCTCCTTTGAGAAAGGAGATTGCTTTAAAGAGGATAGACCTGTTGCCACAAAGAAGAGAGAGTCAAACTATTCTCCAAAGCACCTGAACATAGGATAAGAAGCAATGGGTGGAAACTAATCAAGGAGAGAAGCAACTTAGAACTAAAAAGAAATTTCCTGACAGTTAGAACAATTAATCAGTGGAACAACTTGCCTGCAGAAGTTGTGAATGCTCCAACACTGGAAGTTTTAAAGAAGATGTTGGATAACCATTTGTCTGAAATGGTGTAGGGTTTCCTGCCTGGGCAGGGGGTTGGACTAGAAGACCTCCAAAGTCCCTTCCAACTCTGTTATTCTATTCTATTCTATTCTATTCTATTCTATTCTATTCTATTCTATTCTATTCTATTCTATTCTATTCTATTCTATTCTATTCTATTTTCTATTCTATTCTATTCTCTCAGATATTGGCCCTAGTAGAACTTGGGAGTTTCCTTTTGGTATTATGGTCACAGAGACCTTTCATGAATTGCTTAGGGATCTGATTTGAATGGGTTTATGTGAATGACAGCATTGTCACTGATAGGACTATTACAGTTTATGTTGAGTTCTATGACTTCCAAAGAATAATGTAATGGTTAAGACATTAGGCGAGGACTAAGGAAATGCAGCTTCAAGTTCCTCCTCAGCCATGTAAACACTGCTACCAGATTGAGGAAAGCTATTATAGAAGAAAGTTTTAGATACTTCGAAAGGAAGATATAGTTTTGGAAATAATGGTTTAAATTACCCAAAGCATCTACAATTGCCTGAAAGTGACAATGCAGACAATTCAATGTGATGGCAGTTTCTTCTCACAGTGGGAGAACACTTTCAGACCTATTTGCAAATGTTAAAACCAAAATCCCGAATATGCCAGTTAAAGGAGAAAAATATCACGAAAACATTGGTATTCCCTTGAACACATATCATCATAGTGACATACTCTGAATAAGAACATGAGATGGAAGATATGTGCATCATCCATTACTGTCCTATCTTGGAAAATTCTTGGGGGAAAAAAGAGTTGGGGAAACAAGACTAAAAGATTTGGTGGAGAGACATATTCTAAAGGACTAAGAGTAATCTCCATCTCAATCAGAATAGAGCTGGACCTTGGAAGTCTTCTAGTCCAACCCCCTGCTCAAGTAAGAGACCCTATACCACTTCAGATGAGTGACTGCCCAGTCTCTTCTAAAAAACCTCCAGCGATGAAGCAACCACAACTTCTGAAGGGAAGCTGTTCCACTGGTTAATTATCCTCACTGTTAGGAATTTCAAAACTCCTTAATCTAATAACACATGAACAGACTCAACTATAGTTTCAGCTGGGAAACTGTGAGCATCCTACCTAGACTAAGCTAAATCCAAAAGTAGAGCATTCCTTTGAAGTTTGGCACTCAGAAGCATTATGTCAAGTTTCCGAAAGATGCCACATTAGCTATCAATAAACACATAGCAAAATTAACCACATTTAAACACCAATTAACATACAATAAGAAACTAAGGCAATAAAAAAAGCTAAGAAACAAATAAAAAGACCAGAACACACCCTCTCCAGGAGCCTACAGTTAAATAAGCAGAGATTAACAAAGGCAAAAACCAAGCAGAAAACAATACCCTAATAAAAAAACTACCAAAAGTGACAAAACAGACAATCAATCAAATAAAAACAAAAATGGGGAATTCGACTGGAAGCGTAGCGGTGTGACAGTTGGGGATTAGCAGGCTCTGATGAGCCCTGCGAAATCCCGGGCTGACGAACCGCTGCAGAGGGGTCTTTGGACCAGATCTGTCCTATAGGGACAGAGAAGAAAAGAGGCATCTCAGAAGACCAAGAGGAACAGGCAAGTTCCTCGGAGGTCAGAGGAAACTCTCTCTGCCTCTGCAGTGCAGGGGGGGGGGGGGGGCGGCCATTACAACCGCCAGTAAGCTGGGGCAACCGGACCAAGCAATGTGCAGGAGCAGAGAAGTGAGCGGAATATTGATGCCGGGTGAGTGATATTTAACTCATTGGCAGAAAGGGAAAAAAAGATTTTTAAAACAATTGTAAATGTCCTGGTTCTATAATAGCGGCTAATAGGCATGGGAAAGGACGGAAGAAGAGAATTAAGGCGGAAGTGATAAAGCAACAGAACCCAATTAGAAATTTGTCTGTTTTGGATTTAAATACTTGGAGAACTTTAAAATTTTTTTAGAAGAACTAAGAACCCGAAAAGATTCTTTTTTAATTTGGAAATTTTAAAGGGAGGATGATTAAAAAAAAAAGTGAAGAAAAATAGAAAGGACTGGTTAATGACTCTAAATTGAAACTTAATTGGAACATAACGCGGAATTTGGACTGAATTTTAAATTGATTTGGTGCATATAAAGGTGAAAAAGAAGAAAGGGAAAAAAAGTCAAATAAGTAAAAACTGGTAAAGTGGACTGCATCCAAAATGGATGCCTTTCAAGTTTGTCAATTGTAATTGTGGATTGTAGAGAGCCATCTTCAGGAGGAAAAAAAAAATATTTTAACACTGAACTTTTGTTTTGGAAAAAGAAAAAAAACTTGGACTTTGAAAGGGATAACATTTTAATTTTAAGGTGGCTTTGTTTGTTCACAAGTGTTTTGGCTTGGAGAAAAAAAAAGAGGATTATAACGTAACTTCAATTGGAACAATATCAATTTAGAAAGAACAAAATGGCGCAGGAACTGAAGGAAATGATGATAATGATGTACCTATCATTGAAAATGGAAATAAAGGAAATGACCACAATGTAGCATGGAAAATTGAAACTTGATGACCAAAAAAATTGACTTAGGATATATTCAAGCTGACAAAGAAACAACTAATGAGAAGCAAGAAAAAGAGACTGATAATAAAGAAGAAGACAAAGACAAGGAGATTGATTATGGAAAATTAAATGATTATATGGGTAGTAATAATAAAAAGGAGAACTTTAAAAATTACATTGGGTTTAATAATGGAAGAAATTAATAAAGGGGAAAGAAACAAAACAAGAAAAGAGGGTGGGATAGAAAGAATATAAAAAATTAAAATGATTACACTGGGATTATCAGTGAGAAAATAAGAAAAAGGGAAAAGGGATGGAAAATAATGAGAAAGATACAGCAAAATAGAAGAGTTTATGATCTTAAAAAACAAAATGATTACATTGGGATTAACAGTGGGAAGATAAGAAAAAGGGAAAAGAGAGTTTAGGATTTTAAAATACAAAAAAGAAGAAGGGGAAAGAAAAATAAAATATAAAGATAGAAAGGGAGAAAGAAATGGAAGGAGAACATGGGGTAAAGGAAATGAATACTAGGGAAAAGATGAAATTGTATTTTTAATGACGTGATTTTAAAACTGTATGGATGTATGATGAATGTAATAATTGGAATATTTTTAATTAATGAAGGGGATTGTAATAAATGAAATATTCTTAATTATATATTTGGAATTTAACTAAATAAGAACAGAAAGCTGAAATAATATTGGATTATGAATTAATTAGATATATTTAACTAGTTTTGATAAAAATGTTGAAGTGTATTATTTGGAACAATTGATAAAGAAAAACTATTTTAGATTGGAACAAGAGAATTTAAGAAAATAATTGGGAATTGTATTATGTTATATGAATTTAAATGTAGAGGTATTGGAGTAAGATTGATACTTAATTGATTTTTTATTGAATATGTTTAATAGTTAATAAAAGAATCATTTGGGATTAGAATAAGAGAATTTAAGGTAATAATTGGGGATGGTATTATGTTATGTGAATTTAAATTTAGTGGTTCAAATTTTAAGGGGGGGGAAAAGAAAAAATGAACTATATCAGGATGAGAAGTTAAGATGAAGGGTAATATTGGTTTCTTAAAATTAGAGAGAATAAATGATATGAGAAAAATTGAATATATAAAAATGGTGTTAAAGATGAACAAAAATCTGTATAAATCTAAAACCGGGCCAATATTCTGTTCAGAAAAGATGTTTGTGTGTTTAAAAAATAAAAAAACTTTACTACCAAAAAAACCCAAAAACAAATTAAAAAAAAAACAAAAAAGTTTTTAGTATCTTAATCAACAAGCTACCAGAAAAAAAATACACCTCCACAAATACTGGGAAAGCAAGGTACAGTATACAAATAGGGAGCAAACACCACACTTACTCACACTGATGATGTTACCTAGTTGGTTAATGAAACATCTGCAAACAAACAACCGAGGTCAGAGAGCACCAGCTTCAAAACTCTTTTGAGAAAGACACATTTTCATTATCTTTAATCACTTAATAATTAAGAGCTGGTTGTGAATGGAAGATCCAGGCATTCAAGTGACTTGTATGCTAAATATTATATAATTCCTACAGGATCATGTGATAGGAGTTATTCTAGGCAGCCTTAGATGGCAACAAGACCAAAGGAGACTGGAACTAGGATGAGCATTAAATATCACTAAAAATTATTTCCGTGAAAGGCTTTAAAGAGAAAAAAATGCCACTTTAAACAGACTGGTAATGTTTCATCACAGGATGGCAGCAAAGAATTAAACTTTTTTGTGTATCTCTTTCCTGCAATCGAGTGGTTTGAATTTTCACAATACGGACTCTTATGATTATGAACATTTTAAAAAAATGTATATTCCACCCAACTCCTGATGACTCTGGGAGATATGGAAGTCCTAGAAATCAGGAAACTCCACTCCCACTTTACGCCTGAAAGGCAGCTGGGTGACTTTGGGCCAGTCACTCACTCTCAGCCAACTCACTTCACAAGGTGGTTGTTGTTGTAGGCTAGAGTTATTTATAAAAATAACAAAGTAGGGAAGCAAAAAACAAACAAACGTAATGAAAAATGTCTGTAGGCCAATTGCGTATTACTTTAATTGTGTAGTTAGCAAGTAGGTTAGCATTTTGTTGAAAAACAGTACTGGATGCAGGATATGTATTGTAGACATGAGACCACAGCCCATCTAAAGAAGGTGTAACCCTTTCCCTCACAGTCATGTTCCTGCTGTTTTTTTTTACTTCCTGCTCATGGCAATCAATTCGCACTAGGGAACAACAACAAAAAAGAAATACAGTAAAAATAAGATCTCCTTTTGGTTTCAGTGACCTAGGCCGTCATGGCGAACCTATGGCACGCGTGCCACAGGTGGCGTGCGGAGCCATATGAGTGGGCACGCAAGCTCAGCTCCGGTGCACATGCGCACGCTGGCCAGCTGATTTTCAGGCCTTCTGGGCCCACTGGAAGTCAGGAAAAAAGCTGTTTCTGGCCTCCGGAGGACTTCTGGGGGATAGGGAAGGCCGTTTTTTGCCCTCCCCAGGCTCCTAGAAAGGCTCTGGCCCGCTGTGCCATCACGTGCCAAAAGCATGGGAAGGGGTCGTGTGCGTATGCGCGGGGTGTGGGGTGCATAGAATTATGGGTGGGGGTACGAGTGCACAAACCCTGTGCTCCTCCTGCTTTTGGCATGCACTGGCAAAAAGGTTAGCCATCACTGACTTTTTAAATTTCTGTGGAGAAAACCTATGACACTAAAATTGGGCTACCAGATCTGAGCTGCAAAGATTATCATTGGCAGACAAAGAAAAAATATGAACAATTCTAACTTTGTAAATTTATTTAGGAAACTTATACGGTGGCCCATCTTAGATACCATGTAAGTTATACCATACGACATAGGTCTGAGCGTCTCATAGCAATAGCAATAAGATTGTTAATAATAAGGAATAATTGCCCCCCCCCCAACATCTCAAAAACAAACAAACAAACAACCTCCTTCAGCGGAGGCCCTAAAGCAACAGTTCCTAACAATAACAAGAGCAGCTGTGTGCTTCAGGCTCATCTCATTCCAATTCTTTGGAGAAGAGATGAGGGCTTAAAGGTGGAGGCCAGTCCGATCTCAGGGATGGTGTTCCATGGCTTTTTTGTGAATAAAAAAATACGGCTCTGGTTAATTTTATGCTCTCATAAAAAGACCCATATCTGACAATAGGGCTTCATGCAGAATTCCTCTCTCTTTTGCCCTTTAGAACAGTTGGATGGACTATAATTTGCATCATTTCTCATAATCTCAGAGAGGCATAACTCAATATGATTCAGTTTAATTAGATATGGGCTATTCAAAGTGGGCTATGAGCATATTGTACAAAGCATTATGGTTCTCTGTGTCTCTTTTTGCTGGCATCTAGTGACCTTCTGGAAGATCCAGGTTGGGCTAGTGGTTAAAGCATCAGGCTAGAAACCAGGGGTTTCTGAGTTCTAGTTCCATTTTAGGCACAAAGCCAGCTGGATAGCCTGAAGCCAGCCACTGTATCTCAGCCCTAGAAAGAAAGCAATGGCAAACTATAACTGAAATCTTGTCAATTAAACTGCAGGGATTAGTCTAGGCCAGGGTTGTCAAACTTAAGACCTGGGGACTGGGTGCTGGCAGAGTGCTCAGGCCACCACAGGCGCCCCGACATGAGTGACATCATGCTGACCACACCCCCTGCCCCTGCCCCCCCCCCAGCCCTCTCTCCCCGAGGTCAAAAACAACCCTGATGTGGCCCTCAATGAAATTGAATTTGACACCCCTGGTCTATGCAGTTGCTAGGAGTCAAAAACTTATTTGAAGGCACGCACACGAAGGTGATCTTCTGTAGTTTTGCAGACCACATCCTCTAACCCAGGGGTGAAATCCAACAGGTTCTGACAAGTTCTGGAGAACCAGTAGCAGAAATTTTGAGCAGTTCGGAGAACCGGTAGCGGAAATTGGAGAACTGGCAAATACCTCTGGCTGGCCCCAGCGTGGGGTGGGAATGGAGATTTTGAAGTATCCTTCCTTTGCCATGCCCACCAAGCCACGCCCCCAGAACCAGTAGTAAAATATTTTGGATTTTACCACTGCTCTAACCCCAATCAAGTTGGTGATGATAGCTGAATCAAGACGGGGAGAGAGGAGGATACAAGGTGTTGGGCTGTCTTAAAGGGATAGAGCACATTTAATTCATGAGATTTGAATATTATACAGGGACTGATTCCACTTAATGCTGTTTTGTTCAATAAGTAAAGAGGGTTGTGAATACCTTTAATTCTGAGGCAGACAGCATCTCAAACTGCTTTCCTGGTGAGCATTTGTTTGAGCTTGAATTCCACGGCAAATGCCTATATTTATACAAGATTCCTGTTATACTCCTTAGCTTGAATCTTGTCCTTAGTTAAAAACGTCAATGTCTTAATCTTCACAAAGTTTGGAAATCATTCACATTTTGTTCAAATGTGAATCTGAATGTTTTTGGCATGGCCTTTTCTGAGACTCCAGCTAACAACAAGATAGCATTTCATCTCTTTTCTTTTTAGCACTATTATTGCTTTTTGAGATAATATAGCAGAATAGTATGCGATTTGAAAAGACTGGTGATAAAAATCTAAACGCCAGGGCAGGAGAAGAACATGCCCTTTCTTCCAGCTCCCTTTCTTCTGTTGAGTGTGTTGTCTAGATCTGTAATTAGGATGGCATTCAGAAAATGTGAACAAAGTTGGTATTCTTTTCATAACAACCCCCCCCCCTCAAATCTTTGCATTGCTGCATGAAACTTTTGGCTCTGACTTTTCCCTGTTCATTAACCATGCCAAAATTTTTAATCTAACACCACTGTTAAAGAGTGGCAGGCTTCCAGGGAAATATATCAGCCAGGCTTATTAATTTCATGCCAAGTGCTGGAGGCGTGAATGTAGAAAACGCTGTTTGACTTTGGATAATAGGAATCAGGCAGCTTCAAGGCAAGGGATAAAGATCAGGAGCCCTCTGTCTCTGGGGAAGGAGCAGGTGCAGGCTTTAAGCAAGGCCTGCAGGCCCAAAGGGGCAGCCTAGGCTTAAAACAATCTGCAGTGCCTCTTTTTTTTTTATATTTATTTTTTTTTTAATTTGGCATGTGCCTCTCACAGCTTAACAGACCGCTGCTCCACAAAGAGGGGTAAACAGAGAAAGGAAAATTAAAAAGGGAAGTCCCTTGACAGACAAAAACAAATTAGGGCAAACAAATTACACAGAGTCAACAAATAAACAAGGGAACATCTGTGAATATATTTCTTGGATTTTTGGATTCTGAAAGCAACCTGAGCAATCGTGTCAGGGATGTAGGAAGAAGCCATTCTCTCTCTGCTTTAGAAACTGGGGTAAATCTAACAAAAGAGACTTTCTATATCTATCTATCTATCTATCTATCTATCTATCTATCTATCTATCTATCTATCTATCAATCATCTGTCTATCTATCTGTCTATCTGTCTATCTGTCTATCTATCTATCTATCTATCTATCTATCTATCTATCTATCAATCATCTGTCTGTCTATCTATCTATCTATCTGTCTATCTGTCTATCTATCTATCTATCTATCTATCTATCTATCTATCTATCTATCTATCTATCTATCGCTATAGCTGTAAAATTTATAAATAAATATAAAAGTAAATAAATATATCTATATCTGTATCTATCTATATCATCTATATCTCTATATCCAAATCTATATCTACATCTATCTATACCAGGGGTGTCAAAGTTGCGGCCCATGGGCCGGATGCACTATGCGCTGGCAACACTCACCCCGGTTTAGCAAAGGAGAGAAAAAAGTCACGATATGTTACGTGAGGACAATGTTACGCCGTGAGTTTGACACCCCTGATCTATACACACCCATCCACTCTTTCTTCCACATCACAGTCTCACTACATGGAAGGCAACAAAATGGGAATTCATCTAGTTGAGATTTATTATAACCTCTTTTTTGGTTGTACTAAATAGTCACAGTTTATATCAGCAGGTGAGGAACTAGGCTCCATGCACTCTGATATACATAGAAAGATACTTAGAGGAGATGGTGCGGCTGTGACTACTCTCTTGTTATACCTTGTGGAATATTGACTTCCCTATTGAAGTCAATAGGGACTTCATAGGGAAAGACCAACTATAGGATTTGTATAGTTGTGTGTATGTGCACTGTTCAGGGGAAAATGAGCAAAGTGAAAGGTTTAAACTTCTTCTGGGATTATGTTCATCTTTCAGACTGCGCTGAAGTTAAATAAAGAAGAAAATACATCAACAGCAGGTTGAACGTCCTATTTCATTTGATTGCACAGCTAAGCTTCATTTGAAAGGCTAAGCAGGATGAAACCTAGTAAGTATTGAGGTGGGAGGCCAGTAGGAAACCCTAAGGCTATAGTTTACACTGGAAAGAAAAAAAGTCATCTGAAAAGAAGGTAGTGAGGAACCATTTCCATAATACAGCAAAGGATGTGTCTATGAAGTCATCAAGGGTTGAGTGCAACATGAAGGATGCTTCATTTTTATTCATTTGGGCCTCGTGTTTTCAAGAAAAAACATGTATCTTGCAGCTCCATTAATATCACTGTGGAGTTGTCATCTTAATATAGCAAAAAATGCATACCTTGCTGAGATGGCTTCTAAACAGGAGACATCTGAGCCCTTGCTAAGGTGACAAGCAGCTCTACAGTTAAGGTACTTCATGCCATGGTACTACAGCCATGATATTGTTCCATTGTCCTTATACAACAGCTTGTACCCAAGAGTATTAACAGATGTCAGCCTTCATTGATACAAGCATGAATTAAAGATTTAATTGCCGGGGTCATTCAAGATGCGCTGCTAAGTAACAGCTCTATAGACATGTTGCCTAGATATCAGGACAATCCAAAGAAAGTTCCTTCTTAGCCCACATTTCTAGCATGTCCCGAATAGGTTTTCATTCCATGAGAAAGTTATTCTGTTCTGTTCTGCTGCTTAGTCAGGCTCTCTTTATGAGCTGATGGCTTCGTTGTTGATTATCTTATTATGATTTTTTGCAAAAATCTGTAACACTCTTCAACATGTTGGAATCTTTTTTTTTCAGCTGCTTCTGCTTAAATTATTGAGTGGGTTATATAATGAATTAAAGAAATCTTACTTATTAAACCTGAGCGAACTTAAAAGTCATTTTTTCCATCCCATGCTCCTTCTCTACCAAATTAACATAGACCTCACTAGCCAGCTGAGTTGCTTAACCAAGATGGTGGAATAGATTCATTCTTTACCTGTGGTTGCAATCATAAAATCAGATCTGAGCTTTGTAATTTCTTTTTTGACTTATGCTTCAACTTCTGGAGCATTGGCCCCCAACCTTTTGGATACCAGGGACTGGTTCCATGGAGAGAGGTTTTTCCACCGACCAGAGGGGATGTGGTTTCGTGTGCTGCCTGCATCCCGCGGATGGGGCTTTGCTTGTTTGCATGGCCCGGTTTCTGGCATGCAGCAGACTGGTGCTGGTCCATGGACCAGGGGTTGAGGACCCCTGTTTTGGAGGACATATTGTAGCTAGAGCGATGGAACTATCTTTCATCAAAAGATTCTAGCTCATTAAAAAAATCTTCCTATAGAAAAACAATAGCACCAAATTCTCCTTTCAGCTACCTTTTCTTCATAGCCACCATTTATCTATAGTTGGTTGGCTACTAATGTTCAACAATACATTCATTTGAGAGGAAGACAACGTCTTTTCATAAATATTTTATTTTTAAAAAGAGGTTGTCTTACATCAGATAAAAATATAGCAATACATTTTTTCTGTCTAATTTTTCACTGGGGGTATGTTGTCATAAATTTGGATTCATTTTCCTTTCAAAATACTGCATGTACCACAAACTATCTGATTTTTAAAAACATTCTTGATCACACAAAAAGAAAAAAAGTTTTAAAAGGATATGCTGGTTTAAACTTTTGTCTCCAAGATGCAACCCCCCCCCCCCAACAACAACAACCTTGCTTTGCATGTCAGAGACAATGGTTTAACTTATCCTCACCCTTTTTTAACAGCAAGGTTAGTTTTTCTGTTTTCTGTTTGCTTTTAAACAATGTACACAAATGTGATTCTGTCCTTGCAATCTGAAGTGGTAGAACAGAGAATGACTTTAGTCCAGCTAGAGAATTAAAGTAAAGCCAATACTACAGCTAAGAGCTTAAAAATTGTTTGGGTTTAAAAGAAAGCGTGGCAAAAGTAGTGACCTTTTTGCTATCGTGAAGTATTAGTTCCACTTTATAATACCTTGGTAAGATAACACCTGGAATATTGCATCAAGTTTTGGTTGCCACGATATAAAAAAGATGTTGAGACTCTAAAACAAATGCCGAGAAAAGAGGACTGGAGGCTAAAACATACAAAGAACAATTGCAGGAACTGGGTATATCTAGTCCAATGATGGCAAACCTTTTCAGTACCGAGTATCGAAAAGGGAGTGCGCGCTTGTCAGTCGCGCAACCCAGAAGAGGAGCTGAAAAGGGGGCATGCGCGCGCTGGGAAATGAACTTCCAGTTTCCGCCACCTAGTCTTCAGGTTACTGGTGCACATACACACACGACAGTCAGCTAGCCGCTATGCATACCCACGCCAGAAAGCATTCCAGTTTCCAGCACTGCCACACACACAAAGGCCAGCTGATCATCGCACGCCAAAACCTCAGAAGAAGAACAGGTGATGCCATGCGTGCCAGGTGACATGGCTCCACGTACCACTTTGGGCACGCATGTCATAGATTTGCCATCATGGATCTAGTCTATTGGAAAAAAAAGACTAGGGTGACATGATAACAGTGTTCCAATATTTGGGGGACTACCACAAAGAAGACGGGAGTCAATCTAGTCTCCAAAACACCTGAAGGCAAGACAAGAGGAGAGAACCAACATAAAACTAAGGAGAAATTTCCTGACAGTTAGAATAATTGATCAGTGGAAAGACTTGCCTCCAGAAGTTGTGGGTGTTCCAACAATGGAAATTATTATGAAGAGATTGGGCAACCATTTGTCTGAAATGGTGCAGGGTTTCCTGCTTGATCGGGGGATTGGATTAGAAGACATCCAAAGTTCCTTCCATCTCTGTTATTCTGTTATTCTGCTATCCGTTGGAATCACATCCTCAAGAAACTACTAGAGTACATGATGGATAATATTTTCCGCTTGGTTAGCATCACAGGGGCAGAGACACTATTCCACTGGATATTTATAAAATCTTCCTTTGAGGTTTGTGGAAGGCTGATGTAAGAGGCTTCCTCAGTGAAACATTAGTGATGTTGGCCTGATATTGGAAGACACTTCTATGAAAACTTTGAAGGCTGTTCCACTGTAGTGTCTCCATAGAGATCTTATTTGAAAAGCCTGAGCAATATAATGAACAAATGACATGTTTGAATCTAGTATGTAATTTTAGGGTAGTGTTCTGTGGGTATGATTATATGTGCATTAACTTTGTGAGGTCAGATTGATTTATAGACTTTGGGCCAATCTCTATGACTGAGCAGGAGCTAGAATTTCACTTATAATCAAACACCACAGCCCTCATAATACCTGTATAACATCACCCTAAACATTAAACACAGACCTTGGGCACTAAAAAGTTGTTCATTGTTGATATATATAGTGGCTTATTTCAAAATGCTTCTTCATATTTAGGTGAACAAGGGAGTCTGGATGGCCCACCTGAAGACTTGTATTGATGGGAACTTTTGGGCCAAAGTTTTACAAAAAGATCCTGCCCCTTAAATTCATTGTCAACATTGCTACTACAGCCATTCATACTGTACAAGTAATCTGGCCCCTGTACTGGATTATTAATTTTGAAATCCATGCATAGAATTTATTCTATTTATACTAGAACCTTTGAATTCCCATCCAAATGCATCAAATGAAGCATGACCTTATAGATGATTGATTGCCCCCTTCTGCATTAATAAAATAGTTTTTTAAATAAAACCACAAGGAGATAACTTGGTGCAATTTGGTACCACAGGCTAGGCTGCTTGTCTCCTGTGTTGCTTCCACCTATTTCTTAAGCCGGAGTTTAAGGAGCCTTGGTAGTACAGTGGTTTAATGCACCCTGTTATTAACACAGCTGCCTGCAATTTCTGCAGGTTCGAATCTTACCAGGCTCAAGATTGACTCAGCCTTCCATCCTTTCTAAGGTAGGTTAAATGAGGACCCAGTTTGTGGGGGCAATAAGCTGACTTTGTATAAAAATATACAAAAGTATGAAGGCTATTGCTTAACGCATTGTAAGCTGCCCTGAGTCTCTGGAGAAGGGCGGCATATAAATCAAATTAAAAAAAAAAAAAAAAGCCAGTTTCAGAAATTCTGTATTGGCCAGGCTGGTGCTCAGTCCGTACTATTGCCACCCCAAGACCTGACTGATAATTCCCATGCTTCTTTTAATTCCCATCCATGCAGGGAAGGCAAACCTTAGTGGTTGACTTTTGTATGGACTGGTCTGTCCGTGACTACCTTCTCCTTTATGGATTATTCCCTCCTCACTAATCCCCATGCCTTTTCTTTGCTTTTCCAGATGTTTGCCTTCACCTCCCCCCTCACAGAATCTTCTTTAAGACCTTTCTATTTTTATTTTTTCATTTTTTTGCCTTATGGTATTGCCATGACTCAAGTGCTATGATAACCAAAGATAAGGAAACAGCTCCTTCCTTCCTTCCTTCCTTCCTTCCTTCCTTCCTTCCTTCCTTCCTTCCTTCCTTCCTTCCTTCCTTCCTTCCTTCCCCTCTCCCTCCCCTCCCTATGTAGCAACTGATAACTGATAAACTAATAACAGACCTCCCCTAGTCTAAGCTAGAATGGCTGTCCAGGAATGGAAAGGTGGAAATGAGGGTAAGAGTCTAGACTTGAGGATATTTTATTGACTTAATGGACTTATGTGGATCAAATTCAAGATTATAAATATACACAATAACAAGTGACCAGCAGAGAACATAGAAAACCCACAACCCAGGATGACATGACCAGGAGTTGAAGGGAAGATCCTGCCATACGTCGCACTCAGTTAGAGCTGGGACTGCTGTTAGAATGGAAGGAAGCACTGGAGACCACTTTGGAGGGCTTAAGATGGATCAGATTGGAAACAATAGTTTTGAATCCACGTTGGAAAGCCCAAGTTTGAGATCGGGGTGAAATCCGGCAGGTTCTGAGAAGTTCTGAAGAACCAGTAGTGGAAATTTTGAGTAGTTCAGACAACCGGCAAATACCACCTCTGGCCAGCCGCAGAGTGGAGTGGGAATGGAGATTTTGCAATATCCTTCCCCTGGAGTGGGGAGGGAATGGGGATTTTGCAGTATCATTCCCCTGCCATGCCCACCAAGCCACACCACGCCCACCAAGCCATGCCCACAGAACCGGTAGTAAAAAAAAATTGGATTTCACCACTGTTTGAGATGCATTTGCAATGGGTTGGCAGTGCAAGGAGGAGGATGTCATCTGTTCCTGGAAGCAGTGAACGACTCAATGGGTGATGGTCAAACAGAAAGTATACAGCAGGAAATGTAATCAAACTCTCCGGTGATATAAGTAGAAATATTACTAGTCAGAAGTTGGCATACTTCACTTTTTAAAAGTTCAGAAATGTAACCTTGCGGTTGTAAACATATGTCTGAATAATTATCTTGGTGCTATATAAAAAAGTCCACCTCTGCCAGCGCAGCCGGATTTTTAATTTAGCAGCCTCTCCACAGCTACAAAGGGCAAGGTGGATGATTACAAGGGCAGCGCTTCAAGGGCTATCTTTATTTGCATGAATGAGTAACGGGAAAGCACACAAATATCTTTAAGTAAGTTCTGCCTGTCACCGACAGCAATCTAAATAGAATTACAGCTGTGTGAAATCCTCTCTTTCTCTATATTGGAACTCCTTGTTCCAATTCCTTCATTTTGAAAGCACATACTGTATAACCCCCAAATTCTGCACCTTTGTTTTACAGCAGAGACAAATAACTTTTTAATGGACATTAATGGCCCATATTGAATTAAGAGTTGCTAGTGATGGGGCAGTGATGTAATGTGGATGAGGTCCAGGCACACACATATGTTTCTTTCTGTGTTATATGGGACATTGGAAGGGGTTTTTGTTTGTTTGTTTGTTTGTTTTTAAGATGTTATTTAAGATGTTATTTTAGGGTTTACATTACAGTTGTTTTGTGCGCCTACCTCAGGCAGTAGTTTTATGGCAGGAAGCTGATCCATCAATTTTTGACCTTCGAGGGCACAGCTCCAAGTTGCAAAAATGGAAATTCAAGGCCACAGGCTGCCCATTCCATTTTTAGAGCTTAGGGTTGTTATACAGTTGTTCAGTCCCTTGCAGATCTTTGCAAACTGGTTGATATACGTTCACAAGGATTGTCCCTTAGTAATTGCTTCTTTGAAACCCTAATCTTATACCTGTGTTATCAATGATACTATCCAGCCATCTTCCCTTCGGTCAGCCTCTTTTTCCATTGTCTGCATCATCGAAGTCTTATCCAACACTTTTTACTACCGCATTACATGTCCCAAATATCTAAGCTCCAATTTCATGCTTCTGGTGAGCAGTTTGGTTTGATTTCCTATATTACTGGTAGTCCTCAACTTACAACCACAATGGAGCCCAACATTTCTGTTGTTAAGTGAGACATTTGTTAAGCAAGTTTTGCTCCACTTTACGACCTTTCTTGGCATAGTTGTTAAGTGAATCACTGCAGTTGGTAAGTTAGTAACCCGGTTGTTAAATGAATCTGGCTTCCCCATTGACTTTGCATGTCAGATGCCTGCAGAAGATGATAACATGACCTTGGGACACAGCAAGGGTCACATGTATGAGTCACCATTTTAAAATGGTTAAAATCAGCATTTTAAATTGCAGGGGGTTGGCCTAGAAGACCTCCAAGGTCCCTTCCAACTCTGTTATTTTGTTATATTGCACTCTGTTATGGTAAGTAGAAATGATCTCGGTAAGTAGAAATGACTGGGAAAAGAGATGCAATCAAGGAAATGATAAGATAAAAGGCTACTTAGCCCAGAGCAGGAATATGAATGGGACAAGTAGCTCAGACTAAAGTCCTCCTAGTTTCTTGGACTTCTAAGGGGAGAAATGCACTTGCTACATTTTGTTAATGTAATCTAACACTAAAGTAGATTAGATCATCGGGCCATATTTCCTGTCTAGTCCACCTCAAAGCTAACACACTTGGAAGGTGTTAAGAAGCCATATACTGTATCACAAAATACATATTAATATAGGCGTACTTCAACTATTCATGAAAATTTGGGCCACTGCCTTTTTCATCAATTGAAGGTTTTGGGTGGTCTTTAAGGCTACCATATGTAGTGTATGTTGCAATAGTATATGCATGTGAGAGTGCGAATTAATGTAGATCCTCCTCCAGTGTTGGGTTGGACAAGAAACAATGGATGGAAACTAATTAAGGAGTGAAGCAACCTGGAATTGAGAAGAAACTTCCTAACAGTGAGGACAATTAACAAATGGTACAGCTTGCCTTCAGACGTTGTTGGTGCTTCATCACTGCAGGTTTTAAAGAAAAGACTGGACAGTCACTTCTCTGAAATGGTATTGGGTCTCCTGCTTGAGCAGGGGGGTGGACTAGAAGACCTCCAAGGTCCCTTCCAGCTCTATTATGATTCCTAATGGACTTTTGGCTTCTGTGACAGCATCTCCAATGGGGCTGGGGTCAATATGTACAATTATTTGTGTCTTTTAGCACAATGTTGTTGGAAATACGTATTGGTCCTTCTAATGTGTTGGTGTTGGTTACCACCTTTAAAGCACTCCATGGCTTAGGACCTGGGTATGTAAGAGATCGCCTTCTGCCACTGGTAGCTTCCCACCGGCCAATACGCTCCCACAGAAAGGGACTCCTCAAGGTGCCGTCGACCAAACAATGTCGACTGGCGACACCCAGGGGGAGAGCCTTCTCTGTGGGGGCACCTGCCCTCTGGAATGAACTGTCCCCGGAGATTCGCATGATCCCCGACCTACGAACCTTTCGCCGTGCCCTTAAGACTCTTTTGTTTCAACAGGCCGGGCTGGCTTAGAAAATGAATTTTAATTAGGTGTTTGTAGTTTTTAACATAAGGGCCAAATTTTAATATATTTTAAATTGTTTTTAAATGTTATGGGTATATGTTTGTTTTAATATGGCTGTACACCGCCCTGAGTCCTTCGGGAGAAGGGCGGTATAAAAATTTAAACAAACAAACAAATAAATAAATAATGTATGCGAATCTCTGCTACTGCATTGACTAGCAAGAAACATTTTCCTTGATTCTGCCTGCAGCTGCACTGCTTAAATACAAATAGGCAGAGGTCACGTAGCTGGTATTATGATGGTGGTGTTTAAATCACCCAGAAACAGACAATTTTATCTCCTCTGGTTGAGTGAATTTTTGAAGTGCATAAAATTATTAAAGCACAGTGTTTGGCTGGTGACATATGCATGCAGGAAATTTTGTGTATCTCTCATTCATACTGTATCATTGTGTGATATAGTAGCAGCTGGATGTTGTGGGCGGTTTTGTCTTTTGTATTAAGCATCAAAGTCTTACTTGAATCTCAGTAACTCTGAAGAGCCTTTGTTCTATGCATGCTGTATATTCTTCCACTATTCTGCGTCAAGAGAAGCTGGTTGTCCCCTGTTTCTCTTAACACATTCTTTTATTTGGGGTAACTCTTGCATTAATATTATGCACCTGTGATGTTCACATATGTGTGGGAGTGCACACGATTTTGAGAAATCAATGGCCCTGAGCTATTCTGTTTTTATTAAATACTTCCACGGGCTTGCTTCAGAAAGTGTAATAGATCTTATGCCAAGTTAAGTGAGGGCAAATAGAATTTCAGCCAGTTTCCACATATTTCTGGCTCTACATAAGAGGTGGGAGGTGGACGCAGCTATTTACTCTTGGACTTAAGGCCGCGAAATTAAATCTAGTGACCTGAGCTGTAGCAATTTGGCTCTGAGTAGGTGTTGGTCAGCTAGTTAGTCAGGATAAGTCAGGTTCAGTGACCCTGACAGCTCTGTTTTTTAGAAGATCAGGTCCCTTTCAATAGGTCATTCTGTCCCAGAGCTCTAGTTTTCATAGTCATTCTGCCTATGTTACATTCCAACCATTATTACAAAAAGATGGGGGGGGGGGGTGAGGATTCTCAGTCAAGCTTGCCAGGTAATGAAACACAGACAGGGCTCCGACAGAACACAATTGATGTAGCTTATGTTTTTACCAATGGGAAGCTTCAATCAGTGATCTGAGAGAACAGCCTTCAAAAGTGAGTACAAAGTTGATTCCATAACTGAGAACTCTGCCACTTGCGGGATAAGCCAGAAGCTTGCTACAAGGAAAGGGGAGAACTGGTCATAACATTTATACATCATGCTAAGCCATAATATGGTTTGGTTGTTTTTGTTTGAAGTGTTTGATGTGTTTCAAAGCTCTAGGGCCGTGATGGCGAACCTATGGCACGCGTGCCACAAGTGGCACGCAGAGCCATATCGGTGGGCACACAAGCATTGCCTAGCTCAGCTCCAGCACACATGTGCGTGCCGGTCAGCTGATTTTTGGACCTTCCGGGCCCACCGGAAGGCTATTTCTGGCCTCCGGAGGGCCTCAAGGGGGGCGGGGAGGGGCCTTTTTGCCCTCCCCAGGCTCCTAGAAAGGCTCTGGTGGCTGGGGAGAGCGAAGAATGGACCTTCCAGTCCCACTGGAAGTCAGCAAACAGGCCATTTCCGGCCTCCGGAGGGCCTCCAGGGGAATGGGGAAGGCTGTTTTCACCTCCCCAGGCTCCAAGTAAGCCTCTGGAGCCTGGGGAGGGCGAAAAACGGGTCTACTGAGCCCACCGTACCATCACATGCCAAAAGCAAGAGAAGTGCAGGGGTGTCGTGCGTGCCTGTGCGGGGGGAGCGGGGCGCACTGAATTATGGGTGTGGGCACACGTGGGTCGACCCCCTCACGCTTTTGGCACATGACGGCAAAAAGATTAGCCATCACTGCTCTAGGGCTTTGAAAAGTATGATGTATAGCCATATGAAAGTCCACCCTTTACGGTTTATTCAACAAACTCTGGTCACAGAATTGTGGCTTAATGCAGTGGGCAAACCCAGACACAGAGTGAATTTTACAGACACATCTGTCAACTTGAAATCCTTCATTTCAAGACAGGAAAATTCAGTCTTGAAACTGTACTTAGTGAGAGCTACAGGTAGACAATTGAGTCCAAAATTTCTGTTGCTAAGTGAGACATTTGTTAAGCCTCGTTTTATGACCTTTCTTGCCACAGTTGTTAAGTGAATCAATGCCGTTGTTAAGTTACTAACCTGGTTATTAAGTGAATCTGGCTTCCCCATTGACTTTGCTTGTCCGAAGGTTATAAAAGGTGATTACATGACCACAGGATATTGCAACTGTCAGAAATATGAATCAGTTGCCAAGCATCTTCGCTGCACCAAGAGTCTTGGTGGTGCAGCAGACTAAAGTGCTGTTAAGTAGCACTTAGCTGCCAGCTGCCTGAAATTACTGCGAATTCAAATCTCACCAGGCTCAAGGTTGACTCAGCCTTCCATCCTTCCGAGGTAGGTAAAATGAGGACCTGGATTGTGGGGGCAATAAGCTGACTTTGTATAAAAAAGAACACCGCTTAGGGGGGCCCGAAAGCCCTACTAAGCAGGTATATACAAAAGTATGAAGGTTATTGCTTAACGCATTGTAAGCCGCCCTGAGTCTCCGGAGAAGGGTGGCATATAAATCGAACCAATAAATAAATAAATAAATCTGAATTTTGATCCCACCATGGGGATGCTGCATGGTCATAAGTGTGAAAAATGCTCATAAGCCACTTTTTTCAGGCCATTGTAACTTCAGTCACTAAATGAACTGTTGTAAGTTGAGGACTACCTGTACTGAAGGTGATGAATCTGAGATGCAGATGGAGTTACAGAGTATAAGATAATATGCTCTCTAGAATGCCATCTCCCCTTCCCTGATTCATACAATCCCCAAACTGGCCTTAGTTAAATAGGCCCTGGATTAGAGTGGGCGATGGTCCCCTTGGGTGATGTTCTAAATGATTGATAGCATTTTCTGTACTGTCTGATGATATTTGTTTCAATGTTTTCTTTTCAATTGTATTTTTACCACGTATTTGTAAGTTGCCCAGAGTTGTAACAGTTTGGGATGGACTAAAATTCCACAAACAAACAAACAAGCAAGGTAATCCGAGCAAAAACATTTCACACAGCTCTGTAGCAAAAGAACGACCTAAGTATTAACCTTTTATTTTAACTTCTTTCTGCTCAGGTTATATAAATAAATTTTGGCTTTCACATGGGACTAAAATGGTATTATAACCATTTTAACAGATTTACTGATTTTCATTTCCATAAAATATTGCTCGGTAAATTTCAGTGACAACTATATCCCAAGTTCATTATCCTATTATTGACCCATCTAATCTAAGTACTTCTTATACTGATGGAAAACCCTTAGTGAATCTGATTGAATTACTTTCTTTTTTTGGGGCGGGGGGGGGGGGGGGCGGGGAGAGTATTCTTGGAAGGCAATATAACTGGTTCTTTCATCTTGAGAACTTGAAAGATATATCTGCTGGTGCTTCAGTCATGATGCTTTCTGGAATCTGCCTATTATTGCTGTTCTCATTCCCCTCATGCACTCTCCTTCTCTTTCTCACTCAAACAATGCCCATATTTAATTGGTTTTGTGTAATTATGGGTTTACTACCCCATTTCCTACCCAAGGCACCAGATAGATGGAGTTGAACTCTCAGAATTCCCCAGTCAGTACAATTTGGTTGAGAATTGGGGGAATTAATCCTAACCCAGAATCCTGATTTTGAAGTCACATGGAATCCTAAACCTCTATCTGCAGTTTGTTATAAAAACCTAATCTCTTGCTGAGTGAAAAAAATCTGACTTGTTGAAGATAAAACAAGCAGGAAACATTTTCAAGTGTTATTCTCAGAAAGACAAATTTAGGCCTGAAATCCTAATTTAACACTGATACTACAAGATGAGAGAGAGTGAGTGAGTGAGAGAGAGAGAGAGAGAAAGGGGGGGGGGAAGGAAGGAAGGAAGGAAGGAAGGAAGGAAGGAAAGAAAGAAAGAAAGAAAGAAAGAAAGAAAGAAAGAAAGAAAGAAAGAAAGAAAGAAAGAGGAAATGCCAAGGCAAAAGAAAAAGAATGCAATCTGTGACCATAGATAAAAAATAAAACTTTAAGGAGAGATAACTGAATTTCACATATTCATATTTGGTTTTTCTGCTCAGAGGGCATTAGTATAGACTAAAGTAATTTTTTGAGACTCTTGAAAGATTTTTTTAAACTTTGGATAGTTTTATTCATATGTAGTCCTCATTTTTAGTCCTTTTAACAATGTACTTAGGGGACTCAATGGCTCAGGGTTCAAAGATGATGAGATTGTCAGCTGGAAAACTGACAGTCCAGGTTTGAGACTCAAGTGCCGTACACTTGCTCCTGTTATTTGTACCAGCTCCTGCCCACCTAGCAGTTCAATAACATGCAAATGCAAGTAGATAAATAGGTACCACTTTGGTGGGAAGGTAACAGCATTCCATGAGCCTCGGTATATAGTCATGCTGCCCACAGAAGTGTCTTCCGACAATGTTGGATCCCTTGTCTAAGAAGTAGAGATGAGCACCACACCTAGAGTTGGTAACAAGTGGACAGGGGAAACCTTTACCTTTAATAATGTACTTAATAATTTGATGGGTCCTTGCACTCACAGCAATTAAGGCTATTTTATTCTTTCCTTAGCTATGGAAAGTCTATTTTTATATTTGTAATGCAGCAATATCATTACTGGTTTTCTTGAATCACCTAGATGACTGAACATTCAGTCTTTATCCATGAATCTGTCTGGGCAATATGTCAGCAGGTGAAAAGCCTTGTTAAAGATGGCTCTGACTTCAAAGACCAATTTATAGGACTAAATAGGAAAATAATTTCCCTTGTATCATCATGCCAATCAAGTACAGGAGCTGCAATTCAACTGCACATTCTTTGCATTTAGGAAAGAAGTTCCTTTTCATCCAGGATTTCACACACACACACACACACACACACACACACACACACACACACACACCACACACAATTTTTGGGTGAGGCTGTGTGTATATGTATGTACGTGTTGTTTGTTTATTGCCTTGAATATCCAAGGAATGGACAGACAGTTACAATGGCAATGGGTGTACCATTGGAAGTGGTCGCTAAGCGTCAACAATGACTCGATGGTACATAATCAATATGACCTCTGGTCTGAAGGAAGCTTAACTAAGAGTGGTTGTCAATTCAATTTCTTGTAATTGATGATACCAAAGACCAAATCTGGCATCTTTTGCATAAAAGCACTTAGCTCTGCTTATTCCTTCTTTGTTGATTTTCATTATTTGGATGGTTGGCCCAAGACTTCTGTATGCTCAGTCCTTAAAAGGACTGTTTTCCTGAGGTCTTCTCACAGTGGTGTGTTTTAAGCCAGGAGATCCCATGGATTGTCTGGCTGCCATTGTGGAAGAATTAGCCAATTCTGTGTCATTGCCCTAAGGATGCCCAAGTTTAGGGTTCCTACATTCTTTGGGGAAGCTTCTTCTTCTCCTCCAATATATATATATTGACTATGTAAATAGTCTACCTTTGAATTTGTATA
Source organism: Pituophis catenifer annectens (assembly GCF_029215685.1). Lineage (NCBI taxonomy): Eukaryota > Metazoa > Chordata > Lepidosauria > Squamata > Colubridae > Pituophis > Pituophis catenifer. The sequence goes on from NW_027256881.1 coordinate 106,067,771, forward strand.
TAGGGTAAATGGTGTTATATTTGCCCATTGGGAATGTAATTGTGATGTGCTTTCTAATCATTTTGCCATATGCTAAATAAATAAATAAATAAATACATAAATAAATCATAAAAAATATACTGTGTCTTTGAATCTTGCTGAATATAAGTAAAACAGTTTCTATTAAGCAGAATAATAAAATAAACTTCATCAAATATGGCTGAAGTAGTTAGAATTTTCTTTCCTTCCTTCCTTCGGTCAGCTTCTACCTTTCCTGGACTTCCGAAATAGAAAGGGAATAGCAGAGAAATCCCCATGCTTGAATGGGAGCAGAACTGAACCATGAACGCCCTGCGTATGGCATTTTTGGGGGCTAGGATTTCGTGCAACTTATAGATCTCACCATCGGAATAAACAGGGCTTGTTCCGCTGTGTGACAGAATTTGGTGGCTACCAAAAAGGCCACCATTGCTATGTTGTTCCCATTATACACGCTGTCAAAGAAGCAAATCTGATCGTCCTTGTGGCACACCGTGGGGCCTATAGGAGAAACAAGGCAGTGCTAACTGAACTTGTGTGTGTGTGTGCGTGCGTGTATGTATGCATGTGTGTGTTTCCTTTCTGCTTATCTCTAAACACATTAAAATAAAAAAAGCTCCAAGTTCCTATTGGACCTTTGGATGAACCACAGCAAGCATATTTTCCTTGTCTCTCCTGAAGCACCATGCTCCACTTTGGGGATCTTCATTTATATGCACATCATATACAATCTGACTGACTCTGACTGTACCTTTGAACAGATCCAATCAGGCACCCATATGCATGTAAATGAGGCTCCTGCAGGCCTGTTCTCTGCGGCGGCGGGAGAGGAGTTAAAGAGCAGCTGGGGGGGGAGGGGAGTGGAGGGGGAGGGACTTGCTCCTCTGACAGTCTCCACAAAAACACACACCGCACTTTAATTCTTCCCTTTTCTTTTTTTCCAACTTCCCATTGTGCAAGGCCCAGCGTACGGCCTAGACCTCGCTTTTTCCAGACAGGCGCAATTTTATTTGGACAAGGATTATTTATAAAATGGGAAGAGCTACAAGACTAGGTTGTTAATCCTCTCGCACACAAGGAAACAACGTTCTCCTTCTGCCTTGAAAGAAAAGAAAAGGGGGAAAAAAAAAAGGGGGGGGAGGGAAACAAAACCACCCCAGACAAACAAAAACAGAATGCTTGTGTCACAAGTCAGTGAGTGTAAAAAAAAAAGAAAAAGAAAAAGAAAAAAAGCGGCAACTATTGTTTTGAGAAACAGGCAAAAATAATTAAAATGATTATGGAATAATCGCATATCACAGAGTAACCTCCCCATCTTAGGAGCAACAATCCAAAACAGCTCCCGCACGCAGGCCCAAGGGCAGAGGTTCTGTATATCATTCAAAGACCATCTGTCACTCAGTGGCTGGGCTCCCTTTCCAGTATTCAGAGGGCAAGCTTGAAGAGGGAGGCTGGCACTTCCTTTTCCATTTGCTCACAAGCAGCAGTGATGGCAGATAAATGCGGCACACAATAGGCCCTCCTAATGAACTGGAAAGGGATACGGCTGTTTTGGATCGGGCACCAAACGATTCTGGTTGCACGTTGGGCTCGGGGGACCCTCGTAGGCTGGTTCTGCCATTTGACTCAACAGGCAGACATCTGTACTGCTCGAAAACCTAAGCTTTCCAGCAGTCAGCCAGCTTGCTAAGGGCTTCATTGAAAGAAGATCAGATTCAAGCGCACAAGCAGAGGCATCTACGCACCCGTGCGAGCACTCACACAAATATAAAACCTGGTTTTGTAGTGAGAGAGAATAAGAGCGAGATGAAATGGCACAATGGCAATTACAATAAAATCTCTCTCTCTCTCTCTCTCTCTCTCTCCCTCCCCCCCCCACACACGCACTCATTGTATTTTCATATCTTTATGTAGGTTCTTTGCCATCCCTATCTCTGCATTCTCCCTCACAAAATCTTATTTAAGACATTACCGCTATTTTAGGGCCTTTGAACATAAATCAGGATCGAATTTCAGAGCGAGTAAAGTACAACTTGTATCTCTCAAGCTAGAATAAATATAGCATCAGTTAACACACTGGGGAAAAAGAATCTCTAACATATTTAAACAGCCATTCAAACTTGTTAGTGATCTAAAATCTTGTGACATGGAAAAGGAAAAAAAAAGAGATACAAACAATGTAAAAATAAATGCACAGTCTTTCCCCAGTGCTTGCATTTGAAGAGTCATTTCCCTTCTCCCTTCAGATTTGTACAGAACTGTCAAGAACAACAGCAATAGAACAGGAGAAAAACAAGAGGTTGACTGCTTTCATTTAAAGTATCATTTCTGAAATTTAGCTTAGCACCTTCCTTCAGATAACTGTGGGCCTAGCTTTCAGCTCTGTTCCCAGCAGCAAGGAAGAGAAGTTAAACAGCAGCTACTCTGGGATCTGGGTTGACTCCAAACTTCCACTCAGGCCAAGAGGTGAAGTTAAGAAACATGCAATGACAAAAGTATACCTAAGATCCTGAACAAGGCATCTGTGGATACCAGTTTTTTAACAGACATTTCTCTTGTTGCCTTATAACTTTCCTGCCTATCTGAAATAGGAAGAAGGGTAGTTAGAGACAGGCACAGACTATGAACGAATGAACCTTGCATGTGGAAACCTAAATGACTGACTTGAACATCATCTTTCTTTCCGAACATGCTCCTGATTCTTTTCTTTTCTTTTCTTTTTTTTTTAAATGAAGGGTATTTCCAACCTAGTCCTTTAGTTGAAAATAAGCCTTTTTGTCCAGACAAAAAGTAAATTAGAAGACACTGAACAGGAATGTCCTGATCTGACATCCATTTTGTGAATGAGCAAATTTTCAAATTCACATTGCAAGAGCACCATGGCACCACTACAAATATGTGGACCAGGCTATCCTAATGCAATACAGACTGCCATAATTGAGGAATGTTGTACAAAATGGCCTCTGGGACTCTCTCACTCTATATACCAGCACCTTCCTCCCTTGTTACTCTTCTTGATCCTCTTTCTTTTCTACCCAGTAAAGCCACTCTACTGGTAGATTTTTTCATTTTTATTTTAACATCTAAACGAATTTGGGGTCAAACAAGACAGGATCTTCCTTGAGGTGTAGGTACTCCATCACTGGAGATTTTCAAGAGAAGAGAAGACCAACAAAAGTGCATATAGTCAAATGCATATAGTCAAGGCCAACAAAAGTGCGTATAGTCAAGGCTATGGTTTTCCCAGTTGCAATGTATGGCTGTGAAAGTTGGATCATAAGAAAGGCTGAACACCAAAGAATTGAGGCCTTTGAACAATGGTGCTGGAGAAGACTCTTGCGAGTCTCTTGGCCTGCAAGGCGATCAAACTGGTCAGTCCTAGAGGAAATCAACCCTGACTGCTCTTTAGAAGGCCAGATCCTGAAGATGAAACTCAAATACCTTTGGAGGAGGAAGGACTCACTGGAGAAGAGCCTAATGCTGGGAACGATTGAGGGCAAAAGAAGAAGGGGACGACAGAGAACAAGGTGGCTGGATGAGTCACTGAAGCAGTAGGCGTGAGCTTAAATGGACTCCAGAGAATGGTAGAGGACAGGAAGGCCTGGGGGAACGTTGTCCATAGGATCGCGATGGGTCGAAAACGACTTTGCAACTAACAACAACAACAAAGATTTCCTGCCTTGGTTGGACTAGAAGACCTAATGTTAGTTGAAGTATGAGATAGGCATTCTCTGCATGATGATAGCAACGTCATGCAGAGAAGCATTTAGCAACATCATGTTCATAAAGATAATTTCTCTTCTTTGAGACTGGTACATCACAGCTAATCCTTTTTCTGGGATAAAAAATAAAAGCAATATTACAGTTTAAAAAAAACTTCATTTATTTCAGTAATACAATATATTGTATTACTGCAAATTACACTAGGAATATATTTTGATAATGAACCAAAGTAGAAAATGTTAGCATTCCCGGAACAGATTAGAGAGGATTAAAGATCAAGGGAAAGGCAGCCGGTCAGTTTTCTACTCTCCATGTTGACATGGAAGTATTCCATAAGGAGAGAGTATGGAACAGGATAATGGACGAAATACAGTAATTATTTTAAATATATAATCATTTTAATTTAAAAGGACCATATAAAGAATTATTAGAGTAGACAAAGTAGAAAGCATTCTCTACTAAATTAATGCAAAATAAATCCAGCCAAATGATGGGATGATATTATAGTGGCTAATGATCAAGAATGTAGTACAGAAACAACAGACCAGAACCAACTGAGTCTCTTATAATCTGCTTGGAAGGCTTAAAGTCAAATCACCTCTGTTAAGAGTTATAGGAGATGCACCCAAGAACATGGAAATGAAACCCATCTTCCACATCTTATTACAGTTGTCTTCAAGCATGATAAATAATGAATTATCATGTGATGTGTCAATCCCTTCCCGTCTGAATTTAATGAAAAAAATCCTAATTGGTAATAAACTCCCCCTATTAACTATAGGAATTAAGGTCATAACAATATTGCAATAGTTGCATAAATTCATTAGTTACTCAACTCTACAGATATTTATAGCCCAGGCATTCTCTTGTTCAGTTTATGCGAGCAAGAAGCATAGAAGATGAAAATAATTCAGATTTTGGTTATAATTATACTAACAAATTATTTACAGCTAAGCACAAGGATAGTTATTTTTTTTCAAACCGAGAACCACACTTGGTCTCTTCTAAATGGAATGCTGAATGCCACACTCCAAAAAGTAGTGGGCAAGGTCAGGATGAAAACAAAAATTAATTTCGTTCTCATTGTGTTTGAATTAAATTAAAATAGTGTGGCTTACCTTATTAGTCATTCATCGTGCATTTAATTATTTTTGCTCTGGGTCATATTAAAAATGAAAATTAGATGAACAAAATTTAGGGACCATATATTAGGCTTGTGTGGACTGGACTTTAAATTGTGCAAAATTGGCCAGCACATCTGGTACTAAACATCAATATTATCCCACAGGTTATAAAATATCCTTTAAAAACATTTAAAAAACAAAAACAAAACATATGTCTATCTTTCTTACTATCTCCAGTTAGACAGAACATTTCTTATTGGGCAGAAGAACTGTTCTGTTTCTTGTTTAATGCATAAATGTATAGAAATCTTGGGAAAGAAATCTGATAGGACTCAGTTTTGACCAGATAGACTTCGCTTCATTCCATCTTTGTATGTTTACGTTTGAATTCCATCCAATAAAGATAAACTTTATGAGTGGTTTTCACTAATTATAAATGGATGATGGCCAATAGAAGCTTTTTTTCAGAATAAAATATATATGCATTTTCATTTTGAATACCTTAGAAGATAAAGAACTTGTAATGATTGTTCACTGTATGAACTTCATGTGCATTTTTACATATGGAACATATATATATCAATTTTCATTGTATCTCAGTTTCTGCTGGGTGGGTTCTAAAATTGAACTTGTGCATCATTTCAACTGTAAAGTCCACGGTCAGTTTAGTTGATAGTGACTCAAAGTAGCTCACTGTTACTCTGCAGGTTTCCAAGTGTTTTTCTTGCTATGTCTAAATTTTGCAACTTGAGGTCATTCTTAGGATAAGATTCTTAGTTCTTTTGAGTTATGGCTTTTTAGTGGTCTATTTTGTATTCTGGCATATATTTTTTTTATTTGTTTGCAGGGTCAAATGACTGTTCACCTCCTCTTCATTTTTTTTTTAAAGATTAAAAATGCTGATGGTTTCCTTTCCTGTGTTATAGAAGTGGAAAAGCATTCCTGTCGAATGCTACCATGGCAGTAACTCTTAAAAATTGTACTTGCCTGCATAAGTCTACTCTCAATTGTTCTTCTGTGACTGCTGAGAATGATTCAGGATGCTGAAGCAGCTCATTGCCATATAAATATGCACAGACTTTGCAGCACTTGCAGTAAATACATCAGACTCCATAGCTACCCTACCCAGCTGCCATTGATTATGCCTAGCTAGTACTTTACATATCATAAAAGTTAGGAAGCCTTGGACTTGGGCAAGCTGGAAGGCATCACTAGATTGTTAAAGAACTGCTCTCTGTCCTGGAAAAGGATCTTTCGCAGGATCTGGGTACCTGGTGATGGTCTTGCTAACATTTATAGGAGCTTCACCCTGCAAGTAAGATCTAAATGCACTGATCACATTCAGTATTGCAATAAGGGCTCATTGGAAGACATAGATCTACATTCTAGCATGGTACTTTCCAGGTGTCTTGGGATTGCAGCTCCCAAAATTCGTGATAAATATGGCCAACAGTCATATTGCCTGAATTTTGAGAGTTGCTGTAGAGCACATAAACCATCTTTGATATAATTGGCTTCAAGTCCCAGTTTATTTATTTATTTAGTAAATTTATATGCTACACGTCTCAGTATCCAGAGCGACTCTGGACACCTTACGATGGCATAATAGCATAAATATGAAAGCATCAAAATTAACATTGATTAAATAAAGGTTATCTTGGGCAGCAGAGATACACATGCTTTGTAAATTATTTAATAGAACTTTAGATCTTGTGTGACTAGAGCACTTTTCCACTATAATCAGTTCTAAATAAAAAATGGAAAAGGTGCAGGAGAACATCCAGAGATGATTTTAGTGGCTTTTTCCCCCTGCTGGACAATATAATCATATTTACATAAGCAGGAACAAACTAATGGACATAATGTCTGGTGATATAGATCCAGTTTCTCAGATAGGCACCAGACTGGAAGGTTGTTGTGTCAATTACATGAGGCATGTTCCTAACATATAGACACGTATTATATACACAGAGTACCCATGTTTATATTATTTGCATATACATTGGTCCATACTGCTTGAGTGTTAAAACTTCAATGGGATAGTCAAGTATGAACTTTCGGATGCTGGTTGAAGTAAGGTGTAAAGAATGTCCTTCAAAAAGCAAAACAACATTTCTTTTGGGGAAACTCATACAAAGTAAGGGGAAAAGAGAGAGGCAAATGGTTAATAATAGAAGAGAACACATGTAGCTCAGGGTTGAACTGCTGAATCCTTGGTGCTCTCTGAGCTTGGTTGTTTGCTTGCAGACATTTAATTACCCAACTTTACCTAAAAAGAAAACACCAAGGACCCCACAAACAGTTAACATTCCAAGGCTCAATTTGTATGCTCTGTTGAACTACATAGTAGAGTTTTACTTATTAAATAAATGCATTCATATAGAATTTCAGTATGTTCAAGAGAAAGAAAGCCAAGCTGAATTTTCTTTGGAAGTGTCTGATTTCCATTTTTTTTCCTTCCTTCCTTCCTTCCTTCCTTCCTTCCTTCCTTCCTTCCTTCCTTCCTTCCTTCCTTCCTTCCTCCCTCCCCCCCCCCTCCCTCCCTCCCTCCCTCCCTCTCCATTCTTCCTCCCCTTCCCCAACATACCTGGAGCAGAATTGTGTGGTGTCTCTCTGTGAGCTTCCTCCATGTAGAATTTGAATTTGTGCTGGGACAAATAAGAAGACAAAATGAGGAGAAGTCCCATTGCATAAACAGACATTTGCTCACCTAATATTAGATTCAGTCCCTACAGCCTGAATTTATACAGTCTAGAAATAACCTTTAGCATCTATTCTGGGGAATTTAAGGATAAACTCAATCACAGCTTCTTCTCATGTCTGTCTCTGGTAAAAGCATCAGGCCACCTATATACATACGGTACTCTGTGTTACTGTCCACTGGGCTTCCTAACTTCGTCAGTTTTATTTTATTTGCACAGCAGCACTGGCAAGGTTTATGCTTACCAATTACACAAAGCTGAAGTAATCTTTGAGAAAATAAAGCTGCCAGCACCACAGGTGAGCAGCTCGCACACTGAAGTTTTGACAATTCATATATTAGAAGTTGATAAGCAGTGAGAGATGGTTTGATGACTCCTCTATCTCAGGGGTTCTTTGTATTCCAGGACTGATGCTATTGGTGCATCACAGTGCATCAAGCAGCAATCTCTCCTGATTATACCAACTTGAAATCTAAAACTATTTACGGCCACACACAAACATAACACTAACGTTGCATTTATTACAAGAAGCTGTAGGGATTTATCTGCATCAGTCTAGTCTCCTATGTAGGCTTTATTTTTGTTTGGAATGATTCCATGTTGTTATCTCAATATGTACAGTAAAAAACAGCATGAGTGGGGAATCTTTAATCCTCATTTCTCCAAATTATATCGTGCTTCCTACTTTATTTGCAGTCTTTTAAATATATATATATAAAATCCACTCGTATAGCAAGTCACATTGACACTGCCTACTCTCTAATCTTATTCAATGGCATTTCACATCTTAGCTGGATAGAAGGCCATATATGTAAATCTTTCCAGGAGATTATAGGGGTCACCTTCAATTACCTTTCTGGTGTCCCTTGAAGAATTCGTTTAATCATAACTGGTAAAATAAATGCCACACAGCCCAAAATTAAATTAAAATCTCTTTGCAGAAAGGAAGATAACATTAAGACATATCCATTTTGGTTCTCTGTACACAAGATAAACAAAGAGATTTGTTACTGGAGTTATTGCTGTATTAAAATAAAAAAACCAGCAATATTGAATTAAACTTTATGTATTTGTCAAAGGCTTTGCAAAATGTAGTTAGAGGCCATGCTGGGTTGTCTTTACCAAGGTTCAAGATTGTATTATAGAAAAAAAAAATACAAAATGTTGCACTAAATCTTAAGTAACTGAGAAACAGAACCAGTGTGTTTTGAAGATACTCAATTAGTTCCTGTTGTGATTCTGTAGGTCATGGATTCCTAAGGATTCTCTAGTAACATAGGCCTGGTTCTCACAGGATGAAGATGATTCATAAGAGCTTTCCAATTTCACCTCAGGGAAAATTGTGTTGTGAGAAATTAAATTGTAGGAATCATGATCCACAAATAAGCCCTGTTGCTGTTTTGTTGCGATTACATCATTCTGCTGCATTGGCTGTAGAAGAAAAACCAACGAGCATTATTAAATATGCTTCTGCTCCAGATTACAGGATATTAGATCAGACCCTGATGAACGGGTGGGCAAGCCTCCTCCCTCCCTACTTTCAGTGGCAGCTCAGACATTCAAAGGTAACATTTCTCTCCTTCAAGCAGGTTTTTCCTGCCTGCATCTTTATGCTGCTCCTGTCCTGGGCTCTTGTTGGCTTGAATCTAATCTGGTTTGATAGAATCTGATGTGGATGGAGATCCCTGGGCAGCAGTTTGTAAAGTTTTCAGTCCAGACAAAAGGCTACTAGATCTTCCCATGGATACATCCTCTGCAGTTGGGCCGTCAATGGTGTATTAACCATTAAGCAGACTAAGCACATGCTTAGGGGCACCAGGCCCAAAGTGGGCACCACAAAGTTTTATGTAGCCTAAACTTGGCTTCCTTTGTACAGTATGTACAATGGAGGGGGGCACCAAGATTTGTCAGTGCTTAGGGCACCAGTGAGCCTTAATCTGCCACTGTGGCCCATCTCATCTTCCTGTTCTGGAAAAGCAATTTCCAATTGTGCATGTCTATAGTATGCCTGTGTTTGTTGTGTAACTATATGCATACCTGCAAATATATATGAACATATTTGGATCTATGTTACTTTATGTGGAGTTTAAGCATTAAAATGCACACACCACAATAAAATATTTTTTCTAGCGTTTTTCTTGCTTTCTTTAATACTTTTTTTTTTTTTTTTTTTGCTACAGAGAACTCTGTTGCAGCAGATCTTTTTTCTTACCACGGTGCTCCTAATGCTTGTCTAACATGCAGAATGTTCCCAATTGAAAACCCTGCAAAACCTTTAAAAAAAACCCAAAACCTTGAGCTACCAACTTTTCTGGTAATTTTTTAAATTAAAAAAACCAAACAAACACTGGTGTACTATTTTAAATGATAAAATGGTGCTCATATTAAGTCTCTCTCTCTCTCTCTCTCTCCCTCTCCCTCTCCCTCCCCCCCTCTCCATCTTTCTTCCCCCATTACAACAGACTTTATTCAGGAAAATGAGCTGCATTGTAAAGTAGCCAATCAATGCTTCCTAGGGTTTACTTTAAGGGTAAACTGGACAGAGGGCTTGAGCTAACAGAAGCAGGAAAACACTATTTTGAAAGTGGAGTAGGAATGTATGTAATTAGACTTCATCTTCTTAGATTTTCCAAAAGCCTTTGATAAAGTCCCTCATCAAAGACTTCTCAGTAATCTTATCAGCTATGGAATAAAAGGCCAGATCCTCTTGTGGATACGCAACTGATTAAGGAATAGAAAACAAAGAGTAGGAATATATAGAAGGATATAGCTAGGAGGATCTCCCAGGGTTCTGCCCTAGGATCGGTGCTTTTAACATGTTTAGAAATGATTGGCAATTAGTGTGAGTAGCGGAATAGCCAAGTTTGCTGAGATCACTAAATTGTTCAAAGTGATAAAAACAATAAGGGACTGTGAAGAGCTCCAAAGGGATCTCTGCCCTTTAGGTATCAAAATGGCAGTGACATTCAATCTGAGCAAATGTAAAATAATGAGCATTGGTGCTAAAAAGCCTAACCATTCATACACATGAGTTGCCTTCGGAAGTTGTGGGAGCTTCATCACTGGAAGCTTTCAAGAAAAGACTGGACTGTCATCTGTCAGAAATGGTGTAGGGTTTCCTGCTTGGGTGGGTGGTTGGACTAGATGACCTACAAGGTCCCTTCCAACTCTGTTAATCTGAATCTGTCTAAAATGATCAAAGGCCTGGAGACTAAAACATATAAAGAACAGTTACAGGAACTGAGCATGGTTAGTCTAGCGAAGAAAAGGACCAGGGGAGACATAACTGCAGTCTTCCAATATTTGTGGGGCTGCCACAGAGAAGAGGGGGTCAACCTGTTTTCCAAAGCACCCGAAGACCAGACAAGGAATAATGGATGGAAAATGAACAAGGAGAGATTCAATCTGGAAACAAAGAGAAATTTTCTGACAGGGAGTACAATCAACCCATGGAACAGAAGTTGCCTTTGGAAGTTGTGTGAGCTTCATCAGTGGAAGCTTTCAAGAAGAGACTGGAGTGCCATTTGTCAGAAATGGTGTAGGGTTTCCTGCTTGGGTGGGGGTTTGGACTAGATGACCTACAAGGACCCTTCCAACTCTGTTAATCTGTAAATCTGTAGCAATGACTGAGGAAAAAAGAGATCTTGGGATAACGGTGAAGCATTCAGTGAAGTTGTCAACACAATAAGCATCTGCTGTAAAAAACAGCAACGGCTAACAGCATGTTAATAAAAATGGTATGGAAAATAGAGGTGCCAATATCACAATACCATTATGTAAATCAATGGTATTACTGCCTCTGGAATATTGTGTGCAGTTCTAGGATTATTAAGCAGTTGGAGTAACTTCCCTATAAGAAAAGTTTGCGACACTTGAGGGCTTCTAGAAAAGAGGTGAAGGGACAGGACATGATTGAGGGGTACAAAATTACCTTGTCTGGATAAAGGGAATATGGAGAAACTATTTTCCTCTTCCTAAAATATAGAATCAGAGATCAGCCAATGAAATTGAATCTTGGAAGAATCAGGGCAGACAAAGGAAATTTTTTTTAAATACAATGTGTAATTAAAGTTTGGAATTTGTTCCCATGAGGTGTGATGCTGGTTAACAGCTTGGCTGGCTTCAAAAGAGGGTTGGGCCTATTTGTAGAAATCATGAGGATCAATAGCTTGATGGGAGTGTGATTGCTTCTGAGATCAACTGCTATGAGACCAGAAGGATTTCCTGTGCAGTTGGTTGGCCACCATGAGACTAGATTGCTGGACTAGATGGGCCAGTGGTCCAATCCAACAGACACTTCTTATGATCTTATGTTTCTTCCTTCAGTGTGTCCATTTATCATTCAGGTTTTCCTTGCCTATAACCACCCTTCCTCTGCCGTTTCTCATTTGCCAAATCCTAACTCCAATTTTCTTGGTTGATGGAATAGTTATTAGAAATTTTATTTTGATATGTGAACTAGGGAATAGATATACAAACTGAATTTCTTTGCTGCATTCCTGTGCAAATATTTTTAAATTGCATAATGAGTTGAATTGTCAGCCACTATACAGTAACGATTCCCCATGTTCTTGAAGGCCATATGTTTTTTTAAAAAATACCCATACCCATCTGGACATTTGTACATGTGAGAGAGTATGATTTTGTATGGATAGAAGAATAGATATCTATGTTCCTTCTTTTGTACTATAATGGCAACCTTATCTCAGACTGTCATAATGCTTTGATATGGTGGTGAATTGCTACAATGGTTAATCCAATGCTTTTTATAACACGTAAAGATTCTGATACCATTTATTGCAATTGACCTTGTTACTGTGCTCATTAACTCTAATGTCTCTTTCACAGCCCCTTCTCTTGCAGAACAATTTAATTTTAAAAAATCCGTCCTCAATAAGCATTTTCTGGAGCTGTGATTCCTTTTTTTCAAGGTAGATCTGACTGGTGCATCCACTACGGAGACCAGACAGCACTGTATATGTTATAAGAACGTGTATCTGTAATGAATTAAGGTGAAAGAGAAGAGGAAGGAAAGGTGAAAGCAAAGCCAGCATTCTTGCAGAAGTTAGAATGACTGAGCAGTGGGTCACTGATTACTTTATAATTATGAACAGTAGGAGGGGCAAGATACCTGCAAACATCTTCCTAGAAAATCCTCCTTTGTAGAATGGAAAATAGATTGAAGCTAGTGTAAAAAAAAAAAAAAAGTTACAATTCAGTTTGCAAAGCTGAAGGTGGGACACCCTAGCCAGGACCAAAAGAAAAGGCAGGAGGCTCTCTGAAGTAGCCCTGTTACTCTCAGATGTATTAGACTATATGCTGTTTTAGGATGACAAGAATAACAATCTTCCTCGTACCTGCAGTGTTAGAAAACCAGGATAGTCTATATGGGCTTCAGAATCCTCGCACAGACATTTGTTCTTCTTGTGCAGCTCATTTCAAAGGTGACATTAAGCAGATGCAATTCAATATGTGAGCATATTTAAATCAGGATGAGGGATCAGAATGAGCTGCACCCACAGAGCCATCAGAAATGACCAGGCCACAGATGAAAAATACATACTTTCCCAGTGGTGAAATCCAAATTTTTTTACTACCAGTTCTGTGGGCATGGCAGGGGAAGGATACTGCAAAATCTCCATTCCCACCCCACTCCAGGAGAAGGATACTGCAAAATCCCCATTCCCTCCCCACTCCTGGGGAAGGATTTTGCAAACTCTCTATTCCCTCCCCACTTTGGGGCCCTCCAGAGGTGGTATTTGCCAGTTCTCCGAACTATTCAAAATTTCCACTACTGGTTCTCCAAACTGCTCAAAATTTCCACTACCGGTTCTCCAGAACCTGTCAGAACCTGCTGGATTTCACCCCATACTTCCCCCGCAAACATGCTTATCTCATGGTATGTGATTGCAGGTCTCTGCTGGAAATGCTTCGCTTACATGTCCCTCGACATGGTCTCAAAAAAAAAAAAAAAGGCCTGCTGAATAGTTTTTAGTTAGGGTTCTGTCCTAGATGAGCGAGCAGCACCCTAAGAGTGGTTTGGTACTAACAGGGTAGCATCTTGCAGATGCCAATTTATTTATGTGAATGGGCCTTGATTGATCTAGTCTTCCATTCCAAGTCTCAAAGCAATAAACAATTTTATGCAAAGATCTCTTTGCCAGAAGGGCTCCTAGATCAATGACTAGAAATATAGTTATCTGGAAGTTAAGATTGAAAAGCAGTCAGATGTACTTACTGGTAAATGCGTTCAAAAGCAGGCCCCTAATAAACCAGTGACTGAAAATGCTTTCAGAGAAAGGAGAAAAGGTAGGAAGACTATGCCATTTATTATATGATTGACTCATTGTTTTCCCCACATACAGTATATGCTTCTGCATTCCATCTCCCTCTCTGTGTTCCAGGGGTGGGTTTAACTTACCTTTGCTATCGGTTCGTGTGCACCACTTCTGCGCATGCGCAGATCGTATTTGATGACGTCCGGGTGGGTGGGCGGAGCTTCCCGCCACCGCTGCTACCAGTTCGCCTGAACCAGGGCGAACCGGTACCAACCTATCACTGCTGTGTTTCCATGTACCTAAGTGTTTATAGGCAACTATTTGTTCTGCAATATGTTAAACAACAATTTCAGTTTAACATCTGGCCACTATTTTTCTATTCGAGCATAGAAAAAGCCATGTCAAGGTGGTGTGTGGTACTCTGAAAGGTAACAAATGCATAATCCCCATTTAGAGACCACAACCGGGACTGGCAAGCTGGTCGTTTAGCGAAGTGGTGAGTTTATGACTGTGTTTATGATCATGCTTCGGGTTTTCCTTTGCTTTAGAGACCTGCCAAGGTCATAAATGCAAGGGCTGGTTGCAAAGTTAATTTTCATTATTGTTGTAACTGCAAACAGGCACTAAATGAGTCAGTTGTTAAACAAGGACCATGTCAGCTTTGGAAGCCATATTAGGCCAGAAGCTTTAATGCTGTCACCTTCTCATGTATGGAAAAGTAGGAGGGGGGATTAAGGAGAGGGGTTGTTAGTAGACATAATAGCATTCTTCCTGTCGGGCGATCCAGCATCTGGGGAAGGAGTGGTCATGGTAGAGATGGAACAGATGTTGATTGGAGCATGTGATTGATTTGGGAGTGAGGGGATGGTTTTGGGGTTTTTGACTTACTGAGGGAAAACCCGGGCTTTTCAGATTCGGGTTTTCCCAGATGTGCCAGTTTACCTATTCTAGTAAAGAGAACTTTGGAAAATGCTTGCTTCTGTGTCTTTACTTGGAGTTGGGGTTTTCTGAAACTATTGTTTCCCTCTCCTATCCCACTACTGCCCCTACCAGCTCCTGTATTTTCTGAAAAGAGTTTAAGCAACTTTGGTTGCTCCTACCTCTGTCTAATATCCACAGTTCTACTAATGAAAAGGTTGATTCTCATTACTACAGGAAAAAGGGAAGGTATCCACAGGTCTCACCCACTTTCTGAAAAAATGGAACTTTATTAAACCAGCCCATGTACCCAAGTGTGCCCAGTACACAGAGCAAGAATCAAGACAAATCTGTAACATGCCTAGCTCTGATTTCTAAAACGGCTCTTTTTGTTAAGTCTCGATCTGGAAACTCATGTAAATAATTGCCATTATTTTTATGTGGTGTTAATACCCACCCGCCTTGTTCACAGTCGCACTTCACAGGAGGGCAAATTATTTTCAAGTGCAGGATTTTTCTCTACTATGTGGCAGGCATTACAACGCTTTCCCCCATTGGCTTTAGTGTTTCGTAAGTGGATTGTATACTGATATCACATCAGTTCATTCTGATTTGCAACTGGCTTGACCTGTGGTTTTTCAGAGAAGGGATATATAAGACAGATGTCTGTCTGTCTGTCTGTCTGTCTGTCTTCCTCTCTCTCTCACACACACACACACAGCATATGTGAGCATGCACGCATTTGAGTATAATTTTATCATTGTTATCTGTGTAGCCGAATTGCTGTTGCACTCAGATTTTAAATAAGAAACCAGGGAACCTTTATTCTTATTATTTTTTATTATTTTTTTTAAGCAGAAAAGAATCTTAAGTGGAGCTATAAAACGGACTTTCTCCGTCTTTTGCTTTCTTCTCCACCTGGGCTTCTCCCATCTGGCCACCAGGGGGTGGTCTTGACATAGGATTGCTTTCCCAGGAGGCCATTCTTAATCTCCACTCACTTGGCTGTCTTCACATAAAGAAAAGCCATCTGAACCAGGACAGATCTTGCTACCTTGATGAATCAGAGCTGCCACTCAAACGGTAGTGCTAAATTATATTAGTACAAAGGCGACCACTCAGCTATTTTTAAGCGGTGTCTTTTTAGCTGCCGATAAATGAAATGAAAAATAGCATTATATCTTAGTCACAAATGTTCTTATTTCCTAGGCACCTTCACATCCCGTCCTCCTTTTCCATTCTCACAATCACGGGGATTTGTTTATTTATTGTGTTATTAGCTGGGTGATTATTTTAATTTCAGTGCATGGATACTATTTTCCTCAGTTGAAAAGTATTTTTGCCATTAATTTACTCTCTCTCTCTCTCTCTCTCTCTCTCTCTCTCTCTCTCTCTCTCTCTCTCTCTCTCTCTCTCTCTCTGTGTGTGAGGATACATGTTACAAATAGTTCCTATTTGTTTTGGCTCTCTTGCTACCTAATTCTCTGCCTATTTATCCATTTCACTCCCTCCTTGGTTTCTGTTTCCCTTACTATCCTTGATACCTCAGAATTATTGATAAGGGTTTATTTTTATCCAGCTTGGTCCTGGAATTCCAGCAGTGGTGAAATTCAAATTTTTTTACTACCGGTTCTGTGGGCATGACTTGGTGGGCGTGGTGTGGCTTGTGGGCGTGGCTTGGTGGGGAAGTATCCCCTTGGTGGGGATACTGCAAAATCTCCATTCCCACCCCATTCCAGGGGGTGGATACTGCAAAATCCCCATTCCCTCCCCACTCCTGGGGCCAGCCAGAGGTGGTATTTGCCGGTTCTCCGAAGTACTCAAAATTTCCGCTACCGGTTCTCCAGAACCTGTCGGAACATGCTGGATTTCACCCCTGGATTCCAGTTTATCTTTTGTATTAGATATCATATACATGTCAAGTATATAAAAAGTCACACCAAAATAACTCATTAAGACCAGATATTGGTGCTTATTTTCAGAACCATCTCCTGCCCCTTTAGAAACTGGGCCTCCATTCTGCCTATTAGGTTCTTTGTTCCCCCTACAGTTATTTCATTGTAGGTTGCTTTTATTTAGAAACTGAATGGCAAGGACCTATCTGCCATATTTATTTCCAAGGGTATACCTCCATAAACTGCAGAGATGCCCTTAGAAAATTAAAATGACAGAGGTCTAGTTATTTGTTTAGAATTGTGCCTACCTATATATTTAAAACAAGGATGAGCAACCTTCAGTATACCTGGGAGCCCCTCACTTGTCCAAGTTGAGTAGCAAATTGACAATTTTTGGTGGTTTGGGTTTTTCATTTTAGTCTTTATGACTAAAAATACAAGTTTAGTTGCTTTATGACTAAAAGTACAAGTGTATTTTTAGTCATAAATCAACTAAAAAACATTCACCACCACCACCCTGTTAAAATTTTGCACCTTTTTTGCACATTTTGGGAGGGGGGGTTTAAGGGTGGGGATAGAAGTAACAATTTTCTAACTATACTTTAATCACACTACAAATCACCTTTCTAATTACTTCATTGTGGCTTTCTAAAGCTGAGAAGCAAAGCAGGCACTCAGGTCTTGCATCTCTCTGTCTCCCTCTCTGTCTCTCTCTGTCTCTCTCTCTTTCTGTCTGTCTGTCTCTCTCTGTTTGTGTCTGTCTCTCTGTCTCTGTCTCTGTCTCTCTCTCTGTCTCTCTGTCTCTCTCTCTGCCTCTCTCTCTGCCTCTCTCTGCCACTCTGTCTCTGTCTCTCTCTGTCTCTCTGTCTCTGTCTCTCTATCTCTGTCTGTGTCTATGTCTGTCTCTCTGTTTCTTTCTGTCTCTCTGTCTCTGTCTCTCTCTGTTTATGTCTGTCTGTCTGTCTGTCTGTCTGTCTCTCTCTCTCTCTGTGTCTCTCTCTCTCTGCCTCTCTCTGTCTCTCTGTCTCTGTCTCTCTGTCTCTATCTCTGTCTGTCTCTGTCTCTGTCTCTTTCTATCTCTCTGTCTCTGTCTGTCTCTCTCTGTTTGTGTCTGTCTGTCTGTCTGTCTCTGTCTCTGTCTCTCTGTCTCTGTCTGTCTGTCTCTGTTTGTGTCTGTCTGTCTGTCTCTGTCTCTGTCTCTCTGTCTCTATCTCTGTCTGTCTCTGTCTGTCTCTGTCTGTCCCTCTATGTCTGTCTGTGTCTGTCTCTCTGTCTCTGTCTCTTTCTGTCTCCCTCTGTCTCTCTCTCTGTCTCTCTGTCTCTGTCTTTCTGTCTGTCTCTCTCTGTCTCTCTGTCTCTGTCTCTCTCTCTCTGTTTGTGTCTGTCTGTCTATTTCTCTCATGTGGCTCATGCTTGTCACAAATAGATGGTGCAGCTATAAACTATTCTGCAAATTGCCCACATTTTTACTCATCTAGCAGTTGGGCAGATGTGCACCTGTAGAACAGCCATTGAAGCTGGTATCTCTCAATATACAAAAGGTATGAAGATCTATGCTGGATCAGCTGAATGCATTACTATCAGCTTTCTTGCAAGCCCGGGGTGTGGGGGGGAGGGACAGCATTGAAGTTTGTATGGCTACATAGAAGTTAAATGAGCTTAGACAAATACTAAACAAGCCTGGGCAAATGTCTTTTGGTCCCCTTGAAAATTTGAAAATGCTGGAACAATATCACATAAATCCTGGATTGTGATTTAAATTTTGCAACAAAGCAAATGTGAAGTTGGCTAAGGATGGTCAGATTGTATAAGCCATATGTACAGATGTCCTGCGATTAATTTTTAGTTGTATTTCTTTTGTAATATGTGAAGCATTAACTTACATATTCTGTATGCACAATGCTTCTTTGTCCACTCATATTAAAGATCTACCAGGTGCCCTTCCAAACTTGGTTTTAGAGGCCTGTTATCCATTCCCTGATTGTGTTTCTCTCTCCCTCCCAGTGGTCATTTGAATTTTTCCATTGTTTTCTGATACTTGCTTGTGAAAGGTCGAAATGTCTGGTTTAAAAAGTAACTTATGTCAGCATCGGAGTGGATTTGCCTTGCTTTGTAAACAGATCAAAAACAAACTAATTATATAAAATGAATATGCTGACACAGTATTTTTATTGGCTTCTAATGTACGAAACATGCAAAAAATGGAGGAAAAATAGATAACAATAAATAATTTAAAAATGCAGAGTCACCTCAAAGTTTTCAAGTATTGATAACCAATTGTCAAAATCACATTTACATCTTTTGAAACAAGATGAAATGTTCAATTTGTTCCTTGGAAAACACACAAAAAAATAATAAATAAACATGAGACTACAATACCATGCATATTTATTTGGCAGGAAATCCCACTCACATTTATTTGGGGGGTAGTGGTAGAGAACTGAACTTTATGTATACAAAATATAGCGTGATTCAGTGATTGGTTGTGGTAGTAATCATTACTTCAATATGGTTCAAACAAAAGGTGGGTTTCAGCAGGTTCTGACCAGTTCTGGAGAACCAGTAGTGGAAATTTTGAGTAGTTCAGAGAACTGGTAAATACCACCTCTGACTGGCCCCACCCCCATCTATTCTCTGCCTCCTGAGTCCCAGCTGATCGGGAGGAAATGGGAATTTTGCAGTAACCTTCCGCTGGAGTGGGGAGGGAATGGAGATTTTACAATTTCCTTCCCCTGTCACGCCCACCAAGCCACGCCCACCAAGCCATGGCCACAGAACCGGTAGTAAAAATTTTTTAATCCCACCACTGGTTCAAACTGACCAGGTGACTCTGGGTTAAGTGATGTAGAATCACTCCAGATGCAACATGAAATTCTGGCTAATTTGAAAATGAAAAAAAAAAAAAGAAACGGTTCTCTTTGCAGTCATATCAATGAAGAAGGGAAACCCCCAAGCCTGAGTTAGTTATTGCTCCAGTATGGATGAGAGGTTGATCTGCATGTGACATCTGCCATCCTATTGATCACTAGGGTTAATTTGGCTGATCCAGGTGACAAAATAGACATCTCTTTCCTCCATCATTGTTCCATGTGCCTCCCTGCTGAAGCTGTGACCATCCTGGATAGGAATACTGCTCATGTACCTAATGCCAAACCTAGAGAGTATTTAAAACCTAGAGAGTATTTAAATGAAATGGCCTTATTAAAGGCTAGTTTTGCACCTCCCAAAAAGACGGCATAGATTTGCATGGGTATTTTCACCAACATATCCAGAAATAATCTATATCCATCATGGGCTCATTTATTTACACAAATGTATATGCCTGATTCTGCTGAGATTCTAACACATATATAAAGAACTCAAGTTGGACATAAGGATTATGATTTCAATAAAAGTTCAGTACTTTTTGCCACTGAAGAAAAAAATAATAATGATTAGCCGAAGTGCTTGCTTAGCCTGTTATCCAAGTGCTGGCAGTAGATGAGCAATTTCCAATTTTTAAATCTAGATTTAGACTGAACAGGCTCAATGTAGCAGTCTCAATAAAGTAGAACACAGTATTTCAAGCAAATAGTACTTTGTGTAAGGGCACAATCCACCAAGCATTATTGTTCTGCTCATTTCAGCTGGAGTGTGTATGCACAATTCTTGTCCAAATCTCACTGTCATATGTATTAACAGTAACCTTAGCTGTCATTGGTTATTATAATCACATGGTTTTCCATTTAAAAAAAGAGGTGTGAAGTGTGAAGAATCAGGATCACACATAAGTCCCAGTTCAGAAGATGTATTACTGAAGCCTATACACAAGAATCTTATCAACTAGTGGTCAGCACTAAATTTGTGCTAGATAAGATTTAACAGAGCTCAAGGAGAGGGGCTGGACCTGAAGTGTTTGTGGACATGTAATGATTCTAGGCTGAGTCCTGTCTTGACTCTGCCTCCAGACTCAGCCTAATCTCCTACATCAGGTTCTTTCTTTGTATAGGTGCTTAATAGATTACATCTCTGCTGCTGATACAACTGATTACCATTGCTTACAAATAAATAATAATTTATCTATGAAGGGAGATGGATAAAGAAGACTCCTCATTTTAAATTCTATAGGAAAGGTGTTGAGCAATGACATCAGAGCAATGAAAATGAGTTGTAATGATTTAAATATAAAGAAGGGAGCTGGAACAAAGATGCTACACTGGAGAAGAGGTGCCAATGTCCAGGACTGAGACTAAGGTTCCCTGTCTAGTTGTACTTGCCCTGCCTGCTGCCATGTTTTCACAATAACAAAGCAAAAATACCCTTTTCTGTCCCCTCTGACATTCTCAGAGCTGGCAGAAGCTTTTAGTTTTCACCTTGCACCTTTCACTAACTCAAATCCAGTAGGATGGAAATCCAACTCTGTGCCAAGTTTCTTCAGGGTTTAACTAAGAAGTTTGTTTTTGACCTCTTTCAATTCCGTCCCTTTTCTTTTTATCTTCTTTGCCTTCCCCGCCTCTTACCATTTCTCTTTGAATCTCGCTTCTTTAAAATTTTTACAAGTAGCTCGTGTTCCCGTATTATTCATGTAGACACTTTAGAAGACTCTTTCAAACAGGCTGTGAAGGATGGAGTTCACTCTTGGGCAAAAGGGTTCTGGAGAAGGTGACTTTATTACTCAGCCAGGCATTCTGCAGAATACAGATAAATGTCTTGCAGCAAGCTCGCTGCTCTTCCTTTCCGAGCCGTGCTGGAATCTTTGCAAACCAGACTGGAGGCAATTCAGCATTGCTACTTGCTAAACTGCTTCTCTCCCGTGTCGCTCCCGGTCTGTGTCTTAATTTCAGAAATTCCAGCTCAAATTGCAGTGGTTTGTCAATGAGGCTGGAATGATGCTTCGTTTGCAATCTGGCCATCACAAAGGACCTGACTGGTTGTTCCCCTGACTCTTGCCTTTTCCACCCGTGCAGGGAAACCAAGGCTCATTGGTTCACTCCTGTCTAGACCCATCTAGTGATCCTGCCTTTCCCTTTTAATGATTGTTCTTTCTTCATTAACCCCCACGCCTTTCCTTTGCTTTGCCAGAGCAGAGGATGACTTCTCAGACTCTTTCTCTTCTCTTTTTCTCCCTTATGGTTCCTTCCTCACTCCGAGGTTACCATAATCAAAACAACTGGGCACAATAGAAACTCGCAGAAACCTTGAAGAAATATTAGTTCGGGTTCATGCAAAACAAAGTAACAACGTTTCTACAATGCAACTTAAAGATTTATCTTAAAGGAAGAGAAGGGAAGTTTTGCAGAATACGATCCCAGCATCTTTTACGGAGAGAGAGTCGTTTGATTGTGATTTTACCTGCATTTTAGATCAGCATTTTAAATCAGAATTTAGGTAATAGGCTAAGCTGCAAAGTTTAAAAAAAAAAAAACGGGGGGGGGGCAATGATTAATTACTTTTGCACTGTTGCTAGAACACCGGATGGATGTGTCTATGGAACAACTAAGAGCTGAAATGAATTGGAGAAGGAAGAAGAAAGTTTAACACTTAAATGTTAATTTAAATGACTTCTCTGGTATTAATCAGGGGCGGGTTCCAAATCCTGTCGCTACTGGTTTGCTTGTGGGCATGCGCTCGCTGCACATGTGCAGAAATGTCCGGGTGGGTGGAACCTCCTGCCACTGCTGCTACCAGTTCACCCGATCTGGTGCGAACTGGTAGCAACCCACCACTGGTATTACTTCTCTGTTTTCTTTTAAATTGCACTGACTGTTCCAAAAGGAGAGAATGTCTGTAGCTCAGGTTGAACTGGGGAGTTCCAGGTGATCTTTGGTTGTTTGCTTGCAGAGGCTTCATTATTTAACTAGGTGACATCATCAGTCCATAACTCTGTTTTGACATATTGCCCATTTTTGCTTTTAGATTTATTCTTTGCCTACTTATCAGATAGTAAGTACTAATGACTCCTGAATCAGTGAGCAAAACAGAACACTGTTTACATAAAGTTGCTGAATGGAAGCCCTTTGAAGAGAATGGTGGAATGTAAATCACCAACCAGAATAATAATTTATTTATTTTAAAATTTGTAAGGCCTTAAACAATTCCATTTTAAACAATTCCAAGTAGCTCACAATTATAATAAACCCAATAACTATAACATCATGAACCATAAAACAAAAAGCCAGAACCTCAGTCATCCTCTTTGGATGCCCCACAGCTAACTCTAGATATCCTCATTCCATCCTAACATCTGGATAAAAGCTGGCCACTACTGATGAAGATCTTTTGGAAGCTGATGATCTTCTGAAAGGCTAAAGGGGTGGGGCCTGCTGAATCAGGAGGAGGAGGGTGCTCCCTAAGATAGGGGCAGCTAAGGAAAAGGCACACTTTGGATATACCAATAAAGGAAAATATTCGTATCTCAGGGATGAAATGAGGGACCTTGGTGCTCTTTCAGGTTGGTTGTTTTCTTGCTTTCAGTGATGATGATGTTTCCTAGTTTGAGTAATGAAACATCTGCAAGAAAACAATCAACCTCAGAAAGCACCAAGGATTCTACATTTTGGAGATCCCACCAGGTGGCAAGATTTCAGGGAATGAACCTGGAGCATGCCTATCCTATGCAATCTGACAGGCACTAATGAAGGCAAATATATACGTCTTGGGATAATGTTGCAGGATCCAATCTGGGTCTCGCATTCTGGTGAGAGAGAAGTTCCCTGAGGATTGGCTTCAGCACGAGTCCAAAAACTCAAAGACTAAACCTCTGGTCCCAGTGCCTGACCCAGATTGGATCCTGCAATTTGGCAGACAGTCTCGCAAATATTGTCATTGTCATCATCATCATCATCATCATCATCATCATCATCATCATCATCTGACATGAAACATATTAGGAGGAAGGAAGTTTGCCATGTGTATCTAGCTATGATGGAATGTACTACTGCAGTAGCAGAGAGGGAGGATTTGGCTAACTTAGAGCTTTCACCCAAAAAAACTCAGTCCAAGAGACTGTAGTCCTGAGGTGGACAGGGGAGGGGGAAGGGTTTCAGAGTATCCATATCATCGCCTTTCTCTGGATATATCTAGTAGCTTAGAAAGGTACAACTTTAGTTTGGCAAGATTCTGTCTATTAGGTGCAAGCAAATAAAGAATTGGACTCCGTTGGATCTCAGTCTCACCTCTGGGCTTGGGCCGGACACAAGCAACATAAATGCTGATTTCCAGGTAGACAGCATCGGTAGAAAGGAATTGCTGACAGTGCTTGTGGAAATGGTACAACATCTTTGGTGCCCTCTGCAAACACATATCTTACCTAGTCTGCCCTGAATTTGTTACAGAGAAATAATAACAGAAGATGATTTCAACTGCCCATTTTCAGGGCAGGGATCCCAAACACCTGCTGTGACAGACCCCTTAGGTATCTCCATAAGCTGCAGGGCAGAGCACTGTTGACAAGATTGCTGCCTTCTCTTTCCGCCATTCCATTTCAGTCAGAGGCAGGCTAGGCTCTATCAGTGCAAAGTGCCCATGAAACCAGTGAACTAAAGGGAATCTGCATTTAATGTTTACATTGTTCCTTACGAAGATTTGCCATGAAATATTTGAAGAACTCTTTTTTTAAAAAAATTGATTTATATGCCGCCCTTCTCTGGAGATTCAGGGCGGCTTACAATGTGTTAAGCAATGTAACTCTTCTGTGTCACAGTTCAAACTTGGAAAGAAAGTCACTCCCCACTCCCCCCAAATCTATCTGAGGCTCATGTATACTCTTGTTAGCATGTTTATTCTCTACTTCAGCTGAAGGCACCAATTCCACCCCTGCCAAATCTCCAAAACCTGTCAAGGGGCTTTAAAAGGTAAAAATAAAACAAAATCCTGCTCAGAGCAGACAGAATATGAGGGCTGCCATGGCAGTAGAACTAGCGCATCCCCAAGTATTTAGTAATAAAAAATCTGTTGTTCTTTGGTCGCCAGGATTTAACAAGCCTAATCCCTGAGAGAGGTGATAAAAATTCATTAATCTAATTAAATACTTCTTATTGCCAAAGTGACTTTGTAGAGTAGCTTTGCTGAAGGATAAGTGCAGAATAAAATGGAGTCCCAGCAGAGAAGCGAGCGTTAGACTTGAGCAAGCTACTACATGCTTCATTAAACTCATAATTATCCTTTGGTTCTAAGTAGCTGATATTATTTAATGAACATCCAAGATAATTTAAAGAAAATGTTTGCTAATGAGAAACAAACAGTGGTATGTAACACTGATATCTGGGGTGCAATAACCATGTATCTTACCTGATCACTGTATACAAGTTGTTGGAGGTGGAGAAGGGCATTTTGATTTAGTCAGATGTTTCTAGTTCTGTAGCATGTATGTGTTCTCACTGTAAGTTTATATCTGTATACACCCACACACAAAACCTCATTGAAAACAACCAGAATATTTTAACAGAAATTGAAATTAGAATTGGAAAAGTGCTACACACTCAAATATCTTTATCTTCCTGTGGAGAAAATTTTTGCAAACTGAATTTTAGAAGGTTGGTCCTGGGCTCTGTTTCCAGAATGCTGTTCTTAAACTGTTTGGGAAGGGCAGTGAATAGGTGCCAGACCTGCCTTCATAGGAAGACTTTGTGATTAACTTGTAAATCTTTCGGCAGCTTATAGTTAGACTGTTACTTTGGATGATGGGTGAGAAGCTGCAATGGATGTGATGTAGAAACTCAATAGTATGCTTTATTTATTCTTGGCCACCTATCTGAATCAATGAAACTAAACATTGCCAAGTAGTTGTAGCAAAACCATTACTTAGTCTCTTTTTCTCTCTTACACACACACACACACACACACACACACACACACACACACACACACACCACTTCCAGAATTACAGAATTTCAGTCATAAAATGAAACTTGGAAAAAAATATTAACTTAAAGGAGGAAAAAAGGCCTCTGTAGCTATTTTATGTACATTGTAATTGTATGGTTATACAGTGTACAGAATGGAAAGGGGGTAGTGGTCAGAGATTATGGGAGTCTTTCATTATAAATATTTGGCTATTCCTGTTTGTCTACAATAACTCGAGATGTGGCAGGATCACAACATTCATAATTCTCAGCCAATGTACACTGCACAAAGAAAAACTTCTTCTGAGAAGTGTGACCTACAGGTCACTTTTTACAGATGTGATATTTTTTTTCCAGTGACCAAATACATAAGCAAAACTTGGGATAAATACAAGATAAAATTACACTGACCAGCCTGTATGGAGGATATTTTTTGTTTGATTTTGATATACTTCTTGAGGCCCATTTGTTTCTCAAAGTTTATGGATGCTTCATTCGTTTTTTAAAATTCTATTTTTATTTTATTCAAAAGAAAATCAAAATCCAAAAAAAGAGAAAAAAAAACAAAAGAAAACACAAAAGAATCAAGACATTTAAAAAGTGCATTACAAAGAAAAGGGAAAAAAACCAGCAGATACACATATTATCTCCCTAACTGAATACTGATTAATACATTACTTCAATATTGATTCCCACCCCTTGTTTATTTATTTATTTATTTATTTTATTCAATTTGTATACCGCCCTTCTCCTAGTGGACTCAGGGCGGTGCACAGCCAGAACTAAAACGCACACCAATACAAAATTTAATTTTTTTAAAAAAATTACATGACTTTGGCCCAAAATTTAAAACATTCAAACTAAAACCCATTGACAATTTAAAAAGCTAAAAAAAAAAAAGGGGGGGGGGGCTTCACGCCAGCCCTGCTTGATGGAAAAGAAAAGTTTTTAGGGCACGGCGAAAGGCCCGGAGATCTGAAACGGCCCCCCCCAATTTTTTTTTTGCAACTTATTGACTTGTCTTCTATATATTATATTATATTGACAAAATGGTTAACAGGAAAAAGAAGAATAAAGCAAGACAAATGTCAGGGTTCCAAATAACACCCCTACCAATGAAGACTCCAAGGCCAGTAGTTCCTCAAAGTTCCATTTTATTAGAGATGTCATATTGGCACATCTGGGAAAACCCAAATTTGAAAGCTCCTGGGTTTTCCCTACCCAAAGGAAAGTTGAAGTCCCTTCCCCTGCACCCACATGTCCATCACATGGCCCAATCAATCCACCATCTCAACTGGAGATGCCTCCCAGTCACGCCACTCCAGGTGCAGGCTGAACATCCTTGACTCTCAGAGAAAAGAATGTTGTTATGGCTAAATACTTCTACCAATTCCATGCAAACCCCCCTCCCAGTTTCCCACAGACTAAGTGTGGCAGCCCTGAAAATCCAAAAGAAAAGATGGCCTCCAGGGCTGAAACAAAATTAAAGTTTCAAAACTCTCTATTAGCAATATAAATTTTGGGCTCGGTTGTGGTCATAATTTGAGGACTACTATTACATCCCATTGTAATAGTTCGTGAAAAGTTTACAACAGCATCTTCTCTGTCCCAAATCATCCCCAGAGCTAAAAAATAACTCATCCTGGATCATATATCAGTGTTTGTTTTTGCACGGACATGCACACACGCATGCACGGACATGCATGTGCACAGCAGAGACCCGAAGACCAGCTGGCCAGTGGGAGGCGGGGCATCCCAACACTGGCAGTGTGGCAAGAGGTAAGATCTTTTTCTTTCATGAGCTTCTGTTTCATTGTTTGCAGGGAAAGAGAAACTCACGAAAGAAACGTCATGGAAATCTGACCTAGGGCGATAGCGCGCATGCCACCTGAGAGGGCTCTACATGCCACCTCTGGCACGCCTGTCATATTTTTGTCATCACAGTCTTAGGACCTTTTGGAAGAGCAGCAGGACCTCAGCAAGAATGGTGTTCTGTTGAGAAGGGGCCACCATCAAGAAAGTCTGTTTTTGTGGTCCTATCTGAGGCACAGGTAGTCCTTGAGTTCATTTAGTGACTGGTTGAAGTTACAATGGCACTGAAAAAAGTGGCCGTTTTTCACACTTACGACCGTTGTATCATCCCCATAGGTCCGTGACTTACATTCAGCTGCTTGACAACTGACTCACATTTATGATGGTTGCAGTGTCCCAGAGTCATGTGATCCCATTTTGCAATCTTCTGACAAGCAAAGTCAACGGGGAAACCAGATTCACTTAACAACCGTGTTTCTAGTTTAACAACTGCAGGGATTCACTTAATGATTGTAGCAAGAAAAGTTGTAAAATGGGGCAAAAATCTCTTAATTTTCTCACTTAGCAATATAAATTTTGGGCTCAATTGTGGTCATAATTTGAGGGCTACATGTTACATCCCTAATAGGTGGCAGCTGCAACATACCAAGTTTTCCCATCTTGATTTTGATGTTGAAGGGACTGTGAGTTTTCAGAGACTTGAGGTGGGCTGAAGGTAGATGTTTGCCTCAACCTGAAAAAAAATCCTTCCAGCAGCTGCCTTTACTGCTTCTGAAAACAATGTTACAGATGTGTTGCCTGTAATCTTGCATGAAAGATGTCAGCCTAATAATCAAACATCAATATTTTGAAAAGAGGCTGACTGAAAACACAAGGCATATAAGACTCTCCTAGTTTATATTTTACATTTTCTTGGCACTAGATAGACTCTGTGATACATTTACAAGCATCTTGAAGAGAACAGCCACATATTATGTGGTGAATTTTAGAAACCATTTAAATTTTTAAAATGTTTGGTTTGCCCTTTTTATTTATTAGAATCAAAGAACTCCTTCAAGGTAGCTTTTAGACCTCTAGATTTTTTTTCATGTGAAGCAAGATAACCATTGCTTTTCTGCGCTGCTGCCCGGAGAAAGGTGTTTCAGAAAGAAGGTGGTTTATGGAAAAGTAGAGTTTATGGTGAGAATGGATTGATTTTACAGAGACCTGCTTCAGCAATTATTTCTCCAAAAATCATGGACTGCAACCTTTATCATTCCTTTTCTGGGGGGATGAATGGGGTTAGTGTGACATAGTGGCAAAGATTTCCTCAATTTCCTCAGCCCTTAAAGGTAAAGGTAAAGGTTCCCCTCACACATATGTGCTAGTCGTTCCCGACTCTAGGGGGCAGTGCTCATCTCCTTTTCAAAGACAAAGTGCCAGCGCTGTCCGAAGACGTCTCCGTGGTCATGTGGCTGGCATGACTAAATGCCAAAGGCGCACGGAACGCTGTTACCTTCCCACCAAAGGTGTCCCTATTTTTCTACTTGCATTTTTTTGTGCTTTCAAACTGCTAGGTTGGCAGAAGCTGGAACAAGTAACGGGAGCTCACCCCGTTACGCAGCACTAGGGATTCAAACCGCTGAACTGCCAACCTTTCAATCAATAAGCTCAGTGTCTTAGCCACTGAGCCACCACGTCCTCAGCCCTTACATGCATGTTATTCAAGCCTTTATGTTAATATGCCATATGTCTCTGCAGGTGACACCACCTGATCAACTTGTCTGGTCTTAAAAATCCAGATACTACTTCTGAATCCAGGGAGTATGAAAGTTATAGGCTAGATTGTGAAACTGGGAAAAGATCTGTAAGAAGGCAGTGGCAATCTTCCACAGATCTATCCATGAAGTCACTACGAGTCAAGCAAAATTTGAACATGACTTTGCCTTTTAAATTTAAATGTGAAAGACTGAAATTCAAATAGTGCCTGGTTCTAATCCCCATTCTATGAAAATTCACTACAGTCAGAATGGATAAAATTTTGGGGGGATAACATGTTTGTGGAGTTGGACTATGTCCATTTTCTCAAGTTTTTCCATAGAATCCTTAGTGCTCCATGGTTGCTTGCAGATATTTCATTAGCAAATTAGGTAACATGTTGGTGGAGGTATGTTTTTTTCCCCCTTGGTGGTTTCTTGGTGGTGTTGTTTTCTATTTGATTGTCTGATATTAATACCTGCATAGCTGGGTGTTGGCTGCTGGAGGGGATATGTTCTGGTCTTTTTTCTTTCTGTTTTCTTTTGGTTTTCCTTTTGTTGTCTCTTTAAATGGTGTGTAAATATGGTTTATTTCTATGTGCCAATTGTTGGCTGATTGTCTAAATGCCAAGCTTCCAGAAATTCCCTGGCATTTTTGGATATGGCTTGGTCTAAGATGTTCAGAACTTCCCATTTGAAAGTTGATTTGGCTGAATCTATCTTTATGCTGTGAGATTAAGAAGTTTTCATTATATATATAATCTCTAGTAACTCTTACTGTAGTTTTGCTGGACTGAATAACAAAGCTTTCAAGTTTTTTTTAATTGATTAGAGATGGGATATGGGAAGAAGAGTTCATTTCTTGCATTTTAAGAGAGGATGATAAGTTACTAAAATTGTTTTGATTTGTGATGAAGAAACCTTTTCTTTCTATATTTTCTTCCTTTTTTATTTCTTTTATTTTTCTATTTTCTTCCCATTTTTTTTACAGTATTCTTATATTGTTTTAGTTTGTATTCATTATCTTTTTAATTGCGTTAGTGTATTTTTAATTGTAAATTTTTATATTTTAAATTAAATTTTAATTTAACCTTTTTAAATATTACTCGTGTCTTTTTGATTGTACCTTAATTAATTGCCATCAGAATACTTTAATTTGGCTTGTAAAGGAGAAGTGGAAATAAATCAAGATGATATGATAACCTTTTTAATATTGTATTTAGTTTAGAACTTCTAGAATAAATTACCAAGATGTCATCTATTCTCAGTGAACATCTATAATGATCTAGTGTCCTTATAAAACCAAACAAATGTCTTGTTATTCCAATAAGAATATGCCTAAGTGTACAACAATAATCAAAGTGTTGTCCAACTCTTTGCACTGGTGACACATTTTCAATTTTTAGAGATTCTGATGGGTCCTTCCACAAATAGTTACCAAATCTGATGTTGCCAATCATAAAAGACATACCCATTTACTGGAATCTTCTGTTCCAACCCATCTTTTCTTTCTTTTTCTGGGTGGGTAGATAGATTTCCAAAAAAATTCCCAGAATGTATCTACTCACTATTACTGTTATGATTATTACTATTGAATGCCATTTATCTACATTGGACCCAGAGACATTGTTGAAAGTATAGTTTTGTTTGAAGCTGGAGTTCTGCTGTGCAGCGCACTTCATTTTCATTTATTACAGTAAAACCTTATTTTAATACACTAATTTGGGGGAAGGGATCTCTGTTATTCATGAATATCCATTAAATACAAAAATACACAATTGCAGTGATTTACATCATTTGCATGATAGGTTCATTATGCAAATGAAGTAAATTGTTGTGGAAATTTGGTCCATTGCATACAAAATCCATTGTGCTCAGGTCTGCTAAATTAAGGTTTCACATTATTTATTTTGAATGGGTTGTTAAGCACCTTGTTGAAAATTGCAATAGTATTAGTATTCTAATTCTACTCATTGTGTATCACAGCCAGTGATGGCTGATTTTTGTCTTCCTGATATGAGCCCTATCCAAGGATTTGGGAATCATAAAAGTAGTAACATCTCATTATGTGCATATGAGATGCTCTATAGTATAATTTTTTACAGTTAGGGTGTTATTTCAAGTGAGACAATCCAAATTATTTCCAAGTCCTTATGGTTTTGTATTGTGGCTGGTGCTTCAATTGACCACTGTTGACAATATCTTCCAAATTTTTGCGATCTCTATTTGCAAGTCTCACTATTTTGTAATCTTCTCCAATTTTTTGTCTTCAGTATTACACTCTTTTTGGAATCAATACACCAATAAATCAAATATGGTTATTTTCAATGGTAGTAGTATCTGGTGTGTTATGTTCCATGTGGTGTGACAACTTCCCCAGTACCTGGATGAAGCTGTCTATCTGGATCCGTTCCAGTCGGGTTTCAGGCCGGGGTACAGCACGGAAACGGCATTGGTTGCATTGGTTAATGATCTCTGGAGGGCTTGGGACAGGGGTTGTTCCTCTGTCCTGGTCCTATTAGACCTCTCAGCGGCTTTTGATACCATCGATCATGGTATCATGCTGCGCCGATTGGAGGGGCTGGGAGTGGGGGGCACCGTGCTGCAGTGGTTTTCCTCCTTCTTCTCTGACTGTACGCAGTTTGTGTTGGCAGGGGGACAGAGGTCGACCTCGAGGCGCCTTGTTTGTGGGGTGCCGCAAGGGTCGATCCTCTCGCCCCTTCTGTTTAACATTTATGTGAAGCCGCTGGGTGAGATCATCCGTGGTTTTGGGGTGAAGTTCCATCAGTACGCTGATGATACTCAGATGTACATCTCCACCCCGGACCACCCCAATGATGCCCTTGACATGATGTCCCGGTGCCTGGAGGCCATGCGGATCTGGATGGGGAGAAACAGGCTCAGACTCAACCCTTCCAAGACCAAGTGGCTGTGGTTTCCGGCATACCAGTATAGCCAGCTGGCTATACAGCTGACTATTGGGGGCGAGATCTTGGCCCCCTCAGAGAGGGCTTGCAACTTGGGCATTCTCCTGGATATATGGCTGTCTTTAGAAGATCATATGATGGCTGTGGCCAGGGGAGCTTTTTATCAGGCTCGCCTGATCCACCAGTTGCGTCCCTTTCTGGACCAGGATGCCTTGCGCATGGTCACTCATGCCCTTGTCCCATCCCGTCTGGACTACTGTAACACTCTCTACATGGGGCTCCCCTTGAAGAGCACTCGGAGGCTCCAACTGGTCCAGAATGTGGCAGCGCGGGTGATTATGTGGGCGACTCGTTGCACCCATGTAACACCTCTCCTGCGCGAGCTGCACTGGCTCCTGGTGGTCTTCTGGGTGTGATTCAAGGTGTTGGTTACCACCTTTAAAGCGCTCCATGGCTTAGGACCTGGGTATGTACGAGATCGCCTTCTGCCACTGATAGCCTCCCACCGGCCAATACGCTCCCACAGAGAGGGACTCCTCAGGATGCCGTCGGCCAAACAATGTCAACTGGCAACACCCAGGGGGAGAGCCTTCTCTGTGGGGGCACCTGCCCTTTGGAATGAACTGCCCACAGAGATTCGCATGATCCCCAACCTATGTACTTTTCACTGTGCCCTGAAGACTCTTTTGTTCCAACAGGCCGGGCTGGCTTAGAAAATGAATTTTAATTAGGTGTTTGTAGTTTTTAATATAAGGGCCAAATTTTTAATATATTTTAAACTGTTTTTAAATTTTGTGGCTATATGATGTTTTAATATGGCTGTACACCGACCCTGAGTCCTTCGGGAGAAGGGCTGTATAAAAATGTAATAAATAAATAAATAAATAAATAAATAAATAAATAAATAAATAAAAAATAAATGTTCATCAGTTTGAATGTTAGTACTTAAACAACATTTTGTTATCGTTTGTAATGTCTTTATTTGTGGTTTCATGTTTACTGGCTGCAGATCAATTTTTTAAATATAAAAATGCCAGTCTAATGTCTTCACAACTCGATCATGCCTTTTTTTGGTAACCAGTCTCTGCAATTTGGCTGTATTCGGTTATTATATGAACAACTCTTTCATCTTTATCTCTGTACCGTTAGTATTTACTATCCAAAGTGATGTTTTCTATTTTTATGCCTTGGTGGCATTTATGCATGGTGCTTATTCTTGGACAGCAGCAATAATTTCTTCAGTTTCCTTTGTTAGGATACCATTCTTAAATCACTGCTATATTCTGATGTTATCTGATTTTCCATCAATAACATTCAGAAAGGTTCCATGGTGTGTTTTGGTTTTCTAATTTTCTAATGTAATATACTGCAGAAATAGTTAACTGGATTTAGATTGACCATGATAATCTGGGTTGACATACCAGAAGATTGATTATTATTAATAATGCTTTACACCTTTATAGTGATATCAATAGATTATAACTTCCAATGGAAATATATTATATATATATATATATATATATATATATATATATATATATATATATATATATATAGGTCTTTGGTTATTCGGGTCTTCTCCCACGTAAAATTGGAAGTGTCTTGGCGACGTTTCGACGAAGTCTCATTCGTCATCTTCAGGCTGGTGTTCTCGGCTTCATGCTCCTGGAAGCATGAAGCCGAGAACACCAGCCTGAAGATGACGAATGAGACTTCGTCGAAACGTCGCCAAGACACTTCCAATTTTACGTGGGAGAAGACCCGAATAACCAAAGACCTACATACAAACACCCGCGAAAACCTGAGAAAACATATATATATATATATATATATATATATATATATACACACACACATATATGTTTGTGTGTGTGTATACCATTCAGATTAATAATATATTCCTTAAATTTCCTTTTTCCTCCTCTACAGTTAGTGTGTGTCGTGTTGAAATTTATTTAAATAATCTCAGAAACAAGAGCTATCTGAAAAAATAAATCTTAATATGACTAAAATAATAGCTTGAAATCAAAATTAGAAAACTGTGACTAGATAGATTTGATGAAATAAAAAAAAGTAGAGAGGCAGCTTGACAAAGTCAAGTATGGTACACACACACACAAACTGTAGAAGAGGAAAAAGGAAATTTAAGGAATATATTATTAATCTGAATGGTCATAAAGTTTTTTGTTGTGTTTTTTACATAAGTATTTGAACTGTCCAAAATTTTCTTCGAGTTATATGACCTTAAAAATTAATGAATTAATGAATTAATTCAATCAAACAAGCAAAAAATCAATCAAGAAATATAAATAAACTTTATTGAAATAATCTCAGAAACAAGAGCTATCTGAAGCATAGTTTGGCCAGATAGGGAGCTATGGAAAGGTCTAGCAAATGAACTGGGAAACCAATTTAGCTACCGGTATGCTTCCTTTTCTTATCTCATGCATTTCATTTATCTCCCCCCCCCATGTCTTCTTCCTTTTCTGCACTCTTCATAACAACACGGTTTATCTAGAAAGGGAATAACATGGAGAGGGTCTTTGTATAAACTGCAGTGTTTAGCTCATTTATGCAGAAGCAGAATCCTGCAGAATTTAGCTGATGACTAGATTTGTATGCTTGTGTGTCTGTAGAGACCCCTGCCTGCCTTTGCCTTACCCCTCCCCACTACCAAATTTACCATGGGGACATTGGATAAGAGATCACCTGGAGATCAGGAAACCCAGAACTGTGGGTTAGCCTGGGAAGTGACAACAGTCTTCGGAGACAGATACACCTACTGAATTTACACCGAGAAGCTATTTTCCAGTGTAATTTCCTTTGAGAGACCCTGCATTGGTACAATGCACCATGTGCCAACTGTTTCCCAGCAAACTTTCCAAGACCAGTTACTGTTTTCTTTTCTGTCTTGTGTAGTGAAAGCTCTGCAGGGAAAGCAGGTGGAAAAATGACATTTCTTGTAAAGGAGCCTACCTAGCCTGGAGACAGAGTATTAGGCACTGTGTTTTGTGCATGTTTTCACTCAAGCTCAGGCGGGAACACCTTTCTCAGGGTGTCAGGATAAATTCTCTCTCTTGCATTCTTTTTCTTCTTCACCTTCCCACCTGCTTGCTTTCTGAGTGTCAACGTGTCATGCCTTCCACACAGGCTACCTGTAAAATATTGATTTCTAGCAGGCTGCTCCTGTCAGGGTTAGACTCTTTCTTCTTTGACAGTAATTATAAGCTGCTACAGACCAGTGCAGACTCAGGACCAATTTCATCATCACACCAGGAGTGCATCACGTTGTCTTTTTGCATGACTCAACATAAGGAAAAAAGCCCTAGAAAATAATGAAACACGGATCTGAAAAAGTAACTGAGCAACAACTCAAGAGGCATCAAAGGAACCCAAGAAGGTTGCGAGTTGATAAAACGGTGGCTGTTCCCAAAAGCAGAAACAACAGCTCTACTTCTTCAAAGATGATTGTCAAAAAAAACCCTTCCTAAATGCACAAAGACTAGGAAGACAGTCCAAAGAGAGGCTTGTCTTCTCACTCCCAGTTTCGTGTGGTGAACATCACAAGCCCAAAATGTCTCAGGGATTCTCTTGTGGTTGCTGAAGCAAGAGTTTGGTTGTAATTTGAGGAAAGCAGGTGGTATCTCAATTGTAGGTTGCAGCATGATGGAGTGGTCTAGGGAGATGGCAACCTGGTGCTGTGATACAAAATATATTCCTTTATTGGGAACTGAATGTTTGCTTGGCTTGTATGCCATAAAAGAATTCCCAACATTTATGATCTCATGCTGGGTCTTCTGGATTTATTTCCCCACCCCCACCCCCATTTCCTTGTACTCCCAGTGATTTAAGATTATAATAAATTCTGCCCGAGAACCTTTTTGACAAGCAACTAGAAGCTTATAGGATGTGCCTCAGGGAACCTGAAATAGTGCATACTTCTTTTGTTTTTCTGTAGCTTCCATCCATATTAGTTTGTTTTGCTAAATATGCATTTTTTAGATCAACCCCTGACTAGCTATTATAAACAATTCTTATGCATACAAAAGCATTAGAAATTCTAGCTTTGCAGTAATTTCCTGCTTCTCATATGCCCACTCTTTAAAGAAGATGGGCGGGGAAAGAGAACAAACAAATCAGCATCAATAAATCAATAGAACAAGATGATGGTTTAGTTTTACATTTTTTTTTTCCTTGAAGCTTTCCAGAATGTAATGAAGGTGTATTTAGTAATGCAGAAGATCTGGCAAGTCACAACAAACCAGGGTACACTTTTGTTGCCTTATTCAGTGAATTAGATGCACTGCTCAAAAAAATACGCTCTGCTACAAAACAACTAAAGTTGCTTAGAAGTCTTTTTACGGTTTCAAATGTGAGTCACCTTGTGGTGTGTTTGAGACCAATGGGGAAAATTTTTACTGTGTTGTAGCCAGATAAGGCATTTGTGGACATATTTATGCTGAAGCATTCATGCTGACTACAGCAGGAATGGGCAAACCTACTATCCCATTTCCAGCCCTCTGAGTCCCTTGAAGATCATGCTGTTAAAATTCAGTAGCAAATCACAATTTTTGGCAGCAGACTTTTAAAGATCTTCCTTAAAAAAGTAAAAACAAAAATAAATAAATAAAATAAAAACCTGAATAAAAATAATAAAATAAAATATAGTTCTGTTGAGCTTTCGGTCAGCAGGCAGTGCATTTGTTTTAAGTAAATATAACATCATCTTTCATAAAGCAATAGTTCCAATAAAGGAGAATATTTATAGCTCAGAGTTGAAATGAGGGGAACTCAGAGCTCCTGACGATGAGGATTGATGATGTTACCTAATTTGGCTAATGAAACGCTTGCAAGAAAACAACCAAGCTCAGGGAGCACCAAGGACCCCACAAAAATAGTTACATCGATACTTTCCACTGAAATCATTGTATCACTATTATTGGATGATCCATTTTTCCCTTCAGTATCTTACATTCTAGAATTGCCTTCATCATATTAGATCAGGGCAAGACAGATTGATGTAGCTTAGTTCTAACCCAATTGATATAGTTTTAGACAGATGAAATTTTGGGGGATTTGGATGACTAGATTTTGCTACATTGATATTCTGGATTCTGGATTAGTGTCTAGTCTATTCAAACTCTGAATTCCCACAATGCTGAATCCACACAACTTCTCTGTCTCTGTGCTGTGTTTCTCTCTTTCTCTCTTTTTCTGTCTTTCTCCCCCCCCACTCCTACTCTTTCTTCTACTCTTCTATTTTCTTCTTTCAACTTGCCAAAGAAAGTGAGAAATTGTAGATGAGTCAAATTGAAAGCCAGGGAAAATTGCTCTTGAGATTTTCCTTTCATTTTTTCCTTAAACTACTAAATTGTACAGAGGTCTCACCGATATTACATACAGTATACCCTGTTAAAATGTAGTGATACTGCTACACAGTTAGTATAGAATTATCTTTCTAATTTAATATTTATTTTATTTATTAAATTTATATACCATCCTTCTCTCTGTTTGGGGTGACTCTATTGTTGAAACCTACGTTATCTTTATTAATAACAATAGAGCAGCAAGGAAAAATGGTTCTTTTTCACTCTCTCTTGTCCCAATAATGTGCATGCTTAGCCTAAAAGATTGCTACACTTTGCATACCCTCCTTATTGGTATTCTTATGCATTATACCATGTGGCATAATATTTCACCAGACAACTCAGATTTTGTGGTTTCATTGCCAAGGTACAAAACTTCACAATCCAGGAATGTGAAGCTATTTGCCATCTAGATTTTGTGCCATGGTATCCCTAGGCCTACATAAAATACTTTGATGCTTGCCTGTATATTATTCTTGTTTGTGACAAATTGTCCAAGAGTCTCCAGTCTCAAGATTCTTACTTTGTAATTCATGTGTACTATTTTCCAATGGTTTTCCTCCAGGAAAACCTACCAAGAGTAACTCTTTGGGTAGAAAGAGATCAGAAGTGGTATTCAGCAGATTCTGACCAGTTCTGGAGAACTGGTAGTAGAAATTTTGAGTAGTTTGGAGAACCAGTAATTACCACCTCTGACTGGCCCTGCCCTCATCTATTCTCTGCCTCCCAAGACCCAGCTGCTCAGGAGGAAATGGGGATTTTGCAGTAACCTTCCCCTGGAGTGGGGAGGGAATGGAGATTTTACAGTATCCTTCCCCTGCCATGCCCACCAAGCCACACCCACCAAGCCATGCCACATTCACCAAGCCACGCCTACAGAAGTGGTAGTAAAAAATTTTGAATCCCACCACTGAAAGAGATAATGCATTTTCCCTTCTTATTATATCTGGAAACAGAGAAAGATGTGTGAGCCCATCTTATATTTTCATACAAATAGAAGAGGACTTGTTAATAGTATGAGAATAATCACTGCAACATTACTGGATAGCTAGACACTAATTTCAACCTGTCATTTAAGCAACAGCCATGAATCAAGGCAAATATACAACAATGATGACAACAATCATCACTGTTGTCCTTTGGTACTGGAATCTGGCACAAGTGGCAGTCAGCAACAGTGTCACGTTTCCTTTCCTTTTAATGAATGGAAACATGCCATTATTACTGCTATTATAAATGTAGGCTCCAAATTGACATCTGCAGGGGACAACAAGGCAGGGCCAATGTTGAAATATTTGCATCACTAACTCATGATGCAAATTCCAACCTATGCCTACTTTTATAGTTGTGACACATCTATATAAAGGGCAGAGACTGTATTATGTGACACAACTATAAAAGGGTGGAGACTGTATTATGATGTCATAACACATATTTCATCCTTTTGGCATCTTCATTGTGGGGGATAGCTCCTATTTTACCTCAAATACTGTCCTGGACTTGACTGGTTCCCTTAAGGACCTCCCAAGCAGAATCCTTACAGCCCCTGCCCAGTTCACTTGCCACAAAGCCAGCTGGTGAAACTTGTCGTTCTCCTTTTCTGCTTTTCATTGGACAATCTTTAAAGCGCTCCATGGCTTAGGGCCGGGGTACTTACGAGACCGCCTTCTGCCACCAATAGCCTCCCACCGGCCAGTACGCTCGCACAGAGTGGGCCTCCTCAGGGTGCCGTCCGCCAGACAATGTCGGCTGACGACTCCCAGGGGGAGAGCCTTCTCTGTGGAGGCGCCCACCCTCTGGAACAACCTCCCCCCAGAGATACGTACAATAACAGACCTCCGGATTTTTCGTCGGGCCCTGAAAACCCATTTATTTCAACTAGCTGGGCTGGCTTGAGTTAAATTTTAAATTGATTTTAAATTGGGTTGTTTTAATTTACGGCCAAAATATTTAATTATTTTAAACTGTTTTTAAATTTTGTATGTATTGTTTTTTACTTTGGCTGTTCACCGCCCTGAGTCCTATTTGGAGAAGGGCGGTATAGAAATAAGAACAAACAAATAAATAAATAAATAAATCTGTTAACTGATACTTTTGGATTGATATTTTTGGATTGATATTGATACTGTCTACTGTAGACCTCACCCCATTCCTTAGAGGTCTGTAAGGGGCGTGCATAAGC
Organism: Pituophis catenifer annectens; assembly: GCF_029215685.1. Lineage (NCBI taxonomy): Eukaryota > Metazoa > Chordata > Lepidosauria > Squamata > Colubridae > Pituophis > Pituophis catenifer. The sequence continues at coordinate 106,107,274 of NW_027256881.1, forward strand.
GCACCAGCATGCCTACCATCCCTGTCCCATTGTCTCCATGTATTTGTAACCATTTACTATGTTCATACTTATATTTATATTTACACCTGTTATCTTTTACATGTTTGACAAACTAAATAAAATAAATAAAATAATTTCCCGAGTTACCCCTTTCCCCTTGTAAGTTTGTGCATCCTAGCATTGATGATGTTAACTAGTCTGATAATGAAATGTTTGCAAGAAAACAACCAAGCTCAGAGAGCACCAAGGACTCCACAGTTCAACTCTGAACTACAAATATTATTTTTTACTGGTACTTAAAGCTTTCCTTCTTCCTTTCTTCATCTCCTTATGTTGTCTCTTTTGGGGCAAATATTTTCCATCTCTTTTTCCTAGTCATGCCTCCAGAATTAACTTCTGCTCACCTCCTTTCTCCTACAGAGTGTCTCTCTGGGCATCTCCAGCTTTCTAAGTCTTCTCTCTTCTGAATTCTGCTTTTCTTACACAGCACCTTGGATTAAATCTTGCCAGAAATTTCTAATTCTGATTACTTTCCTTACTCCAAGTACTGAGATGCAGCCTGAGTAAAGATTTAAAAATGATAAGACAGAAAGAAAGAAAAAGAAAAGAAAAAATAGGGAAGACCCACCAATCTTAGGAAGATCTGCCATGTGGTGATGGAACAATCTTTAAATATTGTGTAGTCTAGTATTGTTTAATTTGGGTTTGTTGCCGTTAGCTTTTTATCATTAAAGGAAGGGACATGCTAGATCAGGGATGTCAACTCAAGGTCTGCAGGCCAGATCCGGCTCACGGGGTGCTTATATCTGGCCTGTGGGAGCCTGGAAACAGTAAAGGTCCGGCCCGCAGTGCTTCTACTAGCAAAAATGGAGCTCAGGGAGCTGCGCATGGCCCCCCTGCACCCCATTTTCAGCCTGATGAGAGAGGGTCTCAGGGAAGTCCTGCCTTAGTACTTGGCCACTGCAGGTGCCCCTGACATGAGTCCTGTGTTATGCCCACCATGGCCAAATCCACCATGGCAACACCCCATCCACCCCATCCATGCCCCCCCATGGCCCTCCGAGGTCAAACACAACCCTAATGCGACCCTCACTGAAATCAAGTTTGATACCCCTGTGCTATATGCTCTCTGCGATGCGCAAAACCTAGCAATTAATAGTGAAGAAATTTCTATTTTCTCCTGAGTCTTCTAATGGGCTTTTGTAACCTTGTTATATAAGAGAACAACACTATTAGAGATGGATTTTCAAGAATCAAACATTTTAGTCTTCCACCCCTAGAAGAAAACCGCAACCAGAGGCATCTGCATCCAGGCTAGGAATATTAATAGGGCTGTGCAGAGACTCAAATGGTATTCTGAAAATTTATTATCAGATAAGCCTTCATTATACTATGCTTCAACCATCTAGAAAAAGTAGCGTAGTATCCATGGGCTTCCCCTGAAGACTAACAAAGCCTCAGGCAAATAATTTCCATCGTCCTTAATGAAAGAACCTAAGTGCTCAGGGCAAATACTGCCATTGCTGTGCTTCTAAGAATGGGATGGATTTGAACCAAATTGTAGAATGAGAAAACCCATGTGAACCAATGAAAAGTTATATTGCAGAGGAAACAGTAATTCTACTATTGAACTCTTCCTACTATTAGGAAGAATTTTCTAATTCTGAATTTAAATCAAGATTCCTGAAACTGAAATCCATTATTTTGGGTGCTGAGTTCTGGCAGAATAGAATAGAATAGAATAGAATAGAGTAGAGTAGAGTAGAGTAGAGTAGAGTAGAGTAGAGTAGAGTAGAGTAGAGTAGAATAGAATAGAATAGAATAGAATAGAATAGAATAGAATAGAATAGAATAGAATAGAATAGAATTCTTTATTGGCCAAGTGTGATTGGACATACAAGGAATTTGTCTTTGATGCATATGCTCTCAGTATACATAAAAAGACAAGATACATTTGTCGAGAATCATAAGGTGCAACACTTAACGATAGTCATAGGGTACAAATAAGCAATCAGGAAACAATCAATATCAATATAAATTGTAAGGATACAAGCAACAAAGTTACAGTCATGCAGTCATAAGTGGGAGGAGATGGGTGATAGGAACAATGAGAAAACTAATAGTAATAGTAATGCAGCCTTAGTAAATAAGTGTTGACAGTGTTGAGGGAATTATATGTTTAGCAGAGTGGTGGCATTCGGGAAAAAACTGTTCTTGTGTCTAGTTGTCTTGGTGTGCAGTACTCTATAGCGTCGTTTTGAGGGTAGGAGTTGAAACAATTTATGTCCAGGATGCGAGGGGTCTGTAAATATTTTCACAGTCCTCTTGGGCTTTGACTGGCACTTGTGTATCCTTTCAATATTAGAAGAGTGTTATCATATCACCCCTCAGTCTTCTCAGAGTCAAATATGTTTCTTTAGTCACTCTTCATAGGTGTTTAGTTTCTATTTCTTGATCATTCTCCAGAGGTGGGTTTCAGCAGGTTCTGACCAGTTCTGGAGAACCGGTAGCGAAACTTTTAAGTAGTTCGAGAACCAGTAGTAAACATTCTGACTGGCCCCACCCCATCTATTCTCTGCCTCCCAAGTCCCAGCTGATCAGGAGGAAATGGGGATTTTGCAGTAACCTTCCCCTGGATTGGGGAGGGAATGGAGATTTTATGGTATCCTTCCCCTGGCATGGGGTGGGAATGGAGATTTTACAGTATCCTTCCCCTGCCATGCCCACCAAGCCACACCCACAGAACCGGTAGTAAAATTTTTTGAAACCCATCACTATCATCCTCTCTGAATCTCTTCCATTCCCCTCCCCCCCGAATCCTTCTTAATTTGTAATACACGGAAGTTGATGCAAAATTCAACATATGGATTGAGCAATGCAGAATAACACAGAACTGTTACTTCTGATTTAGAAACTAGACTGCTGTAGATGCACCCTAAAATTGAGTTTGCCTTTTTTGCAGCCATATCACTGTGCTGATGGATATTTGATTTATGATAAATTACTATTCCAGGATCTTATTCACAAGCATTATTACCAAGCCAGGCATCATTCACTCTATTCTTGTTTCTTAAGTGAAGAATTTTGCATTCACCTGTTAAATTTCATTCTCTTATATTCAGTCTGAATATAAGTCTGAATACAACTGAAATACTTTGGCCATCTAATGAGAAGGAAGGACTCACTGGAGAAGTGCCTAATGCTGGGAACGATTGAGGGCAAAAGAAGAATGGGATAACAGAGAATGAGGTGGCTGGATGGAGTCACTGAAGCAGTAGGCGTGAGCGTAAATAGACTCCAGAGGATGATAGAGGACAGGAAGGCCTGGAGGAACGTTGTCCATGGGGTCGCGATAGGTCGGACACAACTTCGCAACTAACAACAACAACAACAACAACAACAAATACTCAGTCCACTTCTCTAACCTATCAAGACTATTTGAATTTTTATCTGTCTTCTAGCTATCCCAGTTTTGAGTCATTTGCAAAGGTGATAAGGATTTTCTTCACTTTTTCATACAAGTCATTACTAAAGAGTATGAACACAGGGCTCTTCCTAGGGGTGAAGGGCCTAGGGCTCCTTCCTAACCCTTGCCTTCTTCCTGAAGTCTGAAAGAGAGTGACTGGCCCCCCCCAAAAATTGACTTTATTTTTTTAAATCTAAAAATTTAAATCAGGACTAGAACTCATGATTTCATAGTTTCTATCCTAGTGTTTTAACTATTACATTGTGTGGTTTTCGGTTGTTAATTGGGATATTGATGGCCAGCTATTAAGTCATTGATTGCTGTTTCCTTGTACTGCTGCACCCTCAGTTGGTAAATTGGTGGTAAATCAGTACTCCTGTTGACTGACAAGGAGCTATTTCCCAGGCTTCCCATTTCTCTGGCCCTTTTTGTCCCTGCTCGGCCAACAATCTTTGTAGCTGCAAAATTAAATTGATGTTTTATTATGGTTCATGTTTGTCTTGCTGTCTGTTCTTTTAGTGAAGTGTATTTCACAAGCATAAGTTATAAAGAATGCTTAAAAGTAAGTTCAAAGTATAATGACCAAAGGATTTTTTTTAAATTGAAAGGCATTGCTGTATCTCAAAGCATCCTCCACAAGCCTCAGAAGACTCCCCTTTTCTTCCTCTGAACCTCATCTTCTCATCTCCCAAACCTGCAGTCCTCAAAAGGTGTTAAAATGACAACACCTATAATTTCTAACCATCTTATCTATTAGCCGATGCAGGTTGGAAATTATAGAAGTTATACTACAACACATATGGAGAATAGATGGGAATAAGTCATTCCTTCTGCAATGGAATTCAGGAGTAATTTTTACAATTTCTATCTGCCATTGGAGTATAAATTCCCTAATGGACAATGATCCTTTTTGAATAATGACAGTATCTATAGCCCCATGTCTGCATTGTAGTCTCTAGGCTGTGTGTGTATATGTGTGGTGTGATGATCTTGGTGTACTTCCTGTAACTACAGCTATCTTATCCATAGCATTCCATGTTTTATTTAGCCAACCAGAAAGCTCTGTCAGTCTTAAGTTGTTTGTGTATTCCCTTCCTGGCCATCCAGTTGGCAGCTAGAGTGAACTAGTCAAATTATTTCAAAGAGATGTTGGATTACAGTCCTCTCATTCATGAAATTCTCAGTGTAATTGCTGGCAGATGCTATCCATCCTAGAGTATCATGCTGTTACCAAGGTTGTTGGTTTTGGTCAGAGAGGCAAAATTTGCCTTGCAAAAATTGTTGGTGAATTATAATTTGTAATGTGACTGAGAGAAAGATGTATGAAATAGATCTGGAATAGTCAAATAGATTAAACTGCAATTAAATTTAATTAGTTGAAAGAAAATTTAATTCTTGTATTAGCAGTACCCAATTTGATGTTTACAATATGACAAAATCCTGGTGTGTCTTTCACTTTTTCGCAAACAACACCATCCTGATTTGGATTGAGAAAAAGATGAAATAGTGCCTCCCACTTTCATTCTGATCTCATCTATCTACAACATTTATATCTCTATTTCACTCTCATTTTCTTATGTAAGTCCTATTTACTTGACTTTCAGCTAGAATTTCTTAGCTTGCATGATGCCAAGATGCAATTTTGTGGACCCTTTTAAGGGAGGCAAACTCAGGATCACTTCTTTGATTTCTGGAAATATCAATTTTGCTAGCAGGGCAATGCAACTGTATCTTGACAGCTGCCAAAACAATTATCCAGCTCAACTTTTACCTAATATAATTAAGATAGAATAATTCTGAGTATTTTTTTCCACCTTTCCCCCATCCCCTGAACTTAGAAATATTTTCTGTAACAGCCCTGTTTCCTTTTGTAACTGTTGTACTCCCTCTTCTGCTTTCTCAAGATCTATTAGTGATACCATCACATATACTTCAAAAATGGCCTAAAGCTATGTAATATGCATGAACTTAGACTTTCCAAAAAAAATCATGTGGAATGGCTAATTTTTTAATTAATATTTCAAGTTTAGCCAATTCTGGTGAAAGGCCCAAAAAGTATCTACGTAAAGATTCTTCTTCTTCATTCTTTCATTCTTTTATGCTTTTGCTTGTTTTTAAAACAAAACCATTTTTAGCTAAGGAAGTTATCTTTGAAGTCATTTCCTTTCCTTTCCAGCATAAATTCTGGAATTTATGAGCCTTGGTAGTACAGTGGTCTAAGGCACCACTGTAAGGCATTAAGCTGGTTATTAAGACCAGATGCCTGCAATTACTGCAAGTTCGATTCTCGCCAAGGCTCAAGGTTGACTCAGCCTTCCATCCTTTCTAAGGTAGGTAAATTGAGGATCCAGTTTTGGGGGGCAATAAGCTGACTTTGTATAAATATACAAAAGAATGAAGGCTATTGCTTAGCGCATTGTAAGCCGCCCTGAGTCTCCAGAGAAGGGCGGCATATAAATCAAAAATTAAAAAAAAAAAAATTCTGGAGAATGGTTACTAGGAAGGAAGGGTGAAATGACATGGTAACTGCTAAATGCAGTGTTACAGTCTCCTAATGTTTTGTTCAGAGGTTGTTGAGTCCACCTGTGGGGAAAATGGACTGGAAGGTGTGGTAAGGAGTCTTCTGGTGAATTGGTGTAATGTTGTGAGTGGCAAAATCTCCCAACTCCATGGAAAGTCTTTGTTACACCAACCCCATAATTTTAAACTCCAGATGTCCCTACCGGACCAAACTGGTTGACCCATTATGTGTGAAGCAGATTGAGGAGAGAAATTATTTACACAATAAAAACAGTGGTGGGATTCAGCCAGTTCGCACCACTTCAGGAGAACCGGTTGTTAACTTTCTGAGCAGTTTGGCAAACTGGATGTTGGAAGAAATCATTAGGGCAGAGAACCGGTTGTTAAATTACTTGAATCCCACCACTGAGTAAAAGTACTACATGTTCCTGAAGAATAATATCCATTTGCTGAATGATGCAGTTGTAGGCATAAGGAAGTACAGAGGAGTGGATTTGCACATGGAAAGGATATTCTGGTTAGGCATTCATGAGCTCAGTAATTCTGAATTGCAAATATCTTCCATGTTGTTTTCCCACTGCCAAAGGGAAAATGATAAACAGAAATTATTAGAAAAAGAAACAGCATATGATAAATAATAAGCATTATGCTTTAGAAATATAAATTGTGTTTGTGAATTAACAATAGAATAGTTTATGGATTGTTGTGTTTCTGAATAAATAATGAAATATTAACTAAAGTAGATAATAAGCATTTACAAAAGAAAGCTGTTAGTCGGAAGGGGTTAAATACTGGTTCTGTAATAGCTCTCTACATCTACAAGAGTGTTAGAGGGCAAACATGGGAGCTGAAAGCCTCATATTTGTGTTGTAACATGTAATTGCCGTGTATGATCTAGACTCTAGAGAAAATAAGCAGTTGAATTTATGTCAGGCTAAAAAATGCCTAATATTTTCTTTCTTCCTCACGAGGAAGGAAAAATCTATCAATGAGAAACATCATTTCTATTATCACACAAAAACATTTAGAAAAGGACACTAATTTAGAACCCTGTAGATTGAAAAGAAACATTCAGATAATTTCTTGTGTGATAGAATATGTTTTCAATAGTTTCATATACAGTGAAACATCATACGCATTTTTAAAGCTTCAACATAATGGTATTTGAAAAAAAAAAACTTATGAAAAATTGTGGAATGTTTCGAAATATTTTATCATGCGGGACGGTTAGGATAGACCCAGCCCCAAGATCTTTCGAACGGATGGCAATTGTCTCCTAATGGAAAAGGGCAGTGAAACGATGCATCAGTCTTAATGTGAAGCCCCTGCTGAGAAACGACACTGAAGTAGAATAAAGGCTCTTCTTTAAGTAAAAGTGCATAAATATAAAAGAGACTTATAATTGGATTCTGTAAGACTTGGAAACTAAGCCCACTTGTGCTTATCATACTGAACATTATGTTTTCTAGTTCTATTAGTTTTACCATCTTTTTTTAGAAAGTAAGATGTGCAATTTCTAAGGATCTTATGAACAACAAGTACAAAGAGCATTTGCATTCACAAATTATTCAGTAGTAGCACATTGAGATATCATAAAATTCCCAAAGCGAACACTTTGATTTTGGACATTTCAAAGGCTTTGGAAATGCCATTCTTTCGCCTAAAATACTGAACTACAAAAATTCTTATATCAATGTAGCTTAGCAGGTCTAAAAAAAAATTCTTCCATCTCCATCCGATAAGACACTAGTCAATGCAATCCAGAACTGTGTTAGTGAATGGATAGTGAATGGATAGATCTGCCCCAACTCCCCAATCCTTCAAATTACCTGTTGATTAAAATAGAACTGTATCAGTTAAAGATAGACCAGCCTGCTTGGAAACTCTGTTGGCCAAGGCAAACTAAGGAGCAATTTGAAAGTATGGTAAAGGAGGAAAGGAGCTACAGCCTCTCCATTTCATTTTTCAAGACAATGAAGGAAGTGTACCTTACAATGATAAAATCAGCCTAGGAATCTGATTCCAGGTACTATATATCTGTTACTTTTATCGTTTTAAATGTTTTAATTGTTTTTATATTTTTAGGACTGTAAGTCACCAAGAGTGATTGGTTGAGATAAGTGATTATAGAAATTGAATAAAAAAAAAAAATTCCAGAACTTCAAAGTAACCGATACTAGTTCATTGTTCATTTAGTTCCAAAACAATTATTACCATAGAAATGATTGCAACCAAACTAATAATATTATAATCAATTGACATAAATTTAAATAATCCAGATGTGGGCAGCATTTAATAATAATCTGTATTATTTGTTTGGCTTTGTTTTGCATAACAGCCTAACATAGAAAGCTGGACTATAAATAACAATAAACGAACATTCAGTGAACATTATTAAATACAAATGCTGAATTAAAGTTACATTTTTCTTGCATACCCCTTTTTATTTATTAAAACCTGACATTTCTGAACAGTTCATGAATGTTTTTAGAAATACAAAAATTGCCATTTCCTATTTCTAACTTTTCTTCTTCTTTTTCCTCTTTTTTGCTACAGAAAATTTGCTAGTGAGAAGAAGCTGGTATATTTACACAATACCTGTTGCTTGCTGGAGGAGTCTGAGAACTATGTCTGCCAGGGCAAGGCCATCAAAAGAAAATGACCTAGAGAACCTACATTGAAATCACATCTAATAGCAACCTGTTTCATGACTTACAAATGTGTAAAAAGAAGGAGAAGGAGAAGGAGAAGAAGAAGGAGAGGGAGAGGGAGAGGGAAGAGGAGGAGGAGGAGAAGAAGAAGATGAAGAAGGAGAAGGAGAAGGAGAGGAAGAAGAAGAAGAAGAAGAAGAAGAAGAAGAAGAAGAAGAAGAAGAAGAAGAAGAAGGTTGTTTTAGTTTAGCTCATCATAGTTGGAAATAGGTTGACAAGAAAGCACTTAAGGTTGCATAAAATCTGACAAGGAATTTATTTATTTATTTGTAGAATGCCCATTAAGACAAAATGCTATTTTAAAAATGTAGCAAAGACAACACCAAACAAATATTTTTAATGATGTTATTGGTTTCTATTCTACCTTCAGATTGGCTTTACAAATGTGATTCCCAAGAGAAAGATAGAATTTTGATGTTTACCGTTACATTTGTGTTTTTCAAATACTAAGGTATGAAAGTATTTTAAGTCATATGAATCATGCTTCAATTGACTGCTACTTTACATTTTGTGTAGAAGAAATAAATATGTATAATTGTTATGCGGGCGGAAGATCATATTGAACTGGGGCTGGGTTAGTGGAAACAGAATTAAAACAAGCAATAGAATGAATAGATACGATCTACTCCTGTCATTGTCATATGAATCAGCTGTGAAAACAGATGGCTCAAAGAAAAAAACCTACTGGATAAAAATCATCTTTAAATTTCTGGATGAAACCTAAATATCGCAAGTCAATCTTAAAAATGAGGGGAAGAAGAAAACATATGAATATTCTAATCTGAGATCACAGCCTGTTACTATGCATCTTTTTAAAATTGGGGGCCTTGTGAAAGAACTTATTAATTTAAGTCTTCTTAAGGATGACCCACTCTGCTGAAACATTAAGAAACTTTGACCTCATTTACCTGCCTGGACACCAGTATAGGTAGTCCTCGCCTTACAACATTTCATTTAGTGACCATTCAAAGTTACAATGGCACAGAAAAAAGTGACTTACGGTCATTTTTCACTCTTAGCTTTGTAGCATCCCCATGATCATGTGATCAAAATTCAGATGCTTGGCAACTGACTTGTACTTATGACCGTTGCTGTGTCCCAAGGTCATGTGATCATCTTTTGCAAACTTTTGACAAGCAAAATCAATGGGGAAGCCAGATTCACTTAACAACCAGGTTACTAACTAATCAACTGCAGTGCACTGCATTTAACAACTGTGGCAAGAAAGGTCATAAAATGGGGAAAAACTCACTTAACAAATTTCTCAACAACAGAAATTTTGGGCTCAATTGTGGTCATAAGTGGAGGACTGCCTATACATAACTAAGTTCAGCTATTGATGACTGAGGTGAATAGAAATTAGTGTAGTATTTGAGGCAGACGGCAAGGTGAATCTGGTGTCTGTAGTAAATGAATAGACTAGAATTTTTATTGGCCAAGTGTGATTGGCCATATGCACCAAGACAAGGAATTTGTCTTGGTGCATATGCTCTCAGTGTACATAAAAGAAAAGATGTGTTCATCAAGAATCATAAGGTACAACACTTAATGATAGTCATAGGGTACAAATAAGCAATCAGGAAACAATATCAATATAAATCGTAAGGATACAAGCAACAAAGTTACAGTCATACAGTCATTAGTGGAAGGAGATGGGTGATTGGAATGATGAGAAGATTAATAGTAGTGCAGACTTAGTAAATAGTTTGACAATGTTGAGGGAATTATTTGTTTAGCAGAATGATGGTGTTTGGGAAAAAACTGTTCTTGTGTTTAGTTGTTCTGGTGTGCAGTGCTCTATACTGTCGTTTTGAGGGTAGAAGTTGAAACAGTTTATGTCCAGGATGTGTGGGGTCTGTAAATGTTTTCACAGCCCTCTTTTTGACTCATGCAGTATACAGGTCCTCAATGGAAGGCAGGTTGGTAGCAATTGTTTTTTCTACAGTTCTACTTATCTTCTGAAGTCTGTGTCTGTCTTGTTGGGTTGCAGAACCAAACCAGAAAGTTATAGAGGTGCAGATGACAGATTCAATAATTCCTCTGTAGAACTGTATCAGCAGCTCCTTGGGCAGTTTGAGCTTTCTGAGTTGGCGCAGAAAGAACATTCTTTGTTGAGCCTTTTTGATGATGTTTTTGATGTTAGGTGTCCATTTTAGATCTTGCGATATGGTAGAACCTAGAAATTTGAGGGTCTCTACTGTTGATACTGTGTTGTCTAGTATTGTAAGAGGTGGAAGTATGGAAGGGTTTCTCCTAAAATCTACGACCATTTCTACGGTTTTGAGTGTGTTCAGTTCCAGATTGCTCTGGTCACACCACGAAGCTAATTGTTCAACCTCCCATCTGTATGTGGAATCATCGTTGTTTCGAATGAGACCGTGTCATCTGTGAACTTCACTAGTTTAACAGATGGATCGTTAGAGATGCAGTCATTGGTATATAGAGAGAAGAAAAGTGGAGAGAGCCTTGGGGGGCCCCTGTGGTAATTGTACAGGTATCTGATGTGATTCTGCTTAGCTTCACCTGCTGTTTGTTAGGAAGCTTATGATCCACTTACAAATGTTCTTCAGGTACCTTAGCTTAGTTAGAAGAGTGTCTGGAATGATGGTATTGAATGCTGAACTAAAGTCTACAAAGAGAACCCTTGCGTAGGTCTTTGGAGATTCAAGATGTTGTAGGATATAGTGCAGAGCCATATTAACAGCATCATCTGTTGAACTATTTGCTCAGTATACAAATTGCAAGGGATCTAACAGCGGATCCATGATGGTTTTCAAGTGGGACAGCACTAGCCTTTCTAAGGTTTTCATGACTACAGATGTTAGAGCAACTGGTCTGTAGTCGTTCAATTCCTTGAAGGTGGGCTTCTTCGATACTGGGATGATAATAGAACATTTGGAGCAAGAAGGAACATAGCACATCTCTAGCGATTTATTGAAGATTTGGGTGAAGATGGGGGCCAATTGGTCAGCATAGACTTTTAAGCAGTCTGGGCCTGGAGCTTTTCCTGGCTTTTGTCTGTGAAATAGATCTTGCACTTCCTTTTCTGTGATCACTAGGGGTTGTGAACCCAATTGGATGGGGTCAGTTGTAGGAGGCTTGCCTGTTGTTGTTGTGTCTGAGATGGGGGTTGTGGAGATAGGTAGTTTCCTTTCAACCCTGCAGTAAAACGTGTTCAGGTCATTTGCCAGTTGTTGATTTCCTTCAGCCTGGGAAGGAGGTTTGCTGTAGCCGGTGATATTTTTAAGAGTTTTTCACATGATAGCTGGTTCATTTGTTGAGAACTGATTCTTTAGCTTTTCAGAGTAGCTTCTTTTTGCTACTTTGATCTTCCTTGTTAATACATTTCTGGCCTGATTGTACAGCATTTTATTACCTTTTCTGTAGGCTTTCTCTTTGGAATGACGTAGCTGCTTACGTTTAGCTGTGAACCAAGGTTTGTTGTTATTATATATTCGCAAGTTTCTGGTCGGTACACATAGGTCTTCACAGAAGCTGACATATGATGTTACAGTATCTGTGAGTTCATCCAGGTCTGCAGAGATATCTTCAAAAATATTCCAATCAGTGCAGTCAAAGCAAGCCTTAGATGAGCTTGGTCTGAAAAAGTAGTTGCTCCTCTTAACAACCATGGGGAAGAATACATTAAAGCAGAAGTTTGTCCACCCCAAGGATTAAACACTCAGACATAAACTGAGTAACATGGTATATGCAGTACAATGCAGTGAGACATGTACAGATCTGTACATTGGGGAAACAAAACTACCACTTCATAAAAGCATGGCACAACATAGGAGAACAAACCCATTGGGACTAGATTCAGCAGTCCATCTGCATTTAAAAGACAAAGGCTGCTCTTTTAAAGACAGCAAAGTCCACATTTTGGACAGAGAGGACTGCTGGTTTGAAAGAGGGGTCAAAGCAGCCATCTATGTCAAAATTGAACAGCCCACTCTCAACAGAGGGAGAGGGATATGACATCATCTATCTCCAGTCTACAACACAGTCCTTTCAGCAGTTTCAAGAAGGCTCCACATCCATTTGCACTACTCAGCTGACTCTGAGGACACAGATAAACCTCCAAATGCCCTCAATGACTCTCTAAAAGAATGCAAATGACCAGCTGTCTGCAAGGAATATAAACCCTTCCATTCCCCAACATCCAGTCAATATTATTAATGTTATTATTGTTATTTGTATCAAAATGAATGATACCCAGATGCCACACTGTTCATATATTGATGTTGATGATTATTTAAAAATATATAAAAAAGAAAAAAAAAGAAAAAGCACCTTTGGGACACCATGACCTGGATGACTAGGTATCTCCATAGACATTTAACCATGGAAAAGTGTTTGAATCTCCATAAAACTTTGCATTATTTAAACTTTAGTATTTCTTGTGCAGTTGAACGTAGTTTATTGGGTGCACCATCCCAAATAGATGTATGGATGTGGTGGAATGTAGTCTGGATTCCCAGGAGGGAGGGGCTTCTTTCTAGACTACAAAGAGGCTGCAGAGCTTGGAAAGTGTGTTCAGCATCAAGAGGGTTAAAATAGCTCCTCCCTAGCAATTCCCAGAGTATATCTATAGCTATACAAATATTTCCTTCAATCTGGCAAGACACTGTCTATACCTGAAGAGCAAGAAAGGAAACTACTCAGAAGTAACCCCTCTTGGTTTTTGACAATGATTGTGTGTACTCCACCAGTCACCGCAATATTTTCCATTGGTGTGAATTTGATGAACAAATTATTTCCATAAAAAGTTTCAAGGAAAAAAGCTTTCTGAAGCCCACATGATCTATTTCAATATTCTAAGAAGGGAGGGGGGATTTCCCAAATCTCCATGCCTCCTGGAGGTTCGTAGAGGATATTATCTAAACTTCCAGTGAATCATACAGCTGACAGTGTTGCTATTTCTAGGCCAAAGAAGCTCTCTTTGAACAAAATGCACTCGTTGTGTCTTTTCAACCTGCACTTCAGCAGAGTGAAACAGCAGGATTCCCGTACTGTATAATAACTGTCAGAAACAATTTCTGCTCTGTAAGTGAGGTGAAGCAAAATGTCAAAATATTTGAATACATTTCATTGAGGATATCTTCTTTTAAATTAGTAAAGGCTGGAGGAAAAGAATCTTATTCTCTCACATAATAAATATGCATAGGGCATCGAGGGGCCAAATGAATTCTAATAAAGCAGAGTCCTAGCTTGTTAATGGTGTTAGTGGAACCACAATAATAAAACACAATAATTATGAGTTAAAGGAATGCCAGCCATGGCCTTTTACCAGGATTCTTGAACGTATTATTCAGAAGAAATTTAGTAGTCTAAAGTCAACTGTGTTAATTACCATATTTTATAAAATCCCTGGTATAGAAAGGAGCAATCAGAAGAGGCAGCCTGCAAGGAATCTAAAGCAAATGAGTATATCTCATTATTAGTACAACTGTACTCTTTGGAACTCATTAGCCTTGCTACCTTAGCCTTGTTCATTCCAACATGTCCGTGAAACACCGCAAAAATAATGGCAAGGAGATCTCTCCAGTAACAACAGTCCTGCTTACAGCTTGTCATCTCTTTGGAAATCAAAGCACATTCCAAACCATCTAGTGGAATGAATCAAGTTTATGGAAATAATGATTTTCTTACACTCAGGGTTTCCTTCCTGCCATCTGAGAACCCTTTATTGCTCTCTGACACTGATTCAGATGATACCGTAAGAGAATTAATTAGAAATATACCCTGTGCCAATAAAATACTAGATTCATTATTGAGGGGAAGGGGAGGAGGAGAGGGTCCATTAATATGGAGGGAATTTAATGGAGGGGGGTATCAAGATCTTAAGAAAACATTGTCGATGAAGCTGTGCTGTAGATATTGGGCATAGTTTTATTTACTTATTCAAAACCTTTGAATTCCATTTCTTCACAGCTTGTGGTATGTTGGAAGAAACTCATTAAAGCAATGAATGGGGGAAAGGCTTCCTGTTCAAAACACTTTCATCCATGGCATTGTTAATGAGTACCATAATTTTAAAGGCCAGTATTGATGATACCATTACTTATTTATTTATTTAGTAATCAAATTTATGTGGCCATCCATCTCATGGAAAATGACTCTGGAAGCATATTTAGTCAAACACCAAAGAATTAATCTTGTGACAATACTTCCTTTAACCAGTGAGAAAGTTGGGCCTTCTTTGTCTTCCAGCAACAGTTTTTTTTTTTTCCCCATTCTGCCTTTAAAACTGAAGCTCCAGTAAGGAAATCCATGTTTGGCAGATGGAATGGTGATTTCAAGGAGAGAAGCAACCTAAGGAGAAATTTCCTATCAGTGAGGGCAATTAAGCAGTGGAACGGCTTGCCTACAGAAGTTGTGGATGCTCCACCTTTGGGGTTTTTTAAGAAGACATTGGACAACTGTTTGTCTCAAATGGTATAGGATTTCTTGCTTTAGCAGGAGGGTTGGACTAGAAGACCTCCAAGGTCCCTTCCAATTCTGTTATTCTGTTATTTATTGAAAAGGAAAACAATCATTATAATATATATTTATTCTGTAATTGTAAATGATGCCTTTAAATTGAGCAACTATGTTTTGAGCACACAGTACGTATATCTGGATATCTGGCAATATTGCTGGCTGATTGGGCAGAAATTACTAGTGGTTGAGAAGACAGTTTTTCTAGCCACCTTCTCCCTATATTGCATTGACAAAATTAATGAGAAATAGCTACATTTAAGTGCATACTATAAATAGTTTTTCAGTCATCAATAAGACATATGATATGCATGAAACACTCCTGCCTAGAAGAAGAATATGTAGTATATTAGTGTATTCAACTTAAAGAGAAATGAAAGTTTTGTTTTTATAAGAATTGAGTGACTCAGTTAAAATTGCACACTCAAGTTATCACAGTTAGGAATTGACTTAAAGACACAACTCAGATTTCTGTTAGTGAAAAGTTTTACAGAAGAATAATTCAGAATCACATTTTTTTTAAAAAAAACCCAGCCTCAAGTGCTTTTGACCATTACAGCACAACTAACACAGGCTATGAAAAGAATAACACTACCAGAAAAAAGATACCAGGAAAAGCCAAAAGACTATTACAACCACATAGCTTTACCATAGCACACAAACCAACTAAAGCTCTCCAAAACCAAAAATAAACAAAAGACCAAATAGCCTATGATGCAAAAATAAAAGTCATCTACAACATGCAGTGTAAGGACTGTTACAGCTGCTATTTGGGTCAGACAAGCAGAAGACTAACAAAGTGCATCCACGGACACCAAGTAGCAATCAGAAGACACAATGAAAACTACAGAGAAGTTCCCTGAAGATGGGACCCAGCACGAGTCTGAAAGCTCAGAAGACAAAACCTCTGGTCCCGATGACCAAGCCAATTTGGATTCTGCAACATTATCCTGGGACACGTATATTCGCTTTCATTCATCACAGTGAGAATTCCTTCATTTCACAAAGACTCAACAATAGTTTCAACTAAGAAACTGTGAGCATCCTAAACTAAGCTAAATCCAGAAATGATAGAAAATTCCTAGAAATTTGGCATTCAGATGGACCCGCCATCAATAGATGCATAGCTATAAACCACATTTATATGCAATTCAAAAGAAACAATAAAAAAGCTAAAAAGGAAATAAAAAACCAGAACACATTTTCTTCAGCAACCAAATATCCAGATAAGCAGGGATTAACACCAGACAATCAAGCAGAAAACAATATTTAATCAAGGAACTACCAAAGGAAAAAAACACAATATCGACAGGACAAGCTACTCTATATAAATAGAAGGCAGACCACACAATTACTAGCACTGATGATGTTACCTCAATTGGGTAATGAAATGTCTTTGAGCAAACAGTCAAGCTTAGAGATCACCAAAGACATGTCTTTCATCCAAGCTAGGTTACCTTTAAGTGTGGTCAAATCTGTTTTACAGTAGGAATTTATGACAAAATACCTGTGATGTTAATGCAAAGCATGAACCAGTCTAAAAGGAGCCATGGTAACACAGTGGTTAGAATGCAGTATTGCAGGCTGACTCTGCCCACTGTTAGAAGTTCGATCCTGATTGGCTCGAGGTTGACTCAGCCATCCTCATTTTGAGTTCAGTAAAATGAGGACTCAGATTGGGGGAAATATGCTGACATTGTAAACTGCTCAGAGAGTTCTGTAAAACACTATGAGGTGACATATAAGTCTAAGTGCTATTGCTATTGCTAAGAGGTAATTTAAACCTAGCATTAGGACTGTCTGCACTCAGAAAATGAACATGTCATGCAGAAAAGCTAGATAAACTAAATATCTTCCCTCAATGTATTATATAGGGAGATGAATGACAACAAGCACTCTGATTGTTTTTACCATCTCGGTGAGAAGTGAACCTTAGGTCTGGCAGCCTTCCTTAAAAGCAGATTGGGAGTTTGAAGTTTACTTGGTGGAAGATCTGGCCAGAGAAGAAGAAATAAAATTAACTGTTCCAGTCAGGTTTCAGATCTGGGCACAGCACGGAAATGGCATTGGTCGCATTGGTTGATGATCTCTGGAGGGCTCGGGACAGGGGTTGTTCCTCTGTTCTGGTCCTGTTAGATCTCTCAGCGGCTTTTGATACCATCAACCATGGTATCATGCTGCACTGGCTGGAAGAGTTGGGGGTGAGAGGCACTGTGTTGCGGTGGTTCTCCTCCTTTCTCTCCGACCGGTCACAGTTTGTGTTGGCAGGGGGGCAGAGGTCGACCTCGAGGCCTCTCATCTGTGGAGTGCCACAGGGATCGGTCCTCTTGCCCCTTCTGTTCAACATTTATGTGAAGCCGCTGGATGAGATCATCCGTGGCTTCGGGGTGAGATACCACCAGTACGCTGATGACACCCAGCTGTACATCTCCACCCCAGGCCACCCCAACGATGCCCTTGAAGTGATGTCCCAGTGCCTGGAGGCTGTGCGGATCTGGATGGGGAGGAACAGGCTCAGACTCAACCCTTCCAAGACTGAGTGGCTGTGGCTCCCTGCATCCCGATATAGTCAGTTGACTCCATCACTGACTATTGGGGGCGAGTCTTTGGCCCCCACTGAAAGGGCTCGCAATCTGGGAGTCCTCCTGGATAGGCGGCTGTCTTTGGAGGAACATCTGACGGCTGTTACCAGGGGGACCTTCTGTCAGGTTTGCCTGATTCGCCAGTTACGGCCCTTTCTCGATCGGGATTCCTTGTGCACAGTCACTCACGCCCTCGTCACCTCTCGCCTTGACTACTGCAATGCTCTCTACATGGGGCTCCCCTTGAAGAGCACCCAGAGGCTCCAACTGGTCCAGAACACAGCAGCGCGGGTAGTGATGGGAGCAACATGGCGCTCCCATGTAACACCGCTCCTGCGCGAGCTGCACTGGCTCCCGGTGGTCTTCCGGGTGCGCTTCAAGGTGTTGGTTATCACCTTTAAAGCGCTCCATGGCATAGGGCCTAGCTATCTGCGAGACCGCCTGCTGCTACCGACGACCTCCCATCGACCCATGCGCTCCCACAGAGAAGGCCTCCTCAGGGTGCCATCAGCCAAACAATGTAGGCTGGTGACCCCCAGGGGGAGGGCCTTCTCTGTGGGGGCTCCTACCCTCTGGAATCAGTTGCCCCCTGAGATAAGGAGAATCCATGACCTCAATGCCTTCCGTCGTGCCCTTAAAACCCATCTTTTCCAGCAAGCCGGGCTGGCTTAAGAAGAAATTTTTAAATTCTTTTAATCAGTTTGTGACTTCTTAACTTTCGGGCCAAATTTATATATATTTTTAACTGTTTTTAATATTTGTATTCTATGTTCTTATCTTGGCTGTACACCGCCCTGAGTCCTCAGGGAGAAGGGCGGTATATAAATTGGAAATTAAAATTAAATTAAACTGTTGGTATTTTTGATGCTCTTGGATCCAACATATTGCTTGTGACTGTACATTATGAATTTCAGCCCTATGACTCTAAATTCCTTATAGACAAATACTCAATTTGTCAAGATGCTATTCCCAAGTAAGCATAGTATTTTGATATTAGTATTCTTTCCCCTCCCCCACAGTTCATTGAAAAAAAAAAGAAAGAAAATCCTTCAGCTGGTGAAGATGAATGTCCAACTGATACCCATTTTGACATATGCTTGCCATTCATGTAGAGCTTTGTTCAACTTCACTGCTTGGCAATAAAAATGTTTAATTTGTTCACCTTAAGATATGTCACTGGGTGAATGGATGTCAGGGGAAAAGCAAGAAATATATAGGAAATCCTCCCTATATAGCGTTTCAGCAGATCCCAAGAAATATTTTTTACAATACATACAAAAGGAAATTAAAATAAAATAAAATGTATGTGAAGAAGAAATTACCACCCCTAAACCACCCTACAAACCCATATTAATATATCAAGAGAGTAACTCCACAGAGCTGGAGTAACATGCTTTGAATGGGCTAGCCAAATACATATACATTATTGATCTATAACACTGGCCCCTGCAGGACACAAAAAGTAGGTTGAGTGGCAAGGACAGCAAAGAATAAACAGAACTGAGTCAGAATTGTATCTGCATCTATGGCAGTGGAAGATTCTACCTGAAAAGAATATACTATAAATTGAAACATTCCCACCGACAATCTATATATTCTCAGCAGTGGTGGGATTCAAATTTTTTTACTACTGGTTCTGTGGGCATGGCTTTGTGGGCATGGCATGTCTTGGTGGGCATGGCTTGGTGGGTGTGGCAGAGGAAGACTACTGTAAAATTTCCATTCCCTCTCCACTCCAGGGGAAGGTTACTGCAAAATCCCCATTTCCTCCTGATCAGCTGGGACTCGGGAGGCAGAGAATAGATGGGGGCGGGGCCAGTCAGAGGTGGTATTTACTGGTTCTCCGAACTACTCAAAATTTCCACTACCGGTTCTCCAGAACTGGTCAGAACCTGCTGAAACTGACCTCTGATTCTCAGGCATGATCAAGGATATATAAATCCCAGCAGAGAAATCATAACATTTAATTATTGTTTGCTTGAATTTTATTCCACCTTTATTACTTTATAAGTAACTTAAGGAAGTGATCACAGCTAACACTCTTTCCTCCTCCTATAACAAACTTGTGAGTGAGTTGGGCTGAAAAAGAATGACTGGCTCAAAGTCACCCAATCAGCTTCCATGCCTAAAGTGATTTCCAGGTCAGTACCTTAACCAATACACTAATATCTTGTTCTTTTCCTGTCTTGTCAATTTTAAAATATAGTGGAAGGAAATTCATGGCGCCCTTGGTAGGAAACTTAGTACAGACCTGAGCCAAGGCAGGCTCACTCCAAAGAGTGGGAAGCTAGGTAAGCAAAGCTTATTTTTTTCAGCACTCTTATCTCTGGTCATATTCCAATTACTACTTAAAGGATTGTTGTCCTTTTTTTTCTTGGTTGGACTCTCAGTTGGCATAATAAAACTCAGTCTGAACTGAGACAATCCCGCAACAATCTGTGGGTTACTCAATCTGGACTGTTGGCTACCAAATATTCCTGTTAGACAGTTCCCCTGCTTCTGTGCCCTCCCACTTTTTTGTATCAAGGAAGTCTTTTTCTTTTCATTCTTCTAAGAACATCTTCTTGGATGTGTTTGTGTACATGTGCATATTTATCTATAAAACATACATGCACACACAGACATACAAAGTTATGCTAGACTTATATTTCCAAGGTTAAAGCATTACAATGAACATGTATGCAGGCATAAGAAAAAAATTAATCCTTTCTCAGGACTATATTTGATTCTAAGACTTTTTGAAAAGCTGGTTCTTTCTTTGCAAGGTAACCAATGAACTGCTAAAATTATCCTGCAGCCAACCAGCCCAAATAATCGGAAACTGCAGCGTAACTAGAAGCCTACACAGACATGAAGTAAATTCTGGGGAAAATATTACAAAAGGACTTAGCTTTAAAATTGCAACTTTATAGATTTACAACATTGTAGTCATTAATGCATCCTTATAGTAAAGACAGCAAGATTTTGGATTAAATATGTAGGATTAAATCATAGTTGGCGGGGAAAGGATTAAGTACTTCCTCTTATTCTTTTGCTCATACCAGTCACTGCCCCTCTCATTAGGTTCATGGTTTGTCTCCCAACCCAGGCAACTTCTCATTAAAAGTAAAGTCTATTGGGACTCCACAGCCTACATGTGTGTGCAATACCCTTAAATTGCACTGTCAGTTAACATTAGGGATAGGCATTTAATTTCTGATCTACTACATCAGAATTAGCAGCACCGTATCATTTCCCTTTCTTTCAGTTCTCGAGTTTCTAACGAATTTGTAGCCCTTACCTATGCCTTCCTGCTTCAAAGTGCATCTTCGCATAATCGTATTGTTTTGATCTTTTTCTAAAAACTCAGTCAAGACTGATTAGGAGCTGGATGGGAGATCTCCAGATTCTCAAGGAAGTTGGGGAAAAAATCTTAGAAGGCTGCAATGCAAGATATTTCTTTCTTTTATGTACACTGAGAGCATATGCACCAAGACAAATTCCTTGTGTGTCCAATCACACTAAAAAAAAATTCCTATTCTATTCTATTCTATTCTATTCTATTCTATTCTATTCTATTCTATTCTATTCTATTCTATTCTATTCTATTCTATTCTATTCTATTCTGTCATTACTGAAAGGAAGGAAAATGTCACGGAGGTTCCAAGAAGTAATCAGGAATTGAGCTTCACTTTGAAGATTTGATAAGGTGTATCTGATTATCAAAACTCAGTGTTAAGAGTATCTGTGTTGAAATTCAATACACCGATATCTTATGGCCGACATAATCAGAAGCATTTTAATTAGTAAATGATGTGTCCATTCATTATGTTTCTCCTTTCAAACCTTAATAAACCATTCTAGGGATAATTAATGGCACTTTTGTGTTTATAGAAAATCAGCACTTGATAAATATCAAAATGTGCTATTATCTCACAGGTAGGCTAGAGTGCTGTTCTATAAATGCATAAATTTAATAATTACTGCTAGAACTATTTGTTGTAAGGAAGAAGCAGATAAATAAGAAAAATGTCAAGTAATCACAATAGTCGTAGCAACAATATTGTAACCTAAGAAATAGCTTAATAG
Organism: Pituophis catenifer annectens; assembly: GCF_029215685.1. Lineage (NCBI taxonomy): Eukaryota > Metazoa > Chordata > Lepidosauria > Squamata > Colubridae > Pituophis > Pituophis catenifer. The sequence goes on from NW_027256881.1 coordinate 106,129,101, forward strand.
TCATTTCTTGACATAATACTGAGATTAAATATGGCAGAATCCTCCAGGGAAGCCCTTTTGCAAAGATAATTTTTCTTTTCTTATAAGAACCATTTATATGGTAAAACATGAGCCTCTTTGGGTCAGTTGCTTATTTTTTTTCTGAGGCGACATGAAGAGATACAGTTATATAGACTTCATATAAAATATGGAGCACTCCAGCCTTCAGAATCAAAGTCTTAAAAAGGACAAATCCCAACTTGAGTCAAGAATTTCTAAGGCCCATTGATTCCAAAGTAAAAAAGGGGGAAATAATGATAGTTATAATTTTGGGATTTTAGTTAGGCAGGGAAATCTGGTTCTATATGTGCAATGTGGGGTCTTTGGTTATTTGCTTGTTTTCTTGCAGACATTTCATTATCAAACTAGAAAACATAATCAGTGCACATGGATTTTATCTGCAAGAAACCCACCAGAGAGCACTAAAGACCCCACAGTTCAACCCTAATCTATGAATATTCTCTGCTATCATATTGATGCAATGTTGAGTACAAAGTCTTTGCAGTTGTAAGAGTGTCATACTGACAAGTGATAGAGGGTTTTTTCCCCAGGTAAAATGATGGTGCCAGCAATATCATTTTGGCTCAAGAAGGCTTCCTTTGCCTTGTACCAAGGATTCACTTTGGCTATACTCAGAGGGTACATGCTATATATATATAATCTCTTTGGCTCCACATATTAGCAATAGCACTTAGACTTATATACCACTTCATAGTGCTTTACAGCCCTGTCTAAATGGTTTACAGAGTCAGCATATTGCCCCCAAGAAACAAGGGTCCTCATTTAACCGACCTCAGAAGGATGGAAGGCTGAGTCAACCTTGAGCCAATGAAGATTGAACTGCTGACAGTCAGTAGAATTAGCCTTCAATACTGCATTTTAATCACTGTGCCACCGTGGGTCTTTTATTACTACCAGCAATTGCTTTGAGAATTGTGTATACACAGTGGCAGTGAGGAAAAAGCATAGTGTTTTACAGAATATTTCCTCAACAACATGGTGTGTGTGTGTGTCTCTGTGTGTAAACAGAACAGTTTATCTTCCTGCTCCATCAGTATTTGTGAAATGCACAAGTCATATCCTATTTGAAGAACTTTTGTACTACCTGAATTGCCTTTCCAAAAATCTACATTACTTATAATTAATTCTCAATAAATTTGATTGGAAGAAAAAATACCTCAGAATATTTCTTGTTGAGCTACAGTCCTCCAACTATTTCTTTATTAATTCCAGTGCTTGTATTATTTAGTCCTAATCCATTTATCAACTTTCCTAAACATTTCCAAGAAAACTTTAAAGTCACTATCTTTTTATCTCACTCCCATGTTTTTCCCTTTTGGTTACTGTTATATTCTTTTTTTTCATCAGTAATGCTGTGTGTGGATGTATTTGTGTGTACATTTACAAATGTATAAAGCTCATGTTTAAACAAGTCCACAGAGGAAAGAATCTGGGAGAAAAAAAGTGGGGTTACATTTGACTTTTATATTGGCAATACTCTATAATTTCCAGTTTGAGATTTAAGTGACATCAACTTCTAGAACAATTATTGGAATTAGTTGGAAATGGTTAAGTTATATGTTTGACTCTCCTTGGATCAAGCTAATAAATCCATCCCTATTGGCATTCATGAGCTTAATAACATTTGTATGGTGGGATTATCACCACTGATTGCTGATGAGAATAACCACTGCATGAATCATAGCAAGTGAGCTGGGAGAGTAAAATATGGAATTTTGTACTTGAATTTAGTGAAAGAGATCAGGGGATTTGATGTTTGTGCAGAAGAATGAAAATTTGGGGACAAAGCTTATTATCTGAAAAAAGTCAGAAATGGTATATTGGAATGGATGAAGAGATAGATTCCACACACACACCCTTTTATTCTTAAAATATCTTCTTCTTACATATTAAAAAGAACACTCCAGGAGCAATTTGTGAAGATTTCCATGGGGGGAAAAAAGCTCTCCTAAAAACCAGAGTCATGATTTATGGATTGCTCAAAAATGGGACTGGCCTATGAGCTACAGGTTTCCTACCACTCATATAAGAGGCTCCTCACTATAGAACACAAGTGTTTTCATATTATTTCCATTGGTGCATTACTCATATAGATTTATTTATAAAAGAGTGTTAACATTCTGTTTTTCTATCTGGCAGATCTTTCAGTACCTATTTTTATTTCATAGCAAGTCTTTTAGACTGTAAACTTTCTCTTCTTCCTTATTTAATATTCCATTGATTAGTGGAAGTTAAGCAATGAATGAATGAATGAATGAATGAATGAATGAATGAATGAAAGCTACTGATTCCGGATAGATATTTCATATTTTTTTCAGTTGGTTCATGCACTTCTTTTATAAGCATTACCATAAATGGGAATTGTCCTACAAAGTCCAAGGAACGAAGACTGTTTTCTTTCATGAAGAAAAGTGGGTTGCTTATGCCATTTGCTGGTCTTATAAATGGTACTATTCTCTAAGTAGATGTCTTCTCTTCCTGCATCCCTCCCAAGCATAAGCACACAGGATGGATCATTTATAGCTACTATTTAAAAAAAAAAAGTCATAGCATGGACTCTATCTCTTGAATGCTAACAGAAATAGGTTGAAAAGATTTTGTGCTCCCAGTAACAATATTTTGCAGTCAATTTGACAGTTCTTACCTAAGCCAAGCGACAGCTTTAGGTGATACACAGTATGCTGACAACTTGTTACATAAAGTATCATAGTTGGCTGTCAAAAGCTTTCTTGGAATCCAGAAATATAGTCCAAGCCAATTTTATGGCAGTAGAAATGTGTTCAGTAATTTCTAGCAAAGCAGTTGGTAAGTGATGGAAAGTTATTTGATAACAGAAGTTGTACACCAGCTAGAAGTCAGGTTTACCCTTATTCTTTTAAAACTCTAGCAGTGATTTAGACATTTGTATTTTGTCTGGCCAGTTCTTGAAGTCTCGTGGGGACAAAGTAATGGTATGCTCAAGTGGAAAGAGCAAACCCTTGGAAATTAAAAGTTTGTAACAGGAACAAGTTTTCTTTATCACATGAAGCTTTCAATCTCATGTGTCACTAACAGAGACAGTGCTGCACTATTGTGGTGGTAATATTGCAGGAAACTAATGAGGCAGGGTGGGGTTTTTTTTAACGTTACTTGACTTCATTTCGTTAAAGCACATTTCATAAGTAATAAGTCATAAGACTTTCTGATTTCTCTACCCCCAAATGGCCAAGTCACAGCCCTAACAACATTTCAGAAGTGAAGTAGAATTGAAGTTGGACTGAATATAACTTGGCCTTTCCATTCTGCAACCTTCCCCCTAAATTGGGATTGCATTCTTACAACCCCTATTCAGATGAACCTGGAAAATTCTGTGAATTTCAGTCCCTACAGATTTGGAACACATAAATATTTACAAATGTGTGAATGAATGTATTCACACCTCTCTTAAAGTACAAATAATACTGATTCTGAATATCAAAACCAGCTCCCCCCCCCCAATTTTTCCAATCAGTGTGAATGGCTCATCCATGCAAACCACAAGTCATAATTTAGGAAGCTTCTTGATGAGAAGCGAAACACTTTCAAAGGAAAAAAGAAACAAAAAAGTCCAGTTGCCTTTTGAAAAACATCTGTGGGATAATCATGATCTGGATAACTGAGAATCTCCATAGATATACAATCTACAAGTATCCAGAAGGAGGAGATGGAAGAATCATGAAGTATTCTGAGCAATTTCTCAGTAGCTGAGGGAGAAATGAATTTTCTACTCTTATAACTGCATTCTGATTTTGGAAGCAAAGTTATTAGCTGTGGAGTTTGCATCATGCCATTATGCTCATAAAATCACCAGTGGCTCCTACATGTCTGCAACCTCTATGATATATCTTTGATTTATGGAGCCATAGTGGTCTCTGAGCTTGGCTGTTTTAGAATAGAATAGAATAGAATAGAATAGAATAGAATAGAATAGAATAGAATAGAATAGAATAGAATAGAATAGAATAGAATAGAATTCTTTATTGGCCAAGTGTGATTGGACACACAAGGAATTTGTCTTGGTGCATAAGTTCTCGGAGTACATAAAAGAAAAGATACATTCATCAAGAATCATAAGGTACAACACTTAATGATAGTCATAGGGAACAAATAAGCAATCAAATCGTATTAGGAAACAGTCAATATAAATTGTAAGGATAACAGCAACAAAGTTACAGTCATACAGTCATTTTCTTGCAGATGTTTCATTACCTAACTAGGGAACATTATTAATGCTAGGAGAGTGTGGGGTATACTCTCTCTTTAAATGCAAGTAACTTGCCTTAGCCATGCTGGTGTTTAATACTAAATCAACAATCAAGCAGCAAACAATACTCCAATCAAGCAACTACCAACTCAGACAAACAACCAAACATTAAACAACAATCAAGAAACCACCAAAATCACGCTCATCAACACCTAGTTGGGTAATGAAATATCTGCAAGGAAACAACCATGCTCAGAGAGCATCAAGGACCCCACAGCACAACCCTGAGCAACTCTATTGGAATTTTTGACCTCTACTGATTATTTTGACATGGAGAACATTTAAAATCACAGGAATAAGACCTCTGCCTTGGAAATTTCTGGATAGTAAGGCATCAAAAATCTTGTGATGGAGAAAAATGCAAACAGGTTATCCAGGTTGCATCAGAGCTATTTTCTCTGGGCTGCAAGATGGACTTCTTTCTTGATGGCAGCAAAAAAGATATAGAAATCATAACTCTTTTCATCCATCTAGTAGTTGTCTGAATGTTTGGAAATCCATATTTTGTAGCTCATTCAAGAGTTACATGGCAAATTTCTTGATGTATTATACGGTAAACATATTTATATTTCAGAGAATCAATGCCTCTAAAAATGCAATTTATCAGTAGGCACGTGAAAAGACAAATACGTAAACTCTACTTGTATCTAATCTCATTCATAAATTTATTTATATTTACAGTTCAGGTAAGAGCCAGTGAAAGTGATCAGTTTACATAAGCATATAAAATGTGCTCAGCATGCTATCACACAAGCCAAGTCTTAGACAGACCACTTGTTAAAATTCATATTTTTTGGAAAAATATGAAAGCTAATCTAAAGGAGTTTCTCAGTAGCTGAGGGAGAAAGAAAGAGTAAGTTTCCCAGGAGTATAGTAAAACAAGTAATGTTTGTATTTTAAGGACCTTCTTCTACCGCTGAATTTAAGTGCTCTACCCATCTCTGAGTTGGCAAAAAACCATATTGGCATAATCTTTGCTGTGCCAATGCCAATCCCTATTCAGATCCAGAGCACATTATATCATCACAAAATTTTTAATGCAGTTGACATAATAAAGTGGTGAATAAGTGATGTTTTTGTGTGGTTTAATGCACAGATTTCACCGTTACCAGAAATAATGAACACTGTTAATAACTGATATATCACGTGGACATTATAATAATCAATATCTATATTTATATCATCTGTATCTACCATAGAGCACATGGAATTGCTTTTGGACCTTCATGGGACAGCCACACTTATCACTAAAGTGGAGTGGGACAACTCACCATGGCCAACTTGCTGCGGCCAGCTCACCACAGGACAAGTCGCTGCATAACAATTCAGTAATTTAATTTAATTACTTAAAATAATTAAAAAATATTTTTATTTTTCTCATTCGTATTTCATTCTGTCCCTCATTTGGCATCCTTTCTTTAATGATTCTATTCCACCATTCCTTCTATATAAGTGTAACTCTTGTCTCGTGGTGAGTTGTCCTCTGGTGAGTTGAGCATGGCAAATTGTCCAGTAGTGAGTTGGCCATGGCAAGTTGACTGCAGTGAGTTGGCTGCGATGAGCTGTCCTAGATTCCACTGAAGCTTCTCCTATCCTATACTCATGTCAGCTTGACCCTAAATTGTCTTAAGAAAATCTTGTCTAGACTGAGATGATTTGGTAACAGTTTACAAGGCATTAAGTCTCGATAGCAGACTTATACCTGACCATACATTAGGTGCTTCTAAGCATACTTTTATATGTGGATACCCAGTAGTGGGATTCAAATAATTTAACAACCGGTTCTCTGCACGAATGATTTCTTCCAACAACCAGTTTGCCATACTGCTCACAAAGTTTACAACCGGTTCTCCCAAAGTGGTGCGAACTGGCTGAATCCCACCACTGTGGATACCCCTGTGTAAGTATATGTTTACACATATACATACACAAAATTAATTGTAATTTTCCAGATGTAAAACTTCAGGAAAAGGACAGGTTTGTGTGTTCATGGTGTACAATAACCCATAGAAGTACCGATTGATGTGATCTTGCAGAAAAATTGAACAAAGTTTTGCATATTTTTGATGTCCTTGTGCATGGAGAACTAATTATATTACCATGTACATATTACAATTTAGTAGTTTCTCTGTGTAATTACATTGTTCGGTTAGAGTATACTTACGTATAAAGTACAAGAGAGAGAAAGAAACCCCAAAAAGAGACATTCAAGGAAAATCCCAGTAACTTCTCAAGCTTTCATGTATGTATGTATGTATGTATGTTCCATAAGCATAGGCTCCATGAAGTTTCCCCTTGAAAACAGTGGGAAAATGTTTCAGCAAAATTGAAAACTGAAAAAGAGACCTGAAAACCAATTTCAATAGAACTTGTATAAAATAATCATAAACAAAAAACCAAGTAGTATTACATTACAGAACTTTGAAACATCTTATATTATTTGACAATAAAAGTTGAATAAATAGATAATAAAGAATAAAATAACTGCCTCATTGCTCTATGAATTACCTACACCTGTTTTGTCCCCATTCCAATAAGTTTTATCTTTGCATTTATTACCATCTATTTTGTTTTGTTGTTCCAATTATTTAAAATAATACATTTTGGTAATACAGTTATTTCGTAAAATATTTATGTCCTATCTTACCACTAGGACAGGGGTGGTTTCTAAATTTTTTTACTACTGGTTCTGTGGGCGTGGCTTATTTTGTGGGTGTGGCTTGGAGGTCATGTGACTAGGTGGGCGTGGCTAGCTGGTCAGAGTCATTTCTGGAAGGTCCTTGCACTTACGACCAGTCCTCGCACTTACGACCCGACTCATTTGTTTGCTTTTAACACTGATCAGCTGTAGGACGGCCCTTTGAAGCCCAGCAGCAAGAGTTTAAACAGTTTTTTTCCCTCTAGTCATCAGCTGGGACTCAGGAGGCAGCAATAGATTGGGGGTGGGACCAAATAAAAGGTAAGAATAACATGGGGGGGGTGGGGGGGGTGGGAGGGCGGGGGGAGGGGAGAACCGGTTCGGTGACATCATATCGTCACTGCTACCGGCTCGGCCGAACTGGACTGAACTGGGAGGAACCCACCATTGCTCTAGGAGCTAGTACAGCATACATGAGAGTTTGGTCTCATAAGATCTTCCTGACGGCCCAGGGCAGTAGCTAATGACTGGCCCAAAAGTCACTCAGTGAGATTGGGAGATTTCTAGTTCCAACCCAACAATTATGTCAGCAGTACAGAGGTTCTCTGAGATAATGCATTTGTTTAGAAGTTGGAGAATGAAGAACTTAATGCTTAATTGACATCTTTGTTGGGAAGCCATTCTGGGGAGCTAGAAGGTATTTTAATATTGTGCTTTGTTTGTGCTTATTTGAAAATAAAACATGTTTTATTATATCTTTTAAAAAATTGCACTTGCTGGGGAAATCTGCTTTGTGAAATCTAAAGTCCTAAAATGGTCAAAAAGTGAGTTTCACATATGAATGATTTGTTTCACTTTGTCTGTTTCACACGTATCACCTGCTGTTTGACATATTCCAAAATTTTCCTTGCTTTAATTAAGACCAAGAAGTTAGAGAGTTGGCTCTGGCTAAATAGAGATTGAATGGGAGATGTAGCTTTAATGACCTGGATAGCATCCAGGAAGTCTGCAAAAGGCTAGCAAACAGTTCTGACAGAGAATATATTTGATAGGAAACAGTATTCCAGCCAATTAAACAACTGGGTCAGAAATAATGATTTACCAGCAAATGTGTAACTGAAGCCAATTGGTCCATATTAACCAATGACTTCCAATTTGTAAGTGAATTTAAAGGTCATTATGAACTCCCTCTAATGAGTAAAAGATAATGTTAAATTAATTATGGAGACAAAATATTTTTTGTATCCTGTATCACACGTGGACATGCAACTTAGATTTGCAAATCACTGAAAAACTATATGGAATGAACCAAGCAAATTGCTCTAATAGCTGACTACCATAATTTTAAAATGGCTAAATAAAGATAGGATTAGGAACCAATATGAAATAGCTAAATACTGATTTCACTAAAGAAATATAAAAATCTTATTTATCAGCTCATAACATATGTCACTACAGATCGTGAGATGGACTAATTGAAGAAGGATCCTGAGTGATAAATTTACAATTGATACTGTTACTGCATAAGAAAACCAAGAGCATTAGACAAAAAGTCTATCAGTGAAAGCAAGATTTTTCTTTCATGATTAGTCCTCCGCATCTGCTATTCAGAAGTTGACTGGCTTGGCATGTGAAAGAGAATTCTAAAACCCATTTCATATATCTTTAAGATTATTTTAATTATAAAAAAGCAGAACTGAAATCAGATCAAACCAAATCAATCAATCAAATTCAAGAATGATTTGGTTAATGATTTACACCATTTTTCAAGTTGTGCTTCAATTCCTGTGAAGAACATTTATTCCTTATCCTTGGAAGTTGCACATTACAGGCAATTAGCTGCCGTATCTTTTGATTTCTCTTCTTTTCTATTTCCCTTCTCTCTCTCTTAAAATAAATTGACGTTATAATGCTAGTTCACAATCAATAGACCAATGTGAATATGTCCTTTCCTATTTTCTTCTAAATTCCCTTGTACATTCAACCCAACCCAACTTGGGTTTAACTTTTTATGGATATGCTTACAACAAAAAATGAATCTCTGCTCACATTTGCAATTATGACAGATTACATCTCTGGTATGTCTAATAATTATTAGCAATACTCAAAGGATAGGGAAGCCCAGCCCACCACTGAAGCCTCTTGTCTCCTTTGAAGCTTTCCCCCCGAAGAATGTGAGTATGGAGGTGGTTCTTTAGAAGCTTCTGAATCTTCGCCTACCCTTTGAGCAAGAATAAATCTACCACATCTGAGCTCCAAAATTAGATGGCAGCAAGAAATACAAAACTCTTAACTCTTGTTTCCATCTAATGGTAAAGTGGACTTTTCTAGTGTATGTACAAAAGGGACAGAAATAGTTGACTGTCTGGATGGCCTGAAGTTCAAAGTTCTTTTTGCCTTTCCCTCAACCAATTCATCATAAAGTTTTCACTTCAATTACTCCTTATACCCAAGAGTAAAGGGACATGGTGGCTCAATGGCTAAGACGCTGAGCTTCTCGATCGAAAGGTTGGCAGTTCAGCGGTTTGAATTCCTAGTGCCACGTAACGGGGTGAGCTCCCATTACTTGTCCCAGATTCTGCCAACCTAGCAGTTTGAGCGCATGTAAAAAATGCAAGTAGAAAAATAGGGACCACCTTTGGTGGGAAGGTAACAGCATTCCATGTGCCTTTGTTGTTTAGTCATGCCGGCCACATGACCACGGAGACGTCTATGGACAGCGGTGGCTCTTCGGCTTTGAAATGGAGATGAGCACCATCCCCTAGAGTCAGGAATGACTAGCATGTATGTTTGAGGGGAACCTTTACCTTTACTTTTATCCAAGAGTAGTAACAGAAGAGTGGCATACCAGTTTTCAATTATCCCAGAGTACAGGATCTAGAAAAAGTCTTTTTTAAGTAACAGCAAAGAGATCCTGATTGAATATTGGCAAGAGCAGGCCAGTGATAAGCCAACCTGACACTGAAATCAGTTTTAAAGAGATAGTGGGTAGCCCTTCGCAGGATGTCTTCAAGCAGAAACTGGACAGCCATTTGTCAAAGATGTTGGAAACTGCTAATTGTAGAAGAAGTGACAAGCCTCTATATTCTAATAGGACTAAGGCTCGGGATCTAATTACTCTACTGAATAAATTGGTTCAGTGGGAGCTCATTGAAATTAACTCTGCTCAAATCCACCCTGGCTGTTATTACTATAAGTGTAATTGTGTAATTAGGTATCACTGGAAGTATTTTTTTTTAAAAAAAAATATAAAATTCTTAAGGCATTCTAGCGACAAATGTCAATTATTGATGTTTTATGGTTGTGATCATGATCATCATTATCTAGTTATGGTTGTGCATGCCAATTTTATATGTACTATGAACATTTGTTTGGAAGTGCAAAATATTGGAGAAAAAAGGATATTACATACAAGTTGCACCTCCATACCTGAGCTGACCTCCCTTCTTTGGAGCTTTTTCCTTCTTATTTGTCATTCCATTTCTGCTTCTGGAGGAACCTCGGTCTCATTAAAAGCTGTGCAGTGAGACTGGCTACATCATTACACTCCCCCAGTCTGTTACTTGTGATCACTGGCACTTACGCTGCCCACAATAACCGCCATTTAGGATTTGCAGACCTCTCTTGGCACTGCTGTCGGTTTGTGCGCATGTGAGTGTGTGCCATCCCCTTACTTTTAGAATTTACATGTCTTCAGAGCAACTAAAATCCACAAGAACAAACTAATTAATGGATTGCAGTTTTGACAGCTACAAGAAGACAGATGAGAAAGTAGCATGATTCTGGCAGCATGTTATCAATTGGGAGGCAACAGTGCATCCCCTCTATGTGGTACAGTGAGCTGGAACCGACATTGACAGATGACACAGCCCTTGACAGTGAAGGCAGTCCAAACTGACAGCTCCCCTTGCAGTCACTCAAGTCCATATTTTGCACTGGAAGGGAACCAACTTGATGTGCAGAATATGCTTGTCTGTGCCTTATTTTTCCCCCAAGGCCCACTTTAGGGAAAAGAGCACTGTTTTAGCATAATTTGCATTTAGCACCATACCCTGTGAATGCATGGCACTACTTTTAAATAAAGCCATTAAAGGCATTAAGATATCCTTCAAAATAAACACTCTGAATTCTCTAAAAATAAGGCTTGCATTCATCATTTCACCGTTTCACCCCTTCTACCTCAGATGCAATCACATTTTGTCCTTTTAAAAAAGAGTGGGAAAGGGTTTGTTGTAAAGCCAAGTTTTGTGCAGAAATCCTAAAATAAATTGCAATCTCACCCAGACAGTTGGGTTACATCAATCAAAGACAGATCACTTTCAGAATGAAGGTCAAAAGAACCACCCCTCAACCCACTCAGTCAGACACCTCTGGCCAAATACATCTTGAAACAAGGTGATGGGCAAGTGTTTGCTCCTGTTGCAAACACTGAACAGTCAATCAACCTGACAATCACAGATCAGCATATGGAGAATGGAATACAAACAATAATTTTGTAAAAGCTAAAAAATAGAAAAAGAAATGTTGCACAAGGTTAAAGGTTTTAAAAATACATTTTAAATTTTTTTTCGCAGCACTGTCTTACACCTAAAGATACTTACCCATGTAGTATGGTTGTATTGCTATTATACTTCTCATCTTCTCATCTTTCCTGGTACCTTATCCTATTGGTATCTTATGATTTATCACTTATTGTTTGTATCATATGGTTTATGATTGTATCTTATGATTTATGATCTTTGACTTATTACTTTGTTGTTTGTATGTACACTGAGAGTGTATGCATCAGAGACAAATTCCTTGTGTGTCCAATCACACTTAACCAATAAAGAATATTCCATTCCATTCCAACCACTGAGCCTCGGTGGCGCAGTGGTTAGAGTGCAGTACTGCAAGCTACTTCTGCTGACTGCTGACTGCCTGCAATTTGGCAGTTCAAATCCCACCAGGCTCAAGGTTGACTCAGCCTTCCATCCTTCTGAGGTGGGTAAAATGAGGGCCCAGATTGTTGGGGGCAATATGCTGATTCTGTAAACCGCTTAGAAAGGGTTCTAAAGCACTGTAAAGTCCTATATAAATCGAAGTGCTATTGCTATTCCATTCCATTCCATTCTATTCTATTCTAAAAACTAAAAGATATATATAAAATTAAGCTCTAAAAATTTATGAGGAAAAATACAAACATTAAATAAATGCAGGAGCACATAAAAGTTAATATGCTTAAATAAATCTATCACAATACAAACTAAGGATATCATATTGAATGGCTAAATCCCTTAGAAGAAAGAATGAAAGCCAACCAGTTGCTTCTCCTTCTGATTTCAGAATTCTCCAGTTTTCTTTTCCGACCCCAAGGCTTCATAATTCTGAATAATCCAAAGAGTTTTTATACATGTGAAGAAAGAAATTGAATGAATTGTATACAGGTTTAGCAACAGTATAAACTCTCATAAATTATTTGCTCTAAGTTTCATATTCTGTTGCTTTGTTCATTGCTTTGCATTGTATGGTTTCATCTAGATCCCTAATCTGATGTTTTTGGGAGACAGCTCCATTGAACACAATGTTGTCTCTACTTCTGCAAAAGCTCTAGATCACTTTTCCATAACCAGATGATTTGTTTGTTACCTATTTGACATTATTCTCCGAATCTCCAGGCAGCTTGGCCAAAGGATAAGAAATGTAAAGTTAAAACTTAGTTATCTGAAGACATTAGGTGGAGAAAGCTTGTTCTGTACATTGTTTTTATTGTTCCTGCACAAGTGTTTACATTTTCTGTTCAGGCTGCATCTGTGTTGCAGCCATTCTATATAGAACAGGACACAGATTTTAAGACAGATATATAATAAAATAATTTATTTAAAAAGAATTAAAATCATTTATTTCAAAATAAATAAAATATAATTTGTATGGCATCCTTCAAGTTTTCTCAGAGTGGTTTACAATACTTTAGAGAGCAGATACACATTATTATTATTATTATTTTAAAAAACCTTATGCATAGAGATAGGCAACTCCTTCTTTCCATATAGGAAACAACCTTGAAGAAGAAGTTTGAAAGCAGTCATGTTAGCAAAATTTCAATCCCGAAAAAGAGGATAGGGTGAGAAAGAAATTCAAAAGTCAACACACACTCCCCCTTAGAAAATGACTTAAATTAGAGAAAAGCAAAATGTGTACAATTGACACATTGAATATTTAATCCTGAGAAATAGCATTTTGCAAATGTAAATGCCAATCCTATGCACACTTAATTAAGTCTAGATATACAGTACATAGAGCTAAATGCATTAATTATAAAGTATTAAGCAACCAGGAATGATTCTATGCTTACTCCATCTAGATGTAACCAGTCATTCATAGTTGGCTAGTATTGCACATGTGATTTGTTACATATGGAGATCACTTTCTGAATTAGAGTTCAAAAAGTATGAAGGAATTCCAATTCAGATTCATGGATGAATCTATATTTCAAGTGGAGGGGAGAGAGGCAGTAAAATGAATAGGCAAGAGTTATGACATTCACTGAAGAAAATAGCACAGCCCAGTGGTTAAGCAGCATTAACTGTGCATTGGAGTACACACTAATATTCCATGGCAATGCTGTAGGATCAAAACTAATCTTTGTTCTAAGACAATTGCTTGATTATTCTGCGTACACAAACTATACATGCAAAAGAAAGTTCATGCTAGACATAACCATTCATTTGGAGAATATCATTTTAATTTTCATTGTAGAGGATGAGTGATACCAAGTTTAAATAAAGCTGCAAGCATTCATATCATTTCTCCAAATGAGGGCTTGTTCTGTTACCTAATACAATGCCTGATTAATCTCTCAACAACAATAGCACAGGAAGGTTGACAATGTAATTACATAGTTCTTAAGAGAAAACTATATGGGTATGGATTCATTAAACTGCACACCACACAACCTCCTTCTTCACAATTGATGAAAAATCCTTTGCCAAGCAAGCAAAACTCTATAAGTTAGAAAGAGAGTCCCAATTGTAGGCAAGCCAACACAATACTCCAAAGAACAGCAAACTATCATTCATACAAACTAGCTCTATAGACTAAAGTTGGTATTCAGACTGTGCATTTGTGTTACTCTTAAATTTAGCAGCTGGCTTGTATTTAAACTTAACATGTATATCTTTTTGTTCTGGCTTGTTTAAGGCTAAATTCAAAATATTGTATCAAAGTTTGCACATATGCTGATGGAGTCAAGTGGCAAACTTTCTCCAAGAAAGTTCTATTTGGTGTAACACTAATAATAAGAACATCATCTCAACTTTTTAATATACAATGTTATGTGAAGTGTTACTTTCCTTGCTACTGTGCAGCCTAATATATTTCTATAACTCACTGGTAACATGCTTTATCAAGAAATTTTCAATGAATATCCAGTCCAGATTTTCTGCTTGTGTAATGTGTAATGCTCCAGTAACTTTAATAGAGTTATGCATTTTTTCACCCAATACTGCCCCTTCTTCTTCTTTTTTGACTTCCTGATCTTTCTGATTATAGAGACTGAAATAAATCTGCTCCTTGCTACTCTGGTAAGGCAAATTAATGGAGCAGGCAGCATAAAGGTTACCATCTTCTTCCTTTAATATTTTCAGTAATAAACAAAAATATTTAAATTGGTCCTTTGAGGAATTATAAAGAGGCTATTGTGAAACGCAAAATGGTGACAAGTGTTCAGGCATAATCATCATGATTTATCATTTTTTTCCTGCACAAGGTTGCATCAGTGTTTAATTATAAATATTCTGGTGACCTCCCTCAATGATAATGCATGCTCTGTATGTAGAAGAGTTCAATAAAGTTTTAGGTCCCAAATATAATTGTACTATCAATACAGGAATCAGTCAGTTTGGGGGAGGGGGGAAGACCTCAGGGAGATATTAAAATAGAATAATGGTATTTTACCTGACTTTGGAAAAGATCACCAAAATCTTATGAGATTTTAGTGCGAGCTCATAAGTATTGTTGTGGTAAAAATAAAGACTCCTTCAAGTCAAACTCAATTTCCAATGAGATGTACATATAACTATATGGGCAATAATGTAAATGTGATTTGTCCTTTTTCATCTTCTAGGTTTTTCTTTTTTTAGTTTTAAGGCAGTCCTGCCTGCAGTGCTCTATTATTATTCAATCCATTTCATTTTTATGTTCTTTCTGATTATTTGGAAGCCATTGTGACATTAAAAAATGAAATAAAAATAGTGATAACCATGTTAAAATATCACTCTGAGCATTCGGTTTATACTGCAGGAGTAAAATATCTTTTTGAAAAAAATAGTTCTTTTCAGTCTCTCAGATGTTACAGAGATTATAATTCAGTTTTGAAAATCCCTGTTAAAATGTAATCTCCTGTTTACTTTTGAAAATGAATTAGTGTAATGTATTTATTAAATAAAGCTTAAATAAACATAGTCATATTTCCCTATAGTATCTAAAGAAAGGAAGCGTGGACAATCTACTCAGGACACTAAATCAGTGGTGAAATCCAAATTTTTTTAATACCGGTTCTGTGGGCATGGCTTGGTAGGTGTGGTGTGGCTTGGTGGGCGTGGCTTGGTGGGCACGGCTTGGTGGGGAAGGATTGCCTTCTGCCACCGATAGCCTCCTACTGGCCAATACACTCATACAGAAAGGGACTCCTCAGGGTGCCATCACCCAAACAATGTCGACTGGCGACATCTAGGGGGAGAGCCTTCTCTGTGGGGGCATCTGCCCTCTGGAATGAACTGCCCCCGGAGATTTGCAGGATCCCCAACCTAGGTACCTCCCACCGTGCCCTTAAGACCTTTTTGTTTAAACAGGCCGGGCTGGCTTAGAAAATGAATTTTAATTGGGTGTCTGTAGTTTTCTAATATAAGGTTTTTAATATAAGGGCCAAAGTTTAATATATTTTAATTGTTTTTAAATTTTATGGGTACATGTTTGTTTTAATATGGCTATACACCCCCCTGAGTCCTTTGGGAGAAGGGCAGTATAAAAATTAAATAAATAAATAAATAAATAAATAAATAAATAAATAAATAAATAAATAAACTGCAAAATCTCCATTCCCTCCCCACTCCAGGGGAAAGATACTGCAAAATCCCCATTCCCTCCCCACTACTGAGGAAAAGATATTGCAAAATCTCCACTCCCACCCCACTCTGGGGCCAGCCAGAGGTGGTATTTGCCGGTTCTCTGAACTGCTCAAAATTTCCGCTACCATTTCTCCAGAACCTGTCAGAACCTGCTGGATTTCACCCCTGCACTGAATGCTGCTCTGCAAGGAAGGTTTTGTACCTACTAGCATCAAAATGTGGTCCTTTTAAGGACGTTGAGTCACAGAAGAGCAAGGTGATGGAGTTCTTTTTTTTTTTAACCCATTTTTTTTTATTGAAAAGTTTTACAAAAAAGAAAAAAATCCCCCCCGTTCCCCCCACCCTTTGCCCCCCTTCATCCCCCCCTCCCCCCCGACTTCCCAGAGCAAAATACAAGGTATTTCATTTAGTCAAACATAAACTAGATTAATCTATTTATCCTCAAAGTACTACCTCCCCCACTGAAACCTTAACTCTACTACCGATAACCAAATACTTCTAATACTAACAGTCATTCATAAGCTATTTGATATTTTCTTGTCTGATACTTATTTTGAATATAATCAATCCATCTTCTCCATTCCGATACGTATCTTTCTTGCGTGTGGTCCTTCAAGTACGCCGAGATTTTCGCCATTTCTGCTAGGTTTGTTACTTTCAATGTCCACTCTTCAATAGTAGGCAAAGAGTCTTTCTTCCAATATTGAGCTACCAGCAGCCTAGCTGCTGATATTAAGTTCAAAATCAATTTAGTTTCTGAAACTGTACAGTCTGTAGGTTTATCCAATAGAAACAATTGAGGAGTAAATTTCAACCTTCTTTTCAAAATGTTCTGCATCACCCACCAAATTTTTATCCAAAATGCCTTGATTTTCTTGCAAGTCCACCATATATGATAATAAGTTGCATCATTACATTCACATCTCCAACATTTAGCTTGCAAATTTGAGTACATACATGATAATTTCTTAGGATCTAAGTGCCATCTATAAAACATTTTATAAAAATTGTCTCTCAAATTTTGTGCTTGCGTAAATTTAACATTTCTGACCCAAATCTTTTCCCACGTTTCCATCATCACTGGTTCCTGAAAGTTTTGTGCCCATTTAATCATACAATCTTTAACCAATTCAGTTTCTGAGTCTATTTCCAATAATGCATTATACAACCTTTTAATATGCATCTGACTTTGATCTCTAATCTGTTTCACCAAATTTTCCTCATTTTGCATAACCCCAATAGACTGCAAAATCTCCATTCCCTCCCCACTCTGGGGCCAGCCAGAGGTGGTATTTGCCGGTTCTCTGAACTGCTCAAAATTTCCGCTACCGGTTCTCCAGAACCTGTCAGAACCTGCTGGATTTCACCCCTGCACTGAATGCTGCTCTGCAAGGAAGGTTTTGTACCTACTAGCATCAAAATGTGGTCCTTTTAAGGACGTTGAGTCACAGAAGAGCAAGGTGATGGAGTTCTTGTTGACTTTGGGCATGAGAGGTTCAAAAAACACACCCTTTGAAAAAAGACAACAACCCATGAGCCTTTGTTCCAATCTGAAAACTTGGCCTGTCTCCATGACTGCTCCAGACAGTGAGATCATATGCCTTATTGTCTGGATATTCTCCTACATTAATATTATGTTGTTCATTCTCACTATAGTACTTGATTTAGTATGAATTTTAAAGTGTTCTATGCATTAGGCACAACAGAGAATATGCATATTATGGGCTGTAAATTACACATCCGTTAATGGGCATAAGCAAATAAACAGTAATGTGACTTATCCAAAAAAAGAGTTGTGGGAAGATGTAACGTACTAATTTATCCGTCTCTCGAGTGAATTTATTAGATTATTTCGTAGGTGGCAATGGTTCCGTTTGCAAACCGTATTAAATATGATCTAGGCACTTTCTGATAAAAATGAGCAAGCCAGACTTTTTAGTCATATAGCATTCTATTTACATGAAAGCTGGAAACTTTCAGTCTCAACATTTGAGACAACGTGCTAAATAAAGATGCATTCAAGATCTAAAATCCACTTACAAGCCCTTGAAAGAAGCAAGCGGAGTTTAACATATTGTGGCAGAATTGAACTGCATAGCTACAAGGCAATAAATTGTCTTAAGTGAAACATAAATAAAGCCACAGCACATGGCATATGTTGGCTTTCTTCTTAAGAATGAATTTCACCTTGAGTGAGCATTAAATATAGGCAAGGAAGAAATAGAGACAGTTGTATATCGATTGCACTATGTTCCACATTGCAAAATAATGGCACCCAAATATTCCCACAGGCACTGAAATGTTTAAATATATAACAGAAGATGAGCAAACTATAGAGCACTTTCCACATCTTGAAGTGGCAGGAGGTTCCAGAGATAAGACTTTATAGCAGGGGTCCCCAAACTTGGCAGCTTTAAGACTTGTGGACTTCAACTCCCAGAATTCTCCAGCCAGCATAACTGTTGAAGTCCACAAGTCTTAAAGCTGCCAAGTTTGAAGACCTCTGCTGTATAGGGTTACTTTCTTTGGATTAAAAACAGTACATGTAATCCTTGATTTATGATCAGAACTGAGCCCAAAATTTCTGTAGCTAAGTGAGACATTTGTTAAGTGAGTTTTGCCCCTTTTATGACTTTCCTTGCTACAGACGTTCAATGAATCATTGCAGTTCTTAAGTTAGTAACATGGCTATTAAATGAATCTGGCTTCCCCATTGACTTTGCTTGTCAGAAGGTTGTAAAAAAAAAAATCACATGATTCCGGGACACAGCAACTGTCATAAATATGAATCAGTTTCCAAGGGTCTGAATTTTGATCATGTGACTATGGGGATATGCAATGGTCGTAAGTGTGAAAAACAGTCACAAGTCACTTTTTCAGTGCTGTTTTAACTTTGAATGGTCACTAAATGAACTGTTATAAGGTGAGAACTACCTGTATTGGGAATATTCCTTCTTTTATGCTTTTTGTGCATACATCAGGTACAAATCCACCAATCATAGATACTTTTCTCTCTGGAGAAAGTTAAATTCCTCTCTACCCATACATGGATACATTCCTGATCTCTTAAGATGCCGATTAAAGTCAAGAAATCCACCAATCTTGACAGCGCGTAAGTTGATGGCCGATCATCAGAACACCACACAAAAGTGGATGGAGGCGTGGAATAGCTGTTCCCCCCAAGATGTTTCCGAGCATATCTGTCCTAGTAGTATACCTCCAGGATTTAGCCTACCCCGACACATATGGGTGACATATAATAGAATTAGAACAACTCATGGGGTGTGTGCTGACTCCCTGTATAAATGGGGAAAGACACCTTCAGCACAATGTGATTGCGGGGCCCCTCGACAGACTATCCAGCACATAGTGAGGGAATGCCCTAACAGAAGGTATCCAGGAGATTCTAGGAACTTCCTCTGCATAACAACGGCAGCTACTGACTGGATCTCCAAACTCGACATTAAACTTTGAAATGTTATTTCTGTTTTCCTTTTAGGTTTTCTTACTGCTTTTTTATTGTTTTAATTGTTTTTAACCTGTAAAAATGAACTGTTTTAATACTGTGTGTGACCAGCCATACACTAAATAAATAAATAAATCTGGAGAAAGCTTCTGCATTCTATTTCCAGCAAATTCCAGTGAAACCTCCTTCTGTTTCTCTATTCTTTTGTTCAAACTGTACTCTTGCACTTCCCTTGGAGGTCAGTTTGACCCTTGCTTCACAGATACACTGTACCTTTTTGGAAAGTGGGTGGGTAGGGAGCTTCAATTCGTTGATGGTATTAACACAGTTTGTCAAATGAAGGCAATTATATGTGTCCCAGTATAATGTTGGAGGATCCAATCTGGGTCGGTTTTGTCTTCTGAGCTTTCGGACTCATGCTGGAGCCCATCTTCAGACCCTATACTTTGAATGTTCCACCAGGTGGCAAGTTTCAGGGAAGGGACCTGGAGCGTGACAATCCTATGCAATCTGACAGGCATGAATTAATTCAAATATACATGTCCCAGGATCAGCGGTGGGTTTCACAATTTGTTACCACCGGTTTGCCCCACGCACGTCCCTCGCTTTGCACATGCTCCTTCTGCACATGTGCTCGGCCTTCCACACATGTGCCCGGCCTTCCACGCATGCCCCCAGCCTCAAAAATGTGCCTAAATAAGATGGCATAGAGCCAGGGTGGATGGCAAGCCCACCCACGATTTCCACTACTGGTTCGAACTGGCTGAATACCACCTCTGCCCAGGACAATGTTGCAGGATCCAATCTGAGTCTCACATTCTGCTGAGAGAGAAGCTCCCTGAAGATGGGCTCCAGTACGAGTCCAAAAGCTCAGAAGACAAAACCTCTGGTCCCGATGACCGACCCAGATTGGATCCTGCAATATTTTGTCAAATCCTTGATTACTTCTGTCACATAACACTTTAGGTAGGTTATAAACTTCATTTATTGACACAAATCAAAATGTCTGAGTTTGCACCAACAAAACGGATCTAGTCCTGCTTTAGGCATGAAGGTCACTCTCTCTCAGCCCGAATCATCTCACAGGGTTATTGTTGTGGGGAAAATAGGTGAAGGAAGAAGGAATATTAGGTATGTTCGCCATTTTGAGTTATTTATACAAACAATAAATGTGGGATATGAATGAATAATAAATAAGCAATTAGATAAATAAGTAATAAATAAATAATTAAAATTGAGCACTATGTACTTAGTTTCAGATCTTATTCCATATCTTTGTCCTCTGACTAAGACTATAACTTAGTAGATCCTTCATTCTGAGGGTCTTATTTCCAAAAAAAAATATACATCTTTAGGTATTTGACAATATTTGTCTTCACAGTACCTGCTACAAGAAATACAACATTATAAAGGTGACAAAATGAGCTAAGTTATAAAATTCCAATTGAAGTACTAATGGAACTGCCTGTACTCTCTGAAGTCTGAACATAAGAGATGAGATACCTACTTGCTATAAGGGGCAAGGTATTTTATTCCCTGCATTTCTACAAGGCAAGGGACCTCCATAGGAACTAGCAGCTCAGAAAGAGACCATGGCTAGCTGTTGTATTTGGAAGCTGAGTCGCCTTATTTTAAAACTTGGAATTAAACTGAGCTAAGTTTTCTCCCATGCTGAAATACAAGTATTTGTATTATTTCTTAATCAGTTTCTGGAATTCATAAAGCTATGGTTTGCTGAAAGTGCCATGTTCTTACCAAAATGTACAAACCAAGCAAACCTCCTTCTAGCCTGGCATAATATGTGAATCCAATAATGGTGTTTGGCATAACTTTCTATTTCCTTTCTCTCCTATTTGTTGTAAAAGTTTTTCCCGCCAGTCGTTTCTGACTCTAGAGGGCTGTGCTCATCTCTGTTTTCTAGCTGAGGGAGCCAGCATTGTCCAAAGACGCTTCTGTGGTCATGTGACCAGCATGACTATATGCTGAGGAGCATAGAACGCTATTACCTTCCCAACGAAGTGGTACCTATTTATCTACTCGCATTTGCGTGCTTTTGAACTGCTAGGCTGGCAGGAGCTGGGGCAAGAACGGAAGGCTTACCTCTTACATAGTCTCAAACTGATAACCTTCTGGTCCACAAGCCCAGCATCATAACTGCTGGCACTGGTTATAATTTTGTAATACTGTAAGATCAAGGGTTCTATGGAATTTGTATCCTTAATGACATACATGTCACACATATTTTCTTGTTAAAGAATATGTATTTGATGTACTTTATTTTCTTTTCAGAAATTAAGAAATGATTTTGACAGTGTGCACCAAAAATGGCAGTTCTCAAATACATATGAACATATTACTAGATATTTTGTTCAGCTAAGTACAAACATTTTATTATAAGTCCAGCACTGGAATTTTTATCTGTACTTTCTTTGTGGACTTCAAACTCCTCAAAAGAATGTTTTTTCCATAATGAAAAATAACCAAAAGGGCGTTCATTCATTAAAATATGAGAAGCATCTGAAAGGCTGAAAGATGTAGGAGTAAGGCCCTGTTGTTCTATTTTGCTCTTTGAAACATCCTATTTAACCCATTTTCCTGCTGAGTTGAAGAGACGTATGTTTGGAAAATGTGGGGTCATATTTTGAAGGCTTAACAGATGTTAAAAGATTCAGTGATAACATTAGAGGAATGTGTGTAGGTTATTACACACCAAGCAACCACAAAAATTGTGCTTGTATTTTAATAATTTCATATGTCAGACATTGCTTGGCACAGACCCATTTAGGGTTGATTTCATAATGTGAAATATTGGGAGACAAGATTCAAGACCGAAAGATTTTGAACATATTAAATCAATGGTGACAAGAAATTCGAATAGCATATGTAGCAAACCAAGCAATCATTGAACAATGCATTCTCTTCTTTTTAAGCAAACGTGAAAGCCCAGTTGCATCATGGAAACTTTGGAGACGATTATATCCTCATTTTATATTAATATTTATATTAATTGATTTTATTGCAAACAGTATATCCAAAGAATAATTGCATTTCCTGAACATTGTTGTCTATATAGTTTTATATTAACCGCTAAAATCTTGGCATTGCAGTGAAGAAACATTGTGTCATGCCATAGAATTTAATGACCAGCAATCCTTATTTCTACTGTTTACATTAGAGTAAATACGTCCCCCCCAAAAAAATTGATTTGTAGTAAATGTATTTTAGAGAACACAAACTGAATTATAATTGTTTGGTTTAGCCCAGGTGTGTCAAACTGGCGGCCTGAGGGCCGGATACGTCACACACGGGCCACGCCGACCCCAGCTCCGGGAAGGAAAAAACTGTCACAATACATCACATGACGTCAATGTGACACAACGAGTTTGACACCCATGATTTAGCCAATGCATAACTCCCTGTGGGGTGAAGCAAAGCACATACACACACACACAAATAGGCCAATAAAGGAATAAAATGAAGGAAAGAGATAAAAGCAGGGAAATACAGCTAAATCTACCTTACCCCAAACTTGTTCACCGCCACTAGACTTGTTCATCTTTCTATCCTTCCAAAGTGGCATTGCTTCTACTACCATATGTTCAAACCCTACTTCATGCATTGTCTTTTAATCCTTAAATTTCTTACCTGTTCCTTTCTGAGAATTTCAATTTTAACCTACCATAAGATTCTTAGTGGTCCTCTTTCTCTTAACCCATACATTCCTTTTTTAAAATTTGCTTTACTATTTAGTCCTCATTAATTCTCTCTTTAAGACCAAATCACATGAACATACATTTTTCATACTGATTATTCATTTTTGTGTTGAGTTCACATTCATTCAGTCCAGGGGTGGGTTCTACTTACCTTTACTACTGGTTCATAACGGGGCTGTGCGCGCACTTGCTTCGCTTGTGTGCATGCGCTCTTCTGCGCATGGACAGAAGCATTCTGATGACGTCGGGTTAGGTGGGTGGAGCCTCCCACTGGTTTTACTACCAGTTCTATAGAACCAGTGCGAACCCACCACTGATTCAGTCCCCATTCTTCTTAACTCTAGCTCTTGTTTTACCATATATGTTTCTTTAGTAACCTGTTGCACTTAACTTTTCTGTTTCTCCTGACACAAACAGTTTCTACTTCTCTAACAAGCATATTCCTATTCAAAGTAATTTACACAAATATTTACTTCACAGAGAGACTACATGTTTTTCTCTATTATAATTTTAAAATCTCCAGTCCATTTCTCTATATTCTAAAACAGATCATCTACTTGCTCTAGTTCTTTGTGATTTAGGTATAATTTGCAATAATTTGCTCTATCTTTTCTATGACATACAACTTTCTTGGTCTTGAATATATTAATTTTCAGATTATTCAGATAATCTAACATTTCTTTCAAGTCATAGGGATTCTAAGGTAATAATATGGCATCATATGCGTACAAAAATATATTACTCCATGTCCTCAAACAACATACCGCTAATCACATCTCAAGCATTCCTTTTGATTTTCATTTTCTCATTCCATTAATATACAGAAAAGTAGATCAAAAAGAACAAAATGGGAGCTTGAAATACAAAAAAGAAAAAATAATAAAGGAAAATGTATATTTCCCCTATGTTGTTTTCTGAGGTTTTCGCAGGTGTTTGTATGTAGGTCTTTGGTTATTCGGGTTTTCTCCCGCGTAAAATTGGAATGTCTTGGCGACGTTTCGACAAAGTCTCATTCGTCATCTTCAGGCTGGTGTTTTTCGCTTCGTGCTTCTAGGAGCATAGGATTCCCCTATGTTACATATACAAAAAAATAGATTAAATCAATTTTAAAAACACCAACACATAAATAGTTGCAAAATTTTAAATGTCTAAGAAGAGTTGGCTACCAATCTCTGTTTTAAAGTATAAAATAGCTGAAGCAGTACGAACTCGTATGATATCTACTAGAACTGCTATTACATTGTTGGGTTTTAACATTAAAAAGTGTGTTAATATAGTCCTACAAAGATAGAGTACAACAATTATACTTTTATTTTAAATTATATATAAAAACTGAAATCTATCAGTACTTGAATAATTGTGGATTTATAGAGCAGAGGTCACAGTAAAAGATTAGTGGTCAGTGTCACCCCAAACATGCCTTACAAATTTATAAATAAATACATTAAATAACCAAGAGGCCAAAATACTTTTTTGCCTTACTCCTTGCTCAAGGTAGAACCAATTAATAAACTTTCCACTTATTTTATCAATGCTTACTTTTTTATTATTAGTCTCATTACCTTCAGAAATTATCCTTCAATACTGTATTCACACAAACATTCCATAATTTAAGCTTCCTGAATATTCTATTCAATACTCTATTGAAGGTGATGAAACTGTGGTTTTTACATGCATAGTTTGTATTTCTTTCCAACTAAAAACACAAATCTGGTTCTGCAAACCTCCTTCCTTGGATAAATTCACACTATGATTAACCAATTTTTGTTCATTTTTCATACCCTTTTGTTCAGAATTTTGCAAAATACCTCCCTGAGATTTTAACAAACACAACCCTTTGTAATATTTGCTCCTTTTGCATTATTCCAATCATAAAGCAGAGATTAAGTCTTTACATTCAGATTAAACAAGTGGCACAAGTTCTTTCAGGAAACTGATTGAGTAGTTGATAAATTATACGTCATCAAATCAGGGTCAGCTCTTAGCAACCACAAAGATAGGTTTTCTTCAGGACAATTTGTCTCTAATTTTGTTTGGATCTTACAGTGCCATTGGCATCACCATTGTACTGTAACTGAATCCATCAACAATTGACTCTTGTCATTCTCTTCTTTCCTTTCCTTCTACTTTGTCCAGTGTTATAGATGTTTCAAGAGAGCTGGGTTTTTGCATAAAATGACATGTGATAATCTGACTATGGTCATTTGTGCCTCAGTGAGAACTCCGGGTTGATCTGTTTAATGATTCATTTCATTAAATGTGGTGAAATCCAAATATTTTTACTACAGGTTCTGTGGGCATGGCTTGGTGGGCAAGGTGTGGCTTGGTGGGCTTGGCAGGGGAAGGATACTGCAAAATCTCCATTCCCACCCCACTCCAGGGGAAGGATACTGCAAAATCCCCATTCCCTCCCCACTCTTGGGGGAAGGATATTGCACAATCTCCATTCTCACCCCACTCTGGGGCCAGCCAGAGGTGGTATTTGCTGGTTTTCTGAAGTACTCAAAATTTCCGCTTCCGGTTCTCTGAACTGCTCAAATTTCTGCTACCGGTTCTCCAGAACCTGTCAGAATCTGCTGGATTTCACCCCTGATCCATTTGCTTGTTTTCATGGCTAACTATGGTATTCTCAGAGGTTTTCCAACACCAAAGTACAAAAGTTCAATATTCTTTCAAATCTACTTCCTCAGAGTCCCACTTTCCTAAGCCATACAGGTCAATTACATTTTCCTCCTTAATATTTCTAGCTTTGTTTTCTCCCATTCTAAGGGGCACAACTTGCTTTTGTGTTCTGGATCTTTGCATAATACATCCATAAAAGCATCTGCTATTAAAATATTTTGTTCCATTTTGTATTAACATGTCTAATCTGAGTGTTCTCTTTTAAATAATCTTTAATTTTCTGTAGTTCCATCTAGTGCCCAGCTTTTTAACATGTTATCTTTCCAGCAAATCAAAATAATCACAGCTTCTAATGGGAAACATTATTATATTTAATTACAAATTCTCATTTCAAAACCATCTGGACCAGGGGTGAAATCCAAATTTTTTCCCTACCGGTTCTGTGGGTGTGGCTTGGTGGGTGTGGCAGGGGAAGGATAATTGCAAAAATCTTCATTCCCCCCCCCACTCCAGGGGAAGGATACTGCAAAATCTCCATTCCCTTCCCTCCTGGGGGAAGGATATTGTAAAATCCCCATTCCCACCCCACTCTGGGGCCAGCCAGAGGTGGTATTTGCCGGTTCTCTGAAGTACTCAAAATTTCCGCTACCGGTTCTCCAGAACCTGTTAAAACCTGCTGGATTTCACTCCTGATCTGGACCCTTAGTCCGTTTTTAACTTTAACCCAATTGCAAACATTTCTGTTCCTGCAAGCTGCTCACAAGGAGCTACCATATACACTGATGATCTCATCTTCTCTCCTTGCTCCAGAGAGACTTTGATGGTCTCTGCCATAGATGCTATCCTGTTCAAACAGGGATGTCCAGTCTGCCAGGAATCCTCACTGAAGTGACATAACAAACAAACTTCTATGCCATTCTATAGCATAATTCTTTTCACTCTTTTCTATGGAGCTTTCATCTCCTTTTCCCTGGTGTCCATCTTCCTTTCATTCTATTGCGAGATTAAATAAACATCTAATACTTTTTCATATATACTTGTATATTCTACTTTCAGTCTATTCTTTCTATTCTGTTCTCCCATGCCCATTTTTATTCCAGATTCATCCTTCACACTTCTAAATCACGGTCCATTCCATTCTTTTATCCTTTACTAATCTTCGCAGTCTTTCTATTACAAACTAACATGTTTTTAGATTTAGATTCCCCTTTTACCACCCACTAAAAGTCACAAATCTTCTTCAGTCTTATGTGATCACATGCTCCAATTACTTATATAGTAATTTTCCATTTCATTTCTATCCATTCTGCCTTATTGTCTAACAAATGATGCTTTCCTGGATCACATTTATTCAAAACTTTTCACAAGTTTTCTTAATAGCAATAGCAATAGCAATTAGACTTATATACCACTTCATAGTGCTTTACAGCCCTCTCTAAGTGGTTTACAGAGTCAGCATATTGCCCCCAACAATCTGGGTCCTCATTTTACCAACCTTGGAAGGATGGAAGGCTGAGTTAACCTTAAACCTCACGTTTGATTTTTTGTTATCACTATTCAATACAGCATAATATGCTATTATCACATGTCTACTTTCATATAAATTCACAACAATCTGGATGATACTAATTTATACTTTATGACAAATATATGAACCCTTTCATTCATAATTAAAAATACACCTTCACTTTCCTGCAAGTATTCATTAGATGAAGTTCATTCAGCTCTATTGCATCTTTTCACTTTCTCTTAGTTCCACAGACACACAACGTATCTATTTTCCCTTCTGTCATTTACTTTGCTAATTGATACTCTTTATTCTTCTAATACTCCAAGTCTTCACGATGACATAATTAGCAGAATTAGTAGATGGGTCAATAGATATGACTTTTGCCTCCCATCATGGCTGTGATTAATTGAGGTTTTCACATTTATTTATTTTTATTTTATTTTATTGAATTTCTATACCGCCCTTCTCCCGAAGGACTCAGGGTGGTGTACAGCCAAAAATAAAACCATGACTATATAAAAATTAAAAGCAATTTAAAACAATTAAATAAATTGGCCAAAAAACTAATACCACATAATACCATTTAGTAAGTAAACTAGGTTATCAGCATTAAATTACATTTCCTACTAATAAGGACGTAAGGATGGCACAGGTCAGTTTGGGCACATTTTGGCCATTATATCATAACCTCAACCAAAGCTCAGCTTTGTCACAAACACACTCGTGCAATCCTATACAAGATAGATCTCCAAAGTAGTGACTATCTTGCAAGTCAACATACTATTTCTCACATCTCACTCATTGTTAGGTACATGCATTAAAACAGTGCCCCCCAACCTTTTGGGCACCAGGGACTGGTTCCAAGGAGAAAGGTTTTTCCACAGACTTGAGAGGGCATGGTTTTTCATGCTGCCTGCATCCCATGGATGGGGCTTCGCTTGTTTGCATGGCCCAGTTGCTGGCATGTTGAACCGGGGATTGGGGACCCTTGCACTAAAATGACACATATTCATGATATCTATCGGTTTGTTTTTTTAAAAGTGCTTAAAATTGAAAATCAGCTCTAAAAAATAATGAAAGACACCGTTTGCAACTGTTGGTGAATTTGAATAAGCAGAATGCAATTTTACCCACATGAGGAAGATAACCTGATTTTTGCTATTCCATCCCTAACACAGTGAAACAACACCAAGCAAACCTTCTGTCAATTGGGAGAGTAAGGAATTCCTTACTTTGCAGTAGTAAGGAAAAGAAGCTGAGAGTACAAAGGGTGGGTTAAAAATCTAATAATTAATTAAAAATAATTAAGTTATAAACAGAATACCTCCAAAACCTTGACATTACTTGAAAACCAACATGCCTCTTACCCCCTTGTCAAAAGAAATTCACACAAAACATTTATCTCTCTAGGCACAATGAGAAAATATCTGCTGTGAACTCACATTGGTGACAGGAAGGGCAACAGGCCAGTAAACACTCAGCGCCATTCAGTTGCCCCGATGCAAGGGATTACGGGGTCATTAAAAGACAAACACATATATATTTATTATATTTATAAATAAAAATAAATTTTTATTCTTAACTACAACATGGATTAGAACTGGATTTTTTTTTCCTGGGATTTTTTTTAATTTCCTCTTTTATTATTTGCAGAATAATAATTAGACTATAGGTCTAATTATTATTCTGCAAATTCAGGCCCTGAAGATATTAAAGTATATGAATGTATAAACCTCAAAATGCCATTTGGAAGTGGTTCTCCACCAGAACATCCACTTGATAATTCTAAAGAGCCCTCACTTTTCTGAGAATAGATTTTTTTTTTCATGTTACAACTATAACCATGCAGTATATACATTGGGTGCTAGTGTTTAATTGCATGTGCTGTATTATGAAACACCTTCATATTACCACGACTAAAGACTTTGAATATTGGTCCTGCATATCTTTGAATGCATGAAGATTTCTGCATTCCCAAATAGCTCAAGATGATGATAAATTTCATCTATTCCTTGTAAAAGACAGAGAACAAGACAGAATTATTATTACAGCCTCTTCAAACTGGCTGATATAAAGCAATCACATCATTGTTTCAGGTACCATGGCTAATCTGCTGAAGTATTTTCTGCAGTATCTTATCTTTTCACTTTCTCTTAGTTCCACAGACACACATCATATCTATTTCCCCTTCTGTCATTTACATTGCTAATTGATACTCTTTATTCTTCTAACACTCCAAGTCTTCACGATGTCATAATTAGCAGAATTAGTAGATGGGTCAATAGATATGACTTTTGCTTCCCATCATGGCTGTGATTAATTGAGGTTTTCACATAATACCATTTAGTAAGTAAACTTACTAAACTTATCAACATTAAACTACATTTCCTACTAGTGGTAAGAAGGGCACAGGTCAGTTTGGGCACATTTTGGCCATTATATCATAATCTCAACCAAAGCTTAGCTTTGCCACAAGCACAGTCATGCTATCCTATACAAATAGCTCAAGATGATGATAAGTTTCATTTACTCCTTGTAAAAGACAGAGAACAAGACAGAATTATTATTACAGCCTCTTCAAACAGACTGATAGAAAGCAATCACATCATTCTTTCAGGTACTACCGCTAATCTGCTAAAGTATTTTCTGCAGTACCTTATTGTACAGTATTGGCTTACTTGTTCACTGACAAAATGATCCTGAGCTCTTTCAGATGGCTTCGTATGAAAACCTTGCTTACTTTGAGGCTCTTTATCCTTACTTCTATAGTTTGAGAAGCGAGAGGCACAGCCAGTTCTGTTTGTCGCATAATTTCATAAACGCCAAATTGGATGAGACATTTAAAATATATATCTGTCAAATCTGAACTATTAATGTTTTTTTTTCACCATCTTCTCCTGATGTTGGGTTTGACAAGCCAAAGATTTAAATGAAAAATAGACTTGGCATTGATGAAGAGTTAGAAAAGACAAGTAAAAATAATAATAAAAAATGGAGAGCACCAGAAAGAGGCTTAAGGGAGAAATATAAGATTAAGTCGATTCCTTTGACACTGGTTAACTGTAAGAAAACGAGTAATGATAACACATTATCCCATCCTTTATTGGCATTGATTTTTACTTCCCCTGTGGTTGCTTTCTATAAATCCTTCAAATTTTCCTATGACTTTTGGCTAGAGTTCTGTAAACTGACAGTTTTCTTCCCCGGTGCAGTTGAGGTATGATCATTTGATCAGAAAAATAGTGCATGGGTTATTTATATGGCTTTTACAATTTGATTAGGAAAAGGACAAATAGGTAATTGTAAACAAAAGACTCCCTTGAGTTCAGTTCAAATCCTGGTGACTATCTTTCTTCAGAAGAGTAGAGGCTTGCTATTTTCCTTGACTTCCAAGTTTGTACTAGAGGCCAGGAATTTCCTGATGGACACTTATACTTTTTCAAGATCAGCTAATTATTGCTACAGGAGAACTGTATGATATGATACAAATAGCAGTCAAAATAAGGTTAGCTGCTGCTTTTCTAATCAAATCTGGATTCAATTTGAGTCCTACATTTGTACTTTGGGGTACAGAATGGCAAATAAATGAAGGTTCTCCCTTGTCTCAATCAGTGTAGCCTCAAAGTCTGTGATGAAGAGAAGCATCCTGTTTTGTACTTTATGAGTAGAATGCTTGAATCCTACTCATAAAGAGCTGTGGTGGCGCAGTGGTTACAATGCAGTATTGCAGGCTAACTCTGCCGGCTGCCAGCAATTCAATCCTCACTGATTCAAGGTTGATGGAAGCCTTCCATCCTTCCGAGGTCAGTAAAATAAGGACCCAGATTATTGGGGGAAATATACTGACTCTGTAAATTACTTAGAAAGGGCTGTAAAGCACTACGAAGCAATAAATATAAGTTTAAGCGTCATTGCTATTGCTATTGAATACTTTTTTCCCTGGAAGTATTGTCAATACTAGAAGTATTGAAGTATTTTCTTACTAGAAGTTATGGAAATGTAAGTTGACTATACCCATCCTATCAGTATACATTGAACTTTGCTCTAATTAAAAGCAAAATTAAAGCAAGGCAAAAAATAGAAGAGATAAATTGTTGCCTGTTCTTTGCTTAATGCTTTTTCTCACAGCTGTGAAAGAAATTATCACCACCACTTTGTTTGTCCCAATTAAGCAATTCTCCTGGTTTCTTTCAGGTATTTTCACACTTACATTTGCACGCAGGGATAAAGGGTTATCAGAGTCGATGAACACTCATTCTACCCAAAGGAGTCCCAACTCAACAACACTTTCAGGAATTACATGTGATGTTAAAAAGACAGAACCGCTAACACACAGCTTTCATTCCTCCTGCCTTGCTCGACCAAAGATTATAGGAAGATCTAATTGTTGCTTATTCATTTGTTTGGATTCAAGCAAACTCTACCAACAGTAGCTAATTGAATCCCATTCAGAGGAGAGATGCATACCCAGTGGTAACTCAGTATAAACAAAGAGCCATCATCTATTACCACGGTAGGTGTAAAGAGACAAGGAGCTATTGCTGCTAATTAGCTTGGCATTTCTGCACTCGCAACATCAGAAGCAAATTGAAAATGAAAATTTATTTGGAGCCCAAGCACCACCACTTCCTGCAGCTCCATCTGCTGCATGCCCTCTGGATTACCCGGAATGATTGGCTGCCAGACTGAAGGACACCATTTGATAGTAGGCCAAGTTGAAAGGTCTCCTGGCGGTAAAACAATGACCATCCTTTTACAAGTGGATCATTGTTGCTGAACAATAAAGCTTTCTGGCTTATTTGAATGTCAACAATTCAGAAAAGTTGATGTTTTGGAGCCATCAAATAAAATGTTTTTTGTGAAACAGTTTATTATTTCAGTGGTAATTATTTGAATCATTCATGGCAAAGGATGTTTACTAATGAGGGCTTGGCGGCCGCAAATTCCAGAGAGACTGAATGCTCTTTGTGCTGACAAAAAGGCCCAAATCACAAGAGAGGAACTGACTGGACAAATCATTCATCTATGCAAATGCCAGCTAAAATGGTCAGATGCATTTATTACCCTCCTCATTATAGTAAACAAGGGAGGAATCGTGACTGGCAGTTATCAACTTGCCCTGAAGTATGATTTGCTCTCCTACTACTATTTAAATGAGAGGGAAAAAGGCATTGCCACTGGGGACTTCGTTGGTGTATAAAAGAGTAAATGTCACATAGCCCAGTGCTTAAAGGCTCTTGATTGACAAATGTTTTATTTGACATATCAAACAATGATGGTTTTCATATCAAATAGCCCACATTTGTGAAGCAAAAATTAACCCTTGGAAGACTAGTGTAAAACTAAAAGCAGGCTCAAGGAAGAAGTCACAGCTCAAAATAGAGATAAGCAATTTGGCTCCTAAGGAACTAAAAATACATTCCGCAGCAGGTAACAAGAATGGCAAAATGTTTTATCACAGCACAAACACGGACACAATCGCACAAAGTACAGTGTAAAAAGACGTTCTTACCACTGGCTTCAACTGACCTACTTGCATTCTGTAGCTGTTTTAATGGTGAGAGAAAGGCCTAGCAAAGAATTAATCAAAAGTACTAATCAAAACAATCTTGTCAATTTGGGATCGTCATTCCATTCTCATAAAGACCAGATTATCCCAAGATAAACTGGCTTTTTTGGGCAAGGAGAGGACTCTTACATATGGGTGCTATCATAGGTCTTATCAATACAGGTAGTCCTTGAGATAGCACAGTTCATTTAGTGACTGTTCAAAGTTATAACAGCACTAAAAAAATGACTTATGACCATTTTTCATACTTATGACCATTGCAGCATCTCCATGGTCACATGATCAAAATTTTAGAGGCTTAGCAACTGGTTCATATTTTGTAACCTTCTGACAAGCAAAGTCAGCAGGGAAGCCAGATTCACTTAACAACCGTGTTACTAATTTAACAACCGCAGTGCTTCACTTAACAACTGTGGCGAGAAAAATCGTAAAATGGGACAAAACTCACTTAATAAATGTCTCGCGTAGCAACAGAAATGTTGGGGGCCCGCTGTGGTCATAAGTTGAGGACTACCTGTACTCTGGAGTTGAGTCTTTTAGGCTTGACTGAAAAGACCCTTTTGAAATGACACAAATACCAGCAAGACAGGAGTCACTAATACCAAGCTCTGGTTCATCCTGTAAGGGCTGATTTCCTCAACATTAGTAAGAGCCATTTCTGAAAAGTTAAAAAAAATAAAATAGGATGGTGATTTCCTGAGGAAACATGCAGGCACCTGAGTCTGTGTGGTTGTGCTTCTAAAAAGCACAACCTACCTCCTCTATCAATGGAACTCTTGCTTCGGCTACAAACCTGTCTGACTAAACTTTAAATGGTTGAAAGATGCCACTTTGCTTCAAGGCCTCCTTGGTGATTGGTGATAATGTGAGTTCTATTCTAGAATACTTGGAAGAAAGAGAAGATAGCCAATCTGTCTCATCTCTTCCACTAATGCATTCATTTAGTGTAATATACTGCTGGTGGTGCCATTGTAGCTCTTGGGCCTCTTATCGGGAGAGAGATTTTTTCCCCCCAACCATGCTTATTTTCTAAGATAAGATTCTGAAATACTTTAGCAGATACAAAATGGCTAACACAAATCTATCCTTTCATTTCTTCAACTGAAGAAGCCAGACATTGGAATCACGTCCAAGCCAATGAAGTTGCATTAACTCTTACATCAAAAATATTTCATTCAATGGTTAATAGCCCCAAAGTCAATATTTCTTTTTATCAAAGCCATTTAACCAGAGGTGAAATCCAGCAGGTTCTGACAAGTTCTGGAGAACCGGTAGCAGAAATTTTGAAATGCCACCTCTAGCTGGCCCCAGAGTGGGGTGGGAATGGAGATTTTGCAATATCCTTCCCCTGGAGTGCGGAGAAAATGGGGATTTTGCAGTATCCTTCCCCTGCCACACCCACCAAGCGATGCCCACAGAATCGGTAGTAAAAAAAAATTGGATTTCACCACTGCATTTAACTGGGATGAAATGCTATGAAACTGATGATGTGACCTCATTACATAGCAAAGAAGCCATGGACAATCCTTCCTACACAACTCCTTGGACACATCTACATACTATTTTTTTTTCATATTACAATAAATGTATCCCAGAAGATACCATAAACTGCGAGTTAACAATGGGTCATAGATTGTACTCTTGAGATCTGCATACTTTATGGATCTTCCGGCATAAAAAACTATTTTACCCCAGTCCCCCCCATTTTGTATCTTCGTTCATCTTAGGAACACTCCCTTCATGCCACCTTCTATATGATATTTTTGTACAATGGTACATTGTACAAATGTATAAGAAGTTCTTGCTTTAGGTGGGAAACATGTCAATTTAACCATCTCTGAAGGGAGACAATTTTGCAGCTTCTTTTGACCCCCCAGTTATTTGGGGATGAGCCTTTTTTTTCACTCTGGATTTGTCTTACTGTTCCTTAGGGCAAGTCACAGAAATGGAGGTTTCCCCAATTGGCTGGTGAGGAGGTAGGGTCTTACATCAAGTTGGTAGCTGTGATGCAGCCTAAATTTATAGATCCTCCCTAATTTCTATAATGCAACTTTTGGATTATAAATTCTTTTTCAATTAAAGAAACATTTTCTTCTGATACAGACAAGTGTTTGTTGATTTTCATTATTTCTGATATTATAAAATTTAGAAACACCTGACAACTTTACTGATTTTTGCCTCACAAAAAATGGAGAACCAAAGAGATTAAATTATTTAAATGGATAGAAATAATTTACCTTTGCTCTATTTGAAAGAGCAAATAGAAAGGTCCTCTTCTGCGTGAAAGCTGTCTTGTTTACATATCAAAACAAATCCTTGAAGGAAATTAGAGCACAAGATGGCTACTTTAAAGGAAATATTTGATTTATGGGCCTGTGAAATTTTGAACTTTTTAACTCTTTATTGGAACCAGAATTATTACTGGAAGTGAACATATCTCTCTGGAGACAGATGGTGGATCCCTTCTGAGATGAATTCACTGGATTTACAAATGCAACTGGACGATAATTTAAAAACGGGGAAAAACTGGATTACCCTTTCAAACTGAAATATAAGAGATTTATTGGAGTTACTTCATAGAAATTACAAGTTGATTTAAAAGATGAAAAAAATGAGAAAGGAGGAAAAGATACTAGAAAAAAACAAGTATGAGAAAGAAAGAAAGTAAAAGAAGGAAGGAAGGAAAGAAGGAAGGAGGGAGGGAGGGAAGGAAGGAAGGAAGGAAGGAAGGAAGGAAGGAAGGAAGGAAGGAAGGAAGGTAGGTGTAGAGAGATTCAGTTAAGAATGTGGTAGGGTGACAATATATGTATATTAATCTTTCCCACCCAATATTTTTGGATTGCTAAACTTCAGATTCATAGTCTCATGTGAAAACGCATTTGAAGAGAATTAGGTTAGGTTAGGCATGGTGGGCACATAGAGTTTACATTAATATACTTTTGACCTGATGTGATTATAAAAGTTGTTAGACGGACATGTACACAAATGAATAGAAAGAGTATAGAAGGAGATCATTTTCAATTCACCCAATTACAAAATAAAAATAATCAGCTAAAGAAAGCCGACTTCTTACACTGAAGCTCTTTAGAAAAGGGCAGAGAGAGTGCCTTTTCCTTCTTTTTCAGTTAATCTTATATCCTATGGGATCCTATGTATCCTTTACAGTATTTTGAATAAATTTGTGTAAGAATTTATTTACCCTAGTGAATGGCAAATTAGCTTGATTGGAATATTATTTAATAACTGCTACCCCATTAGTTTACTCTACATTATTTTTCCCAGTAAAATAGAGGACTATTTAAGCAGTTGTTATTTTGTGGCTATAATTTAATGTTGTAACTCTTTTCCATTCATTTGCTGCATGGTTGCCAATTCACATCAGTTTGGAGTTACCAAGGCAAGAACCAAGCTTGTTTTACCCAAAGGGAGACCAGTGATTAGTATATGAGAAACTGCACCATCTAAACAGGCGGAAAGATTTTTTTTTTTAAAAAAAAACATAGTATTTTAATAAATACTATACATAGTATTTTATTGTTTAATAAAATTAAAAACACAACAATAAAAAACTGAAACAAATTAAAATATAAAAATAAAATATTAGAAAGTGCAGAAAATAAAGAAAAATAGGAATTTAATAAAGAATACTGTATTAACATATTAGTACTATAACTTTTAACTTTCATCAAATAAACCAAATGTATATTCTTTCCTTTTACTTTTAACAATCTTGATCTTCAGTCCCTTCAAATAACATTGTAGAACTTAATTAATTTTCATTTTTAATTTGTCCCTTTGCATAATTTCTTCAAAGTTTAACAAGCCTCTCTTACAAATCAAAGAAAGGAAAATTAGGCTGCTCATTCCCTTGGTATATACCTTTTATTTATTTAGACAGTTTCTTTAATATGTCCGGTGTAGTATTTCTCCCCCCCCCCGCAAATCTCTTCTGTAGCCTGTCATTTTTAAATCAACTTTCAGATCAATTCAATCTTGTTCATTAAAACTTGTTCCTCTTCCATAGCATCTTTTAAACACAATCTACGATAGAGGAAGACAGTTTTAAAATGAATGTCTAGATCCATTATTCAAAAATACAACGTTCATTCTAGTTCCATTCAATGCCTCAAAGTCCCATCCTATCAGTAAAAACAAAAGAAATTTCCCATTTATTTATTTAGTCACATTTCTATGCCGCCCAACTCCCAAGGGACACTGGGCGGCTTACAACAGAGATGGGAAGGATTCTTATAATTAATTCCAAAATCCTATTTGAAATCCAACTAGATACCAAGTTTGTTTGTAACTTTCCAAAATCAAAGTTCTAATCAGCATTTTGCTGTTTTTTTTTAATGTTTTTTAAATCCTTAAACTTGTATTTAAAATTTCCTTCACTAAGTATTTAAGGAAACATAATCTGATGTTTTCAGACTTTCAATCCAAAAGTTCCTAATAGCCGAAAAACTATCAATAAGCAATTTCCAAAAGTGATTAAAAAAGGAAACGTGAATCCAGTGTCCTTTTGAAAATATCAAGCATAGTTTGAGCAAAATCTTATTCTCTTATCTCCCTGAACTCCAACTCTGTTGGACACTTGTAGTCTTCTTGCAAGGAGCAACTGTGTGGAGCACTTGTGGGGAATCTCAAATCCTCTCCTTACCCTAAGAGTAACTAATTAAAGAGTTACAATTAAAAAATAACCACTTCCATCTTCATTTTACCATTGAACATATCTATGGTTTGGCTAATCTAAGGATATTTTTCTAAACTATTCCAGAAACAACATCCAAATTTCCATAGTCATTTATTTCTTCTTGATGCTGATTGTACATTAATTCCTAGGATGAATAATTGAGGTATCAGACTCAACATTTCAAAAATAAAAACAAAAAAAAAGCCATATCACCTTAAGTCTTATTTAGAACTGAAAGTAACAAGTTCTAAGTCATAAGTTAATCAAGGAATCTATACATAGGTCTTCATTAGCATACCAGGAATCAATCCACAAATGATAAAATCACTAAACATGCAGTCTTAATACTGCTTAATTCAGTCATGCTTAAAACATTTTAAGCACACCAGTATCTTTCTTAATTTATGGAAATTATAATTTTATAGATAAATTAACACAATCAACAACCTCGAGGAAAACATTCAGTACTATTTTTTGAAATTTGTTTAATTTTTCTTAATATTTATAAGATATGTTTGGATGAGAAAAATGTGGAAAGGATATTGAATCAACATTTTGCAAGAGTATGACGAAGTCCAGTTACACAGAGAAGAAAAATGGGAAGATTTTCTTTTCAGTGATGGGCAAACATTTTTTAGGAAAATTAGGAAATAAAGTTAAGTGTAAAAAAAAACTTAAAAAGAAAAATCAATCTCAAACTTTCCTTACAAAAGGCAGAATAGCAATATAAATATTGCAGTATAAAATATTGCAAAAACCTAGGAGATAATTTTTTAAAAATTGTTTTATAACCTGAAAACTTGACATCTTGCTATAAGCACAGGAAAAAGGAAAGTCATCCTTTGTTAGTAATAAACTGGCAATTATTTGGCTATTGTTATAACCACAGAACTTTACTAGTGCTCAAGAACTTTAGTCATTGCATGATTTACACTCTATTTTATAACTTTACAAATACTGAAGGATCTCATATATATTTTTCTTGTTACAACAGGCTTCCTTTTATTTCTCTTTTAGAGATCAAATTGTTCTTTTTTTATATTTTATATAAAAAGTTGTATTTTATTTAATTTTATTAATAACTGGACTTTCTCATAGAAGTTGAGATTTTAAAGATAAGTTTGCAGGATGGCCTCCCATCCAGATACTAATCAATTCTACTAAAATGGTAACTTCTCCTTTGAATTGATTTTGACGTCTCGTGATGTCTATATAACTTTCTCAGCAGCATCACAGAACTGCTTTGTCATTACCCCCATCCAGAATATTTTCTGACTTCCCAGTCCACCATATAGTTCCAGGGTATCCTGATTATGATTCATCCTAAACCTTTTGCTCCTGCTTAATTCTTTTAAGTTAGTGAGGCCAGTTAGGTGCTTAATTTCAATTAATCTCTTGTATCAAGCCTTAGACCAGGATTGCGGCCCAGTATTAGGCCGTGGCCTGTTCGGAACCAGGCAGTGGAAGTGGCACGCAATCACTCACACAGAGTTCTTGCGCGGAACCATCCCATCTCCCCACTCCCACCGGTCCACAAAATTGGAAAGGTTGTGGAACGTTGCCTTAGACCATGCCTCCAAGATTGGTCCAATACTTCTATTATGAAAGTAACAAAGTGGGCAAACCACGCTGATGCCTTGCTGGTAAAAGGCATAGCCAAAGGTCCCAATCTTTCAATAAATAAATAAATACAAGATTCTCAGGCATGGCATCTATCATTTCTTGAGAGCTACCCCTGGTGCAAACCTTGCTATACAATCGAAAATAATTTTATGAACATTACTTGAGATGTCTAAGTTTATGAATAAAATCTTCAGCAGTAATTCATAATGTATACATTGGAAGGAGCTTCTTTATACCTTTTCTTTTACTTTTCCCTCTTCCCTTGCATTTTTTTGCTTTCTCTTTGATGTCTTTCTTCTTTTTCTTCTTTCTTTTTTAGTATTAGTATTTAGTATTATTAATAAAATCATTAAAAATGAATTTAATCAAATTATTTGTTTAAAACACATTTGCATTCATTTTTATTATAGTCAACCTGTTTTGCATATGTTTATATATGAAAGATTGGGTATCAATAGTTTAAAAAGATGAATAAACAGGACTGTTATTAAGATGAAAAATCATTTCTATTAGAAAGAAAAAGCATGTTGCTTTTCTATCTGACAGATTATAATAGATCTGCTATAATCTGATTCTTGCTTGTAATGCCTATGCCTGTGGCCTTTTAAGAGAACAGAGCCATGCCAGATCAATTGAACATAAGGCCACAGAGAACATGTGGGTGGAAGCCACCTCCAAAGGTTCAGGGTCATTTTTACTTACATGTTGTTTGACTGCACACTTACCTTCAGGAAGGTTTCACAGCTCTGAAAGTATTGGCTTTGAATATATTTCACACCAAAATATATTAGCTACCAAATATACCATAGAAGTAGCAGTCAACTGTTGA
The DNA here is from genome assembly GCF_029215685.1 of Pituophis catenifer annectens. Taxonomy (NCBI): domain Eukaryota; kingdom Metazoa; phylum Chordata; class Lepidosauria; order Squamata; family Colubridae; genus Pituophis; species Pituophis catenifer. The sequence goes on from NW_027256881.1 coordinate 106,169,213, forward strand.
TGGATAAAATACTATATGGATTTCGGGGGGGGGGGGGGGGGGCGGACGACTCTGAAACTGAAAACCCAGTTTAAATTTATGTTCTTTTTAAACCATTTTCAGAATGATAGACAATAGAGACAACCCTGTTACATATTTTGTTAGCTAATTCACTAACAAGAATTGGAGGCATGAAATGTTAAAACAACACTTGTTATCTAATTATGATGGTAAACAGGAGATACAATTATGCCCAGCAATAATGGAAGAGGCAAGCTATCCTATGAATAAGCCAGCATCGAGACCTGATTAACTGGACATATAACCACTGAATATGTTCAAGTGGCAAAAACGTTAGAAATGATGGCTAAAATGTGGCTTAAAAAAAACCTGTATCATTTTAGCCAATTCAAACTACCTTATACTTTGTGGAAATTGATTGCACAGTGAAAGTGTTACATTAAAACCAAGACCACAAACAAACAAACAAACAAATAAACCCTCAGAGAACAATATAACTGAAACAAGGATGATTTCTAAATGGATATATACACCTCCTGAGCTCCTTCAGATTGCACTGGTAAAATTGGTGGCATGACTGTTGAAAATCAGAAATATTATTTCCTCTTGTTTTGGAATATGAACATAAAACTGTACACTGTTATTTGTTATTATTAATTAATGTATTTCCATGCCACAATGAAAAAACCATAGCGTATGTCTTAATGCAATTTAAAATAATATTTAAATTTATGAGATTAGGAAAAAATAGGAAATAGAAAACTGGTATTGTGCTGAACTGGGCTTTTATGATCATATTTTTGAGAGTTTCCCAAGCTTCTTGAGTTGTTTTCCCTTTTAGGATTTGCACCCAAGGAATCTTTGAAGATCCAGATTCATTTAAATCTGGTGATTCTTCCCAGCTGAGTTCTTTATCGTTTCACACCTAAAGACAAAATCTTACCAGACTGAGGATTCTGTTATTTACATTTACCATATACTCATAGGGACAAGCTGTCTTCATCCTCTTTCTCTCATAAAATTTTTGGGCTGAGCTACCTTTTATTTTTCTGGAATGCATCCTTTTCCTCCTGGTAATACAAATCACACACCCAACACTACTGAGAAAAAGAATATGGTTACCTCTGGTGTACCTTTTGTTGACATTATGTGTTAAAGCTTTTGTTCCTTACTACACATGGTTGTGTATGGCTGCATTGAGACCACATTTGATGAAAAATGAATTAGGCTATTATAGAAACATATAAGGGAATTTGCAGAGAAGAGAATGCTCAGCTAACAAGAATTACAACATATTGTTGACCTCACCCAATTCCTAAGAGGTCTGTAAGGGGTGTGCATAAGTGCACCAACGTGCCTACCATCCCTGTCCTACTGTCCCCATTTATTCGTATCCATTTCCTGTATTCATAATCATGTTTATTCTTATATCTGTTATCTTATAAAGTTTGTTTGACAAACTAACTAACTAAATAAATAAAAATTAAATGTATTACTTTCTCATTGGGCATTCTCAGTTCATCAAATGCTCAATATGTGCACATTCAAACAAAGACAACTTCTTGCTGAAAGATTGTGGATTATTATAGCTGAAAAGGGGCATCATGTTTCTTTCTACTATCAAAACCCCAATATATGTAGAAAACAACGCAACTTCATTTGTGTCAAGTATTTATTATCACCTAGGTGTACCATTTCTAAACTATAAAAATCTAGTTAATCACTAGATGAGAGAAAAAAATCCCCTACAAAACCATCAGTTCTGAGAATGAATTTAAATACAATGTGGACAAATATTTTCATTGGGAATGTGGGCAATCTAGTTCTTGTTTTAGGGCTGCTTTATCACTACTAATGAAGTAATTGAATTTCACGAAAATTATATATCAATGTGTAATCAGATTATATGGTTTCATTATACAATTCTGAAAAATGTAATGCCTTCATGGATATCATCTAGTATCTTAAGATTTGTCATACAGTATAATATTTATTATTCTTCATTCTAGTACAGAATACAGTGTTGAAGGAAATGTCAACATTAGCACACTCTCCTTTTATTTTCCAGAAAACCAGGGAGGGTCCCTTCTGAGATGTTTCCTACACACTTCCTTCTTTTGGACTGACACATCTTTAAATGCCAGTTGGCTAATCTGTGGCACTCTCTCCTGTTTTTCTAGATCATTCCCATGTACTATTACGAGAAAGAGTATAATGGCTTGGAGATAATCTCTAAATTAGAGATGCTATTTTTCATAGACTAGCATAAGTATGCTTGTGGTAAAACTGTGGGCTTGTGTCAAAAAGTAGCCAAAATAATTAATAGAAGAAAATGTGCATAGGGGAGAGTTACAGCTAAGGTTAGTAAACTGAAATAAACTTCATTAGCATATTAAAATGACATGCAAATGCCTAGATTGATCAAAGTCTTGATGGGTGGGAAAGATCAGTATTTATCCATATGATCATGGGATGTAAAAAATTATGAGTTGGAATAAATAGTTAATGAACTAACGAAAGAAAAATAGATATAATGTGTGACTGTGAAACTAAAGAAAGGAGAAAGTTGTAATGGATCCAAATGATCTTGGTCTGAGCTTGTAAAGTCCAGCTGATGAATACATGCAGAAAGGTGAGTGTGTAATTTTAATTACAAGTGGAAACATTCAAGTGTATGTCAGAACGTATAAATTGGTATCATCCATACTCTTGCATCAACCTCATCGACAAAGCCTGGGAAGACATCACGTACTGGACCTTGAAGTCAGCGTGGAAGAAACTTTGGCCTGAATGCGTTGCTGAATGAGATTTTAAAGGATTTGAGCCTCCTGTTGTGGAGGAGATCATATCCATGCGTAAGAACATGGGTCTTGAAGTCAACAGTGATGACATTGAGGAATTGGTCAAAGATCACGATGAGGAACTGACAACAGATGAACTTGTTACACTCCAGAATGGGCAGCATAAGGTGCTCACTGAGGAGCAGTCATCAGAGGAAGAAGATGAAAGGGAGAGGATTAAAAGTGATGTGTTGAAAGATATCATAAGAAAATGGAATGGGTGCCAGAATTTCTTTGAAAAGCACCACCCTGACAAAACTCTTACGAACAGAGTATTGAACATGATGAACGATCATGTCATCTCTCATTCCTGTAAAGTTTTGATGCTCAGGAAAAGACAAGTCACATTAGATTGGTTTTTGGTGACTGTTGGTCCACCAGCTAAAAGGATAAAAAACAAAAAAACCCTGACCCAGAAATTCCTGAAGTAAAACATTAGAAGACGAAGAAATCGCAAGGGAGAAACCACCTGAAGGAGAACGTTCTTCCATCGTGGAAGCAGACTCTCCCTCAAAACAGTAATCTCTCTCTCTCAGAATCAACCGACTGGACAGATTTCTCTGTTGTTCAAGGTTTTCTCAGTGTTATTAAAGGATTTTATTAAAGGATTTTACATTTTAATATTACACTGTGAGTTCTATGGCATAGTTAACTATTTTTGTGCTTAAAAATCTTTAAAAAACAATATTTATATACAGTTCGTATGGGTCTAGAATGGATTGATCATATTTACATACAATCCAATGGGAAAATTTGGTTTGGGTCATGACCAAATCGGGTTGCGAACAAATTATGGAACAAATTATGGTCGTGACCAGAAGTTCCACTGTATCTGTATAAAAGTCAGAATCCATAGATTGGTGATAATTACATATTTTTATATATATTATTACATAATCAGTGAATAGCAACAGTTGAAGAATCAGAGATGCATCTTGAGGAAAAATATAAAACATTTTGAACAGATTGAAAAATATGATGGTACTGTTAAAAATAGTAAGTGATTAGATTGCATTAAACTGAATAAATTAATATAGCGAATGTTTGTTGAAATTCTACTCAGAAAAGTTCTACAGGTAGCCCTTGACTTATGACCACAATTGAGCCCAAAATTTCTGTTGCTAAATGAAACATTTGTTCTTGCCACAGTTGTTAAGTGAATTACAGCAGTTGTTAAGTTACTAAAACGGCTGTTAAGTGAATATGGCTTCCCCATTGACTACTTGTCAGGTTACAAAAGGTGATCACATGTCCTTGCGACACTGCAATCCTCATAAATATGATTCAGTTGCCAAGTGTCTGAATTTTGTTCATGTGATCATGGAGATGCTGCAAGGGTCATAAGTGTGAAAAATGGTCATCAGTCACTTTTTTCAGTGCCATTGTAACTTCAGTCACTAAATGAATTGTTGTAAATCAAGGACTACCTGTATTTGGTTCCTCAGTCTTTGTTCACTGACCTTTGTCCAGAAATATGCAGTAAGCATTGTTTTGAACCTCCTTTATTTCTGACATTTTTTTCCCTATTGCTGTACCTTAAACCAGCTCCTATTAAAGTCAGAGCCCAATTTAAACTCTTGGTGTTAATGCTTAAGGCCTTGTAGTTCGCTGTACTGTACTACCTGCCTCAGCAAATATGTTGGCATGAGTCTATTTATCCAACATAATCAATAGGACAGTAGCTTTGCTCCATTTCCTCCTTTTGCAGGCTGTTTCTTTTCATTTATGTGCATCCCTGGTTATCGAGCTATCTTCTCTCCTTATTCTTCACAGATCCTAGGATGTATTTAAGAAGACTTGAAAAGGTACTTAATGAGAATTGGTGGAAGTGATTGTGAGCAGATGGGAATGAGGATTAAGGATTAATAAATAATAAATTAAGGATTTCATAATTGTGAGTTGTTCCTACTGTAAATTTAAATCAATTATGCTGTTTGCTGGTTTTATTGCTTTTGCATGATTTTAACTATTATTTTTTAATGTTGATGGTGGTTGACTAGTTATAAATAAAAATTTTAATTGCTTTGAATATATGGTTTTAAGCATAAACATTCATACATATTTACATGACAGGGATATATATAAATGTTTATAATTATTTATGATTGGAGAATAAGAGAAGAATATAACAATGTTGAGAAATTATCTGTGTGGGACAGAGCATTTCTTTGGCAGCATCAGGAATGATCTGGGGTAAATGGAAACTGGATAAGAAAGAAGATATGTACACTGCTTGGAACAGAGTAAAAAGAATTATGTTGCAGGATGCCAGAAAACTGTGCAGGATATGCTGTTAGAAAGTGTGAAAATTGATGCTTGGAATGATAAAGTGAAAGTCTGTAGATGAGAAAATTGCATATAAGAGAAAGATTGCTGCAAAAATGAGAAATGATATTGTATAATGTATATAAGGAGAAACATAATTGCAAAAAAACATAGTGAAAGAGAAGGAACAGTTCAGATTAAAAGGCAAAGAAAATGCAAAATGATCTTGATTGGAATAGATTGTTTTGAAAGTCAGGAGAGAGAGCTAAACATGAGGACTCTAACACAGTGAATGGCATTAAAAGTTATGAAATGATTTGTGGTGAAACCGAAATGAAGAAAATATGGAAGCAATATTTTAGAAATACGTATTGGAAAGATGATATATTAAGGGAAGAACTGTAACAAATGGTCGAAATTCGGAATTAAGAATGAATTGGTACTGAACGTATGCAGAATGAATACAAAAGAGTGGCCGATATGCAAGTCATGGAGGTGATTTGGTTACAGAGAAAATGAATGAGAACTGAAAAAAACAAAATTATGCTTTGTGAAAGAAGCATAATGGGTCAAGAGGAAGAAGAAGCCCAATAACATTGGTTAGATGGAGTTGAGGAAATCTTCAAAAAGAGCTGTTATCTTCAAAGGACAGAAATACAGAAACAGTGTAGATATATGGACAAGTCTATGGAGATTCTTAGTCATCCAGGTCATGGTTGTCCCAAAGGTATTTTTTCAAAAGACAACTGTGGACTTTGCTTTTCTATGGACATGGTTGAAAAGAAACCCTACAGTCGTGTTAGCTAGATTCACCCTGTTTCATTTTCTTGTTCTGAGCTCTTTAATTTCCTTGGCTTACTATTTTTTATTTCTTTATCCCTGCTCTGAAATAATGTCAAAAAGAAAATATAGGTAGTCCTCAATTTATGACCATAATGAAGCCTAAAATTTGTTAAGTGAAACATTTGTTAAGTGAGCTTTGCCCCATTTTATGACCTTTCTTGCCACAGTTAAGTGAATCTGGCTTTGCCATTGACTTTACTTGTCAAAAGGTCACAAAAGGTGATCATATGACTTTGAAACACAGCAACGGTCGTAAGTATGAACTAGTTCAGGGGTGTCAAACCCCATCACATCACGGGCCATATCGCGATGTATTGGATTTTTGCCCTTGTGGAGCCGGGGTGGGTGTGACCTGCCCAGGCCATGTTTGACACCCTTGAACTAGTTGCCAAGCATCTGAATTTTGATCACATAATCATGGGGCTGCTGCAAGGTTGAGTGTGAAAAACGGTCATAAGTCACTTTTTTCAGTGCCGTTGTAACTTGGAACGGTCATTAAATGAACTGCTGTTGTCAAGTCAAGGTGTACCTGTATTGTCAAATATGGAAAAGCAAAAAAACCCATCGAGGACCCAGATTATTGGGGGCAATATGCCAATTCTTGTAAACCCCTTAGAGGGCTATAAAGCACTGTGAAGCGGTATATAAACTGCTATTGCTATTCACCCCTGCTCTTTATTATTATTTTTTAATTTATTATCTTTTTCATCCCTTTTGCTTTATTTTTTGTGCTAAACCTCCTTTCGGGCATGCATTTGTGCTTTCATTGTAGCCGCTCGGTAACTTGCCCAGAACTCTTTTGTAAGGGTTACCGCCCTTTGCCATCAAGGGACGTGGCTTGCCATCTACCCTGCTAATTGACCCGCAGCAAGCAACCCATCCTTCTGTAGAGCTTCTCGGTCATCCAGGTCATGGTTGTCCCAAAGGTGCTTTTTCAGGAGGCAACTGGATTTTCTTCTTGTTTCTTCTGAAGAAGTTTCACTTCTCATCCAAGAAGCTTCTTCAGCTCTGACAGGATTTGGGGTGGGGGGGATGGAAGAATTTATATTCCTTGCAGACAGCTTGTAATGTGCATCCCTTTAGAGGGTCGTTGAAGCACTTGAAGATTTAACTGTGTCCTCAGGGTTACCTGCAGACAACAGGAACCAGGAGCACTACTCAGGTAACCTGGAGGACACAGATAAACCTCCAAGTGCTTCAACGACCCTCTAAGAGGATGCAAATTACCAGGTGTCTGCAAGGAATATAAACCCTTCCTCAATGTCCTGTCAGAGCTGAAGAAGCTTCTTGCATGAGAAGCGAAACGACTTCAAACGAAAAAAACAAGAAAGTCCAGTTGCCTCCTGACAAAGCACCTTTAGGACAACCCTTCCCCCCTCCCTCTCTCCATGCCCAGCTCTTCCTTATTAACTACGCCGCGCAGTCGGCGGCTTCTTCCTGTTCGAAGCTCCGCCTTCGACAAGCGCGGGGAGAGGGGAAACCTCCGCGCGCGAGAGAAGCGGTGCACAAAGTCTCGGCTGGGCCGCGCGGTGCTTGAGACGGGCCCGGGCTCTGACTCTCGCTCCCCTCCCACGCCTCGGTTCCATGGCGCGTCCTCCAAATTGGCGGGGAGATGGGGGGGCGAGAAAGGCAAGGAGGAAATGGTGTAGCTAGTATGCGGGAGTGATCGCCCGCCGCGCGCTGGTCGGTGGCTGCAGCTTGTGAGCACTTCTCCGTGTATGTATGCGTGCGCGCGCGCTCTCAACTCGTCTCCCCTTGTAAACAACGCCGCCCGGGCAGGGCAGTTTCCTGCAAGCTCTTGCTTGAGGACCGCTTTATTATTTTGAGCACCTGCCTGGCTCGCATTGCCTGTAGTTGAAGTCAAGCAATGTGCTTGTCAGGTGTGTGAAGCAGGGTGCTTGCACCTTGACAGTTTCTCTCCCCCCCCCACCCGCATCAGTTAACAACCCTTGGGTCACGGTCGTTTCTAAATAAAATAGGTCCGTCATGGTGACATCACTTTCAAAAAGATCCTGTACTTCCTTTAGTTAGATCATCCTGCATATATGTTTTTTTTTTAAAGGACGGGGCAAGTGCTGTAGGTCTATATTACTTAAGGACATTTGAGCTCTGACACTTCCTTATGAGTGATCCGCGCTCCCTACTCATCTTACAAGAATAATTATTGAAGATACTTGAATGTTTTAAGAAGTCAAGTGGGGAAACAATAAAACGATACAACATAAAATCACAGCAAAGTAATACAAACCCTAGCCTAAAAGCAGACCTACTAAAAATACTCCAAAATGCTAAATGGAAGCAAGATTTTATTATGACCGTTTTGAAAAGCAAGTGGGAATCAATTGTAGCTTCAAAGTGAAACTGGGAACAACTTAAAAAGCTTCTTGGTTGGAGTTTGGTTGTTTGTGTGTGTTTTCAGGTTGGTCTTTTGGGTGACCAACAGGACAAGTTTCTATAGTTTTCTTGGTAAGATTTGGAAAGTGATAAGTCATTGCCTGCTCTCTTGGGCTGAAAGAAAATGACTATAGGGCAGGTCAAATCTTAAAGCAGCAGCTCACAGAATTAATGAATTTATTTCTGAAACTATTATATGCAATTGCAAATTGATTGGTTTTACATTGGACCACCTGAATGGCAGGGGAGATAGTTATTGTACAAAGTAGGGAAGCCTGGCATATATCACTTGAAGCCAGAATGTCAGGGCAACTTGGTCCTTGAAAGATGTTGATTGACTAACAGTGTCAATCTCAGATTCTTCTGGCCTGCTGTAAGGTTTAGCTAATTCCCACCAACATTTAATTGAAACTCCCTTTTTATGCCCAATTATTCTATTAACATCTAATCCAGGGGTGTAAAACTCACATCGTCACGGCAGCATCACTTGATGTATTGGGACTTTTTTTCCCCTTCGCTAAACTGGGCGTGGGCAGCACATGATGCATCCGGCCCGTGGGCTGGGAGTTTGACAGCCATGATCTAACCACAAGTTTACTCATTAAATAAAAATGAAGAGGTATTCATTTACCTTTGCCTGCTAAATTCTGTTTATTTAAAATTATGTTTATTCTTCACAGAAAACGTTTACACTTTTTTCTTACTTTCTTACTTACATTTCTACTCCACATTCTTACTCTTGGAAGTAAGAGTTATAGTTTCCCTTTCTTCAACATAGTGTATATAATTTAATATTTAAATCCCCTTCCCAACAACCATCTTAGTTGACTTAGACCAGATGTGTCACGCACTGGCCCCGCCCACCCCCGGTTTAGCAAAGGGGAAAAAAGTCACGATACGTAACATGACAACGTGATGCCGCGAATATGACACCCCTGATTTAGACTATGAGACCTCATTCAGTGAGCTTCTGTAATCAAGGGTACTTGAACCTGGATGTCCTCAATCTTAGTGTATCATCTTAATATACCACACTGTCCTCCTCCTTTCAGATTTACAAACTTAAAAAAAGAAAAAAGAAAAGCTACATTATTTAAACATGGGTTTTTATTGGCCATTGGTTTTATTTATTGTGATAAATATGTGGCCTGTTCAGTTAGTCCCAGATCTTTGTAAAGTGGGACTCATAGTTTGGTTGATTATAGGATCTAATACCTTCTCTCTGACAGCTTCTTTCAAATGTGCCTTGTCTTGTCAGTAATTAGTCTGATTATAGAACTACTGTTTTTAGTGCCTTACAACTGTTCAGTATATGTTTGAGAGTTCTGATGCTGTAGACTTGTTTGACCTAAATCTTGTTTCTGTTGGTACACTAAATCCCTTTACTGCCTGTCCTGGAAAGTATGGCTAAACATATTTCCTTTGAGTTGCAGACCTTTTCCCATTTGATTTCTGGATAACCTAACCCAACATAACTTCTATTAAAGCAAATTATATTCCAGTCTGACATATGTAACCCATGCAACATTGAACAGTTACCATTTATTTTTCTACCCTCTGTTTCACTCACAGTTACTACTATTACTGTTATATCTTATAAAAGACAATTCAGGTGGATTTTTATTTTTTGTATTCTTTTGCTATATATAGAAGAATATACACTTGGGGAAGTACAATATTTATTTTTCAAAATTATACTCCAGGAAAAAGAGAATATAACCATTGTAGTGAGATGCCAGAAAAAAATTGCAAACAGTTCTGTGAAAATGAAATATTCTCGGTAGCCACAGAAATTCAAATGAAAACAAACATAGAATAGCATCAGGGAGAAAAAAAATGCTTTGTTTTAAGATTTCATTGAAGATCCCACTAAATGAGAATTCAATTTAGCAGCTATCAATCTGCTGAGCAGCAAAGCAGTGTCATAAAAATAAGTGGTTCCATATACTTGAGGTGTTATCTAGAAATGGAAAATATAGATCTAAATTAAAAACACATATTATTAAGAAACAAAGTCTTAAAAAATCCAGTGAATTTCTAGAATATATAACATTTGAGATAGAATAAATATAAGGACATTTCAGACTAAATCATAGAATTTTCTGGACAATATCCAAATTCATAATGAATGCCTGTGGTTTGTTATTGTAGCGTTAGGGAAGGATAGACAGAGCAAACACTGCTCTCCAATTAATGGATATGGTATTAGAATCCTAGGTCTCTGCTCTTTCTCCTGTATGGGCTCCTCTTCTGCCATAAAAATAGGTATATTGTCAGCCAACTCTCATTTTTTGTGTTTTAAATGATCTCTGTATCTTGGGGATCAAAGGGGTATTAGATATCTCATTATTTTGCATTTTACAACATTATTTTTTCTTACTCAATGAGGAAATTGCTGCTACCATCTTTCTCTCTCCTTTTGTCAGTTCTTCCCTGCTTTTCTCCTTGCTGCACAAAATGGTGATTAGAGGCAGCAGTGGCCGCATCTGTAGAGAAGCCGCATCTTCCTATTCTGTGTTAGGCAGGCAAAAAGGCCATATCTTTTTCTCCCGCATGCTTTAATGGTGGGGCTATCTATTTTTGCTGCCATGGCAAGGTCTCTTGAGGGCTTGTGAAGCAAAAGAAACTTCTCTCTCAGAGCCAGGCACGGGGTTTCTTACTGTCCCAGCTGTCCCCAGTTCTGTGGGGAGCCATTGTATATGTTGATATGAGAAGAAGTTAATGGTTCAAAACCACTTGTTGACAGGAACTCTAATATCTGACACGGTCCTTGTTGACCCGAGTGATGACCAATCTGGTAGAAGATTCTTTTTCTCTTTTCTTTCTATATTAAATGGTTTGGTGAATATATTTAGTCTAGCTCTTTTGCTAAAATCTGTCTAGCATGGCTGATTCATCTGGTAGGCTGCACTACTTCCAGCATAGCTTTCAATTTCATCAGAGCATCACAAGCCGCTTCCTGACAACAAAGGGTATATCCAATTATCCATGGAGGGACAAGGGAGCATCCCTGGAGGGAAATTATTTATTTGTTTGTTTATTTGTTTATTAAATTTATTTGCCAACTAGCTAATTGTGGGGTAACTCTAGTTGACTTATAACAATAGAATAGAATAGATAGAATAGAATAGAATAGAATAGAATAGAATAGAATAGAATAGAATAGAATAGAATAGAATAGAATTTTATTAAGTGTGATTGGACACACAAGGAATTTGTCTTGGTGCATATGCTCTCAGTGTACACAAAAGAAAAGATATGTTCATCAAGAATCATAAGGTACAACACTTAATGATAGTCATGGGGTACAAATAAGCAATCAAATCATATTAGGAAACAGTCAATATAAATCGTAAGGATACCAGCAACAAGGTTACAGTCATACAGTCATAAGTGGGAGGAGATGGGTGATAGGAACGATGAGAAGATTAATAGTAGTGCAGACTTAGTAAATAGTTTGACAATGTTGAGGGGATTATTTGTTTAATGGCATTTGGGAAAAAACTGTTCTTGTGTCTAGTTGTTCTGGTGTGCAGTGCTCTATGCATCGTTTTGAGGGTAGGAGTTGAAATAGTTTATGTCCAGGATGTGAGGGGTCTGTAAATATTTTTACAGCCCTCTTTTTGACTCGTGCAGTATACAGGTTGGTAGCAATTGTTTTTTCTGCAGTTCTAATTATCCTCTGAAGCCTGTGTCTGTCTTGTTGGGTTGCAGAATCAAAAAACAAAGAAATGAAAAGAAGTGTAAACATAACAGTAGCAAAATACTGTTTTGCTGAAACAATACAATAAACAACGAAAATACAGTAATATGTATTGATATTGATTAGAATGCAGTATTGCAGGTTAATTCAGCTCAGTGCCAGGAGTTTGATCCTCACCGGCTCAAGGTTGACTTAAGTTCATCCTTCTGAGGTCAGTAAAGTGAGGACTCTGATTGTTGGGGGCAATATGATGACTCTGTAAACTACTTAGAGAGTGCTGTAAAGCACTATGAAGCAGCATATAAGTCTAAGTGCTATTGCTATTGCTATTGCTGCTGCTAATATGAGATTAAAAGATGGGCAAGGAGAAGCAGGGAATGTAGGGGAGAGGTGAGGATTGCTGTCAATCTAGTAGCCGTCTCCAGTATGCTGTTCCCCCATTGGATCCCCAGGCCAATTGCCAGAGCCAAGTCTTAAGGCTCTTGTGGAAGGATAGGTGGGTGGAAGCAGATCTCATATTGGGGGTGGGTGGGTTAGGATGTTCCAGAGGGCTGGTGCTAAAACAGAGAAGCCTCTTCTTCTGGATCCTGACAGCTGGAGTTCTTTGACTGATGGCATCCACCACAGGCCCTTTCTTCTAGCATGAGTGAAGCGGGCCTGATCTAGCAAGACAAGATGGTTTATTGTTTATGGTTGTTTGTATAGTCAACCAGATGTTCAGACTGGATTTGGCATTTTTATCCGCTTGTTGAATCCTTCCCAATGACTTGGTGTAGGCAGATTTTGTTTTTTGATGGAGTTAAAGGTATCATCGCAGGTTGTAAACTCCTCCAAGTAGAGCTGCCTTTTGCAATTTATTATTATTTAATTTTTCCATACTCATTTTGTGAGTAACACCCCTATAGATTAGTACATTGGTTAGGAATCTTCGTAAATTACTTGGCATCATACATAAATATAGCAAATGTTTTGGAACTAGTTATACCTCCTTAATGCTTTTTAGAGCATTATACATTTCTTTTTAGATTGGCTTTACTGAATTAGTTTCATATATCCCTGGTTTGTTTGCTTTTTTAATATGCTGCTTTAGCATACTGTTGTCTTCTACTGTGTTTGGCCTTTTAATACTAGGCTGACATGGTGCTTAAATTCCAACTGAAAGTGGTTGTTTTTATTTTTCAGTTGAATATTCAAAGAAAGATAGCATATTAATATTAACAACATTAATTTAAATAATAAACCATATTATTTTACATATAATTAGCTTACGGTAATTTTCTTAAAATTATAGAAATGTTTGAAAAAGAAGAAATAGTATTTAATTATAATTATATAACATGTTAATAATAGTATATTAACAACATTTGTTAGATTTAATACAGCTGCTTACTCCTGTGGACATGTTTACAAAATATAGTCCAAAATAAAAAAAAACAATTAAATTTAAACCATTAAAAACTTAAAACGGAACAAAAAAACTCCTGTGTATATTTTAATTTTCCTACCTTTCCTACTTTTCCTTAGATATTGCTTTTAAATTATAATTGGAAAACTGTAGGGGAAAGAAATGTTTTCTGCACTTATCTCATTCCTGTAAGGTACTGTGGAAACAGATCTGTGTTGTCTCCCTTTCCTTGGGAAATAAAAACCATTATCTTGTGCTGAATACACATTTCCAGGGAGCTTCTGATACACAGGGTTCTACTAGGTGGTGTCTGTTTGTAAAAGTTATTATCTGCCCATCTTACTATATGGTAACTCTGGGTAGCTAATAATATTACAAGATAAAACTATATAAAAATTATATAGTTATAAAAGGAGCTTGTGCCCAATATGAATACTATAATACCATATGTTATCAAAAGTCTAATAAATAACCCTGTACTAAACTCAACAGTTGTGAATACCAGTGGCAGAGGAAATTTATTTAAGAAGTCCTAGAATTTAAATTTAGATTCTTAAGCAACAAAAATTAGCCAAAATAGCTTTCTTTAAAGAACGTTTCCACTTTTCAGCTATATAGGCAGATTTGAGTAGATGAGAAAGAAATGAAATGGGAAATGACTTAAATTTTAGGATTTTTAACTTCAAACGAGAAATAGAACAGCTTTTAAATTTGCCATTTTGTAGTTCATAAATATTTAGTTTGGAGAAAAAGTGTTTGTTATGAAAATCTATTAGTATATTCATTCTAGAGACGGGTTAAAAACAAGCTTAATGTTTTATTTTTTGAAAGTGTCAAACATTACTAGCACAATAGGTATAACTAGGAAAATTTGTGGGTAGTAGCTTTTCTCTAAATTATTTAGTACTTATCCATAGCAGTCTAAAATTAATTATAGGGTCCATATTCCATTGTGTCAAGTATTAAAGAGTAGCTATTTATTTCCACAGGGACAAATGCTGCTAACACTTCCTTCTAATTACCTTGCCATTATATGTAAATACAGCCTAAACTTGGAGATTCATAATTTCAAAATAGTTTTTTTTAAAAATAGTTTTGTTCCCTGTTGAAGTTTTATTTCTGCATTGTACTAATTTGAATAGTCTTCACTTAACAACCATTCATTTAGTGACCTTTTATAGTTATGGTGGTGTTGAATGAATGATAATTACACCCAATCTCTGAAGTTATGGCTGTTGCAGTGTCCCTGCAATCACATGATCAACATTCAGGTGCTTGGCAGCCCTTCTGCACTTATGGCCACAAGTGCACTTCAATTCCTCCCATGCTGTCCCAGCAGGGCTGCTTCAAGCCCTGTGCTGCAGCCAGCAACAACAGTGCAAATCTCCAGCTGCCTCCCTTGTCCTGCATTTTTCAGGCCCTGTGTGCCCACTGGACTTTTACTGTCTTCCTCTTACAACCTAGCCTGGCCCATGGGAGGTAGCTGCTGGCCACACCAGGCCTTCTTCCCACATCCGCTTGCATCGTTCTCCAAGGAGTGTGCAGTGTTCTCTAATCAGCACAGAAAGCCTTCTGAAAACTTCTGGGGCTTTCTATAACCTTGAAAGAAACCATGCCTATCATTCTCCAAATTATGCAAGTTGTTCTTGTGATGCTTCAGAAGCTTGTGAAGACTTTCTAAAGCAGTGTTTTTCAACCTTAGCAACTTTAAGGTGTTTGGACTTCAACTTCCAGATTTCCTTAGCCAGCATCGGGGGTAAAATGTTCCTGGTTCGGACTGGATCACCTGATCCGGTAGCGATGGCAGCGGGTGGTTTGGAGAACCGGTAGCAAAAATCCCTACGCCCCCCCCCCACCATGCCCATCTGAGCTGCACGATCATCAGGGGCTTTTTTTTTACTTTTAAAAGCATTTTTTCTACAACCTCTTCCGCCAAAAAAAATGATTTTAAAAGGAAAAAAAAAAGCCTCTGATGATCGCGTGGCTCGTCAGAGATCGTCAGAGGCTTTTCAAAGCATTTTTTCTGCAACCTCTTCGGCGAAAGCAGTTGTAGAAAAAGAAAAGCCTTTAAAAGCCTCTCTGGCGGTCTCAGCTGAGTTGCCTGATCGTCAGAGAGGCTTTTCAAAGCATTTTTTCTGCAACCTCTTCGGCTGAAGAGTGGTAAAAAAAATGCTTTGAAAAGCCTCTGACGATCCCAACTGTGTTGCCTGATCGGCAGAGGCTTTTCAAAGCATTTTTTTGCAACCTCTTCAGCTGAAGAGGTTGTAGGGAAAAATGCTTTGAAAAGTTTTTTTTTAAAAAAAAGTTGGCCACGCCAACCCAGTCACATTACCCCCCCCCACTAAGCCACGCCCACAGAACCGGTAGTAACAAATTTTACATTTCACCCCAGCATGACTGACTGGCTGGGAAATTCTGGGAATGGAAGTCCATACATCTTAAATTTGCCAAGATTGAGAAACACCGTTCTAAAGCATCACAAGAATAGCGTGTATGACTTTGAGAATGGTGAGTGTAGCCTTCTTGTGAGGTTTCAGAAGGCCTCAGAAGCTTTCCAAAAGTAGGAGTTTCGTGGTGCTGGGGTGGCTGGCAATGGCTTGGGGCTAGCAGTTCTTGGTGACAGCAGGACTGTGGCTGAAGTAGAATCTGGTGGGGGTGTGATCAGCTGAAACTGCTAAAGGCTCTTAAACTCTACTTCAGTCTCAGCGCTGCCACAACCAAAGAGTACTACTGTGCAGAGTGGCCAAAAGCTTAGAAATGAGTGGGGGGAGATAGGTGAGAGCAGGAGTTGAAGAGGATAGGGGAGGCTTCTGTGGGGCAATGCTGAGAGAGAGAAGGGGATAGGATAGGCGAGGCGTCTGTGGGGCAAGCCTGAGAGAGAGAAGGGGAGAGGTTAGGCCGATCGTAACTACTCATTAATTTTCAAGCTGTACGTTTCGATTTATCAAGCCCAATCACATAGTTTCGCAGCAGAGCATGTGTATTCAGCTAGTAATTAATATAAAAGCTCAGCAAAGCCCCCTCAAACTTGTACTACAAATGTATACATACTTCGTGCACAAGTTTGTAATGGAAGAAATGGAAGGAGGTTTGTTTGTCTATTTATTTATTTAATTTATATGCTGCCTGGAGCTCCTGAAATGTGAGATATTAGTTAAAGAAATAATAATGAATAAATACATATTATAATTACATAAAGAAATGCATGATCGGAAGTATATTGTTATTTCAGCTTACATTAATGGACTGAATTTATGTAAGTAGCATTAAGACAAAACTAGTAACTGTAATTTCTCCAACGCGCAGCTTGGAGAATCCAAAGCTTCGGGTTGTTCAGTAGTTGGATAGCCTACACTGAGTGTGTTCCTTTAAGAGATTTCTCTTCAGACACGCCCACTTGCTCAACAGAGTCCAGTTTAGTTCACTCAGTTGAGCCTGTGACACTGTCAAAAATTTTCTCTGCTATCCTTCTAAACTGAAGCTTTGGATTCTTCAAGAAGTTTCATCATTATTTCTTCAAATCCTTTCCTTGGCCTGGTTTTTATCGGGGGTGAGTCTGCCTGCTGTCTCAGGCAGGCCGTCAGTGACTGTTCCTTCCCTGGGGCCTAGTTAATCTCCTGGTTTACTAGCTGCAGGCGTGTGGGTAGGCTCCCCGGCCTGCCGGCAACGCCGCCCCCGCCATCTGGACTTAAATTTAAAACTAGCGGCTTGGGATTGACGCCCTGCTCTCAGCGGCGTCTTTCCCCTCTCTTTGGGACTGGACTCGCGTCAGGATCACTTCTGAGTGATCGCACGCTAAATCACCACACGAACTTTGCTGCAGCCTCCTCTTACTGTCCCTGATTGCCGGAGCGCCCTAAGTCGCCGGAGCGCCCCTCGATCGCCGGGACGCTCCCTGTTTGCCGCGCAGCCCGGGGAGCGCTTCTGAGGCTCCTGCTGCCTTCACCGCGCCTCGCTGGGTCTTCCGCATTCCTCTGAGCCTTCGGCGGCGGCGCTTGGGCTCATTGACAGCTGCGCGCCTCCTTTCACCGCCTCAGCGCTGGGAGCTGCGCTTAGCGGCAGCTCGCGCTTTCTGTGCAAGCCCTGCGGTTAAGCCCTCATTTCCTGGTCTTTCCCCTTTCTTGAATACTTCAAGACCTCCCTGGTGTTTTCTACTACCCTTGGTCTCCGGCCTCGCCTGGCGCCTTTTTCCTCAGCCCTGAGGAAAAGTGGATTCAACGGTTATCGCCTTCTGCCTAGCAACTGCCTTCACGCATGCGCAAAGGACTCTTAGAGGCCGATCTTCTTCTCTGGTGGAAACTGCATTCCTTCAATTGCCAGCCTCAGGCAGCCTACTCCTCCCTGCCCCTCCCCTCCTCTCTTGGACTTACCTGCTGGTTTTGTTAGGCTCTGCCATTCATTATAGTTGATCCTCTGTTAGTTCCTGTTTAAAAAAAAAAAAAAAAAAATAGAGAAGAAGGAAAATCATTAACTATATAAATATATACTTACTCGCAATTAATATTCATTTTTGTTATATAAAATAATAATAATAATAATAATAATAATAATAATAATAATAATAATAATAATATAATAATAATACAATATAATACAATAAAATAAAATACAATAAGAAGAAAAAAGAGACAAGACATAATATGGCGGACCGTGACCTCTCATCGGAAATGGAGGACAACCACAGTTCCCCTGAACGCCATCTTGAACAGACCAGACAGCGCAAGAAGTCCCGGAAACGTCCTTCTCATCCATCGTCTGGCGCCTCACGGTCCAAAAAGACCAAGTCTTCGTCTGCTGCGGCCAAAGACGTTTCCAGGAGGCACAAAGCCCTGGAGCGACAGTTTGAGAAGGCGCGCAACCAGTCCAATCAGGCTTCGCTCTCGCACGTTCCAGCCCCGCCTTCGCCTGTGGCTGAAGCTAGTGTCCAAGCCTTCCATCAGGCTGCTCAACCACCTTTGCGGCCGCTGTATCATCAGCCTGATACGGAAACTCTCCCTGAGACGATTCCGACCTACTGCATGGGGCCGGTGGACCTCTCGTGCAATTCCTCTCATTCCCGGCGCCCTCAGCCGGAGGCGACTTTTACACCCACGGCTGCGGGTTTGCGCGCTACGGAGCCGGGCCCTCCGCCTTTTCCTTACGATATTAACCGCATTATATCTGACACCGTTACCCGCACCCTGGCAGCAAGCTCTCAACAAGCAGCGCCATATGCGGCTTGGCCTCAGCCACAATTGCCTCCTCCTCTGCCTCTGGCCCGGGCCTCACAGCTGGGACCTATCCAATATCCCACCATGGCTCGCGCGTCCGATTCCCATCCGGACCATTCACATGGCGGGGAGTTGTCTTTGGAGGAGGGAGAGGCCGATCTGTCGGACATGGAATTATCTGATGATGCCGATATGCCACCCGAAAAGCCAGCCTTCGCTGGGCTCTTTAGACCCTCATTATTCAAGTCGCTCCTGCACAAGGCCAAATTGGCCACGAATATGGCAGACCCAGCCCCTCAGGTGGATCAGCCTGGTCCCTCTCAACAACATGAGACCCTATTTACGGCGCCTAAACCGGAAGCGGACTTTATTCCGTGCCCACAGCTCCTTTCTGAGGTGGTCCAGCGATCCTGGTCCGCGCCTTCCTCCTTACCCGCCCCTTCGGGGCTAGACAAGAAACTTTATTGTTCGGCACCTAGTCTCCAGGACCTTCTTCAGTTGCCAACAGTAGACGCACCTGTGGCCAATCTTAACGGCTTCCTCCGTAATTTCCAATGATGTCACTGACGGTTTGCGCTCTGAAGATCGGAAAGCCGAGTTTACCTTCCGGCGTACACACAATGCAGCCGCCTGGGCGGTTAAGGCAGCCACCTCGGCGTCCTTCTTCAGCCGTGCCTGCTTAATCTGGCTCCGCCAACTTCAGGAGCGCCTTCCTCCAGCTGATTCACGCCTCCGCCAAGATGTCAACAAACTGGTGGCGGCCACTGAATATACGGCTGACGCTTTGCTCAATGCCGCGAAGTTCGCTTCGCGCGCCCTGGTGTCGTCCGTCACATCTCGCCGTTTATTATGGCTTAAGAATTGGAGAGCGGATGCCAAGTCTAGTTGGCGCCTTGCCTCAACTCCGTATAAAGGTTCCCGTCTTTTTGGAGAAGCCTTAGACCCCATCCTTGTCGAGGACAAGGATAAACGGAAGGTCATGCCATCCTCTTATAAAAGGGCAGACCGTAAACCATTGTCCTACTCCACCAGGCAGCCCTTTCGGAACGACGCCGGACCTTCGGGATCCTTCTCCTTGAGGCCCTATTCTCAAGGATTTGACCGTTCCTTCGATAGACCCTCCTTTAGAGACCGTGGTCGAAAGGCCCCAGCACCCAAACGACCCTTTCGAGGTACGGGATCCCGTACCTTCAGAAGAGGGAAGTGACTACATCCATCTTCCCATTGGCGGCCGTCTGACTCATTTCCTTCCCCAGTGGGAAATCTCGACAACGGACGCCTGGGTGCTCCAGACTATTCGTCTGGGCCTTACCCTGGGGTTCTGCTCCAAACCTCCCTCACACTTTGTCCAATGCCCTATTTCTCCCAACCTGGTCAAGCGCCAGCTAATGGAGGCAGAAATCCATCACCTGCTTCAAATCCAAGCTATCGAACCGGTTCCCCACCATAATCGCGGGACCGGCTTCTATTCAATTTTCTTCCTGGTCCCCAAATCGTCTGGGGGTCACAGGGGCATCCTAGACCTCAAGAGGCTGAACGAATTTATCGTATACCATCAGTTCAAAATGGAGTCCCTCCGATCGATTCTGGCTTCCATTCGACCAATGGACTGGATGACCTCTATCGATTGAAAGAGGCGTATCTCCACGTACCCATACGACTGTCCCATCGTCGTTTTCTACGCTTTGCCTACAACAACAGGCATTACCAATACAGACCAATGCCCTTCGGCCTCTCCTCCGCCCCCAGAACCTTTACGAAGCTCCTGGCAGCAGTGGCGGCCCATCTACGTCAACATCCGGTACGGCTCCACTGCTACTTGGACGATATCCTAGTTCTCTCCCCTTCCCCGGTCCGGGCCTCTCGAGACCTAGAAGTGGTGTGTCGCTGCCTTCGTCATCATGGCTTCTCCCTCAACATCCCGAAGAGCCAGTTGCAGCCCACTACTCGTATTCTTCACCTCGGGACAGTAATAGACTCAGTAAAGGGCCAGGTGTTCCTGTCACCGGACAGGTGTTCCAGTCTCCAGTCATTAGCCTTTCAGGTCCTTTCCTCTCGGAGGGTGACCTTGCTGCTCCTGTCCCGCCTACTCGGCAAAATGATATCCTGCCTGTCCGTCGTCCCTTGGTCGAGGTTTCACTCCCGCCAGCTCCAGTGGTTCCTCCTCCCCTTCCAGAGGGCCAGGAAAAGCAACTCTTCCACACGGGTATCCCTCCCACCGGAGGTCTCAAGGTCTCTCCTCTGGTGGTCCTCCCAGAGTATTCAGCAGGGCTGCCACTTCCAAAACCTGCAGCGCCTGGTAGTGACAACGGACGCCAGCCTGACGGGATGGGGAGGTCATCTTCTCTCTCACGTTGCCCAAGGTACGTGGTCAACAGAGGAGCGTCTCAACGGGATCAACTGGTTGGAGCTCCGGGCGATCCGCTTTTCCCTCCAACGATTCCAGCAGATTGTGTCGGGGCACCATGTCCTAATACGCACGGACAATGTAACAGCAAAGGCGCACGTGAATCACCGGGGGGGACTCATTCGGGCCCACTGATGGAGGAAGCGACCCTGCTTCTGATCTGGGCGGAGACGCACGTCTTGTCCCTCGTAGCAGAGCACATCGCCGGGACCACGAACATCACAGCGGACTGGCTCAGCAGGCAACACCTGGACCACGCCGAGTGGCGCCTTCACCCGAATCTGTTTGCCGAGATAGTTCGCAGATTCGGCATGCCTCTAGTCGATCTATTTGCCAGCCGCGACAACACGCACCTTCCCAGGTTCTTCACCCGGTACCAGTGTCCTCTGGCGGAGGGAGTCGACGCCTCGCCTCTCCCTGGCCCAGGGGTCTCCTCTATGCCTTCCCCCCTCTACCACTCCTTCCTCGTCTGATCCGCAGGATAATAGCAGACAGGGCCGACGTCGTTCTGGTCGCACCCCACTGGCCTCGGAGGTCCTGGTTTGCGGATCTGATAGGCCTGTCGGTGGCACGACCGTGGCGGATTCCAGAGGACAGGGTCCTCAGCCAGGGGGTCATTCTGCACCCAGATCCACAGTGGTTGCAGTTGACCGCCTGGCGCTTGAGAGGATCTTGCTAAGGAGAGTCAACGTACCTAGCAATGCGATTCCCACGATTCAGGCATCAAGGCGGCCGTCAACGTGCCGAATTTACAACGCGACTTGGACCTCCTTTTGTTCCTGGTGTGCTAAATCCCACCTGGACCCAACATCTGCTTCCGTTCCTGAAGTGTTGGGATTCCTTCAGGAAGGCATGGACAAGCACCTTGCGCCTAACACGCTTCGTCGCCAGGTTGCTGCTCTTAGTACTGTCCTTTCTGCTTCTGCAACGCTTCCTCTCTCTCAAGACCCTACGATCCGCGCCTTTCTTCGAGGGGCAACCAACCTGCGCCCACCTGTTATACATCGCTACCCGACCTGGGATTTGACTCTGGTCCTTCAGGCCCTCATGCATCCTCCATTTGAGCCTCTCGCTTCCATCAGCCTTCGTTTTCTGACACTTAAGGTAGCGTTCCTGGTCGCAGTTACTTCGGCCCGCCGTATATCGGAACTCGCGGCCCTATCAGTGAGAAGCGACCTATGTGTTTTTCACACAAATCGTGTGGTACTGAGATTAGACCCCTCGTTTCTGCCTAAAGTAAATTCCTCATTCCATCGAACCCAGGAATTAATCCTACCGAACTGCTGCCCCGATCCTCGACATCCTCGGGAAGCAGACTGGCACCTGCTAGATGTCCGACGGGCTCTGCGCAGGTATATTAAACGGACTGAGCATTTCCGGAAATCAGAATCGCTCTTCATTTCTTTTCTTCCCGCATCCATGGGCCAGTAGGTTTCTTCCACGACAATTGGGAGATGGATTAAATCCTGCATCTCCAAGGCTTATTCAGCTCGGAACAGGGCGGTTCCTCAGAGAATCCTTCCGCACTCCACCAGGAGCGCCGCCACCTGGGCCACTAATGTCTCCGTCTCCGACATCTGCAGAGCGGCTACCTGGTCATCCTTGAACCCCTTCATCAGGCACTACAAGGTGGACTCCTTTGCCTCAGCGGAGGCATCCTTTGGCCGCCGGGTGCTCCAAGCTGTATGCAACTCTTCAGACGACGTGCAGCAGCCAGTTTCCCCCCCTGTCTGAACTTGCTTGGGTAAATCCCGAAGCTTTGGATTCTCCAAGCTGCGCGTTGGAGAACGGACGTTGCTTACCTGAACGTCCCTTCTCGACGCGCAGCTGGAGAATCCAACCCACCCAGCTTGGCTGCTGTACCCTTCTTCCTTACGCTCTACTGCCTCTGACTTCGTGAACAAAACTGGACTCTGTTGAGCAAGTGGGCGTGTCTGAAGAGAAATCTCTTAAAGGAACACACTCAGTGTAGGCTATCCAACTACTGAACAACCCGAAGCTTTGGATTCTCCAGCTGCGCGTCGAGAAGGGACGTTCAGGTAAGCAACGTCCGTTTTCTCCATAATATATTTTAAGGGGAAAATGTATGCGAATGAATCAACAGCATACATTACAATGGAAACAGTTATTTGGGAAGATTCTTTGAAATTTCCTTGAAGAAATATCTTTCGAACATTATTAAGTACGATATGCACTTAATTGATTTGATGATATCAAATCATCATGCAGTTTATTTTAAAATAGTTCTACAATTATTCTGAAAATTATACTGTTGAAGCAAAGATGAATCTCAATCCTGGTTTTGAGTGGATGTTGGTAAGAAATGATACATCAGAACAATGTGAGGCTATTTGTCTTTTCAAATAACTCCTAGTTTAAAAAAAATGGAGAAAGAGAAAATTGGGCCTGCCAAAACAAAATAATTCTGCTTTTACTGCTTTGAACAGGGCTAAAATTCTGCCTGTACATTTCTTTGCACAGACATGCATGGAATTGCTCTGTCTGTTCTTTAGATGTTTTAATATGAAAATGATGAGGAGAATTATTAACATTTCTTGACTTTATTTTTAGAAAAAATAGAATGACTTTGAGATGCAGACAATGTTTAGTAAAATATAGCTCATGTTCTGGTAAATGCCTCTTACAAAAATCCTGCATCTATTTTAAGATGTATTCTGTCATCCTCTTTGCAAATTCCCAATAGGTTATGAGCATTACTTCTCTTTGCCATTGAACATAAAAAGCTATGAGCAAAGCCAAAAAGGTTAACTGAGGGAGTTCATGAATCTATACAAAAATATCTTTTCCAAGGTTAATTTAATTCTCACATTTGTAAACCTTTTTGAACACGCACCTTGCATTTTTCTCATTTTGTGAAAATGACTTTTTAAACCATGCCTATGCATGTACATACATGTAAAGATATTCATGAGAATTTTGTTATATGGTTAATAATTTTTTAAAACTGACATTATGTAAAAATTACATAATGTGTTAATAGATTGGGCAGTATATTATCACAATGTTTTTAAATTGTTGTTTGTTTATACCTTGCCATTATTATTTTTATAAATAATACAAGGTAGCAAATACATCCAATATTCCTTCCTCCTTCTATTTTCCCATAATAACAACTGTGAAGGCGAGTTAGACTCGCAGAGAATGACTAAATCCCATTTTAGGCATGAAAATCAAGTAGATTGTGGGTCAGTCATTGTCTCAGCCCAACCTTCTCCATGGGATTATTGTTGTGGGGAAAAAGGAGATGAAAGGAATATTATATATGTTTGCCACCTTGAATTACTTCTAAAATAATAAAGGTGGGATAAAAAAATCTCCCCCCTCATCTTTCATCTATCATCTTCATCATTAGTCTTTACTGATCATATCTGGAAGTTTTTCTTTTACCTTACTGTGTGTAATTGTAATCCAGATTTCCCCAATCTTTCTGGCTTTGTGGACTAGCGGGGGGTGGGGGGGAGAGGGGATGGTTTTCCAGTACGCTGCTCCTCCAATCCATGGATTGGGAAGCTCTCTTCACGTTACAGGGGAACTGAGTGCAGAAATTCCTTCCCTTGGCTGACCACGCCCACTCTGTGTCACTCCCGTCAGTCTTTCTCACTCAGTTACTGAAGGAACTTGTGTTTCACATAGCTGTTTTATTGAGAATTAATTGGCTGACTTCCTAATTGGTTTTTATTTTAGTTTTTTATTTTTGTCTGCCTTCTCTGTGTGAGTGGAGCTGCATCGTGGGATTGGTGAGGCTGCTGGGGGAGCGATAACGTGCCTGGGGCTCCAGGCCGTTTCGTTCCTTCCAATTTAAAACTTCTGTCGAAGCAGCTATCCGGATTCCGACCCGGCTGTGCGGATCCGCGATCACCTTAGCCGCCGGCGCCTCGTTGGACTCCTAGCGAGCTGGGATAACCACGAGCGCCCCAGCTCCGATACTTTTGGGCGGCTCCAGAGCTTCTGTCTATGCCTTTGACAGGCTCTGAGGTCCAGGCTTCTCCCAGTCATTGTTCGAGTTTTTGCCAGTTATCGGGGCTGCCGGCCACCATTTTGGATCGCCGTCAATCATCATGCCGAGCCGCTTTCAGCGCCGCTTGAGTTAAACGACCCCATGCACTCTCAGAAGCAAGCCCTTGTTGCCGAAGCCCTGGGCAGCCTATTCATCAAAGGCGCCTTAGCTGCTGATGCCTAGGGAGGCTGCAAATCGCTCCCCTTTGCTGCGGTCGCCATTTTGGAGGACGGCGTTCTCGCGGCCGCCATTTTGAGCGCCCCAAACCATGAGTTGGCAACGGCAGACTGGGAAAGACTGCTCTGGCTCTTGTGTAGGGCCAAGCTTGTAAGACCTGGAAATTGGCAGGACACGGGCCTTGAGGTCTATTCCCCATCAAGTGGGAATATCGGATTGCAGGCCGGTGTGTCCCTTATACGGCTGCTGTTTATTACCTCTGGCATAATCCTTGCTGTTAGGTGGGATTTCTACAGTTGGTCATCATAATGGCGGATTTAGAATTGTCATCCGACATGGAGCAGGATGTTGCTCCGCCTGCAGAGGCAAACCAGCGCAAAGGGGGGAAGAAACGCTCCAAAACCAAAAATACTAGATCATCTAAAGCGCCTCATGCCACACAACTTGGAGATCGACACAGGTCTGAGCTACAGCGTCACAAGGCGCTTGAGAAACAGTTCGAGAAAGCAAAGAAAGCCAGAGGCCAGGACATCTCTACTACAGCCTCAACGGGGTCTGGTGTTTACCATGACCATTCCAGTGCTTCTTCAGTTTGCTCAGACGCATTTGCAGCCACTGATCATCGCCCTTCTACATCTTCGAATTTAGAAGCAGTACGTGGGGTTTCTATGTCTTTACCTAATGTGTCCTTGGCCCATCAAGGGGTCCAAGCGGATCGTCCCAGACCAGCACCGTCGGCTACCTTTACCCCGACAGCTGCTGGACTCAGGCCAGAGGAGCCCATGGGCCAAATAGACTTGCAGTTGATGTTGTCAGACGCCTTGGCAAAAATCTTGGCGGCTGGACTTCAGCAAGGCGTGGGCGGTCTTCAGACGGCTTCCATCAAGCCAAAGCCACCGACCCAGATCCCTCCTCCGCCTAAAGCAAAGGAATTGTCTCAGGTCGAATGTGTATCTTCGGAGAAGTCTGACCAGGAGGAGGACTGTCCAGAAGACATAGAATTCTCCGAGGACGAGGGGCTACCACCGGAGAAACCATCATTTACTGGGTTGTTTCATCCTTCTGTCTTCAAATCGCTTTTGCACAAAGCTAAAGTTACCACTCAATTTGGACTATTAACTGCATCTCATTCTGACAGAGCTGCCCAACCTTCATCCACACACGACGCCTTGTTTCAGGTGGCTAAGCAGGAGAAGGACGCTATTCCTTGTCCACCGCTTTTTGCGGATGTCGTTCAGAGTGCCTTTGGTCAACCAGGTTCCTTAACGGCTCCCAGTAACTTAGACAAGCGACTTTATTGCGCGGCTACGGAGTTGGATGATATCTTAGCCTTGCCAACTGTTGACCCGCCCGTGGCCAACCTGTCTTCGCCTTCAGTAGTGTCGGCAGATGCGATAGATGGGTTGAAGTCCGACGAAAGAAAAACTGAGATGGGTTTCAGGAAGGCCCATCAGGCAGCCGCTTGGGCAATCAAAGCGGCAACAGCTACATCGTTTTTCAATAGAGCAACGTTGATTTGGCTCAAACAACTACAGGAGCGTTTCCCCTCCAACGAGATGCGTATACACCAGGATATTAACAAGATAGTTGCAGCCACGGAATACTCGGCGGATGCGTCCTTAAACGCCGCTAAATTTGCAGCCCGCGCTCTAGCTTTGACAGTTACCAACAGGCGTATGTTTTGGCTCCGCAATTGGAAAGCCGATTCAAAGTCGAAGTGGAAGCTTGCTTCATCAACCTTCAAAGCTCCGGCCTTGTTTGGCGCTGCCTTGGATCCCCTCTTGGTGGAGGATAAAGAAAAACGTAAAGTTCTTCCATCTTCCTTTCGCAGACCAGAGCGCAGGTATGTGCCTTACAGCAATCGGCAGCCATTTCGGACCTATTCGGGATCCAGTGGCTCCTATGCTCAGCAATCCTTTGGTCACGGTGGCGACCGTTCCCAGGATCGACAGCCCTTTCGGGACCAACAATGCTCACAACCTTCTTCCAAGCGTCCTTTCAGAGGTGGCGGCTTCCGCTCCACCAAATGTGGCAAATGACTCACAAACTCCAGATGCCATTGGTGGTCGTCTCCAGCTGTTTCATCATCAATGGCAACTTTCGACGACCGAGGAGTGGATCCGACGCACCGTTCGTCATGGTTTATGCCTCGAATTCGTTGGGGTTCCTCCCAGTCGCTTCCGTCGCTGTCTGGTCTCTCATGTCATTCACCAGAGACACTTGATGGAGGCGGAAATTGCCCATCTATTAAACATCAAAGCTATAGAACCGGTGCCCGAGGCCCAAAAGATGAAAAGGTTCTATTCCATCCTGTTCCTGGTCTCCAAAACCTCGGGAGGGCACAGAGGCATCTTGAACCTAAAGCACTTGAACAAGTACATCCTGTATCGCAGGTTCAAGATGCAGTCCTCTCGTCGATTCTGGCGTGCATCTGGCCAAACGATCTCCTGCAGTCGGTGGATTTACGGGAAGCCTATTTGCACATCCCGATCCACCCGGCGCATCGCAAGTACCTGAGATTCGAATACAACTCTCACCATTACCAATACTGTGCGATGCCCTTTGGACTCTCTTCCGCTCCCAGAACCTTTACGAAACTTGTCGCTGTGGTGGCCGCGTCCCTGAGGTTTCTGCCAGTTCGTCTTCTCTGCTACCTAGACGACATCCTTGTCCTGTCATCTTCTCCATGTCAAGCGTCGAGCGACATGGAGGCAGTTCTAAGAGTATTTCAGAGTCACGGCTTCACCATAAACCACAAGAAAAGTCATCTGGTTCCGACGACACGGATCCTTCATCTGGGGGTGGTAATCGATTCAACCAAAGGTCAGGTCTTCTTGTCACCGGATCGCGTCCAGGACATCAGGACATCGGTTTCTCAGATTACGGCCAGCCGGACGGTTCTGCTTCTCCGCCTGTCCCAGATCTTAGGGGAAATGGTGTCCTGCATCAATATCGTTCCCTGGGCATACGAGACCGTTGCAGTGGTTCCTGCTCCCGTTTCAGAAGGCCAAACGCAGCACTTCTCCATCGTCGGTTCGTATTCAGCCTCAACTTCGGTCGTCACTGACGTGGTGGACGTCCCCTGCTCTTCTCCGGGGGTGTGTGTTCCTCGAAGTCGATCGACTGGTCCTGACATCAGATGCCAGCCTGGTGGGCTGGGGGGCTCACCTTCTAGATCAGGTAGTCCAGGGCCATTGATCCCCTTCGGAGAAGGCGAACAGCATCAATTGGCTGGAGTTGAGAGCTGTTCGCCTTGCCCTACGACATTTCCGTCCCATCTTGGAGGGCCGTCATGGACAACATGACAACCAAGGCTCACGTAAATCGAGAAGGGGGCACTCGGTCCCGGAGCCTAATGATCGAGTCGGAATTGCTTTTGATCTGGGCGGAACATCACACAGCATCCCTAAGAGCAGATCATATTTCCGGACTTTCCAACGTGCAAGCGGACTGGCTCAGCCGGGAACGCATCGACTCGGCCGAGTGGCGATTCCATCCGGACATATTTCAGGACATAGTTCGACGTTTTGGAAAGCCGCTCATAGATTTGTTCGCTACTCCCAGCAATACGCAACTGCCAAGGTTTTTCACCCGCTACCAGTGCCAGGAGGCGGAAGGCTGCAACGCCTTGCGGTGCCCGTGGCCGGACGGGCTTCTGTACGCATTTCCCCCGCTTCCTTTGATTTCTCAAGTCATTCGGAAAGTGTTGTTAGACCAGGCGGAAATCCTGTTGGTAGCCCCTTGTTGGCCGCGCAAACCGTGGTACGCGGACCTGTTGAGCCTCTCCGTGTCACCTCCATGGACAATACCTCAGCATGTCGTCTCAGCCAGCGGGTCATCGTCCATCCGGAGCCCCAGTGGCTCTGATTGACCGTCTGGCACTTGAGAGGCGGCTGCTGAAGAAGGACCACCTATCGGACTCGGCCATTGAAATTATCCAATTGGCCAGACGCCCTTCGACGACTCGTATATACCAAGCTTCTTGGAAGGTGTTCTCGATCTGGTGCTCGGGACACCACGTGGATCTGACGTCGGCTGACATCCCAGATGTGTTAGACTTCCTCGTGGATGGATTATCTAAAGGTCTGAAACCTGCCACATTGAGGCGCCAGGTGGCGGCACTTGCGACTGTACTTACGTGTGAATCTCATTGTTCATTGACGCAGAACCCTCATATCAGGAGCTTTCTGCATGGTGCCTCTAATGTTTCACCTCCGGTGGTCCACCATTTCCCGAATTGGGACTTGTTCTAGTATTCCAAGCACTCACCTCGCCACCCTTCGAGCCGCTGGCTTCGATTCCGCTGAAGTACTTAACATTCAAACTTACCTTTCTGATTGCGATAACTTCTGCAAGGCGGATTTCCGAACTGACGGCCTTGTCGATTCGGAGCGATCTTTGCAAGTTTTATTTGGATCGAGTTGTGTTAAGGTTGGACCCTTCCTTCTCACCAAAGGTAAATTCCTGGTTTCACCAGGCCCAGGAAATAATCCTTCCAAATTTCTGCCCGGATCCTCGGAACCCTAGGGAGAAAAACTGGCATACGCTAGATGTGCGAAGGGCCCTCCGTAGGTACGTCAGGAGAACAGCGTTGTTTCATCATTCTGAAGCTCTGCTGGTTTCGTTCCACCCCTCCACTATGGGGAAGAAAGTGTCTTCCGCTACGGTTGGGTGCTGGATCAAGGCCTGCATCTCGACGGAATATACCAGCAAGGGCAGGACCGTTCCGGGTGTTATTTATGCACACTCCACACGCAGTGCGGCGGCCACGGCAGCCTGGGCGACTCAGGCTTCAGTTCTAGATATCTGTCGAGCTGCATCTTGGACGTCGGTTTCCACATTTATCCGACACTACAAGATAGACTCGTTTGCTGCGGCGGAGGCATCCTTTGGCCGTAGAGTTTTGCAACAAGTGGCCGATATCCGGGACTCGGGGAGCAGTCAGCCTCCCGCCCGGGATCTATAAGCTTGGGTACATCCCAATCCATGGATTGGAGCAGCAGCGTACTGGAAAATGGACGTTGACTTACCTCTGAACGTCCCTTTTCAGTACGCTGCGACTCCAATCCATACCCGCCCGTTGTTTGGGCTTCCTGTTCCTGAGTTACCTTACATGTTCTTGTACTGGTTGAGGTTTCTTGTTTTGGACTTCAAGCTCCTGTACCTTCGTGAAGAAAGACTGACAGGAGTGACACAGAGTGGGCGTGGTCAGCCAAGGGAAGGAAGAATTTCTGCACTCAGTTCCCCTGTAACGTGAGGAGAGCTTCCCAGTCCATGGATTGGAGTCGCAGCGTACCGAAAAGGGATGTTCAGAGGTAAGTCAATGTCCGTTCTGTGTGAATGGCTGGCAAAGTGTGTGTGTGCAACTTGATTTTCGTAAGTGGCAGGCATGGGTGCCCACTGCTCGTGCGAATGGAGCACATGCCCGCAAGGAGATACATGTGTGCTTTCGCCCACCACTTTTGTGGCCTGGTTCTGAATGGCTCACGGCCCAGTAGTGGGTTGGGGACCCCTCGTGTAATGAATATAATATATTAATCATACATATAAAAAAGAACAAGGCAAATAAGAAATATATGGAATATATGTATACTCACTCTATAACTGTGTAGCTTTAGATGTGTCATATATGAAACTATAGTGCAGTGAAGGCTAGCCTTTTCCGGACTGAGTGTCCAAAGTGCATGCGTGTGAATGTGTGCCCGAACCCCCAAAATGCTATGCAACCTCCGGGCATGCGTGCGTTCCAGGCATGCACAGCAGAGACCCGACAACCAGCTATCTGGTGGGAGGCGTGTGTGCATGTGCGATGGAGTGGAACTGGGGCAATGGCTCACATGCCCACAGAGAGAATGCTGCATGCCACCTGTGGCACGCGTGCTATAGATTTGCCATCACTGCTATAGTGTAATAAGTTTTTACTCTAATCAATTGTTATAGGCCATAAAATAATGCATAATATAAAAAAATGGTGCCTACATGTTATTAGTTGGTAAACATATTTCATTGCTCCATGCATTATTTCTATACTTATATGAAAACATTTTTAATTCAATTCAATGCATTTTTTTCTTGCAGTTTTACAAAAAAAATTACACATACACATACACATACACACACACACACACACCATGTTTTCCCAAAAATAAGACCCTGTCTTATATTTTTTTGAACCCTCAAATAAGCGCTTAGCCTTATTTTTGGGTAAGTCTTATTATTTTGGGGCGCATGGAGCAAGATGGGAGTCCTCTTGCCATCTTACTTGATTTCCAGTTCTGTCTTCCTAACCCTAACCAGAGGAAATGGCGGGAAATGCACATATCCTTAAATATTTTTGGGGAGAGCTTATTTTCAGGGTAGTGTTTATTTTTGGGGAGAGGTCTTGTTTTTGGGGAAATACAATATATATATATAGTAAAACTGCAAGGAAAAAAATGCATAATGACTACCTCTTAGGAAAAGAAAAAAAAGTAGCTCAATGCATTTTTTGATAAATAATAAGATTGATTCCATTCCATGACTTACATTTTGATTGAGCAGATCTGAAGTCAGAAAGTGCCAGGTGGTAACAATGGGTCATTTTGGTTTATTCCCAGATTTATAGTTTGACAGCTGTTCTATGTTACTACATTCCATTTCATACAATTATTGCCAACATTATATGTTATAATAAGGGAGATAATATATATATGGATATATGGAACACGACTTGTCTTTTAGGGACTAGGCCAAATTTGCCATATGAGTAATTGATTGTTTACAAGTCTTCTTGTAGTTAATAGTAGGGATTTGGGGAAAATATAGTTTTTTCCTCTAGGTAGGTAAATTTTCTCAGTTTATTTCTGGATATTTTCATATTTTCTGTATTCAGATTTTGGTTCACTTATTGTATCCTTCATATTTGTGAGCAATGAACTTGTTTGTTTCCATCAAGAATTTCTTTGAAATAGGTATTACTGGATTTGAACCCAAAAGGCTCAAACAGATTTTTATTATTAGAGCTGTGCAAAGCACTACAATTATATTTCTTAAAAAGCAAGTGGAAGTGAAGCAACCGTGTTTGAAGCATTAAAGAAACTATCTGCTCTAAAAGGCTTAGCTGTTCTTAACAAAGGCTATTCTCAGTACAAGTAGTCAAACAAGGACTGTCTTTGAAGCAGCCGTATGATCTTCTAAAGGATGTTGCTTCTTTAATACTCTTTGCACAACCCTACTTAACTAAAAGTGTTTGTGATTTCAGCACACATGCTCTTGTACTATTTGTTGTCAAGTCTTTTGACCAAAGTAATTGTTAGTTCATACAAAGTGTGGGATGTATGTTGTAGCTCAGCAGCAGTCATTTTGTGCTATGCCCACTTGTAGGACCTGTTTCCTAATTTCCATTTCAATTCTTCAGTTCTTTTGAGATTAAGTTTTGTTTTGTTGTTGTTACAAGATACCATAAATATTGTAATCAATTATTACTTTTTGGTGGGAGGAGTGCATTTGACTTTGCTAATTGCCTGAACTAGTTCCTGTGGGTTTTCTTGTTTTGTTTTGTTTTTTGGAAATATGTTGGAAGTTGTTTGCCATTACCTCCTTCTTAAGGATGAGAGAGAATACGGTAACTGGCCCAAGGTCACCCAGCTGCCGTTGTGCCTAATTAGAACTGTGCAGGACTAAAACTCATGATCTCGCAGTTTTCTAGCCCAGTGCCTTAACCACTGAGCCAAAGTGGCTCAGAATCAAATATAATTAATAATTAACTAATTGATTATCAAAACTTATTAGCAATGTTTATTTTTAATATAACATTTTTATTAGATGCTGACATCCTGGATTGGATATTTTAGTAACTGTTTTTATGTTATACAGGTAGCCCTCAACTTAAAGCGACAATTGAGCCCAAAATGTCTGCTGCTAAATGAGAAAGCTGTTGAGTTTTGCTCCATTTTATGACCTTTCCTGCCACAATGAATCACTGCAATTGTTAAATTAGTAAAATAATTAAGTGAACCCGGCTTCCCCATTAACTTTGTCCATCAGAATGTTGCAAAAGGTGATCACATGACCCCAGGATCAGGGGTGAAATGCTCCCGGTTCGGACCGGCTCGGGCGAGTAGGTAGCAATGATGGCCGGTGATTCGGAGAACCGGTAGCAATGGCAGCTGGAGGCTCCGCCCACCCGCCCTATTCCCCGGACTCGGGAAATGCACCATTCCCAGTCTCCTACTGCTCACCTTTCTCCCGCGGCTGGCTGTCAGGGAAGGCAAGCGCCCGAAAGGTACCGGAGTCACTCACTCTCCTTCTTGAATGAGCCGCTCTGGTCCAAGCGCCGGCTGCGCAAGCGCACATCATTTATTTAATTCAGCGGCAGGTTGGATGTGCGCTTGCGCAGCCAGCGCTTGGACCAGAGCGGCTCATTTAAGAAGGAGAGTGAGCGACTCCGGTACCTTTCGGGCGCTTGCCTTCCCTGACAGCCAGTTGCGGGAGAAAGGTGAGCAATAGGAGTCCGGGGAATGGGGCAGGTGGGCAGAGCCGCGTGGCGAAGAGCGAGCAGGCAGTGGCTCTGCGGCAAGGCCGGAGTTGAGAAATGGTGCATTCTCCGACTCCTACTGCTCACCTTTCTTCTGCGGCTGGCTGTCAGGGAAGGCAAGCGCCCGAAAGGTACCAGAGTCGCTCACTCTCCTTCTTGAATGAGCCGCTCTGGTCCATGCGCAGGCTGCGCAAGCGCACATCCAACCTGCCGCTGAATTAAATAAACTGCGCTTGCGCAGCGGGCGCGTGGAGCAGAGCGGCTCATTTAAGAAGGAGAGTGAGCGACTCCGGTACCTTTCGGGTGCTTGCCTTCCCTGACAGCCAGTTGCGGGAGAAAGGTGAGCAATAGGAGTCCAGGGAATGGGGCGGGTGGGCGGAGCCGCGGGAGAAAGAAATTTAAAAAGTTTTCCTACTGGGTTCTGTGGGCGTGGCTTGGTGGAAGGGGGTCTTGTGACTGTGTGAGCGTGGCTGTGAGTGACATCGAGTTGGCCATGCCCACTCAGTCACAGAACACCCCCCCACCAAGCCACGCCCACAGAACCGGTAGGGAAAAATTTTAGATTTCACCCCTGCCCAGGACACCGCAACAGTCATAAATATGAACTAATTGCCAAGCATCTGAATTTAAATCATGTGACCATGGGGATTCTGCAACAGTCATAAGTGTTAAAAACAGCAATAAGTCACTTTTTTCAGTGCTGTCGTAATTTATGAAAATATGTTTTCATAAAAATATATGATATTTTTATTTCATATAAAATATATGAATACTATGAAAATACGACTTCAGCAACAGAATCGTCAATGCCTGGAATGCACTACCTGACTCTGTGGTTTCATCCCAAACCCCCCCAAATTTTAACCTTAGACTGTCTACTGTTGACCTCACCCCATTCCCAAGAGGTCTGTAAGGGGCGTGCATAACAGCACCAGCGTGCCTACCATCCCTGTCTTAATGTTCCCTTTATTTGTATTCACTTTATGTATTCAATCCATGATTATACTTATATATATTATCTAATACGTACTTGACAAATAAATAAATAAATTAAACAAATAAATAAAACTTGGTCATTGAATGAACTGTTGTAAATCGAGGACAACCTATATTACATTTTTATCTGCTTCAAATAAATTAAAGGTTCCTTGAATTCTTGAGCCTGTTTTAAATTGACAATTAATTGTTTGGGCTTTCATTCAGGATCTCTTTTATTTTAAACTTCTCACAAAGAAGTCTTGAAGATACTGACTCAGGAGGATTTTACTATCTGTCCGGATGTCACCAGCATTTCCTATGTTAACAGTTCTGAGTATGTTTTACTATATTTGCCTTCGGCGCCGAGCCAGGACAGCTACAAGGGGAGAATTGATGAACAATCGGAGAGCCATTGAGTCAAATAGATCCCTACCTATCAATGTTGAATTGGTCCAGTATGCCAAAGAAGTGTTGGACTTCAGCTCCCATTATGGCAGTGAAAACAGCATGTCGTACACCATGTGGAATTTGGCTGGAACTCCTAATGTCTATCCTAGCTCAGGTGACTTTACACAAACCGCTGTGTTTAGGACTTATGGAAAATGGTGGGATATGTGCCCTAGCGCACGAATACCATTTACGAGGATCCCACCCAGTTTCCAAAGTCAGGAATATGTAGAACTTGCGTTTGAGGAACAAGTGTATCCGACAGCCATACATATTTTGGAAACGTATCATCCTGGTGCTGTGGTTAGGATTTTGGCGTGTTCTGCAAGCCCTTATTCACAAAATCAGCCCAGTGAAGTAAGGTAATTCATTTCATTAATTTTCTCTGTTTTTCTTTGATGTGATATGTTCAAATATTTAAAGTAACATTTTTTTCTTAGAAAATTCTACATATGTACTTCCCTTGTGCCCACAAAATTTTTTTTTGCTATCTACAAACTGTTTGGGCTTCACAGGTAGCAAGAAAAGGAAATCTTGTTTTCCGTGGTCTAGTCTTTGCAAGTGAAAGCTGCCTGCCCCCCATTTGTTTTGCTTTTTATATTCACAGTATTCAATGTTTTGCAGTGCTTCAGTTTAAGAAAGCCTGCTGTAAGATATTTGGGCAACAGAGCTCTTGAAAATGCTTCAGAAACTGTCCTGTAGATCCATCTTAATAGTACCGGTAGTCCTCTACTTACAACCACAATTGAGCCCAAAATTTCTGTTGCTAAGTGAGAAATTTGCTAAGTGAGACATTTGTTAAGTTAGTTTTGCTCCATTTTACGCACAGTTTTTAAGTGAATCACTGCAGTTGATAAGTTAGTAACAAGTTTGTGAAGTGACTCTGGCTTCCCCATTGATTTTGTATGTCAAAGGGCCGCAAAAAGTGATCACATGTCCTTGAGGCACAGCAATGATCATAAGTATGAACTAGTTACCAAGCATCTGAATTTTGATCACATGATCATGGGGCTGCTACAAAGGTCGTAAGTATGAAAAATGGTCATAGCCACTTTTTTCAGTGCCATTGTAACTTTGAATGGTCACTAAATGAATTGAAACAAGCGGAGGACTACCTGTACATTAAACTTCATTGGTTTCCAAGTGCTAATTAGCCTGAATATAGGTTTGGGATCAAATTTCTAAGTTCTTGTTCTACTGAATGAATTGTGGTTTAATTTCAGGTTTAACCAAAGGGTCTCTTTAACTATTTGTTACTGAAGTGCATCTTCACTTTAGCTTACTCTCTTTGTTTTCTTCCCAATGCAGTGACAGGTTAAAAAAGAATTAACACTAAAATGTTGTTGAATAATGTTAACGTTATTTAATGTTTGGGAGTTAAGATATTTATCATACATTGTAGAGGTATTAAGAGCATAATTAAAATAGTATTTATACTGCCCATGGTTTGATGTTCTTTATATTAGTTGTGGTATTTTCTCCCCAAATTGAAATTTATTAACGAAATTAAGGCAGTAATATTTGCATTAATTGCCCTGTGACACTAATCTACTTTTCTTTTGGTAGGTGGGAAATCCTTTGGTCAGAGCTACCTTCCAAGGTGATTTTGTCTCAGGCACGTCAATTTACACCTAGTATCAAACAAATAAATTTTCCTACAAATTTAATCCGTTTGGAAATAAACAGTTCCCTTCTGGATTATTATACCGAGTTGGATGCTGTAGTGCTACACGGTTTAAGAGAAAGACCTTTGCATTTACTCAGTACTCCAATTATTGATATGAATGATCTAGATGACGATGAAGAAGGGGAGAGAGAAAGTTACAGCAGCGTGGACAGTCTCAACAAGCAGTTTAGCACTGCTGCCTTCAAAGACTGGACAACTAATGGATACTTTGATAAATTGCCTTATGAGGTAAAAGCCTGGAAATTTTACAGGGTTAAGAAAAAAAATGTCATAATTACTAGGCTGTAGAGATTCATTATATCTTGAGGTACGTAAGTAGTTATAGCGTCATATACATATTTATGAACTTTGCCTGTTTTTAAAGTTCTGTTAGCTTCCTGGATTTTAGTTAGTGTAGCTTTTTTGTTTTCTTTCTTAAAATGGTTGAAACTGATTCAAGTAGATTCTTAAAACTAGAAGAATCTGTTACCGGCCCTAGCTGATCTCCCCATGCAAATTCATTTTTATTTTTGTGTCAAGTGCTTATAAAAATGAATGTCTTCCTCATTGAAGTTTCTTGATCACAAGAGGATAATACTTTAGTTTTTTTTGATTCAGCTATTTTAAGCATCTGTTAATCAAATTATTTAAAATAGGCATGTTTTGTTTTCTTCTTTTGAACAGAAAATATATTATAAATAACTTAACTGTTAAGTCTGTAAAATATATTCATTACATAAATGTTATATTCCTACTCCTTTTTAAATGTAAGTTCTAAGATTTCATAAAGCCAGCTGAGTTTCAGATGCCATATTTTTATGCCATAAGCTGCATTCTTGGAATTTTCTGAAGTCCTCACATATTATAATATCAAATTGTGCTTTATGCTGGGCCAGATATGGAATGACATTTTTAGCAAGATACTAAATTTTAAACTAACTAAGAGTAATGATTACTAGATAGGCTTGAAATTTGTTTTCTTTGTTTGATCAGAAGCAAAATATATTTTATACTGCAGTTACATTTTAATGTCATCATCATGGTGACATTTGTTTATATCCTTTTCATTTCAGGTATTAAGATGTAATTTTAGTGTAAAATGAGATTACCTTTTCTGATTTTGATAGATACTGACATGTTAGGAGTTGTTTATCTCTGATGCTAATGTTGTGTTATTATCTATATAGCATATAATTATTATTAGATAATGAAATTAGTTAAAAAGGATCTTAAATAGTTTTCCCCTTTACACTTTTTGCTGTATTTGGTCATTATTATTAATCAGAAATCACACTTTGTGCTTTGACTCATTGATGGTTTAGAGGTTAATGGTTTAAAGTGTAAATATGTTTGTTTTATCACATCTTTAAAATTAAAATTAAAAATGCTAAATATGATCTTAAAAGTCAGTCAACTTAGAGTAATTGATCGAAACTAATAAAGGAGAGCATCAACCGAGAAATAAGGAGACATTTCCTGACAGTTAAACAATTAATCAGTGGAATGACTTGCCTCTAAAAATTGTGGGTGCTCCAATATTGAAGGTTTTTAAGAAGAGATTGGACAACTATTTGTCTGAAATGGTATAGGGTTTCCTGCTTAAGCAGGGGGTTGGACTAAAAGACCTCCCAGGTCCCTTCCAACTCTGTTATTTTATTGTTCTATTAATTAGGCTGATCGTCCTGGTGCAATGAAAATAAGATAACTTGTCCTTCTCACAACTTTTACTTGATGCAGTCTTGTCACTATTATATATAAAATAAGCCACTCTGTAACCTGTATTTCTTGGGCTAATATTTGTTTATCCCATTGCCAAGACAGTTTGTAGCAGGGTGGATTTGATTTAAATCGAGTTGATTTAAATCACAATTTAAATCATGATTTAAATCACTAGTAAAAAAGTTTGATTTAAATCAACTCGATTTAAATCATAATTTTTAAAGAGCAACTGTCATCTCTGCTACTCCTTTGACCCACTGTTGACTCACCGATAGTCCCAGTGTTGCAGAATATACAGCCTCATGCTACATAACTAAGCTCCATTTCATGCTGAATAAACTAAATTATTTATGTAAACTTTATGTAAAATTATTTAGAAAACTTTCTTACGATAGATTTTTACCCCAAAAGTTTTTTATTAAAATAAATTCGATAAAAATCAAAAAAATCCGATTTAAATAAAAAAAATCCAATTTAAATTAAAAAAATCTGATTTTTTTTTATTTTTTTAAAAAAAATCATTGATTTTTATCCACCCTGGTTTGTAGACTCTTGATGTTTATCTTGGCTATAATGTTACTTTGTGAACTTTTTCTCTGCTATATCTTAAATGCCAAATTTGATTAATCAAATGATAGACATCATAGTTCTGTGTTCTTCAGATTCAGATTATAATGGTTGCAGTGTTCCTTAGTCATATAATCACCATTTGCCACTTTCCCTGATGGTTTCCCAGAAGCAAAATCAATAAGGAAGCCAGCAGGAAAGTTGCAAGTGGCTTCTTTAAGTTGATCCCACTTACACTACTTTTTCTTCTAGGTATCTCCTATTCTGTAGCACGTGCCTATCCTCAGTGTACCCTCCCCCCCCACTCCATAGTACCCATCCAATTGTGCTTGTTTGGTGCTGTGTAAGCTGCCTGCACAGCCTCCCACACCTTGCAGTGGCCATCCCTTCCCTGACCACATTTGAGTCACAGCAATCACTTGCACAGCCTCCCATACACAGCAGCAACCACTCCTACCTAGGTGTGCTCATGTTGTGCTGCATCATCTACTTAACCACCTACTGACTTGCTTACAAACTGCCCAGGACTAGTGACTTCCTGCCAGCTTCCCCATTGACTTTGCCTGTTGGAAGCCATCAGGAAGTTGAGAAGAGGAGGTCCTGGCTTAATGATTCGTGATCCTTATTTAACAGCAACAATGGGGACTGTATGGATTACTGTTGTTAAGCAACGTGTCCTGCGGTATCACACTTCAAAATTGCATTGCTTAGCAATAGAAATTCCAGTCCCGATTGTGATTGTTTGCACTAATGTATAATCTGAAGCATATTTATACCTTTGAATCCAAAAAGCACAGCGCTCATGAGCTTTTCTCTAAAATACAGACCCAACTTAGATTACTGATTAGGCTATATGGCAACAAAAAAAAAAAAATAGCAGGTAGGGGTGGACTTCATATTGATAACATGAATCTTTGTATTTTATATATTCAAATCCTATATAATACATGAGGTAATGATATGCATTTTATTTTTAATAGATATAATAAAATCCCATTTAATTCAGAAAGAGTGAAGAAAACCTAAGGGTTACTGTCCCATTGAAAGTAAAAGGACTTAAAGGTATTTCAGCTGAGCCATACACAATAATGGTCATAATA
Source organism: Pituophis catenifer annectens (assembly GCF_029215685.1). Taxonomy (NCBI): domain Eukaryota; kingdom Metazoa; phylum Chordata; class Lepidosauria; order Squamata; family Colubridae; genus Pituophis; species Pituophis catenifer. The sequence goes on from NW_027256881.1 coordinate 106,209,467, forward strand.
AACATGACATTAAAAAAATCTTGATTTTAGTATATGTGCAGAAGAACTCTACTCAGAACTAGAAGTGAAATTTTAAATATTAAAATATGTTAAAAAAAATACTTCATGTAAAAAGAGCCAGTATTGTGCAATGGTTAAGGAATCGAACCAGAAAACAAGAGATTGTGAGTTCTATTCCTGCCTAAAGGCATAAAGACAGCTGGCGAGCCACTTCTGAAAAACTTTACCAAGAAAACTGCAGGGACTCACCAAGAATCAAGAACAAGTCAAAGGCGCCTGCACTTCCCAAAAAAACTCTTCATCTATTCTATGCCCATTTGCATTATCAGATTTTGATTTTTAATAACTCTTAGTGACCAGAATTGGGACCAGCAACTCTATCATTAAATGACATGATTGCTAAGTAAAACAACATATGATTGGCATGGATTTATGGCACTTCCCATTCAGTTTTTAAGTGGGTCACTGCAGGTTGTTAAGCAAGACATGTGGGTGACTTGTGTTTTTACTTCTGGCTTCTCCATTGACTCTGCTTGCCAGAAACCAGCTGTAAAGCATACAAATGGAAATTGCGGGGCTGTGACAATTGTAAATGCCCCACCAGTTGAGAAACACCAACATTTCAATCATGTGATATGGAGATGCTATGATGGTTGTAAGTTCAAAGATCAGTTATAAAATTATTTTTTCAGTGCTGTTGTAACTTTGAACGGCCCCTAAATAGGGCAGTTGTTAAGCAGGAACTACCTGTATATGACTGGAGTGTAAACATATATAATTTTAAGTACATTTGATTGAAATCATATCAGATTTCAACTTTTGTTCAACTCTTTAGGGTGTAGCTATCCGTATACAATTTAAGGTTAAATGCAGGTTACATCTGAAAGGTGAGGTTGAAAGCAAGCACAAAATAGAAATATATACACCACCATATAAAAAATAGTAAAATAATGGAAATGAAATTGGGGAGATTAATTTAATTAGAATAAAAATTTATTTACCTAGCATGAAAATACGATTTTGATAGAGTAATTTACTTTTATTGTTGTTTTTTCATTCAGCTCATCCAGTTGATTTTGAGTCACCTTACAGTTCCGGATCTATGTAGACTCTCACAGACATGTAAGCTACTATATCAACATTGTTGTGATCCACTACAATATATTCATCTCAGTTTGCAACCATATTGGGCAAGGATTAATGACACAGCTTTAGAATATCTGCAGTCTCGTTGTATCCTGGTCCAGTGGCTTAATTTATCTTGGACTGGGAACAGAGGAACCATTTCATTTTCTGCCTTTAGCAGGTCAGTATTCTGAAGAGGTATATAACGTATTCTATAAAATAGAATAATAGACACATCCCTTTATCCCAATCACCTAGCAGTTAGAATAAAAGTTACTAACATGACTGTAGTCAATCCATAATACTTCAAGGTCAGAGGCATATGTTTAGTCATGCATCGGCAGCATCAAAGACATAAAATCCAGTGGCAGAGAGATAACCTGGCAGGCAAGTTTAGCAACTTCTTTTCATGTACTTGATTTTGTTCTGACACTTTTTCAAGAGTAGGAGTTGAAAAGTTCAAATTTTCTTTCTGTTGTCTTTTGTATTCCTACTCATTTTTTTCCCCCACCTACCAAACATTTGGCTGGTTTTGAAATTTAAAGTTGTATGTAAACATGGCAAGAAAGAAAATGCTTCCTGGAACGGCATTTGTGAATTCCTCCTCCTATAGGGGAAAAGTAGGGATACAGATGAGGTTATCAGCAAAAATAGGTTTTTCTGTCAGAGAACTATTTATTTGGATTTTTAAAAGAGCTAAACTTGCTAAGGGGTGGAAAATTGCAGCCTTTGTAAATTCTTTGTGTATTGTGTGTCTTGTGCAAACTACAGGTGAAACTCAAAAAATTAGAATATCATGCAAAAGTTCATTTATTTCAGTAATGCAATTTAAAAGGTGAAACTAATATATGAGATAGACTCGTTACATGCAAAGTGAGATAGTTCAAGCCTTGATTTGTCATAATTTTGATGATTCTGGCTTACAGCTCATGAAAACCCCAAATTCACAATCTCAGAAAATTAGAATATTGTGAAAAGGTTCAATATTCTAGGCTCAAAGTGTCCCACTCTAATCAGCTAATTAAGCCATAACACCTGCAAAGGGTTCCTGAATCTTTAAATGGTCTCTCAGTCTGGTTCGGTAGGAATCACAATCATGGGAAAGACTGCTGACCTGATAGTTGTGCAGAAAACCATCATTGACACCCTCCACAAGGAGGGAAAGCCTCAAAAGGAAAATTGCAAAAGAAGTTGGATGTTCTCAAAGTGCTGTATCAAAGTACATTAATAGAAAGTTATGTGGAAGGGAAAAGTGTGGAAGAAAAAGGTGCACAAGCAGCAGGGATGACCGCAGCTTGGAGAGGATTGTCAGGAAAAGGCCATTCAAAAGTGTTGGGGACTTTCACAAGGAGTGGACTGAGGCTGGAGTCAGTGTATCAAGTGCCACCACACACAGACGGAACCTGGACATGGGCTTCAAATGTCGTATTCCTCTTGTCAAGCCACTCCTGAACAACAAACAACGTCAAAAGCGTCTTACCTGGGCTAAAGACAAAAAGAACTGGTCTGTTGCTCAGTGGTCCAAAGTCCTCTTTTCTGATGAGAGCAACTTTTGCATCTCATTTGGAAACCAAAGACCCAGAGTCTGGAAGAAGAATGGAGAGGCACACACTGCGAGATGCTTGAAGTCCAGTGTGAAGTTTCCACAGTCTGTGTTGATTTGGGGAGCCATGTCATCTGCTGGTGTTGGTCCACTGTGCTTCATTAAGTCCAGGGTCAACGCAGCCATCTACCAGGAGATTTTGGAGCAATTCATGCTTCCTTCCGCAGACCAGCTTTAAGGGGATGCTGACTTCATTTTCCAGCAGGACTTGGCACCTGCCCACACTGCCAACAGTACCAAAACCTGGTTCAATGACCATGGGATTACTGTGCTTGATTGGCCAGAAACTCGCCTGACCTGAACCCCATAGAGAATCTATGGGGCATTGCTAAGAGAAAGATGAGAGACATGAGACCAAACAATACAGAAGAGCTGAAGGCTGCTATTGAAGCATCCTGAGGCTGATAGCATCCATGCCACACTGCATTGAGGCAGTAATTGATGCAAAAGGGGCCCAAACCAAGTACTGAATACATATGCATGCTTATACTTTTCAGAGGTCTGATATTGTTCTATGTACAATCCTTGTTTTATTGATTTCATGTAATATTCTAATTTTCTGAGATTGTGAATTTGGGGTTTTCATGAGCTGTAAGCCATAATCATCAAAATTATGACAAATCAAGGCTTGAACTATCTCGCTTTGCATGTAATGAATCTATCTCATATATTAGCTTCACCTTTTAAGTTGCATTACTGAAATAAATTAACTTTTGCATGATATTCTAATTTTTTAAGTTTCACCTATAATACAAAACACTGGCCAAAGAAAATTTGCTTTAACAACATTGCTGTCTTTTATGAAAACCAGTATCTCAACATTATTGTTTTCTAGGACATCTTGCTAAAAATCTGCTGAAATGGCAGATTTTTAAACTCCAAACTTTCTCTATATTAGAGAGTGTATATCTTTTAGTCTGTATTTTTCTGCCCGCAAAAGAATCTTTTAGATTTACATTTAATAGCAATAGCACTTAGACTTATATACTTAGACTTCACAGTTCTTTACAGCCCTCTCTAAGAGGTTTACAGAGTCAGCATATTGCCCAACAATCTGGGTCCTCATTTTACTGACCTAAAAAGGATGGAAGGCGGAGTCAACCTTGAACCAGTCAGGATCGAACTCCTGGCAGTGGGCAGAGTTAGCCTGCAATACTGCATTCTAACCACTATGCCACCAGGGTCCATTTTAATGGTTGGCTCTGTCACAAAATTCATATAGTAAAATATATATAAATTTTTAAGGGCCATGACTATAAATGACAGTTGACATGTTGGCATGTTTCATTACAATCTACTTTATACATTCAAACATTTAAGAAAATACTAATCAAAAACAATCCAAGATTTTAGTTACTTCATCTATTGTTGATAATGGAAATTCTGTAAATGGAATGGCTATAATCAATTTGTACCTACAGTTTTAAAATATTTTTTCTTTTTTAAAATTAATAATTCATAGGCTGAATAATTGACAATTTTTTCAAAGAATAATAATCTATATGTTATACTATTTTTACACTGCACATAAATCTATGATATATCTTGTTGAAGATATGTTGAAGTTTATAGACAATGAGTAAATTATCCTTCTGTGAGCATCATTTAGTGTTAATATACACTTTTAGCGTTAATATGTACTGCTAATATATACAGCAGTCATGTTGTTTATGTTTCTGAAAATGTAAATATTAGTAGAGTATGTATTAATAATAAGAAACAGAACAAATTAGAATAGTAATCTAGGATAGCTGACAAACTAACAAAATATTACCATGAGAGGACAGAATGCTTAAGGCATTTCAATATCCTGAGGCAAGGCTGAAGGTAATTTAACTTATTGATAGTGTCCACCTCCGTAGGGCTATGTAAGAATATTGTAATGTTTCACTTATAAAAATTGCTAAACGTACTAAACTTCTTTGCTTGAGCTAGACAGAGAGTTTGAGAAATATTAAATGGGACTATAAATCATGTATAATCAAATGATGTTAATGTGATATAGCTGAATAATTTTATAGTGCTCTATCAGTAATCTTTAGGCACTTTAATAGATGAGATATATTATCACGTACAAGTTCTTTATACAATAAATTAAATTGAGATAATTCTCTTTTTGACAACAGCAGACTAGTAAATGTCTTTGATACTGCTTGAAATATCAGTAGTGAGAGGCTGTTGTTTCTTCTGTAACAGAAGAACATTTAATTCTGTTTAAATGCTTTGGCAACATGAAATGTCTACATTAAAGCAATATTCCTCCTTTAAAAATAAAAAAAAAACTTCTTTACGGCTGGTGACATTTTAAACAATGAATGAATCAATACAAATTAATTTATTCTGATTTTTTAAAAATCTACTTAGCCATGTAATTTGACTGCTGTGTGAAGTGATTTTATTTTTTTGCTCTGCTATTTTCTTGTTTTGCTTGAACTATTTCAGTTGAATATAAACAGGTTAGTTTGCATGGATCGTAGTTTTTGTTCTCAAAAAATAATTTTGTCTCAGGATCAACCTCCTTTCGTTTCCTTGGGCTTTTTCCATCTGATTTGCACTTGACACTGACAAGCATATCTGAGCATTCCAATTCAGGGGATGAGTTGTGTAGGACATACAAAAACTCTAATATGAAGTTGAACTGTACCTCTATGCAACATCAAGAAATATGATACAGGTTCCAAAACAGAGAAGGTATGGAAGCCAGATAGCATCATGATCCAGATATATCGAGATCCATGTTCAAGTCTCCGTTTCAAAATATCTGAGTGACTTTGAACTAAATCATTATGTCCCAGCCTAATCTGTCTCTTAGGATTTATGTTATAAGGATAAAATTGCAGGGTGCCTTTATGTATGTGAATTCAAGCTCTCATGGGAAACACTGAACAGAGATGCAGTAAATGAATACAAATAATGCTTATATTAATTATTATGAAACCCAGCTGACAGCTGTAGTTCATAATTACAGGAGAGTTTGGAGGGGATATTGTTTTTGTTTGTGCAGATATAATGGGATACTGCATTTTTATCCCCAATACATTCCAGTGCATCACATTATTTTTGGATACTAAATTGTAACACTTGTAAATGGATTTAAATATATTTAAAAGCTTACATGTTGGAATGTGACCTATTGCAATGTCACAAAGAATCCTTGGCTAACTGGATTGTCTTGGATACTGGAATTGATTATTATTACCTTCCAATTATCTCAGAGGAAGTTGTTTCTATGCTAAAATAGTTCCTTGTTAGGCGTGCATCATTTTGTTCCTGATCTATTAAGACATGGCATTGGAAATTCTGGGAATTTACCCAGTTTTTACAATGAATTAAAAGCAAATGCATTACTTTTCTTGGTGAATTGATTCATCTATGCTTCTTACAGGTTCCTGAAAGTTTGTGGTTCAGAACTAGTACGCCTGGAATTGTCTTGTGGCCATTTCCTCAATGAGGCTTGTTTGGAAGTTATTGCTGACACATGTTTAAATTTGCAGGAATTAAATCTCTCCTCCTGTGATAAAATTCCACCTCAGGCTTTCAACCACATTGCCAAATTGTGCAACCTTACACGTTTAATTCTTTATCGAACAAAAATAGAGGTATGAAAATCATTTTTCTTTCACCCTTACGTGTTAAAGCACTCTTTGTAAAGTTATAGAGAAAACATAGTAAACTATTTTAAACATATAGTAAATATCAGAGGAAGAGAAACTTCAGAATGTGGTGTTTGAAAGACTCAGTAATGATTAATAATGGTTTTGTTTGTTTATTTACTATTTAAAACATTTGTACAGCCACCCATTTTATACTGAATTCTGAGCAGTCATCAGATTTTAATAACATAAAAACCATATTAAAACTATTAAACATTAAAAACAAAAACCTGGCACAAGTCAAGCTTCCAATATATAGTCACCTCATTTGTCACAGTGCTTGGGGGAAAAAGGTCTTCAGTGCTTTACAGAAGGCTAGGAGGCTAGAGGCCTGCCGAACTTTAGGGAGAAGAATGTTCCACAAGACAGGGACTGCCACAGAAAAAGCATGCTCCAATATGGTGGCAATGTTTAAGGAAAGAGACTTAAGAGTATGCCCATCCTATCTAAACTTGTATGATGGTTAGATGTTCTTAGACAACCTGCAGAACTGCAGATAAACGGGGCACCAGGCACTAATTTTATGTAGTAGTGATAAATATAGGGGTATGCTTAATTTTTCCACATGAGAAATTTGCATTGGTATTTATTTATTTATTACAGAATGGCTTGCAAATTGTAAGTAGTGTGTGATAGTCATTGTACTATATCCCCTTTATCAGTATTGTTGAAATGAAAATCAAATATCGGTATATTGAAAAAATAAATTTCAGTGGGGTATACTTAACATCTTTACGTGAGTGTATATGACTGGTAAGATATATTTTCTACATTTTTATTGCATGTGTGATTTGATGTGCTTTCTGGTGCTTGTCATGTTGATTGCTAGGTTGAGTGTTGCCCTGAAATTCATTTAAGGAATAATCAGCCCTGTTTCAGAAATTCATAGTAATTTAGTATGCCAATATCCATACTAAAATGCCAGTATTCTACCAGTTATTACAGTACCGTAAGAAATTTGTTATTTCCAAGATCATGAAAACATGTTTTTTCTTATTTCTTCATTTTCATCGCTTATAGAACCTGCTAGTAATACAGGTAGAAACCACCTGTTGAACAAAAAGCTTGTAGACCAATTTTCACAGCTAGTTATTTATACATACATATGCAGTCAGCATTCTGCAAGAATGAATTTTTAATTGCTGCCGGTGGAAAAATGCTCCTTTTTAATACAAGGAAATATAAGAAGAAAATACATATGTAATAGCATGCATGATTTTCAATTTTCAATTACTTCCTCTGACTGCAGCTTAATTGCCACATATTTCATTTTGCCCTTTGTCTCTCACTTTTGAATGTGTATGGCCAAAATGTTCCAATTTTCAACTTTAGGAGTACTTTTTAAAAGATAGAAAGTCCTCTTTTTACACAATCCTTTCATAAAATGTAGTGAACTGTTTCCAGAACCAGAACACAATATGCAATTCATCTCCTAATTGTAAATAATTGTTAAAAGCTTCTTAACTTTGGAGAGTACTTAACATAATTTATAATTTTGTTTCAATCAGCCTATTGGCTTAAGTCTATTCAATTACAATCTTGCTTGCAATTATTATACACAGAATATTTTTGTGCTAATGGTCTCACCATTTGCTAATACATGACTTTAATCTTTATTCATTTAATTTATTCATTAAATATGCATTCATAACATGCATTCAGAATTTATTGTCTTGAATGTAGTTAAGGTACACAATGGACAATAACAGCATACTGTCAATTTCTTATGAACTATGTAATAATTCTGTGTAGGTGTGTATACTTGATTGGATGTATATCTTAATTTTTGTTTGCACATTTATTTTGAAGCCAGAGTTTCTCTTTGAAAAATATCAATTATATACTTCTAGCATTTGGGATAAGCATTGAATTGTGGATAGAATGAAATGGGATTGTTTATATTGAATAGAAGACCTATTAAGTGTAGTAAAGGTTTCAAGTTCTACCCAGGACTGCTAGGATAAATATCCAATCAATGTTGGATACATATACAAGATTTCATTCCATCATTGATAAGTAAAAGGCTTAAGAAGAAACCATCTGTTTAGTAATGACATGTCGGGGCGGGGGGGGAGGGGAGTTTTCGATTTTTGAGAGCTAAACTTATTTTTGGGAGCTCAAGCACCACTATGGGTGATAGAGATGTCAGTTGAGTGGAAAATGGATTTGAGGGAGGGTCTTTGGAGAACATTTTAACTTTTAAACTACATTAAGCCATATGATTTGTGGTTCAGAATGTGTTGTCATGTGTTTCATGGCTTAGAATCGGGTTACATGTTTTGTGACTCAGAATGATGACAGCTGATGTTATCAGTCTTTATTTATTATATGTGTATGGTATATGTATAAAGTCTGCCATCTCACATCAAGTCACTTTGGAGAGCTGAGACTATAAATATAGGTAGTCCTTGACTTACAACAGTTCATTTAGTGACCGTTTGAAGTTACAACGGAACTAGAAAAAGTGACTTATAATCATTTTTCACACTTATGACCATTGCAGCATCCCCATGGTCATGTGATCAAAACAGTGGTGAAATTCATTTTTTTTTACTACCGGTTCTGTGGGCGGGGCTTGGTGGGCATGATGTGGTTTGGTGGGCATGGCAGGGGAAGGATACGGCAAAATCTCCATTTCCACCCCACTCAAGGGGAAGGATACTGCAAAATCTCCATTCCCACCCCACTCCAGGGGAAGGATACTGCAAAATCCCCACTCCCTCCTCACTCCTGGGGGGAAGGATATTGCAAAATCTCCATTCCCACCCCACTCTGAGACCAGCCAGAGGTGGTATTTGCCGGTTCTCCAAACTACTCAAAATTTCCGCTACCGGTTCTCGAGAATCTGTTAGAACCTGCTGGATTTCACCCCGGATCAAAATTCAGACACTTGACAACTGACTCATATTTATGACGGTTGCAGTGTCCTAAGGTCATATGATCACATTTTGCAACCTTCTGATAAGTGAATCTTATCGTTGACTTTGCTTAACAACCATGTTACAAATGTAACCACTGCAGGGATTCACTTAACAACTATGGAAAGAAAGGTCGTAAAATAGGGCAAAATTCACTTAACAACTATCTCACTTAGCAACAGAAATTTGGGGATCTATTCTGGTCATAAGTCGAGGACTACCTGTACATCAATGTAATAACAAAATAATAAATAGAACACACTTGGCAGTAAAAGAAAAAGTTCTGAAGACAAATCAGTCAGCAATAGATTCATTCAATGTGTGGGTTCAACCCTTTCCTGGCCTTCACACTTAAGGAAAAAAAAACTCAGGTCTTAAAAGCCTTCAAAAGGCCAGCAGGGTTGTGGTTAATCTAATCTTAATACTTATTCCAGGGGGGAGGTGCTGCTACTGAAAAGTTCTGCTTTGTGCTATTGTTGAAGTTTGGACAGCACAAAGGATTTGGGGGCTGTACAAAATCCTTTTGTTTTTCCCCATGGTAGTATTTTTTTAAAAAAAGTTTCGTATATCCAACATTAGATTGTTTTATAACTAGGTACAAACCAATAATTTCATAATTGTATTTTATGTATATGTTTAGTTGAATGGTGACATTGTAGATATTGAATGAAATGTGCCCTTTCTTTTTATAACTTACCTGGACTTGAAATCATACTAGCAGAAATATGAATGATTAGAGGCCCATCTTTTCACTGTATATAAATTCATTGACAGTGAAATTCATTCACTGCATATAAATACATTTACTCCCATTTGATCATTTTTGTACTTATTACAAATATTTTAATATTAGGATCTGAAACTTCTATTACCATCCATTTTATTTATGATTATAGTATTATAGAATTAACATGTATAACATTTATAGTTTTCTAATGTTATTTACCCTTTAGCAGAATCTAGTATTTTTTTCCTTTAATAAATACAAAGCAAATGTCTGATAACCCAACATTATAGAGCAGGGGTATCAAACTTCCAGCCTGTGTCACGCACTGGCCATACCCACACCCAGTTTAGCGGAAGGGAAAAAAGTCACGATACGTCACGTGATGACGCCATGACAACACGAGTTTGACATCCCTGCTATAGAGCAAGACTGGATAACTTTCCATTATTAAAGATGCATTATTGTTCATTCTTTTAATCGTTGGATTTTACCTTTGCTACTCTTTTTTCTTTTCCCATTATAATTTTGTCGAAATCTTTGCTAGAGATTAAATCTATTTATTCATCCTATTTAGTATTACAGTAAATCCAATTACATAATAATAATTTATAAAGACCTCAATATTAAAAAGATTATGAAAATTATACTTGCCTGTAAAAATATAGTATGTGCTTTAGAAATAGCAAATGGCTAAAAACTTTTAACAAGATGTCTACTTAATGAGAAAGATGCCTATTTATATTTGTGCATGTTAAATATTGTATTTATATTGCAGCAGTTAGACTGACTCAAGTGTTTAAAACTGGAACACTATAAAACTTAAATATGTTTTTATAACAGAAGTCTTTCATGTAATATTTTATTCAGTAAAAATTCTGATAGGGCATGGTTGAGTTTTGAAAAGACTTAAATGAATACATACAACTTGTGAAATTACATTGAAAGATTACAGGTTTGAATTTTTTACTGCACTATAAGAAATTCATAATTGTCTTTCTGTTACTCTTTTCCTGTCAGTTTTTGTCAGTTAAGAATTGTAAAATCTGAAAAATAATTGGAAACAAAGAAAAGTGTTTGGGAAAAAATAAATTACTAATTTGAGTTTGAGCAGTATGCGTGCCTGTGTGTAAAAGTTATCCATAAATTCGAAAGAATAACCATTTTTCAAAGTACATCTGATATTCTGTTAGAGTCCTTTTCAATTTTTTTTTAATGAGGTGGCACTTCACTGTGAACATGCTTAAAATGGCAACAACATGAGTGTAAAGTGCACGTTATATTTGTTTCCATCTGCATGTTGCTTGTGACAGGTGCTCAATGATTGTCAGCATCCTTGTCAGCAAGACCATCCTGTGACATTAAAGTCACCAACTCGATCCTGATGCTGTGTGAGTCTATTGGCAGTTCCATCAGGCTGTAGCTGATCACTGAATGTCAAGAGGTGCTTTCCTTTTTCAGGATGTCACCAGCCCCTCTGCGTTTTTGGTTTGGCCTTGCTTGTTGTTTGAACTTACCAGACTTCTAAGAGTTTTCCTGAGGGAAAAGAGCTGATAAGTCATGGGAATAAAGGTGTCTTCAGGGCATGCAAAACCACATCCACAGTGACTTATTATATAAAGGGTTGTAGTGATTACCTTGACTATAAGTCAATCAATGGTTAGAGCATCTGGGGACTCATTAAATGGTATTTGTGGTGTCTGTTTCCTAGGTTTTGAGCTGGATTTCAGGGAAAGTGGTGACAGCCTTTAATGTCTAATTGACCCTTCCTCTTTATGTTTGCTTTCTATATTTGCTTCTGATGTGTTCCCTAATGACAGCAAACGGCACTGCTCAGCATTCTGAACTTCTGTTCAGAACTTCAGCACCTCAGCCTGGGAAGCTGTGTAAGGGTAAGTTCTTAAAAGTTTTGACTTGTGGAGATGCTGCCCAAGTTTACTAGCTTGGTTCCTCCCCCTCCCCCCCCCCAAATATTAAACAAATAAATTTTAAAAAAATTAAATTAAAAATAAACCACTTTTTAAAAATTACTTCAACTCAAATACAAACACACCTGATTAAGGGTGTAAATACCCTTAATTAATTGAAAATTAATTTCAATTGAAAATTACTCTTATTTTCATCTGTTATCTTGGGCTGATCATTTTACTTGTATCGCATGAATTATTGAAATTAGGAATTCAACCCCATCCCCCATTATCCCCCTAAATCATGTACAGTTACTGTCTGTGAAACCTTCCGGTAAGAAAAATGAAGAGTTTTCAGTTTTAAGGCTCCATTCTCATGCAGGAATTCTGCATATAAATATGGTAGTCTACATATCATTTCAGTATTCCATTTTCCCTTGCATAAATACTAGCATGTCTCAAAACTTGATATAGATATGAAATAGAACTTGTTTCTACAAATATTACTTTTTAATATCTTCTATTGATGTCTTCCTGCTATTTCCTGAATTGCCTTGTTGAGAGATGGGTGGCAAATAAATTTAATTAATAAATTGTTATTTTTTTCCCCCTTGGGGGGCAAAGGATTGTGTTCAATAATTTGTTCTATAATCATCCTGCATTTTAGTTTATTTTTTTTTACTTTAAATCAGACTGGTTCTGTTATCAGACAGTTTATAAACTTCCATAGTTCAAAATGAGACTACTTAGTTTCAAAGTAAGAGTAAAGTCAGTCTGCATCATATTACATTTATACTGTGCAAATTTAACTCTAGCCAGCTTGTGACTTCATTTAAAATGCTTTTTGATGATGATATAAGAAACAACTTTTTTACAGATAATGTTCCTATTTTGGAATTGTTCTTCAAGTCCAGTGATCACTAAAAATATGAGGATCAAGACTTGAAGCAGAACTTTTTCAGCAGATGAACTATAGAACAATTGTTTATTTTATTTTATTTTCCATTTCTGAAGGCAAAGAGGCTTAAAAATACCATGGTATGTTAGATGTTAGATGGAATTGTGTTCCAAAAATTGTTATTTAGCTGGTGCATTGATCAGAAATGGTTTCTTGACTACAAGGTCTTGAAGGCCAATTAAATAATTGATACTTAGGTTCCTTATGGGTCTAGGCTAGACAAAGTATAAACATTAGATATCTACAGTGAGAGTAGATAACATCATTTGGTTTTAAAAATATTTTTAATTTGACAGATTGAGGACTATGACACAATAGCTAGTATGATGGGAGCCAAATGTAAAAAACTTCGAACATTGGATTTATGGCGATGTAAAAACATTTCTGAAAATGGATTAGCAGAGCTGGCTGCTGGCTGTTCACTGTTGGAGGAGCTTGATCTTGGCTGGTGCCCGACTCTTCAGAGCAGTACGGGATGCTTTGCAAAACTTGCCCGAAAACTACCAAATTTGCAAAAGCTTTTTCTGACAGCTAACCGATCTGTGTGTGATTCTGACATTGAAGAACTTGCTGCAAATTGTACAAATCTTCGGCAGCTTGATATTTTAGGTAAGTACCACAAGAATACTTAATTCTTCTGTAAATTAATTAATTGTTATCCGAATCAGAAAATTATAGGTTAGATAAAGGTGTGATTTTGAAATACTATATGTAGGGCCATTGATGTTCTCTTGAGTTTGGTTGTTTTCTTGCAAGACAACAACCAAGCTCAGATAGCACCAGGTTCCCCAGAGTCCAACCCTAAGCTACAAATATTCTCTTCTGTTGGAAATACTATGTTCAGACATCTCCTATTTCCTGATGGCAGATTGCTGCGTAAAAACAATTAATACTAGATACATTCATGGCTTTAACGAATCATTGGTACTGAGATAAATCAGTCTAATTCCAAATTCTTTGATTAACAAAATTGGGAACATTTGCCTCATTACTTATTCTTTGCTGCTACTTTTTCTTTTTAAAAAAATCTAGTTTTTTTAATGAATTCCTGAAATTCATTCAAGTACTATTGCCAGCTTTGAGAAGTTCTTGGAATTGTAACAGTGCATGACAGGATATATTTATAAAGTGGGGACCTTATCATAAAAGAGTTTTTTGAAGAGTAAAAACAAACCTACTTCTTTAAAAAATATATTTAAATGCTAATTTAAAAATTAATAAATAAATTTAAGTTTTCAATTGTGTTGCAGTAGACCCCAAAACTTTCTCAACATACTTCAAACTGTATTTATGTATTTTAATGTATTTTGTATTTATTTATGTATTTTGCCACTAATCTGGATATGTTTAGATTTTTCCAATCTATTTTAACAATCCTGAAATTCCCTGATAGTATTTCCAATCAAGTACTAATCTCACTTAACCTCTGACCCCTTTGATGTGAAAATTTTGTCCTGGTACTCATCACTTGTTGGCACGCAACACACACAAACTAGAACTTGTCTATGTTGGCTGCCTTGTGACTCACTACATTATTCCTTATGGGAAATATTTGATTGGTACTCATTGTTTTTGGTACTCATTGTGCCACTCGGAACCAATTAAGGATGAGTACCAAGGTACCCCTGTATAAGAAAAAAATCAGTCTATGCAATAAGATTTAATTTAATTGCTTAATTGTACTGTATACAAGCTGCATTATCTACCAAAAATGGAAATTTAATGCTATTTTCTTTTATTATGTTTGATCCATCTGCTGACAATATATCTCCATATTATTTTGCATGCAATCTTTATCATAAGCAAGTATTCACAAATAATGGAGCCATACCCTTCAGGCAAAAGACACATACCTTGTAAAAACACATGCACCCACCATACACTATCAAAAAGAGGTAAAATATGTAAAAGACACTTCACAGGCAAAGCATTGTCCTTGTTGTGTTTCTCTGAAATTTCCAGAACCTCTCCAACATCTCCCAGTTTATACTTGGTGTTGCCTGAAAGAGTCATATATTTCAAAAGAAAGTGCTAGGATGCTGTTCTCTACCCATTTAATTTTTTAAGGATGCTTGGGACGTCCTGACAGGCAGGATGGGGCTAGAAGTCAGAACTTTACTTTGAAACATGAGAAATCTTCAGCTTCATTTTAAAAATAAAATAAAAATAAAAACAGGTGGGGTACGAAGCTTAGTGTGACGTACAGGTGACAGTTTTTAGCCAGCTTTTTTTTTTCCTATTTCAGGATGCTTATCAAGGCCTTCATTTTTGGAGGGGAAGTGGTTAGTTGGACTTGTTGTTGTAGTTTTCTTGAGTGATAGATTTCTTTGTGTGCTTTGTGTTAATTCATTGTACAAAATATCTTGCAAGTTACTGCTGCAGAGTGTTCGTGGAATGACCGTAGCTAAACATAAAATATGTTATTGTTTCTTTCTAAATATTTATATCAGAGTTCTCCAATGCTCAAGGTTTTATTACAACAATAAATAGACAACACAAAGACAAGAAAAATGTACATCTGCTGCTGTTAAATGGATCAGTACACATCCTCTCTCCACCCAGCACAAAAATATGCTACCTTGCTAAATTAAATGTCTGCCATGTGAAACATTGAAATCTCTTCCATAGAGAAAAATAAATACCTTTTAAACATCTCTTTAGACAACAAGCTACTTTTATCCTTTTTTAGGTCTCCCTTTCCTGTTGTCAATAATAGTGAGGATTTAATAGCCAGTTAAAGGTTCTGAAGTAAAGTGTTTAATTCTCATGACAATAGATGTCTGTTTAAAAATAACTTAGAGATATTTATTTCTTTGTTACATGTATACCATGTCTTTCATTCAGGAGTTCAAAGCAGAGTAATAGGTAGGACTTCCTTCTCCACTCCCATGCAGTAGTTTGGATCTGAGTGAATAAGTGACCCAAATGAGTTTCTGAGGCTGAGAGTGGGCTTGAACCTGGATTTCCTCATCCTGCTCTCATACCATGACTTATGGTGGCACAGTGGTTAGAATGCAGTACATGTAGTCCTCGACTTACAACAGTTCATTCAGTGACCATCCGAAATTATCACGGCACTGAAAAAAGTGACTTATGATCATTTATCACACTTATGATAATTGCAGCATAATTGCAGAATGTGATTTACATTCGAATGCTTGACAAATGGGTTCACATTTATGACAGTTGCATTGTCCCAGAGTTATGTCACCCATTTTGCAATTTTCTCATAAGCAAAGTCAATGGGGAAACTAGATTCACTTAACAACCATGTGACTAAGAGCTTGCAGTGATTCACTTAACAAATGTGAAAAAAGTCGTAAAATGGGGCAAAACTCACTTAACAAATTTATCACTTAACAACACAAATTTTGGGCTCAATTGTGATTGTAAGTTGAGGACTACCTATACTGCAGGCTAACTCACTGCTCACTCCAGGAATTCAATCCTGAGTGGCTCAACGTTGACTCCGCCTTCCAGCCTTCCGAGTTCAGTAAAATGAGGACCCAGATTGTTGGAGGCAATATGCTAATTCTGTAAAACCACTTAGAGCTGTAAAGCACCGAAGCAGTATATAAATCTAAGTGCTATTGCTATACCTGCCATTCAGCCAGTAGGTACATATAAAGGAGTAGATGCTGGGCTTGCCAACTGGAGGTTGGCAGTTTGAGACCTAAGTACCATGTGATGGAGTGAGCTTCCTTTACTTGCCAACTCCTGCCAACCTAACAGTTGAAAGCATGTAAAGAGAAATAGGTACCACTTCGGTGGGAAAGTAACAGTGTTCCATGTACCTTTGGCATATAATCATGCTGGTCACATGATCATGGACAACACTGGCTCTTCGGCTGTGAATCAGAGATGATTAATACCCCCTAGAGTTGGACGCGACCGGCAAGGGAAACCTTTACCTTTTTTATGAGTATTTTGACGTATTTTGGAAATATCAGATATAGTTTACTTTCATCTCTGCTCTTCTCCTTCTCTTTCTTTGTGGCTGCTAATACTAAGATGCTTGTTAATACTGAAGTTTGAAAATGGGCAATATGTGAAAAGGGTATAGTTCTGTTCTTTGCTTGCAGAGCAACATATGCAGAGCCATTATGTGATCACATAAATTGCAACATATGTTTGGATTATGCTTAAATAAGGGCATAAAACATGCTCCAGAAAAATAAACTTCCACTTGATATTTTGACTGCAGCCAGGCAGCATAAAGTACAGTTTAGGAGAATATGGTGGGTTTAACCATCTGTATGCACCCTACCTAAATTGCTATCTTGATTCATTGAATGAAAAACAGTAATTCTAGCAAAGTTCACACATATTTAAAAGGCCTAATATGTAAAACCGTTCAGGCACGGAAGGAGGAATAACAATGCATTCTTCTTTTGACGGCTTCTTAGATGCTATAAACTAAAAAAAAAAAAATGCCTCCCACATTTTCCTAGAATGCCAACAGTTCCAACTGTCCCCTTGTGCCTGTCAAAACCATCAGTTTACTTGACAGTTTCAGAATGCGGTTACTCAGTTTCTGTACAGAAATAAGCACATTAAAAACATCACCCCCCACTAGAGAGAGGCAATAACATACTTACCTGCGTTTTCCAGAGCTTCCATTATGAGGATTTCTTCAACCGTCCTTCCCATCTAAGTTAAAAACTGGGACACGAGAAGCTTGGCCTGTTTTCAAATGCCTTCTGTACGCAGCCATCATTTTCAGGTTGTTGGGAAGGAGGCAGCCTATTTGCATTTTTGACTGTGCCTTCCTCATTGTGCTGGTTTAGGTTCTTTCCACCATTAGTCCGAAGTATTATTTATTTATTTTTATCTTTCCTTTATTATTTCTATAAATAGGTCAAGGTGGCAAACATGCCCAATATTCTTTCCTTCTCCTATTTTCCATGGAACAACAACCCTGTGAGATGGGTTGGGTTGAGAGAGGGGGATTGGCTCAAAGTCACCCAAACAACGTTCATGCCTAAGGCAGAACTAGAACTCAGGGTCTCCTGGTTTTTAGCCTGGTATCTTCACCCCTAGACCAAACTGGTATCTTATTAGTGCTGTTGCTATTTTATTATTTATTTAGCAAGGGTATAATCCCCAGTAGGCAGGGGAGACAATAAAGTCTATCAGTGTTCATGTTATACAACAAATGTAATTTGTTTTTATTCAAAAACTCTTAAATTAATAAGGACTGTGCACTCCAGTAGTATATTTGTGATATATAGTTTATTCTTAAATGAAATCAGTGTCAAATACATCATGTTGAACTGTATATTAGCTAAGATTACAGTTTGTGCTCATTTTAAGTAAGATAGGCTTGTAATTGCATTGTAAATATGCCACAGATTGCAATCTAGCTATGCTATCTTGGCCATTGCTTTTCACCATTTGGCCTCAAGCACAGATACTACATTATTAACTAAGTAAGGCACATTTTATGACAGTATATATATTTTTTTGTTGTACTTTCTGGGGTGACTGTGATCTTAATTGGTCCACATACTTGATAAAATGGAGCCAATAATACACAGGTTCATTGAACAAACTCTCTAGTTTACCTGGAAAAGGGAAAGATTAGTTAGTAGAGAGGATAAAATGGGTACTTTTTATTTATAATAAAAAGTTCATGGGATTAAATGTCATGGTTTACCAAACCATTGTAGAGGAAACCACAGTAAATTGTAGAGTTGAATGAAAATCCGATTCTTTCATCTCCATTCCATGTCGGCTCAATATTATTTAATTTATATTCCAACTTTCTATTTATACAAGCATTCAAAGTGACTTATAAGAAATGCAGACTATAAAACAAAAATAATATTTGAAAGGATTAAAAATGCTCTAATTTTGACTATGGGTGGCAGTAGGAAAAGTTTTAAAATGAAAGCTTTGTATTCATTAGGAACACTCGCTTTCCTTAAAGAGCTCTGTGATTTTTATTTCTTTAAGTACTCCCTTTTTTCCCCCTTTAACTTCTTGTTCTCTTCTTTTCCAGGGACAAGAATGGTAAGCCCGGCTTCTTTAAGGAAATTGCTGGAGTCTTGTAAAGAATTGTCCTTACTTGATGTGTCCTTCTGTTCACAAATTGATCACCGAATTGTCCTAGAACTGAATGCCAGCTTCCCTAATGTGCTCATCAAGAAGAGCTTCACTCAGTGACTCAATTCATATGTTGCCATATAGAACTGATCTGATGATTCTGCTTCCTGGGAATTTGTAATGATTTTTTTTCAAAGAGAAAATATATATATTTTTGTGAGGCATGGGGGAAAGGTTAATTCTTAATATGAAAGTAAAATATGAAAGATTTAAATAATGGCCAACTATTTATTCCTGATACAATACTTGTCAAATGATTATTGTTGAAAGCATCTTGTAAATGTTAGAAGATATACACTTAAATGTTCATTAAGCATTTAATCTTACTAGGATATTACTGTTAAAATAATACATTTGAGAAGTGGAAAATGAAGTCATTTTAAGTTCTGATGTTCACTTTTAAGATATAAATATTGGAAGAACTTAGAACCTTAATGTCTTGCAGTATGAAACCTATTTTATTCAAATAGTTTCATCAATCGATTCAGACTGAGAGCCTTGAAATTTCTAATAAATGCAATATAATGAGTTTGTAGAGATTCTCAGTCATCCAGGTCATAGTTGTCCCAAAGGTGCTTTTTCAGGAGGTCACTGAGATCATTTTCTTGTTTTTTCTTTTGAAGATGTTTCACTTCTCATCCAAGAAGCTTCTTCAGCTCTGACAGGATAGTGGGGAATGGAAGGATTTATATTCTTTGCAGACAGCTGGTCATTTGCATCTCTTAGAGCAGTGATGGCTAACCTTTTTCTCTTTGGGTGCCAAAAGCGTGCGTGTATATGCGTGACAGTGCACATGAGTGCTGGCACCCATAATGCAATGCACACATCTCATGCATGTGAGAGACCTCCCCACTTCTCCCGCGCATGCGTATGCGACTCCCTTCCCCCCACGCATGCACGTGAGAGGTGGGATTCAAAAATTTTAGCAACCTGCATCATGGGCCCATTTCCGGACTTCTGTAACTTCCGGGAGGCCCATTTTTCGCCCTCCCCTGGCTCCGGAGGCTTAATTCGAGCCTCTGGGAGGGCAAAAACAACCTCCACGAGCTCCGAAGGCCCTTTCAGAGGCCGGAAACAGGCCCATTTCTGCTCTCCCGGAACATGCATGCCACTCCCCCTGCCGCTTCCCCTGCCCCCCACACATGCACCCCCCTGCATATCCCGAAAATCAGCTGGCAGGCAGGAGGCACATGCACATGCACAGTGGACATGAGCTGGCCAATGGCTCGCGTGCCCACAGAGAGGGCTCTGCGTGCCAGCTGTGGCACTTGTGCCATAGGTTCGCCATCACGGTCTTAGAGGGTCATTGAAGCACTTGGAGGTTTATCTGTGTCTCTGGGTCACTTGAGTAGTGCTCCTGGTTCCTGTAGTCTGCAATTTTTCCTCTGGAAATCCATTCCTACTCACACACCATTCAAAGGGTGTTCATCCCAAATTGTATAGCTAAAATGACCTGGATGACTGAGAATCTCTGTAGACTTTTGCCCCCTGAAAAAAAGCACCTTTGAGTTGTTTACCTTATAATTTATTTACCATTTAATGTTTTATTTATATATTTATTTTTAAGGGGCTATTTCGCTAGCCTGAAGGAACAGCCCACTAAAGTTCCCTGACAGTCTCTGATGGAGCTGAGAATTTCTCCACCAATTTCATTTGGGGAGTTCCGATCCTTTCTTTTCTGCTGTCATATTATCAGTCATGAAAAAAGGGGGGGAGATGAGTATGTTACCTTTTGGAGTGTTTTCCATTTGCCTCTCTTTGCTCACTTGTTAGAATTCCAAAACAAGTTGTAGCATTAAGGGATCTCATTATTTTGGGACCTTAGCAAATAAGTTTAGAATTGAGAATTTAGAACTGCATCCATGTGATAAGAATTACCAACTTTAATCAAATGAATCATTATGGGAGTGGAAATGATAATCCAGTTGATTAGGGGGTCTGAAAACAAATTTAAATCATTAACTTTACTAATATAGCAATTTGCTTAGAGCTACTTTCTACACATACAGTGAAATATCCAAATTATAAAAGACTTCACATCTTTTTAAAAATTTTCTGTCGGTCAAATACTAACAGTATTCATATAATGATAATTATTTGAGCTTTGTCTAAAATAACAGATATTTGAATTATATGTAATTGTGTCCATTTTCTGAACAACTTACTGTCAGGTTTCCAAGTGATGAAACCCATTAAAAAAGAAATAGAGAGCTAAATAAAATGGCTACACATATGTCAAATTCGGGCTCGACAGTTACATTTCTAGCAGGCTGGGCTAGAATTTCCTTGCTCTCCAAATTTCTCCATATGTTTGGAAGATTCACATGGACTATTTGTGGATTTCGGGAGAAAAGAGGGGAAGCCAACTTGATCAATGTTATTCATTTGTGTAACACTAGATGTTGTGTTTTAACTTTTTATCAGTAGTGCTAATACTGAACTTTATACTTCACAACTGAGGCATAAATGAGCCCTCTTACAATGCATTCAATATTTTTATTTTAAAAACATGCCGGAAATTGTAATTTCTGTTTGTTCCAATACAGATTATTAAATCAGCTTTTGTAGAAACATTTCAGTCATCTTTGGAGATTCCACTATAGTTCAAAAACATTATTCTTGTAGTTTTCATTTCCCCCCAGCTCAATGAGGTCAGGCAGAAACATTTGAAAAATAGAATCTGGCTTTTTGGCAGCAATGGTTGTTTCTGATCAGACCTAGAAAATTAAGCATTTGCTAGGTGTTGCCAACCTTCCTCACTGCTGTCACCTCTTTTCTCTCCTATCTCAAGTTAAGTTTTGGCCAGTGATGATAGAAAAACTTGAGTGAGAAAGCTGCTATTTTTCTAACTAATCATGAAACAAGCCAAGTAAAATCACTATTACATTGTCAATCTTATTTTTGAAATATTTGTTTTCATATGAACTATCATGATACTATTGATTTTAAATTTTGTGTCAGAATTTCTAGATAGCTGTACCCTTTCATTTCTCTGGTGCCTAAACCAGCATACCTATTTTTTTTTTTTTGCATTGTGTCTGCTCTCTACTGATGCTATTTCATAGCCAATAGTAAAAAAGAAATAAAGAGTTCTCTTCTAAATTCTTAAGAAAGATGTTTCTGTGCTGAATATAGTATTCTATACTATAAATATACTAAATTTTAAATTGAATAAGGAGGATTTCCTGAATAAAAGGGAATCCAAAGTATTACTTTACTTGCCCCTTTTCAGGTTTTGTGAATTTTTTTACATCTTTAAAATGAATTTTACCAAGCTTAAGGTGGAGTCTGCAAACAGAAAAGGAATCCAAGTGAATAATAGTAATAAGGTTTAGTGCTTGTTTCAATTATTGGATTAGTAATCCAATCTTTTCCACTTTAGATTGAGTAACTACATGTACCATCTTTAGTTGCAACAATTAAACTCTTGCTGTCATTGGCAAGTTACTCTTGTATTTTGTTTATTTATCAAATTTATATACCACCCATCTCACTGTCAAGTGACTCTTTGTAAGAATTTTGATCCATTCTTTTATGACAACTTACTTCAGGATTTGATGGTCTTCTAACATAAATTTCTAAATTTGGGTCCTGTCACATTGTTATGTGGGGTTTAAGCCTGGATTTTGAGCTGAGCATTCAAAAAAATTGAATTTATTCTTGATGCTCTTGTAGACTATCTCTTGTAGGCTAGCGTCTTAGTTTGAAGTAATTATAATGCTATTTAATTCACTTTTGCTTCAGCTGATAGTTAGAGGATCTGATATACTATTGTAGAATTCTCTGCTACAAAGCAGAATTTATACTTTCTTCAGTGATAGCAAGATATCTAGTTCCCCAACAATGACACTATCATCTCCATGCTTAATGGCATGTTGGTATCTCATTGTTTACACATAATAATACCCATATAACCCCAAAGGTTATATTTTATTATATATTCTATATAATAGGTCTATTTTAAACTAATATTTCCTTGGAACATTCTTCTAGACGTCTGGAATTTACTTAGGTGCTTTTTAGCAAATTTGAAATAATCTGTTTAATAAATTTGAGAGTACTTCCTTGTTAATCAGCCATGGCTCTTTTGCTATTCTCATTTGAATCTCATTTTTTATCCAATATTTTTCTGATGCTGAATTATTAGCTTTGGTCAAAGTGATAGGGACTGCATATCTTTGCATATTTTTCTATGGTTCTTTGTAACATTTTGCATTGTTTTACATTCTGCTATTGGAATGATTTTGACAGGATGGCTATTCTTAGAAAATGGTAATACTTCATCCCTACTTCTAATTGGGTCTGGCTTGATGTAGCCTGAGAAATTTAGGAATAGTTTTATAGCCTTTTGCAGGCTGATAGAAATAATTTCTTTACAGTGGTTTTCATTTTTTTTTTTTTTTAAATGTGGGCATAATGTGCATTGAGGATCTTTGTGGTAAAAACTCTATTATAAAGAGAGTAAAACCAGGATTCATGCAAACTCTGATTATTTAAAATACTTGCAACTGGCCTTAGTTATTGATCCCTTGAATTAAATCAAGTGAAGCAATTTAGTCTTTTTCCCACTATTGCTTTTTCCATCCTAAATTGGATACTTTGTTTTAATCAAATAAAGTGTTTAAATTTCCTAATTTTTGTTCACTCAGCTCCCTTACTGTATTAGAAGAACACAAATAAAACTCTGAAAGCATTTAGGGGTAAAGATTTCTTAAAAATGCAAAACGGGGAAAATATTTTATACAGAACTGTAAATTGTCACTTGATCCTGATTGTTTTTCTTGAAAAAAACCTCAGAAAACATTCAGAAAACAAAACATCTGTTTTACTTGAGTGTATGTTTTCAGATTTTTTTCTCATTCTGCAGAAGATTCAAGATCTGAAAAGATGTGTTGATCTTCATTCTATTTTGAGAGATGCTGCCACACAGCATCATTCCAGTTTCATTTAGTTATTTTTTCTGTGAATTGAATAGGGGTTAGTGAAATGGGATTTTTTCCCTTGGAGGATTAGGTATAAGGGTACATTACTGTGTTTATTTGAGTTTGGACAAGTATTACTGACCACTAAAACATATAAAGAGATTGTTGGAACATATTTTCCATGATGGCAATGATTCTCACACTGTCCTGTTCAATTTAAAATTCTTCCATATATCTGCTTATTAGCCTATGTGCTGCCATAGATAAAATAAAGTGTGTATGTGTTGAACTATTGTTAAAATGTTTAAATCTTTCTATTTTGCTGACAAAACTAAATGTGCTATTTTTGTTTTGCATTTTGAAACATATTTTGAAATATGAATTCAGGACAATTACGTATTATATTTATACATATCTATTAACAAGGAGATTGCTTATTTGGGTTATGCATATTTACAAATATTAATATTTTAAAATGAAGTATTCTATGTAGCTCATGATGAGCATGTTTTATTTTTAAACAAGCACATGGATATATGTAACTGTAAAATAATATTAAGACTATACTGATTAAAAGTTGTGCCTTCCATTTTTATAACCAACAGAACATAGGATTCTTAAGGGCAAAGTAAATGTCACTGATATCCGTGAAAAAATGGTTTTGTTTAGGATACAACAGCCCCTTTGTTTACATCCCAGACTAACTGTGCTTCATAAAAACTAGACTACTGTGTTTTCCCGAAAATAAGACATCTCCTCATAATAAGCCTAATTGGGCTTCTGAGCACATGTGCTAAATCTTTATCTTTCTTTATCTTTTATTAGATTTATATACCACCCTACTCCCGAAGGACTCAGGGCGGTGAACAGCCATAAATAAAACAAATATAATATAAAATTTAAAAACAGTTAAAAAAACATATTGAATAGATTTGGCCCACTAATTAAAACACCCCTATTTTTAAAAACAGATTCGAATTAAAATTAAACAATTAAAAAGGGTTAGGCCAGCCCCGCTTGCTGGAATAAAAAGGTCTTGAGGGCACCCCCTGAAAATAAGCCCTCCCCAAAAATATTTAACCACATGCACATGCACAGCCGGTCCCCGCCATTTTCTCTGGTTAGAATTAGGGAAACAGAGCTGGAAATCAGATAAGATGGCAAGAGGAACCCCATCTTGCTCCACGCATCCCAGAATAAGACCTCCCCGAAAATAAGGCCAAACGCTATTTCAAAAAAATACAAGGATCTTATTTTTGGGGAAACACGGTAGATCCAAAATGTTTGTCCAGAAATGAATTAAACTCTGTTGAGATTGTATATTTTCTTTTCATTATCCTAATATACTCTGCACTGATATCACTCAAAGCTCTTAGAAAGAAATGCGAAGACACGGAGGTGAGAATGTGATTGGATTTTGAAGTGACTGGACCTAATCTTTGAAGAAAAGCCTTGGAAAGTGGAAAGTAGCCTTTCAAATACAGGTCATCCTGGACTTACAACAGTACATTTAGTGACCTTTCAAAGTTACAACGACACTGACAAATGTGACTTGTGGCTGTTTTTCACAGTTATAACAGAGCCCCATGATCATGTGATCAAAATTCAGATGCTTGGCAACTGGTTCATATTTATGACCGTCGCTATGTCCCAAGATCATGTGATCCCCTTTTGTGACTTGAAAAGTAAAGTCAAAGGGGAAGCCAGATCCACTTAACAACTGGGTTGCTAACTTATCAATTGCAGTGTTTCGCTTAACAGATGTAGCAAGAAATGTTGTAAAATAGGGCAAAACTCGCTTACAACCTAAATTCTGGGTTCAATTGTGGTTGTAAGTCGAGGACTACCTGTATCTGTAGACATAGTGCTTACTGATTCTGGGCTGCAGTAAGGAAGTCTGCAAATTTCTAAAGAGTTGTACTGCACTTAACCAGAATAACCAAGTGTTGCACAAATTAGCGCTTTCAAGATAACATTGTTTTCTGCCATCTTCTCACCCAGACTTAGAAGAGCAAGGCTAATGATGTCCAAAATGATCAACATTGGCTCCAAAATGGCAGGCACAATCAGGTAAGCAAAGCTCTGCCCATTTTTATGTGCAGGCAATGTATGCCAAAAAAAAAAAAAAAACCCACACCTGATAAGGTCAAAATTTTTAAAAAATTACTAAGAATATCTTAAGGGATCAGCGTCTGGTAATCTGGAGAGACCAAGGCCTTCTGAGAGATATTCCCCAATAAAAAA
This sequence comes from Pituophis catenifer annectens, assembly GCF_029215685.1. Taxonomy (NCBI): domain Eukaryota; kingdom Metazoa; phylum Chordata; class Lepidosauria; order Squamata; family Colubridae; genus Pituophis; species Pituophis catenifer. The sequence goes on from NW_027256881.1 coordinate 106,235,626, forward strand.
TTGGCACCAAAACAATCTGTTTATATAATATTTGGAGGCTATTAAGAACCCAGAATAGCAAAAAATATATCTACAGATGGTATGATGAAAGATTAGGCTTTAAAAGAGTAATAAGTGAAGGAAACAAGATGTCCATTTACTGCATGGACTCTTAACAGCCCTCTATAGATATTGCACCCAGGAGTATGGACAGGTTAGATTTCTCTGCATTCTGGAAATTTTGCCTCATAGTTTATTTTTTAATTTATATTTTTTTTTCATGGAATAAAAGAAAAAAGTGCAAGAAAAAAGTAAAGAAATATATTTATCTTGCAAATTGATTGTTTTATACCTCTCCCCTTCTTCTGAAGTGAGTTACAGAGGTAAATGTCTGAATTTCTTCTGAGTATTTGTCTATTATGCGCATTAGGCTTTACTCGTCGTCCTCTGGCAGTGGATCTTGCATATATCCAAGTTCATATTTCTTACTTTCTACATATTTGATTATTTACTTTCCCTAGAAAAAACTGCTGATTCCAAACAATAGCAATAGCACTTAGACTTACATATCTCTTCACAGTGATTTAGAGCCCTCTCAGCGGTTTACAGAATCAGCATATTGCCCTCAATAATCTGAATCCTCATTTTACCGACCTCAGAAGAATGGAAGTCTGAGTCAACCTTGAGCCAATGAGAATTGAACTATCAAACTGCTGCCAGTCAGCAGTCAGCAGAATTAGCCTACAGTACTGCATTCTAAGCCAGGGGTGTCAAACTGGCGGCCCACGGGCCAGATGCATCACGCGCAGGCCACGCCCAGCTCCGTAAAGCAGAAAACGTCACAAAATGTCATGTGACGGCAACGTGATGCTGTGAGTTTGATACCCGTGTTCTAACCTCTTCGCCACAAGAGCTCTCAAAGACTTTCGTCAGAAGCAAGACAAGTTATTCTGATTCAGCGATTTAGGTTTTAGGCCTGGCACATGGTCAAAAAGAAAATCATGTGATCTAACTTTTTGTTTTTATGTGCTCTAATTGTGATTGAATGTATTGAGGTGGATTCCCAGTAGGGCAGGCGTGCATTCTAGAGTAGTAAGAGGCAACTCAGCCAGTGAGTTAATAATAGTTCACAGAGTATATTGTGGTTGCACACATCTCCAGTTTGGCAAGATTTTATCAATAAACAATAAAAGAACCCAGATTGGAAAAATTACCATGTGTTATTCTTGGTTTGGGGCCTAACATTAATGCAGTCGTGGTCACCACTATTGACTCTTGGCATCCCTCGACTCTGGACACCATTTCCTTAGCCTTATCATACTAGAAATAAAAAGGATTGGCCTAAATTAAGTTGCTTGTCACAACATCCAAATGATTTGTTGCTACTTTCATTTCTTGTTCAAAGTCTAGAAAACATTACTTTATGAGAGGAAGTGTTTTGATGAAGGGCTCAAGGAAGGCAACTTCTCAAAAAACCCTGAAGAATACGTTCTGCACATAATTCTCCCTGTATTCAAAACCTGTAATAGAAAAAAAATGTATAGTAATTGCTACTTCATCAAAGTTGCATTTTTGTAGTTATTTTATATCATTGTTTCTTCACAATGAAAACCTTTACAAACAATTTGTATAAAAGAACAATTTAAACAATGTTGCTTTGCTCAAATCAATTGAAAAAAATGAACTTGAATTTTAAGTATTCAACATTTACATTGTTTATGAATATGTTGCTTTGGAGGAGGGGGAAATTTGCTATATTCATGAAAAGATGTTTAGTATCCTGTCCTTGAAGTGATGGGGAAGAGAATGTACAAGAAAAATATACAGGTTATTTTCCCCACTATATTGCAAGGGAGAGAAAGGGTAGAGACTCTGATATGTCACTTTTAAAAGAGATTTTATTGGCTTAAATCTGTAGGGAAGCCAATGTTAAGTCAATTTTTGCTCCCCTCAAATAAGTTTAAAACCTTACTGGTAATGTGAAAATAAGATTTAGAACTGACAGTTTCTAACTCTTTAAGATATGTGATCCTTGTCATGTCTGAAAATAGTGTGGAAGAGATGTGAGAGAAGAGAAGGGTAATAATGTCAGGATGAAGAGAACATTGGTGGACCTTAGAAAAATTTCTTGCTGTTCTTAGTAATCTCTTAGATATGAGAAGACCACACCACAGATAACATGTTATAGTATAATTAAAAAACCCAAGATGGACCCCGTTCTTATATAGTTTATTTTTTCCATAATGTTGAGCCATTTCGCTTATCAGATCAAACATGATTTAAGTTATTTTCTCACCTATACTATAGATGTAGTCATCTTGTAACATAGCTTCCATAGCTATCTTATTCCATTATCTTGAGGAAATGTTAAACAAGCATAACACATGTTTACATCTTTGTTTGTTTAGGCAGCAATACCACAATAAAACCACTGTAAAATTCTTTAAAAGGCTACTTTGAAGGTATTCTAGGGGTAAAATATTTGTTGTATCTTATGGATAATGCTTCAGAATATTGAAAGCAGGATGCTTGGCAGATATTTTAAAAGTGACTGTACCTGATCTGCTAGAGAATGTGGTTACATTGGAATGTGGTTAACTTGGAAGACAATGAAAAACAAAATATGCTTAAGTAACTTATTGCCATTTAATGCTTGACAACATTAAATTTCAACACTAATTCTTATTGAATTACAAGAGTTTTCTTCCATCAAAAACCATAAAGTGAAGCTTTTAAAAATAGACTTTTTAATGAAAACATCTTGAACGCATCACTATTGAGGAAGTTTTCCCATAAAGGGGAAATTACATGCGATCTTCATGCAGTGAAAAAAATAAAAGGAAGTGAACCGTTCCTGGAAAGTTTCACACAAAGAGTTTTGTTACCATTTTTCTCATTCCAAGGGAATTTAACACCAGTGTTCTTTATTATTTCTTTTATCAAATAGCAAAAGTTTAGAATACACACAAACGGGTGAAATGTAAAATTTGTTACTACCGGTTCTGTGGGCGTGGCTTGGTGAGGGGGGGGTAATGTGACTGGGTGGGCATGGCCAACTTTTTTTTTTTTTAACTTTTCAAAGCATTTTTTCTAATGCTTTGAAAAGCCTCTGCCGATCAGGCAACACAGCTGGGATCGTCAGAGAGGCTTTTTAAAAAATGCCTCTCTGATGATCAGGCAACTAAGCAGGGATCGTCAGAGACTTTTCAAAGCATTTTTTTTAACCACATCTTCAGCCAAGAGGCTTTTTTCTGAAAAAATGCTGAGCCGTGCGATCATCAGAGGCTTTTTTTTTTTACTTTTAAAAGCATTTTTTCGTTGGAAGAGGTTGTAGAAAAAATGCTTTTAAAAGTTAAAAAAAAAGCCTCTGATGATCGTGCAGCTCAACTGGGCATGGTGGGGGGGGGGGGAGGCGCAGGGATTTTTGCTACCGGTTCTCCGAACCACCCACCACCATCGCTGATCCAGTCCGAACTGGGAGCATTTCCTCCCTGCACATAAACTTATTCAGGTATAGTATAGAGTAGTTGACAGCTCAATGCCCTATATAATTCTATGATTCCTATCATTCAAAGAAAGTGTTATTTAGAACGGGAGAGTTTTCCCAGCATTTTATTTCCATCACAAAAGTCCTTCCCTTAAACTCTTTGGAACTTCCTCAGTCATAGATCAGTTGCTGAGGCTGGATGCTGTCAGATGGAGGGCTTATGGTGTTCCTGTTTTTCTCCTTCATGATTTCCTCTGGAATGAAAAATGATAGAAGGAACTGAAGGGAAAAGACATATTTTCAGCGATATCTTGGGAAAGCACATCAGCAGTTACAATGAATGAACACTTACACAATACGCTTGACAGTTATATATAAATAATAAAGCAAAAACCAAGTTAACCAAGAAGCATTTAAAAGATGGTGAAGGAGCTTCTTGGGGAACCTTTCTGCCATGTTTCAAAATTGCTTTGATTAAAAGACAATGAACATTTTACTTTTAGCGAAAGAGAAGGAACTACAGTCCTAATTCTTACAGATTTTTAAAAACTTTTTTAAATGCAAAGGGTTTAGATTAGATAAACTGTTCATAAGCACATATAGCATAATGAAATCATTGTTCCATTATGAAGTTAGTTCAATTTAGTATTAAATCGACCATGGTATCATGTTGCGCCTGTTGGAGGGGTTAGGGGTGGGGGGCACCGTGTTATGGTGGTTCTCCTTCCTTTCTGACCGTACGCAGTCTGTGTTGACGGGGGCAGAGGTCGACCCCGAGGCGCCTAGTTTGTGGGGTGCCACAGGGGTCGGTCCTCTTGCCCCTCCTGTTCAACATTTATGTGAAGCCGCTGGGTGAAATCATCCATGGCTTCGGGGTGGATTTCCATCAGTATGTTGATGACACTCAGCTGTACATTTACACCCTGGGCCACCCCAATGATGCCTTTGAAGTGATGACCTGGTGCCTGGAGGCCAGATCTGGATGGGGAGAAACAAGCTCAGGCTCAACCCCTCCAAGACCGAGTGGCTGTGGTTTCCGGCGTCCCGTCATAGTCAGTTGGCTCCATCACTGACTATAGGGGGTGAGACCTTGACCCCCTCAGAGAGGGTTCGCAACTTGGGTGTCCTCCTGGATTCACAGCTGTCTTTAGAAGACCATCTGACGGCTGTGGCCAGGGGGGCTTTTTATCAGGCTTGCCTGATCCACCAGTTGCGTTCCTTTCTGGACCAGGACGCCTTGCACATGGTCACTCATGCCCTCATCACTTCCAGTCTGGACTACTGTAACACTCTCTACATGGGGCTCCCCTTGAATCGCACCCGGAGGGTCCAGCTGGTCCAGAATGCGGCCCTGCGGGTGATTATGGGGGCAACTTGGTGCTCCCATGTAACACCGTTCCTGCACGAGCTGCATTGGCTCCCAGTGGTCTTCCAGGTGCGATTCAAGGTGTTGGTTGCCACCTTTAAAGTGCTCCATGGCATAGGACCTGGATATTTACGAGACCGCCTTCTGCCTCCGATAGCCTCCCACCGACCAGTACGCTCCCACAAAGAGGGTCTCCTCAAGGTGCCGTTTGTTAGACAGTGTCGACTGGTGACCCCCAGGGGGAGAGCCTTCTCTGTGGAGGCACCTGCCCTCTGGAACGAGCTGCCCCCAGAGATTCGTTGGATTTCTGACCTCCGTACCTTTTGCCGCGTCCTTAAAACGCTATTATTCCATCAAGCAGGGCTGGCCTAAAATTTTATTGGAATGGGTTATTTTATTTTAGATGATTGGCCAAACTATTTAATAATTTTAAATTGTTTTTAACTTTTATATTGTTGGTTTTTATTTTGGCTGTACACTGCCCTAAGTCCTTCGGCTGAAGGGCGGTATAAAAATTTAATAAATAATAAATAAAAATAAATAAGTTTTGATTATGCTATACTAGTGTAATTAACTTAATTGAGAAACTCAGTTGGCCAAGAACTCATTCTCCCAAAAGTTTTGAGATCAGAATAGCAGCTATGTTAAAAAAATAATAATTAGTGGAATCATTAAACTTGTAAAAATGCCAATAATGGAGTCAAGATAAGATTCTCAAAAAGAGTCCAAAAATATTTTTATAGATTTAAGTATTCTCTATTGTATATCTTAATTAAAAACTTGAATGAAGAAGTAAATGTTGCTCTTACTAAATTTGTAGAAAATGCACATTAACAACCAAATCAAGCATAAGTCAGGTTAAAAAGAAAGCAATGCTTTCTCAATTCCTCAGTTACATTCTATTGTTCATCAAGAACTGAGTAAATAAAAGGATTAAATTAAGAAGTTGACTTACTCTTAACTGAGAGTAATATGAGTTCTTCGGGAGAAGGGCGGTATAGAAATCTAATGAACTTGAACTTGAAACTTGAGAAAGAGAGCAAAGACTGGCTAGGCTTAGTTTATGTTACCAGTATTGAAATATAAACTGTTTGCTGATATTAATAACAAAGGTGAACAATTTTCATTTAAATCATAAGTGTTTAGAGTTTATGCTATTTTAGATAGTACTTGAATAAGAAATCAGTCATATGAAATTGAAGTGCTTACGCATTGTAAGCCGCCCTGAGTCTCCGGAGAAGGGCGGCATATAAATCAAATTAAAAAAAGAAAAAGTACCCTGTTTCCCCCAAAATAATTCATCCCCTGATAATAAGCCCAATTGGTCTTTTGAGCACATGGCAATAAGGCCAAGCGCTTATTTCAATGTTCAAAAAAATATAAGACAAGGTCTTATTTTTGGGGAAACACAGTAATAGAAATAGTTTTTCTAATAACAGAGTATTGAAGTACTAGATTCAGCTTTTGAACCACTATTCCAGAAGGCTGTTGATATATTTCTAGAAATCAATGCAAAATTAAAAGAATTAAAGTTACTTAAAAAGTTAATCATGATGCGCAAATGAATTTAATTAAAAATAATGGGAAGCTGCCATATTGCAAAGCCAAATGATAGCCTCAAGAACAACCTGAATTCCAAAATTGCCTCTATGTTGAATGAAAGTAGCATCATGTTTAGTTGGAAAGTATTATCTCAGAAAAAGAATGAAGTAAAGCAGAAGTAGGAGGGAACATACTACCAGTATAAAAAAATGACTTGAGATATCGCTATTAACTGTGGTGTAAATTGGTGCTGTATAACTGGCTACATTCTCTATTGGAATCAATGAGTGAATTGGTATTGCCAGGAATTATTGTGTAGATGCTTCCACAATTACCCATATAACAAATGTACCCACCAGTTCAAAACTCTTGGGATCTTCTGTTATAGAGAATGACTAAAAGAATCCTTCATTTTAAAGATTTGTGAAGAGAAGTCCACACAGATTGAAAGGATGCAGATAAATATTGACCTCTCACCTCTCCTCCCAGGTTTTAAGCTTTAGCCATTTTAAGAAGGTCTGTAAAAGAATGCTGCCTTGAATGAATGATTGAATGGATAAGTGAATGTGAATGCTCAACTACCTATCTTAGTTTACAATTTAACATTTTTTCAACAAAAATGTCACAAGCAAGCTTAACAATCTTTACCGAAATTGTCTGATGTGTTACAGTGGTATTCCCATAATTTATTATTAGTTTACTAATTATTACAGGTATATATGCATGCGTTTTTTTAAAATAGAATAAGATCTGGCATTTACAAAGACATGTTGGTTATAGCATTGCATTATTTTCTAGATGTTCTTCGATTATTTTTAGTAACTTAGAACTTCCCACTATTAAATCATTTACTGGCTACCAGACTTGATGAACTGTGACTTTCAAATATTAGACTACAGCTTGCAGTATCCTCAGTCTTCAAGGCAAAATTACAAACATTGTGCTAAATTTATTCATTTTATATATGCAGTGAAAAGACACAAATAAAAAAACACACATTTGAAATCTCACTGAGGAGTTTCTATTTAAAGTAACAAGCATCTGTTTAAATAATTTTTATCTGGACAAGTTCATATCTGTGTGTAGTAATGGAAGCTGTCAAAACTTTGGTTTGCCAATTTTTTATTTTTTTTAAAAAAAGTCGAGTGATTCAACATTTTTCTCACCAACGAGTAGGATTATTTCCTGCTTAATACTTCTGGAAAAAAATTTTCTTGCCCAAAAATTTAAAATACTTTCTTTTTCTGTGTTACTCTCAACTTCACTCATGATTATTTTGTAGCCAAAGTGCAATGTTTTCATATTTTATTGCGTAAAATATGAAATATGTAAATGATCCCACTGACTACAAATCTTTTGTCATCATAGAATAGATTGAAGGGCAAATGAGTCTGTACTGATATGCAGTTAGTGCTGATATGCTTGACATCATGTAGTTGATGCTTTTGTTATGCTCAAGCACAAAATATATTAATCTGGCTTTATTAAGATTAATTCATTTTAGAAGCAAATGTTGCAAATACAGCTCCAGAAGCATTGATTCACCATTATCTTAATGGCCACAAGGAACATTAGGAGAAAGAATAACAGGCAAGAGACTTTTTTTTTTTAAATCATATTTGTCTTTGCTCTGCTTTCTCCAAAGGCAAATTTTAGACTCTGGTCTTCAGACTGTTTCCTGGGAAATCTACTCCTTCCTTCTCCTTTTTTCCAATTCTGAGAAATGGAAGGTCAACACACAAGTTTCCAGTCATAATATACAATACCCTTTGCTGTCCTTTAGCTGTTCTTGATGGATATGGTTCTTTTTTTAGTGCTCTTGTGCACCTGTTCAGGTGCTTCTACCTCTTAGTGACTATTTAATGACAATTGTCACTCAGTAAGTGTCTCTTTGATTTCCTAAAAGCTCGCTTTTTCTTCTTCTTCATCATTTCTCATGCTATATACTGCACTTAAGTTAAATAAATAAAACAACAATATACGTGCTTGGGCTATTCCTTTTCAGTTTTGATCTACTTGGTTGCTCCATAGTCCATTCTAACTGTTGCTTTCTGATAATCACACACATTCTTCAATATAGAGACGAGATGACCCAGTACACCCATGTTTTATGGGCTATCCACAATTTGTCAGCAAGCATTAGTGTAAACAAAAAAGCAAAAAACAAACATTGTTTTGGAATTCCCTTGCCTTTTCTATCATTCATCAAATCTTAGAAATATTACTAAAATGTCTTGATAGAGCTGTTGTATGAAATCAAATTTTCTGCATGCTTTAGATAGGTCTCTCCTTCTTTCCCGTCTCCTCTATTCTCCTTTGGAAGTCAGGGGGAACCTAACAAATCTGCATTGAATCTTATCAGGTCACAGTAAAGAAAGAAATTTCCCCCAATAGGGCAAAATAAGATCTATTTGTGTAAAATTTCTGTTCTTTACAATTCCCTTTCCTCACTGCAGTCCTACCAGATATAGGCACTGTTCTTTCTCCTTAATGGAGCCAACAGGAAGACATTCAGGAAGAATCAATTGTATTAACTTTTGATGATGCTATATTAGTGTAATTAATGTCATTGAGACCTTAGTTGATCAAGAATTTTTTCTCCCAAAAGTTTTGATTATTGAGATCAGAATAACAGCTATGTTAAAAAATTAAATTAATTAGTTGAATAATTAAACTTGTAAAAATGCCAATAATGGAGTCAAGATAAGATTCCCCAAGAAGAATACAGAAATATATTTATAGATTTACGTATTCTCGATTGCTAATTGATCTAGTCAACTAGCATTGTCTGGACCCTTTTCAATCCGGCTTCAGACCTGGTTACAGCACGGAAACTGCCTTGGTCACGCTGATGGATGATTTCTGGCGAGCCTGAGACAGGGGTCATTCCTCTATCTTGGTGCTACTTGACCTCTCAGTGGCTTTCAATACCATTGACCATGGTATCCTTCTGGGGCAACTAAGAGAGGTGGGAGTGGGAGGCACCATGTTGCGGTGGTTCACCTCCTATCTCTCTGGTTGATCACAGTCGTCCCCTAGGCCCCTTGTCTGTGGGGTACCTCAGGCTCGGTCCTCTCTCCCCTTCTATTTAACATCTACATGAAACCACTGGGTGAAATCATCCGATGACATGGGGTGGGATATCAGCAATATGCTGATGATACCCAGCTGTATATCTCCACCCCTCGTCAGTTCAGTGAGGTGGTAGATGTGATGTGCCAGTGCCTGGAAGCTGTGAGGATCTGAATGGGAGTCAACAGGTTCAGACTTAACCCAGACAAGACCGAATGGCTCTGGGTATTGCCCCCTAAAGACTATGTCGATTGTCCATCCTTGGTTCTGGGGGGGAGAGAAAGAGCCCCCCTCAGAATGGGCTCGCAATTTGGGTGTCCTTCTAGACTCACAGCTGAGATTGGAACAACATCTGACAGCTGTAGCTAGGGGAACCTTTGCACAGGTTCATCTGGTGCACCAATTGCGACTCTACTTGGATGAGGAGGCTCTCCTCACAGTCACTCATGCCCTTGTCACCTCACGGTTGGACTATTGCAACGCACTCTACATGGGGCTACCCTTGAAAAGTGTTCGGAGACTACAGTTGGTCCAGAATGCAGCCGCGCAAGTTATAGTGGGTGCACCTAGATACACCCACATTACACCAATTCTCCGCGAGCTGCACTGTCTCCCTATCGGTCTCCGGGCGCAATTCAAGGTGTTGGTTATTACCTTTAAAGCCCTACATGGCTCAGGGCCAGGCTATCTTCGATACCGCCTTCTACCACATAGCTCCCAGCAACTGGTAAGATCCCACAGAGTCGGTCTCCTCCGGGTCCCGTCAGCTAAACAATGTCGGCTGGCGGGCCCACAGGGGAGGGCCTTCTCTGTGGCTGCCCCGGCTCTCTGAAACCAATTACCTCCTGAAGTCCGGACCGCCCCCATCCTATTGGCCTTCCGGAAAGTGGTGAAGACCTGGCTCTTCCGGCAGGCCTGGGGCCGTTGATCTCGTTATAGTGATCTTGCGATACCCGGCCACAAATTGGAGTGTATGTGTTTTAACGTTTTAATGTTTTAAAGTTTTAATGTCTTCTTTTAACTTTTGTATGAGATATTGTTGCATTGTTTTATTCTCTGTTGTAAGCCGCCCAGAGTCACTTGGGAGTTGGGCAGCATAGAAATGTGACAAAATAAATAAATAAATAAATAAACTAATCCCCCAAATTAATTCAAAGCAAGTTTAGTCATATACACTGTTTATTTGTTTTATTAAAGAATTCATAGTCATAAATGAAAAGAAGTAGAAAAAAGAAGAGGAAGAAAACTATGTTAAAGTACAAGATAACTAGACTAAAAGCCTATCCACAGCAGTTACTAAGCATGCCTGTATTATGTCCTATTAAGCAATCTATGCCACAAAGTGTGAAGGATAGAGGCTGAATTCTGCCTCCATCTTACAGACTTTGTGGCACAGATTCTTTAATAGGAAGAACACAATTGCCTGTTGAGACTGGTCCAAATAATTTGTAATTACCAGTTGTATAAATTTTGTCCTGCAATGGTGATAGATGTGCCATTTCAAAAGTACATGCCTAACCATGCCGAGCATTGTGGATAGGGAACATTATTGAACTTCCTAGTCAGTATTACTTAGGGCAAAAGGATGTAAATATTAAATCTATTTCTCTGAACATCAAGATCAAAAATTCTCACTCCAGGCTATTTTTTTAAGCTTAGCACAAATAAGTACTGGAGAGAAAACCCACAGTGACCCAGATCAGATGTTATTTGTTCCTTCCATAGGAAATCCTATCACTCTACTAATAGTACTTTCTCAAATCCTATTATACATGTTTCACAGTGGTGGGGATGAGGTGTGTTCCTGGGAGGGCTGAGCAAAAAATGATAGGACTTTATGCCAAAGGGTATATATTCCATAGCATTAAGGTTATCTGAGCTGCTCAGATAAAGCAAGTAGATACCCACATCAGTCAAGAGAGAAGGTATTGGAAAGGAAGATTGTCACTTTAGTGACAATGTCCAGAAACATAATTTCATATGGCATGAGAAAAAGCAATGGTAAAGTACTCTTTTTCATTATTACCATGAAAGCTGTTTGGATAGATTATATGAAATGATTGATGCTATGCCTTCTCTGTTGCAGTGCCTGCCCTCTGGAATAGCTTTCCTCCAGAGATTCCAACCTCATGGTGTTCCAGAATCATTTCTGGCTTTACTCCCAGGCCTAGAGATAGGGCAGCTGTTGAGCCACTATAGACAGCCATGGAGATGACCTTGGAGAAGCTAAGCAGAGGTAGCAATGATTACACTTACATAATTTAAGTCTAGGCTACAGTGAACGTATGACAAAGAAACTCAGATCCCTAATTCACTCTGGTATAGTGATTATAGGAATCTCACTTCCTGTCATTGAGGATGCTGCTTATAAGCACTATGTGTTTAGAGCACCCTTTAGTCCACACACCCTCTTCACGGTCTGTTCCTGTGGCTCCCCTCTGGGAGGAGGTTTCAAAGTATGTTTAGCAGGACTTCCAGGTTCTGTAACAGCTTTGTTCTCTATGCCATCCATCTGGCAAACTCGCAAGATTCGTTTCTCTCGCCATGTATATGTATACATCCAAACTAAACTGTGTTGTTTCGCTGTGTCATATAATATATGTGGGTATATGCATAATTTTGTATTTATTTATTTTATCATGTTTATGTAGTGTATATTAGAGGTGGAGACCCTTTGAGAGCTGTATGCAATGAAATTTCATTTTAATGTATGCCGATTAGTGTACATTCAAAGTGACAATAAAGTTATTCTAAATTCTAAGTTCTAAAAATCAAACTATCTATGTTGGTAGAAGGAGATGTAAGACATCCACTATAACAGCAAAGAATGCCACGGCTAACTGTGGAAGAGATCACAAACTGTTTATGTGCAAGTTCCAAATTCAATTTCCAAAGAGGAAGAACAAGTCTAACCAGTTTTCATGATATAATCCTGAACACAAAGCCATCATTTTCAAGAACTTGGGGAATTACTCTAAGATCTGGAATCTTATTAAAAGGGAACCAGAGGAACTATGGAATAAAATCAAAGAAATTGTTGTGGATAAATATGAAAAGAGACTGCCAAAGAACAAGAAAGAGAAGAAAGCAAACTGGATGTTGTAACAGACGGTAGAAATTGCACCAAACTGAAAGAAGAAAAGCTAAAGCCAAGAAAGATAAAAAATTTTGAAAAGAAGGAAGTTAACAAAGAATTTCAAAGATCTATTAGAAGGAACAAGAAAATATTGGAGGTGGAAATGAACAAGGAAAAAACAAGGAAAACCTTCCAAGAGATTAGTAAATTCAGGAGGTGGTTTCAATTTTGAACTGGTATGCTAAAAGATGCCAATGGAGATATATTAACTGATTCACAGATATTAAACAAGTGTGGACAAATATTGAGATTCTATATAAAGAAATGTTACATCCAAGATAGCTTAGAAGATATTTCCTATTTACAAGAATTTCTAGTATTAGACAATGAAGTGAGATTAGCACTTTGATCATCACCAAATAAAAAAGGCTATAGGAAATGATTAATTGAACTTAGACACCACTCAACTCCAACTGACTCTGAGTAATTCACAAATAGAGATTCAGTTTGATCTAATGGTTAAGGTACTAGATTAGAAACCAGAAGACTGTGAGCTCTTGTCCCCCTTTAGGCGTAAAAATCAACTGGGTGACCTTGGGCCAGTTACTTTCTCTCAGCCCAACTCACCTCATAGGGCTGTTGTTGTGAGGAAAATAGGAGGAGGAAGGTGTGAGGGATATCTTTGCCCCTTGAGTCTTTTTGTAAAAACAATAAAGGAGGGATATAAACAAACAAACAAACAAACAAACAAACAAACAAACAAACAAACAATAAATCACACCACACCACACCACACCACACCACAACACAATACAACACAACACAACACAACACAACACAACACAACACAACACATAAAACATAACATAACATAACATAACATAACATAACATAACATAACATAACATAACATAACATAACATAACATAACAGCACAGCAATGGTGCTTTCAACAATTTTTTACTATTGGTTCTGTGGGTGTGGCTTGGTGGGTGTGGCATGGCTTGGTGGGCGTGGTAGGGGAAGGATACTGTAAAATCCATTCCCACCCCACTCCAGGGGAAGGTTACTGCAAAATCCTCATTTCCTCCCAATCAGTTGGGACTTGAGAGGCAGAGAATAGATGGGGACAGGGCCAGTCAGAATTTTTACTACTCGTTCTCCGAACTACTCAAAATTTCCGCTACCGGTTCTCCAGAACTGGTCAGAACCTGCTGAAACCCACCTCTGCAGCACAGCCTAAAAAAGATAGCATCCAGGTAAAATGAGTGAAACAAGATTGTATACTCTTTTCTGATTTATTCAGTCTATATTCTGAATCTGTATTGAGGCTAGATTGATAGGAATAAATGAGTTATGGTTTGATTTTCTGGATCATTTTTTTCCCCTGTAACTGTTTCGCCAGACCCATTTTCAAACTTTCTTTTTCTGTTGCTGGCTTCTTCTCCCACATCAAATTTGAACTTGTTCTGACATGTTTTCAGAGAGTTGTCTTGTTGACAGAGTCCCAATCACTTTTATATATTTTATTTCCAGTATTATATATTCCATTGGTTGGAAAGAGTCTGTCCATCAATCTTTCCGTCCATCCATCCATCCATCCATCCATCCATCCATCCATCCCAGTCTTACATAGATGAGATAAACAATGCAAGAGGGACAGGATGATAGAAAAAGTAAAAGATAAAGGAATCCTTGCGGATTTTACTCCACTAGTTGTTGCCAATTATAGCGGGTGGTATTCATTTCTGTTTCAAGATTATTGAGCCAGTGCTGTCCAAAGACATTTCTGCAGTCATGTAGCCAGCATGATGTCGCAGAGCACTGTTACTGTACTTTCCCATAGAAGTGATACCTATTTATCTACTTGCATTTGCATGCTTTCAAACTGCTAGGTGGGCGGAGCTGGGACAAGGATGGGAGCTTACCTCATTACATAGCACTTAGGTGTTGAACCTGGGCTGCTGGCTGTCCAGTTGACAAGCCAAGTGTTTTAACACTGAGCTATTATATCACCCAGATGATAGAAAAGGGGACTATTATTTGTAAGAAAAATACCAAATATCCACATTAGATCTTGAAACCTGATTTTTTTTTCTGAACATCAATGCTTCTCCACAAGTGGGAAATGTAAAATTTGTTACTACCGGTTCTGTGGGCGTGGCTTCGGGGGAGTAATGTGACTGGGTGGGTGTGGCCAACTTTTTTTTTTAACTTTTCAAAGGATTTTTTCTACAACCTCTTCGGCCGAAGAGGTTGCAAAAAAATGCTTTGAAAAGCCTCTGCCGATCGGGCAACACAACTGGGATTGTCAGAGGCTTTTCAAAGCATTTTTTAAACCATCTCTTCACCCGAAGAGGTTGCAGAAAAAAATGCTTTGAAAAACTTCTCTGACAATCAGGCAACTCAGCTGGAATCGTCAGAGAGGCTTTTAAAGGCATTTTTTTTCCTACAGCTGCTTTGGCCGAAGAGGTTGCAGAAAAAAATGCTTTGAAAAGCCTCTGATGATCCCAGCTGACCTGCGTGATCATCAGAGGCTTTTTTTTTACTTTTAAAAGTATTTTTTCAGCAGAAGAGGTTGTAGAAAAAATGCTTTGAAAAGTAAAAAAAAAAGCCTCTGAAGATCGTGCGGCTCAGCTGGGCATGGGGGGAGAGTTGCAGAGATTTTTGCTACCAGTTCTCTGAACCACTTGCCGCCATCGCTACCAGATCAGGCGATCCAGTCCGAACCGGGAACATTTCACCCCTGCTTCTCCAATTCTTGAACAAATCTGAGAGTCTCAGAAAATAAGGCAATGGGAGCAATGCTTAAGAGTTGTTATTCAGCAACCTTTGAACAATACCTAGCTAATGGTGGTGCATGGATTGGAGAACCAAAGTTACTTGTGTAACTTTATTTACTAGAATGAAAGCAAAGGATGAAATAATAATTTATTTCTAATTTGTTAATGACACCTTTCTGTAGGTTCTTCAGATAGAGTCCCATAAGCATGCACTGTGCTAGTCAAATTACAGTAAATAACTAGATCTAGCCAGCTAATTCACTCTACCAAGGGGTTGATGCTGTCATTATTATTTGTAACGCTATTGGTTACAGTAGTAATTAGTAAATTATTTTACTATAATAAATGTTCAGATGAACATTCAGATGAAACAGTCAAGCATTGATGAGCTAAGGAGTTCAGGGACCCTGCTCTATAGGATCATCAGCACTATAGATGCTGTGACCCATGTTAAATGCTGTTGTTTTCCAAAAAATATCAATAGTTGTTGACAGTCACAGCTCCCACTGCATAGTTGAAAAATAACTTTTAATGTCCCCTCCCAAGTTCTCATGGTATATATTGTACTAAGGAAATCCAATATGTTTTACAAGTCTCTAATAAGATCTAAACTAGGGGTGCCCAACTCGTGTTGTCACAGTGTCATCATGTGTTCCCCCTTCGTTAAACTGGGTGTGGGCGTGGCCAGTGCGTGACACATCCGGCCTGTGGGCAGCGAGTTTGACACCCCTGATCTAAACTACTGAATCACTTCCTTTAATTATTCCTTTAATTATTCAACTGATTGCTTTGCACCGTTTTCTTGGGTTTCAAAGGAAAGATTTTAAAACAGGATCTTAAAAGCTAACATGCTGTAATCGTGTTGAGGTAATTTGTATGTGTGTGTGTTTTTTTTCTCTCGTAACTTGTCCTCAGTCCAATATTTTCCCAACGATCATCTAGAACTTGTCTGAATGTCTGATACAACAAACAAACCTAAGTATTTATGACAGAAAACTGTTCTTGTTTCAAAGCTAGACTGTATTGCTTGTATCTTATCAGGGTGATATAGGAATATTAATATTATTTTCAAGCAATACCCCTTCACACACATACCCACAGGCACACCATTTGTTCCTAAAATATACCTGCATCTAAAATCTACTTCCTTAGGTGTGTAAGTTTTTGAAATCTTGCAAACATATTTATTGGAAAGGTATATTAAAAATTATACCTTAGTTACATTTACCTGTATATGGAAGAAAAAAGGAATATACATGTACGATCTGTTTCTTGTCAAAGATGTCCAAAGTGGTTGATTCACATAGAACTCAGAAGAATCATCTAAAATGTTTCCATCTGTTTGTTTTTTTTTAAAGGGTTTTCCCAAAGGTGTGGGACTGGAACAAGTGCTCTGACTGGATAGTGGGGAAATGGAAAGATTTATGATCCTTCCATTCCCCACCATCCAGTCAGAGCTGAAGAAGCTTCTTGGATGAGAAGCGAAACGTCTTCAAAGAAAAACCAGAAAGTCCAGTTCCCTCTTGAAAAAGCACCTTTGGGACAACCATCACCTGGATGACTGAAAATCTCCATAGGCACTTTAATGCTGAGGTAAAAGTAAAGCTACTTCACTGATGCAGTTCCATTGACGCTGGAAAAGCCCACACGGTTCAGAATCCATTGTCTCTGTGCCTTGATTAGGAAAGCTAGCAGCAACTGATTTACCTAGGTGATTCTAGCATCATTTCTGTTTGATAGACAGGAGGGGGAACAGGACTCTGTCTAGTTCCTTGAAAGCATAAGCAGCACAGAAAGGTGTGAGGGGGCTGCAGCTTGGATTGAAGAATTGACAGTGCAAGAAAAGCCCAGTCTTCATAAACCAAAAGATATTTAGAACAGCGGCCACCACCAACAGCAAGTTCTGTCAACAATTTCTTTGACTGAGTTGTTTTCATTGTCTGAGTTTTGCTTGTGTTGACCTTTTTAAAGATGCACTTGCTAAGTTTGTTGTGTTCCCTGTAATCTTGTCTTCTTAAATTAGGGAGATAAACATGCATGTGTAGCAATGGGCATGCAGCAGAAATGTTGTGTTCTACCTTACCTGGGGGGTGGGGGCAGGAGTGAAATCCAGCAGGTTCTGACAGGTTCTGGAGAACCGGTAGCGGAAATTTTGAGTAGTTCGGAGAACCGGCAAATACCACCTCTGGCTGGCCCCAGAGTGGGTGGGAATGGAGATTTTGCAATATCCTTCCTGCAGGAGTGTGGAAGAAATGGGGATTTTGCAGAATCCTTCCCCTGGAGTGGGGTAGGAATGGAGATTTTGCAGTATCCTTCCTGCAGGAGTGGAGAGGGAATGGGGATTTTGCAGTATGCTTCCCTGGAGTGGCTAGGGAATGGAGATTTTGCAGTATCCTTCCCCTGGAGTGGGGTGGGAATGGAGATTTTGCAGTATCCTTCTCCTGCCATGCCCACCAAGCCATGCCCACCAAGCCACACCATGCCCACCAAGCCAAGCCCACAGAAATGGTAGTAAAAAAAATTGGGCGGGGGGGAAGCTGGCTTCTTATTACTTTCGGTCTGAAATTTTAAAAAGCTGACAGCCATCTTACCTTTTGTGCAGGAAGCTTAGAATTAGGTATTTGCTGTTATTAGCTCAAGAGCAAACTATTCCCTTGGGGTGGAACTGAAGAATGAGGCTTTATACAGTACATATCATCCTTTCCCTAGCAGTCTTTTCCCAGCATTTTTAAATTGATTATATGTAGACCTCACTTAACAAGTGCCCTGTTTAGTGGCTGTTTGAAGTTATGAAAAAGTCATTTACAGCCAGTCCTTGCATTTACAAACATCACCAGATCCTATGGTCATGTGATCACTGTTTGCACGCTTCACAGCTGGCTTTTTCCACCAAGCAGAGTCAAATGGAGAAACTGCAGCAAAATTGCAAGTCTTGGTCATATGATGCCTCGTTAATGACTGTGTCACTTAGCAATGGAATTGCTGCTCCCAGTTGTAATCATTAGGTGAGGATTACCCGTACTGCTCTATGGCTTGAGATCAACAAAAGACCTACTCCTTCCACATCATGCCTAGATACTCAGATGATGATCAGTGGAGGCCTCATTATAACCAAGCTTGCCAGTGTCATGCTTACTCTTGCTTGATGCAAGTGAGCTGAGTAATCCTGTGGGAGAAGCTTAGACAGGCAGCTGGAAGGAGAGGGAACTGGAGATTTCCAAACGCTGCGCTCTATATATTTCTTCTCTTGTCATACCATATCCTTCCCAGCTTAATCATGAGACTTTCTGGGTATCTTCTTGTATCCCATGGAAAGGTAGTTTTATAATATCTGAGGGCCTCAAGAATATTCCTGTCTACTTTTTATGCCAAAGGCTTTTTTTTCTTTTTTTTTTTAGGGGTTTTTGAGCTTGTTTTTACAGCTAGAAATTGACTGACTGACTGATTGATTGACTGATTTTGAAACCTGGCACATGTTAGCATGCTTTAGTCATTGGATTTATATCCTGTCTGTCCATTCTGGAAAGTATGCAAAAAGGCAATGAATATTTTTAAAAACTAAGACATACAGAATTGAAAGCACATACTGCAACTAGCACTAGACTTGACATTAATTAACAATTGAAAACCTGGCAGAAGAGTAGTGTTTTACACATTTTCTAAGTGCCAAGAGTGTAACTCCCATGTAACAAAATTGTGTAAACTGGGTATATTTAACCTCCTTATTATTTCTAAAATAGTATTCCTCAACATTGACCATGTGTGGACTTCAACTCTCGTAATTCTCCAACCACCATGAATTGAAGATGACATATCTTAAAACAGCCAAGGTTGCAAAATACTTTCCTAGGACTTGAGGGAAGGAGATGTTCTGCTTTATTACTTTTCACATGGTCAGTGGTGATGAGAATAATAATATTCTAATTAGCCTAATTAAATGTGATTTGGGCAATTCAGTTTCCAGTTGCAGAATTTTAATAGGTATGCTTTGGACATGTTTAAAGGTGAGATTATTAGCTTTGTGTGTCACACAATGTCAGCTGTGATCAGTGGTGAAATCCAATTTTTTTTTACTACTGGTTCTATGGGTGTGACTTGGTGGGTGTGGTGTGGCTTGGTAGGTGTGGCAGTGGAAGGATACTGCAAAATCTCCATTCTCATCCCACTCCAGGGGAAGGACACTGCAAAATCCCCATTCCCATCCCACTCTGGGACCAGCCAGAGGTGGTAATTGCCGGTTCCCCCAACTACTCAAAATTTCTGCTACTGATTCTCCGAACTGCTCAAAATGTCCACTACCCGTTCTCCAGAACCTGTCAGAACCTGCTGGATTTCACCCCTGACCTTGGTTAATATTGAAAAAGACCAAGCAGGGTCTATCATGGCTAGTACTTGGATGGAAAACTATCAGGAAAACCCAGAGCAGCAAAGTAGTGAGAATCTTTAAAAAGTTGACTTAAATACAGCCAAGGGAATTAGGGAAACCATGTTGCAATGTAGCCAAGACACGTTTATGAAGTCATCAGTCAGCATTGTGGACTTCAACCTGGCTGCAGGGAGTCTTACCTTGATCTTTTGAGGAGCCATGTCTCATTCAGGGAATTACAGAATAACATAACCAGAAGGAGACATTGTCATCTTTGCATTTTTAAAAAAAGTCTATCATAATTCATTAGGTTTCCATGATTCAAAAGTTTTCTTTTATGAAACTGAGGCTTTAAATGCAAACCTGTAAATATTCTCCATGTATGTGAAGGTGTGGGTGACTGGAATACGTATAATAATAAGTACACACATTTGGCATTGAGCTTTTTATTGACTTGGGGAAAAGGAAAAAAAAAAAAAAAGAAGCCATTTCAGGTATTTCCTGAAAGAGCAAGTTCTTGATAGTGCACAATGAATGCAGGGATATTTGAGACAAACCTTATTTCCACCTTTTAATTGGGCAAAGGCTTGAGCTGCAATGTTATTGTGCTTGGAAAGTTGTTCCTCGTTGGTCCTCCTTCATCTTCAAGTATGCAGGGATCTGAAGTGTTGTAAAGCAGCTGAGACATGAGTGATGATATTGCTTTACTGTGCTGTGAGCTAACTACTGCTCACCTCTCGACTGGGGAAGAGAAGGCACTACTTGTATAAATAACATAACACCACACCCCCCCGATTGTAGGTGAACCAAGAGATTGCTTTGGGAGGAAATGTTATAATGGGTAGGAGAAAAAAAGGTTCTTGACTTATATGTTGTGATTTTTGTATGACTGGTTTCAAATAGAAGGTACTGAAAGATTATGGGCTGATTATATTATAGACCAGACAAAGGACATTCTGCAATCATGCTACAGAATTACCTGCCCCGTTCAAACTTAAAAACTGTGGTAAGAACTGAAAGAGTCTACCTATTGTATACTGAGGTCATAAGAAGCTTTATCCGTGTGGCACCACTGCATACCAGAGAGCTAACTTTTATATTGGTTGTCTGTGTGAACAAACCCACCATGCATAATATTATCTCCTTGTCAACTGTGTCTTCTTTCCAGGGGAAGATCATTTGGGAAAATGGATGCTGACACCCTATCTGCCTCTGTAGCTGCCCAAAGGTTCCCTTTCATGTGTGCAAGGTGGAACACTGATCCATATTAAAATAAGTGAATCAAAAGGTAATGCGACATTTTTTTTTATTGGACAATTTCTGAAGTTCAAATTAGGGTCCCAAAAATCTTCACCTATTTTTGTCTTTATACATTTCAAATTTTCCGATACCTCCTGCAAGACAGATGATACTGTTTGGAAAATTTAACACTAGTTCATCAAGAGCAGTTTCAGAGCATACATTTCTATGGAGATTTTGCCCCTTAAGGAATTGTCATCTGTCCTCAGCTGCAGGTAGACCACAGTTAGCTTCTAGTGAATTACCTCTCTGGATTGGTGACAAATGGGCACCTGCCTCTTGTCACAGCAACCAGGCAATAAATTATAATTTTGCACGCATACAGCTCCAAATGACCTGTGTGGTCATTAAAAAAAAAAAAAATCATTTGAAGAATGGAAAAAAACAAACCGCCCCCTTTGAGCAATTACTCTTGAATACCTCCACTGAATTTAGTGAGGTGAGATTCAGAATGGTTTGAAGCATGATGATAAGCTTTTCTTGTCTAGGTGTCACCCGAAATGTGATTGTTCAAGTAAACATGTAATATATTTCATGATTTAGGCATATGCTGGTAGATAGCGTTGTTCTCCGCCAAAGATTTCTTAAGGTTGGTTTTGCAGGTTTAAAATTGTTCCAACTTGTGAGGCGAAGTTCTCAGTGGAGAAGCTTTGGAGGAAAGAAAAGGCAAAAAGAAAAGCAATCCTGCAAAAATGAATAGCTTTCTTCTGACTGTGTCTTAAAAGCAGAAACAAGAGACTCCATGAAGAAAACCGTATTATCACCACCAGTAGCAATAATCAAAGGCAGGGAGAGATTAAAAAAACATGATGTGGTGAGCGAGAACAGCATGTCATCTGAAGCCCCCCCAAACATAATAGTAATAATAATAATAATAATAATAATAATAATAATAATAATAATAATAGAATCTTAATAATAATAAGCGCCCATTAGGGCCCATGGAATAGCTAGGGAGCGTGTTGAATTTAGATGCCTTGCGAAGGGAAGGCCGCAATCTTCTAGCCGACTATCAAGCCAGTGGTTCCATAATTAAAGGCAGCTTTGAAGCAACGTTGTCAGGGGGTGGCTTGAAGAAAGGGGGAGAGCTTCTCCCCAGTCTTGTTCCTGTAATAAGAAGGAAGAAACAAATGCTGCCTCTGAACCTTCATAGGTTGCCAAAGAAGTTCCAACAAGAATAGACTTGGGGAAAGGGCTTTAAAAAAATGAAAAGGGGGGGGGGGGGAAAGAAAAGCAAAATGTGATTTCTCTACCCAGAGAACAACAGACAAACATGCCAGCTGGCTAAGAATGCAACTATCCATATATAATGGAGCTCGCTGAAGGCTGAGATCCTGCAGTTACCCCTAAGTTGAGATAGATGTGCCATTCTGAGGCTGCAGAGGTGGCACATAAAATAGTAGAAATAATAGTATAATAATAATGATTACCCTAATTGCAGAATTTGAACTTCTCTAATATCTTAGATGGCAGAAATTGAAGCCTAGTATAAGATACATATTAGATATACAGTATGTTATGTATGTGGGGAAATCCCAGAACAATATAAACATAAATAAAATGAAATAAAATATACTGTTTTACTAATGACCATAATATATTACGATTCCATAGTTCCTGTGCATGCATAAAATGCATGTGAAGTGTGAGGCCTCTTGTAAATAACATTTAAACAATCATGTTTATATATTAGATGCCCAAAGCACCTGCGGACATCACCTAAACCTGAAAAACAAAAATCCTTGAATTGCAAGTGAAAGCTAACCTGAAATATTAAGTCATGAAACTGCTGGCACAGACTACGTCCTCTTTTATAGTATAGAAGTATGTGAATAACTTCCCAGGGCTGCATGTTGAGATATTTTGCAAATCAACTAAAAGTACTGGTAAAAGTTAAAAAAAAAGTATGCTTCTATGACTTGATTGTCCAAGATATATTTAGATCTTAGATGGACTGAAGTCAGCGGGGTTACTACCTTGCTGGGAATGGCAAACATTGTAAAGATGTGTACTTTCTTTTCCTACAGAAAGGGGCTCATATCACTTTAAAATTTTATTCTCCCTTTCTAGAAATTTGTGTTTGAATTTATTCATATGTGTACGATGAACAAAGAATAATGTATAGGAAAACTATTTTGCAGTATTTGTTAGCACATCAGTTCTTTAGTTTCTTAATAGAGATTATAACTGCCTGATCTGAATCCTAAATTCTTTGGATATCTGCCTATCTGCTGACCTGTAAACTTTATTCTTAGCAAGTCTTTTTATAACAACAGAGAAATTGTCACTATCGGAAAATGGCTTGGTTAAATTTCTAGTTTCAGACGTAAATCTGTACCTATATATGTAACCTTTGTTAAAGAGATCTGGGTGATTTAATTTCTAATATTATGTTAACTTTTCAATTGTGACTGCTTTTGAATTGTCACTAATATTATGTTAACTTTTGACTACTTGATTATGTTTCACTTTTGAATTGTATCAAATGTTATAAAAGCCAGCCCATTTCAGGGCTCATGGAATTAGAAAAAAAACACATATGTTACCCTTAACAGAACAAAGAGGTCATCAACAAAATTCCCAAAGATTTTTTTTTTTAAATTAAAAAAATAAATAAATTGGGCAGTACTTCATCTTTATCATATGAGGATTTTCCACTTGAAAACTCTTGTTTAACCTGAAACACAGACATCCGCTACTTATATCAACCTGCCTAAAGCATTTAGATTTTTCTAAGGGCCATGAACATTTTGTGTACTATAAACTGTACCCAGAAAGCTAGAGAGACATTTCTATTGATGGATGAGAATCAGATAGGATCCCAAGATGTAAAAAGGGACCAATAACTATAATAGCAACAACATGGCTTATTTTGGAGACATGAATTAATTGTTTCAAGCATACCAATCCATTTATCCCCAGGTTTGATCAAGGAGCTTGGATGCTTCAGTTAAAATACTAGAAGTTATACATGTTCATGAAATCATCAGAGTCTGACAGAAAAGGGAAGGACAGGCCATGGCGCCAATGCACATATATTTACGGTTCATCAAGAGTAACTCAGCATTAGCATTTGGTCTCTGGACAGCAGATTCACCTATCTTATTCAGCAAAGATCTATGTACTTTACAATACCCATTTTTTTCCAATTCCTGGAGAGGGAACTGAGAACAAATTGCCTGATAAAGATAACAATGAGATAAGGAGAATCCTACAGCAGCTTTCATTGTGCTAATTGATGATTATGCTCCTGTGCAAATAGATTTAGAGGATCATATGCCTGTCCATTTAATTCCAGGGGAAAAGCCCCATGCTACAAATGTGCTTTCCGTTAGCTATGCTGCACACACACAAGCATGGCTTTCACAACTGAAATGCATATGAAGGCCACATCAATACATTTAGCCTTTTGGTGTGAACAGAACGAGATAGGCAAGGTAGAAATAAATATATAAAAGTCACAAAGTTGTTCCATGAGTGGATCGTAATGTATTTAAATTTATGTAAGTCAATAGGACTTTGTGAACTTTCACTTTTTGGACATAAGGAGAAGGGCGATGAAAACTTTGGCTTCTTACACAACACAAACATCATACCCTGTAATGTTAACATGAGATTTCCACAATTGCTAGTCCTTACATATCACTGCAGGCATTTGTTAAGGTCCTGAGGTGGTCTTGCAAAAGCATAATGTTATGGAGGTAAACTCATGAGGTTCTTTCCTTGAAGTTGATGCACAGAGTCATAAAACTAACAGCTCTGTTATGTACTCCTATGCACGTCCCTCCAAGGCAAAACTTCTCATGTTTAGTGAGACTTATTCCCAGGGAAAGAAATGAACATCAGGCTGGAACTTTAAGACACCTGGTAAAAAATGAGTGATCATATGCTGCCAAACCCACCAGGATTTAATTTGTGTCAAGGTATTGTTTTGGGAAATATTTAGTAAAACAAATAATAAAAATCTTTTAGAAAAGAAGCTGAGTTGCATTTTATATCTTACTGTGTCCCCATCTCTCTCTCTTCCCAAAATGCACAAGTCACACACAGCACAATCCTATGCTGCACAAAATGTAGCACTAGCCACTACCTGTGAGATGGCTTTCAAGGCAGATCCAACATTCCCAGAAGACAAAACTACCATATCTAGGCATGACAAGGAAAGGAAGAGACACAAGAGACAGGAAGCCCCCTAAGGATTAATCTCAAGCCTTTAGCAATTGCCCTGTTGCAGTCGGGGAAATTCTAATTCTGAAATCACTCCTTTTTCAATAACTAGATTCACTCTGCTCCTCAAGGCTCTTTTTCACCTGCTGTGTAATCACAGACATAATCCTTCAGGTCTTTCCTTCCAAGCATAGTGTCACCTGATTTTTTAGAAGAATATTTCACCTTCTCTTTTTTTTATGCCACTCAAGTACATACAAACACACAATTAACATGGAGCCCATTCAGAAAAAAATATATATCAAACTAATGTTCTGCTCCAGCTCAGGAATCAGCAATTCGATGCTTTCTAAACATTTTGAGTTAAAACAATTTGGTATAATGAGTTAAGGTGTCAGGCTAGAAACTGGGAGACAGTGAGTTCTAGCCTTGTCTTAGGCACAAAGCCAACTGGGTGACTTTAAGCCAGCCACTCTTTCCCAGCCAGAGAAGACAGAGGCAATGGCAAAGCATTTCTGAAAAAAACTTGCAAAGAAAATTGCAGGGATTTACTCCAGGCGGTCTCTGGAAATCGAGGAAGAAAAAAAATGTTTTCAAATACAGCTTTTTGTCATGGGTCAGGTGGGCAAAATCGGAGCTGAAACATCTGGAAGCCAATAGGGCGCCTTTCTCTGTCAGAGCTCATACCTATCGTTTGAATGACAGATGCCAGTCAACGCAAAACGAGAAGAGCTCCCCACCCTGAAGTGAGGTGCCCAAGCTCTTTTTCCTGCCCTCAAAACTTAGTGGCACAGCCTTGTAAAAAAAAGTGGCAGGGCACAAAAATGGTTTTAATCATGGCCCAGGAAAATCAGGCTTGATTTTATGCCTGGTGCAGAGTTCTGTTTCTCTTATTTATGGAAGCTATTTCCCTCCAGAATCCTAATTTTCTTCCAGCTGTGAAGCAAAGCCAGAAACGGTCAAGAGAGAATCTGGAGAAGACAAGACGCTCTTCTCTCACTCTCACACCCCCCCCCCCGCCTTTGCTTCTTAACCTTTCTGCCCCTCCAAACCGGGTCAAACGTCCGAGAACTCGCATTCCAAAGCGAAGTAGGAAGCCAAAGCTTGCCTACTTTCTTTTTCGCAACGCACAAGGGGCGCTTGGGAGGGGCGCCCGGTTTGCTTTTTTTATTTATTTATTTTTTTCCTTTGCTTTTTTTGGCCCACTTCCTTCTCTTCCCCCCCCCCCCCCCGCACATCACCGTCCCCTTATTTTATTTTATTTTTTTTTCTTCCGAGCTTAACTTCGCCTCGGGGCCGCTGCGGGGCGCTCAAGTTCTATTTTGGCTTGTTTCGCGCGGCTCGGAAGCAGCGCCTCTCTAGAGCAGCTGCTGCATTGACGAGATGGGGGATCAAAGGGAGGGGGAGGAAGGGGGGGGGGGGGAGGAAGGGGAGGGAGGCTTTATTCTCTTAATACCCACGCCGGGGAGACTTTGTTACAAAACAGATTCATGCGAGAAGGCCAGCCAGGCTGTGTAGTACAATGAACTCTCGGGGGAAGGATAAATCCTGTGGCACAGGGAATCTTTATGGCAGAGGGGCCTTTGGCTGGCTTTAAACCACCCCCTCCGCGCGGATTCTCCCCCCCCCGTCCTTTTCAGGCTGCCAGCTCAAGTCCTGCTTGAGAATGTTTGATCTCTCCCGGTTGGGAGACCCGCGTCTCCAACCGAGGCCTGATTCCCAACGCCCGTCCTCTGCCTTGCCTTGCTGGGACTTCTGCCAAAGCGGCTCGGCGCTGCGGCGGTTGTTTTCCCCCGGGACGCCCCTCGGATCCCTTCCAAACCCTTTGGCCTTTTCCCTTCCCTCTGACTCGGATCCCTGACAAAGGATCTGGAGGCGGGAGAAGAGGAAAAGGGCAAGAGGCGTGCGCCCTGCCTGCCGAAGCCCGGGAGATCCGCGAGGGATCTGCGGGAATCCCTCCAAAAATTAACCCGCGTCCGGACGGGTCGGCCCCCCCACCCCCACCCCAGCTCACCCGAGCCTTTAGCCAAATCGTGGCAAAAGGTCGCTCGGGTGCATCCCTAGGGAGCACGCAAAAGCACAAACTCAGTTTCGGATCCGAGCAGTGGAAAGGGGCAGCGAGTGCGCCCCCTTTTCAAGGCACTTCAGCAGCGGGGCGAGCAGCAATTCTGCCTTTTCTCCCAGCCGTTGACGGAGGAGGAGGAGATGGAGAAGGAGGAGGATAGGATTGTGACCTGGGACGCGGCTAGAAGGAAGCCAGTGGCTCCTCGGGGAAAGAGAAAAGGCGTGGGTGGGTGGGTGGAAACTGAGGTTTCCTTCACCGAGGAGCTGGTCGAGGCTGGAAAAGGAACGCTTTAAGATTTAGCAGCAGAAAGGGAAGGAAGGAAGGGAAGGGAAGGGAAGGGAAGGAGGGAGGGATCGCATTTTGTAAATTGGAGCAATTGCTACAATTCGAGAGTGAGCAAAGGAATAATAGTTCTCCTTTTCAGACCGCATCGGTACTATATTTGATTTCAAAGAAGGAGGAATAAAATTTCTGCATTGTGGGCGGGGGGGGGGGGAGAAAGGGGAAAAAGAACTAGCCCAAAAGAAATAAGTTTTTAAATTTTATGCCATAAGAAAGTAACCTCTTTGGTTAACGGAGAGCAGTTGAAATGGTTGCCTTCGTTCGACTTTTAAGAAAACAAAACTTTCCCAGAATAATCTCCACCTTTGCGCAATTGTCGTGGGGGCAAGCATCCCTGACAACATCGATGGATAGGCAAGAGGGGAGCTTCCTTCCAAGTAAAGCAGTAAAGAACAGAGGATTGCGCTGTTTAAAGACTTGGCTCACCCTAACCTAGACCAATGCTAAAAGGAAAAAAAAAATCTTTGGATGGGAAAAAGAAAAAGTTAAATCTTATCCGTTAATTTCACGTTTAAATTTTAAACATTAAACAGTATATATATATAACACCCCACCACCCCCAAACCTTTCTTTCACAACCCAGACGTAAATCGTCCGCTTTTAATCAAGAGTGATAGTTGCCGGCACTTTTATGTCTTTTGAAGGGAGGGGGACAACGTGACAACTCCAAGGGAGCGAATTATACCCTCCCCCTCCTAAAAAGGACCAGCGCGGAGCCAAGTCTCCCTAGATCAAACAGAAGCCATCGCAAGGCCCTAATTAGAGTAATTAGAATAATAAGTCTGCCTATATGTGGTAAGACAATGTGTACAAACAACTTTATTTAATGTATACTGCTAATCAGTGGTGCGTGCGTGCTTGAATGCTTTAGCGTAATAAAACTCACCCCTCGTCCGCCCAAACAATCAAATACAAATTAGTGTAATGATTGTGCCTGCCTGAACGTCTTCGCAAGCCACAGGCAGAGGAAAATAAATAGCGCCCTCCTTCTTGGCACACCTCGCTGACTGACCGTGGAGCTGGAGCCTACCCAGAGTTGGCGCTGAGCTCCTGGAGGCTTGGAGGAGAGGAGAAGGGTGGTCAAGTCGCCCCAAACTTTACTCCGGGGCTGCTCGGACTCTGGACTGGGCTTTGGGGGAGAGGCTGGACTGCACCGAGGCAGACACCGCCTTTGGGGTGCACCCAAATGGGGAACCTGGGGCTTGGTTGGCGGAGCCGAAGCTCCGGCTGGGACAGATGGTTCTCTGGGTAGGCAGGGTTGTCCTAGGAACGGAAGGGCCCGCTGTGCTTTTAAGAAGATCTAGTTTAACTATGGGGAAGGCTTCCGCGAATTTGAGGCGGGTTCAGGCCTTTTCAGATCATCAAAGCCTATAAAAATGGGTGGGTAGGTGAGGGAACGAGTGGAGAAGACAATTGCACGGTCACATCCACTGGGGGTGGTTTCAAGAATTGAGATGCTCTGCCTCGAAACGCGTTGCAAGCTTTCCTTTTACTGTTATTCCTATTTGTTTTGTCTCCCGTAAAAGTTCGGCGGGGGAGGGAGGGAGAATTCACCCTCTGAAGTTTACGGAGCGAGATATACAAGTTCTCCTCCCCGCCTATTCCGGTTCATCTCCTAACTTTTTTGCTTGACTGTTTACATTCCCAACTAGTATAAACGCTGAAGGGTCTACGAACTCAAGGGGTTCTAGAAAACCTCATTTTTAAATACTTTTATCCTAGGGGCATCACACAGAAACAAGGGCAAATAGCATAGAGGTGAGAGAGATGAGCGTTATTTCCACTGAAATCAGGAGGAAATCGGTAGCAATCCTACCTTCAAATTTTACTAGCTACGAATCCGCAATATATGTCTTTTTTAAAAAAACCAGCACTATAAACACTCTTCCTTCCTTGGCAGAACAAGGGATAGTCTCCTCCCACCCCCCAAGCATCACTTTTGATGTGGTTCGTCTCTCCCTGCTGCCTTAACTTTTCGCGCTTAGCAAACAAAACACAAAGGAAAAGTCACCCTCGACTGCAAGGCGGCAGATGGCCTCGAGCCTGGGCTCCCCATGAAGGTCTCCTTCAGCACCCTTTGCAAATCAATGGAGCTTCTTGAATAGGAACCCCA
The DNA here is from genome assembly GCF_029215685.1 of Pituophis catenifer annectens. Classification (NCBI taxonomy): domain Eukaryota; kingdom Metazoa; phylum Chordata; class Lepidosauria; order Squamata; family Colubridae; genus Pituophis; species Pituophis catenifer. The sequence goes on from NW_027256881.1 coordinate 106,265,283, forward strand.
ATGGATGGGCAGAGGCCTTAATAATTTTTTTTTTTGTCCGGAACACCATAAGGACAGACCAAGAAGCAAAAAGATTCATTCTCTCTCTCTCTCTCTCTCTCTCTCTCTCTCTCTCTCTCTCTCTTCTCTCTCTCTCTCTCTCTCTCTCTCTCTCTCTCTCTCTCTCTCTCTCTTTCTCTCTCTCCCCCTCTCTCTCCCCCCTCCCTCCCTCTCCTTCCTGCGTTCCAAGAGATCCACAAGGCATTCTAGATTCGCTGATTGAGAAAGCTACGAATCAAAAGCCAATAATTTCAGATAGTTGCATCAATAGCTTATCCAAGCACCCACAATCTCACTTGGCAAGGTTGTTTAAAAAGAAAATGTTGGGGATCTTTTTCATTTCCTCTCTGGTTGCAATCTAAACACGGATTGACTTTTCCAGCAATGGGATTCTTCTTAGCAAAATAAAGCTCTTTATAGCCAAAGTTATTTTTGTTTTTTTGTTTTTTTTTAAATCGACATTCTCTGCTGCATCTTGACATTCTTGGCTGTCAGGCAATAATAAAGGCGGGTTATAACGACTATGTTTTAAAAACAAACCGGTTTTTAAACACATATAAGTCACTCTTGCTTTTTCACAAATGTTCTAGTCGCCTTATACTAGCTGATGTCTGTTTTCACAACTCAGTCCTGCAACCAAGTCACAACTCCAACAACGCTAATGTAACTTTAGAAGTGGCCTCGCTGGCTTCTTTCCGCTAAGAACCAGGTGGCTCTCTTTAAATAAAAATGGGCTAAAGTAGTTTACTAACCTGGGATAGGGTTAGGAATTTCTTAGAGTGATAGACCTCACTATAGTAAAACAACACTACACCCCTGCTTCCCTAAGAAGCACATTTCATCCCATTTCCTAGAACTTCGCTCTCCATTATAACAGAATTGGGCGGCTGCTGTGCTGCAATACCACAGGGCGATCCTGAGGTTAATGCTTTCTACTGAGTCTAGAGAGGCCTGTTCTGAATGGGGTTCCGATCTGGAGGGCCAGCCATCTGGCTCCTTAGACGTTCAGCCCTTCCCTCTTCTGCGCCTGTTGCCCAGAAGTTATTTCGCACTGTGTTTAATGGGGCTTTTAGCGCGGAAGACGAAGCGGAGGCTAGAACTGAAGTTCCAGGTAACCGAGCGCAATCTAGGGATTGGCAGCCGGATGAAAAATGCATTCTTCGTAGCTAGCCAGGGATGAAAAGGCGTTTTTCCCCACCAGCAATTACTCATCTGCCCCTAAAGATCGCCCTGCTTTCTCTTATCCCCGGACAATTTTACAGAGCCTGGTAGGGAAACCCGGTTCTTTCTTTTCAGGTTTCAAATCTGCTTTCCTAACCTGGTTGCTCTTTTGCCTTCACAGCAGAAGCAGGAGACGCGCACGGTATAATAAACGGGCTAGCGACTGCTTTGGCCTGGTATAGCTGCCCCAACTACAAAGCTACACCTTGGGCGCTCTCCTTTCCACATCCTCCCCCATGTCAGGAGCTGCATCTCTAGCTCATTTCAAGGGCGAAAGAGTGAAATGCACTTGAAAGGGGAACAGACAGTGGTCCTGGGTTTTACTTCCGCCTAAAGATGTTTACCCATCACTTTGCTATTTGTATGTACATTGAGAGCTTATGCACCGGAGACAAATTCCTTGCCTGTCCAATCACACTTGGCCAATAAAGAATTCTATTCTAATTCTATTGTGATCCAGGTGGAGGAGTATACCGGCTATCCTATAGAGGCGCTGACTAAACCCCACTGAAATTAAGCTGCCATCCATACAGAATGCATGTGGACGGGAGACTCCGACTCAGCCTAATTTGATGCACGGGGACCCTCGTCGTCTCCCCTTACTCCCTCGATAACTGATAAACCGTCCACCTGAAAGACTGCAGGGCAAATTAAACTGCAAAAAAGACGGCTTTCGGTCCCGGCTCGCCTGTCCCCTTGTCTTCGAACCGAATCGGCAGGATAGTCGAGAAAGGGCCCCAAACCTTAACCGTGGCAAAGGATGCTCAGATTCGGATAAGTGAAAACGGTACCATGTAAAAACAAAGAAACAAAACGCAGCGGAAAGCGCCCGACCTGTGTCCCTGCCCCAGATCGTAAAGGCATATTTTTTTCTAGGGGGGGTGAGGATGTGGAGGAAGCTGCGGTCCTCATGGAATGACAACGACACCACCGACTACACTCGCTTTGCGAATCGAGACTGTGTGGCTAGCTAGAAAGCTGCTCTTTTCTCATGCAAAGCCGGTCGCCCTGTGCCATTAAAACAACAACAACACCTCATTTACATATTCATTTATCACTTGGCCCAGAAATGTAAACATGAACCCAGACAATTTAGGATGGGGAGAAGCAGATTTATAAAGGGAAGAGAAGCGATTCCTATTTGAACTGGTCAAAACAAAACAAAACACACGTTAAAAACCTTTCTTTAGACCATTTATATAGATATCTAAATGAGAGAGAAATAGATGAACACATACATTCAATTGTTCCCAATAACTTTTAATTCAGGGGGAAACACCCCCCCCCCCCCACCTAATATTGGTTCAGGACTGGCTCAATCACTAACTGTTCTTTGCAAAAATAACCGATGATGGGGATGATAATACAATAACAATAGGCATCCACTGTTCCTCTCGTCTTCGGCAAACTTCTCCAAACCTCTTTTTTTATTCCGATTACTCTTTGCTTTTCTTCCTCAAGTCCCCCCTTTAAACTAGGGACACCTTCCCAGATAAATATGCGACCTTCTCCACGACTTTTAGCTTCAATTTCCCAACCCCTGGCTGTCCCCCTCTGCCCCCCCCCCCCAAAAAAGCGAGAGGTGAATTAAGCTCTGGGAACCAACGCAACCGCCTCCTTTTGCTCTTCCAGCATCCTGTTCTCAAAAGTTCAACACCACGAGCTGTTTTATTTATTTATTTTTTTAACACCCCACCTTTCACCCGGCTCACTTTGATTATTTACTGCCGTGGGCTGAGAGAGAGGCAGGTTTCCCGCAAAATCGACACTGCTGTCAAAAGATGTGAAAACGGGATGGGGATGGGGGAGGGGGGAAGAATCGCAAAAGCCGAAAGAACCGCGCTTGTCGAGTTGACGGGGGGGGGGAATAAAAGGGGGGGACCCTCCGTTTTGCTTGGGCAAGTTTCCCCCCCCCCGCGTTGTGATTCTCCAGAGAGATCTCAGATAGAGCGCTAAAGAGAAAGCCAGATGCAGATGGAGATAAAGGCCCTTTCCTTAAGCCAAAGAAGTTCCTGAGAGACTTCAGACGGCTGCCTTTGGACAAGGGATGGGGGGGAGAGGGGTGAAAGGAGGCCTTTTCAGAAGAAGCTCTTCCCCCCCCCCTTCCTGCAGCCCGACCCTTCTCTGCAGGGAGTCGCCGCTGCTCTGTTTCCCCAACAGGCAACAGACAGGGACTGTCCTGCTGAGACTTAGCGGGGAAATACACGCGTGCACAGGCTGGCGTGCGCGCGGGATGGTGGAGCGCGTGTGTTTTAAGCAAACTCGCCTTTTTTTTTTTTTTAAACAAAGCCTGCAAGCCAGAGCCCAAGGGGCGCGGGATGAAACCCCACCTGGCTCTGCCCAGGCCTTCCTTGGCATGAGATTCCTTGTTCTCTCGCTCTCTCCCCTTCCTCTCTCCCCTTCCTCCCCCGTCCGGGTTCGCCTTTGGGAAGAAGCGCTGCAGAGAGGCCGCTCGGGTGTCCTGCAGAGGGCAGAGGCTGCCCAGTTTTCGCTGCTTCAGACGCCCACCCGCCCTCGCCGCTATTTTTATTTTTTTTTAAAAAAATGCAAACAACTCAGCGAGCTATTGACCAAAAAGGACATTCAATCCATACCCAGCTTAAACATTTTACCCATCAGCATATCTGCGGTCGCAGAACACTCCTTCTTGCTGTCACTTGGCTTCCAGACTATTGATAAGATCATTTAGCTGAATCTGTTTGGGACGCGTGTAATATTGACTAGGAGTTAGAAAAGATGATTAAATCTAATAAGCTTGGAAACTACCGTTAAAGGAGGGTGGAAAGAGAGAGGGAGAGGGGAAAAGGGTCTGGAGATAGGAAGGAAGGAAAGAAGGAAGGAAGGAAGGAGCGAGGGAGGGAGGGAAGGAAGGAAAGAGTGAAGGAAGGAAAGGAGGGAGGGAGGGAGGAAGGAAGGAAGGAAGGAAGGAAGGAAGGAAGGAAGGAAAGAAGGAAGGAAGAATGAATGAATATGGGGTGTTAACGAAGGTCCAGAGACCCGCTGTAGGAAAGGCGAAACCCAGACATTCACAGGTACACCCCGCAAAACCGGGTCTGCTCCTTTGGAGACCCTCGACCCACGAACCAGCCAGCGGGATTGTCCAAGCTTCTTCTGCCTCTTTGCAAGCGGGCCTTTGTGCTCACAGGGTTCCACCCCAGCCCTCGAAGGCTCACCCGGCCACAAGCAAAGCCGGGCCTGATTCTGCGCTTCACCTTGAGAAGAAAAAAGTCCTACCACTTGTACACTCAGGTCCTCGAGACACTGAGGACACGTTCGCACTGGCTGGGAAAGGAAATCTTCTCGCCCGAAAGGGGAGCTCCAAAGTGGCATCAAACCCAGGGCTCTCTACCGCACCTCGGAAATATCCTCCTGTATATTGTAGTCTCAAAAAGACCGGGGGTGGGGGTGGGGTGGGGGTGGAGCAGGCGAAAGATTTGCTGTGCTCCCCGTCCCTCCTTCAAGAAAGGCAGATAGACAGAAAGAACAGTTTAAGGTTTTTGAAATCTAAAAAAAAAAAAAAAAAAAAGACCTGCGTGCAATCGCTTTTGACAGAAGTTTTGGCTCTCCTGAGAGATAATATGAACTTCTCCCACCTAAACTGGATCTGAGTGAGGACTCCCAGCTGAATGCAAACATTTATGTGAAGGAAACCGTTTAATTAAAAATAGCATGTATGCAGATAACACGGGGGGGGGGGAGGGAGGGAGGGAGGGGAGGGAGGGAGGGAGGGAGGGAGAGAGAGAGAGAGAGAGAGAGAGAGAGAGAGAGAGAGAGAGAGAGAGAGAGGTTGCACTGTATCTGTTATGAAAAAAGAACACCAATTCTACTATTGTGAGCTCCTTCCAAAGTCACTATTTCAAAACCTGCATCTCTAAAGACTTCCACCTTCTATCTGAGGAGTGATTCAAAAGCCACTAACCTCCTGTCCCAAATGGCGCAACCTCTGAATATGAAGAGACATTATTATTATTATTATTTTTGTATCACTGAGAATTACTGCTTGCCATATATGCTAGATCTGTGCAATCTCCAAACAGATGTCCGAATTCTCTATATCTCTGTCCCCGAGAAATGTTCATGGCATGCAAATCACACATTGTGCTGGCTACCCATGGTATACAGGCAGGCCCCAAGCTTCAAAATCAACTTAAATCTCCCATTAAGTTTGCAGGCCTATATTCTTGCTGTGTTATTACCAACTAGCATCATTACACTACCAACACGAAAAAAAATCTGCCTTATCCATTAGGCATAGAGTTTATTCCAAAATGTCATGAAATAAAGGGGTTGGGGATGGGGGGTCAGAGAGTCCATTTCAACAGAAATAACTATTTTCTCTTCTCCTTGAGAGAAGTACACACACACACACACACACACACACACACACACACACACACTATTTTGTCACTCAATATCCCCTCCTCGACAGCAAAAAATAAAGGACATGCCAATAAGTCGAAGAAACTATAAAGGTCTTGTGTATTTCTGTTTTATGTAGATAATAAAATATTACTTTAACATAAATATATAAGGATCTCTGCGCTTTTATTTTTTCCCCACGAGCACATCCAAATGTACCAAAAAACAAAGTATTTCTTTAGAGAGACTGAACCAAAAAAAATATACATCCCATATAGAATTTTTGTTTGTTTGTTTACCTACTCATTTAAAGCTACAGAAAAAAAAAAAAACAGTTTCCAGAACCTGTTTGCTTTAGAAGAAATAAATATACATTGAGGCAGGCCACTTAAAAATGATATGAAAATATTTCCCTGGGTAGCATTTAAAAAGAAAAAAAAAAATAGACAAAGGAAACATTTCAACTATTTCTGCATTTCAAAGGACAAATATTAAACATATATACAGAGTGGTAAGGTTTGCTTGGTAACTTTTTTTAAAAATTATCTTTAGGTAAATCTTGCCAAGAGTTAGGAGGTCTACTTTCTCCAAACTCCTTCTTTTGACCTTACCCAGGTATTAATAAGTTTTACTGTCCTCCTGCTGCCACTTCTTCCTCCCTGACCTGAATACCAATAGATAAGGAGTTTGTCTCCATCTTATAATCAACAGCAGCCACAATAGTCTCAAAAGAAATCAGTATCCACATTGTTTGGATGGGGGAGGGTGGGGTGGATCCCTACAATGTGAACATAGACTAAAGACTGCCTAGAAAGCTACATTTGTCTTTTGAGGAAACGGGGAGATTGAAATCCAGTGTCAGACTGAGGCTTAGAGCAACCCTTGGAGACCAAAATATTCTGAAATCCAACTGACCTAATCCAACCTTTTATCTGTAAAGTTCTCCAAGAGAAGATTCAGCTGGCCTCAGAATTTTCAATAATTTCATCAGGCAAACTTTTTTTTTTTTTTTTTGTAAAAATTATTAGAAAACAAAGTTACACAGACACCCCCGTTTTGTGCTGAGTAGATGTTTTAGAATGAATTACGATCACAGTTTCAGTGGTTACCCCTAATATGGAATATAATACACAATTTCAAGGCCCTCCCTCAGCCCCTTCCTCTCTAAAACCTTCTGCCTTCTTGTTTTTGGTTTGTTTGGGGAAAGTTAACCATTTCCATCAAGTCAATGTACCCATTAAAACCATGAACCCAGAGGAGGAGGTAAAGGATGAATTGAAAAATGTCATTTAGGTTGGTTTTTTATTCCCACTCCATTTAAATCTCTTCAAAAAAAAAAAAGGACTGATAGAGTTAAAGCTGGTCTTTTTCCATCTCCTCTACATTAAGCTGATATGTCAGGCAGCATTTGGGATGCTAAACCCTAGAGGGAAATTTTCCCACCTGCCCAAGACCTCAGCAACTGTTAAGCTCAGACCGCCTCCTCAACTATGCCCTTGACTTTGAAAGCAGATCTTCACAGTCATTTTTTTACTTGGAAATCAATCCCACAGATTCCAGGGAATGAACATCTTTATCAAGCCTGAACTCCTCCTATTTCAATGGGACGAATTCTATCCAAAGGAAGCACTCTTTTGATAGAACCTCTCTCTCTCTCTCTGTCTCTGTCTCTCTGTCTCTCTCTCCTTCCCTTGAAGTCAAACCTCCCCCTGAGATGAATGGATCTAGGATGAGTTTTCTTTTCTTTTCTTTTTTTCTTTCTTTCTTTTTCTTTTGCCATGGATGCAATTCTTCCATCTCGGAACTCACAGTGTTAGCTCGGGAGGTGGAAGCCAGCCAGCCCCATTGAAAGTGGGCATCCCTTAGGTTTTTAATCTTTGATAAAGCAAATCAAAGGGAAATGCTCTACCTTAGGATCACAGAGTTGCTCCTCTGAGCTTTGTTACTTTGATCAGCGAGGTTTTCCCTTTCCCCAGAATGAAGGGTTTTGCCTTCAGGGGCTCCCCCTTCTTCCTTTCACATTGAAAAGCAGATGTCACTTTCACTGTCCTAAGGTTCATGTAAGTGCTGAATATGCAAGGCATATAGGGACCTTTCTCAAGTGAAACAATCCCCTTCCCTCCCCCCCCTCTCCTTCTACCCCATTGTTAGAGTCCTCTCCCCAAAGTGCCCCTTTCTGGTGGGAAAAACTGCCAGAGTTTTCTACGGTCCACTCCACCCCCCCCCCCTTTGGATCAATTAACTGTGGCTTGCCCAAATGTTTTGACTTTCCCCCAACTGACATTCAGAGAGGTTGGGCGAGGACAGCAAGGGCATGTTGGCTGGGATTAATGGGGCTATAGCTGAAGAATCCCATCAACTTGGGAGAAGGAGGCCTAAGGGAAGGTCTTCATTCTCCATCTTTCTTTCCCAATTCTCACATACCAACTATCTCCAGTTGCTGAATAATTTCAGAACCTCGTTTCTGGGAAGAAGCTGTTATTTATCCCCTCCCCACCTTTCCTCTTCCTCTTTCTACTGGTTTTCACAAGGCTAAAGAGCTCCGCTCACTTCCCCTCCCTAAAGGCAGGCTAAAGGCGGCAGAAAGAGCAAACTAAACTTGACTTCCACCAAAGATGGTCCTCAAACTTCAAGTCACCCACGCCAAAAAGGAAAGGCCAGATCCACAGGGATGCCTACCCTGGGCCAGGTAGAAAATGCAAATCATTCTTCCCCCCCCCCCCACCTGCGAATGAGAAAGAGATGAATAATGGACAAACATCCATTTCCAGCAGCACAAATTTGTCAGCTTGGCCTTTCTAAGCCCTCATTCTTACCTTCGCGTTTGACTGCATCTCTCTCTCCCCCCCCCCAAAAAAAAAAACCGAGACCAAAAAGTGTTGGAGATACACCTGGCTTAAATCCCTAAAGAATTGGGCTGCTAAATCAAGCCCAACGTTCCTTTTCTGCTCCTCTCTGATTTAAGAACCTGGGGGGGGGGGGCTGTGCCTGGCTGCCGAGAAGAGAGAGAGGGGGGGAAGAAGGTAAGAGGGAGAGGGAGAGGGGAAGAGGGGGAGAGGGAGAGAGAAAGGGGGGAAGAGAGAGGGGGAGGGAAAAAGAGAGAGCTCGTGCTGCGAGGCAGCGAGTGGAAGGAAGGGTCAGGCAACCTCTCGCCTCTCACACATCCCTCCGTATACTCACTGCACTCCATTGCCAGGTTACTCGCCTGTAACACACCCTCATTCATTACCCACTTCGCTACCGTTTCAAGCATAGTTCAGTGCAGTCGCCTTCCTTCCTTCCTTCCTTCCTTCCTGTTTTGTTTTGTTTTTGTCTGCTTTTTGCTTTGTTTTAAAGGGGAGGGAAACAATCAAAAAGGATCGGAGGAGTCGGGTCAGAGGGAAGAGGCCTGGTGGGCTCGGCCCCCTCGACCCCCAGCCCCCTCCTCCTCCTCCTCCTCCTCCGCCCCGGGCGGAGTTCACTGCACAGGAGTCTGTACCCCATGGTGCGGCGGCGGCGTGTCCCTGCTGGCCCCATACACGTCCTCGGCTCCCGGCAGAGCCCCTCCCGGGGGAGTCATGCGTTTCTCTTTCTGTCTCCTGTTACAAAACCACACGCGGACCACCTCCTTCTCGAGCTGGAGGCTGTCCGCCAGTGAGGTGATCTCCTGGGCGGAGGGCTTGGGGCACTTGAGGAAATGGCTCTCGAGGGCGCCCTTGACGCTCACCTCGATGGAGGTGCGCTTTTTCCGCTTGCGCCCCTGCGCCGCGATCTTGTCTATGCTGGTGGGGCTGCCGGACGAGGAGTCCGCCTCCTCCAGCCACTTGTTCAACAAAGGCTTCAACTTGCACATGTTCTTGAAGCTCAGCTGCAGCGCCTCGAACCTGCAGATGGTGGTCTGCGAGAAGACGTTGCCGTAGAGGGTGCCCAAGGCCAAGCCCACGTCCGCTTGGGTAAATCCCAGTTTGATCCGCCGCTGCTTGAACTGCTTGGCGAACTGCTCCAGGTCGTCCGAGGTCGGCGTGTCCTCGTCCGAGTGCGCCTCGTGGTGGTGGTGGTGCGGAGGCGGCGGCGGCGGCGGCTGGCCCCCGTGCGGGTGGTGGTGCGGGTGTTGGGGCTGCTGCTGCTGCTGCTGCGAGAGGTGATCCGGGTGGTGAGGGGGCGGCGGCGGCTGCTGCTGCTGGGGAGGCGGCGGGGGCTCTTCGTGGGCATCCCGCAGGCTGTGGTGGTGCATGCCCGGCTGGCCCGAGCCCAGCATCCCGTTGACCGTGAAGCCCGGCGGTTGAGAGTAGAGCAGCCCGCCTTGGCCGCCGCCGTTAGCCGCGGCCATGCCGGGCGGCAGGTGAGCCGAGCCGCCGGTCCTCCAAGCCACCGCCGCGGCCACGGCGGCGTGGTGGCTCCCGGCGTGGTGGACCAAGTGCGGGGGTCTGCCTTGCTGCTGCGACTGCTGGTGATGCTGCTGCTGCTGCTGCTGCTGCTGGAGCTCGTCGCCCCGGCCGCCGGCCTGCACCACCGAGGGCTTGATGTCCTGCTGGCCCAGCGGGCTGGGGGACCACGGCGAGTCCCCGCCGTTGCCTCCGCCGCCGCCTCCGCCGCCGCCGCCTCCTCCCCCGCCGCCGCCGCCGCCGCCGTGGGACAGCGCCGTGATCCACTGGTGAGCGTGGCTGAGCGGATGCCCGTTGCTCTGCAGCGCGTAGTCCGCCTGCACCAGAGCCTGGGCGTCTCGGTAGCCGGCGCCGGGCTGCATGCTCCCCGGCGGCTCGGCGTGCACCATGGGCGAGCTGGAGGTAAGCAGGCTGTAGTGGTTAGACGCTGTGGTCGCCATGACTCTCCGAGCCGGACTGAGGGCTCCGCTTAAAGGAGCCGCGCATTTGACAGCTACTTTTTCGCCTCGGGCTCCTCTCGCCGCTCGCTTCCCCCGCAAGTCCGCTTGGCAGAGCCCACTGCAAAGGCACGCGTCCCTTCTCCTCCCTCCCTCCGGCCCCCATTGGCTCCCTGCGCTTTGATTTACGTGGAGACCTCTAGCAACCGGCTCAGGGGGAGCCTCCCATTGGCCCCGGCCCTGGTGCTGACACCACGCCTCCTACACAGCGTCTCTCTCTCCTCTCTCTCCCCCCCCCCATCTCTTTGTAATCAAACTCTAAGGAGGGAGAGAAGGAAGGAGCGCACGCACGTGGGGGGGGGGTTGTTGGAAAGGAAAAGGCAAAGAAAGGAGGGGGGGGAGAAACAGATGAACAAACACCGAGAAAGCAGAAGGAGCCGCTCAGTCGCTCCTGGCCACCTGCGCTGCGCCCGGTGGGTAGGGGAGCCAGATGAGGCTCACCCCCTCTTTCAAAGCCGTTCAAAACTCAGCCGCCTCTCCGTTGCAGGGAACAGCAAACAGCACGCAAAGTGCTCCGGAGGGCCGGAGGAGGGGTGCCCCGGTTTGCTAATGGCCAACTTGATTGAATTCTTCCCTCCAGCCTCGTTTCTCTTATGGCACCCCCCTCCCCCGCCGGCAAGACCCGGAGGGCTAAGGGACAGCGGGAGAGGGAAAGAAAGAAAGAAAGAAAGAAAGAAAGAAAGAAAGAAAGAAAGAAAGAAAGAAAGAAAGAAAGAAAGAAAGAAAGAGAAGGGCCAATCCATTCGATGGAAAACAACGTCTTGCAGGCTGGATTAGAATCCCTTGCCTGCCGGGGCCTCTCCCCACGCTTTCCTTTGAGAGTCCAAATGGTTGGGGGGGGGTCTTTCTTTGCCTCTAACGGAGCCACCTTCCCGGTTTGCAAGGAAGGCTCACTTCGAGCGAGACTTTCTCTCGCCAACTTTGCACCGCGTTTTCAGGAGCGAGGCTCGCCCTGTCAGCGCTTCTAGAAATATAGATAACCGCTCTCCCCGCTGGCTTGGAAGCGAGGCTCGTTGCTATCAGTGGGATCCGCTATTCTTCAAAGAAGTGGAATGTAGTGGCAATGTAGTTCAGCGCCGAGGGCTTTCCAGCCACCTCCCCCTCCCTATCTCCCTCCAAGCACGTCTCTATGGGTCTTGGCGCCCCATAATCCAAGAGAAACCTGCTCCTCATTGTCCGCAATGGAAGGATAAGAAAGATGGGGTGGGGGGGCAGTGAGGGGGGAAGGGTCTCCAAAGTGTCCCAGCAGCAGGTGCTGCTGGAGAACAAAACTTAGAATTTGAAGGCTTAGCCCTGCGCTAAGCGCAGAGGCGAACCTAAAGGGCGATGATTGTGTGCGGAGGTTTTCGCTCCCGGGAGACCACCGGCGAGTTTACAGTTCAGCCACTTTTCTTTCTTCACAAAGAAGGCGTGTTGTTCTTGCAGGAGCTTAGGGGCAGGGAAAGCGAAACAGCCCTGATCTAATACTATCCCCTCCCCATCCTTGATTAAATCCATTTATGACTTAAATCCCTCGTCCGGGGGGGGGAAGGGAGGCGGGCAATAGTTGGGTCCGGCTGCTTAATAGATCCTCCAAACCAACCCTCTTAAAAGGAAGGTGTCTCACATCAACAGCTTCGTTTCCAACAGAAGCGCTACTGGCCTTGCGGGAGGTCAAACGGGTGCTTAACTCGAATGGATCCATCTCATTGTTCTGAGAAATCTGCCCCAGACATTTCCTTCCAATAAGGCTCTCTCCGAGTTGCACCCGCTGTCCTATCTCCTGCTTCCAGCCAAGGAGAAACACCGCTTTGTTGTGCTAAACCACATACTGGCTCCGGGTCAGGCTATGGACACGGCATACACTCCAATATTCCCTTGCATTGAAAGGCCCTGCCAAGACAGGCGGGAGAATTTACGAGCACCACAAGCTAGGAGCAGCTTCCTTTCAGCCAGCCCCCCACAGTTTATCACTCAAAGGAAGGTTATCTGGATAGGAAGATTTCTCTCCGGGGTGTGTGTGTGTGTGAGAGAGAGAGAGAGAGAGAGAAAGAGTAAGAGAGAGAAAGGGAGAGAGAGAGAGAGAGAGAGAGAGAGAGAGAGAGAGAGAGAGAGAGAGAATATCTGTGTGTGGTGTCTACACATAGCTTTTATATTACATTTGCATAGGCAAACAGGGATAATAGGAAGAAAAAGATGTCACCTCTTGGCTCCGGAGAGCTCGTAAGAACCTTTCAGGTTGAACGTAAAGCGTTTGCAATCGAGAGCTCGGAGCTTTGAAATCCTTTGCTGAAGGCGAAGGGGTGCCTTGGGGTTGGCAAGGATCTCGACCGACCTCCAGGGCGTTGGGTGATATGCATATCCCTGTCTTCGTTGCGCTTGGTTAAACTGAACTGGCTGTAAAGGTATGCGGGTGCGGTTGTGCCTTTGGATCATCCCAGTAAAATGACGTCGGTGAATTCGCAAAGTTGCCGATAGTTTGAAAAGTGTCCAAGAAGTATATTGATTGGGGCTCTTTTTTAGAACTAATGTACAATGGTAAACATAATCACAAAAAAATGGCCTCTTAACTGTCAAATTGGGAGTTATTAAGAGCATCCCGGTTAACAGATACTTTTCTCAAAAGTTTTGAAGCTACATATAATATGTATTCTCTCTCCCTCTCCCTCTCTAGTCTAGTAGCGAATTCATCTAGAAACAAGGAATGGTTCGACTTATTCTCTTTCAATGTAAAATTCTAGGTAGACGCGCCATCTCGCCTGTGTTTTACTTTGCTGGATTAATAAGCGCTTCTCTCTACTTTATTCCCAGCTCAAATCAACAGTCCGCGGCTTCGCAGAGGAGGAGTGGATAACCAGGCCGGGTGTGTGTGTGTGTCTGTGTGTGTGTGTCTCTCTCTCTGTGTCTTCCAATGCATTACTACGAGAATGGCTTCAAGCAGGGAGGGTGCGTGCCCAGTGAAAAACAACAACAGGGGAGAGACATAAAGGATGCCCACAAAGGAACCGGCTGGGTTTTTCTCCCCTTAATTCTGATGGTCTCAATGGCTGATCGAAAGCCATTAAAAGTTTCTCGAGAACTTTGAATAAAGAGATCCACTAAGAGGCCTCGGGCAGAGATTTGGGGGGAGAGTGTGTGTGTGTGGGGGGGAAAGGTTTGCATTCTAAATCCAGCCTTCGCTCTGGCCACCTGCAACCAGGCTTCCCATCCGTTGCAGAGCTCCTGTGTGCTTTGGATCTGCCTTGGAAGAAAAAAGCCGCAACTCTCCACCAATCCGACAAGGGTGTCCTAAGGTCGGCTTGGTCCCAAGGCCCGGAAACAACCCCTCCCCCCCGACGCCCCGCTCCTCTTGCTGGGAGACGCAGCTGCAGATCCCGGGAGTCAGTCCTTAGGCGCTCCGCGGGGGAGAAACGAATGGCTCTACAAAAAAAAAAAAAAAAAAAAAAAAAAGGCGAAACAAAACAACTCAAAGCAAAGCAAGCGGTCCTCCTTCCTCGCAGCCGTTTCCCCTTTTTCCATGAACCGTCTCCTCCTCCGCACCCCCCCCCCCCACTCCCGGCTGAAATTAATCTTCCTGGGTCTTCCCCTGCCGAGAAGCGCGGGAGATGCTGGAAGCCAAGTCCCGCCTCTCCGTCCCCCGCCCCCATTTCGGCGCATCCCGGTTAGGACTAAGCTCCTTCCAGCATTGCTTTGGGGCCGGGAGGAAAGCTTAGTAAGGGCGCCTTTGGGTGCTGGGGTCCAGCAGACTAGAGGAGAGGGCGAGTAAGACGTGCTATATATCCCCTTCACCGGTCCCTCTCCCGCCTCCGCTGGCTTCCTTCCAAAGGAAAAGGTAACAAACCTCCTAGATTATATATCCCTCGAGGCTGCCTTTGAGCCACGGTGGAATAAAGGCGCGCGAGAAGTGGTGGGATATTGGAAACTACTTTTAAGACTGCTACATCTACTAAGCCGTATGGAACCTGCGTCGCTCCCGGGCTAGGGACGAGTTAAGGCAAAAGAATGGAAACACACACACACACACACACAAATGTTACCACGGCTTGATTGTGCCCTTCTGCCAATCTTAGTTGAAGCAAAACTCATTCTCATTACTAATATGTTGGTTCATGTTAAGAAATGTTAGTCATTTCTTAATTCTGACCCGCCGCATTTCTTAAAGGCATTATGTCAAGGTAAAGGGTTTTATAGCGCTTCAACGAGGGTGTTATTACTATATGTCTAGTTACTATACTATATTGGGAATGGCCAATAAATGGAGATCCTTGGAGATAGGAAAGATACAACCATCCAAGGCCAGAAGGGCTTCCTTGCTGTCTACTCCCTTTACTCTTCCTGGCATCAGCAGTTCATTGCTAACTATTGGAATCATTTGAAAACCATAAAATCATTACCTGTTGTAATAGCAAATAATACCTCTCTGTGTGAGTGCATTGGTGCTGGCGCATACACCTGCAACCATCTCTAGATTCAACCCAGTGCCTTCCCTGTAATTTTGCAAGCAATAAATAAGAATGATTTATTGATGATAAGAGAGAGAGTAATATATTGTTGTAACCTCCACATTAGCAAACTGATTCGTTCCCATATTTCGCATAATTCATTCCTTTGTAAAAAAAAAAAAATTGGGTTTATCAGCCTGCCCTTTTGGAAGATGGCCTTTTGTAACTTCTTTGCAATCCCATTCTATACTAACTGGCGGAATTAATCCTAGTGAATTCAGTGGCACTAAATCTGCATAGGAGAATTCCCACCCACCCCTTCCACACCTACTCCCACCAACTGTCTTGGCTCTACTACTTTCACACCTTGATCCAAGTCAAGTCCAAGTAAAACACTGAGGTCGCTCCAACCCCCCCCCCACATGCCTTGCCCCGCACAGAAAGGCCAAGCTCAGAGCTGGGCGCGCACACGTGCTCTTGCCCAGGATGCGTTTAATGTAATTATTGTGAGCTTGGGCTCTTTTGATCTTGTTCCCTTTCAACCTTTCGGAACGGACGACGAATCATTCAATCTTGGGCTTTGGTGCAGCTTTTTTATTTTCCTCTACTGAGGCTAGTAGGAGCCCGACGTATTGGAGGGAGAGAGAAGGGAGGGGAGGGGGGGAGAGCGAGGGAGAGAGAGAAAGCCCAAACGCACCACATGAATGGAACTTCAACTTTTAAGGGCTTGTACCCAGAAGGGCCGGGAGGGGGTGGGTGGGAAGTCCCTCCGAAGCCGAGGCTTCACAAGTGATGGCTTGAAGAATCTGCTCTGGCACAAAGAGGCAGCTGGGCTGCTTTAATGAAATCTGCCTTCCAGTCGCCAGAACGGCAGCCTCAGGGATGCATTTATAAGATGACTGAAAAGCTACACTTTCAAGTCGGGGCTCCTCCCGGTGGCTTTCACAAACACAGGACTTCGGAAAGAAACCGAAAATAAGAACGGGTAAAAATGGATAGCTGGAGCGGTTCCTTGAAATTAAAGCTGCCCATTAAAGTGGCCTTCTCCCTTCTTTGGAGGAAGGCTAATCAGCACAGACATTTTTTTTTTTTTAAATTCAAACCATTCAAACTCCGGGAAGACCCAACAGGAGATGGTCTCCCTTTCCGAGTCTCTCATCCAGCTCCTGAACAGTTGGTTGGAAATTACTGCCCATGTCTCACTTTTTTTCTCCCAGCCAGACTTTTACTGACAATTCGTAAACCTACTGGCAAGTTTAAAAGGCCTTGCAAATTTCAGCAAAGGCAGGAGTGGAAATTTCAGGACTTGAAATTACAACGCGTTGAATGCCTGGGTATCAATCTGTGTCTCTCCCCCCCCCCAACCTTCCTTTTCATCGCCTGCTTCTGAATTGTGTCATTAAACATGAACCCAAGCTGTTTAAAGCAGGCAAGATACTGCTTTGAACACTGCTAACTGGGACGTGAGTCAGTCTTTAGCAGTTTCCCCGGACTTCTTGGGTACTTACTGCAAAGTATCAAAAAGAAAGCAGGTTAATTTGGAGTGCTGAATGTGAGACCTGTAGAGAAAGGGGGAGGGGGGGAGATGAAAGGCAATCGTTTTTATAAGGATGGGAGACGACATTCTGAATTAGGACTGGTGTTTATTTATACCGAAATGTTAGAGGGAAGCAAGATCCTGTTAGAAATCACTTTATTTGCTGATAGCTTGCAAAGGATGCATTTTAATTTAAAAAGACACATCCATACTTTTGCCCACTTAAAACGGCCCTTAAAAGTGTTTTAAAAGTTTTGGTAGCTAAATAAGTGAATTAGGTGTAGACTGGATACAAGGATACTGGCAGTATGCTTAAAATCTTTCTGCCCACTTTACTCTCCAAGTTTTAAATCCTTTTTTTTTTTTTTAAAAAAAAAAGACGAGAATATCTGGGAAGGTCACCCAGAATCTTTCCTCGGAATGCCATTTAACTGATCTTTATTTTCTCAGTTCAATCACCCCTTTCCACTTCCCCAGGGGTACTGGACAGACTGCCATGTTCTTCTGATCATGACAAACTCAGGTTTTGCGGTCCTTTATAAAGTCTCTCTCTAAACAAGCTACTTGCAACCTGCACAAACTCCAAATGTGCTGGATTTGAGTATCCTAAATCTCAGCTGCAAAGTCAAAGTCTGATGATAATGAGGAACTGCACTCTGACACATAGGAAAGAACCAGGTAGATAGAGACTATTTTGGGGTTGGGAAATGTAGAAATCTAGCATTTCAGCACACCATGTTTCCCCAGGCAAAGTTTAGAGGATGTTCTCTTTACACAGTGTGTGTGGATTTATTATTGTATGAACCTATTCTCTCTCTCTCTCTCTCTCTCTCTCTCTCTCTCTCTCTCTCTCTCTCTCTCTCTCTCTCTCTCCCTCCCTCCCTCCCTCCCTCCTCCTCCTCCTCCCTCCCTCCCCCTCCTTCCCTCTCTCTCTGAGGAACATGCCCCATCATAATATTTACTGGTACTTCCCGATAATTAAAAAAAGTTGCTATTTTCTTCAGAATCACAAAAGGTTAAGGGTGAGGGAGAGAAATGCCTGTAGCTCTGAAATTCAAATAAACTCTGAATTTATTTGATTCGGGGACTTTTTTGAACAGGTACACCAGCCTTCCCTAAACTGGTGTCCCTAGAGGTACTGGATCACAAACTGCTTGGTAATGCATTGTCTCTGTGTTAGTTCTGGTTTTGTATGTGTATGAGAGAGACAAAGAGTGAGAGGGGAAAGGAGCTAGTGAGGGGGATAGACTGGGAGAAGGGGAGTGGGAGAGGGAATGGACAATGTCATTAGAGGGTGCTACATTTAGGAAAGCTGTACATAGACTGCTCTGAATGATTAGAAGTGGGGAAGACTGGTTGGGGAGAGGAGAGAGAGAAAAAGGGATGCAGCACTACATCTACTCTGATGCTTCCTCCACCTCCAACTACTGTAATTTTTGGGCGTATGTCCTCTCTGAAAAGAACCCAGCGAATTGGGTGCCATTATCTCCACTTCTTAAGAGGAAAGAGGGATGGGTGTAAAAGACCCCATATTTTACCTATCTCTAGCTGTGAAGACTATAACAGAAAGAAGTGAGGGAGAGGAAAAGCTTACAGGGGAGGAGGAAGTGGAGAAAAAATACTCAACTAGAACTGTTGTTCAGTGAAACTTTATCCTGATAGCCCAGCACCAGTCAAATAGAAGAGACTGATTAAAACAATTGGTGGGAGTTGGACAAACCCTGTGGGAAGGCCTCAGTCACTCAATGAACTGGTTGCAGTTAAAATAACTCACTTCTGCTTTCTGGGAGGGCAACTCTACTTCCCCACACCCCGCGGCCTTTTTATGAGCCCAATAAAGCCGAGAGGGGGAATAAGCCCACCCGTGCGATTGCCCCGACGTCTCTCCAAGGTGACAGAGCCTAACAGATTTTACTTCCTGCAAGGCTGGCGGTGGCGGTACATTAGACCGCCTCGCAGGGCTGTGGTGAAGACCAAATAAAGGCAACTCAGAGTAGAAATAGGCAGGTGTTTTTTGCCTGGTTGGCGCCGGAAGGAAAGGTCCCAAGGCCAGATCAAGGAATTCCACCATTAAGATTCGGATCAGCTGAACTGCGGGGAAAACCCAAGTTAGTGGCTCAGCGAATAGACGGTGAGGAAATCAAGGATTTTAAGTCATCTCTCAATCGCATTCCACACACACACACACACACACACACCCTTCAGTCCGTCGCTGGATGATGAAGGGCGTTTAGCTGGTTCTGGGGGCGGGAGAGGCGTTTGACGGAGGAGCCCCCCTTCTTCCTCTCGCCCGCAGGGCTGGGATGGAGGTCGCTAGGGCGGCTGGCGAGGGGGAAGGGAGGGGTGGGTGTGTCCCCCCCTCCCTTTGCTAGGCTTTCCAAGGGGAGAAGGAGGGAAGCAAACAGCGCGGCCGGGCTCATTGTCCAGCCAGGGTGCATTTTTGTCAGCCCACTGCTGGTTGCTATAGCGAGGACGCCAAACCAAACAGAAGACAGAGCACGCATAGTTCGCCCCGCTCAGCTCTCCCGGGCTCCTGCCAGAGGCCGTCCCCTCCTCCCCAAGTAAAATAAAAGCCACAATCCCGACCCAAGGGAGCCGTCTGGCCTCAAACGAGGGATGGAGGTGAGGGCGCAGGTCAGGATTAGGGAGAGGCGGGAGCCGAGTCCGCGGGGGCAAAGGACAGATCACCCACCCGACTGTTGAGAATCTGAATCGCTTACACACAACGAATCCGGCGAAAACCGGAGCCCCGCCATTTAAGCCGATTGAGGTCCCACTGGGGAGCCTGGCCCGCGTTGCTGTGAGAGTTTGGCTTCACGCGGGCTCTGTCCAGCTGGCAGTAAAAGAAGCGGGCCGTTGGCCCGGGCGCTTTTATTCCAGCCAGCGAAGAAAAATGCAAAAATCAGCTGCCACTTGGAAGAAGAGCCGTCGCTCTCCGAGTCTGCCGGAGTTTTCTGCAACTCAAGCAGCGAGCAAGCTTCGGCTGGCTGGCTGGGTAGGGGACAGCCGTAAATTCCGAGCTCCGCGCTTGCCGAGCAGAAGCGCGGGCTGTCTTCTTCCCCCTGCCCTGGTTCACCGCGTCCGGAAGCCTCTTTTGTCTTTTGATTATCTAATTAAAGACGAACAACAACCAAACCAACAAACCCACTTCTCTCCCCCCCCCAGCAAAGATTTTCCATTAAGGAGGAGGAGAAGGGGGGGGGGGGAAGAGGGGAGGGCGCAGGTCCTTTCGTATTTTGCAGCAGTGAATTCTTCCCTTTCGGAGAGAGACACACAGAAGCTCTCTAATTTTGGCTGGCGGACACTTCAGCCTCCAAAACAGCAAGGCAGCAACAGAAAAGCAAGATAATGGTGGATTTTAGGTCAAATATAGGGGCAAAGAGCGCGCCTCGACATGGCACGGGAGAAAATGTGCTGCGCTCGGTCTCCCGAAGGGGAGCCCCACGAAGTTCAATGGAGCTTCTTCCCATAAGAAAAGGTTAGCAGCTTTGAAAGTGAAACAGGAATTAGTCGTTCGAGAATAAACCTTTGTTAAGGGAAGAGAGTTTTTTTTCTGCAGAGACCCTAAACAACGCACCTCACACCCGGAGAATTTATATTCCAGTTGAAGAAAAGGGGTAAACATCCGCGCAACACATTCAGACATGGTTAAGTGAACCCTGATTTATTAAGTAAGCCAGGTGTCAAGGCTGAGGCAACAAACCGAACGTCTGAGTAATTAACCAGCCACATTTTAATTTAGTGCACTGTGGAAACTTATCCTATTTGACTCTGATTCTGTCGTTGCTATCCTCCTCTACGAAAGGAAATAGGAGATGATGTGGGGTTTTTGGTGTTCTTGCCTCCTTCTAATTCCTTCTGGCTGAATTACAGCAGGCAAGATCTAGGATAATTTTGAAACTTCACTGCTACAATGGGAGGCATTTCAAATGAAAACTTTTTGTAAAGGTCGCATCCTATCACTTTTGGCGACAATTTTGTTCCGCTGCTGCTAAGTTTCTTACTTTGTCCGTTTCAACTACTTTGAATGGTAGCTGGCGAATATTATTGCTACGGGGGTGGGGGTGGGACTCTACAGGCGGCCATTTAATGCATTATTCAAATTTTAATAAAAATGCTTGAAAGAAATCATCTTAATGAAGAGAACATTTGTAGTCATTTGGTGATAATTATCAGAATCGCCCAACATTCGCAGAGGCTGTATCATTACGTGTTAGAAGGAAAGCAAAGCGCATTATTTTAATAGTCTGATATGCAAACTATGGACCATTCAATTACATGGCTTAATAATGCATACCTGATGGGATCTGATTATTGGGATAGGGAGGTCTGAAGTAATTCACTCCGCAGATCAAGTTGTGCCGTTACATCCAGTGAAATCCATTGTTATGGATCAGGGGGCTCCTGCCAAACTACATTTAAGGGAATAAAAATTAATGGCTGAGAATCTGAGCGTTAAATTAACATTAATTATATGACCTGCTTGCTGGCAAGATGAAGTCTCTTACGTTCTAATTAGATAACATCTCGTAGTACATCAAACAATTTCCTTCTCCAGATTAAGACACGGCGGAAGGAAAAAAAAAAAAACACCATCCCTGTAGATCAGAGAAAAGAAGCGGAGAGAGCTGTTTGAATGAACGCTGCTCCGTCTCCCTCCCTCACTGGAGTAACCTTAATAAACTCCACAATCTGCCGTTTCCTCCGAAGCTCAGTCAGGGACGGGGTGTAGTAGAGGGCGGAACCCAGGAACAGGCGCTCAGGTCGAGGCGCCTTCTTTAATTCGCGGCTTTCTTTTATTAAGTAATTCCGCCGCAAACTCTGAGCAATTTAGCGCGGCCATCCAGCTCTAAGCCTCTGCACCTCCCTCCTGCAGTACCGCATCCCTCCGCTAGGGGCTGGGAGAACGGGCGCGCCTCCCCCGCGCTCTCGGTGCGCGGGTTTTTCCCTTTGGCAGCTCCTCCTCCGAGGGAGCGAGTTGCCTTGACAGGGACTGACGTGCCGCCGTTTCTTCCCTCTTTATTTCTCAGCCGCGGCATTGGGAGTCTTTCATGGCGGCCTTTCAAGGGCAGGGCAGAGCGAGGCGCTTCCTTTGCCCGGCCCCTGAAGGGCGCTCGCTTTCGCAGCGCCGTCTCGGGCTGCAGCTCTAACCCGCTGCAGCTCGCTGTGGTTCTCTCTCTCTCTCTTTGCCGCCGCGTCTGATCCGCCCGAATCGCGGCTCCTCTTGGAGTTTCTTCTTCAAATTGGCGCCCAAATTCGGTGCTCCAAAACAGGGGTCTCCAACCTTGGCAACGTTAAGCCAGGGCGGACTTCAACTCCCAGAATTCTGGGAGTTGAAGTCCGCCAGGTTTAAAGTTGCCAAGGTTGGAGACCCCTGCTCCAAAATGCGAGCCAGACTCTGCACGCTGAGGCCGTTCCAGACAAAATCCCGGCCACGGAAGAGGTACAACAGGAGGAGAGACGCGGACAAAATGCCGGACTGTCCGTGGAGATTCTCAGTCATCCAGGTCATGGGTTACCTCAAAGGTGCTTTTTATTTTTTCAAGAGGCAACAGGATTTTCTGTTGTTCTTGTTTTTTTTGAAGACGTTTTGCTTCTCATCCAAGGAGCTTCTTCAGCTCTGACTCCATTCCCCACCATCCAGTCAAAGCTGAAGAAGCTCCTTGAATGAGAAGCAAAACGTCTTCCAACCCCCCCCCCAAACAAACAGAAAGTCCAGTTTCTGTTGATGACTGAGAATCTCCATGGACAGTCTCTCCTCCTCCATTCCCCACCATCCAGTTAGAGCTGAAGAAGCTCCTTCCATGAGAAGCGAAATGTCTTCCCCCCCCCCAAAAAAAACAAAACCCCAACCCAGAAAGTCCAGTTGAAAAGGACTTTCAAAAAAGGTCATTCCAATCATTTTGGGAATGATGGGAGTTGGAGTCAGTAGAGCTGAGAACAACCTAAGCTATTTTCTTCACTTAGTTTAGGAAAATAAAGTTAATAGTATGAATCTGTGTAGCAAAGAATTTTCTTACACTTTTGCTCTCTTCTTTCTAGATGCAGTCTTTATTCCTCTTTTTACCTTTCCTGCCGTCCTTTCCTGAGAATTGTTCCAATTTCTTTCTATACTTAGTAGCCTTTCCCTTGAACTAGAAGACAAAATGACCAAAGTAGACTTTAAAGCCCTCCTTGATATTAACCCAATCTTATCTACTTCCAAAACTTTCAGATACGTTGAACTCCTACTTCCATTGTCCACTTACCATGCTGAGAGTGGACTTGTGGAACTGGTCCAATGTGTATGGAAGATGCCTTAATGTTGTACACTACCGTATTTTTTTCTACAGATACATGAATGTGTGACATTTTAAAGGAAATAATTATTTCATCAGTTTCTTCACCTGAAGAGGCAATAGCAATTTGTCTTGCCTGTGGCATTCTCAGAGGCACTTTGTTGGCTTGTACCCTGTGAAAAATGCTGGAATATGGGTCTTCTTTATGTTATATTCTTTGGGTGCTTGATGTTTGAAATTAATTGTTCTGACTTCCCACCCCTTGTTCAAGGAGAATGCCTACAATAAGTAGGCTATGATCTGACAACTAAAACTAGGATCTACAATTGCACTATTCAAGCAACTTGTGAGGATGCCTTGGAGAAACTTGCTCTTGAAATAACTTGGGAGATATAAAAGAGAAGAGATGCCTCCTAGGAGCAAGCGTTTCCCAGAATCAAAGAGCAGGAAGAAAGCATTTAGGCCATCAAGTACAACCCTCTGTTGTGTGGGGGTGAAAGCATTGAAGCATCATCAACATGGGATTGTGCAGTTTCTGATTCGACTATTAAGGGATGATGATGATAATATCTTTATCTTGTTTAAAGTTGTAAGTTGCACTTATCAGTGTGAGTTTTCCAAACATTCAACCAGAATCCTGTAATCTAAGCCATTTATTGTGTATTCCGCACTCTGGACCGATAGAGAACTTGTTTGTTCATGTGGCATATCTTTATCTATATCTACTTTATGCTATATTATAATATATTTATGATATATTATGCTATATCTCTTTATGCTATATCTACTATATATCTATAGTAGATGCTGTCATCTGTTCTTAAGACTGAATATACCCAGTTCCATCAGTCTTTCCTCATACAACTTAATTTCCAGGTGCTCTTCAAACCAATAATGAATCCACCTAATAGAAATGTCATTCAATCCTAGGATGGAATTAATCTGATTCTAGAGTTTTAAATTCATTCAAAGTAGGCAGGCATTCTCTCCATGACATCTTCAATCTGCTGCTCACAATTGCCTGATGAAAGCTATATCCTCTTCTTACAGGGGACTGAGCCAAGATAGCAGTGATTGGTTTTCTTTTTAACATCTTCATTAAACAATTCCTATTTCTTTTTTCTTTTGTTGTGAAGAAATCCTTTGGTGGTGGTTGTTCTTAGAATCCTTTACCAACCTTATTTTGCGCTCTACCTTTTCAGATATCATTTCTACAATTCCAGCTGTAGCTATCCCTAGGTATACTGTGAGAATCAGTTCTTTTCACCTCCTTTCTATCTGTGTTTTCAGATGATCCCCAAGTTTTTTCTGCAGTTGTATTACTTTTTTTTTGGCTACTGTTATCTTTATTGGCTTCAAGCCTAAGAAATCAGGAAATCCACGTTTATTGCAAACTTAAGCTCTCTACAAGAATCTGAACTACTAATGGTCAAAGCAAATTGTGGTGGATTAGATTCAATGGAAAACAAGATAGGCTGGACCTTGTTTTGTGGGCATGAAGGGACCCGATACTATGATGTGTTTGATTTCTCCCTTGGCCTCAGCCTGGTCATCTCCTATATTTGGAATGGTTTGCAATTGTGCTTGTTTTTGTTGGTTTCAGTGTGTGTTAAAATAATAGCTGACAGGATGGTTGGATTCACAACATCTGAAGCACGAACTCTTCAAGCATATCATAGTTTAGTGTACACTACTGTGCAGACTTTAAGTAAGCTTGATACAATGGGGAGCTAATTTGATCTAAGATTTTCTCAGCAATTAATACTGGAGCAAAAATGACCTTCCAGAAAGCTGAAATTTTCATTAGGAAACTACTGCCACCCAGAAAAAGATCAAGCTACTTCTATACAAAAAGAGCACAGAAATTGAAATCTGAGGTGCAAGTGTTAATTCTCTTTCTCTTTTGACATGAGATTGACTTTTTGTGACTTCACAGACAAGTTGATAGTATTTGTAGCATGGCCAAATTAACATTCCATTGCCTTCTTCTGGATTCCTTTTATTTCTCACTTCAGCTGCCCCATCCAAAGAGTAACTTGATTTTATTTATTTATTTTAGATAAGGCAAGACCAGTTAGAATTCAGGAATGTCAAACTTGCTTTGTCATGGCAGCATCACGTGACATATTGCAACATTTCCCCCTTTGCTAAACCGGGCATGGGCTTGGCCAGTGCATGATGCATCTGGGCCTGCAGGTCGCGAGTTTGACAGCCCTGAGTTAGATTGAGGACAACATATTTGTTAATCAGACAACAGAGCCACAGTAGGCAGTACTGCTTTTTCAACAAAACCTTACATTACTTTATCAAGAGTTGAGCTTACAAAGGACCCCTAGCTAGGAAAGGCTCCTGGAACTAATTTGGAGAAAGTCAACTTCATTTTTCAGGGATGAAGATTTCTTAGGAATTATCACACATGTATTAACTAATTCCTTGATGTAACAATGTCTGAATCATATCAGTGTCCTGTGAATGACTGCTACGGGTGGTTTTCACTGGCTGCAGGTCTAATCATTCACTGCTGTCTGACCTCTCCTTTTACTATTCTCCTTTCTCTTCTACCAGTCAGATCCCTCTCTCCCAATTATGCATCCAATTCCCACCCAGCTATGGTTGGGAAAGGCATCTGCGAGAATGTATTTCTAACCATTTAAGATAAGTAAAATTGTTTTTAGTGAGGATTATACCAAATAAATGAATGCAACCCCTGATCCTGGGCCCAGTTGCTGAGGAATGGCATCAGAGAGCAGAGAATGTAGGGACATGGACCTTCATAGAGCAATAACTTGTCCTGTTCCTCTCATTTCCTTCTTCTTGCACTTTAGTCCTCTTCACTGAAGAATGAAAATGTGCCTGAATATCTCCTGCCCATGAGATCAATCAAAATAGAGCTGGAAGGGACATTGGAGATCTTCTAGTCCAATCTCCTGCTCAAGCAGGAGACCTTATGTCATTCCAGACAAGTGACTGTCCAGTCTCTTCTTAAAGATCTCCAGTGATGAAGCACCCACAACTTCTGAAGGCAAGCTGTTCCACTGGTTAATTGTTCTCAACTTTTAGGAAAATTCTCCTTAATTCTAGGTTGCTTCTATCCTCATTCACTGCTCTCTGACCTCATTTTCTTTCTTTAAAGGAAAGGGGATAATTATCCCCTTTCATTTAACCCTAGAAATCACTACTAAAGTAAGTTCCCATTTCTGTAGTAAAAGAGTAACATTGTTTGGGATGAGTTCTCTGAGTCACATGATGAGCACATCAACTTCCTTTCATGAGTGTAGAGAAGCCAACTCATTAATACTTACTCCCTCTTTCTTTTCTTTGCTTCAAATATTTTTTTTAGGTGAGATTCTTTTCATGTTGCCCAAACCTGCTGAAATGAAGGAGAAGGTTGGTAACCTTTCTCAGATCTTGACCACCTTTCATTTGATCAGATGGATGCCGATTGAACAAACCCAACCCCCTGTATGCTACCTGTGACCTTTTTAACTTTTATCTGATCGCACTCTTTCTGATTTGCCTTCATGGGTCGATATTTGTCCCAAATGATTTCCTTTCACAATGTAAGTGTTCCTGGGAGACGTTAATGTTCTCAGGACAGTAAAGCTTACTCTGGTGAATCATCACCTTTCATAGACATGGTTTCTACTGAGTTTCTGTTTCAAAGAAATGGTTCCTTTTGAGATTCTTGAACTGGATCATTTAGAAAGAGTTAAATAAATCAGGCAAATGCTATACAAAACGCATTTGTATCTTTGTATTAAAAAAAAAAGGCTCAAAATACTGCCTGGCTTGATTTTAGTCAAGGCAGTTTCCATAATCTTAATAAGTGAATTCTTAAGGCTGGTTTGACTAACATTTTGAAACACAGCTGCAGTTGATTAAGTATTAGCAACTCTGCCTGTCCCTTGATTTCTGAGAATTATCTGCTTTTTCTTCTGCCCTCAACACCTGAAAAAGACAGTTCTTCAAAAGGTAAATGGACAAGGGCCAACCATTTTGGAACAAGCACTTCTAATGGTATATACTATTATCAAAACTTTTCTTTATTAAATTGATTTATCAATTATTTCTAATTAACTTGGAAATGTATTCAGCATAGTGGTTCTAAATAAATTGTCACTTTTCTAATATCGTCCAGTTGACGAACCACTGATTTTTAGGGTGTGAAGTGACATCCACATAATTTTTTTTTGCTTTCTTTTATGTGCATAGACCACTTACAATAAATGCATGCTTTGACATTTATTTCTCATAGCAAGGATAAGACCAGGGGTGTCAAACTCACGGCGTCACGGCGGCATCACTTTGCTAAACCGGGCGTGGTCGTGGTCAGTATGTGATGCATCCTGCCCACAGGCCAGGAGTTTGACAGCCCTGGATAAGACTATGACTTACTCATATAAGTAAAATTCTATACAGATAAAAACTTGACTATCACTCTATTGAAACATATCAAAGAAACATATTGCAAGATTCTTATGGAACTGTGTTTATTCAATTACAGTTTGTCATTAGTGTGTAGGACCAAGAGACTCCACCATCAGTTGTATGACCTGTAGTCCTCAGTTGATAAATAGCTACTCATATGAGTATGAAGGAAGAAAAAGGATATGTTGGAATAAAATAGTTATTCAGTGCAAACAATATAATATCTTACACCTGAATAAATTAGCTCTTAAATGTATGGAAAATATCCCTTCACCAAGCAGTAATTGATGATAATACAATAATCTCAGGGTTGCTGAGTAAATTAACCCTTGTTGAGGGACAGGAAACCATTGTCTCTATTCAGACCTTAATCAATAAAATTGAACTTTCTGATAAGCTGTACTTTGATTTTTGTGCATGTAAGTCACAATTCAAAATGAGCAAATTGTGCATAGGAGGGTTATCCACAATGCATTTAATCCATTGACTCAAGTTGACAAATGCTAAAGCCATAACAAAATAGTGTAGTCATAAGCTATTCTTGCTTTCTTTCGCTGCAATAGAGGACCAAGGCTTTCTTGTTGGAAATTGGGATAACATTAAAAATGCATCCAGAGGTCTGTGATTCTGGCATCAGCTCAAAAGTTTAAAATGTAGGTGCTCAAATCAACAGTGGTAAGAATGACCATCCTTCTTTCTCTCCTTTCCTTCCTTTTTCTAAAAAATTCAGACCTATATGGCTACCAGCCTCAAGTATGGAAGAAGAATGAATAACCAGTGATATATTACCAATGTTAAGAGGGCAAGTATTAAGTAAAACAAAAGCCTCAGTGACAATTATGGTTCAACTTTTACTCTAAGTCTCTCTAAACATGGCTTAGTCTCCAATTTTTTTTTTGACATGGTTTAAGGTTTTGATATTGTACTTGAGGTTACAAGTTCAATTTAGCACAGGGAATATTTTTGCTCCAAATGAGGCTGTTTTATTTATACTTTTTTTTTCAGATCTAAGGGCCACAGGGAGTAGGAGAATAGCAATAGCTCTTAGACTTATATACTGATTCACAGTGCTTTACAGCCCTCTCTAAATGGTTTACAAAGTCAGCATATTGCCCCCAACAATCTGGGTCCTCATTTTACTGACCTTGGAAGGATAGAAGGCTGAGTCAATCTTGAGCTGGTCAGGATTGAACTGCTGGCAGTTAGTAGAGTTAGCCTGAAATACTGCATTCTAACCATTGTGCCACCACGGCTCAGAATGTGGTAATAATAGTACAGAATTAAAACTTGGCTTTTCCCGCTTTTCTTTTGATTTTGGGGAAGAAGTTGAAGGGTTTTTAATCTATATTTCTGTGTGTGTGTGTTTGCATTTGATCTGATACTTGCCATGTTGATTTTTATTTGTTTTGTTTCTTTACAATGAAAATTTGCTGAAAAACCATGCCACACTTTTTTCTAGAATTCATCAAATTCATCTCATATCAGAGACTGCATTCTGCAGTCTCTAGAGCAGGGGTGTCAAACTTGCAACCCAGATGCATCACTTGCTGGCCACGCCCATCCCAGTTTAGCAAAGAAGAAAAAAGTTGCGATACGTCTCGTGATGATAATGTGACACTGCAAGTTTGACACCCCTGATCTAGAGATATGTTGCTCACCTCCATCTAAGGAAGAAAAACCAGGTTCTTACACAACAATATGACCCGTATTTATTAAGTGGTAATAAGTAGGAATTTGTGAGATTCCATTATCTGGAGCACTTTATCCTATAAATTTTGATTTGTAAGAGCACAGTTTCTGAGGGTTACTGCTACATTAAAAAGACATTTAAATATATATATATAGAAAGATAGGAGAACATGGGTATTTTCCTCTTGCTTCTTTCAGTCTCAAAGTGTTCACTCACTCCATTATGGGCCTTAGTTTAGCTCTCCTTCCTTCTCTCAGCCAGTGCAAGCAACCAGCTGCTTAGCTCTGAAATGTGACTTGTCTCTTGCAGTTTTTTTTTTTTTTTAATGTATTAGGTTTGACTACAACTGCAATCATTTTGTTCTGGATGATGTGGATGAAGGAAGGTTTCACATATACCAGCCAATGCTATGTAAAACATTCTAATGTGCTTTTTTGTCGTTTTTTCATGGCTCTATGATATGGACAATCCCAAAAATGTTTTACAACAAAATGCATTATAAAAAGTGAA
The DNA here is from genome assembly GCF_029215685.1 of Pituophis catenifer annectens. Taxonomy (NCBI): domain Eukaryota; kingdom Metazoa; phylum Chordata; class Lepidosauria; order Squamata; family Colubridae; genus Pituophis; species Pituophis catenifer. The sequence goes on from NW_027256881.1 coordinate 106,294,627, forward strand.
AGCATGAAAGAATAATGTGGTGGACGGTTTTGCTAATAAATATATGAAGTCTAAAAGAAAAGAAATAGCTAGATAGTATTAATAAACAGCTGTTCATTTAGAGGTTTGTAAAATTCTGACTAGATTTTATTCATGAAATAAAAAGATTTCACTGTATATGAAATTTCTGTCTTGTATAATTTATGAAACAATTTATTGACTCATGAAAAAAGTAAGAATTCTGATTCATGACAAGTCCTTAAATAAATTTGTTTGCCAATTGTGGAAATCAGCTAGGCTTCTGCCTTATTTGTGGGAAAAAAAACCTCTTAATAAATGAAAGAAATGGCTGTTGCAAACTTTCAGATCATGCAAACTCTAAGCTTGCTTCTAGATCTGACAAAGTTGTAACTTGTTTCTTGAATGCAATGGACAAAACCTCTTACCAATTTTAACTAAAAGCAAAGTTGTGTACATTTCCTTATTCCTTTCAATACCACTATTTCTGTTGTTCAGCTCACCAGGCATCAGGCAACAGTTCAATTTAAAAATATTCACTAGAACTTGTATCATGCAACAATTGCCTCTTTAACTCTGACCAAATTATTTTTGTCAACCGTGCCCTTTTACCAAAACAATCCATTCAGTGTTTCTACTATAATTATGATGTTATTTGAGCATTGTTTTTCTATTCATTTAAGAAGTTATTGGAAAAACAATGATTCAAACTTTTAAAACTATATATTAAGAGAGGTCATGATGTCAAGAATGTGTTAAAATAAAAAAAGAATCAAAATTAAATGATTATCTTTATTGCTACTTTAGTTATTTAGTTTACAAAGCAGTTTGACCAGGGACAAAATGAAAGTATATTAAAATAGATAACTCCTGTCTTCAATTTAGCCATTTAATAAGTCTATTAGTTTATATGAATTTTATCACACATCAGCATCAAATTCAGCAATTGGGAAGACACAATTGTTTTGGAATAATTGGCAGGATGAAGTCCAACATCCAGAAAACCTCTTCACTATGTAAAATGTCAATTCCTGCAATGATTTCCTTACATTCCTTGGGCAATCAGGCTAATCACAGTAATGATCACTTCATATATGTATAATTATACAGAATAGCATTGTAATAGAGTTCATTAATATGCTGTGTTGGCTGTGTTGGTCATTCTTTCACACATGTGGCCAGCAAAGAATAGTAACCATGTTTATATAATCTTGGAATTTGCAAGGCATTTGCAAAGTGAATTTATCACCATAGTGTTGCACAGTAGGTTGAACTCAACACAGCTTCATTCAATCCATATTCTCTTTATAATGACTTGTTTTTGCCCACCCCCCCAACCTGAAACACTATCTAGATGGCGCTATCTGGAACTGATCTAGATGGTGTATCTTGCAGTTGGAAACAGTTGTAGACTTCCCTGTATGAATCACAACAAACAAAGAATACAATCATAAGTAAAATTCTTTTATAATCTTGTTAGAATGCTGTCTCAGGCAGTAGGCTACTTTGCATAATGTTGTTTGAAACTCTGCCAACTCATTCAGTTTTAAAAGTCCATTCTAGACTATTCATTAGTATAAAGGACTGCAATGTAAGAATGTTTAATCTAAAGCTAAGAGAAGACACGATTGCAATCTTCCAATTCTTGGTTATCATAGGCATGAGAACTATTGCCCATAGTTCCCAAGGTTAGGACAGGAACCAAGAGATGGAAGTTTTATGAAGAAGATCAAAACATGAAATCAAGGAGAATTTCTTTATTGGGGAGCTGTTAAATGCCTGCATAAATCACTTCCTGGAATTTTGGGAGCTTTGTCACTGACAGTATCAACCCTGAAGCTGACCTGACTTTCAAACAAGTTTGACAGCTAATTTCCTGGGATAGTCTGAGACTACAGATATAGTAAGAAGGGTTTTGCATAACTTTGGATTGTGCATCAGTTGTGCACATTCCTGTACTGGGAGGCTCTCCAGTTTGAGGTCTACACGGGGCTGCTTTTGAAGAGCATTTAGAAGGTTCAGCTGGTACAAAATGTTAGTGGGGCATGTGCCACATCATGACATTACCACTGCGCCTCAGCTGCCTTGACTAGGCATGTGTTCCTGTATACAATTCAAAGTGCTTGTCACTTTTAAAGCCATTCATGGCTTGGGGTCTGATTAGTTAGGAGACCATCTCTCATTGGTTATTTCTATTCATCCCATCTGGTCTGGTCTGGCAAGAGGGGCATACTCTGGGTCATGAGTGTTTTGTTCAAAGATTTTTTTTAAATCCTGTTTTCATTATTTTTATAAATAATTCAAGCCAGTGAACATATCTAACACTCCTTCTCCTTCCTATTTCCCCCACAACAACAACAACCCTGTGAAGGGGGTTGAGCTGAGAGACAGTGAGTGGCCCAAAGTTTTCCAGTTGACTTTTATGCCTAAAGTGGGACTAGAACTCACAGTCTCCTGGTTTCTAGTCTGATGCCTTGATCACTAGACCAAACTGTGTCCAAAAGGAGGGCTTTTTCTGTAGTGGCACCTCCCCCCCCTCTGGAATGCCATCCTTTCAGAAATCAGATTGGGTCTGGCCTATTGGCCTTATATAAAGCCCTGAAGATGTGGCTCCTTACTCAAATCTGGGGCTCCAGGTACTGTTTGACTACGTTGAATGTTGGTGTTGGTTTTCTAATTTTTTCCAGCTGCAATGGATTTCATATAGTATATATAGTTTAAAATTATTTTTAGTATTGTGAGTTGCCCAGCATCACTATGGAAAATGGGCAGCCACAGAAAACCAACAAATAAATAAATAAAACTCCTGCTCTGAGAAAAAGGTTGAATTAGAAAACTTCTAAGATCTCTTCCAGCCCTATGATTCTATGATTATCTTATGTAGGCATGTAAAGCACAGAGCTATGTAACATGATGCACCCAAAATATCACTACTGTAAAACTATACCGTATAAGAATTGTACAATTTTTATGTATCAGAAGATTTCAAGAACAAGTTAAAACAAAAGTAACATAAGATATTACAAAGCTTACAGAATTTCCCGTCGAAAGCTCTTCATTACTTTTACAGCATGACGTAATTTACAATAACTAGTATTTAAAAGAAACAAATTCATCACTAAAACTGTTTAAAATCAGGATTTCATATTTAACAAGTAATTATGACAAATTGAGCTTTTTCTAAAATTCCCATTTCAGTTGATATGATCACTAACTAGGAATTATAATAAGGTGCAGTATTATCCAGGTAGATGAGTCTTTAGTCAATGGTCTCTTGCTCCATTTAGGTTTAAATAATGAAAGTTACAAAAACTGGAAGTTGATACTGGCTAATTGCTTACAATTATGTTAATGAGCTGAAGTGAAAAGTGTATGATATGCCTGAATTACATTTGAGGTATACCATCCAAGCTATATCATTGTTCTAAAAGAGCTGTACTAGGAGAGACCCCAGCCTTATTTCATGGATTATGCACAAATCAGGTGGAAACCATTAGTAGTTTACCAAGCATATGTTTGCCAACCTAGCAAAGACATGTGGGATATGTACAGAGAACTAGCTCACTATTCTCATAGTTAGCAAAAACTAATTTACATACCTTTTAGATTTTTAATGGAGCAATAGATTGAAAACTTTATATAGATTCAGGAGAAGGTGTACGGTATTAAGTCATTTAAAAGTTCTTCCATGAAATGTAGGAACAGTACTGGAGTCCTGCAATGTGGCTGCAAAATGAAATACTGGATAATATGGTTATTAAGATATTGAGGTTACAAGAAATGGGATGATGTTACAATTTTAAAGGTATATGCTGCCCAGAATTGTTTTGTTATGAGATAAGCAGAAAATAAATTTAATAAATAAATAAGAAAAAAAGAAAGAAAGAAAAAGAGAAAAGAAAGAAAAAGGAAGAAGGATCTCAGTATTTATCTTTTACCAGGCGTGCCATGAGGGAACAAGGATTTTCTTGACACAGGAAAACATTGATTAGATCCAAGAATTGGATTCAGACTTAATTCTATGAAAATTAATAGCTTGAAGGAAAGATTCATGAAAGTCCCTTGGGTGTTGTTAGACATAGAATAGGAATCTACTGGAGGAGTGAGTAATCATTCCAGACTGGATCAGGTGATTCCTGTTATGGCAGTAGAGGTGGCTTGCTGGATGATAGTGATGGAATAATTGAGATTGGAGACAAATGTTCATTATTTCAGTCACTCACTTTAAATTTCAGCTAATAAAAGAGAAGCGTCTGTTTTAATGAAAGCTTAGTACTGCTAACTTAATAGTATTTTATTCAAAATTCTTGCAGTTCATGACAAGTTATCGCAATATTCCAAACTAGTTTAACACAGCATGCTAAAAAAAGCATGAGATATCAATACCACTTAGATTTATAAACCACTCCATAGTGCTTTTACAGACTTCTCTAAGCGTCAGCATATTGCCCCAAACAACCTGGGTCCTCATTTTACCGACCTCAGAAAGATGGAAGGCTAAGTCAACCTTGAACAGGCCAGGATCAAACTCCTGGCAGTGAGCATAGTCAGCTTGCAATACTGCAACCTAACCACTATGCCAACACTGCAAAAGAAAACGTTGGTAGTCTGAATTACTTTCTCCTTGAATTTCTGCATGAAGTGTTTGATTCTCCATAAGGCTGGACTGTAGTGATTAAAATAGCTCCAGTATAGTCTTCTCTAATATACACTGTTGCTAAATACAATTAGAAAACTAGTTATCCAATTAGAGGTCATAAAGCTAAAGTTAATTGCTAACCTGTTTATAATACTCAAGGGAACAAGATGTAAATACTATTAGAATCTGCTTAAAACTTAACAGGCACATTACTGAAAATCTATCATAAGTTTACTCGTTACACTGCAATACATCAGGGATTTGACCCATCAACCTTTGCTGTCCTTCTGTATTAGGATATGATCCTAAGTACATTTTCTGCAACCTAAGTTCTATTAAGGTTAGGGAAGATTTTTAAAAATACTCATATAATACTTATTTTGGATGTTTAAATTGGCTGTATATTTTTATCAGATTTCTACTTAACCATTGGTGTCTTTTATTCCTCAACATACAAAAAGAATAAATAAAACAATAATAATAAAAAAAACAAAAGAACTTGAACTTGATTTAGAGACTGTAATAATGTATCATCCCATTGAGGAAAATGAACATCAAAGATTCTAAGATTATAATACAGACTTTTTTGTTTGTATTATAGGAAGGTCAGAAAAATGAATATTTCAGGCCATCTGATGTAAGTTTGGTATAGCTTACTCACAGGTAAATATGTAGGTGTGTATACATACACATACAAAAATGTGAGACTACCACTTGCTGCGGTAAAAGCACCATTTTCTAGCCCCATTGTTATCTTTAGGAATATCCTTGCACAGCCTTAGTCAGGCCACACTTGGGATACTACATCCACTTTTGGTCACCACATTACAAAAAAGATGTTGAGACTTTGGAAAAAGTGCAAAGAAGAGCAACTAAGATGATTAAAAGCCTGGAAACTAAAACATATGAAGAACGGTTGGAGGATTTGGGTTTGACTAGTCTAGAGAAAAGAACGACTAGGGGGGACGTGATAGCAGTATTCCAGTATTTGAGAGGTTGCCACAAAAAAGAAGAGGGTCAAATTATTTTACAAAGAACCAGAGGGCAGGACAAGAAACAATGGATGGAAACTAATCAAGGAGTGAAGCAACCTGGAATTGAGGAGAAACTTCCTAACAGTGAGGACAATTAACCAGTGGAATAACTTGCCTTCAGATGTTGTGGGTGCTTCATCACTGGAGGTTTTTAAGAGACTGGACAACCACCTATCTGAAATGGTATAGGGTCTCCTGCTTGAGCAGAGGGATGGACTAGAAGACTTCCAAGGTCCCCTCAAGCTCTATTCTGATATAAAATTAAGGTGGCTATTATGTGGAGTGAAATGCTTAGTTGTCTGTAGTGTGTTTATTTTTCTGAGTTTTAGAGTGACAGTGTTAAGGTATGGGTGCTTGAATATGGACCCATATGTCTTTGGGTATATATGTGTTTCATCTAATGCTGTGGGGAAAGTGTCTTCTGCATTCTTTCATACTAGCTTATTTTAAAAAAATTATATGCCATTTTTCAAATGAGAATTTTCCCAGGATACGTGGCAAACGGTTTACATAAGGTAAGGAAAGCATGCAGAGCATGTGTCATGGCTGAGTCACTACGCACTCTGCTTGCAACCAGACAACAGAAACAGGGAGAGGGATGGGTGGGTAGGTTTGGAATGTAAGGGAGGGACTTGTAGAATGTAAGAGAGCTGGAAATGTCCTTGGGTCAAATGAAGGGGAAGTTGCAAGGTGCTTAGACTATTTCCCAAAACAAATTGACTGTAATTGATTGGTGGACAATGAATAGTGGGTGGCTCAGGAGAAAAAAGAGAATTTTACCTATGCTGCTTAGCATGCAAAAACTTCAGAACTGGCATTGCTTCTTCTGTGCCTATGTGGAATTATCAGTAAAGTTATACTCTTGATAAAATAATGACCCAGGAGTTTCTTTTGCTACATATAAAAGTAGGACAGTTGACAATATGCCTCAGAAAGAGGAAAGGAGGGTTTACAGTAGAAGAATTAGCAATATCTTGATTCACTGCTCAAGTAATCTCCATAGGATGGATGGATGGTTTTTTCTTTTCATTTTCTTTAATTTTTAGTTTTTAGTTGGATCCAGTTTATGTTTAGAAATACAGACTTTCTTTTGCTGGCTTCCTCACAATACCAGAATTGTCGCTGTTTGGCTTTCTGAGAGTTTGTTCTGGCACAGTTTTAGCTTCACCTGAGTTTCCCTTTATGTACTGTATATGTTACTTACTTCTTTCCCATCTTTATTATTTTTTTAAATAACTGAAAGCAGCAAATGTATCTAATACTCCTTCCTCCTCCTATTTCCCTTCGATATATATGGTTTGTATGCTATTTTTTTTCCTTTTCTATATGGTTTGCACAAATTTGCAGCAAATTCCAGAACTTGCTCCCCTAATCATAGAAGAATAAGCTTTGAGGTGATGCTGCACGTTACTTTCTCTGGCCTTTTCACCTAGATTTGAATTGCACCTGCTCAGGTTAGCTCAGATGAACAGCAGATGCTGAAACCATCCACTAAATTGCAAAACCTGGAAATAAGTTACAATGCTAGAAATATAACTGATTTATTTTCTTATTCTAAACAAGTTTTGTTTGCTTTCAGCTTTAATCATGACCATGAATTTTTCTTGTTCTCCATGAAGGAGATCAACTAGATGTTTGCTTGATTGAATCTAGCCTGAAGACACAGACAACAAAGAGCTGAAGAAGCTTCTTTGATGAGAAGTGAAATGTCTTCCAAAAACAACAACAACAACAACAACAGAAAGTCTAGTTGCCTCTTGAAAAAGCACCTTTAGGACAACCATGACCTGGATGACCAAGGATCTCCATACACAGACAACAAAGCAAATTCCACAAATTTAAATTTCAAGATCTCAGATTTTTTTTTATTTAAAGACCATTAGTTTCACAAAACCATTATATTGTTTCTATGTTTTGTAATTCATTCTAAAAGGATTTCAGATGACTGCAGCCTAAAAGTATATTTAATATACCCCAGGAAGAAACCTGACATCACATCAAGCTTCCGTACATATTTCCTTTTCAGATAATTGGTCAACTGACCAAAGCATAATAAATATAAGGGACAAAGCTGGCAAAGACAATAGTCTATTACATAAGATTTTGGCAGCATCATTACATTTTAGTTTCCTTCTCCCAGACAAAATGGTCCTCAGTGACTAAAATTTCTAAGTTTGTACTTAGACATTTGTACTTGAAATCCTGGCAATTCAATAAATCAATGAGTAGTCAATAAGTAGTCAATTTCAACGCAGAAAATATTTAGGGGGATTAGCCTATTGTAAGTTATTCAGCCCAAGCAAGACACACAAAATGATTCGGCATGCAAAGAGAAAACAACAGCTCTTTTGCATGACCAATCTAGATAAAATAACAAGGAATGCGGAATCCTATTTAAGTACTCAGCAGAGTAAAAAGAAGTGAGATCATAATAATATGAAATAAATAAGAAGAAGCTTCTTCAGCTCTAGCAGGATAGTGGGGGTATATAGAAGGATCCTGTCAGAGTTGAAGAACCTTCTTGAATGAGAAGCAAAATGTCTTCAAAGAAAATAAAACAAGAAAGTCCAGTTGCCTCCAGAAAAAGCACCTTTGGGACAACCATGACCTGGATGACTGAGAATCTCTACAGAATTGTAGTCAGGTTTAGTCACATGGTGACACACTTAATGATTGCAGTGTGTGTGTGTGTGTGTGTGTGTATTAGTGTATATGTGTGTGTGTGTTTGTGTGTGTGTGTGTATAAGATGGGTTTATTTCTGTTGTGAATTCTGAGAGTAAATGAACAACGTATTTTCTGAAGCAATTTCATATCTTGGAGCCATATTTTTCTCCACAGTAAACTGGAAGTACTATATTTCTGTTAATAATGATAAAAATCTTCTTATTTACTGAATCTTACAGTTAGAATGTTTTGAAAAATAATTTCATGTTTTCCCATTATTTTCAACGCTTACCTTGTATCTGTCTTATGGTAAAAAAAAACCCTATCTGAATATTTGTATTATCATTACCTTTCATAAAAGGGGCAGAAACGTAACAACTAAACTCCTGTCATTCTGTTGCATATATTCTTTCCAGTTGTGCTGATACTACAACTCCAATAAATTCCAGGCTGCCTTTCATTAGCCAGCACACAAAACAATATGCCAGATATCTTCTCAGCAAATCAGGATCTGGATTTGACAATATGATTTTTTTAAAGAACAGGAAGATTGCAGTTCCATCTTTTCCACTATGGGTAATATATTCACTCTTGTCACATTTGATTAACAAATACCCTAGGAACCATGGAAACTATCTGCACGTCCCCTTTGTAGATATGAATTCAACTAGTGATGAAACTTAATGATTAGAGTGAAGTGGAGATGATACTTATGATTAGAACTTTGGTTTTATTTTTCAATTAAAATAACAACAAAGAGTATCTAGCCAATATCAAAGTTGCTTACGTCCATATGCTTATTTAAAAATGGATTTGCAATATTCAAACTAAATGCTGGAAGAATGTGAAGACCTGGCTCTGCTAATTGACATGGGGGTCTGACAGTGATATGCAACTCGGAGGATGGTTGGTGGCTTAAGGATACCCCCCCTGCCTCTTTAACTTTTTATCATCCTAATCTTTAATTTTGTTCTACTTTGTTTTTTTTTAATTATGGTTTTTATTGTAAAAAAACATAATTTTATTGTAAAATTATGACACCCAAAGTCATTCAGTTGAGATGGGCGATGTAGAAATCGGATAGATAAATAAATAAATAAATAAATAGCCTCCAGCAACATTCTCCAACTTGGTATTGCTGGTTATGGTCCGACAGATCAAGAGAGACCACATTAGTGAATGCCCAGAAGGAAAAATTTGGCCTATGTATCAAAGCTGAGATAAAGCTAAAACCACATCAGTACAAGTCATTCTGTGAAATTATGCACACCTGTATGTTTTGAATCTCATATTTCTGCCACCTGTCAGGTTTCGATGCCATCTAAAATAAATTGCACTCCCAAACAATTAATCTTTGCTGAAATATTCCATTTATTGAGTATGACAGATCTGGCCCCGACTTCGTCGTAGCCGATACTAACCCTCTGACCCCCAAACCCTTCCCTTTCTGTTCCCCAATTCTCATTTCTCATTGGCCATCTTCCAAGTCAGTCTCCCCAGCTTCTGATCTCACCCCACAGGAATGTTCCCCCCTCCCATCCCATCTCCTAGGGGATATTATCTACAGAGAAAATAAGTAGGTGAAAAGTCAAGCCTCATCTTTTTATGGCAGCATCAGAATGCTGACACTACCATTATCTGTCCTGATATTTGAATAGAATGATTGTCAATAAAGTGAATAGCTTAAATTTTATTTACCTTGGAAGATATTGTACAATCTAGCTATGCAATCTATTATGTGATGAGTGCAGTCAACAGCTGACTTAACAGACCTTGGTTTACAGACTTTGGATACAATGAACACATTTTTCAGAGCCCACCTATACAATATTTAACAGCCTGATAAGACCTGCATCTACATGAGTATTAGCATTATTTCTTTCTACAACTGTAGATTTCTTTCTTTCTTCTGTTCAAAGACTGGTGATCCATGCCCCACATTGTCTCAAATTCATAATAGAGGTGAAACTGGTTTTTTTTCCTGGTGTTGTTCCTGACACTATTCACCATTTCAACACAAAGAATCAAAAACAGGATAAATTATCAGCAAGGAGGAGATCATGGTGTTACCTTTTGCAAATATTGATGGATTACTCAGTTTTGGAAGCCAGCCATAGTGTGCAAGTCATGGCAATCAAGAATGCTGAAAGACATCAGACATCAATTGCCAGTCATATACTGTAACTCATTGAAAAGTCCTATTCAGTAGTGAAATCCATTTTTAAAAACTTACCGGTTCTGTGGGCGTGGCTTGGTGGGTATGGCATGGCTTGGTGGGCGTGGCAGGGGAAGGATACTGCAAAATCTCCAATCCCACCCCACTCCAGGGGAAGGATATTGCAAAATCTCCAATCCCACCCCACTCCAGGGGAAGGATACTGCAAAATCTCCATTCCCACCCCACTCTGGGGCCAACCAGAGGTGGCATTTGCCGGTTCTCCAAACTACTCAAAATTTCCGCTACTGGTTCTCTGAACTACTCAAAATTTCCACTACCGGTTCTCCAGAACCTGTCAGAACCTGCTGGATTTCACCCCTGGTCCCATTGTTATGTCAGAAGGACTAATTTAGCTATTTTGTGTCCAAAAGTATTAGAAGATGCTGAATGAAAGGATTTATTTGAACAGCGTGCCTACCGTCCCTGTTCTAATGATTCCTCTATTTGTATCTATTTTATGTTTTCAATTCATGCTTATACTTATATATATTACCTAATATTCTTGAAAAATAAAATAAAAATAAAAATAAATAAATAAAAAGGAAACAGTCCCCTTCCTTTGAACGTGCTCCTGTTCATCTACTCATCTAGCAGGAAAAACAGAGTATGAAAGATGAAAAATATGTAAGTCCTTCATGACATAGGGCCTGGCTAATTGAGGAACCACTTTTCTCGATATCTTTCCATCTATCCCCTGAAGTCAGCTAGAGTGAGCATGCTCAGGGTCCCACTGATTGAGCATGTCATGTTGCAGAACTAAAGGAATATTGCTTATTGGCGATGGTTCCTGCTGCTGCAAAATCTCTGTCTCTGTTTCTGTCTCGGTATCTCAGTGTTTCAGTCTCTTGATTTCTCTGTCTCTCAGTCTGTCTTTCTCTCACATACAATTTTTTTCTAGTTGTTAAAAAAATTGTTTCTTCTCCCAGGTTTTTTATGAGGATGGTGGTCAATCCCCTTTGGGGTTTTTTTGTATCCTTTTGGGTATTTTTGTGTTGCTGTGTTGGTCTTCCAGTCACCTATATTTCATTTTCTTTGATATATGTTTTCCTTTCAATTCTCTTTTGCTTGTAAACTTGCCCAGAGTACCCTGAAAATTGAAAAATTAAAATAAATTAAATTAAGTGCTTGCCTTTGCCACCAAAATATAATATCAGTTATTTAGCTCATGGAATGGAGATCACTCGTGCATGTAAAAAAATGTTCAGGAATAGATTTTTGGAAGAGATGATGGTTGTGTTGGAGCAGGGATCACATAACAGTATAAGATGACAGCATATTCCTAAAATCAGCAATCTGCAATTCTGTTGCAGCTTGGAAAGCAGTGACAATTCCATTGTTGGCAAATAACTGGAAGGGCGTCCTTTACAAAATTGATGCAGGCCTCCAGTTCAAAGGACTTGAAGCTGGTAACCACCACAGATCTGCAAAGAAAGCTGGCAAACTTCAACAACTCATGAAATTGTTGGAGGAGGATAAAAGTTATTCTGAGTCCCAGGTATGTTGGAGAGTGAGATAGCAGCAGAGGCAACCCCTGTTTGTATTACTTTAGAATTGTGATGGCGAACTCTCTGTGGGCACGTGCACTGTCACCAGCTGCTTTTTGCAGGTGCCAGAGCACCGGAAAACAGCCAAAACCCAGGTCATTTTTCAGGCCGTTTTTGGGTTATTTTCAGGGCCTTTCTAGGCCATTTTTTAGGCTGTTTTGGGATGTTTCAGGCCATTTTTTGGGCCAAAAACAGCCAGAAAAACAGCCCCAAAACTGGCCTGAAAATGGGCTTGAAAAACAGCCTGAAAACAGCCCAAAAATGGCTAGGAAATGGCCCAAAAAACAGCCAGAAAATGGCCTGGAAAACAGCCAGAAAACGTCCCCAAAACAGGCATGTGTGCACCAGTCAGCTGGTCTTCGGATTTCCGATGCTCCAATGCATGCACATGCATGCACATGCACACCCATTCCGGTTTGGGCACTTGGTCCCGAAAAGGTTTGCCATCACTGCTTTAGAACTATTTGTCTTGCAGTTCTTGGAGCCAGAAGAAACCTTGAAGAGAAGCAACTTGCAGCCTGAGTTACTTTTGCTATGACCTGCCAGAGCCCTGTAAGTCCTGTCCACTCTCTTCAGCTGCTTTGTTAATGTGCTAACAGCAAGAAAACATATTGTTTTTTTCCCCCAACCACTAATATCTACTAAGAAATGGCTATTTGCTCAGAGATGGGTGCCAAACAAGTTTAATAATAAATAAAAAAATTAAAAACAAATGGCTGTGGAGAGCAGGAAGGCTTAACCCTGCCAGTTCCTCAGCCATCCTCAGTAATCTGTTCTCCTGTCTAGGTGATGGCAAATAGTAGCGGAGCAAGAATACCTTATGAATTGTGAATTGATAGGAATGCACAGTATCTTCTCCTTTCTTCTGGCTATTATCAGTGAGATTGCTTTAACATCTTTCCCAGTAATTCCTTCAACCAAAAGAACTAAGAAACAAAAATGCAAACATTCTGATTAGTTTGCTGCATTTTTTCTATTTTTGTATGTGAACTCAAAAATGCTGAATTTAGCTGTTCATGATGAGCTTGTACAGTGGAGGAAGCTGTTTTAATGCCACCTAAAGATGGAATTTTTGTTACCTTCAGTGACTTCCGCTTATTTTTTTACATGACACCATTCAAGATTATGTTCAGCTGTATTCAACTATCTAGCCTGTCTCTATTTTTTGCTTTCCACCTTTCAAGCAAGTTGCATGTTTTCCTAAGAATAGATATGGTTGTGAATAGCAGCTGGATTTTCTGTTGTCACAAATTGGGATTAACTCTTGGGTTTTTTTTTTCTCTGCAAAATATCCAATGTCTAAACAGTATATTTAATACATATTGACCAACTTGATTTCTGGTTGTTTTTCTTGCTTGTAGGCGAACACATGGTAGTCCAGTTTAGATCAGATCATCTGAAGGTGGAAGCTTAATGCTGTCCCCAGTTTTTCAAAATTTATACTGCACAGTCACAGGAAGATCTAACTATTATTTCTGCCTGTCTTTCTATCTCCTGTTATAACAAGAACTTTGGAGAAAAAGATTAACTTCCATCATGCACTGTGGTCTGGACTAATTACAATATTCTTCCTCCACAATGAAGAAAAAGGGTATGAATGGATAAATTTAAGTCATTGTTTAGTTTAGGTACCATTTATGAAACCATTCCAGCATCTAGTGGATTTGTTTTCCAGGCAATTCTGAATGTCTGTAGCCTCTTAGTAACCCAGAACTCAGGAGAAATTTCCTGACAGAACAATTAATCAGTAGAACAACTTGCCTCCAGAAGTTGTGAATGCTCCAACACTGGAAGTTTTTATAAGAGATTGGACAACTGTTTGTCTGAAATGGTAGAGGACTTCCTACCTGACTAGGGAGTTGGATTAGAAGACCTCCAAGGTTCCTTCCAACTCTGTTATTCTGTTATTCTATTCTGTTATTATTCTATTCTGTTATTAGCAACATTCCATTGCTAAATTTTAAATAAAGACAGATTTCATGTGTTCAAAATTAGTGCTAATGCATACTTTTAATTGTGTAAGTTTTGACAGAAATCAGACAAGAATAAAGTTACAAAAAGCAAAGATAAACATAAATACACTAAAGAAAAAAAGGTTGGTAGCATTGTCCCCCTCTATTTATTTCTCCAACCATTACCCTAAATATTTTATTGTACTTTGAACATTAAATATGAAGATTATTGTGAGTATCTATTTAAGTAATTTCATCTATTGTTGTTTATTGGTCTCTTAACATTTCTCTTAAACAGTGTATTTCACTGCTTTGCAGTGTAATATGTCATGTATAAGGGCTCATTCCTGCTTGAGTTTAGAATTAGTTAGGATTTTAATATGAATATATATTGTTGGTTTTGCCATTGCTGTACATTTTCTTTAGTTTTGGTCTCTAAAACTTGTATTTTTGGCAAACATACATTTTTTCCCATGTTGTATCAAATTTGTCCTTTCAGCATTCAACATAGATCTTTGTAAATTATGATATTTTTCATTTATGTTTTCTTAAATCATCCCTAATAAAAATATTTATGATTTCAATTCAAACCACCACATTCAGTAAAATACTCCTTCTTTGTTGCAGCATTTCCAACAGTTGTATAATTTGTCTATCTTGGTAATCACTAACAGAATTATATGCCATTTGTAAAACATTTTACTCCAATTTTCCCTCAAATTATAGCTTTGAATAAATTTTATTGATTTTTTTCATAGCTTTTCCCATTAGTCTACTATGATTACTTCTTTAAAGTTTTGCATCTTTCAATTTTTAATTTGTTCTGTTATTTTTCTCAAGGTCCTTCCTTTTTAAGATCACCTTTTATTCTTCCAGCAATTTTTAAAGACATCAATATGGACAAATACTTACCTCTATAGTATTGTGTCTTTAGTCAATTTTCTGCATCTGGGTGTATTATATCAGCATATTGATTAAATCAGCTATACTTATACAGCATATTATTTGTTTGCCTGCCATACTCCTGATATAAATTTTTGAAGTGTTCATACATTTTCTTTTTTTTAACATAAGATATTAAAAAAAAGATTACAAACTAATATAAAGTAAGAAAAATAAAAAATAAAGACTTCAAAGAGAAAGCCAAACATGCAAAAAAATAAAATGAAGGAAAAGAAGAATAGACACGAAAGAAAAGAGACAGAAAGAAGTAGCATCCAATCTTCTTTACAGCAGTAAAGTACTATAAGTACAATTATAAATTTGCCTCTTACACTATGGTTACGATTAACTCTCTTCTTTCTATAATCTATCCTGTCTAATCATCAAAGCCATAAATCATAAGTTCATTTTTTTCAGTTTTACATAAAAAGTCCAAAAGGAGTTTTGAGCCAGACTTTTTCCCAACTGTTTGTTCATCAATCCCAAAAGAAAAAACCCTGGTTTCAATTGTATATTAATCTTTAAAATCCTCTGAATCAGTGTATTTGAATTCAGAAATCTCTAGCTTTTTTACACATCCACAAACAAGATACAATGTCCCTTCTTGTTCACATTTCCAACATGTATTTTGAAGTGCCTTTATGCATTCTAGATAATTTCACTAGTGACATATACTATTGGTACATTGTTTTATAAAAATTCTTTTAAAATTATAACATTCTTCTTTAAAATTATAAAATTTCTTATAAAAATGTATAAAAATTATACATTTCTCAAACATTTTCACCTAATTAAATGATCTAGAGTTGGCATAATAAAATACATTATCCAAAGAAATGATTTTGCAAGGGAGTTTATTGATAATAATAATGTAAAAATATGTAATTTTATTAATTTGAACCCAGGAAAGTTTTTGGAATACATAGTTACTGATGTTCCTTATACTGGTTCTTGTTTGAGACAATTGAAGGAGGAACCCTGAGAAAGATGACAAAATAAAAAATTGCAAGATAAAGTGAGTGCAAAACTTCAACGATACAATTCAATTGCCCATATTATCTTAACATATACCCCACTCATCAATTGGCCAATTTAGTTAAAGCTCTATCGTAAGTCCATGAAAGAGGCACGGGTTCCTTGTGGACATGATTATCAGATTTGAGCACGTTCTGAATTAAATTGAATTGAATACTTAAGAAGGCTACTCGCTCTCTGTTGTAAAGCAAATCCCCTTTAAAATGATCAGAACTAACTCTTTGAGTTTCCTGAAGTTTTATGAATGCTAAGGAAGATTGGAGAATAGCAGACTCTGTGCCTGCAAATCTTCCTTTGCTTTTTCCCTATATGGAGAAAGAAAGCAAAGACCTGTGACTATTCAGTGTTCATTCTAATCACAGGGAACAGTTTATCGGTGCTCTCAAATCACAGTGATTTGAGAAAGGAATGATGAATGCGCCTCAGATAATGCTTTGCTCTGAGCTCTTTAGGAGGTCTGACTAAACTAAATGAGAAAGAGCGTGTGTCAGGGAATACTTCCGTATTTATTCCACATTTCTATTTTTCTTTTCTAAAACCATACATTTTGCGATGGTGGCAAATACCTGTAGCTTGGGTGCAGGGGTGGGTTCTACTTACCTTTACTACCGGTTTGCAACGGGAGCGCGCGTGCACAGTTATTTATTTATTTATTTATTTATTTATTACATGTATTTATATGCCGCCATTCTCCCGAAGGACTCAGGGCGGCGAACACAAGTTAAGAAACAAGTACAATAAAATCCCATTTTAAACCAAAAAACTAATTAATAGTAAATAATAAAGCCCAGAATCAGAGTCAGCCTATTTGTTTGAATAGCCAAGTCTTCAGGTCCCGACGGAAGGAACGGAGATCAGGAGCTGTCCGGAGCTTGGTAGGTAATTCATTCCAGAGGGTGGGAGCACCCACAGAGAACGCCCTACCCCTGGGCATAGCAAGACGACATTGGCTCGCCGTCGGAACCCTGAGGAGAGCGGCTCTATGTGAGCAAACAGGACCGTGAGAGGCAGGCAGGAGAAGGTCCTGAAAATATCCCGGACCTAAGTCATGTAGGGCCTTATAGGTGAGAACTAGCACCTTGAAGCGGACCCGGAGAAGCACTGGTAAGTTATGATGTCTGGGCGGGTGGGTGGAGCCTTCCACAGCTTTTATTACTGGTTCTAAAGAACCGGACAGAACTGGGAGCAACTCACCACTGCTTGGGTGTAAGATGAGGCTGGAGGTTCGTTCTTCGAGCTTGTGGGTTGGTTTCTGAACATTTCATTATCAGGCTTCAGAATTTAGGGAATGTCAGTGTCAGTATAAGCTTGTTTATAAACCCTTATAAACAGAGGAACTCTGTCATTGACATCCCCTAAACTCTGAAGATGTTACCTAGCCTGGTAATGAAACGTTCAGAAACCAACCCACAAGCTCGAAGAAAGAACCGCTACCCACCATACATTTTATAATTTAATATAATCACTGATCTGATCTTTTTTCTAGAAGTGATCCTTTCTTGTATGATCACTCTTAATTGTCTACACACCTACAAGTCCATGATGTATGTAGTGTGATGATTCCCTCATAAATCTTTTATCTCCTACTATAAGAATCCATGTTTGTGGTACCAAGTAAAAACATCCCCGAGTCTTCATGTAATTTTCACAGTATCTGGTATTTTTTCATAGATTTTGCCTACCAAAAATAAGGGAGATGAAATAATGCTTCATCCTTTACTTCCAAATCAATGAAGTTATTCCTTGTGCAAATTTTGCTATAGATTGTTATCTGAAATTTGGCAGACTTTCCCACTGCAAGAGAGGTTAATAGGCCTACCTGTTTCATCTCAGTTTTGAGGAAGAGTAAAAAGTTAAAGGCACTTTCCTTTCCATAAGTAATAAAGCAAAAATAACACACCAGAATATTAACATCCATTATACCTATGAAATGTATCAGATTTTATCCCAACAGAAAAAATTATTAGTCTGGAAAATTTATTAATGATATTAAACCATTAGAGAATGAAGAAAAAAACCCCAGTAATCAGTCATTATTCTCCAGTGATATCCAGTGGCAGATAAGACACTGGATTTCTAAATCATGCTTTGGATTGAGGACTAAATTAAATTAGGAAGCTATTGAATCAGGCTCTTTTTTTTGGACTACTACTATAACTACTACTACTAAATATTACTGTTAGCAATATTTTTTTACCAAAATTATGTAGACAGTGCACAGTTCTTTAACAACACAATCTATGAACCAAAAATCTAAGAATCAAAATATTGATCCTTTAACAACACAATATATGCATTCTTAGTCAGAAATAGTCCAATGGGACTTATTTTCAGGTCGATCTATATCAAATTATATAATTTTATCCAGTAAAACTATGGTTGGATATCAGTATTTTTTTAAAAAACAAAAACGACTGCACGAATAAAGTATACTGTACGATTAATCAAGCAGCCTATCTCTTTAAAAGAGCAAAGGTTTCTAATACAGGCTGGCAGCATCATTGCGGAAGAAAATAAAAGTTACAATTTTAGATTCTAGTTAGGAATCATTTCAAGAGAGAGAATAAAGTGAGCTCACTCTTTCTGTGGCACATCAGGGGGTTGATGTATCTTTGAAGAAGCAGAAACCCTATTGACTTTTGCCAAAAATAAGAGAAACTTTCACTGAGTGTTCAGTATTTTATAGAAAGCACGCCAGCATCCCATCAGCGCTGTACAGTCGTTAACCTAGTTGCAGATAATGAGCGCATTGTATTAAAATTCAAAGGCTTTGAACTTCCCCTGACTGTCATGGAGGTCTCTCCTACTCATTTAGCAAAAAGGAGAACAACTCTGTTACAGTCAGATAATGCAAATCATTGGAGGCTTATGCAATCACTCACTAGGTCACTGTGCTAATATGATTTTCTCTCTTTAGCTATGTAACCAGAATCAAGGATGACCTTTTCCAGGGAAATAGAAAACCTGAAATGTGTACTCTTATTAAAGTATTCCAATGCAATTAGTTTACACACATATACAGAGAGAGAGGAAAAAATCATTGTTAAATTTACAGGATAGGCTTTTACCTTTGCAGTAATTGCTGGTAATCCCAAAGCAAAATTTAGTGTTATTTTACAACACTCACATTCCGTACATAATATAAGAAATGACAATG
The DNA here is from genome assembly GCF_029215685.1 of Pituophis catenifer annectens. Classification (NCBI taxonomy): domain Eukaryota; kingdom Metazoa; phylum Chordata; class Lepidosauria; order Squamata; family Colubridae; genus Pituophis; species Pituophis catenifer. The sequence continues at coordinate 106,313,810 of NW_027256881.1, forward strand.
TAAGCAGTGCTAAAAGAGACCTTGGTATTCTCTCCCTTTTCTCATAACTCATTTGAATTCAAAATCTATATTTTAAAATCCATTTGCATGCCTTTTATCTACCTCATAGCAGATCTAATTCTGACTCTTCAAAAATGTTTGGTTATTATTATTTTTTTTTGGCAACCTGGAATTAATAAGATAAGAATGCAGATCTATAGTCTACATTGGGTGGCAAGGGAACAGTAATGAGAAATTATTGTTATGCCCATTGATGCCTAGACAATTTTTGGCAGCCCCTGATTTTGTGTTTGTGTGTGTGTGTGTGTGTGTGTGTGTGTGTGTGTGTGTGTGTATGTGTGCGCGTGCGCCTTGAGTCGGTTTTTTGAAAGCTGGTGACTGCCTGGACAAGTCCCTGCAGTTTTCTTGGCAACGTTTTCCAAAAGTAATTTGTCCTTGCCTGCTTCCTAATGCTGAGAGAGAATGGCCGGCCTGAAGTTCTGCAACTGGCTTTGTATCTAAGGCAGGACTAGAACTCATGATCTCTCACATAGAAAGTTAGTATCCCCCCTTCCTAGAAGAATGAAATATTTTAGGAAATATTAAAAAGGCAGAATATTATATTTCCCTTAAAAGAGAAATTGAAATCTTAAGGGAGATTAAGCAGGAGAGACAGAGCTCAGCAAGGACCACCTCTTCCTGATCCTAGAGCACGCAGAGAAGAGAGAAGGTGAGAACGACGCAGACTGAGCCAGCTACGAGGGAGGCGAGTGTCCCGCCCCACTTCACAAGGCACACCTGGGGACTGAGATTAAGGAGGTGCTGATGGGAGGGGCATTTGTCAGGAACAAGCATTGAATCTGTGGAGTCTTGTGTGCACTTGCCAATGCCTGGAGGTTACTGTTTGGCTAACCTGGCTTAATGCACTACACACAGCCAAAGGCTGAAGGTGCATATGAAAGCTTTGCTCCAGGATTTACCATAAACATGGGGATGTTTGGGAGCAAAGTTGGATCAATAAAGGGGAGTTAGACTTGTTCTCTGGCTGTGATTGCTTTTGTGCCATGCCCCGAGTCATCACATCCTAGATTTCTTAGAAAGCACTCAATGCATATGAAGGCCAACACCAGCTAAAGAATTGGTAGCTGTGATTTCATATTGTTGGGTATATAATAATACTAACAACAATAAGAATAATTTGTTAAACTTCTTTGCTGCCCAACTCCCAACAATTTTAGGTGACTCATGACTACTAAATAAATTACAGTAAAACCAATAAAATATAAAAGGTTAAATAACACATTTTGGAAGACCAGATTGAAATAGAGGACACAAAGGTTGGGTAGACCTCTCATTTTGATGCCATTCAACTCTCATTTTGCAGTCTATAAGTCTGAAGCAAACAGAATTTTTATTTAAATGATAGAGCTTGCGGACTATGCCTCTCTTAGGCTAACATATTTTCATACTTCTCCTGTAATATTTTGTAGTTGCCATTCTAAGTTGAAGTCATTAACTTTATCCCTCAGAGGTCTTTTATTCCTTACCATAACATCAATGTTGTAGATTATGTGTGTGTGTATGGATACTTTCAATAATTTGCATAAATAATAACTTCTTCCTAAGCATGGAGAGAGATTGCCTCCTTGTCCATGCAAAATATATGTAACACAGAAGACTATCTAGTAAGATGAAGTGGAAGGAACATTATTAGATAGAACCCTGGGGTACATCAATTCCTGAAGGATGGGATAAATGAGTGAGGATCATTGAAGCTGCAGTCCACTGCTGGGAAATCTGGATTGGCATTGCTACACACGCTTGCTCTCTGTGAATGTTGCTCCAGGCACTGAAGTCTTTTTTCAAAGCTGAGGAGAAGAAAGAGGTGAGGATAGCAGGGAACAGCTTAAGGGGTGGGTGGGAGAAAAAGGAGAGGAAAAAGCTATATAAACACTCACAATATTAATTAGATGTCCTTCTTATGAGCCAAGCTGGCTGGTTTTCTTTGGAATGGGAATGTTTACAGATCTATCTTTGCTAAACTGAGGACATGATCAAAGACAAATAAATATTTTTGGAAAAAGAGAAGGGTGGGTGGGAAAGATTCAACTCAAGGTAGGAAAGGCTGAAACGCTCACCTTTGTTGGTGAAATTAGAATTCATTTATTCTGAGGCAGTTGTTAATTTGAGAGTTCCTGGGAAGATGTTTTCAGAAAAATGACTGTCGTAATTGGAGGAGGTTGTCTCTATTGTAGCAGGCAGTTACAGCGTAAAGAGGAACTGGCATGGATTACTCAGTCTAACGGTTTTGGCAAAGGCTTGGTGTGTCAAGTATAGCTACATGTTTACTCCTGGCCTCTAGATGTCCATTTACAAAGCAGCCTTTCTTCTCTTTTTGGCATGCATCCAGGACAATTTTAAATGATCCCCTCCCCTCCTCCATTCCTAGCTCTGCAGCCATTATTAGAGATTGGGGTTGTCTTGAAGCTCGATCTGAGAAACACCACAGCACAAAAATGCTCACTGACCCATAACCCTCTAAAATGGGACTAGTATCTCTATGAATGTCAGTCATTAACAGTAGAAATTAAGAAGTGAAAATGATTTCAGACTTGTCCTTTTGGGATATTTGAATTGTGACAAGGGTGAAATAGAAAAACTGAAGAGATAACTCGAAGAGTTAACTCGGTGAGATAACTTTTGGATTTTTGGTTTAAAGGACTGACTTTAAAATGCTACAGTTTTCAGAACCAAAAAAGCATAGTGCTTCTTGCTTTTCAAAATATAACTGACATCATTTTTGACTGATGCTGAAAACAATTCTAAGCTGTTCTGCTATGGAATGAATGGAACTTTATTTAATAGAGACAAGAGTAATCAATTTTTAATTTCCAAACATTAGGGCTCCTCAAAAATTGTGACATGCCTTGGAGATTGTAAAGATACTTTGGTTACTTTAATATAATTTAGATGTGCTTGGTAAGTAACTACATAAATATCATAACTTTTAAAAACATTTTGTTTGTTTCCTTTGAAAATATGCAATATTGTGGTAATTAATTTTGAGAATGTATTCCTCTATAGATATACTGAGTTTAAAAGATGCTATGGAAAAGGAACAAGTTTTTCTGGACAAGACAGACTGATCTGAAAGTGGATTTTAAAATGACAGCATATAGGAATAATACAAAAAATGCTACACTGGATATACAAATGAAACCAGCTGATGTCTTAATAATTTAAAGGGATTTACAAATAATAAACCAAACACATGATCTGTACTTCTATACAGGATTCACAAAAGGGACTAGATAAAGCTTTGAAGAATTTTGTGAGAAGGGACAAAGAACAATGAAAAGAAATAACAATATTTGCAAGGATTAAAGATCAAGATTATTAAAATAAAAGGAATGAATGTAATGTTGATTTATTTGATCAAGGTTAAATAGATGTTATCTCTTGTAACTCTTAATGGACTTTGTTGATCAGGAGTACAATGATCAGGTTTTAAGGATTTGTGATGGGAGATGGGAATAAGAGGTCATTTATTGCATTTTTAAGAAAAGGCGAGAAATTACTAAAATCACATACTTGTGATGAAGGGGGAAATAATTTCTTTATATATTTATTTTCCTTTTCTTTACTATATTCTTATTTTTTATTTTTTATTTTTTCTATTTTCTTCTTTTCTGCACCTTCTATTTTTTTCTTTTCTTTTAAGTTTGCATTAGGTTTTTATCATCGTAAGTATAATTTCCAATAAAATTACTATTAAAAATTGGGAAAGGGCTATTGTGCTTATGACCTATTTGCAGTCTGGATCAAAATACTGGATCAAATAGGATTTATCATCCAAATTGTTTTGTTGTTGTTGTTGTTATTGTTGTTGTTTTGTTTTGGTTCTTTGGAAAACGAGTCTTCTTTTATGAGACAATAACTGGCACATAATATCAGATTCCTGCAAATTTAAGAGCTGTGTTATTAACACATCCCAAAAGCACCTCTTCTTCACAAGAGTTTAAAATGGTGTAGCCTTCCTCTTTTCACCTGAGCATCCTTTTTTTATAACTTGTGAGGTATGTGTTGAAAAGACTGTACTGCTTTTGCTAAAAGGTAGTAGTTTGCTCACTACAGAGGTTCACCAAATGACAAAGCAATTTATGGACATCAATTAATACATGTTATGTTCATGTTATGTTGTTCAAGATATAGAACAAGCAAAGCAAAGTCCCTAAACACAAATGAATTGCACCAGAAAGACTTAAGATTTTTAAAGTGACCGATTTCATAATCTGCTGCTTTACTTATCAGTGAAAATAGAAACTTTTCAATTGGGTTTAAGATCATGGTTTGGATTGTGGCCTGTACATAAGGGTCAAGATTGACTGCCTGGAATATCTGATAACTGAGGTTACTTACTGGGAAGGGGAAACTGATTTGCATATAATCAGAGATTAATTTTAAGAACTTATAATTAAGGATTTTGTTCGGAGCTGTAGGAAATTATGGTTAGAATTAATAGCAATAGCAGTAGCAGTTAGATTTATATACCACTTCATCAGTGGTGGGTTGCTCCCTGTTCTATAGAACCGGTAGTAAAACTGACGGGAGGATCCGCCCACTGACTCCGACATCATCAGGAAACTTCTGCGCATGCGGCCCTGTTGCAAACCAGTAGTAAAGGTAAATAGAACCCACCCTTGCACTTCACAGTGCTTTACAGCCTTCTCTAAGTGGTCTACAGAGTCAGCATATTGACCCCAACAATCTGGCTCATTTTACCAACCTTGGAAGGATGGACAGCTGAGTCAACCTTGAACTGGTGAGAATCAAACTGCTGGCAGTTGGCAGTCAGCAGAATTAGCTTACAATGCTGCATTCTAACCACCGCGCCACAACGGCATCTCTGGCTTGAGCAAAAACAAGAAATGCTCAATTGGTGTTGCAGCAGAAGCAAGAATAAAATGATTGGTCTTCATGGGCATCCAGGTCTGGTCACTAGTTATCTGAAAAGATGAAAAAAAAATGTAAAATTTAACTTTTGGAAAAAGTCTGTTGTAGTGAACACTTCCAAAGATATTTGACTATTCTTTAGAATATAAGAAACGGCATGGGTGTCAGAGTTCCAAATATTTTGTGTCTCAGGCAATGAAAGCACACAGTGCTTTTAGCTCATGACTTTTATTGTTTTATCAATGTATAAAATACAAATAAAAATAAGAAATTGAATGAGCTCCCCCCAGAGATACGGATCCACCCCCGGAGATCCTGGATCTACGCACCTTCCGCTGCACCCTCAAGACTTTCTTATTTCAACTTCTCCCTTTTAACTTTTTAAATTGTAAATTTTAAATCTGTCTTAAGTATTGTGGGCGTTTTAATTTGTTCCTGGCCAAATTTATTTAATGTGGTTTTATATTGTTCTTTTAAATTTTGTAATCTATGTGTTTTATTTTTTGGCTGTTCACCACCCTGAGTCCTTCGGGAGTAGGGCGGTATATAAATTTAATAATAATAATAAAAAAAAGAAATTAAGGGAAAGAAAAAGAGAGGGGAAAAAAAAGAAAATATGTGGTACAACGGAAGAAAGAAAAAAGCCATCGACTTCTGACTCTTTTTAGCATTAGCATGTTATTTAGCACAATACAAAATAACATTACAGCCTCAACTTTTTACATTTATTTATTTATTTATTTATTTATTTATTTATTTATTTATTTATTTATTTATTTATTTATTTATTTATTTATTTATTTATTTAATTAATTTATATACCGCCCTTCTCCCAGAAGGACTCAGGGCGGTGTACAGCCAAAATAAAACACACAGATATAAAATTTAAAAAACAATTTAAGAAATATTAAATAATTTGGCCCATATCTAATTAAAATAAAACTACCCATTTTGGACATTTAAAAATTAAAAGTTAATGATTAAAAATTTAAAAATTAGGCCAGCCCGGCTTGTTGGAATAAAAGCGTCTTGAGGACTCGGCAGAAGGTGCGTAAGTCTGGAATTCTCCTCATCTCGGGGGGCAATTTGTTCCAGAGGGCAGGAGCCCCCACAGAGAAGGCTCTTCCCCTGGGGGTCGCCAGCCAACAATGAACTGGTTGCAGCCTCGCTCCCCCTCTCCAGCTTTTGGCATGCATGTTGCTTTGAAGCACAGTTCCTGAAGTTATTTGCAGACTTTTGCTGTATCTGAAGATCTTGTGGGGTAATTCCAAAAGAGTCAAATAAACTAAAGGAATGCCAGTTTCTTCTGTTGCTAAGTTGAAAAAGCTATAGCCCAGGAAAATACCCTTCAGGGATCCTTCCCTGGACTGTCATCAGTTGGCCATCTTTTCACCAGAAGTCGAAAGCACATAGTATTTTTTCGTTAGAGGTGTTGTACATATATGTTTATAACAAAAAAATAGAAATATGTGTTTCATAATAATTGTTAACTGTTGTTCTGGTTTCTTTAATATTTACCTATTGCAAGCTTTGCTCATTCCCCTAAGTAATGTCAACTTTCCCCCCTTTTTGCATGCCAAAGTTACAGCTTTGATCATTTTGTGATTACTTAAAGGTGGTATGTCAGTTGTATTTCCCAGTTTGCTTGTCATTTCAAAGACATTTAAGTTACTTTCTCCATAAGTAGGCTACCAAGGTTTTATTTTATTTTCCACAAGTAGGCTACCATAGTTTTACAATATAATACTAAGATATTATGACTGGTCCTCAACCTTAGCAACCACAATGTGTGTGGCAGTGATGGGTTCTAATCAGTTTTACCACTGGTTCGCGTCGCGCACATGCTTTGCGTGCGATTGCCGCGTGCATGCTGGCTTCACTCATACGCGCGCCGAACTTGCATTTCACGCAAATGAATTGATTAAAAAAACAGCTGAGGCATGGCAATCCACTCTGCCGCACCTTACAGCTGACCAAAAAACAAAAGAAATAAAGGTAGGTATATCGCGGGGGCGGGGGACATTCAGAGTGAACCGATTTGCTCTCTTATGAAGATTTCCACTACCAGCTCTCCCGAACTGGGGAGAACTGGTAGCAACCCACCACTGGTGTGTGGTCTTCAACTCTGTGGGAGAATTCTGGGAATTGAAGTCTTCCATGTCTTAAAGTTTCCAAGCTTGAGAAACAGTGTTCTACACCCACTGGAAAAAAAAAAAAGAATACCAAGGAATAATACATTACATTTAAGAGTTTAAGAGTTTATTGGATTTCTATACCGCCCTTCTCCCAGGGGACTCAGGGCGGTGTACGGTCACATTAAAACACATGAATTTATAAAATTTAAAACCAATTAAAACAAATATATACAATTTGGCCCTCAATTAAAACACACTTAACACCCACGTATACCCACTTAAAATTCAAGACGGTCAGTCCGTCTTGCTGAAACAGGAAGGTCTTTAGGGCACGGCACGGCGAAAACTACGCAGGTCAGGGCTAAGACGAAGCTCTAGGGGTAGCTCATTCCAAAGGGCTGGTGCCTCCACAGAGAAGGCTCTCCCCCTGGGTGTTGCCAGTCGGCATTGTTTGGCTGACGGCACCCTGAGGAGCCCCTCTTTATGGGAGCGTATTGGCCGGTGGGAGGTTGTTGATGGCAGAAGGTGGTCTCATATGTATCCCAGTCCTAAGCCATTTAGCCATTTATGTAATCATTCTGATATCAGACATCACCTTTCTAAATGGACAAGATATCCTACAGTACATTTTAAAAGTTAGCTCCTGAAAATGTGGAGGGTCAGGGCAAAACTACAAAAAAATTAGGGTAATGAGAAGAACCAGACAAATGGAAACTCAATCTCTTTTCACCATCTATGGATCTGCACTAGTTTTCTCAGATTTTATGACAGATGTAATTCCAGTGTTTACAAATTTAGATTGTGAACAAAATTGCATTTAAGGTGATAATATGCAAAGTAGAGGAAAACAATTATCTATCCAAAGAGTTTGTGACTTTCTGGCAATACCACTGTTAAGTGAAAGGCATCAGTAAAGGTAACAGATAAAATAAAAATTATTGAATTGGTGTTTGGTGATGTTTGCCTCCTCACGAAATATAACCCACTGGGTTCCTTGAAGCCAGTTGCAAACTTGACTTTCTTTCCTGGAACATAGAAAAAGTAATGTAACAATAATGTCAATTTAGGATAAAAACTGTGAATACTGCCCTGAGTGGTAATTGCTACACAGAATTACCACTGACCCTTTTAAAAAACTCATTTATGTCACACTTTCTCCATAGGAGGTTCTGCTGCAAAATGAAAAGTAGAAGGAAGTGAATATGCTTGATTGTGATGATCTATCAGTGTTTGATGGAACAGTGTGAAAGAAAGCAATAAGCTAGGCAAGGGAATATGCTAAAATGAAGATCAAATTCTTAGATTAGCATTTTATAAGGCTTGGTGGAGTTAGATTGGTCCATACTGGTTAGCTGAAAAATCTCCTTATGTAGTCCCAAAGGTGCTTTTTCAAGAGGCAACAGGACTTTCTGGTTTTTCTTTGAAGACGTTTTGCTTCTCATCTACGAAGCTTCTTCAGCTCTGGAAGAAGCTGAAGAAACTTCTTGAATGAGAAGCAAGAAAAAAGATGAGCACCGCCCCCTAGAGTCAGGAACGACTAGCACATATGTGCGAGGGGAACCTTTACCTTTACTTTAAAGATATAGAACAGGGCAGAATAAGCCTAGTCCAAAAACTCAGTTACTGTACATGGCTTAGCCAATTGATTAGAACTAGGAGGCTGAAGTTAACCCTGTCCAACCAGAGCAAAGAGCAAAAGCCTTGTATTGGGGAAAAGTATGAAACATAGTGCAGAATTATGTAAAGCTTTCACCCAACCTGTGATGTGACCCAAACGTACTTGTTCCACACTTTGTAAGACTCATCATTATCTGTAAACACATCTTTTTTTATAGGCAATGATGGGTTGACTTGAGGCACTACTATTCAGCAAAACTCTATTTCTCTATTTTTTCCTTTCAAAATTTCAAGTATGCATTTATTTGTTAATATTTTTTTTTGGCATTTGTTTATTTTTACAATTTGCAAGCAGTCTTGCCTATTTCTTTTTCTTTTTGTTTTTTAGGACATTCGATCTCATCATCTTTCTCTTGGTGATATGGGTCTTAGCTTTGTAAAGTCTGCATTTTAATTCAATATGTCACTTTCTATTACAGTAATGACATTTCTCCTTTTCATCTTATTTAGGGAACTCCCATCTCTCACAGTGTTCAAAACACACTGGAATGCCCCCAGTCTAGTTTAGTAATTACTTCTCAAAGGAAATGTTATTATGAAGTTTGATTAATTCTACTATATATAGTTTTCTGGTGACAATCTTAATAACAATTCCTTGATTAAATCATTAGAAAGGTTCATGCTATTTTGTTTTGGTAACTTCGGAATAGAGAGACACTGTGACACACAGTGTATTTCATTAAACTTCCACTCCCTGATAATTTTAGATTTATAAGTTTTCTATTATAGTATTATTGCTCATTCCTGAACATTAAACATGTGTTTAAGCCTGTTTCTTGACATGTTGTCATTTAGAAATGTATTTTTGTTTTTAAAGGAGGAGAGATTTGATCATGTTAAGAAACCAAGGTGGAGTTAGGGAGTTTAACCCTTTCTTCCCTATTGTGATCCTAATGAAGCAAATCTGGTATTTTAACTAGGGGAAAAAAAGGTGGCACCAAAGAGACATTTGCTCCATTGCTAATTGTTGATTTGGAATAGCCAAATGTCAAAAAAAATGTTTGCCAGGAACAAAATGGACCTGCTACAATTTCAGTAATTATATCTTCCTATATTGTTTTTTAAACAATTGTAAATATGTAACAATCATGAATACAATGCCTAGCTTGGTTCCTTTAAAAAAAATAAAAAATAATGTTATTGAAGAAAGTTCAATAAGATAATAACCTACAAAGATTAGAAAAGAAGCAAAGAAAATAAGCAAGAATAATGAATAAGTAAGAAGGAATAGGAAAAGCAAAGAAAAGGTTATGAATGTGATCTTTAAAAATTCTTTGTTATATGTATTTGAACCCAGAGATGACTAACTTTTTTACAAGTCCATCAAATATGGTAAAATGACTATGTTGTCCACATTTCCAGCATAAATTTGAATATCTTTATTTATTCTGGACAATTTTTCTGGAGTCATATACTGTACTAATGGAGTCATATACTAATACTAATCATTTTATATAAAAATGTTTTTTGGTTATAAAAATATAAATTTCAATTCTTTTGACCACTTATTTTCCCACTCTTCCATCAGTATATTGTTAGCCCATTTTATCATATAATCTTTCACTTATTTTTCTTTCTTTTTTTTATAGATACTTTATTGAGTTTTATATACATACAAAAAATCTCATTTCTATTAACATTGGATATGCAGTGTTTATACATATATACATAGAATATATCTGGTGTCACTTAAGCTATTTGTTGCTATTTATTAACGCACCTTATACTCCTGCTTTAATTCTATCATTCATCCATTCATACCACCTTTCCCACACAGTATAATACTCTGAGTTCTCATCGTTATTTATTTCATATGTTAATTTACTCATCTCTGCGCACTCCAGTATTTTCTTAATTATAAGTTCTTCTGGTGACAGGGTTTTCTCTTTCCAGAATTGTGCATAGGCCAGTCTAGCAGCTGTGGTTATGTGTATTATCAGGTGAATCTTTTTCTTTCCATACCCCTTCTTTACTATTCCCAGGAGAAATATTTCCGGTGTCAATTCTATGTCTTCTCCAATTATTTCTTGTAGCCATCTCTGAATTCTGTTCCAGTATCTTTTCGCTTCGGGGCATGTCCACCATATGTGATAGAAGGTGCCCTGACCGTAGCCACATTTCCAGCAATTTGAGTGCATATTGGGGAACATCTTGGCTAGTCTGGCAAGTGCTAGATACCACCTGTGGAGCATTTTATACTGATTTTCCTTATACGTCGCAGCTCTGGTCAATTTGTAGTTTTTATTCCAAGGCTCTTCCCATTCATTAAAATTTAACCTATGTCCAATGTTTTTTTCCCATACTCTCAATTGGTTTTTAGTGGTCTCTTCAGCTCTGTCCTCATCTAGTAAGTAGTTGTATAGTTTAGCCAAAACTTTTTTTCCATTCCCATCAAGATTTTGTCTAGTCCATTGTATCCTAATTCTAAGCCATATTCTTCCTTATCTTTCTGATATCTTGATTTTATTTGTAGATAGGTCCACCAATCTAAATTTATACCTTGGGCTCTCAGGTCTTGATTTAAGATTTCCTCCTCCATCTAATATAACTTTGTATCTGCACATTTTCTCCATTCCCCACCTGTTTGGATAGATCAAAGTCTCCATCGTGGAGAGCCATTTGGGGACTTTAGTATAATATCGCTGTCTAATTCCAATCCATGTTTGTATTAAAGACTCCCTAATTTTATGTCTATGGAAAAATGTTTTCTTTTTCTTCTCTGTGTCCCACAGGTATGCGTGCCACCCTTTCTGTAGATCGTGGCCTTCTAAGGTTAGGATTCTCTTATTTTCCAGTATGGCCCATTCCCTTATCCATACTAGCTTAGCTGCCCTATAATATGTTTCCCAATCGGCGAGTCCAAAACCTCCCATATTCCCTTTTCCCTGTAAAACTTTAAGTGAAATCCTTGGCTTTTTCCCATCCCATAAAAATTCCCTGATGTTTTTGTTTAATTCTGAAAAAGGTTTTTTGTCTAAGATCACTGGTATGTTTTGATATAATAATAGAATTTTGGGAAGGATATTCATCTTAATCGTGGCTATCTTGCCTATAAGTGACAATTTAATTTTCTTCCATCTGTCCAAATCTTGTTTCATTTTTTTAATTAAAGGGGTATAATTATCTTCCTTTAGGGATGAGCACCTTATAGTTATCCAGATTCCTAGGTATTTTATTTTTTTGACAAACTGTGATCCCAGCGTTTCTTCTATCTCTTTCTTCTGTTCCTCGGTTACATTCTTGTTTAATATTTTGGTTTTAGTTTTATTCAATTTGAAGCCTGCCACTTCTCCATATTTGCCCAGTTCCTCTAATATTTTTTGTCCGGATTCTAATTATTTTTCTTCTATTTGAAATTTCAATAAAAGTTCATACATTTTAGCAATTACATGCTCATCATTTGTACATAGTTCAACCTCACATTCTGCCTTCTGCTGTTCAATTCTAAATGCCTTATTTTCTACTTTAAATCTCTCTTAACATATGAAAACCATTGAAGACTAAATTATTTTGCAGCCAAGTGCTGTTTTGATTTCATCTTATATTCTTCATGCTCCTGTTTTAAAAACTCTAGAATTGATTAACTCTAGATAAGTTAACCATTTTTCTTTACCTGCGGTTTGTTTTTTATAAAATGCTTCTTGTGCTGGACACCTTAAAAACATTTTTGGGCACAGTCTGGGTTGAATGTCTTTTCCATATTCTCAACAAGGCACTTACGTTACAATAATTCATAAAATCTACATTAACCTTATCATAATAATACAAAACCATGCCATCCAAATCTCAGACTGTGTATTTCTATTTCTAAAATTCTTTTATTTCTCTGTAAAACTTACTGTTTCAATCAGATTAAGCAGCAGGCTGTAAAATACAATTTCAAATCAGGCAACCCCAATTTTCCTCATTCCTTCTTTTCCCTTGTCATATAAACTTACATATATCTTTCTACCATTGTTTACATCGTACAAAAGTTGTCATAATATGTATTGTTTGAAACAAAAACATCATACTTTGCAAAACATTCATTTTTATCATATACATTCTTCCCAACAATGACAATTGTAACCTCTCCTATCTTAATATGATCTTAATTTTATTCATATCTTAATTAATCTGATATAACATATAGTTAATGTTTGTCATAGTGATGCCCAAGTATTTTACTTTTCCTCTGAATCTTAAAACTATTTTCCCCATCAATTCCATTTGTTTTTCATTTTCATATTCTTTGTGAAAATCTATATTTTTTGTTTATTAATTTTTAAATAGCTAGCACCCCCGTGTCTACCTTGGTTGCTAGTAGAGTTGTTGGACAATATTCAAGTCTAAGTAGTATGCAAAGTTTACAAGGCTTGTGAAACCATAGATTGGGTTCCACTAGCAGACTTCTAATGATTTATAATAGAGTGGCACAGGTTTATTCTTCTTAATTGGCTAACAGTAGCAAGAATTATCCTGCCTTCCCAATTTTAATTGAACATTAAAGATTTTGTGTCTGTTCAAATGACCTTGGACTGAGCACATTTGCCAGCATCTTTTTGCAGCTGGCTCTAATTGGTGGATCTCATGTTTATAAACAACAACAATAGGCTTGAATGTTCCAATTATACTTAATCTGGGCCTTGACTGCTCTTAGTTCCCTAGGTTTGACAATAGTGCACCACACTGAATTATATTTTATAGAATCTGCCTACCTGGTAAATGTTACAATCCATCTATAGTCAGTGCAAGTACTTTATATTTCAAAACTCTTTCTTCTTGCTCCCATTATCAAGCTGTGACAAACTGGTTTGCCTAAATAGGCTAATCCAGATGCCCTAAAAACAATTTCTGGGACCAGACACAGAGTCAGTGACCTTTCACTTGGAATAAAGATGAAAGTCGTGGATGTAATCAGATGAAAGTTGATGCTGCGTTTGCAAGACATTGTCACAGGAATTTCAACTGGTATAACAATACAATTTCTCAAACTTTCCTTCCTGAAAATTCTTGGAATGAAAATTAAGAGATCCATATAATTGGCTAGCTTGGCATGTTGAGCTGGGATGCAATGAATCTTTGCTATAGAATAGAATAGAATGGAATGGAATGGAATGGAATAGAATAGAATAGAATAGAATAGAATAGAATAGAATAGAATAGAATAGAATAGAATGTTTTATTGGCCAAGTGTGATTGGACACACAAGTGCAATATGGTGCATATGCTTTCAGTGTACATAAAAGAAAAGATATGTTCATCAAGAATCATAAGGTACAACACTTAATGATAAGGTACAATACTTTATGTAGACAAGATAGTATGTGTGGCATTCATTGCCAAGAAGGATTTTAGCTAGCCAACCTTCAAAAAAGTAGTTACTTCCAAATAACAGAGAGATGTTAATGAGAACTGTGGACTAGCTAGAGCACTGTGATTACCTCTTTTCTGTATTCTTTACCAAATCCATTTCCTTACAGCCAGCGTGGCTAGCTTTAGGGCCCAGAACGTTATATAATCCCCAAATCTCTTTGGAAATTTGAGTTCCTTTGATTACAACTGATGCCCATTCTTTACTCCACATGGCCTTCTCATATTCACCAAATCTCTCATCACTTTCCATTTGGACTATTGTAATGCCCTCTACAAGGGCTGTTCTTGAAGAGTATCCAGAAGCTTCAGTTGATTCAAAATGTAGTGTCCCATACAGTTTTGTGTAAGCCCAGATTTGTGCAGGTGTCATTTTTTTTTGCGGGAGTGTCATTGGCTATCAATTTGCTTCCAAGTGCAATTCAGTGTGTTGGTTATCACCTTTAAAGCCCTACATGGCTTGAGGCCAGATTATTTGAAAGACCATTTCTCTCCAGTTACATCTATCCAGCCCACAAATGTGGGAAGGCAGGACATATTATGAGTCCCATGTGTCAGAGAAGTACTGTACATCTAGTGAGAGGGGAAAAAAAAAGAAAACAAAATACTTTTTGGGAGTGGCTCCTTCCCTATGGAATATTATGCCCCTGGACATAAGATTGATTTTCACATTGATATTGTTTTGGAAGGCCTTTAAGAAGTATTTCTGTCAGTGGGGCTGGGGACCCCGGGTTGATATGGAGCTAATCTGGTGACTGGTTGGACTATATTTGCTGTTGCCATGCGTGTATGTATCTATGTATGTATCTATGTATGTATGTATCAGGGGTGAAATGCTCCCGGTTCGGTCTGGTTCACCTGAACCGGTAGTAAAAAAGGCTACTGGTTTGCCAAACTGTAGTAAAAAATGTAAAAAAAAAATTCTGACGATCAGCTGAGCAACGTGCGATCTTTAGAACTTCTTAAAAAACCTTTTAAGCATTTTTTTACTACTGGTTCTCCGGAACCAAAAGTTAAAATGCTTTAAAAAGTAAAAAAAAAGGTCCAAAGATCACGTGTCGCTTAGCTGATCATTGGAACTTTTTTTTTTTTTTTTTTTACTTTTTAGGCATTTTTTTTACTACCGGTTCTCCAGAACCAGTAGTAAAAATGCTTTAAAAAAGTAATAAAAAAGGCTCTGACAGTCACAGTTGTGCCGTGCAATCGTTCAGAGCCATTTTTTAACCTTTTAAAAGCATTTTTTTACAACCTATTCAGGTGAATACTGTAGGCTGGGAAAAAAATGCTTTTAAAAGTAAAAAAAAGGCTCTGAAGATCATGCGCCACAGCTTATCACCCCCCCCCCCGCGTGCTGTTCTATTTACCCCATGCCTCCTTTTGGCGTGCACTGCACATGCACACGTGCACCTCGCATTTAGTGCATGGTGGGCACTGTGCATGCGCACGCACAGCATGTGTTTGGCATGCAGTGCACATGCGCAGCCAGCAAACCTGTAGTAAACTGGTTCAGATTTCACCACTGGTATATATATGTGTGTGTGTGTGTGTGTGTGTGTGTGTGTGTGTATGTGTGTATTTAGTGTTTTTATACTGTGGAGTTTTAATGTTGTGAGCCACATGGATTTACCGTGAATTGGGCAGCCATATAAATTTGTTTATTAAATAAATAAATAAGTCCTGCCTTTTTAAAGTGGGAACCTTAATCAAGGCTAACACGTGCTTAAAATAGACTCAGTCCTGTTAATAATTTCTCCAACAAAATTTCTCTCTCAAACACTGGAGAAATCAGAATTGCGCTGCCTATGTATGCAACACATTGTAGCATCACCCATTCCCTATGGCCATTGAGCTCCTAGAAAAAGAGTGCAGCCTCTGTCCACCTGTTTTAGCTGTTCCTTTGCATGTTTTTAATGAAAGGGACTCTCTCTCTCTCTCTCTCTCTCTCTCTCTCTCTCTCTCTCTCTCTCTCTCTCTCTCTCTGTGTGTGTGTGTGTGTGTGTGTGTGTGTGTATACATGACAATATTACCTACTATTCCTGTAGTTGTGCTTCTTAGATATCCATACAATTGGTGTACAAGTCTGTAAGAAGGAATCCTAAATGTAAACAGCCACTCACATGTTCTCTCTACATAACTGGGTCTCAATGGTGCAGAAGTCCAATCACATATCAAAGACACAAGGCTGGTGGCAAGCAAGAAATACAGCCCTATATGCTTATTGATGTATATAATTTTACTGAAGTCCAGTTCAGTTTTTGCATTTAATTGTCCATGGTTTTAGGACCAATATTAATTGCTATTCACCCCACATGCTAGAAAACCAATAGAAATTTATACCAGGATGGCAAAGAACCTGACTGAAGCTGATATAAATTAAACAATACAACAAATTGAACAAATAACTGTAGATACAGTGGATGAAAGGCCCAGGGTGAAGGTATTTCAAGCCTGCTGAAGTCTCACAGCATGATGATAAGAAGGAACTTCCCAAGTATTGTTAGTTTACTAATATGTATACTGTATATATAGAAATGGGTACAGACGAGCTATTATTTTCCTTGACAAAGCTAAAGAGACTAGAAAGCTCCTCTTTTTCATTCTTCATTAACTATCTGTCTCTGTTCTTAATGAGCAACATTAATTTTATTTGGCTGTGTGGACAATTGCCACCTCTAAGTGCCTTATTTCTCTGCCCTCTCCCTAACATTCTGACTGTACTTTAAATATTGTCGTATTGCTATGCCAATAGATGAACATAAAGAAACAGAATCCTGTGACTACATAAGATTTACATACTTAATAACCGTATACTAGCTTGCAAGATAAGATCTTAATAAATCCATGGAATTGTATACTAGTCTGTTGTACTTTATTTATGATGGAGTGATGCCACTGGGCTTGCTTTCATATTTTAAGGTCAACATCTGATTTTTATCGGACTGGTGCTAATGTCCGAGACTGCCACAGGATATTAAGACAACCAGAGAAAATGAAACTACTTGCCTTATATACTTGTCTGTGAATATCTGTGAAACATGTGATCACTTTTCATTTCTATTCGGGATACTGAGCTTCTCTTTGAAAGGATCTATGTTGCTTATGTACACAAAGATGGCAACCCGTGATCTTCAAGATGTTGAATATAATACCACACGACTGTACTGTTTGGGGCTGTTGGGGAATGGATTTTTTGCAATTTCTGAAGTGTTGCCAGTAGCTGGTTTCCGGCTCATTAGCTGAATTTGCAAGAATATATTTTTGTCTTGCCCTGAGTTTACCATATATAGGTAGTTCACACTAATTTACACAAGGAAATGAAGACATTTCTGGACTGTATCTATGTAGATGTGGATAACAGAGATATTTGTGCCATTCATGGAGGTAGTCAGATCAGATTGTTGTAAGTAAATCTAGAAAAAAATAGTCCTTAGTTTTTTTTAGAAATCAATTGGATTTCACACTCAGTAAATTTCTCAACCCCCCCCAGTATAATACATAATTACAGGAAGCATGTCTATTGAATATAGTGGAATTTATTCCTGGGTAGACATGCATATGATTGCACTTTAAATCCATTTGATGTGATACAACTTTTTTCAAGCCTTTATTTTAAGAGAAAAAAGGTAGAATATAGGGCTTTTACATATTAAAATACAACAACCCTGATGTTTTTGCCACAGTGTGAAAATATTAATGACCTCTAGTAGGGAATCCTTTTTCCAAGAAAGTTCAGACTGAAAAGGAATATATTTCTTTCTCTCCCTTTCACCAGCAATAGTTGAATTAGAGGTGCATTTTACTACTTCCTTTTCCCCTCACGAAATACACCTTGAAAAGTATTATTTTTTTCACTATGTACCAATAATGGGAAGAAGGAGGAAGGACATGTGGATGAAAAAGCATTCTGTACAGCAAGCCAAAAAGCATCTAGCAATGAAAATTCAAAATAGAATCTCTGTGATTTTTTCTTTTGTTTGTTTTCCTGGTGTCAAAAGTTCCACAGACAATTAACTTCAAATGCAGAGCTACATCGGTTGCCTCTTCAAAGCCACACTGTAAACACTTTAGAGCTGTATTCTTTTTGTCCTTAACCTTTCTTTAAAAAAAAAAAAAGAAGGAAATTTGACTGTAAACACAGCACAATTATTACTAAGTTTCAATACATGCAAAAGTCCTACACCTTTCTTCTTTGAAAGAATAGTTTAAGGCTTTTCAGCAGGAATACTTGAGAACTATTTGGAGGGCAACTTTAGCAGAGGAAAACAAAATTGCAATCCTATTGTATATTAATATATGAAGAGGGTATAGGATTGCCGTATATTCATTTCTTTTATCTAAATCTAAAATAAGTGATCCAATATTAATAAAACATACTATATTTTCTCTGATTCAATGGATAGTCAGTCTGTTTACTACCTCAAATCAGCAGTGAAATCCCACCCCCCCCCCCGGTTCTATCCGGCTCGCTGAACAGGTAGCACCGGCGGTGGGAGGCTCCGCCCACCCACCAGGACGTCATTATGTCTCATTTTTTAACCATCTGCATATGTGCAGAAGGTTCTGCGTATGCACAGAAGAGGTGTGTGCACACTCCCACGCGGGAGCACACCCAAACCGATAGCGAAGGTAAGTGGATTTCATGGCTGCCTCAAATTGACATTATATACACTTTGATAAATATTGTATGACTACATTTTTCCCTGGTTTCTAATAAATTCCCCAAACTTGTATGTATTTATTTGTTATATTCATTGTTATGACTTTTCATTTAAGAGCTCAAGGTGGATTACATATGACTCCCTCCTGTATTTTCATTATAGTTCTGTCTTGACATTAAGTAAATTTACTGTACCCTGCAGTTAAATTGAACTGAGATAGCAACTGGCCCAAAGTCAACCTATGAACTTCTATGATTGAGTGAGGACTTGAGTTTGATTATATTCCTATATCTTAGTTCCTAGCCCCCTTAATATTAAGAGATGTGCATGCTTCAAAAAATAATTAAATAAAGATGCTCTGGAAAATCAGCTGCTTTAATGAGTCAACTCTTTAAAGTAGGTCATTTTCAAGCTTTCATGAGATATGTATAGTTCCCACACTCCAAATATTCTGAAAGTGTTTTAAGAACTATTTGTTTTCAAGCCTGGAGTTGCAGTGTTTATCAATCTTTTTTCCTTGGAAGTTACTAATGTGGGTTACCTCATTAGTTTGTTTCAATTATATATATTTTAAAAATATTGTAAACTGCCAGAATCTTCTTGGAGTTGGCCTTGATATCCAATGGATAAATGTGTAGTGCTGAATCAACACAATTACCATTTCCCATATATATATTTGGTTTATTCGGGTTTTCTCCCGCATAAAATTGGAAGTGTCTTGGTGACATTTCGACGAAGTCTCATTCGTCATCTTCAGGCTGGTGTTTTCGGCTTTGTGCTCCTAGAAGCACAAAGCCAAAAATACCAGCCTGAAGATGACGAATGAGACTTCGTTGAAACGTCGCCAAGACACTTCCAATTTTACGTGGGAGAAAACCCGAATAACCAAAGACCTACATACAAACACCCGCGAAAACCTCAGAAAACAAATATAGATATATCTATATATCTATATATCTATATCTATATCTATATCTATATCTATATCTATATCTATATCTATATCTATATCTATATCTATCTATCTATCTATCTATCTATCTATCTATCTATCTATCTATCTATATGTCTAATAAAAAGTGTAAGAATAGATGACTCGTGTAAATACAGGAAGCTGTGCTGTGCAAATGCTGAATGGAACCTTTATGCTGAGATTTGACATTTCACAAAAGCAGAAAGAGCAGACAGTATCTGCTTTATTTATTTATTTATTTATTTATTTGATAATATTTATATGCTGCCCTTCTCCCGAGGGACTCATGGCAGCTCACAGCAATAAAACAAAACAATAAATAATACTAAAAATCCAATTAAAATCCCCAAATTAAAACTATAGCTCCCAAACAGATCAGAAGATTTGCTGAAAAAGCCATGTCTTCAGGTCACTGCGGAAAGAGCAGAGGTCAGGGGCCGTCCGGAGCTCAGTGGGTAACTCATTCCAGAGGGTCGGTGAGGCTACAGAGAACGCCCTCAACCTGGGCGCCCCCAGCCGACATTGTCTGGCTGATGGCACCTGGAGCAGGGCAGTCCTATGTGAGCGCACTGGGCGGTGGGAGGCCGGTAGGAGATGGTCCTGCAAGTACCCTGGGCCCATGCCATGAAGGGCTTTATAGGTAAGCACCAGCACCTTGAAGCAGATCCGAAGGATCACCGGAAGCCAGTGCAGCTCACGCAGGAGAGGTGTAACACGGTAGTAATGGGAAGCTGTCGTAACAATATTTAGATTCATTTAAACATAAATGAATATTAAGGTAAACTCAAGCCAATACAGTAGTTATTACTATTCAAATCAAGAACAGGAAGGTAATCCAAAACTTCCTTGTTTCCAAAATATATGAGAAAGGCATTATTTTGAGGAAAATATTTTATTTTGCCAGCAAATACCAAGGAAGGCACTGGAACTGAATCAGTGATATAAACACACACAATAATATTAAAAGCTGATGATGGGATTAAAAAGCAACAGGAGAGACATGTGTGACAATCTGGTAACTTTCCAAGCTAATTAATAATTTTAAAAAAATGGATTTTAGTGAATTTTTTGCTGTGTGACTATCAAACCAGTTAGTTTTTAACACCATCCCAAAGGTTTTAAATTGTACTAAAGGAGAGAATAAATGTGATGATTGACTAGATTAAGAGATGGTGATAATTTCTTTATGATAAATGAATAGCAACACCACAAATGATGACAAATCACAAGTGATAAAATATAGTTCCAGGCAAGCCGCTCTTGTCTTCAGTAATTGGATTAAAACATTGAAAATGATTATTTGTTTTTGTATAAACAGATGCTGAAAGTGAATGTAGATACCAAATCATATAAATGGTTAATGATCACTTGTCCAGCGACTATTTGAAATTATGATAGTGTTGACAAAGAAACTTATGACCAGCCCTTGAAATTGCAGCCATTGCAGTGTCCCCATGGCCACAGGATTATGATCTGGACACTTGGCAACTGGAGTACATTTATGACTATCTCAGCATCCTATGATCATGTGATTGCTATTTGCAACCTTGACAGCTGGCTTTTGACAAGCAAAGTCAATGGGCAGCCTGCAGGAGGTCATAAATTGCAGTCAGGTGACATCTCACTTAATGAGATGCAAATGACTCAGTTAGATGCAGCTGAAATTGCTGGATCTGCCATCACAAACTGTGGTTGTATGATTTTTCAGTTTATGAAAAATATCACTTAGCAATGGAATTGCCAACATGTGACCATGCGTATGTGCAGTGGTGAAATTCAATTTTTTTTACTACTGGTTTTGTGGGCGTGGCTTGGTGAGTGTGGTGTGGCTTGGTGGACGTAGCAGGAGAAGGATACTGCAAAATCCCCATTCCATCTCCACTCCTCGGGGAAGGATATTGCAAAATCTCCATTCCCACCCCACTCTGGGGCCAGCCAGAGGTGGTATTTGCCAGTTCTCTGAACTACTCAAAATTTCCGTTATTAGTTCTCCAGAACCTGTCAGAACCTGCTGGATTTCATCCCTGGGTATGTGTGTGCAGCCGTCAGAACTCAGGAAATCAGTCTTAAGTAGTTTAAGGAGCTGTGGTAGTGCAGTGGTTAGAATGTAGTATTGTTGTATTGCAGGCTAATTCTGCCGACTGCCAGCAGTTTGATCCTGACTGGCTCAAAGCTGACTCAGCCTTCCATCCTTCCGAGGTCGGTTAAAGGAGGTCCCAGATTGTTGGGGGCAATATTCTGATTCTGTAAAACTGCTTAGAGAGGGCTGTAAAGCACTGTGAAGGGGTATATAAGTCTAAGTGTTATTGCTAAGTGCTATTTTGGGGGAGCCATTGTAACTTCGAACAGTCACTAAGTGACCAGTTGTATGTCAAGAACTATCTTTAAATATATATCATTCAAATAGCACATATTCACACATTCCTGTATATTTCCAGTGGTATGTCATGGCTGAAGCCATTCTGTCCCGTGTGCTGAAGTTTGTATTCTGATTTTTTTTTTAATTCGATTTATATGCTGCCCTTCTCTGGAGACTCAGGGCGGCTTACAATGCGTTAAGCAATAGCCTTCATACTTTTGTATATTTATACAAAGTCAACTTATTGCCCCCACAAACTGGGTCCTCATTTTAGCTACCTTAGAAAGGATGGAAGGCTGAGTCAACCTTGAGCCTGGTGAGATTCGAACTTACAGTAATTGCAGACAGCTGGTGTTAATCACAATGCTTTTAGTCTGCTGAGCTACCAGGCCCGGTAGCTTTTTCCCCTGTTGCCAGGCTTTCCCAGGACTAATGAGGTAGACAGCAATAGGAAAGGGAAGGATTGTTCAATATAATTGGGAAGGAAGACAATTGGAAGAATCACACTTCTGCTCTACTGTCTTTATTGAAGAATTGACTATCATGCCTTTTCTTGATCAGTCTGGTCAGAGCCAGTTTGGTCTAGTAGTTAAGGCACTGGGCTAGAAACTGGGAGACTGTGAGTTCTAGTTCTGTCTTAGCCTTGAAAACCAGCTGGGTGATCTTCAACCAGTTACTCTCTCTTAGCCCAACTCACCTCACAAGGTTGTTGTGGGGAAAATAGGAGGAAGAAGGAGTATTAGATATGTTCTCCTCCTTGAGTTGGTTGTAAAAAATAATAAAGGCGGGATATAAATAAAATAATATTTAAAAAACAAACAAACTGCGGAAGAATGCATGGAAGATCTTTAACGGCTGCATGGAGTTCTTGGACCATAAATTGCCCAAATAAGTGATACCTAAGATAATAAACACCACTTTAGCTGGAGTGCAGCCAAAGTTATTTCTTTTAAAAACCGGATTTTAAAACCATGATAAAAACATACAGTTTAAAAATATGTTGGATTTACTGTAAGGCCTCCTAAGAGACAACTTTCTCACTTTTCAAAATAGAAAGCAGAAAATAAATATTTATTATTATTATTATTATTATTATTATTATTATTATTATTATTATTATTATTATTATTATTATGTGAGTGTGCTTGCCAAATGATAAAAGTCTTCTGCTTGTTTGCCTTTTAGTTTTCACCTTTCTGAACTGCTGTCATGTGTCTGTAAATTTCTTTTCACCATAAACAAAATGTGTAAGTGAAAGATCAAGTGTTAAGAAAAGCCAGTCAGGAAATGCTGTTGCATCCCTCCCACAAATGCCACCTATATAATTGACACCGGATGGATTTAACTGTAGTGAGAAAACTTTGAGACAAAGGCATAAAATTAAGACCACTGAAAATATCACAGTCACAGCTTTTTTAACATTGAGAAAATAATTCCTGATAGAGATGGAAATTAGTTCATAAAACAAAGTCTGGAATATCTTACCCGATTCAGTTGCTTCAGCTACTAATTTTCACAGTTTTAATTCCAACGTAACTTCTATGGATCTTATTGCATATTTAAGAGGTTCCTAAGGGGGCGTGTAAGTGCACTAATGCAGGGGTTCCCAACCCTCGGGTCCATGGACTGGCAGAAGGCCAGTGGCATGCAAGAAACCGGGCTGCGGAAACAAGCAAAGCCCCATCCATGGGATGCAGGGAGAATGCGAAACCACATCCCCTCCGGTCCATGGAAAAACCTGTCTCCACAGAACCAGTCCCAGGTGCCCAAAAAGTTGGGGGCCGCTGCACTGAAGTGCCAATTATCTCTGTCACATTTTAGCTTTTTCTTTTTGTTCTTTCAAATTTATAATTTTTGTTTGATGAATAAATAAATAAACAAATAAATAACATTCTGTTATATCATGAAAAACTAAAATGCATATCTGTCCTACTGGGAACATGCAATTATGAATACTCTACAGCAGAGGTCTCCAACCTTGGCAACTTTAAGCCTGGTGGATTTCAACTCCCAGAATTCAGGGTTAAAGTTACCAAGGTTGGAGACCCCTGCTCCACAGGTATTTTACCAAAGTTATAAAAGTGATATAAAAAAATACATCTCCTTTGATTCAAACTTACTGTAAGTCCTGATCACTAAATGGATTTGTCCTTGTAATTGTCTTAGCAACAATATAGAATTTGTTGTGCATTGCTTCCTTCTAGGGTGTTTTTTTTTTCCTTACTTAGTCTATATATTAGTTATAGGATTTCCTAATAGCTCCTCATTCAAGAAGTATCAAGACCAGGCTTTGCTCAAGATTAATAATTATGCCAAGCTTATTAAAAAAAAAAAACACTTCATTTTAGACTTTTGAAAATTGATGGAACATTACATAATTTTTTTTTTAACAATTCTCCTCCCCCCAATTTTATGGCACATATTTATTTATTTAGAAAATTTATATTGCCACCTACTCGCACATGACGACTTACAGTGGCTTACAAGGATATAAACATACCATATAAAAGAAATAAAAATAATAACATAAAATAATACAGACCCCTCCGGCGACAACACACATTCATACTCATTTAATCGGCTCCATCCTGCTCTGGTGATGTTCCAGAGAGAGGGAGCCACCACCGGGAAGGCCCTTCTTCTGGGTCCTGCCTGATGTATCTCCTTAGGGGATGGGACCCACAACATTCCTTGCCTACTTACTCTAGTGGGTTGAGTAGATGTGACCAATAAGAGACGGTCCCTCAGATAACCTGGTCCCAAGCCATGAAGGGCTTTAAAGGTGACAACCAGCACTTTGAATTGCACCCAGAATGAAATCAGGAACCAATGCAGTTCCCACAGGAAAGGTGATACATGTGCACACCGAGGTCTGCACAAAACCATGTAGGCCATTGCATTTTGGGCTAACTGGAGCTTACGGATGTTTTCAGGGACAGCCCCATGTACAGCACGTTGCAATAGTCAAGATGGGAGGTGTTATGACCCAGGTGGTCATGATTAGGCAAACATCCAGAGACTTCTTTATTTCTCTTAGAAATAGTTAAACAAATGACCCTCCACCGACCAGTAAGGCTCCACCCTCAGTCCCCTAAACAACAGTTCATAGATTACTCAGCCAGTTCACAAGGAAAAAGTCCAGGCATATTACAAGGGCAGTTTTGAAGGCAAAGTATTCAAGGCTAGGACAAGACCAGAAGAGTCCTTGAAGCAAGGCAAAAGCAGTCTTCAAAGCAAGGCAAAAGCAGTCCTCACAGCAAGGCAAAAGGTCTGAATCCAGGCCGCAGGAGTGTAATCTGAAAACAAACACTTGTTCCTGGCAAAAGCCCCTCCCCACTGCATCTCCCTAAATCCTTTCCCCCAGGTGAGGCTTGTAAGGAGGGGCATAGCGCCCTCCTCCCGAGTAGTCAGGTCAGACTGCACTGACTCCATCTCCTCTCCATTCTCCACACTAGAGGATCAGGTGGGGGAGGCAGCTCTTCTCCGGAGCTCTGTTTCTCCTCTGCTCTGCTGCTTGCCCTTTCCATCTCCTCCCTGATCACTCAGTCATCTTGTACCCTCTCTTCCTCCCTGCCTACTCTTCTGAGGCCCAAGGGGCCCAGGACTGCTTCCTTCTCCTCCTCCTCCTCCTCCTCCTCCTCCTCCTCCTCCTCCTCCTCCTCCTCCTCCTCCTCCTCCTCTTCTTGTTCCTTCTGGGCCATAGGGACTGTGCCATCCACCTATGTTGGCCCCAGCTCATTGTCCTTGTTTTCCTCAGACCCAGGCTCTGATGGGGCCATGACAGGATGTGACTAGGGCATGAGTGACTGTGAGTAACGATTGTTGGTCCAGGAAAGGGTGTAACTGGCACACAACATGCAGTTGCATAAAGGCTCTCCTGGCCATTACTGCCATCTGCTCTTCAAGCAGAAGTCGTGAGTCCAGGAGAACCCCCAGATTATGCACAAGGTCTATTTGGGGTAGGGCCACCCCATCCAAGACCAAAGGTGGCAATTCTCCCTGGGCCAAATAACCCCAAACCTACCGCTACTCAGTCTTGCCAGGTTTCAGTTTCAACCCTTTGTTCCCCATCCATCCCCTAACACCCTCCAGGCACTTCGAGGGGGAGGTCACGGCATCAGTGGTGGATTCCTCCCGGTTCAGTCCGGTTCAGCCGAGCAGGTAGCAGTGACGATATGATGTCACCGAACCTGTTCTTCCCCCCGCCCTCCCACCCCCCTGCACAGCATCAATTAGCTCACCACAGGCTGAGTATCATCAGCATATTGATGATATCTCAGTCCATGGTGATGGACAATCTCACCCCATGGCTTCATATAGATATTGAATAGGAGTGGAGAGAGTACTGAGCTCTGTGGGACCCCACAAAGCAGTGGACGAGGGCTGGATCTCTCACCTCCTATTAACACCAACTGTGTGGGCTTCTGGAGGCTGGTGATAAAATATGGAAATTTTAAATGCTACATTGCTCACCTCTGACTTAGCGTAAATTCCAACTCCTTTGATGTGTCTCAAAGAAGCGAACACTCTTTGTGAGATACAGACATTCATTCAGTATTAACTCTTGAGTCACGTGTAAGCCTATTTAACTTTTGTGCCAAAACCTGATTTAAAATATTTCTTAGCCCCTGGGAGAATTTGAACAAATACAAATAGCAACTTGCTATTTGTATTTCGAACTAAATAAATGAACCTGCTCCATCTTTCCTATTCTGCTATATAAACTGGGAAAAAAAGATGCAAAGAAGACGATACTTAACAAAGTTATCAAGGAATGTAACGTTTGGCAACAATTGTAGAAAGATTGTGTAATGGCCTTAAAAACACAGAAAGCTATTTGGAATTTTTTAATTCTAGGAACTATTGGTAAAGAAAACCAGGGAAGTGCTACACCATTAATAATAAGAACATAAATGTATTTGGTGGTTGCTGTAAACAAATCATTGACCCTGTGTGCCAACATGGCCTATACTGCACCCAATTTGCTGCTGCTAGACTTTCCACCATAAAAATTAAATGAGAAATTTTGAGGGCTGTTGAGCACTGTATATTTTCACCATCAATAAGCATGCTGTTATTTAGAACAGGTGTTTCTGTAATCGGGATACACTGGGAAAATAGAAAGCATCCAGTAGTTATTAAGTCCCTCACATTTCAATTTCTGAATGGGGGTGTCTTGACCAGAGTGCTTAGGCCACAAGAGGCTCTGAATTATACTTGCAGCTCCCCCCCCATTTCGTCCAGCTTTGCAAATCAAGGTCGCTTCCTTTGTAAGGAACACCATGAGAGAAAGGGAATCTGCATTTTCCAATAAATAACAATCCTATTTAGTGGACTGTGACATTATCTGTCAAGTGAGAAAAAAGAGAAGTTTTGAAAAGATATCCTAAACCAGTGTTTCTCAACTTCAGCCCTCTCAATGGAAACCCTTTTAAGATGTGTGGTCTTCAACCTAGCATGGCTGGGGAATTCTGGGAATTGAAGTCCACACATTTTAAAATGGTAACCATTGAGAAACACTGTCCTAAACCCTGACACTGAGAAAACAGATTCTTTTTTTTTTTGAGATGAAATAAAATACACCCATCCAGTTGTAGTCCACTGCATCATTAATTTAAAATAAGCAAGTCTGCAATATTATGCAGTTTTTCATTGGGTTCTATATCTACACATTCTGTGAGAAAGAAGTTCCCATGGGCTCCAGCATGAGTCTGAAAATTCGGAAGATTAAACTTCTGGTCCCAGTGACTGGTCCAGCTTGGATTCTATGCAATGAGTCTTAGTTTTGAGTAAATGTATAGGACAGTGATGGCTAACCTTTTTGCCATCGCGTGCCGGGGGGGAGGTTTGCGCATGCATGTGCCCACACCCATAATTCTCTGCGCCCTGCCCTGCGCATTCACACACAACCCCCTCTCCCCCCCTGCTCCTGGCATGTTTTTCTTTCTTATCTGGCTCCAGATCCTCTCTATGCATCTGGGGAGGGCGAAAACAGCCTTCCCTACCCCCCCGAAAATCAGCTGGCCGGCGCGCATGAGCTGAGCTGGCGTGTCCACTGATATGGCTACATGTGCCACCTGTGGCACGCGTGCCATAGGTTTGCCATCACGAGTATAGGATGTTTCCACTGGAAAAATAATTCTAGGAAGTTTGTTACATTATTCTAGTACTTGTGGCTTTGAAAACTATCTTTGTTTTTACATTTTTCTCTCTGAATATATTTTAAAGTAATTTATGTCGCAGGAGAATATAAAACAACATGTTTAGGGATGTCTGGCAACTTAGATATAGGTTACCTAAATAAGGAAATGACAATAACAATTTCATATGTGAATACAGAAAAATAGTTTTAAAGGACAAGTTTTTATCTTTATACTGGCTTTCTTTCTCAGTTAAAAGAAAATGTGAAAATAAAGATGAAATTATTTATGTAAAGCAAGTGATAAAAATATCAAAAATAAATTCTTGTCAAGGTTAAAGAAACTTTGCTTAACAAAGGAGCACAGATGTAGAAAGAGCAATATGGGATTAAGTTGGTCTTTGTGGATTCAGACAATCAGTATTCCCTATCTGAGCCTAGGGATGTATGAATCACTTAGGGTTACCTACCTTCTGTTTGCATCTGAGCAGGAAGGAAAAATAACTTTCCCTGTCCCCTTTAATTCAGATTTGTATTTTCCTGCAATGAGAAAAATGAGCTTTTCCACAATATTTTGCCTGAATCTGATTTTGATTAGCTATGGTGGTCTCTAAACTTAAAGACCTTTATACTTTAAACTTACGCTCATTTCAGGCTATGGAATGTTGTTTTGGGATTTCTTGCCTTCTCATAGAATGCCAGTTGCTACTCTTTTTCCCCTAGCCCTTTTTTTCTATAGAACCCAATGAGACTGAAAAGGTTCAGGCCTTTGGAGTCCATAGACATGTTCTTTGCACTTTGTTACCATTGGGGAACCTCAAGTTTTTTGTTTTTTTTAATTTGCTGCAGTCCTTGTTATTCCACCTAACAATCTAAGCCCCAGAGCTCATTGTAACAGCATTGCCAAAAAGGCACTAAGAGTTATTAACCTAATTTTGCGAAGCTTCTTCTCTGGTAACTCTGTACTGTTAACTAGGACATATAAAACCTTTGCCAGACCAATTGTTGAATACAGCTCGTCTGCCTGGAATCCACACTGTATATCGGACATTAATACAATTGAGCAGGTCCAGAGGTATTTCATGAGAAGAGTACTCCATTCCTCTGCTCACAATAGAATACCTTATGCCACCAGGCTTGAAATTTTGGCTTTAGACAACCTTGAACTATGCCGCCTACGGTCTGACCTAAGCATAGTACACAAAATTGTCTGCTATGACATCCTACCTGTCAACGACTACTTCAGCTTCAACCCAATAATACACGGGCAAACAATAGATACAAAGGTAAAGGTACACTACTCTATCAAGCTACACTACTCCAAACTTGATTGCAGAAAATACGACTTCAGCAATAGAGCGATCAATGCCTGGAATGCTCTACCTGATTCCATTGTTACTTCCTCAAACCCACATAGCTTCAACCTTAAACTGTCTACCATGGACCTCACCCCATTCCTAAGAGGTCTGTAAGGGGGCGTACATAAGTGCACCAGCGTGCCTTAAGTCCCTGTCCTACTGTCCCCATTTATTTGTACTCATTTCATGTGTTCATGTCCATGTTTATACTTATACCTGTTATCTCGAACATATTTGACAAACTGAATAAAATAAAATAAATAAAAATAGTATAGATGTCCCTCAAGCTACTTCTTGAGTGCAGACCCTTAAACAAAGCCCAGCATTAGATCTTTTTTTTCCACCTCACTGCACTCTTTTCTGACCTGCTCTTTACGTCCATTTGAGATAGAAAGATGGAGGCAATTTTGTTATCTCCAATTTGACTAAAGATCAGGAACATCAGGACAAGGTTCGCTATACAGTCACTTAAATATGAGCCAGCAGTGTGCTCCAGCCACCCAAAAAGTCAAGGCAATCCTAGACTGCATTAATAGAGGGATAGAATTAAGATCATGAAGTGTTAGTACCACTTTATAATGCCTTGGTAAGACCACACTTAGAATATGGCTTCCTGTTTTGGTTGTCACAATATGGGAAAGATGTTGAGAATCTGGAAATATAGTACAGAGAAGAGCAACAAAGATGATAATGGACTAGAGGCTAAAACATATGAAGAATGGTTGCAAGAATTGGGTATGTCTAGTCTAGTAAAAAGAAAAAGAGATGATAGCAGTGTTCCAATATTTGAGGGGCTGCCATAAGGAAGGTGGGGGGTTGCCAATCTATTTATCAAAGCACCAGAAGGCAGGAGATGAAGCAATGGATGGAAACTAATCAAGGAGAAAACCAACCCTGAACTAAGGAGAAGTTTCCTTACATTGAGAACAATTAACCAGTGGAAGAAGTTGTGGGTGCTCACCACAAATTGGAAAAAATTGGACAGCAATTTGGCCAGAATGGTATAGGGTTTCCTGCTTGTGCAGTGGGTTGGACTACAAGACCTCCAAGGTTCCTTTCAACTCTGTTATTCTGATTCTGATGCTGCAATGGTGAGGCAATTTATGCAGGGTCACCTCATACATATGGACAAAGATGGGATTTCATGGGAGGAATTACATGGTTTGCTCTCCTCCAAAAATCTATATTAAGTATATATTATATCTTACAGTATTTCTTTGGTGTGCCTTGCTTCAAAACAGCAGAAATCCAGAGTGCTGATATTTGGCATTTTTGTAATTATGTTTTTGTTACTTTTGAATTCTGTTTTGGTGTCTTGCTTATTCGGTCATTAGATTTTTTAGGGTTTCCAGCTGCAGTTGTGGCAGCCTATACATTTGATTATTGATTGATAATATTGGGTTGTGATGGGGCAGTTTTACTAGCTATTCAGGGTCACATGTGGCCCATGGGCCATTGGTTGGGCACACCTGGCCTATAGCTTCATATTTAAGTTGTCTGGGAGCATCTAACACTTGTCTTTATCTTTCAGAAATTAAGATAAATGAAATTTTTTATTTTTGCCCTGAAGAGCAGTTCCCCCCGATCAAAAAAACCCTCCTGCCCTGTCATCCAGGGCTGGTAGCTGGAGCCAGCTTTATATCATTAGATCTTAATAATTCTTGAAAACTTAAACTTGCAAATTAACAAATCAAGGTCGAATAATGTTATTAAATGGATTATGAAAACTTTATGCCAATTTATATTTTCAAAGCAATACACAGGACCTAGTAACTCTATGTTTGCATTGGCACATACAGTATATGTATACACACACACACATATCTACCTTAATTTTATATTAAGACCGCAACTTGATGTGTACCATATATGGCAACATAAATCCCAGTCAATTACAAGGTTTGCTTAAGAGCAGACCTAGTCCTTTTATTCTTAATTAATATTCATTCTGTGCAAGGAGTCAGTTTGGTCCAGGGATTAAGGTAACTGATTAGCAAGCAGGAGAATCTGAGCTCAAATCCCACTTTAGCCATGAAAACCAGGTGGGTAACTTTGGGTCAGTCACTCTGTCTTAGCCCAATGAGGAAAATAGGAGGAGGAAGGTGTGCTGGATATGTTTGTCACCTTGAGCTATTTGTAAAAATAATAAAGGTGAGATATAAACAAACAAATAAACAAATATATAAATAAACAAATAGTTCACGTTTGCCCTATTTTACCACAGAAATCATTTCTCCTGAGATTATCAATTCTCATTTACATATCATAAAGTATAAAGATAAACATTCCTACATATGACCATTTTGATTGCACTCAATAAATATTCATTCCTCACAACAGTGCACACACTACTCTCTTCCTACAAACATTTGTACATCTTAACATTTCATAATCTATTTTCCCATCTTTAGTAAACGTTTTCTGAAGGTACACATGAATTCATTTAATTCATCTACCTGCCTTTGCCCCTATTAGAAGTTTTGTATCCGAAAGATATTTGCATTTTCAAACTAAATTTAAGTGCATGCTGTGAACAAATGCAAGTTTTACTGATATCATGAAAAACCTGCTGTATTTCTAATAGCGAATGGTTGGGTGTTTTTTTTTCTTTTTTTCCTGCTTTTTGCAAAGCAAGTTCTTATTTTGTGTTTTACTATCAGAACAATTCTATGGTTTCCCATTCAAAAACAATCTTTGAGTTCAATGAACTAATTTGTTTGTTAATGAGATTTATCTTAGTTAATAGTAGTTTTGAACAGGTATGAACAGAAATTCATTTTGAAGAATAGCTTATAAAGTTAAACATATTCAAAAAATAAAAAAGAGGCAGGTAAATAAAAGAAATATTTAATGGCTACAATTCCTGATAATCTGATAATAATTTAATTATTTTAATACTGTTTTTAAATTTTGTATGCTCTGTTTTTACTTTGGCTGTGCACCGCCCTGAGTCCTTTTTGGAGAAGGGCGGTATAGAAATTTAATTAATAAATAATAAATAAATAAATAAATAATCTCAACCTTCATTTATTGAAATACCTTAAGAAAGGGGTTTCAAACTCAAGGCCCGCAGGCCAGATCTGGTCTGTGGGGTGCTTAGATCTGCCCCACGGGGTTGTCCTGGAAACAGTGAAGTTCTGGCCCACAGTGCCTCTGCCAGCAAAAATGGAGATCAGGAGGGCTGCATGCGGCCCTCCTAGGCTCCATTTTCGGTGGCGAAGGCCTCCTGCAGCCCTCTGCCAGTGAAAACAGAGCTCAGAGGGGCCTCCGTTTTCACTGACAGAGGTTTGCAGGAGGCCGTCCCAGCTGAAAATGGAGCTCGGGAGCCCCAGGCCACTGGGGTTCCCAACACAAGTGACGACAAGCTGGCCATGCCCAACCTGGCCACACCCAGCCTGGCCCCCAAGATCAAACACAACCCTGATGCGGCCCTCAATGAAATTGAGTTTGACACCCCTGCTTTAAGATATAATATCAAGTTGCTATGAACTGAGCTGTACATATCATTTATTGTTTTATCTTTGTCTGACCCTCAAGAATTTAATAACTTACTTAAGCCTAAATGTGTTTTACAAGCACAAGTTTGGAATATAATTAGCTTTTTCATTTATGTTTATTTGGCATGAAAGATAAATTTATGTCAGAACAATCAGTCAATTTTACCACTTGTTAAAAGTAATAATTATAGAAACAGAATAAAATGAAGAAATAAAATTGTAGTTGAACCTCTGATGACATTTGCTATAAAATGATCTTAGAGATCTTGTAGTAAGTATTCTGTAACTGAACATTTTTATTTTAAAAAGAACTCTCTCCAGGCACTTGCTCAGAGAGGGATATGATCCTGTTGGTTGCATTTTTCATGGCATATTATGTTCTTATGTTTTCATGTTTTATTTTTGATTATTTGTTCATTGTATTATTTTACCTAAGTCACTTGTAAGTTGTGCACTGATGATGAATACAGCTATGGCTTTTGCGCTGAACTAATAAATCAAAATATTAAATACATAATAAATAAACATCTGATACTGAGAGGGAAATATTTTGTGGGAGACATTGTAATTATAATGAGATGGGGAAGATAAAAGTAAAAGCAATTGATGATTTCAGATCTATTAGCTCTTCAAATCTTAGGGAATAAATAGGTGGGATTTCTTTCAGTCTAAATGGTGCGTTGGGGGAATAATTTTCAATTAAACAAACACAAAAAAAAGGGTAAAATGTATTCTATGATTTTGGCAGCCCAGATCATGATCAGCTTGTACCACGCCTATTGCAATAACCATTTGATTAATTGAAAATCACCTTAAATTAAAAGATACCCTTAAAGCACTCATTTCATAAGACCATTTAACTTTAAATAGCGAAGTAATCTGTTGATGTAGTCTGAGTGGCCATTATTTATTTCCATACTCATTCTTCTGAAATTAGTTCCTAATACAGTGATAGAGGGATATAATTGCCACATCAATTAGGACATGAAAGTTTGTCTAAGAAATGTAAAATAGAAACTTTCTAAGTAACTATACCATTGTATCACCCTTTTGTTTTATATTTGTTTAAAAGACTTCCATTTCTTAAGACAAATAGTTATTTTGTCTGGAAATGATAAAAGGCATCTGAATCTAAGAATACTTGAAAAAGTACTCCTTTATGAATTCTGGTACATCCAGAATTCATCCAAAGTTTCATCCACCAATCTCACACTTATATACAGATCAGAATTTAACTACCCACTGGATTTCACAGTTCTTAGAATGAAGATACAGTTTTAACTCATTCAGAAATGCATAATTGACAAATTCTCTGCCAGTGCAAGAGGTTAATAGTTCCAGAAAAGCCTGCATACCTTTGCGATTACTTCTTTGCACAAAATTATGCACTTTTCTGATGATTTGGAAAGTTTTTATTTCTTATTGTTGGTGCCTCATTTCTTCAACTTTTCTTCTTGGCTTCACTTTGGAGTTCTTTATTACTTGTAAATAATTTGAAACATTGTCTTAAACATTAAACAGAAGAACTGTCTTCTTTGGTGGACAGTTTGGTTTTTTAAAACAATACTCTCCCCTTCTCCCTCTTTCAAAGAATAGTATACAAATACTAGAGCATACATTCCATTTTATTTATTGGCATTAGTGAAAATAATATATTTACAAATCAAAACTAGATTTAAAAAAGATAAGGAACAATCTGGCATAAACAGGAAACAATCGGAATTAGATAAATTAATATTAGGATCGGGAAGAAAAATGATTACAAATATCTATGATTACTTATTAGGATACAAATTGGAAGAAGAAACAGTAAAGGAAACAATGATAAATTGGGCTAGGAATTTTGGACATAACATAGAATTGGATAAATGGGAAAAATTATGGGAGAAAAATTGCAAATTGACCATGTCAGTATCATACAAAGAAAATAGCTATAAAATGTTTTATAGGTGGTATTTAGCACCAGCGAGACTGGCAAAAATGTATCCCAATTTATCACCCCAATGTTGGAGATGTGGTCACAAACTAGGGACATACTATCACATGTGGTGGATGTGCCCTAAGGTGAGGAAATTTTGGTATAAAATTAAAGGGTGGTTGGAAGAGATTACACTCCAAAAGATAGATTTTAAACCAGAGATGTTCCTCCTAGGAATGATTGATAGAAAAATGGAAAAAAGTCTCTATTATATTATATTGCATATTCTAACGGCGGCCAGAATTACTCTAGCGCAAATGTGGAAGTCAACCAATACACCATCGGAAGAAACAATAATAAAGAAAATCCTCAAATGTCCCGAAATGTATAAATTAACAATGGAGATAAAAGAAAGAGAAGCCTCAGATTATTATAAAGTGTGGAATAGGTTTTATACATGGTTGGAAAACAGAAATCAAATTAAGAAATAAGAATATAAAGTGAAATTAGATATTAACATACTGGATATAAATGTAAATAATGATCCTGTTAACAAACAGGATTAAAAATAAAGAGGAGCGGGAGGATAAAAGCTAAGAGTAAAGACAAAAGTCGATGCAGAAAGTTGTAAAATTGTATATATCTGTTGTTAGTATTGTATTTTAACGTCTGGTGTACGTATGTTTTTGTTTTTTGTTTTTGTCTCTTTTGTCTCTTTTGCTATTGTGTGTTTGGTTTTAAAATGTAAAATACTCAATAAAAATTATTTTATATATATAAAAAGAAAATAATATATAGAGATATATTGTTGTGGAAAAGCAGAAAAAGACTGAAAAAGGAAATACAGAGAAACTGAAATTAATTAATGATTCATTATTAGCACTGAATAAACCTACAATGGAAGTTAATCTCTGAGTAGCTATATATTAACTTGGGTTATAAAGCAATCATTGTATAGAATATCTGTCATTATCAATAGCATATAAAATAATCACATGAGGAAATCAACTACAAGAGCTTTGTCTTCCCTGTTTTCCATTGGTCATCCCATTTCAAGCATCTGTCATATTATCATGCTTATTCTGCTTTGTTAGTTATGTTATTGGCTGATAGCTGCATTTGTAAATATTTAAGCATAACAAAGCAGCAATTTTTAATGATAGCAGTAGATTCATTCCATCTGGCATGTGTGGTCAACATCTCTAATGACCTCAGTTTACTATTTCCGTCAAATTAGGATTATCTATTTTACAGGACAGGTAAGATCAATTGAATTATCAATGGGACAGTTGTACCACTTACCAAGATAAGTAATATTAGTTGTTGAAACATTGATAAGTGATTGTTAGTTATTAATCTTATTAATTATTTCCTTATTAACAGAATTAATTATTCTGATGTAAAAAATTTGAGGACTTCTATATGCTGTTTTTCCCTGAACAATGATGTATCATAGGACAGAAAAACAGAAAAGAAGGGATTGAAAACTGAGATTGATTATAAAGACAAATGGAAAGTTTATTTCTAAAACACTTTGTAATTTTTATTATTATATTTGGGTTTTGGTCTTTAGCATTTTTGTACAAGAGTTCAGGAACTAGAGCTGCATAACCTAAGATCCTACTTCTCTAAACTTTCCATCCATCCTGGACATAAATTGTTTCAACTCCTACTCTCAAAACGATGCTATAGAGCACTGCACACCAAAACAATTAGACACAAGAACTGTTTTTTCCCGAACGCCATCACTCTGCTAAACAAATAATTCCCTCATCACTGTCAAACTATTTACTGTCTGCATTATTATTAATCCTGTCATCATTCCTAACACCCATCTCCTCCCACTTATGACTGTATGACTGTAACTTTGTTGCTTGTATCCTTATGATTTATATTGACTGTTTCCTAATATGATTTGATTACTTATTTATACCCTATGACTATCATTAAGTGTTGTACCTTATGATTCTTGATGAATATATCTTGTCTTTTTATGTACACTGAGAGCATATGCACCAAAGACAAATTCTTTGTATGTCCAATCACACTTGGCCAATAAAGAATTCTATTCTATTCTATTCTATTCTATTCTATTCTATTCTATTCTATTCTATTCTATTCTACTTCCTGACTTTTCAGCAGGGGCATGGAGACAGTCTAAGTTGGAAAAAAGGAACTGATCATTTTAGGAGCTACTAGTTAAATCTTCCCTCCTTAATATAATTCTTTTTAGATACCTTGCATTTCAGTTACTATAGATTCCATATGGACATCAGTAATGACCATACTATTTGGGTAATGGGATCTTGAAGTTCAATGTACTTTAGGCTTAAGCTAAGAAGTGGCAGTGTTAGCCTGATTATTTTCAGAAGAAGCAACATTTTACATGCACTTTCTCTAATCTGCTGCTCTGAATGTATTAGCTGCCAGAATTTCCAACCACTGTGAAGATACCCTTGTCTTGCTCTATTCTTTCTCATTTTAGCTCTGTACCAATTTTTATTTCATTTGTAGTATTTGTGTCTAAATTGCTATCCATTTTTATCAATTAGCAGATGAGACAAGCAGATAATCATCCTTTTCCTTTAAAAGAAATTAAAATGACTTTCCCTTTTTTCTGGCCACCCTCTTTAAAATTATAGGAAGGTATGATTCATCTCTGGCTACTGAGTGCCTTTATGGCTCAACACATTTAAATCTAGGATTTTTTTAAATGTACGTGATTTTGGTTTTTCACTTGCTAAAGCTAGATTTCATCCATTGCTTCCTGGAATTTCTTCATTCCCTCATTTCCTAAACAGGATTTCTTGAACTGGAAAATAGTCCTAAATAGGTTTCCATTAAATATGCAATTAAAAACAACCCCAGATAAAAGAACGCGTGCAAAATTGGACCATTTAGAAACAAAGCTTGTTCTTCCATGCGAGTAGTATCTTTGCCTGTGATGGCAGCAGATTATTTGTTCTATTTCTTTGACACTGAACTAAAGAGTGCATTGTGGGAAAACCATCATGACACATGACTCTGTGCAAAGGAGAATCGCAGCATGAGCCTGCATCAAGGGGCTTCCTTGGCCTTGATGCACTCTTGCACAGTATGGGACTCCAGAGATGAGTGTCTCTTCCAAATGAAGCAGTAGTGCAATTCGCACAACACTCAGGAGAGCACATACTGACAAGATTTTCAAAGCCCTCGTGTAAACAGGTGGGGGGGTAGGGAGAGAAAAGAGGAAAGACCTACCAGCACTAGACATAAAAAGGCATACTGTTCAAAAGACGTTCACTTAAAAGCAGGAAAAAATAATAATAACATGAATAGTTGCTAACAATGGAGCCCGTTAACCTATTAACTAGCTTCACAACTAGACCAAAAAAAAAAAAAAAAAGTTCAATAGCATTCTGGAAGAGAAGACACTTTGATAATCCACACAAATTTATTTGGTACTTGATATTGTGCCTTGAAACTTAGAACAATCTTAAATCAGCTTCAGTTTCCTTTGCTTTCACTAGTATATTAGTATAAGCAGAAGAATATCAAAACTAAGCATTTCTTGACATTCTCTCGTCAAGCAGTTCACTAGGTCCCCTGACTCCTTGTTCTGATTTCATTTCTGATACTTCTTCCTATCAGAATGCATCGCATTTGTTCATCTTACTTACATTTCAGAAAAATAATAATGCTCAAAATTCCAAGTATTTTAATTATTAATATTTTAACAAAACATTAAAACAACACGCACACAGATTTTGATGTTATATTCTTTCAGAGAAGCATATTGTTCATTTCATTTTCATTACTTCATCAGATGAATTTTTCCTTATTATCTGTTCTGCTCTACCATGTTCTACAAGTGTTTTAATCTTCAACGTCTGGTTTTGCTTTAGAGTATAAAACATTCCCCTTTCTTATATGCACTTCAACCTTTGTTCTGTGAAAGCTAGATTATTATGGGTATCTGGCAGTGGTGGGATTCAATTTTTTTAACAACAGGTCCTGTGGGCATGGCTTAGTTGGGGGTGTCACTTGGCAATCATGTGACTGGGTGGGCGTGGCTAGCTGGTCACGTGACTGTGTAGGCATGGCTAGCTGGTCATGTGACTGGGTGGGCGTGGTTAGCTGGTCATGTGACCGGGGTGGGCGTGGCTATGTGCATAGGGACTACTCAGAGGGCTGAAAAAAAGTCATTTCTGACTGGTCCTCGCACTTTTGACCGGTCTTCGCACTTATGACTGGTCATCATTTATGCCCGTGCAGCTTTCTTAACAACCATGTCACTCATTTCACAACTGCTTCTCTTCACCATGGTGACAAGATAGGGCAAAAACGTAAAATGTGAGGACAGTCGTAAGTTCGAGAACTGGTCAAAAGTGCGAGGACCAGTCAAAAATAACTTTTTCAGCCCTCTGAGTAGTCCATATGCACAAAAGGACTACCCAGAGGGCTGAAAAAAGTGATTTCTGACAGGTCCTCGCACTTTTGACTGGTCTTCGCACTTATGACTGGTCATCATTTATGCCCATTGTAGCATTCTTAACAACCATGTCACTCATTTCACAACTGCTTCTCTTCACCATGGTGACAAGATAGGGCAAAAACGTAAAATGTGAGGACAGTCGTAAGTTCGAGGACTGGTCAAAAGTGCGAGGACCAGTCAGAAATAACTTTTTCAGTCCTCTGAGTAGTCCATATGCATAAAAGGATACAGCAATAGAGAGGGATGAAGGAAGGGAAGGGAAATTAGAGTAGGAGTGAGGGTAAGAGAGGGAGGAAGAGGGGGGGAGAAGGAGAAAGGAAGAGGAAGTAGGGAGGAGAAAAAGAGGGGGAGGAAGAGAAAGTAAGAAGGAAAGAAAAGAGAGAGGTGGTAGGTTTGAGGAGAAAGATTGCTGTACAATAAAAAAGATAAAAGGGAAGAAAGCCAACCCCAAACAAATATAAAGATATTAAGATAAAAGAATGAATTGTTAAACTTTAAAGAATAAAAGAGAACAAATATGAATAAATAACAATAATTAGAAACACACATACAAACATACAATGTATTTTCTTTGAACAGAGTATTTGGCCGGTTCACAAATTTAAACAGTGTTTAGTCATTTCAATTAAATTTACAATTTCTATATTTCCTTTTTGCCATATTTATTCCTCATCTATTTTTGTAAAAAACCAATATTACCCTTCATCCTCATCTCTAATCTTAATCAAATTCAATTTTTCCCTTCTATTCTATATTATACCCCTTCCCATTGTCATCTATTTTTATATCCATCCTCACATTGGTTAATTATGTAATATTAGTTGTTTAATATAAATTCAACATTTTAATATAAATCAATTAGTTATATAACTACCTTTTTTGTATATTAATCAATATGAACATGAATATTCCAATTATTTCCATGCAATCCAATTTCTTACAAATCAATTAATTATATTTACCAATAATAATAAACCAAATAATTTCCCCCATATATTCCTCCAAACCACAACTTAACCATTTCTGCTTTCAGAAATATACAATTAATAGTATCTCAATTATTACAATTCTCTAGTTAAATAGAGCTTTTTTTCTTTTGTGTTTTAAAATCTTGAACTCTCCTCTTTTTCCCTAAATTTCCCATTGTTTGCACCTACCTTTTTGGGTGAGGAAAAAGAAAAGAAATCTGCCTGCCTAATTATCCAACCTTGCAGCAACAGCAAAGCAGTTTCAGTTTCGTTTTTCAGGATAGCTAGGGGAAAAAAAAATTGCTCCAGCAAGCAGCAGAGCCCTGAGCAAAACAGCTGAAACAAATCAGCTGAGACTCGGGAGCCGATCTAAGCAAGGGCTAATTAGCCTATGCTGAAGCTCCGCGGGCCAATAAAATTACAAAAAAACACCAAACCATTTGTTAAATTGCTGGCTCACCCGCGCCTCGCCCACCACTATTTATTGGCAATAAATAGTGGTGCGGAGGAGTGGGGCAAGCCAGCAATTTAACAAACGGTTCGGCTGCACCACTGGCTATAGGGTGGCCCTTTGAAGCCCCGCGGCAAGAATTTGAACAGTTTTTTTTCCTCTAGCCATCAGCTGGGACTCCGGAGGCAGCAATAGATTGGGAGTGGGTGGGGTAAGCGAACGGCTGGTGATCCAACAGAGCAGAGAGTTAGGGTGAGTGAAGGCGTGAAAGCTGCTTTCTCCATCCTGCTCTCTTGCGTCCGGAGCTGGTGGGGAACCACGTGGCAGCCCACGTGGATCCCAGGCAGCGGAACTCAGGATAGGGAAGGGGTGGGCAATTGTGGCTCTTTTACAACCTATGGCCTTCAACTCCCAGAATTCCTGAGACAGCCAAGCTGTCTCAGGAGTTCTGGAAGTTGAAGGCCACAGGTTGTAAAAGAGCCACAATTGCATACCCCTGGCTACGGTAGGATGGCGCCGCGCGGGTGGGAGGCGGGGCGGGCAAGCCAGCAATTTAACAAATGGTTCGGTGTGCTGCGGGGCCAATAAATTACAAAAAAACACCGAACCGTTTGTTAAATTGCTGCTCGCTCGCCCCATTTATTGGCAATAAATAGTAGTGCGGAGGGGCGGGGCAAGGGGCGGGGCGAGCCAGCAATTTAACAAAGGGTTCGGCCGAACCCCCTAGAACCCCCAGAATCCCACCACTGGTATCTGGTCTTAGGCCTAGATGCAGTTCAGAAACTAAGGGCTGCATGCATATGGACACAAAGTAGCGCATTGTACAGGTACATATTTCTCCCAAACTTCTCAGGAATTTTTTTTCCCAACAATCTTTGTTAAGTTCGCTTCATCCCAAGTATCATTGCTTCTCTCGTTATCCTGTTTTCTCCAGTAATTCTGTCCCACATTGGTGATTTCTCACTTCTAATGGCAATGGAAAATCTTGAGCAGGAAGAAGAAAATAAGTTTTCTGTTTTCTCCATCCTACATATCTTTCTGAAAAATGAGTGCTTTCGTCCAACTAATGTCATGAAGAGGCAGGAATCCTGCATTAAAAATACAGAGGAAGCTAATCTTCAACCCACTGGTCCTCATAATTTTCTATTTCACATGATTAGCAGCAATAATTTGTTTTCTAATGGTCAGCTGAAGATTTAATTGACTCTGGAGGAAAAGGAAGAAAGGTAACTGAGGCTTCTGTAGGCTATATTTAAACACTAAAGGAAAAAAAAAACCCTGCAATTTCTCCTGTGAGATGCCAATGAGTGGTTTAGCTATAGGCTAAAAGGACCACAGACTCTGTTTTCTAGTAGTAAAGAGCTCCTATACCATACATCTTCAAATCACAGTTTCATCAGGAAACCATTAGTCTGAAACTGACCTTTTGAAAAACAAAACTCAAGGTCTGTAGTGAGAATTTAAACAACAACAAATGTGACACTTACATAAAAAGAGGGGGTGCTGTTTGTTTCGTTTGTCAGATGTTTGAAATGTTTGTGTATATATTGTCTATTGTGGTGACCAGGCATCATTTTTCTAGGCAAGGTGTACATTTGTAACCTTGGTCCTCTCTTAACTAGGAAAGGGCTTTTCTGTTTTAAAAAACTAGAGAATTCATTGGGCTTGCTTTGTTTTTTCCCAGCCTTTTAATTAAACTTCTTATAGTTGTATCTGAGGGATGCAGTGGCTCAGTGGCTAAGACACTGAGCTTGTTGATCGAAAGGTCGGCAGTTCAGCGGTTTGAATCCCTAATGCTGTGTAATGGGGTGAGCTCTCGTTACTTGTCCCAGCTTCTGCCAACCTAGCAGTTCGAAAGCACATAAAAAATGCAAGTAGAAAAATAAGGACCATCTTTGGTGGGAAGGTAACAGCATTCCATGCGCCTTTGTCATTGAGTCATGCCGGCCACATGACCACGGAGACATCTTCGGACAGCGCTGCCTCTTCGGCTTTGAAACGGAGATGAGCACCGTCCCCTAGAGTTGGGAACGACTAGCACATATGTGTGAGGGGAACCTTTACCTTTTATAGTTGTATCTGACTAGTTGGCCTTTAAATTCTGATATGAGACTACACTAAGCACACACACCCCTTCAGTAAAAATTGCAATGACAGTTTTTCATCATTAGTTCTTTGTAGTCCTCCTTTCACAAAATGGGATGTAGGACTTGGAACTAGAATTGTGGACTGGGGACTCAGATGGGCTGTTAGCAGCAATGGCTTACGAAACATATTTTCTCATTTCTCATGCACATAAATAAATATTTTGACTTTTGCTGTACAACTACAAAGAGTGATGTGACTAAACTGCAAGGAATTAAATTGGCAAGGAAGACAAAAATTATTAGATTACTTCTCCTTATGCATTGCAAGAAAGTTAGCAGACATATAAACTTTTAACACAAGCACGCAATCAAATGTTCAATGTTGGGAAGGGAAGAATTGGAACACGTTGTACAGCCTGCATGTTGAACAAAGAAAAAAAAATAGCATTGATAACATCCATGCACTATGTTTTAAATAAAGGTCTGGGGAAAAATGCCTCTTTGGAAGACATATGACTAGGGAAGTATAGTATCATTTTAAAGGGAAAAGGCATCGTTTTAGTAGAAACCACATCTGGTGTTTTTATCTTTCCATCAACATGGCACTTCCTAAGAAATAAACTTATACCATTTCTCTTTCACTTTAAATGTATTTGTTTTGTGTACAAAAGTTAGGACTGCTTAGAGTGTTACATTTAATCAGCGGTGAAGTAGGATCAATATATTACCACTTACACAAAATCAGATAAAATAGAAGACTCTGCACAAACCGATGTGTACTTGCTTTTGTTTTCCTTTATACTGTCACTGTAATGTAAATATTTGTTGCAATTCTGAGATTCTCTGTTACCCTTCCCTGATGCTCACTATTCAATCTCCCTGCAAGGAAGGGAAGTTTCCACATTAAGTTCCATTGTTTGAAAAAACAGCAACAAGCAAATGTATACCAATTCAAGGTATTAGAATGATTCTGTCATTCAGTAAACCAGCACTGTCTTAATTCTGATCCAGCAAAAAGTACAGTACAAATAAGAATAGAAAATGATGATGAAGATGGTGATACAAGCTTTATCCATTAATAACTATGTTTTAGAGTACGTACTAAAAGGAATGCACTGTAGACTAATAAAAATTGTCAAGGCATAAAAGTAGACAAATAATTAGGTCTGTTAAATTTTAGCCCTGTTCTATGTTGCCAGTTGCATACATACATGTAGGATATTCAAATGTTATTTACCACCAAAGAGTCACAAATGCCAATTTTTAAAATATAACCCTGACTACCAACTGGAGTAGCTGTTTGAGTTATTCTTTCTTTTAAGTAGATGACTTTATTTCCTTTGCTTTTGTCATTATAATTTGCAATGTGTTCAGATGCGATATCCTCAGATCTTACCTTATCTTAGACTCTGGGTCAGTTGACTAAGTGTATTCAGATGCATTCTAATTCTCTTCTCTTAGTGTAACTGAAGCTCAGAATGGTCGAAGTCTTTAGTTTCTGAACCTGAAAACTCAGGGAGGTCCCTAAAAGACTCCCATCATTCCTCAGTCGGCATAACTAAATAAGCGGTCTTGAGTTGCTGGAGACTGTGGTTCCTGATATCTGAAAGCATTTGGCTGTAGCCAATGGGTTCACATCATGTTTGCAACAGTGGTAAAATCTACAATTTGTTACTACCGGTTCTGTGGGCGTGGCTTGGTGGGGGGTAATGTGACTGGGTGGGCGTGGCCAATTTTTTTTTAACTTTTAAAACCATTTTTTCTACAACCTCTTCGGCAAAGAGGTTGTAAAAAATGCTTTCAAAAGGCTCTGATGATCCCAGCTGACTTGCCTGATCCAGCAACTCAGCTTGGATCGTCAGAGGCATTTAAAAGAAAAAAAGCTGAGTTGCCTGA
Source organism: Pituophis catenifer annectens (assembly GCF_029215685.1). Classification (NCBI taxonomy): domain Eukaryota; kingdom Metazoa; phylum Chordata; class Lepidosauria; order Squamata; family Colubridae; genus Pituophis; species Pituophis catenifer. The sequence goes on from NW_027256881.1 coordinate 106,358,684, forward strand.
TCGTTAGAGGCACTTAAAAGAAAAGAAGTCTCTGCCAATCAAGCAACTCAGCTTGGATCGTCAGAGGCATTTAAAAGAAAAAAAAGTTTTTTTATTTTAAAAGCCTTTGAGGATCCTAGCTGAGCCGCGCGATCACCAGAGGCTTTTTTTTTTACTTTTAAAAGCATTTTTTCAGCCAAAGAGGTTGTAGAAAAAACGCTTTTAAAAGTAAAAAAAAGCCTCTGATGATTGTGCGGCTCAGCTGGGCATGGGGGGGCAGGGATTTTTGCTACCGGTTCTCCGAACCACCCACCTCCATTGCTACCGGATTGGGCGATTCGGTCCGAACCGGGAACATTTCACCCCTGGTTTGCAATATTTTAAGATAGCAATGGAGTGAAAGCAAACAGCAGAATGTTCCCTATCCCTCCCCATGTTCTGAAGTCTTTCCCCCAAAGTACCCTGGTATGAAATCTGTCAGATCAAAAAGTTTTCAAAATCTATTTAGAAAAAGATGAACTTTGTTTGTATCCAACAGCAGGAAGAGTGAGGTCTACCCAATTTTCCCAAGGAGAGGCAGCGAAAGAAAGAATCATGATGTTGGAAGATCACAATTAGGCTTGGGCCCCAAATTGATGTGTGGATATAATTAAAGCATCTATAACAAATGGCTATCAATTCTCCTATCCATGCACAATAAGTGGAACCTGTGGCCACCTCTCTTAAGGCTAGCTCTACTACTGAGCTGCTCTTAGTATTAGGAAGCTTTTTCTAATGTACTGTCTTTCTGCTACTTATGTCCATTAAGCTGTACTCTGCATTCAAGTACCTTTCAGGTACTTGAAGAGCGCTTCATGTCTGCCCCACCCCCATCCAATTTCTTTTCTTAAACACAATGTATTTTAATGTGTATTTGCTGCCCTTAGTCTCTTAGTGTGGGACTGGGATGCAAAAAGGAAACATTAAACTGATTTAGAAACTATATCAGTAGATTCATTTTTCAAATGTTGGTTCAGGCTTCTCCTCTCTTTTCCAGTTGTGCTATCAGACTGAGTAGTATAGTGCTTGTCATTTCTAACAGTTGAATTACAGTTACATCCAGAATGTGGCTGAATGCATGAATAAAAGTAGTGTTACAGACACACACCACTAAGGAAGTATCTAGGAGAGCTCTCATTCTATTTGCTGGAGGGCACGAAGTGATCATGCAGAGTTGATCTTGCTTAAGGGCATAAGCAGGTGTCATGGACAAATTTATGCCCATAGCATAGCAATGAACAAGAAGGAGAGAAGGGACAAGCTACAGCATCCATTCCTTATTCCAAATTGTGGGACACTTGGTAGGCCAGAGAAATAATTATATTTTCTATTAGTAAATAACCTCTACATTTCAGCTCCGTTTTGTGCTGTTAGAATAGAATATAATTTAAAATAAGGCACTGAAAGTTTCTTTGGAGGCAAAATAAAGTATAAAAAAGTAAGACTCAGGCCTAGTAATCATGAATTTACATTGAGGTGTACTGAAAGAAAAAAAAAAACTCAGGAGAAAGCATAAATATGAATTGTTTATTTGTCAGCATGCAAAGATGTCTACATGTGGATTATTATGTAGAGGAAGATAAGTAATATTTCAACTTTGCTGGCATTTAAAGAATTCTGGGTTAAACTAGATATAAAATTAATCCATACATTTAATTTGCTTGTTTTTTTTTTTTTTTAAAAAAAAACATAATAACATCTAGAAGGCAGGGTGGAAGAAGCAGGGGTGAATATTTCTGCAAATAAAGCAGATTAGGCAGGGTAATTTAACTCTTAGATTCCCTGCTGATGCATCAGAAAAAAATATTCTTCAAAACTGTTTGCACTGGAAGGAACTCCTCTGGAGATGCTAAACAAGGAGTAGAGCAGCTTTTAAATAGTACAAATAGAAGAGTCCTCCACCAGGAAATGTTTAAAACTTTCCTGGTTGGGTCCCAATTCAACCTTCTCTTCTCTATCCAATCTCTATCCTTACTCCCCCCACTTTCCCCCCAATTTTCCCTCCACAAGTATCATAGATCAGGGTTGCTCCATGAGCTTTGATCATACTCCGTAAATATTCTAGATTTTTTTCCCAAACTTCCCAGGTTTGTTTATTTATTTATTTACTTATTTATTTATAGAATAGAATAGAATAAAATAAAATAACAGAGTTGGAAGGAACCTTGGAAGTCTTCTAGTCCAACCCCCTGCCCATATATATTTATAATATTTATTAACCACCCATTTTACCATAAGGTAACTTTGGGTGGCTTATAGTCATAAAATATATCTACATTAATCATAAACAAATTAAAACCAAATATTAAAATCTAAAAACACATGGGGAGAGCAGGGATGGAATGGGGGGAGATGGGATCTGCTGTCAAAGCCAGGTTTTAGGCCATTAAGAAAGGATAATTTACCAGGTGCTGCTACCAATTGCATCACATAGCAAGGGCTTTCTTGTGATGAACTGATCAGGGGCTGATCAGGAAGTGAAGATGCCCAGAAAGAAAAGTTTGCAATGGAATGATGAAATTTCCCGATGAAAGAACAACTACCAGTATTCAACAGGAATTTTACTGCTATAAAGTATAGCATGAAACCAGAATAGTAACTATTAATTTTATATCGTAGACATTTCATTTAAGTAAATGATCAAGAGTCAGATTGGTGCAGTGGTTAGGGCATCAGTCACTCTAGAAACCAGGAGACTATGAGTTCTGTTTCTGCTTTAGGCACAAAGCCAGCTGAATGACCTTGGGCAAATCATGCTCTCCCAACTCTAGGAAGGAGACAATGGAAAACCACTTTTGAAAAACCTTGCCAAGAAAACAGCAGAGCCTTGTCCAGGCAGTATCCACGAATCGGACAGAATTGAATGGAAGAAAAACAGAGATGACTCCCCAGTTCATGCTTTTAAGAATATTCATTGGTTGTTTGCCTCTGCATTAAGTCATTAAGATTGCACTTTAACTGCTCACTGACTAGAATCATTCATCACATAAATTATGTTCATTTAGCCACTGTTTGTTGCATAACCTACAATTGACCTGATTTATATATGATAGGAAGCCACAAACTTTGCTTTAAAAAATCACAAAAGCTTGGCATTCGTGTTCTATTAAATCAAAAGGAAACAAACACAAAGACAAATTTGTGAACTCAGCCAAGCACATTCATAACTGTTAAGTTTTACTTGTAGAACTAAGGGCCAAACATATTTTAATGTCAGCAGCAGAGTGCCAGAATGCGATTACAAAATTGGTGGTGATGCTTACAGTTTGTGTGAGAAACGGGTGTGGAAATCACAGTGCTTCCTATCCTCAAAAAAGTTCAAAAGTTATTCCTTAGTGTTTACTGGGGGTGGGGTAGAGTTTCAAGGGGAACATATAATGAAATGGAAATTATTTATCTTACGCATGTGTGATATCAATATGCAAGTAAAAAAGAGCAGCGTTTTCATTGTTTTGGTATCTTGCTTAGAAATAGATGCCCATCCCTGTTGGTTAAAATACACAGAGACATATGTAAAAAGTACTTGGGATAATTGTATAGGCTGGGAAGGTAGAAACAAGAATGACTACAAACTAATGTACAAACCTTAAAAAAAGGTGGGGGAATCTGAGTGAGGTTCATAAGGATAAAGTCATTTGTTTTTCTTTATAATTTTGCTTTAAAAAGAAAATTCAAGAACAAAACTGAGAAATTAAATAATTTAACTAAAGGCCAGGTTTCTGAAATAAAGAACGTATGGTCATTGTAAGAATGACAGAAGTTTCTTCATCTTTTCTCATTCTTCCAATGTCCATCATCCTGTTCATCTACTTTATGAACATTTCAAGCAATCTGAAAGACTGTGATACTGTTACGTTTGCTTTGGATAAAACCTTTGCCATGTCTAGGCCTTCCTTTCTTTTGTCATTGGTGCCTGAATGCTGTTAATTGTAGTAAGAAAGCAGAACTACTGACATGGTATTGCTTTCCTTTTAATTAGTGTAGTTTTGAGTACATGGCTGATTTATTTGTCATATTTTGTACATAAATATCCCAGCTGCCCTGTTTGGAAGAGATTTGTTTTAAATATACTTGATGGCAACATTTGCAAGAACAAAGGTTTAGACTGCAGTTTTGCAATAAAATTAATATGTTTCAATTGACTAAGCAAACTACTAATAATTTAGATAAAAGAAAGTAATATAACAATTACTGGATTCTACATAGATTCTTTCCTGCTCTGTAACTTCTTCAATGAAAGAAAGCTCCTGTTTCCACATGCAGTATAGAAAACTGCAACAGATTTATATCTGCCTCAAATTGGTTAAAGTGCAATCCTTTTTAGAAAATCCTAAAGTATATGTGTCTTTAGATGTGTGATCTCCTTGATTTTAATAAAATCCACCATGATTTCTAGAAATAGAGTTATGAAGTAGAAAATCTCTCAATGCTTTCTTCAATCAGGGCTTTATCAGAAGGGAGCAACCTTGCAACCATTTTGGGTACGTGTGAGTCACAAGATGGCTGCCATGAAGAGGCTTGCACATTCACATGGTGGCTGCCATGATGGGTATGGGCAGTCATAACACACTCATTTACAAAAATATAAACTGGTGAGGTTTTCTTGAATCACACTTTTAGGTTCCCAAGTTCTTTCTATCACCTTGGTATACCTTATTTATTTGTTTTTTTATCTGTCAGATAGGTAGGTTTGAAATAAAGGGCTAAAATGCTTCCTTTTTTAGAATACCTTTTCATAGCCTACGATGATATAAAGTGCAGTTTACAGTGGAGCCTAGAATATGATCATGATTTATCACTTATATGTATGCTGAGAGTTTATGCACTGAAGATAAATTCCTTCTGTATCCAATCACACTTGGCCAACAGAGAATTCTATTCTATTCTATTCTATTCTATTCTATTCTATTCTATTCTATTCTATTCTATTCTATTCTATTCTATTCTATTCTATTCTATTCCATTCCATTCCATTCTAAATATTTCTCTCTAGGGTCTCCCTTCCCAAATACACAAATAAACACATTCATATAATAAAAGATTAGTGGAAATAAACGGGAGATAGTTCGGGGCACATTTTGCACTTTACTAGCTTACATCTGCCTAAAATTGATTTATGATAAGATACACCCTTTTAGCTTCACCCTTCTCTCCATTCCATGCTAATTACTATAAACATCTGTTGGGTTGTTGTAAAGATTATCATAAAATAGTGTGTGTTGAATAGTCAAGAACACTGTGTAAATCCTAAATTCAATTATTTGCCATAGTCATATACTGACTAGTCATATACTGACTATGAACTAGAAATGTTTTAAGGGCTTTAAAATGTCTCCCCGCTTTTACATGGCTAGATGTAAAATGTCATGCTCTGACTTGTCTGCAATGCCTTGTTGCTCCATTGTGAAACCACTATATTTTGAGGTAAAAAACAGATGGCATCAGCCTTTGCTAACTTCCCTCCCATTATAAGTTTGACCTCCAAGTGAATTTTCCTTTCTGTGCTTTAAAAGACAGACTTTTCTTCTTATGTCCATTTGAGCTGCATCACTTTAGTGCCTTATTGGCTACACCCTGCTGTTCATTTAGCTGCTTCACAAACAAAGAAACACCTCTTCCCTTGAGACAACAGTTGCCCTCTTCTCTAAGACTTTCTAAGATTTTTCCTTTCCCCTCACTTTGAAGTACCACAAGGGCTAAGAGCTTTGCCGAAGATGTTAAAAAGCACCTGGATCAAAACCGAGCGGAATTTGTTTTTAATTACTATTTTCTTTTCTCCAGTTAGCTTTTTTTCCTATCTACCTGAGAAATGTTTTAAAAAAGATTTTGAGCTTCAGATCCTTTGCATCTCCCTGATAAATGTTATTACATCCTGAATGTAACATATCTTGTTACATCTGCTCAGAGTTGCCTCGAATTGCGAGATGGGCGGCATATAAATATAACAAAGAAACAAGTAATATTTGTGGATAAACCATTACTTTTTTTTTTTTTTTAATTTCAGTCTAGATGTAGATAGCATACTATACTGTGGAAAGTGAGTTGAAGGGGCATTCCCTCTGCTGTGCAGTAGCAAAACTACAGGGAATGGCCTAGTAGAGAAATATAGAGCAGAAAGCAAACAGGGAATCAGTGCCTAAGCCACAAATACAAATAAAGACTTCTGAAAGTAGAAAAGGAAAAAAAAAAGTCATCTAGGAGTCAACAGTGACTTGAAGGTGTGTGTGTGTGTGTATATATATATATGTGTGTGTGTGTGTGTGTGTGTGTGTGTGTGTGTGTGTACACAAAAGCTTCCTTCCTTCCTTCCTTCCTTCCTTCCTTCCTTCCTTCCTTCCTTCCTTCCTTCCTTCCTTCGTCCCCTTTTCCTTTTCCAGCAAATGTCAATGGTTACTGCCCTTCAAAAATGGTTGCTTACTTCTAATGGAAATACATACACCTGGCACCTGCAGATAGATTTTAGGAATATAAACTGGAACAGGCACAGCTTGAATATGGTTCACATAGGGTTGCCAGGTCTGCTTCCAAAAAATAGCGGACAAGCGGGGTGTGTGTGTGTGTTAAGTAGTAAAAAAATTAAAAAAAAATTTACAATTAAATTATATATTTTCTTACAAACATTTTAACACGTATTAAAATACGTATTCTTCTCGCCATGGTGATAATAACCAGATGTTCGACATTTCTTCTAAAGTTGGAGGATTATTGCGATCAATTAGATTGAAACAACTTAGCGTCTCATATACTGAATCGGTGAAATTTTACCACTTTTCTAGGTACACAATGGCTCTTTGATACACATTGATGGCTTCTTTCTTGAACTTTTGCATGGCATTCTCAGGCAAATGTTTTTTACGTAAGGCAAATAAAACTTTCATTCCAAAAAACTGCTCATCGTATTTTTTTTGCAAAGAATCACGCAGCTTACACATGATAATGTGAAGATCATATGTAAGAATTTTCTTGCTTTCCAGCTTCAGTAGGGTGACTTGCATTATTGACAAGAAGAAGTGCGTGAAATATAAATACAATTCTGAAATTATTGGTTCATTGTCCTTTGCGAGTTCATTTTCCTGATCCGAAATAAGGTTCCAGATAACCTTATGGTGCTCATCAGATCCAAGAGAAATAAAATACGATTTTAGAGGTATGAAGTTTAAAAGAAGTCTTTCGACCGCTTTAAACAAACCTAACCAATGTGTTGGAACATGGCACAAAACTTCATGGAATTCTGACTCACAAAACTCAAAAAATGATTTCAACTCTTCTCATTTCTTCGCAGAATTCGAAAATTCGGCAAAAACTTTCAGCACTACATTTTCGATATCAAAAGATAACTGCTTTAATGCATTTTTTGCGCTGTTTTGTAAAATGTGATTAAATGTGATTGCAATGAGCATTCAATCTTTGTCTCATTCTAACTTATGAAAAAAAAGACAAAACACGATTCTCCTATCCTTATTCTCTTAGACTGTACAGCTTTAGATTACGTACCATTTCATCATAAAGCTTTTGAATAAAAAAAATGTCCACTATTATGTGAAAAAAAATAGTGAACATAATGTGAAAAAAGTGGACTGTCCGCTCAAATAGTGGACACCTGGCAACCAGATGTTCACATTCCCCATATTTTGTTCTGCTTCTCACCATCTTGACATCCTCTAAGTAGGTCAAAAGCTGAGGCAATTTTGTAAAACTTTTGATGGCCTAATAAAGGTGCACATTCAGATTACTCTGAATTTCAGATGACTCCATCCCCCTGTGGGGAAGATTAAACATAATAAAATGTTAATATTACTTACCTCCATTATTATGTGACAAGTTTCACTCAACAATCAGGACATGGAACAATCACCAATGAATCGAAAACACCTGATAAATCTTTATTGAGGGAAGCTAAAAAGCCAAAATGAAATAATTCTGGTGACTACTGTGTTTCAAAGGCAAGTTCTGAATATGGAAACACTATTTGAATTTTTTGCATTTCTTTTCTGCCATATATAATGGCATGTCTGTCTCCCTCTTTTGTTCAGGAGGGCTAGTTTCCATCTGTCCCTCTTTTTCACAGACTCTGGGGAACTAACCCTTGCACTATATTTTCTAAAACAACCGTCTCACTTAAATTATTTAGGGAAAAATTGTTCTCCCTTACGACTAAGCATTTCTATGGATTTTAGATATCTTTTCATCATAGCCAATATAGCTACAATTGTTTTTGACAAAGCTCACAATTCTAACCGTTGTCCTATATGGGCTACTATATAGAATCATATTCAGTCATTCTGAAGAAAAAAAAGCAGATTTCCAAGGCATCAGGGTTATGCCTTATAATTATGATGATGATTGTTCTTTATTTGAGGAAAAATGCATGCTTTTCAGATGAGAGGAAATGTAGGACAGGATGATTTTGTTTAAAATTACAATGCAACTCATTCACAGCATTAGACTGAAATTAGTATCTCCCTGTCTACTGGGAGAGAATAACACAAGAAACAAAACAGATACTTGGCACATATTTTTGGTTCTTTTTAACTGAACAGGTTAAATAAAAGGTTTATTAAAAATCTGTTATTGAATATTGAAAAAAAAAATCTTCCTCAAGGTCTGCTTTTTGTGATTTCCTCAACACACCTTTCTTCTAAGATTATTTTTTTCAACATCTACTTGACAGTAGATGTTGACATACTCTACTTGACAGTTCTTGGATTTCTTGTTGCTTCAAATCCAAGTTTCAGCCCGGTGGTGGGTTGCTCCCGGTTTGCACTAGTTCTATAGAACAGGTAGTAAAACCGTAGGGAGGCTCCGCCCACCGACCCCGACATCATCAAAACGCTTCTGCACATGCGCAGAAGAGTGTGCAGCCCCGTTGCGAACCGGTAGTAAAGGTAAGTAGAACCCACCCCTGGTCTAACCTTATTTAACCTTGGTAGCACAGTGATTAGACTGTAGTATTGCAAACTAATTCTGCTGACTGCCGGCTGCCAGCAGTTTGGCAGTTTGATTCCCACCAGCTCAAGGTTGATTCAGCCTTCCATCCTTCTGAGGTTGGTAAAATGAGGACCCAGATTGTTGGGGTCAATATGCTGACTCTGTAAAATGCTTAGAGAGAGAGCTGTAAAGCATTTGAAGTATATGTATGAAGTGCTATTGCTGTTTAGATTTTTTTTTTAATTTTTGAGATCAGCCATAGCTATAGTTAATCTTGTCCTGCTTATTACATCCTCCCCAATTTGCATCATTTTAGATGTACTGTGCTAAAACTTTGGAAGGAGAATACTTTTTGCTCAGATGTAGATGATTTCACACCTAAGACAGAATTCTAATGAGCCCACAGGGATGCTTCCCCCAGAAGACCAGCAATCAACTTAGTGATGAATAGAGACTAAGGAAGATTGCCTTGATGGAGATATGCAAGCTCCATTATCAAAGGGGAAATATATCTTAAGTCCACAACCAACAGAAAAATATATGGGTGAGGTTCAGGCAGAGACCTCCTTAATTCACTGACGTATAAGAAGGGGGGTGTAGTTACAACATAACCAGACTTCTAGGATTCTGTTATTATAGCCATTCTCAATAAAATAGTTTTAGCTCCCCTGTGGAACTGATTTCCAGGTCAGCTCTACCTGGTGGGCCTGACATGATGCTACTATATCCAAGTGGAGGATATAGGTCCACTGGAGGATGTTGAATGAGCATTTATCATAGTGACTGGCTCAACATTAAGGCTTCAATGATTGTTATGGTTTATTCAAGGAGCTATTAGTTTCACCTACCAATTGTTTTGGGGCCGCTTATTAAGTAGAGGGATTGCATCAATTTATCCCAGTACCTTAAAAAAAAGTGTACAGCATATGAACAAAAAAGTTCTTCCACGAGTTTAATATCAGCATTCCTTTATTTACTTTGGAAATGGGATTGCAGAATGGAGGTGGGGGAAGGCGTCCTACTCTGCATTTTTCTCCTGCTTGGTGCATCAAAGTTAAAAATCAAATCAATACCATCTCAGTATTAGATGGTGGTGACAGCATGTGGACATCAGTGCTGTAATTAAAAAGCCATTCCGCTCAGTTGGTAAAATGTAATTTTAGCTGTAGTCACTAGCTGTTTCCAAGCAATCTATTTACCCCCAAAATATCCTGAGGCTTGGACTGAAGAGTGTGAAATGATTGAATTTTAGTTATGCCCATACATAACAAATTTTAATTATAACTCAAGACTGTAAAAAAAAAAAGTTCTAATAATATTACATTGAAGTTCCCCTGCTAACTGGCACCCATGATTGGGAAGGAGGCAGAAAATCTATCCATTATTCTTCTTAGATGTTAGGGGATTTTTTTCAGCAAAAAGAAAAAAAAAAGAAAAAAAAAGCCCTCCGACAAAAATGACTTCTACTAGAATATAAGGTTAAAAATAAACTATATTCTTAGTTTTAGTTACTTAGGATTAGTAACAACGACGTTTGTTAGATGACAAAAACTTTTTACCCACTTTCAAAATATTTATTTTTACTACCAGCATTTGTGCCTTAAAGTTTTCTAGTGTTTCTTTTTGTTCATTTCTGACTACTCTTGTGACCTCCAGCATAAATTATTTCCCATCAATATTTAATTGCCCATTTCATGTTTTTGTTATATTAACCAACATGGCTAATATATTCCTAACAGAGCAGTTGTATGTATGTAGTGATACTATTTCTAAAGTTCTTGCCAGGTAAAGAAAATTTGTAATAATGGGGGTCTCTGGGTCAAAGGGTTAAGTATTGATCAGAGCAGTCAGGAGCATAATTGAGAAATATCATCTACAACAAGTATTTTCTTAGTTATAAATAGATGTTTAATGTAAGAATTTGAATTATAAAATTTATGGTGTCTTGGTCAGTTTTCAAGAAAATCTTTTTCTTTCATAGGTTGCCTCCAACTCTTTCCACACTGTCTCTTTCATACAAAATGAAGCCCTGTTTGCATGGTATTCTTAACTGAGTCAGGAGCAGGGGTGTTATTCAGCAGGTTCTGACAGGTTCTGGAGAACCAGTAGCAGAAATTTTAAGTAGTTCAGAGAACCGACAAATACCACCTCTGGCTGGCCCAGAGTGGGGTGGAAATGGAGATTTTGCAATATCCTTCCCCCAGGAGTGGGGAGAGAATGGGGATTTTGCAGTATCCTTCCCCGGAGTGGGGTGGGAATGGAGATTTTGTAGTATCCTTCCCCTGCCACACCCACCAAGCCACGCCGACAGAACCAGTAGTAAAAAAAATTGAATTCCACCAATGGTCAGGAGTGTTATATTAACTCCATGTCTCCATGTCAATTTATCCAAAGGGTTCACTGTTCCAATATTCATAACCGAGACCTTGCCATCCATGTTATTTTGCTACTTCTAATTCAAATGTGAACTTAAAATATATTGCTCAGCATCAAAGTGCTTTTCTCGGATTTTCAAGTGTTGATAGCTGAAGCTATTACAAATGATATTTATTTTTTCCTAAAGGGAACCAAGAACATAAAGACAAATCTCCACTTCAGAGGTTTAACTTGTGTTAACTTTGTATTTTGCTAGGCAAAATTTGCAACTCATGGGATTGCAAGGGAAGGCTCATGAAAACCTTACTTCTTCAATGACTACTTCAGCTTCAACCTCAACAATACACGAGCAAATAATAGATACGAACTCAAGGTAAACCGCTCCAAATACGATTGCAGAAAATATGACTTCAGTAGCAGAGTGGTCAATGCCTAGAATGCACTACCTGACTCTGTGGTTTCTTCCCCAAACCCCCAAAACTTTAACCTTAGACTGTCTACTGTTGACCTCATCCCATTCCTAAGAGGTCTGTAAGGGGCGTGCATAAGTGCACCAGCATGCTTACCATCCCTGTCCTAATATTCCTTTTTACTTACTCTTTTCATGTATTCAAATTATGTTTATACTTTTACCTGTTATCTTATATATGCTTGACAAATAAATAAATACTTTCCTAATGTTGAATGTAGGCATAATGTTGATTATGCATACAATAATACCAAATGCCGATACTACCATGTTTATCTCCACCCAGGTCCGGAGACTTTCTTAACACATGAAGAAGGTAGGTTGCAAATGATGTGAAGGACTAGGCTGTTTGTCATCATCAAGAGGGATTCAGGTCTCCAAAAAAACAACAACAACAAAAAAAACACACCTAAAGTTGTTTACTACAGAGCGATTCATTCTCTGTATTTCCAGCTTTTCAGCTTATAATGCAGTTGTGCAGATCTGCAATGCATATTAATTTTTTTTCTCGGCACTGAAAAAATAGCTCAGATGCCCATTTGAAGATCAAGATGTGATGCTGTTGATTAAATGACAAATGACACATGACATCAATTCTTATTAGAGATTCTCAAGGCAAGCAGTAGCACAAGGAGATTTGCACGGCCTCTGTGAAATATCCATCCTGCCCATATCTCAAAATGATATAGTAATTGTAAGTCAAGATTTCAGACAAAGCTCAGCTGAGCTGTGCATTTAGCTGTCAATCAAGAAGGATTTTTTAAGACAGTGTCTGTGATAGTGATCATGGTTTTTTCACCTTATATCTTACACTAAACATTCATAACCTATCCCATGAGTTTACTGGGTAAACAGCTGAGTTATCAGTTCAGCTGCTTGCACCATCATACCAGAAACAATAGCAAATTTTTACAATGGCATTGATTTCCCAGATCTTCAAAAGGCCTAGTATCTTTGATGCATTGGTAAAAAAAAAAAAAGAATAAAGAAAGCCAAATATCTTAAAGAACTGTACCTTGAAAAAGAACTGGATATAGAAACAAGGGTTGATCTTATTGTATGTACTGAAAAATTCCTTGTGTCTGTCTACCTTACATTGCTATGGAGTATTCTATAGTATTGACATCTTAGGTTAAGACTTTCACATACTAATCAGATCTCCTCCATGTTTAGTCTAAATAAATGTAAGAAGGACTAAGAAGGACCTGATCTAGATCACAAGCCTGTAGCGATCATCATGCCCATGCCTGGTTTAGTGAAGGGAGAAAAAGGTCATGATACGTCATGTGACAACGCCGTGATGATGCAAGTTTGACACCCTTGATCTAGACTCTTGATGTTACTTCTATAGGCCATCTTGATTTCTTCAATTGTGTCTTCCATTGTGCCATTGATCTTTGCAGAAATCTTTTAATGTTTCTACTGACTCCTGTAATTTCTAGGCATTTGATTATCCAACCATGTGGCAGGGAGTCAAATGCCTTCTTGTAATCAATCCAAGCTACATTAAGTTGATCTTCCTTCTATTGCAGTTTTCCCAGATCATCTTGTCAATTAGAAGCTGATCTTTAGTTCAGCTGCTGTTTGGGCATTTTCCTTTCTGCTCAGGTGGACAGAGCTTGTTTTCAACCAGATGTTGTTGAATTGCATTAGCTATACCAGTTAGCAATTTGAAAGTTGTTGGGAAGAAGTAATTGGACTGTAACTGCCTGGTGTTGCCCCTTTTTCTGTCTCTTTCATTATCAGATAGATTTTACTGGATGTCAACTAATCTTCAATTTCACCTCCTTGCAGTATGTTGTTAAACTGCTTGGCAATGAGTGGGTGTAGACCAGTCACGTATTTAAACCAAAAATCATGAACTTAAGTTTTAGTGGGACTGATCAGTCCTTGCCCTTTTCTCCACATTTCTGCTATTATTGCAATTTATTTCATTTCAGCTTCTTTTTTATTCTTATCCACCTCCTTTATCTAAGCTGCATTCTTATATTTCTTTGGGTTGTCTCATAGCTGTGTCCAGAACTGCACGGTTCCTTCTTTGTTATTTCTGATTCTGTTTGTTTTTGTTTTTCCAGAACTGGTGTATTTTTTCAGCTATGCTCTTCTTATTGGACTTGATTCGTAAAAACAGATCATTATTTCTTTGTGATCTTTGTGATGGGTAAACACCTTTTCTTCCAGTAGTTCTGCCACTGCTGGTTCTGCTTGCTCAGTCAAAGTCCTAAATTGTATAGCCAGAAAATTTATCACCAGATGTCCAGGTACTCCAGTACCTAACATTGGGGAATGACTGATCCAGTATGGGTTTGTGTAAATTACATCTCGCCACATTGTTTATGGGAGGGACACTCTTTGTCTGATTCCCATGATGAGACCTGTCCAGAATCTTTGAACTTCTGGTATAACTCTCATCTTCGTCAGAGCCCACAACCATACCAAGGTAGTGCTCACTGGGATATTATGATTACTAATTCGAAGCGTGATCTGAGGGGGTTTTTAATTAGGGTTTTTAATCAAATTTTAAGGGGACCCAGGAGGAGGGTGGTGAGAGATGAGCTGGGGGCGGCTCCTGCGGCTCAGCAACTTGGCCTGTCAGATGGTTGTGGGGGGAGGGGGGAGGGGGGGAACGAAGAAGTTTGGTGGAGAGAGGGTTTTTCAATCCTGGTGATGGTGGGGAAGGGCAGGGCTGGTGGGAGGAGGGGGTCTGGAGAGCCCCGCCACTGTGTTTGAGCGGTGGGACTCTCCTGTCCCCTTGGCCATCCTGCCCCCTCGGCGGTGATGGAGTGCGGACCCCTGGACTCCGGCTGGTATACCTGAATGCCAGGTCCGTGGTGAATAAGGCCCTCCTCGTCCGAGAGCTTATCGACGAGGAGGAAGCGGACCTGGCTTGTATCACCGAGACCTGGTTAGGGATGGAGGGAGGTGTTCCTCTCTCTGACTTGTGTCCCCCAGGCTTCCAGGTATTACACCAGCCGTGACTCCAGGGGAGTGGCGGTCGTTATTAGGGAAGGTCTTAGTCCTAGGGAGGTCACTGTCCCTCAGATTGGCGGGTGTGAATTGCTCCTTTTGAAGTGGGATCCTGGAGTTCAGTTGGGTTTGCTGGTTACGTACCTATCACCCAGCTGCATAGCCTCAGCCCTGCCTGCACTACTAGATGTCTTGGCCAAGTTGGCGGTTAAACTCCCCAACCTTTTGGTTGTCGGAGACTTCAACCTGCCTTCAGTCGGGGAGACATCTGAGTTAGTGCTGGAGTTCATGACCTCCATGACGGCCATGGACCTGACTCAGATTGTACAGGCCCCAACTCATATAGGAGGACACACACTTGACCTGATTTTTCTCTCTGGGCGGTGGATAAATGATCGGGGGGAGGGGACCTTATCCATCGACCCCCTGTCATGGACTCCTTAGGCTGGACTTTCCTACCACTAGACCCCGTCGCTGGGTTGCGGACCCTATGAGATGGTTCTGCCCCAGGCGCCTGATGGATCACAAAAGTTTCCTGATGGAGCTTGGGCCATTTCCCGCCTCCTTAACTCACAATTCCTCCAAGGCCCTAGTTGCGGCCTGGGAACAAGCTGCGGTAGGGGCCCTGGATTGAATCGCGCCTATGCGGCCTCTGATCTGAGGCAGATCCCGGGTGGCTCCATGGTTTACTGCAGAGCTCAGGGAAATGAAGCGTGGGAAAAGACGCCTGGAGGGTGGTTGGAGGTCCTCCCGATAGAATCTAACCGGACACAGCTAAGAACCCATATTAGGTCTTATCTTGTGGCAATGGAAGCAGCGAAATGGTAGTACTTCACCACTCTCATTGCATCTGCAGAAAACTGCCCAGCTGCCCTGTTTAGGATGACCCGCTCCCTCCTTAATCTGGGAGTGAGGGAGGACCCCTTGCAGGGCTGAGCTGAGGATTTTGCACAGTTTCTGTAAGATAAAATCGCTCAGATCCGGACCGGGCTGGACTCTGACTGGGCAGAATCCACTGAGGAGACTGGGGCTTGTCTTGGCGGGAAAATCTGGGTTGAGTTTGAGCCTGTTTCGTTGGATGAAGTGGACATGATTATGGGTCGGCTGGGGACCTCCACGTGTTTATTGGACCCGTGTCCCTCCTGGCTTGTTTCGGCAGCCAGGGAGGTGACTGGAGACTGGATCCAGGCTGTTGTCAATGCTTCGCTCAGGGAGGGGGTCTTCCCCGCTGCACTTAAAGAGGCGGTGGTTCACCCTCTCCTCAAGAAGCCCAACCTGGACCCTGACTCCCTTAATAATTACCATCCAGTCTCCAACCTCCGCTTTTTAGTGAAGGTTGTCGAGTCTGTGGTGGCACAGCAATTCCCTCAATTCCTGGAGGAAACTGACTACCTGGATCCTTACCAATCTGGTTTCAGGTGCAGTCACAGCACAGAAACGGCATTGGTCGCCCTAGTGAATGATCTCTGGCAGGCCCGTGATGGGGGTTGTTCCTCCATCCTGGTCCTTCTTGACCTCTCAGCGGCTTTCGATACCATCGACCATGGTACCCTACTGCAGCGACTTGGGAGGTTGGGGATAGGAGGCACTGTTCTACAGTGGTTCTCCTCTATCTCTCGGGCTGCTTGCAGTTTGTATCGGCGGGGGGGTCAGAGATCCTCCCAGAGGCCCTTCACTTGTGGGGTGCCTCAGGGATCGGTTCTCTCCCCCCTGCTCTTTAATATCTATATGAAGCTGCTGGGTGAGATCATTTGTGGTTTTGGGGTGAGGTATCACCAATATGCGGATGATACCCAGCTTTATATCTCCACCCCGGATCACCCTAGGGATGCCCTTTCCATGATGTCCCGTTGCCTGGAGGCGGTGAGGGCTTGGATGGGTAGGAACAAACTCAGACTCAACCCATCCAAGACTGAGTGGCTGTGGATGCCGGCATCTCGGGATCTAGAGGTACCATCTTTAGTGATAGGAGGGGAGACTCTTATCCCCTCTGCTAGGGTTCGCAATCTGGATGTCCTCCTGGATTCTCGGCTGTCCATGGATGACCATCTGACAGCCGTAACCAGGGGGGCCTTCGCACAAGTACGTCTTGTGTGCCAGTTGTGCCCTTTCCTAGACCGAGATGCCCTCGCCACGGTCACCCACGCCCTTGTTACTTCTTGGTTGGATTACTACAATGCCCTCTACATGGGGCTGCCCTTGGGATGCATCCGGAGGCTCCAGCTGGTCCAGAATGCGGCCGCACAGGTAGTTACGGGAGTTCCTTGTTACTCCCGTGCAACACCTCTCCTGCGCGAGCTGCACTGGCTGCCGGTTGCTCTCCAGGTCCATTTCAAGGTGCTGGTGCTAACCTATAAAGCCCTACATGGCTTAGGCCTGGGGTACTTGCAGGACCATCTTCTGCCTTCCTCCCACACTGTGCACTCCCACAAAGCTGGCCTCCTCAGGGTGCCATCGGCCAAACAATGTCGACTGGCGGCCCCCAGGGGGAGAGCATTCTCTGTCAGAGCGCCGACCCTCTGGAATGATTTGCCCACCGAGCTCAGGATAGCCCTGGACCTCCTCTCCTTTCGCTGCGAACTGAAGACGAGGCTCTTTCGTCAAATAACTTGATCTGCTAGGGGGTTGCACGAACTGTAATAATTTTAAATATGGTTTTTAAGGTGTTTTTAACTTATTTTGTTATTTTGTGATTTGTATTATTGATTGTTATTGTAAGCTGCCCTGAATCCTTCAGGAGAATGGCGGCATATAAATCGCAAAAATAAATAAATAAATAAATAAATAAATAAATAAATAAATAAATAAATAAATAAATAAGATCGGCAGATCGAATCTCACAAGGTTCAAGGTTGACTCAGCCTTCCATCCTTCTGAGGTGGGAAAAATGAGGACCCAGATTGTTGGGGGCAATATGTTGACTGTGTAAACCACTTAGAAAGGGCTGTAAAAAGCACTGTGAAGTGTATATACTGTAAGTCTAAGTGCTATTGCTATCAACAGTCAAGGTCATTTTATTTTCAGTAAGAGGCCCCTCATCAGCAAAGAGAAGAATTTTATCTGAATGGAAAGATACTTTCTCCAAAAAACTGTAAAGGAATGGATTCAAGTTATGTTTGTTATGTTGTTTGAAATTTCTATAGGGTGAAAATGAGAAGTTGGAGCAATTTTTTTCTAGATTTAATTATAAATTTATGGATTAAATTAATCTTATTTTATATGGATCTTAATTCTTTTGTTTATCCTAGTTTCCATCCTTTCAGTTTTTAGCACTAGAATATATGCAAATGTTGGCTGTACAGTCATTTCCTGTAATTCTTGTGATGAAGTTAAACTTCATTAATAAGAATAATAAAAGGGTTGCCTTGTGGAGATGGGCAGCAAATAAATTTAATAAATAAATCCCCTCATCTGTAGCTTTTTTTTCTTTCATTACTTTATTTCTTTGTAAATTCTGCCCTGCTGATATTTCCTTCTTTGTGCCTTGTATGTCTTTGTAGCTCAATAAATATTCAGAGTGGCCTCTTAAAACAGAGCTAACAGAAAATCTCCAGGCACATTGAAGATGCTTTCTCAATGAAAAAGGATAGAGTTGAATTTGCTAGGCCAGGGCAGGGACAAAGTACCTTCTGGATCAGAGGTGGTATTCAGCAGGTTCTGACCAGTTCTGGAGAACCAGTAGTGGAAATTTTGTGTAATTTGGAGAACCGGTAAATACCACCTCTGACTGGCCCCACCCCCATCTAATCTCTGCCTCCCAAGTCCCAGCTGATTGGGAGGAAATGGGGATTTTGCAGTAACCTTCCCCTGGAGTGGGGAGGGAATGGAGATTTTACAGTATCCTTCCCCTGCCACGCCCACCAAGCCACACTCATGAAGCCATGCTACGCCCACCAAACCATGCCCACAGAATTGGTAGTAAAAATTTTTTAATCCCACCACTGTTCCGAATGCTTTGAACTTCAATTCCCAGTGGTACCATCTAGCATAGCCAATTGCAATGATTTGTTAAATGGGTATTATAAAACATTTGGAAGACACTAGATTGCCTTCTTCTGACTGAGTCAGCTAAGAATAGTAGGTTCTGATAAGCTTCCATTTTGCAACATTTCAGATCCAGATTTCTAGAATGTTTCAAGCATGGACTAAAGAATTGGAATCTCCAATAATTCCCTATCAATGGATTCATGCTCTTAAAAATGTAAAAATAGTAACAACAGATACTATTAAGGTTGAAGCTGATTCATAAAAATTGTATTTAGGGTGTACTGGACTCTCCAAAGAATGCATTTGAAAGGATAGACATCAGATTTTTTATATTTTGCCCTGATTATATTATAGTAGCGTATTTAGTAGTAAATCAATTATTGTAACTAATTATGAAATTTATTGTAAGGTAGATTTTTTTCTTCTTTTTCTTTTCTTTCTTAGTTTACTGTGTGGTCTCTTTTCCAGTTTAATTTCTTTAATGTTATTTTGATGATTATTAAGAATGTTAAGAATGTTAAATTAAAAAAAATGGTGACCTATATATGAGGGAAGATATATGTTTTGAGAACACTATAACCAATCTTTGAAGCACTTGTGTCTTTCAAGCATTCTTCATATCAATACATTTTTATTTCACCACTGTGATGTGAATGATTTGATTTGTTTTCAAAAAGAAGCACTCAAATATCCACTAGGTGGAATGTTTGCTTCTCCAGGGCAAACCAACACACAATAGTTTGTTGATAGAAATTTAGAAAATTACTATCTGGATTCTTCCAATGTTATGCAGCATTTATATTCTAATTTCTTGCTTGTCAAAAATAATATGCTGTTCCATCAGCATCATATTTGAAGAAACTAATTTTTAACTGGAAGGATGACAGTCATAACTAGACCAAAAGCAGACCTCTCCTTCCCTCCTTCCTCCCTTTGCTTAAAATAAACCACAAATCAGAGTTGAAACAATGTTATACCTTAGATAAGTTAGGCAGTTCAGTAAATAACAGATGCTTCCGAAGAATGGAATGGTTGTATGTTAAGAGTATGGAAGCCGCTATCTCTCAAAGCTTTATTAAACTGTAATTTCAAAAGCTCAAGGACAGCATTGACTCAGAATAGGTTTCATATAAAGGAAATGGGACTAAATTGGCAGGCTCATGGGACTGAGGCAGAACATTTCCCTTCCAGATCACTGGGCTGAATCTGACTAACTACACATTGAAACTATTTAACTCCTGCTCAGTGGCCGTAGTAGTTTGTCTGTTACACTTCATTTACGAGTGATCCGTGTTTATTTCACATATAAGCCTAAGTACACTTAAATCCATTGCAACTGCATGGGCATGTTTACTCTGGAAGGTAAATTAGGCTTTTCCAAATTACTGAAGTCCCACAAAACCCATGGTCAGGCAATTCAGCCACAGAAAGACATAGAAAAATCAGACTGTACAACAATGTGGTGCTGTTACTTCTGCAGTACCACGTCCAAAATATAGCTAAAAGCTATGCTCTTATGTTGCAGAATCAATGTATAGCTTACTTGAAATTATGATGCACTATTTTAGTTCTCTGCAAAACATCCTATCTATCTATCTATCTATCTATCTATCTATCTATCTATCTATCTATCATCTATCTATCTATCATCTATCATCTCCTCCGGGTGCACCCGGAGGCTCCAGCTGGTCCAGAACGGGGCCACGTGGGGGATTATGGGGGCGACGAGGCGCTCCCATGTGACACCTCTCCTGCGCGAGCTGCACTGGCTCCCGGTGGTCTTCCGGGTGCGCTTCAAGGTGTTGGTGACCACCTTTAAAGCGCTCCATGGCTTAGGGCCGGGGTACTTACGAGACCGCCTTCTGCCACCAATAGCCTCCCACCGGCCAGTACGCTCACACAGAGTGGGCCTCCTCAGGGTGCCGTCCGCCAGACAATGTCGGCTGGCGACCCCCAGGGGGAGAGCCTTCTCTGTGGTGGCGCCCACCCTCTGGAACAACCTCCCCCCAGAGTTACGTACAATAACAGACCTCCGGATTTTTCGTCGGGCCCTGAAAACCCATTTATTTCAACTAGCTGGGCTGTCTTGAGTCAAATTTTAAATTGATTTTAAATTGGAAAAGTTTTAATTATGGCCAAGATATTTAATTATTTTAATCAGTTTTTAGATTTTGTATGTTTTGTATGTATGTCTTGTTTTACTTTGGCTGTTCACCGCCCTGAGTCCTATATTGGAGAAGGGCGGTATAGAAATTTAAACAAATAAAATAAACAAATAAATAAATCTGTCTGTCTATCTATCTATCTATCTATATCTATTTATCTATCTATCATCTATCATCTATCATCTATCTATTATCTATCTATCTATCTATCTATCTATCTATCTATCTATCTATCTATCTATCATCTATTTATCTATTTATCTATCTATCATCTATCTATCTATCTATCTATCTATCTATCTATCTATCCATTATCTATCACATTTTTGAACCACCCATCTCCTTGAGGGATTCTGTGTGGTGTAGAATAAAATGTTAAAATATAAAAACAGCATGTAAAAATTAAAAATTAGGAAATTTAGATTTTAAAAGGAGGCAAGGATGACTTAGATCTGTTAAAAAGATTGTTTAAAAGGCAAAGGGAGGGCATCAACCAGCCCCAAAGCTGTGTGCTCTTCTGGACTCCCTACATGAGATCACAGAGCCACATTTAACTTCTTTGTGGAAGGCCAGGAAAGAGGAGGCCTGTCTCACCTCTGGGAAGGGGAGGATACTTTTATCAGGCTTTTGCTCTTGTTTGTGATTTGCTGATTTGAGGAACCATCATACAAGAGATCCAGAGATGCGGAACAATAAGAAAACTGAAGGAAAGTTGAGTAAGTGTTTCAAATGGGATAGTCTAACTCTAAAGTGGAAAAACCAAACCCAAAAAGCAGACCCCACCTCAGAGGTGGTATTTAGCAGGTTCTGACCAGTTCTGGAGAACCGGTAGCGGAAATTTTGAGTAGTTCGGAGAACTGGTAAATACCACCTCTGACTGGCCCCGCCCCCATCTATTCTCTGCCTCCTGAGTCCCAGCTGATCGGGAGGTAATGGGGATTTTACAGTAACCTTCCCCTGGAGTGAGGTGGGAATGGAGATTTTATAGTATCCTTCCCCTGTCACGCCCACTAAGCCACGCCCACCAAGCCACACCATGCCCACCAAGCCACGCCCACAGAACTGGTAGTAAAAATTTTTGAATCCCACCACTGCCCAACCTCTATAGTTAATAAAACTGTATTGAAATAGATTCCTTTACTGTTTTTACAAGAAAGACAAAGTGAAAATATAATTAATGCAGTTAATTAGTACCCAATAAACAGAAGACTGTGACAGAGATCTTTCCTTATATTATTAGAACTGAAACATGATTTTACGATGCTACTCTTGAGGCTCTCTCTCTTTAATAGTGAACATGCTTTGACATTTTGTATTTGCCTTACATTTAACTGGTGTAAAATCAGTGATGCGCTAAATAGTGGGCTATAGTTTATTTCTGATCGATGAATATGTTAAGTCACAAATTCTCCATCCCAATTTTTGGAATATTTGAGTTTGTCCCAAGTCCTAAAGAAATATATTTTACTTTTATTAATGGACTCAATTTTACTGTAAGAGAAAAGTATAATTATTAATTTATTATGTTTGGTCCAATTTGGTCCAATTTGATCTAGTGGTTAAGGCACTAGGCTAGAAACCTTTGCATTCTAGTCCTGCTTTAAGCCTGAAAGCTGGGTGACTTTGGGCCAGTCACTCTCTCAGCCAATTCATCTCACAGGGTTGTTCTTGTGGGGAAAATAGGGAGAGGAAGATGTGTTGGTTATGTTCACCATCTTGAGTTATTTATAAAAATAAATAGGTGGAATATCAATAAATAAATAAATCATTCTCATTCCCAGTAAGCTTTTTTTTTTCAGAATGAAAAACCTGTTTGGCATAGGACTTTTACAGGGCGAATCAATTCCCTATTGTTTCCTCAAGTCACATGGTTTTGGTGGAACTAAAATGCTGCAATTTTCCCTTTTCTCTCCCAATTGGTGGAACTCTTGCTTAGCTGAGATGGGACTTCTCAATCCATTATCTTTAGGGCTATCCCATTGTGCTAGGAGTCAGGTATTTAATCCCTAGTCTGAAACATTGACAGATAAGTTTAGCTGTTCTGTTTAGCTTCCAGGAAGTCTATTATTTCACAAAGTAGATTGTTCTCATTGGTAAGTTTTGACATGTATGCATGCATACATACAAAGTTTAATCATGTGAATCCAGGTATACATTACTTGGAATGCTGACAATAAGATTCCTGATTTGGTGATAATAATCAGCACACACAAAAAAGCACGTGACACATTAAAGAACAATAACAGGACCAGAATAGGTTATGGCACTCCCCATGAAATAAATTGTATACATTGCATTATTTAGATTTCTGTGTTTCATTCACTTCAGAAACACTGCACGGTGCCTATCAGATTCTCAGAGTTTCCTGATGCTGATTTCTGAATATTAGTTTCAGCCTCTTATATGACGCTCATCTCCTACTTAATATATTTACAATATTCATATCATACATATAATCTATCATGGATAAAACGTTTTAGTGATGTAAGTTATAAAACGATGCACTCAAAATATCATTTTGGCTTTAGAATAAATGTTTTATTTTGCATCCTTGTAAAAGCTTAGAAGCCTTCCACTAAAAGCCTCAATTTATTTTTTTTTAAGACAAAACAAAAACGATCAGCCTTAAAGGGCCTCATATGTTCCTCCAAATCTGTTGATGGAAACGTTCACAATATGATCCAAACTATTCAAACTGATTTCAAGGAGAGATTAAACCCACCTGTTCAACACTTTCCTACTGAAATTAATGGATAGAAAAGCACTGATCTATGTCCAAATCATATCCCTACCCTTTCGAGATAATTGGACAAAACAGATATGGCATTGCATTGGGAAACCTGCTGGCCAAAACGTGAAACTTCCTTTACTTGCTGCAAGAAAAGATATAGCTGTGGGAGAGGAGGAGGTATTCTGTAAGCTACATGTCAGCTTTTGATGGCCAGTGATTTGTTCTGAATCCAAAGGCTAAACCAAACCTCATGCTGCTCTATGTCAGATGCAATTGGTCCAAAGTCAAAGTTTTACAGCTCAGACAGGGTTCACTTTATCCTTCAGGTCGCTACTTAAGATAGCCATGACCCTGAGGAGAACCAGTCAACAAAACAGACAGACAAGAGGATGTGATTTGTATGCATCCCAGAGCCTGCCCAAATCACCTCTGACCCATGGGTCAGGCTGCAAATGACAGTGGAGTGCATGCACCTGATCATCCAGCGCATTCTCATTAAAAGCCTGGGAAGAAAGTGGCAGTTACACAGTGTTTACACACAGACCAAACATAATCTGGCCAGGAAATGAGAAAGAAACAAAGCAGTGGAGGAAGCAGAGGTGGAGGAGAGACCTTGTTTTGATCCAAGGGAAGGATGGGGTTGCCGAGTTATGAAATTTCAAGCCAAAACTGTTCTCCCCTTTATACAAATAGGTCATTTGGCCCTTTTGGATGGAGGAGTAATGTATGCAAAGCCAAAGTAGACAATCAGCAGATTGAAGAGGCAAAGCTTTCGCTGGATGTCATGCTTAAAGCTATAGAGAAAGGTTGGTTATATATATCAATCACCTTGTATTGCCATATGTCAAATAAATAAATAAAATAAATATCCTTGTATGAAAAGAAACCTCTCTGCACAAACAGTCATAATAAGGCATAGTTTATCTTCCTGAGGAGTTCATTTTTGTATGCGCAGGGAATAGTCTAGAGATAAAGCATCTTTAAACATTTGACTTGTCTGCTGCACCATGATGTGGCATAATCCAAGACAGGTTTTACTACTTTATTCTACTGAATTTAAAAATTTGCACCAGATTTGCCAATGGATATATTTCAAAGCTCTTAAAAATGCCCCTTCAAGCTGCTGCTGCATCCTTGCATTAGTTGTGGGAGTAATGCAAGAGGGAGCAAACCCATTAATATTTACAGTATATTCATTTACTATAGTAAGACTACAGTAGCAAGACGAAGGAACATATTTGCTGATTTCTTGAATCCTTTTGCAAGCATCTACTTCTGCAGGCATGTAGTTTCATGTTACCTAGATAGCAAGAAGAATGATCTGTGGAGGAGGGACAGGAAATCCATGGCCTGATCAGTTTGTGACCAGTCACAAAACCCATGTGCTTGGCCAACTGGTCATCACAAAACATAGATGTCTCAACAATCATGAGAGACTGATAATCCCTAAAGCACTGTTATGCAAAGTTGGGTAGTGCTTGGGATAGATGGAACAATATATTTGAGTTTCTGAATATTTAGGCAGCATTGTATTTTGAGACCAATCAACCTGAAACATCCCGATGACTGTAATATGTTTTTTCAATGTGAGCGTCTTTGAGTTATTGTTGATTCCTGGCAACTGCCTGGATAGATCCTTACAGTTTTCTTGGTAAGATTTCAGAAGCATTTTCTTATCTCTGTCCAATGGATTTACAATGGGAGGAGCTTTGGACTTGGGAGAAAATTCTCCCCAATAACAAGTTAAGGTAAGAGATTAATTCCCTCATAATTATCTTTTAAGAATATTCTCATTGCATACCGGCTATAATGCAACTCTGACAATGTATTTTACATATGTTGGTTTAGGACATGTGTTACATTGGTGTCCCACAGGGAAAATAAAAGTTGAGAAAAGAGCAAAGGTTGAAAGGGAAGTGCTAGAGCTGAGGGTCTGTCCTGTTGAAGGAAAGGAATAGTTTCTTTGTGTCCATACAAAATGTTACTCTGGCCATGAAAGGAAGGAGACAGAAGGTTAGTTCTATGGAAAAGTCTGACAGCATCTGACCAGCTCAGCAGGAGAAACACTGGTTATCACAAATAAGCACCTTCTGTTACAAGCGACAGCTCTTAAACATATGCAAAGCCTTGGAGCCTAGTCTCCCGGGAAATATCTTAGTGATCAAAGTACTTTAATGAGGAAAAAAAGCATATCTAAACTTTTAAGGAACGGCATACAGTTTGTATTGTAGAGCTTTTAAAAAAAAAAATAACAGAAGAAAGCATACAGAAGCAAGTGACTTAATCTAACATTAAATTTTGGCAATAATTCTTACCGACATCCCTCCATAAGAACTATAGCTAGTCAACTGATGATGATCTGTTTGACAGCCAATTGTCCCATTTTCCTTAATATACCACAATATGAACATAGTGTATAGAATCTCCAAGAGGACTTATGAGGGATGGCAAAGATGTTTCTTAGGTTTGCATTTTAATACAACTGACTTAATTTATACTTTTTGCCACATGAGAAATGGAAAAACTCTTCAGTTTTTGTCATTTGCTAAATTTTGTTTCATATATTCTCCAATGAGAACAGCAGTGTCTGTGATGTTTCCCACGTGCAAAAAAATCAAGAGGCTGAGTGTCACTCTGCAATCAGAGTCTAACCCTTTCATACATATGTACACATGTACAAGGGACAGATGTGCTCATTATTCAAATATGCTCACTATTCAAATGTGCTCACTATTGTGGCATTCCCCTCCCCCCTCAGATGAGAAATAAACGAATACAATTTCATTCATTCATTCATTCATTCATTCATTCATTCATTCATTTATTCATTTCTATTTATTTCAATTTCTATAGCCACCCATATCAATCAATGACTCTGGGCGGCTTACCATTCCAAAACTATAAAAACAATAGAACATTTAAAAATTTTTTTTACACAGCAACTAAGGTAATTCACAGTTAAACCAAGACATGGAATCCTTAATACATTCAGTGATCCAGGCTCAGGAACACAGCTTTAGGAAAGGCTATCAGGTTTAGGACTATTCTATTCTCCAAGGGGAAGATGTTCCACAGAGCAGGGGCTACTGCCGAAAAGGCCCATCTTCTAGTCTCCAGCACATGACACTCTTTGGCTGATGGGATCTGCAGCATGCCCTGTCTGCTAGATTGAATGGAGTGGAGACTTTTGGAAAAAGATGATCCCTCAAGTAACATGTAGTTGGGATCAGTGGTGGGTTTCAATTTTTTTTACTACCGGTTCTGTGGGTGTGGCTTGGTGGGCATGGCATGGCTTGGTGGGTGTGGCTTGGTGGGCATGGCAGGGGAAGGATACTGTAAAATCTCCATTCCCTCCCCACTCCAGGGGAAGGTTACTGCAAATCCCCATTTCCTCCCGATCAGCTGGGATTTGTGAGGCAGAGAATAGATGGGGGTGGAGCCAGTCAGAGGTGGTATTTACCAGTTCTCCAAACTGCTCAAAATTTCCACTACCGGTTCTCCAGAACTGGTCAGAACCTGCTGAATACCATCTCTGGTTGGGATGATGTACATGTTGAAAAAAAATGACATTCAAGAACACTGCTAGGGAATAGTTTGCTATCAAAAACAAAGGCATTTCCCCAAGCTACCTTGAGCAGTATCCAAGGCTAACCAATTGTTTTCCCATGAGTCAGAAAATCCCATAAGCATTTTTTTTCTTAATCTTGTTGGTATAAATACAATCACAGTAATACAATTTGCCTAGTTGTTACATGATCTGATGCCTGAGGCAGTTATCTTATGTTGCCTCCCGGTAAAGTCATCATACAGACATACATGAGTAGAAAAATTGCATATAAAAAGAGACAAAAGGTCAGGACAGGCACATATACCTCATAGACCTCTCAGCGGCTTTTGATACCATCGATCATGATATCATGCTGCACCGGTTGGAAGGGTTGGGGGTGGGGGGCACTGTTCTACAGTGGTTCTCCTCCTTTCTCTCTGACCGGTCGCAGTCTGTGTTGACAGGGGGGCAGAGGTCGACCCCGAGGCCCCTTATATGTGGGGTGCCACAAGGATCGGTCCTCTCGCCCCTTCTATTCAACATTTATGTGAAGCCGCTGGGTGAGATCATCCGTGGTTTTGGGGTGAAGTACCATCAGTACGCTGATGACACCCAGCTGTACATCTCCACCCCAGACCACCCCAATGATGCCCTCGAGGTGATGTCCCGGTGCCTGGAGGCCGTACGGATCTGGATGGGGAGGAACAAACTCAGACTCAACCCATCCAAGACCGAGTGGCTGTGGTTTCCGTCGTCCCGATATAGTCAGTTGGCGCCATCTTTGACTATTGGGGTCGTTGGCCCCCACAGATGGGGTTCGCAACTTGGGCATCCTCCTGGACTCACGGCTGTCTTTTGAAGAGCATATGACGGCCATAACCAGGAGGACTTTTTATCAGGTTCGCCTGATTCGCCAGTTGCATCCCTTTCTGGATCGGGACTCATTACACACGGTCACTCACGCCCTTGTCACCTCACGCCTGGATTATTGTAATGCTCTCTACATGGGGCTCCCCTTGAGAAGCACCCGAGGGCTCCAACTGGTCCAGAATGCGGCTGCGCGGGTGGTAATGGGAGCAATGTGGCACTCTCATGTAACCCCCCTCCTGCACGAGCTGCACTGGCTCCCAGTGGTCTTCCGGGTGCGCTTCAAGGTTTTGGTTACTATCTTTAGAGCGCTCCATGGCTCAGGACCAGGGTACTTACGAGACCGCCTCCTGCCACCAATAGCCTCTCACCGACCAGTTCGCTCCCATAGAGAGGGACTCCTCAGGGTGCCATCGGCCAAACAATGTCGACTGACGGCCCCCAGAGGGAGAGCCTTTTCTGTGGGGGCACCTACCATCTGGAACGGGTTTCCCCCGGAGTTACGAAACATCCAAGACTCACGCATATTCCGCCGTGCCCTGAAAACATTTCTATTCCAACAAGCTGGTCTGGCCTAACTCTCCCTTTTTAATTGGCTTTTAAACTGGCTTTTAAATTGGGTTTTAAACCTCTTTAGATAAATTTGGAGGTTTTTTAATCTTTGAGCCTAAATTACTTAATCTGTTTCTTAATCGTTTTTAACTTCTATATGTATTTATATTTATTATGGCTGTTCACCGCCCTGAGTCCTTTGGGAGTAGGGCGGTATACAAATATGAAAAATAAATAAATAAATAAATAAAAATATACAAGTTTATTCCTATGGTTGAGTAGAAAAAAAAAAAGGAAAACAGATTAACATAGAAAAAGATAAAACAAATGTTTATTCAAAATCTATGACTACTGGGGAAAGTGAAATACACATTCCTAACTCCTTAAAATCTAATTTGTAATTTCCTCTATTTCTGAGCTGAAGTTCTGTTACCTAAGGTTGCAATTTCTAGCCACATGGGTAATTGAAATAATGGTTTTCTGGCTGCAACAGCATTGCTTAGCTGAATACTCACCAGAGTAGAAAGTCAGGACAAAAACGGAATAAATAAATAATAAAATTTGTTGCGGGGTGTTTTGTTTTTTTTAAGCATGCATTATCTGAACACAGACATATTGCATCCAGGTTGGACAGCATCTCACCAAAGTGTTTTCACCCCTTAGGATTTTATGGCTTGTCATCTCACTTTATGACAGATCACAGTCCTGGATAAATGCTGAACGCTTTCTGTAAGTGAGGCAGTGCTCTGTGAAATGTCAAGTAAATGGTAAAATCAATAACTGGCAACTTACCAAACAACAAAAAAACCCTCCCAAGTTGGGCTGGGGTGTCAAAACAAAATGCTACATGAGGTGATTTAAGTTTTTTTTTTTTAAATTGTATTGGATAGGTTTCTTAGCACAATTCAGACTGGTTGGGGATTAATTCTCACAGTGGTATAGGTTTAAAATGTTGATCCCATGGAATGTTAACTCACAAAGCTTTGTAATAATATTACTGAACTTTTTGGTGTATAAGACGCACTCCCCCCCAAAAAGTCTGTAAGCCTTATACAGCGAATGTTGCCGAAGCCCTGCCCAATCGTTGGCTCCCACCCATCAGCCTCTGCCTCTCAGCAATTTACCACTTACAGCAAACAGCCTGGTCAACTTCAATACAGCCTGATTTAGCACAAGCAGCTGATTGGCGGTTGGATCGGCCTCCCGGAATACCACCTGTCAGCTGTTCCAGGCTGTGGGGATAGCCACTGCCTGTCATCACTGTTGCTGCCCATCACTGCTGCCACCTATCACCGCCTCCGTGCACCCCATTTTCGGCCTCTGCGCATCCTGGTTTTGACCCATTCCAGGTGGTGGGGACAGGTGGTGGCGGCAGCGATCGCTGCTGCCTGGAATGGGCCAGAAATGGGATGCATGGAGGCCAAAAATGGAGAGCATGGTGTTGTGGTCCGCCAGCAGCCTGCGGAGCTGGCAGCAGAGTTGGACAGCAATGAGGCTGAGGAAGAACATGGGCCAGTCTGGAGGCTGGGGAAGACCCGGATGAGGGCTCTGCGTTGGAGGCAGAGATAGGGCCAGGGCCATCGGGGAGTGATGCATGGACTTCGGAGCCTCCAGAGGCTATCAATAGAAAGGCAGAGGAACAGGAGAAGCCTATTCCTAGAAGGCAGGAGCAGCTAAAAGTTACCACCTTTAAAGCGCTCCATGGCATAGGACCTGGGTATTTGCAGGACTGCCTTCTGCCGCCGATAGCCTCCCACCAACCAGTACGCGCCCACAGAGAGGGACTCCTCAGGGTGCTGTCAGCCAGGCAATGTCGGCTGGCGACCCCCAGGGGGAGGGCCTTCTCTGTGGCAGCTCCTGCCCTCTGGAACGATTTGCCCCCGGAGATACGAAGGATATCGGATCTCTGGGTCTTTCGCCGTGCCCTGAAAACTTTTCTTTTCCATCAAGCAGGGCTGGCGTGAACCCCCTCCCCCCTTTTTAGTCTTTTTTAGTTTTTTAGTTTTTAAATTGTCATTGGGTTTTAATTGAATTGTTTTAAATTGGGCCAGTTATGTAATTCTTTTAATAATTTTAAATTTTGTATTGGCATGTGTTTTAGTTCTGGCTGTTCATCGCCCTGAGTCCACTAGGAGAAGGGCGGTATACAAATTGAAATAAATAAATAAATAAATAAATAAATAAATGAATAAATAAATAAATAAATAAATAAATAAAATAAAGCAGAGAGGACGACTCAGGAGTAGGGCCAAGAGATGATTGGCTCCTCCCATAAGGCTTGAAAGACCAGCAAAGGCTCTTGGCCTCTTTGCTGGAAAACAACCGTTGAGAGATTTGCTTTGTGTTTGGATGTATTTCTTTCTTGTCAGTGTCAGTTTGCCACTGGCAGTTTGCCTAATTGGCAGTTTGCCTAATTATCCCAAGGTCAGAGATACTGAAGAATGAATGGTGTTTTAAGGACTTTGCTTTCATTTAATTTGGAATATGCTGAGAATGAATTAATTCTCAGGTGTTTTAATAAAATTTGTTTGTTTTTTGGAACTGTTTTGCATTTGATATTAACTACGTGGGCCTGCATCACAACATGCGAGGCAGCAATAGGGGGCAGCAGTGCTGGGCGGCAACAGTGGCAACGGCCGGTGGCGATCCCCGCAGCCTGGAACATCTGTTAGGCGGTATTCCAGGAGGCCAATCCAACCGCCAATCAGCTGCTTGTGCTAAATTAGGCTGTGCTGAAGCTGACCAGGCTGTTTGCTGCAAGGAGATAAATTGCTGGAAGGCAGAGGTAGATTTTTTCCCCTTATTTTCTTCCCCAAAAGCTAGGTGCGTCTTATATTTCGGAGCATCTTATAGTCTGAAAAAGATGGTATTTTAAAATCTTGCTTTTTTAGAAAGAAAATGCTTTGCTTTTTTAACCTACATATAAACAAAATATTATCTTTTAATAGTGAATGCCATGTGCTATCAATATGCCCTGTGTATAACAAAGGATCATACCATAAATTTGGCACACAGGAAATTTTGGAAGCTAAATGGAGAAACAAACTTACAGCTAGCTCTCCTCTTTCCTCCAAAGTAACTCTAAATTGGGAAACCTGCAGCTCTCTGTTCAATCAGATGGTCAGTGCTGTACAACACCAACATTTGCTAAAGATCAATAAACTGACTACAACTTCTATTAACATGCCAGCAGCTACAGCATATTTGTCACAAATTTTATCAGACCCAGTCATTGATATTAGATAGAATATGGCAGCAGCTGCACATGTTGGGTACAGAGATGGGCTTCACATAATTTAATAACCGGTTCGCCCCAGCACCAAAAATGTGAGCGCATGCTCATAATCTGCAAAGGTTGATCAACTTATCATTCTGTTAGTTAATAGCTGTAGTTTATGCTCCTGCATTCCCAAATGGCTCATGATACTGATTAATGAACTATGTTAAAGATAATAAAATTTTAACCAAAGCCTATCAGTTTTATTTGTTCAGAACTGCTAACAATTTATTCTAATAAGGCAGATGACTAGCAGCTTAGTTTTTAAATTTATGCAGAACTTGGATGGGCATTCTGTGAATATGAATAGAGGTTATATATTTGGGTAACTTGTTGCCATAATCTTCATTTACGGTTTTCCCCATTATTTGTGCAAAGCCTCAATGCATAGTTCCTATGAGTAGAGCAAGGGTGTCAAACTCGATTTCATTGAGGGCCGCATCAGAGTTGTGTTTGACCTTGGGGGGACGGGGTCGGTGTGGCCAATGTGGGCATGGACAGCTTGACGTCACTCGTGTTGGGGTGCCTGTGGTGGCCCAAGTGCTCTGCCAGCGAAAACAGACTCCCAAGCTCTGTTTTCGGCTGCGACAGGCTCCTGCAACCCTTTCCCAGTGAAAATGAGCTCCATTTTTACTGGCAGAGGCAACACAGACCGGGCGTTTGCTGTTTCCAGGAGGCCCCTGCGGGCCAGATCTAAGCACATCATGGGCTGGATCCGGCCCCTGGGCCCTGAGTTTGACACCCCTGGATTAGAGCATCTTCCTATCTCACATATCTCCAGCATTTCTTACAACTGGTCATGTTAGTTGAGACTGCTGACAGTAATAATTTGGAAGATCTGGAGAGATACAGGTTAACAAGCTCTGTTTAAACACAAGAAAGATCTGAATATTTTAACACTTGAATATTTTAACATTTTTTGTCTTTGCTTTATTTATTTTGAATAAAGAAAATACTGGGCAGGAGAAGGCCTAAATTCATTCATATACATGACTATGACATATTCACACTTAATCTGCTATTCTATTCCCCTATCCCAAGTTTTTATAAACACCATACAGTATATTTGGATCTGCTAACATTCTATTAGTGAAAAAAAAGCAGAAAAGATTAATTTCAACTTATTTGATAACTATTCTTTATCCCAGTGGTGAAATTCACATTTTTTTTACTACCGGTTCTGTGGGCATGGCTTGGTGGGCGTGGTGTGGCTTAGTGGGTGTGGCTTGGTGGGCATGGCAGGGGAAGGATACTGTAAAATCTCCATTCCCTGCCCACTCCTGGGGGAAGGATATTGCAAAATCTCCATTCCCACCCCACTCTGGGGCCAACCAGAGGTGGCATTTGCCGGTTCTCCGAACTATTCAAAATTTCCCCTACCAGTTCTCCGAACTACTCAAAATTTCCCCTACCAGTTCTCCGAACTACTCAAAATTTCCGCTACCGGTTTTCCAGAAACTGTCAGAACCGCTGGATTTCACCCCTGCTTTATCCCAATCCATGAATTGTTAATATTAATCAACTAAACCTATACCCTTATCTTCTCATAAATCATGTTGATTGACTAGGACTTTCTTTTGCAATAGGATTTCACTATAAACTATAATGCAATCAACACTTATACAACTTTAGTTACTCAATAATTTTGCTGTTGTTTCAAATATCAAATCCCTTATGTGTCAAACCCT
Organism: Pituophis catenifer annectens; assembly: GCF_029215685.1. Taxonomy (NCBI): domain Eukaryota; kingdom Metazoa; phylum Chordata; class Lepidosauria; order Squamata; family Colubridae; genus Pituophis; species Pituophis catenifer. The sequence continues at coordinate 106,392,256 of NW_027256881.1, forward strand.
GAATATGCACATACTCACCTAATTAGAGAGAAAAAAAATTTAAAAATAGATCCATAAAAGGAGCCAGTTTTATCATTCCTATATAGATTGTGCAAATAATAGCATAAACTTAAGGAGTTTCCAATTAGATCCTTTCCTGCTTGAAATTGACATGCCCAGCCATAAAGCAACAACTAGCATTGTCAATGACTCTCCCTCTTAATATTTGTATTGTAAAGCATTCCATAGTGGTTATTTGGAAGGAAATTTTTTTCCAGTTTTTTTTTTCTGGTAGCTTCTAAAATACCTTTAGAGTTCATTAAAAAAAAAAAATCTACAAACCTTTATGATAACACTTTCTTTTAACCTGTCTTGCTGATATACTTCCATATTTTTAAAAGGATTGCTACTATTTTACTAAAAATAAAAACTATGCAGTGAAAGGAGGAACATCAGATAATAAACACTGTAGATAACTACAGATAAAACTACAGATAAAACTACAGAACTACAGATAAAATTAAATAAAAACATAATAACACACAGATGTGCATCAAGTAGGTTTGGACAATTTTCTGCTGTTTTTAAAAACACTTAATTAGTTGACAGTATGAAGGTATGCAAAAGTTATAGCCAGCACTGAAACATTCTTACACATTCCTTTAACCAAAAGTCTTAATTTTCTCACAGTTCTGTTGGTTTAGAAGATGTAATTTTCTAATTTCCTAAAAACAAAACAAAACAAGTTGGCTTCTGGCTTTCTCAGCATTGCACCTGCAATATTGCCTGCCTCCTGGGAATAATTCAGCTCATTGGTAAACACAATCCCAATACATCAAAAGTTTCCACTTTCCCTCACCCCTTTTTACGCTCTGACCCCTCCCTTCCCCGCAGACTTCATGCAGCCATCTAGGGAATCTTTCACTTTTTGTCCTTTCCTGACCCTTCAGCACCGCATTCTACTTTCTTATTCATGCCATCTGCTTCCAAGGAAGGTAAACCTCTTGCTGTAAAAACAGCTGACCTTCCCAGCCCATCAAACTCTGTTGTAAAAATTATCTTTTTCCTAGGCCTTCCCAACAGTAGCAGTAGTAGTAATTACTACTATCACCACCACCACCAACATCATAGCAAGAATCATATTACTTATGCAAGTTCTCAATTCAGAGTCTTATTTTTTTGGGGGGGAGGGGAGTGTATAATCAACACATTTCTGGTGATTACCTTCTTTTGCCTCGCCTCCCCTCTTTTCCTCTAGATAATGGTATGATCTGCATGTCCCTGACAGAAGTGTTTCTAAAGATCTGCTCAAGCCTCACTAAGCAGCTGTGCTTTAGGTCATTTTCCCAGGAGTTTTTACATGTGGAAAGCTGGGCATTTAGCAAGGCCTCCGAAAGGACACCATCTGGCCCTGGGGAAGGCGGGAGGGGAGGAAGGGAAGGATCATGACACTTTCAGGGGGGACCCACCGGCCCTGATGAACCATAAAGGAATTCAAGCCTAGACAGTGATCCAATTGCAACTAGCTAGCCCAAGAGTCTCCTCCATGAAATCCCGATCCATTCATCTCTTCAAGTTACCACATGGCACAATGGACTTTTCTGCCAAGCTGTTTACCGAATAGTGAAAACCTGTTTTGACTCGTGCGCCTGTTCCAGAGTTTGTCTGTTTTTTCTGGCAAGATGGAGCAGGAAGGGAGAAGGGCAAACTTGCAAAGCAAATGTCTCTTCCCATCCACTCTCTCTCCCCCCCCGTTTCTTTCTTTGGCTGTGCACAAAGAAGAGAAGAAAAATGTGTTAGATCTTTTGTGGACTGAAAAAAACAACAAGAACGGTAGCAAGGTGGGAAGCAAAGACTGTGTATTTTACTGGAGAGGGAAATCCCAGTGTTGCCCTTTATAATTCAGTGTACTGTACATCTCCAAGTTGGTAGGGAGTTTTATTGAACGGCAGTACAAAATAAAGGCATTTGAGATTTAATTATGGAAATGAATGAAAGACTTCTTGCTGAGCACAACTCAAAACCTTTCCTGCCCCATTGATTTGTTTCAGGCAATGCCTGGTCATATCAGATTGCACTCTCACTAGCATGTTTGCACATAATTCGTTATATACATATTTATCTCTCTCTCACATAGTAGCACACGTTTTAGATCCAAAATTGCTTTGAAGCAATTGGGAGTGCATCTATTTCTGTATGGAGGATTTTCCTTCTTTTCCTTTATCTTTTTTCCCCTCCTTTCTCTCTCTATATACATATATCACAGTCACATATACATGTTGTTCTGTCCAGCTTCACAGTAAGTTTGCAGAGGGATTAATCCTTTTACAGATGGCTGCCTGGAAGAATACTGTACATTTGTGCTTGTTTACATAGTAAATTTATATATTTTTTATTTAATTATAGTTTATCTTTACTGTATATTGTTTTGTTATCTATCATCTATCTATCATCTATCTACCTACCTAGTCATCTATCATCTATTCATGTTCTGTTTTGGAGGCATATAAATATTCTGCGCTTGAAAACCTTTTATTATAAATATGTGATCATTCCTTGTTTTGGAATTGACACTATTGACAGAATAGAACAATATTTTTTTGGTGTATAACTCTGGACACTTTCAGAAGGAAGAGTGATATAAAAATCAAATCTACTTCTGTATGATTATGTCTGACTAAATCTTGTGACACATATTATAGCAAATATATTTTAGTTGATATACCAAAATGAAATTGATTATATGGAAAATTATGAATTTATTGTCCATGAGAGATAAAAGTAGGAGACCTTAGAAACTGAATATATGTGTATGCATTATGTCTGTCTGTCTGTCTGTCTGCCTGCCTGCCTGCCTGCCTATCTCTCTCTCTCTCTCTCTCTCTCACTCACTCTCTCTCTCTCTCTCTCTCTCTCTGTGTGTGTGTGTGTGTGTCTGTCTGTCTGTCTGTCTGTCTGTCTGTCTGTCTGTCTGTCTGTCTATCTATCTATCTATCTATCTATCTATCTATCATCTATCTATCTGTTTCCTATCATCTATCTACCTACTTACCCATCTATCACCTATTCATGTTCAGTTTTGGAAGCAAATAAATAATCTGCACTTGAAAATCCTTTATTATAAATATGTGATCATTCCTTGTTTTGGAATTGGCACTATTGACAGAATAGAAAGATTGATGAATATTAAATCATGTGGTAAAGGTTTAATAGCTTCTTTAAAAAATTAAGCTGAATTATTTTTATATGTAATATGATGCTTCTTTGTGACCTATCAAAGGCATAAATTAAAAAGGAGACAAATTCTCTGCATGTTGAAATATTATATTCTTCAAGTAGATGGTCATAAAATCATATCTTCAATGACTTAATCCAAACCCATGGAGGGAATTCATAATAATAGTAGGGACTGAGCTTAGATTTTTTTTTTTTTTAGTTTCAGATTGAAATGCAGCTTGTCACTTTTGCCATTTGGAGTTGTCATGCAAGCATATTCACATGATAACTTAGAACTTGCTAATATAATGTTGTTGTTTTTTCCCCCAGTGGTCTTCCTAGAACTCCTTGATTAGAAAGCCATCATCTCCTAAAGATATTGGAAAAGTGAAAGCTTTTGCTTATTTCCAGGCTGGCAATATAATACACGTATGTATGATTTGACACCAATAAGTAACACTTTTATTCTTGATAAGAAAGCAGAACTTCCTGAGACCTGGATGGATGTAGAGAAGCCTGTTTTCCTCTCAGAGATGCATCCATCTGGGTAATAGTTTTGCAGAATTCAGGGAATTTATGAGCACCCTTATGATTTACAATGTACATAGTGATAACTGTGTTAAGGGACCAAGAACAGATGCGCAAGATATTATGCAGTGGTTGATATGAGATTGCAAACTGCATATACAGTAAGTTCAGCATCAGGCAATGGGCTTTCTTAAATTTCTCTTAACAGTTTCCAGTCATTGCCACAAACATCCCTCTTTGCATAACTTCTCATAACTAATATGGCCAAGCTAGGGAAGATAGGATGCAGCAAGTTGGATGATCTTGGATGGAAGTGTTCCAGTAAGCTTCTTGATACACCTTTTATACATTCTTGTTATGGTTTTCTCCAGAAAAGCACACACAATTAACGAGCTTTGCCTCTGGGTATATACAGTACCTCCTCTTTCAATGTAAGTTTTCATTAAGGTGTTTTCAGACACGTATCCACCAAGGCTATTTTCCATTATTCATTGACCTTAAAATGATTGGTTTTCTGCTCCTTTGTTCTCTTCCCTATGATTACCAGAGTTCACTATGGCTTTGTTTTGCTTTTTTTCTTAAGGTGTTATAACAACTGGTGCTGCATCACCTAAGACTCCAAGTAGGAAAGAGCTTGTGACTTTCATTAAGAAGATTCTGCAAATGATTAGAATTACTGTTCTGCAGTTAATTGATGCGAGGTCTTCTTTGTACATCTGAGTTGGAAATACAGGTTGGACATGTTGCCTTTTCTAAGGGGAGTCAGAAATGGTTATTGAGTTCACAGCCACCATAGCTGGGCTTTGTCTGCAGTGACAGGAATCCAATCCACATAGGTGCCACCAATTAGATCTAGTTCATATCTTGGAGCAGCTGAGATCTGATCTGAGAGTAGGGAACAAGTGCACAGTCCAAACTTTCTCTGGATTCTTGGGAACTGAGCAGTGTCATCAAATGGATAATGCCTAATGGAGACCCTGATTTTTCCCAAGGATACTTGAGCAGTTATGTTCAGTGCTTTATCGACCTCTGGAATATGATGAGAGTGAAGGTGTTTGGCAAGATTGTTCTTAAATTCCATTCTCCCCTCCCATACACACGCATTCTTCCTTGCCCTGCCAATTCAAGGGAGTTCTTGGTTTAATGAAGAATTCTAGATTTTTTAAAAAACATAAGAGGTATCGGATGCAATGCCGGTGCAAAACAAAATAAATATGATCAAATCAGGTTAAGAAGTCAAATTCAAACCTACAATGTGTCTGTAAATGTGGCAAAGCAGTTGTACTTCTCTGTCCTTATTATATCCATGGAGACCTGCCCAACAGCATTGTTTAAAGCTACTGAAACAGAAACAATGGCTGTTGAGCTGGTGAAGGATACCGAGAGATGATGGGAAACTGGGTGTGGGCAGCACTTAATGCATCTATGGAAAGAATTATCCACCAGCCTTGAAGGAGTGTGACAGTTACTGCTTGACCTACGTATTTTAGGTTTTGTCAGCTTTGACTAACTGCAGAACAAGTCCACTTCCTTGAAATTACCATAATGGGTACATAAACATCACATCACATAGGAAACCTATAGATTATCTATACGCTCCCAGCTTTCACCAGAACATACCACCAAATCCATTCGCTATACCCAGGCTCTTTGCTGCAACCACATTTATTCTCAGGCACTTACGTAACTGATGGAATTAAACTGGACACTTAGGAGACTGACTATCCATCTATCAAGATCAATAGATAAATAAGTAGAGCCAATTCTGTTCTCAGGAAGGACCTATTAAAAGACAGATCATAGAAACAGAACACCACTGGTTATCATCTACAGCTCAAACCACTCAAATACAATTTAATAAGCTATAGCTCACACTGATACCGCATTGCACTTTGTCAGGCATTGGGTGGCAGATCCATATTTGCAACCAACCACATAACCAGAAGCAGATTCTCACCGGCAATAAGAAACAACAGGACCATGATCTTAACATGCAAACCAGACTTTGCAACAAACCCAGCTGTTTATTCGCCCCATTTACACCAACGGCATCATTACAGGTACATATGCTAGATTAGATGAGCCTTCATAAGTGCTTCCTCTAATGTGACACATGCCATCAAATACCTTTTTTGATTCTTTATACTATGCAAATACTGTGCAAAAGAATTAATGGACACACGTTGGGATTTTAATAATGTCACTGAGAGATGAATAGCTGAACCAGAGATCTTCAAATTTTGGCAGCTTTAAAACTTGTGGATTTCAACTCCCAGAATTCTCCAGCCAGCATAACTGGAGAATTCTGGGAGTTGAAGTCCACAAGTCTTAAAGCTGCCAAATTTGAGGACCTCTGAGCTGAATTCACATATATCCAAAGGTTTTAGGGAATCTTAAAAAACATATTATAATTATTAATTGACAAATACTTATATCAGGTCTCACATATAACCTGCATATGCATAACCGACCTGTCTTCCCTTTCTCATCCATCTCACCCCAAATTTAAACTCCAAAACAGTCTAGTCCCTGTGAATGAAGTGATGAAGTGAGCTGCAGCTCATGAAAACATGGGACTTTTAATAAAATGTGTTAGTTGGAGAAAGTGCTACCAGACTCCTGATTTTTCCTTACTTTTGTTCCTGTGTGTTGTTTGTGTTATATATAGCAATTTGTAAGCCACGAATCTCTGGACTGGAGTGGTGTATAAAACAATCAAAGAAACACGGAAACAATTTTAAATTAATTTTGTTATATTTATAACTCACCACAGGCTGAGAATTCTTTAGCGTCTCTGTCACAAAACCATGGTACTATATGTCTCAAACTTTGTGAATCCGCACTTTGATAATAATAATAATAATAATAATAATAATAATTTTATTTCTATACCGCCCTTCTCCCGAAGGACTCAGGGCGGTGTACAGCCAGTTTAAAACACAAGACACAACAATAATTAAAAATTAAAATAATTAAATAGATTTGGCTGCTTTAAAAACTCTAAAATTTAAAATACCCCAATTTAAAATTATTATATTGACAGCCCTGCCTGGCGGAACAACAAGGTCTTCAAAGCGCAGCGGAACACCCGGAGGTCAGAGATCTTGCGTATTTCCGGGGGCAGTTCATTCCACAGGGCTGGGGCTCCCACAGAGAAGGCCCTCCCCCTGGGTGTCGCCAGCCGACATAACTTGGCTGATGGCACCCTGAGGAGACCCTCTCTGTGGGAACGGACTGGTCGGTGGGAAGCTATTGGTGGCAGAAGACGGTCTTGAAGGTACCCGGGTCCTGTGCCATGGAGCGCTTTAAAGGTGGTAACCAACACCTTGAATCGCACCCGGAAGACCACCGGAAGCCAGTGCAGCTCGCGCAGGAGGGGTGTCACGCGGGCACAGCGGGTTGCGCCCATAACCACCCGCGCGGCCGCATTCTGGACCAGTTGGAGCCTCCGAGTGCTCTTCAAGGGGATAAAGAAGTTTGTCATTTGAGTTAACATAATTTGAAATTTCACCTTATACATGCCTACCTTTTTGTATTCCTTACTCTAGAGTTCCTTCCTTTATTGGAACATAGCGTTCCAATAAATACAATGGAATTGCTCAGAAAGAAGTAGAAATCATTGATTGCAAAGCAGTTCATTGGAAAATTTTCTTGAAATAATTGACCCAATTGTGTGCATTGTGCAATGCTAGGATCATCTTTAGACAGGTATCCAGAAATCCTTGGTCACTTCTAGAGATTTTTGGTACAGTGTCAGGGTTACGACTAATGCCCTAATTAAATAATGAGCCTCCAGCCAAGCTTTAAAAGAAATCCAGTTATTTATTAGGCACTTCATGTTGGCATGAACCAAGTGAAGCCAACTCTGACCGCATTCAATTCGTGCCTTGACTCTGACCCTGTTTCTCCCTCCCCCCAAGGTGTGTCATCAGTCACATTCCCCAATGAAGCAATTTCATGGGCTGTAGAAGTCACTCCCTCCGGTCACTGTGGATAGCCCTGGAAATGACCTTGACATTGCTGGCTGGAATGTGCTTTGTTTTGACTGAAATGCAAGTTCCTCGATGCAGCTTTAAGGCTCTATTCCCCTTTCCCCTGCCTTTGGCAACTCAAGAGCAGGTCAGGAATGCTTTGCAAGTTGTCATACAGCAATAGAGTCACTAAATGTTGATGGCCCATAAGAATATGTCTGTATGGGAATTCCTGCACTTTAGGACATTTTTATCCTATGATGAAACAAGGTGAAATGGATTTTAAATCCACTGTATGATGGCAAACAGGAAAAATAGTACATTTAATATGTAGGAGCAAATCAACTACAACTGTGGCAATCACCATTCAGCAGAGTAGGAACTAAGCAAGTGTTCTTCTATATTTCAGTGAAAATTACCAGGGAAGCTACCTCCATATTTCATGCACTAATATATCTGTTAGATCTATACAAAGTGTCAGAGATGTTAAATAGATTGCAGACATCATGGCGATTTTAAGGCCCTTCCACACTAACAAGAACAAAACATCACCCATCACCAATTCCTTGATGCATCAGTATCTAATATGAAACAAAAACATTCATGGTCTCTTTGTGTTAAAACAAGCTACTTCTCTTCTGACTCCTCTGAGAGTTTTAAAGGAAGGACAGCAGCAGCTCATCTCCTATCAAGAAAGATTTTGTGCAATTACACATAGAAGTTGGTTTTCTCTGAGTTAAACCTTTTAAACTTTGCTTCTAATGCTCAGGTTAGAAAATTGTCAGTCTGCTTTCGGTTAAAAAGAGCCAGTAACATCAGTGCACAAAGAATATCTGTGAAGAGCAGACTGAAGTGGACACACAGAGAGGAGAGATCAGAGTTTTGAAAAGGAAGGAATGCAGATAGATGTGAATGGCTTTTGAAGTCCACAAAGGGATATTCTTTTAAACAACTACTACTGAAAAAGGACAGGGCAAACAGATCAAAATTTTGTTTTAATTCTCAGGTTCACAATCACAAAAGGTATTCATCTAAACAACCAACAAATGTCTTAAACTGAAAATCACAGACATAGCTTTTATCATGTAAACACTTAAAATGTTTTGCAATCCAGGGGTGTGTACTAATTCAGACATCTTTTTCAGACATTGCAATGAAAAATGCTGAGTTCTTTTGGGAAAGAAATGATTACAAAAAGGACTATTCAGGAAGTTGATATATTGCAAAACCATTAATTTAATCCTTCATCTGCCTGGTCACTGTTCATACTGGTGCTTTCACGATAAGACATGGTTTCAAGGATTACACCATTCCAAGGGGGATTAAATGTTAATTAAAAAATAAAATAGAAATATCAATTGCAGAGATACCCAACGTAACTATTTATCTTTTAAATGGAACAATCAGACAATACAAACTCATCCTGACCCTTTTACAGTTTGGATTTACATTTGATATAAATGCAAGGTAGTCACACAACAGATATATTTATGTGTCTCTCCATGTGTGCCCTGGTTACACATTTGTTTTTACTTCATAAATGCAGAGCGATGTCCTTGAAAACTAAAGGCCATTGTTAATAGATTTTTTTTTCTTTTTGCACCAACTGTGTCTTTCTTAGTCTTCAAGTACACTATTCCCAGAGAGGTCCTTAAAGGGTTGGGATGAACACATTCCATGTGGCCAGTTCAGCTGCAATAATCTCTTTTCTCCTTCAAATCCAAGCCATACATGACAACACTCTGGTATTCCTCTTCATTATTTGTCCCCCTTTTGTGTTAAGCAACAGATCCACGCTATTCCAGCAATTAAAAGGCCCAACATTGTTCACATTGAATAACTCTGAGGAAAATGACATCAGACACCAACTGCTCTGTTGACTAGTTGGTACCTGATACTATATTATTTGTTTTTTATGAAGGAAGCAAATAAATAGTCATATAGAGATTTAGAGCCCAAAGACCTCGAATCAAGTCTCCACAGCGACTTGGACATGGTGTTGGCTTTAGTCTAAAAGAGCCTGGATAGCTCTGCAGACTAAGCACTGTAATTGAACACCAGCTGTCTGCAATTAAAGTAAGTTCGAATCTTGCCAGGCTCAAGGTGATTCAGCCTTCCCTCCTTTCTAAGGTAGGTAAATTGAGGACCCAGTTTGTGGGGGCAATAAGCTGACTTTGTATAAAATATACAAAAGTATGAAGGCTATTGCTTAACGCATTGTAAGCCGCCCTGAGTCTCCGGAGAAGGGCGGCATATAAATCAAATTAATATATATATATATATATATATATATATATATATATATATATATATATAGAAGAGGCGATAGACATCACGATCTCCGGAACGTTTAAAAGTTTAAATTTTTTTATTTTAAAACTTGTGCTAAGCTTTTGTCGGCCCCTACCGACTTTGTCAGAGTATAAAATCCCCATTGAAGAGCTGCTTGCTTTTATGTAATGCTGATCAATTTAGTCATTGTGCGTGTAACAGGCCCACAATTCTTAATATATAAGAAATGCTGGAAATGAGAGATGGAAGAGAAGAAAATTGATAGTTTTATAACATACCTATAGTTTCTGTCTCTGGCATTTTTATTCTAGAGGTGATCATTTTCACTGCATTTGCACAAGTGGTTTGTTTGTAGCTAGACAATAGTTATGAATAATTGTGTGATGCATCCACAACACACCTGATGTGATTACAATTTATTCCATCTGGCTTTTTCAAAAATTAATGCTTACCATGAGGCTCTCCAAATGTTCATCAGAGTTGCTACGTGGAAAGCCTCTAGCCACTATCCTGAAGAAAATAAGACCCAAATGATCATCTGTTTTTAGACAACCTTGAATCCTTCTGAAGGACTCTATCTGCAAAAATACATTTACCCAAGTTCTTCATACAAAGAAATCTCCAGAAGGAGAGAAGGGCAAAAGAAATGATTAGTAATTGACAGTTCTAGACCTGAATTTCAAACAATGATAGTGATGATTAATAAAATCTTGCCATCTTGCTGAAAATTGTGAAGTCCAATGCCAGGATGTGGGGTTACAGATGTATGATATTATACTTGCATAAAAGTTATTGTTATAGTGATTGTAAATATACCATGAGGTGTACTGATGTGTAACTTTCACTTTTGTTTTAGCTAAACTGTTAATTTAAATTGTGGTTGGACTGTGACCTGATGGGGGATGCATCACAAATAAAATGTTTATTTGCTTTTAATGAGTTTTCCAGAACCAGAATTTTGAGAAAAGAGGTTCAAATTGCTGCTGGAAAAGTTTCAGACTTTGAAGCCTTTTGGTTAGTTCTGTTTCCAATGGGCAGAAAGTGGTGGGGGTGGGGGAAATCTGATAAAGCCTATTAGATCTGAGAATTGAGGGAGAAATTTGAAATGCTGAATGATTTATGGGAAACTAGTAAAGAGTTGGCCATTTTTTCTAGGCTTTGAGGCAGGATGAAGATTGAGTCCTTGCTAGATGGGGGTTAGGGGGGAGGGGATATGATGTTTTTGAGGATGCTCATGATGTTTATGTGTCTATATGTATTGGGAGTTGGGTGAGCTAAAAAGTGAATGAATACATTTAAAATTATAAATTTAAATAAATAAATACATGTTCAACTTTCATTCAAATTACTTGACTTTTTGCTAAATTTATTTTCTTGCCAATTGATAACCAAAATCTTTTAATCTTTCCCCCTTAATAAATTCCTAGCCTCTGCACATATCTGGACACTTTCCATATATGCAAACTTACAATGGGTCATAGAAATTGTTCCAAATGTAAAAATTCTTCCCATAGTTATTACTTTGTTAGAGATGGATATCATTTTATCAAACATTTCCGCACAAAAAGGAACCGGAAGGAAGAATGTTTCTTTTTACATCCATCTAAAATGTAGATATGGCTTAAACTCAATCTATTGTTGATAGACTTCATATAATAATATACAGATAGTAATATCTGTAACGTTTTTATAGGGCAATATATGGTTCTTGCATTGATTTATTGCCATAGACCCATAGGGTGCATTGAGTTGGGAAGATTTTGTCAATGTTTATGGTCTTCTGTGAATAGCCTATCCTTAGGCTTTCATTTGGCATTGATTGGTATTGATATATTATTTTCTAGCAAAATGAATGCATGAATGAATGAATGAATGAATCAGTGAGTGAGTGAATGAATGAATGAATGATGAATAGTTGCACTCACCAGCTCTCTAGATTACAATGACCACCTTTAATAAAAATGTGGTAGACCATTCCTATTCTTTGTCGACCATTAAAAACCCAGTTATATTGATGTTGGGGTCATATCCAAAAAATAAATATCACTTATTTACTAGAATATACTTTATGCTAAAAAGGGACTTGGTGGCTCAGTGGCTAAGACGCTGAGCTTGTTGATTGAAAGGTTGGCAGTTCAGTGGTTCAAATCCCTAGTGGCGCATAACAGGGTGAGCTCCCATTACTTGTCTCAGCTTCTGCCAACCTAGCAGTTCGAAAGCAAGTAAAAATGCAAGTAGAAAAATTTGGTGGGAAGGTAACAGCGTTCCATGTGTTGGATGCTTGTTTAAATCAACGTTAGATAATGCTGGTATAAAGCACAAATGTTCAGCTCCATATAGACCACAACGTAACTCATATGTTGAAAGGAGAGGACAAACCCTACAAGCAATGATGAGATCAATGTTAGCTGATGCAGGTTTACCGGCTAATTTATGGGGAGAAGCAATTATGTGTGCAAATACACTCTTAAACAATACCATAAATACAACCACTAACAAAATTCCATATACCATATGACATGGAAGGAAGCCGGATTTGAGCTACATACATACATTTGGATCACCTGCATGGGTACATATTCCAGTGCAGTTAAGGCATAAGGGCCAGAGTAGGGCACAACAATTAATATTTGTTGGTTATAATTCAAACCACAGATTTTGGGTAAAAGGAACAGCAACGGTAGTTAACAGTGCAAATGCCAGGTTTATGGAGCATGTAAGGTGGAATAAATTAGGTACTGAAAATGAGGTTATCATTGAAACTCAGACTGAAGCTACCAATGAAGTGCCAGAGATCCAGAGCGAAGAGGTAGAGAAAGACGTAGTACAGGAAGAGGTAAAGGTGGAGAGGCAATCTGTAAGTCCTGAACTCCCAAGAAGGTCGAGTAGAGTAACAAGACCACCTGATAGGTTTCAGGCAACTACAGTCTATCAAGTAAATAAAGTCCCTACTACATTTAATGAGTTGACCGCGTTTCCACCTGAAGACCAGAAAGTGTGGAGAGGTGCAATTACTAAAGAACTACAATCTTTGCAGAATTTGAAAGTGTATGAGTCTGTAACAATTCCAAAAGAGAAAACTATACTCGGTAGTAAGTGAATATATAAATTAAAGACTGGGATAGATGGGATACCAATATATAAAGCTAGGCTGTTAGCTCAAGGATTTAATCAGTCTCCTAATGATTATGATGAAGTATTCACTCCAAGCTTAAAAGCCATTACATTAAGAGCAGCGTTGGTATGGGCAGCTAGAAATAAATATATAGTTACCCATTTAGATGTAGAGACCACATATCTGCATGCACCATTACAGCATGAAATTTATTTAAAGAAACCCTCAGGATTTGAGGAAAATGAGGAGAAGGCTGACTGTTGCTTATTAAAGAAAAATCTGTATGGGTTAAAACAGTCAGGTTATGAATGGAACCAGTGCATTGTAAAAACATTGAAGAATATTGGATTTAAGGCAAGATTAGCAGATCCATGTTTATTTAAAATGGAAAGGGATGGTATAGTATCATTATTACTTCTTTTTATGGACGATATAGCTCTGATTACAAAGAATGAGCAAGAGGCCAACAGGATTGTTGATGAATTAAAAGCTCATGTCAGAATTAAAAATCTAGGGGAGATACAACAATGCCTAGGTGTAAGGATCGAAAAAACTAGGGGAGGATTTAAATTATCCCAAACTGATAAAATTAATAATCTATTAAAACAGTTCAGAATGGAATTGTGTAAACCATCAAAGACACCTATGGTTCAAGATTATTGCAACACTGATGTGAAAAGTCTGTTGTTTGATAAAGGGATATACCAATCGTTGATTGGCAGTTTATCATACATTAGCAATTGGTCTAGACCCGATATTTCTTATAGCGTGAACCAATTAGCTAGATTCAACACAGAACCTATAGAAAGACACTGGCAAGGAGCAAAACGTATTCTTAGATATCTGAAATATACCATGCATCATGCATTATATCTACAACCATCAGAAGAATTGCATGTAACCACTTATGCAGATGCTAGTTTTGCAACAGATGTGAATACAAGAAAATCAACCTCAGGAATCGCTGTATTTCTGGGAAAATCTTTGATATGGTGGCGTTCAGTAAGACAGAAGCATTTAAGTATGTCTACAATGGAGGCAGAATTTTCTTGTTTATCTTTGTTATGTATGGATTTGATCAGTATTAAGCAGCTGATGCTAGATTTAGGAATAGATATACAAGATCCTATAATAGTATACGAAGATAATCAGGCAGCAATAAAAATGGCGACAAATATAGCTGTAAAGACTAGAACAAAGCATACAGATCTTTGGTATCTCAATGTAAGAGAATGTATAATGAACAAGATGATAGAACTTGTATATTGTGCATCAGAAGACAATGTGGCTGATCATTTCACAAAAGCACAGGGAAGTAGGAAACATATAGATACATGTGAACAGTATGGTTTAAGATTGTAAATATATTAGTCTACCCAAAGGGGAGAATGTTGGATGCTCATCCTACGGTTGGGTAGATAATATATAGAAAACTATGTTCTGTAACTTTAACTGCTACAAGATGACTAATTGGCTGTGCTAAGCAGACATAAAAGAAGGCAGGAAGTTCATTCACTTCTGCTCCTGCTATTAGAAGATTGAACTGCTGAAAGGAACTGGGTCTGTGTTACTGAAGAGAACTGGAATTGTAAGCAAACTATGTTTTTGTGTTGAACCGTGATTATTTGAAGAAGTGTTATCTTTGTTTTGAGAAGCCAAGTTTGTTTTTTACTACAAGTAAAGACTGTTTATTTTTCTTTAAATGTTCAGAGTCTGTGAGTATCTGTGTGTTTTGCTAAGCAACGTATCTATTCGCTGTCTGGTCCGTTGCACCACTTTGCAGAGGGCAGTTTTACCCTCAACACTGTGCCCCTTTGGCGTTTAGTCATGCCAGCCACATGACCACGGAGACATCTTCAGACAGCACTGGCTCTTCAGCTTTGAAACAGAGATGAGCACCGCCCCCTAGAGTCAGGAACGACTAGCACATATGTGCAAGGGGAACCTTTACCTACCTTTACCTTACTTTATGCTAGAAATGTATATTTAAATAGCACTTTCATAAATAAAATGTAAATGATCAAACTTCTGCTAGAAAAATATTTTTTTCTCTTTCCCTCTGCCCCAACCTTGTTTTAACAGATTATTGAGATGGGACAAATTCTGCTACTTAGATGATATTTTTAGAACTCGAAGAACCCAAGTAATTTTGTTTTGAATTTCCTCAACTTTAGCGAATGCTAAATTGTTTGTAAAGGTGTCAGTAGCAAGCTTTATAGTTGCTTGAAAGCTGCATCTAGAATAGTCTGCTTATTTTCAGTTTTAAAAAGCTTGGCTTGAATGGAACAAACACTCTAAGTGAGAGATTCAACATTGCAGTGAAAATTGGGTCATTATACAAGTTAAATATAACTGCTCCTTTAATATTTTTTTGAAAGTGAAACCTGCTATTTTATAAAGAATGACAATAGGAAACATACAGATATGGCATGTGTGAAGTACTGCGATAACACTATGAAGTTATTAATTGTGATATTTCTGTAATACATTGTGGATTCAATAAACCTTATTTAGTATATCAAGATGAGAACTCCACTGAGTTTTGTGAAGCCCAGGCACTTGTTCTAACTAGCAGGGAAGGTTCTTTCATGCTAAGCATGCCATTTTCTGGTTAAACATCATCATTACAATTTAGCAGAACATAAGTGCTGCTGTAAGTTTTTCTTTTTTAAAAAACAGTTGTTTAAAATATAGAAAGGTTGTTGCTGTTCAAACTGAGCTGCATTAACTAACGAATAGAAAATTACTCTTTCTATTCCTATTAGTGCTATAGTTGGTTATTTGTTTTCAGCAGATGGCAGCACCTAGCTGACCTTGGCTGATCTTGAAAAGCAAACCAGGGTCAGGCTTGGTTAGTGTGTGTGTGTGTGTGTGTGTGTGTTTGTGTGTGTGTGTGTGTGTGTGTGTGTGTGTGTGTGTGTATATGTATATATATATATAATTATTTATTTCTTAACAAGTATTTATTATTTATTTCTTAACAAGCTTTACCGAAGGAAGCAGCCCAATTTTAAAACACAAAAAAGAGAAACAGGAAAAACGAAAACAAGGTGCTTGAGTGGAAAAGTTTTCAAGGAGTGACAAGGTTGTAGACTAGATTGAAATATGCTTTAAAAAAAAAAAACAAAGAGGAAGACAACGAAGCAGCAGTTCTGCACGTTGCAAGAAAAAACAACAACAAAGCAACAATAAGAAGCAAACTTTCTCCAACCATTCATGGGCATTTCTATGTACTGACTAGGACCTGAGTTTAACTCAAAGGAGACTTTCTTTACACTTACTACTAATTGTACTTAAAAACGGATGCAAAATATTAACATGGTATTGTTGAACATAATTTACTTGTTGAAATAAAATGTTGAAATTCTTCTTCTGCTTCAGCTTCTTCTTTTAGAAAATTCCCAGCTGCAGATGGTTGCCAGTTACATTTTAAAGTCAAAACCAATAAACATATATATAGAGAGATAATGAAAAATCTTGAATGTCCAGAAGGACAAGCACAACATCCAAAAATACATCCCAAAGAAAACCCAACATGAGCTCAGTTTAATTACCCTATCCCATGGGAGCAAAACTAGTTTTCAGTGACTTTTGAAACATTATCATTATCAGCTGTACAGAGCTCTGGGGCAGGGGGCAACAGAGAAAGCTCTTTTCTTAGGTCCTGATAGCTGACATTGGTTAAGGATGAAGGTTTGTTCTCCGAGCTTGTGGGTTGGTTTCTGAATGTTTCATTACCAGACTAGGTAATATCTTCAGCAGAGTTAGGGGATGTCAGTGTCAGTATTATTCTGCTTATAAGGGCCTTGTAGGGTGTCAGTAGGTCTTGTGGGTGGGTGTGTCAAATGAGAGTCTTGTGATAGGTCTTGTGATGGGTCAGGCGTGGGTGTGTCAAGAGTGACATTGGTTAATTAAAGGGACTTGGAGCATGCCCACTCTGGCTTATCTTCTTGGGAGGGCAGAAAGTATTAGCGGAATGGATATATATGTCTTCTGGCATTGTTGTTCAAGTAAAGCACCGCCAAAAGTGTCTGCTCTTCATAGCATATATGAACAGTCATACATTTTGATATAAATATATATTTTTATGGCACTAAAACATTTTTCCTAGGGAAGAAAGGCTAAAGTGCTAAGCTTTTTAATCAATAAAAGAACATGATAGAGGTCTACAAGAAAAGTAGATAAGCCACAGCTCTCTCAAATTGAATTTATTCCCAATGTGTTGGAACTCCCAGAGTTGGTGTCAGGCCTGGAAGCCATCTTTTACATTGGAGCTTCAGGCCTGCCACATTTAGTGCTGTGGGAACTGGGAGGGGGGGTATTTGCAGGTCAAATCGTATAGTACAGGCCCCAAGTTTCAATAGCTAGAATAAGGTTCCCCACTAAAAAAAAAAAAAAAAAGAGGGGGAACCGCTCACATATAACCCATGCCATTATTTTTAGATGTTGGTTTTAGTTTATAGTTTTAGTTTTATCATTGTTATGGGCCAGCTACAGAGGTGGGTTTCAGCAGGTTCTAACCAGTTCTGGAGAACTGGTAAAGGAAATTTTGAGTAGTTCGGAGAACCGGTAGTAAAAATTCCAACTGGCCCTGTCCCCATCTATTCTCTGCCTCCCGAGTCCCAGCTGATCAGGAGGAAATGGGAATTTTGCAGTAACCTTCCCCTGGAATGGGGTGGGAATGGAGATTTGACAGTACCCTTCCCCTGCCACACCCACCAAGCCATGCCCACCAAGCAATGCCATGCCCACCAAGCCACACCCACAGAACCGGTAGTAAAAAAAATTGAACCGCACCACTGGCCAGCTAGCATTGTATTCTAAGACATACAAATGAGATAGATACAATAGATGATGATAGATAGATAGATAGATAGATAGATAGATAGATAGACAGATAGATAGATAGACAGACAGATACAGTGGTGGGATTCAGCCAGTTCGCACCACTTTGGGAGAACCGGTTGTTAACTTTCTGAGCAGTTTGGCAAACTGGTTGTTGGAAGAAATCATTAGGGCAGAGAACCGGTTGTTAAATTACTTGAATCCCACAACTAAATAGATAGATAGATAGATATTTATGTAATTTATATGCCGCCCTTCTCCTGAAGGACTCTGGGCGGCTTACAAAGAAACGGAACAAAAAATTACATGAACATTAAAAATCCAATTAAAAATTTGATTAAAATTATTTAAAATAATTTTAAATTTAAATAATTTTAAATTTTAAAATATTTTTAAATTTTAATTTAAGATAGATAGATAAAGAGAGAGAGAGAGTAATAGATAAATGATAAATATATATAAAAACAATTAAAAGAAATATCTCTGTTTGGCCCCAAATTTAAAAAGACAAAACCAATTAAAATTATTAAAAGAATTTGTTAATTTGTTAAATATAAAGATAGAAAAGTAGATTTGGGGCAGAGAGTATAGGCTGCTTTTTTGCATGATGCATAGTAAATGTGTGTTAATCTTTGCTGTCACCACCAAGTGTTAATAGCTAACAACTTCGACTGCTAGATCAGTACCATTATAGAGTCAAAGACAGAATAATAACCAGGCATTGATTAGAAGGTTTGGAAGAAACCGATGCCTGGGTACTGCTTCATGATGTATTATGCCAGACAACAGAAGTGTCTGATTTGACTTTGTGTGGCCTTTATGCCATGTAGCAGGATTCATTCATGAGCTGTTCCAAAGGGCTGTGAATCTGTGAGCATGGCCAGCAATTGGGAATGCTAAGAAGTCTAGTTCAGTAAGATATAAAAGGCAGCAGTTTTTCTATCCTGAACTAGATGATTTTGTTCTGCCCCACTGGGTCATTTCAGTTTTCACATAGAGAAAGCCCCATGGTTTGACTTACTATTTTCATAGTTATAATAAAGGAGTCAGGGTTAATAATCATCCAAAATAAAAATATTTTTTTCTACTGCATACATATTTGTATTTCATGTATAAATCTTTCAACATTCATTTACTGTACTTTCTTTAAAAAAAAAAGAATAGCCTTTTGGGCACAAGAAATATCTGGCAAAATTTCCCCACCTCACCCCTATAAACGAAGCACTGGAAGATTTCTATTTAATCTACGCTTAGCTATATCTAGAGTCTTAAAAAGACATCTGTGACTTGTTCATAGCTGACCCTGGCAGACTATGATATTAATAGGTTATTGACTTGCTAGGCCTTAAACAGCCAGAGGAAACATCACTAGCAGTAGCTGCAATGCACTGGAGATTTGTATCATTGATTGGTCTGTTTAACCCATCATCTCCAGGCATTTAAACAATGATATACACTTGACAAACCTAATATTTCATTTTCTGTCTGGGGACCACAAAACAGAAATTTAAGGAGGAGGCGGGAGAGAGACAATTGGATAGATACACACCACAACAATGACAAATTGAAGAGGAAATTCTAGATAGCTAATGGGTGAAGTTTCACACCGTTTTTTAGCCCATAAAGATTGAGAACAAGAAGGACTCCAAGGGGAAGGCATGTGACAATAGAATAGAAATAATATAATACACAACATGGAACACATTATTTCTGGCAAAATTACTAGGAATTAATAGCTGGACTCATTGTAGTTGACGTGCAAAATGGAAGAAATAATTTTATGTGATTGCAGTTGCAATTTACACTGTGTATGGGAAACTAAAACTGGACTCTAGGGGAAGTTGTAACGGCTTTACTGTACAAGTGAAGGACTGTGGAAACCTAATAGATTAAAAAATTATGGAGAACTATTAGAATGGGGTCAAAGATAAAGCCAAGTATTGAGATCTTTCATGCTCCATCTCTTCTCCAGCATTTACAACACAGGATATTGTCTGCACATTGGATACCAGGCAGGGGTAGGTTCTACTTACCTTTACTACCGGTTTACAATGGGATCACATGCGCAGATCGTCTATGACAACATCCGGGTTGGTGAGCGGAGCCTCCCGCCTGTTTTACTATCGGTTTGCAAGAACCAGACCAAACCGGGGGCAACCCACCAATGATACCAGGCAAAGTTCATTAACATTTGTCCACCAAACAGTAACTAGGTTTGTAAAATATTCTGGCACAGCTACAAAATGGAAATCTTGTACACATTAGGAACATAACTTCTCATAAGTGACAGGTCTTGCTGAAGCTCCTTCTTCTGACCTTGTTGGAAGGACGGGGAGTTAAGGAAACCGGATGCAAGTGAATACAATGTGAGTAAAATCAAACTGAAACTATAGGAGGTGAGGTGGCGTAGTGGAGAGATCATTGAGAAAGAAATTTTTAGGCTTATTTCCAGCATGGTTGCGTTTAGATTGCCCTCTCTCTGCGTTAGTAAGTGTTGCTGAAATTGCAGTTATATGAAATGACATCTATATACTACTAAAACTCTCACATCTGAAATCTTTAACTGGGCAAAATGGTGCATCATAGAGCAAAACCTTTTAAGCTGAGGTTATTAAATTGGGTGTCGAGCCCAGCCCAGCCACTGCTCGACACATGAAGCATAAGAGGGAATACATGAATTGAGAACAAACCTCTTTACAAAGGATTAGGCACAGGGGTTGTAGGTTGCACAAGGGGGGTGTCGGTTGCACTGAATCACTGGGGAAAGCGGACTGCTGGACTGAAAAACGCCACAAGAGCGGTATTCAAATGGCTGCGATTCCTGGCACCGGCGGGTGATGTAGCAGTGGAGGATGGAGAGGTTGATTCTCCAATCAGCTGAGCAGCATGTCCAAGGGTGAGGAGTGGGGCAGGGTGGCATGTTCAAAAGGCGCTGAGAGGCGGAAGCTCTCAGTGCTGACTTTGTACAGATAGCACTCGACTACGACTGAGACCCATTTGTACCAGACTCAAATAAAACAAAGTCACTGGTGGCACAAACAATCTTGGCTTAGTCATTCAGCAGTTCCTAGCACAAATGCGGCTGAGCGAGCTGAGATTGGGTCACTTCCACAATGCCAGAACCCTTAATCGTGAGAAAATTAAATTTGGGAAAGTTGTGGCTGCTTCAGTGCTGCCACCACACTGCAGCAGTCACATGGTACTCATTTTCCCTGACAGTTTTCCAGTCACTCCCTCAATCCCTCACTCCTTCCTTCACACAGCAGCAGTCACTTACCTACTTGGGAAGGGAAGGGAAGGGAAGGGAAGGGAAGGGAAGGGAAGGGAAGGGAAGGGAAGGAAGGAAGGAAGGAAGGAAGGATTACCAATGCTCACTTCCATTTTCCCAGAAGAAAATTCAATGGGGAAGCCAGCAGGAAGTCAGAAGTTCCTCCTGCTCTGACTGATTTTTTGTTTATCTATAATCATTCTGCTTTTCTATTTAAGAGGAAATATCTCTGAAACAATGACTCAACATGCCATGGATTGTCTGCTAACATATTCAATGTAGCATGTGTTTGGTTCCTAGAATTTAGACTTAAGGAAATATTCAAATTCTTTGAATTCCCCTATGAGGTCATTTTGCTTAAATTTCAGAATCTTTGTTGCATTGATAATTTTGAGTGGCAGAAGATAAAAATTAGATATTACATATCGATCTTGACACAAATACTAATTATATGCTTCAGCTTCACATGTATATTTCGGTTGGTATTTCTGACCATACAACAACTATCCTGTTTCCCCCAAAATAAGACATCCCCTGATAATAAGCTCAATCGGGCTTTTCAGTGCATGGCAATAAGGCCAAGCGCTTATTTCAGGGTTCAAAAAAAATATAAGACAGGGTCTTATTTCCGGGGAAACACGGTAAGTAATAGTTGAGTTAATTTATAGTTTACCATCTAAAATTCTATAACAATTACATGTAGGTTATTTTGATTCAGTATGTTGCCAATTAAATTATTCTTACAGCATGTAGTAGGTTCCAGGAGTTGACTAATTTGCAATGGGAGTAATATGGTTTCAATGAAAGATTAGTCAAAGGATTACTTTCAACCTGACATGTATTTTACCAAGTTCTAGCTAATGTTTTATGAAAACTATATTTAATTAGGCTAGCTGAAGGCATTGATCATATGTTAGTGTAGACAAGAAGTGATACTATAACTGAATTTTGCCTTTTTTTTCAGGGCAACTTTTAAAAGCACTTAGCTATAGCTAAGTGTTAAATAGCAATAGATTTATATACCACTTCATAGTGTTTTACAGTCCTTTCTAAGCAGTTTACAGAGTCAGCATATTGCCTCCCACAATCTGGTTCCTCATTTTATCAACCTCAGAGAGATGGAAGGCTGAGTCAACCTTGATTCGGTGAGAACTGAACTCCTGCAGTGAGCAGTGAGTTAGCCTGAAGTACTGCATTCTAACCACTGTGCCACCACAGCTCTTCAAAGCAATGAAACCACAGAATAACAGAGAATATTTTCTATGTATATATTTTTTCCCTGTTTTGGACAAGAAATAAAATAAATGCTTTAAGCTTCTGATAATGTTCAATAGACCTATTTTATTTCCAACCAACATTGGAAACATTCAATATTGGGAAAAAGAGGTGAAAATTCAGGCCCTGTCATCTCAACCCTTGTAACTCTATGCTATGGGGGGAAAAATAACGTCTCAGCTGATTTTTTTCCATGCACTTTTTTTCAGAAAACTGATGTGTTAAATGAAATAAAGAATGATACGCTAAGACTTAGAAAATAGATTATTTAAAACTATAGTTTTAGGCTGTGGTTGTTGTTGTTTTTTTAAAAAAGAATAATTCATATTGAACTCAATAGGCCTGACTTTCAAATAAGTGCAGTTAGAATAATGCTGTAAAGTGTTTGTTGCTGTGCACGCAAACTGTCAGCTGACTAAATGGAATTTTGTGCACATGAACGTATCAGGGATGAATCTAAACCCTCAGGGATAGATTTAACTCTCTAACACAACCTCAAGTTTTCTGCATTTTTCCACCGTGGCTTGTTGTGCAGCATAATAGATAACTTGGCATGTTTTAGTCAGTATTTAGATAAGTCTTCCTTTTCATGCATTCATAACGTCAAGACATTTGTCTATTGAATATTATATTAACATATGCATGTGCATATTTGTAACGGATCAAAAAAGCTACATCACCAAGATGCATGTTAGTCAATCCTCAGAAAACTTAACAACAAGAGATTTTTTTTAAAGAGAAAAATCTATATTCAATGTGATTTAAATCCATATGGTAGTCACAATCCCACATTTGAATTGTATGGTCATACCATACTCCTATTTGCCATTTTGCATTCATAGATTTGTAGTTATGCTAAGCATTGTAGTTCTGTTTTATGGGATATTTTATCTCTATTTCATGTTAGTTCCAGATATTGGAGTGCCTTGGCTTTTCTGTTTGGTCCATTCATTGTGATTCCTTGCTGTGCTCATGCACAGGTCGGCCTACACCTTGCCCTACTTTTTGATCCATCAGGACCTCACTATCATCATCCATCAACAAGACAGATATGTACGTACATAGCTGGAGATTGAAGTGAGAAACCAGAGGTGTGAATGGATATTGGGTGCATTATTTATTTATTTATTAGGCTTTTAAGTAACTTTATAAGTAACTTAGGACAGCGAACATACTTAATGCTCCTTTCTTCTTCTATTATCTCCACAACAACAATTCTGTGAGTTGAGCTGGGCTGAAAGAGAGTGCCTGGCTCAAAATCATCCAGTCGGGTTTCATACCTAAAGCAAGACTAGAACACACAATGTCCTAGTTCTGTGATGGCGAACTTATGGCACGTGTGCCAAGGTGGCATGTGGAGCCATATCTGTGGGCACATAAGCGTTGCCCTAGCTCAGCTCCAGTGCACACGTGTGCGATGGCCAGCTGATTTTCAGGCCTTCCGGGCCCACTGGAAGTCAGGAAACGGGCCATTTCTGGCCTCTAAAGGGCCTCCGGGGGGGGAGGGGAGGCCGTTTTTGCCCTCCCCAGACTCCAAGAAGGCTGCTGGAGTGTGACCCTCCCCACTTTTGGCATGCAACGGCAAAACGGTTAGCCATCACTGTCCTAGTTTCTAGGCCAGCACCTTCACATTGGCTCTCCTCTATTAATGCAGCTGGCGGAGTTGCAGCTAGCCTTTTCTGAATACCAGTGATGGCACTGATTAGAGTAAAGGGTAATTAATGTACAACTTAATCCTGATGGCAGCAGAGTTGCATGGATGAATTGCCTAATCAGGGTTATAGTGCTCTCATAACCCCTCTAAAAGTTGCCACTGAATTGTAATTTTTAATATGGCAGGAATTATGAAATACACAGGAATAATCATAGTGTGATGACCCAGCACAAGGTATGAAGGTCACACAGCCAGCTCCCCTTTAATGCTCCAAATTTCCCCCCAAATGCTCTCACATTCTTAGCAAGTCCCAGAGCAAAGTGCGCCCAAACGGCAGCCTCTGGCTGTGCGCAGTCCAGCAAAGCAAAGGAAAAGGGAAATGAGTCCATGAAACAAGGAACAAACAATGAGTCCACAAACCAAGGAACAAACAATGAATCCACAAAGTAAGGAATAAGGCAGAGTCCACGAAGTCAGGAATAAGGCACCAAGTCCACAAAGTAAGAAAGAAGCAAGTAGTCCTGCAAACGCCAAATGTCTGTATCAGCACACCAAACTCTACAAATTCAATGTTTGTTCCCAACAAATGCCGCTCCCCACAGCACTCTCCTCCTGAGTCATCAGGTTGGCCTGCATTGTTCCCACCTTCTCTCCACTCTCTATATTTGGGGATCAGGAGGGGGCAGTCCTTGCTCATCGCCTGAACTCTGTTGTTCCTCATGTCCATTGCTCCCTGTCATCCTGCCCCTGTTCCTCCCTGATAACAAGCCATCCCAATCCTGAGGGGCCCTGGGATGCCTTGTCTTGCTCCTCCCCACATTCCTCCAAAGCCAATGAAGCTGCCCTCTCAATCTCCGTCAGCTCAGCTCTGGCTTGTCGTCCTCCTCAGATTCAGGCTCTGATGGGGGCATGACACGTAGTTATATTGTGTTTAAATTTATACTAAATGAAACTTAGGTTCCCCGCCCTCCCTGAGCCCCAGTTCATTTTGGCTCTATCCACTTTTTCAAATGTTCCCATGCTCCAGCTTTCCATTAAAATGAGGCAAAAAAGATTGAAATACACATGTCTTGTGTTAATGGCAAGTAGAACTGGGCATGGTGTAAGCCACTTGCCTGTTTATTTCATTTATTTTAAAATCTCCATATCATCTTAGTTTACAAGATGCTTTACAGTGTAATTAAAAGCATAATTAAACACAATTAAAAGCACAGACTGAAACTGCAGTTAAAGCAAAAAAAAAAAAATGCTTCAGTTCCAATGACTGCAATTTAAGTTGAGGCCAGAGTCTAAAAAACAGCAGCAGGAATGTTTGTCTGGATGACTACATCTATAAAGTGTTATTTTCCCCTGGGCTTTCTAGGAAAAGAATGGAGGTTGAAACTACAGCATATACATCAGAGAAACCCTAATCCCAATGAGATCTTTCAGAGGTCATACTGCGAGAAGTGGATGAGGCTAATGAGTGGAAACCTGACTCATTTGAACACACACACACATTTAGTTATAGACAATACTTTACTTATAATCAGAGGTGGTATTCAGACGGTTCGGACTGATTTGGGTGAACCGGTAGCTCTGACAATCAGTTGGTCCCATCCACCCACCCCTGCTCTATCTTGTCCTTTATTTCCTGCTTTGTAGCTCACCTCAATCGCGTGGCACAGCTCCTCCCTCGGTGTTCTACTTACTGTTGCTGACTTGGAAGGTAAGCAGCTGAGCTTCTAAATGTTCCATTTTCAGCACTGCGCACAAGCGCCTTAGACACGCACGCACACAAAGCGCACGTTCACCGAACTGATTGTTAACTGGCAGCATCCCACCGCTGCTTATAATAAATGGGGGAAGAGATTATGTTTTCCCTGCTTCTATCACACAGAAACACACTTACAGTGTTCATATTTACCAATTTACAGAACACCAAACCAATTCACACACTTAGATGTATTGATCAGAGTGATTGGAGATGAAGGAAAGTAGCTTGGTATCCTTCTCAACCATCTAGCATCCGAATATAGGCAACCTAAGGACTACCAGCTGCTCAAATCTAGTGTCTTATTGAACACAGTAGCTCTTCTAGAGTAGGCTTATTCCAAAAAGAATGGATGGATAGATGGAAGGATAAATATGGTAGAAGATAGATAGATGATAGATAGATAGATAGATAGATAGATAGATAGATAGATAGATAGATAACAGTTGCAAATATTCTACTCTGCTAGATCTATCCAACCTGAAGATCTATAACTGCTGGATACTAGCATATAGTTTTGGTGTCTCTGTGCTGTTATTTAGTGGTCAGCTTTTTTTGGGGTACAATTCAGAACAGCACATAGTGCTTCTTCCTCATATCTCCCTTCCCCAAAGAAGAACTCTTTAAGGTGGGGCTCCAGCTGGCTTTTATATCTAAGAGAGGACTAAAACTCATGATCTCCCAGTTTCTAGTCCAGCACCTTAAATTTTGTATAACCCTGATCCTTGCCTTTTTTTTTTTTTTTGCTTCAAGTCAGAATTGACTCCTAGGAACTGGCTGGACTAGTCTTCTATTAAAAAAGTAAAAAAAAAACTGACTTAGTTTATGAAATAGTTTATCTGTCTGTCTATATATGTATCTGCCTATCTTCCTGTCAATCACCTTGTGTGGGAGGGGCTTTGAGTCAGTGTTGACTTCTGGTGGCTGCTGGAACAATTTCCTGCAGTTTTCTTACCAAGATTTTGGGAGTGGCTTGGAGGCACAAAATAGAATTATAAAACCAATTGCAAATTCCACCATGTACTGTCCTGTCATCACCCAGGGATCTGCTACTCAATCTTATTTACAATGCCAGAATAAAGGAAAGAAACTTTAGGAAATCATGGAAAGGAAGGCAAGCCCAAGTGTCTTTACTTGAATGTTACTCTAAAAAAGATGTAGAGGACTTACTTTCATGTAGACTTAGTAAACATCTGTGGCCAAATAGCATTCAGAAGCAGCCCACTATCTCTCAGCACATTATGTTCATTTTCACATCATTTCAGGTGGTGAAATAAAACTATACTTGAGTTGACAGTGGGGAGGTCAAACAAAGCTAGAACCCCCTTGGATGCTGATGTGGCTTTGCCCCAAACCTACATAGTGCTTTATGAGAAGTCATTCATGGGCAACAGAGTCATGGCATCACCTGCAGAGAATAAGGGCCTCGTATAGATGATGAGCTACAATGTAGACCATTTCCCTTTCTTAGACATATTATGCAAATTGTCTCCTCCACATGCCACTTCCTTCTTACAGGATGGAAAAAAAGAGGCTCAGTTACAGCAGACAAGGCTAGATCCAGCCATTTCCTTGATAATGGAAAGCAGTTGGTGACTGCTTTTATTATTCCACCATTGACTTCCTTTAGCTTCCTGATGCACGAACCTGTCATTTAGAGTACTTTCTCCCCTTCTGATAATTATTTGTTAGAAGTCTCATTCACTATCTCTTTATTTGTAGCTTTCCACAACTCTCCTACTCTCCCTCTCTCTATGTTAATCCTCATTTACAGCAATTAATCTTGAAGAATAGCCCTATAGCAATCAGCTGGTATTTCTCATGCGAAGAAGCACTCATCAGTGTGGGTAAGGAAATGAGCTGCTTTCAGAATGAATTTGGTTACACTCAAAGAATCAGTTGACTCCCAGGCGGTGATTTAGAAAGATGGGTAGCCTGTTCTGATTGTCCCCTGTTCCAAGTATTCCTCATCAGCTGGGTTGCCTTTTAGGATTCTTTCCAGCTTTGCATATCTTAAAGATGTCAGAATCGGACCTCCAATTTCCTAGGTATTTTCTTCTGTCTTGAAAGAGGATTTTGATTCTCTATTTCATTTTGAGGGGACTTTGACATTCCTTTGGGGTTGAGTTTTTGAGCTCATTTTGCGAGGTGCTAGGAGTATTGAGTTTTCTCCACTGCATTTCTCCCCTCACACTTCTAAGTTTGAAAAAAGGTCCCTAGGGGAGGTCCTTTATGATTTCTCCCCTTGGGACTTCATATAGAAGTCTGGGAAACAAGAGACAACTTTGAGTGTTGAAGAAATATTGTGACAAAGAGCATTTATAGAAACAAGCCTTGACTATTTTATAAACAAGGAAAGAAACCATGAAAATTTCACAAACTTTTGCTTCATTATTGAAAAAAAAAAGGACTTTATGTTGTGTAAGAATTAACAAAGTCCATATGGTGTCATGGTTAAGACATCAGGCTAGAAACTGGGAGACCATGTGTTCAAGTCTCACTTTGGGCAGAAAGTTGGCTGGGTGATCTTGGGGACAGTCTTAGCCCTAGGAAGCAGACAATGGCAAACCACTTCTGGAAAACTTTGCAAAACCAACTGTAGAAACTACTCCAGGCAGTTGCCAAGAGTCAACACTGACTCAAAGGCACCAATTAACAACAAGAAGTTAAAATTAAACGAGACGTTCTTTGGTATGGCATTAATTCATTTTTAGTTTTCCTCATTGTATTGTACATTCATTCTGATTATTCATTGGTCCCCACTTTTAATCGTGATATGTACTTTATTTCTGATTGTATATTATCAAGCTCTATTGTGAACTGCAACATAGATGATCAGAACAAGGTTAGCTTGAAATTTTTAAGGGGTCGGTGGTGGAATTTTTAAGATCTATGAGCTGACTATCTTAGTTCCTTAGGCTATTCCTCATAATGTGTAATTTTTAAACTTGTTGTCTTCTTTTTCTTTTTGATAGAAGGCTGCCTTCATCTAGAAACAGATGCAAAGGATGCATTCTTAACCTGGTGATGATTTCCTCTTTGTCAAACCTAGCACTCACTAATCCTAATAAGTTTGTCCCCAAATCATCATTTATCTGTATCGTTTCTACCACTGACCTCTTAGTCCATTGTACAAAGGTTACATGAAGTTATAGCTTAGTTTTAATAGACAACTTTCAACTATTCTAAAGTTATCTCTGCCTCTTATCTCATTTCTATTGTTCTTCACCTATATGGGAAAGAAGTTTCCTTAGAGAGGCATACACAGATTCCACATCCTTGTAAATTAGAAGGTACTGTCTTCCTTAGAAAACAAACAAACAAACAAACAAACAAACAAACAAACAAGCAAGCAAGCAAGCAAGCAAGCAAGCAAGCAAGCAAGCAAGCAAACAGAAAAATGTCTATTATTTCATGCATCAGGGAAGGGAGCGTCCATGAGGTATGGTTCAAAAAGTGACCATGATGGTGTTACCAAAACTCCACCTGTTCTTTAAAAAAAAAAAAAAAGAGGTTCAAGCACACCATTGTGACTTCCATATTGACTTTAAAAACAAACAAACAAAAAACTAGAGGCTGTGCTTACCCCTCCTGCCTTCCAGTGGGTAGGCAAACCTTAATTGTCAGAAAGAGTTGTAAAGTGCACAGCTTTATATGAACTGTGATGGGATTAGTTTTAATCCATGATAACAAGAAGAAAGAAAGAGAGAAGAGAGAGAGAAACTGCCACAACAAAATAATTGTGCGGACTTGGATTGCAAAACGATTTACCGTATTTTTCAGAGTATAAAATGCACCGGAGTATAAGACGCACCTTAGATTTTGGGGAGGAAAATAGGAAAAAAAAAATTCTGCCTACCAGGTATTCATCTGGCTAGTCCTTAGCCTGGTCAGCTTCAGCACATTAGTTTGCTCGCTGGTTTTGAGGTTGGGGCTGGTTGGGGCTAAAAAAACAGCTTCTAAAGCACAGCTGATCATTGGAGGGAGCAGCAGTTAGAAAAGCAGGCAAAGCACGGAAGATCGCTTGGGCTGAAAAACAGCTTCAAAAGCACAGCTGATCTGACTAAAGTGTGGAAGGGGTAAAAAAAGGCAGCAGCTGTTCTGGGTAGCCATTTTGGTCACAGGCAGGGTTACACTTGGAATATAAGACGCACTCAAATTTTTAGCCTCTTTTAGGAGGGAAAAAAGTGCCTCTTAGACTCCGAAAAATACGGTACATAATCAAAATGCTTTCTCCTTCCCAAGAAAGTTTTCTAACATACCAGAAGAATGAGATCTTGACTGTCTCCACTCCCCATCCGAACAATCACCTTGATGATGGCAGTGAACCTTTGGCCTATTCCTAATTGAAACACACCCAAATATATTTAGAAAGAAGTGAAATTATATCCTACTGTGCTTCTCTGCTGGTCTTCTACAGAAATGAGAGCATAAGTGCTTGTCAGTAGAGATTAGCTTTTATAAAGATGATGAATTCTCTCTCCCCCCCCCCCCCATTCCCTTTTCTTTCCATGGGGAAAGCTTCTGAGAAAGAGCACACAGTGTTACTTGCTCTCATTCACTGTTCATCACTGCCTGGAGTGATCTCTTTGGATAATGGCAGGATTCCTTTCAGGCAGTCAGAGAGTGGAACGAGGAGGCATCTTTGTCTGCATGCTCCCAAGTCACTTTGCTGCTGAACAGGTTTTGACACTCTCCGGCTTCCTGAAGTTCTCAGAGGCCGTTGATTTCAGCAAGAATTGTTTGCAACACAGAATGCCATCTGAGGGAAAATGGAAGGGAGGGAAAGTGTCATTTCTCCCCTCCTCCCCCCCTTCCTTTGCATCCTGAAAGGAAAGATTGTGAATTGATTGTTCTCAAATTGCTGGCAATTTAGTAGGCAATTTTCTATAAAAGTGTTAAATACCTAAAAAAAAGAAAAAAGAAAAAGAAAGGAATTGAACACAAGCATTAAGGAAAAGGCATGTATATTTCAATAAATAAATTACAGTTATTTACTTGTTTCCTTTCTTTCTGGTAGTAAAGATCTGTTCAGAGAGTTCTCATCTGAAGCAAATCGTTTGCTTGCTCCTAGTTTCTGACTTGCCAGTGTCGTGATGGCAGTGCTTCTCAGTGCAAGAGTTTCCACCAATTTCATTTCCTGGCTTAGCCAGGGAGACAAGTTGAAGACTTGGGCCAACCATTGTTTCTCAATCTCTGAAAGGAGGCAAGAGCAAACCACTTCCAAAAATACTGCCTAGTCAATTCCATGGATTTTATTATTATTATTATTTCTTTTATTCATTAAACATGAAACTCAGTCAACTGAACATTTAAAAATGTGTCACAAATACAATTGACTGGTGCTAATGGTTGATACGGGTTGCTGACCGCATCCTAGGTATCAGCCAAGTATCTTCTTAAAATATATGATGTTCCGAGTAACACAGTTTTTTGCAGTTCCGCTGGTGTTATTGCAGGAAGCTGCAATTTCTTGATGTGTTTTGTAAAATTCTTGAACATGGTACCAAGTGCCCCGATGGGTATCACAATGGGTATCACTGTTACATGATTCATCCATATTCGTGTAGTTTTGATGGCCAGGTCATCATATTTCATGATTTTTTCCAGTTCTTTTTCTTTGACTCTGGCGTCTCCTGGTACAGCGATATCAATAAACTGTACGCTTCGGCCCTCAACAACCATGATATCTGGCATTATGTTCCAAATGACAATCTGTCTGTATTTGAAAGTCCCACAAGATCTTCACTGTCTCATTTTTGATAACTTTTTCCACTTTGTGCTCCCATAACTTTTCGGATACAGGTATGTCGTATTATTGTTGTTGTTGTTGTTGTTGTTGTTGTTGTTGTTATTATTATTATTATTATTATTATTATTATTATTATTATTATTATTTGTCCTTGTTACAGTAGTCAGGAGACCACAATGCAGAGTAGTAGTTTGGTTTGCCAAGACACTGACTCTATTGTAGGATACACTTGCGCACTTCTCAAGGTGCACCACAGGAGGGTGAGCTGGCTTTGCACCAGAGACAAAGGCAAGCAGATCTTCCTGCAACATCATCCAAGGTCCCCTTCCTTCTTGGAACTGCCTCACAAGTGGGTGCTGCAACCAGGAAGGTTCAGAACTGTCAGGAATCTGACTTTCTGCACAGAGTACCATTTGTCTCCCCGCCGAAGTGGTACCTATCTACCTACTTGCATAGAACATGCTTTTGAACTGTTAGGTGGCTAGAAGCTGAGGCAAGTGATAGTACTTCATCTTTCCATGCAGTGCTAGGGCTCAAACTGCCAGAGCTAAGACTATCTCCAGCGTCATTAAGGCATTGAGCTACTACGCCTCTGTACTGATGGATTTGAAGGGGAAAAAAACTCCCAACAAATCAAACAAAATCCTATGACCGGATCCTTCTGTCTTTGGTTTAATGTTAAGCTGTATTAAAGAAACTAATCATGCTTGGTGTGCACTCTGCCTCTCATATAGGTCTCTGTGTATGTGTTTATATAGAAAGTTACCAAGATGAATTAATAATGGAATTAGTTATATGGGGACTGGTATACAAGGAGACATAACTAGAAACAACACAGATGTTGTTAACTTAACCATGGTTTATTGAATTAACTTACATTGCTGGGTTTGCCTTATATACCAAGAAAGTCCATTTGATATAGCGATCAAAGCACCAGTTTAGAAACTAGGAGATTAGGGAGGGAGAATCATGGGCAGTATCCCCAGATCATGAATTGTGACCTACAAAGGGCTCAGATTATTCCCCTAGGATAGAAATAGGCATTGTAAGCTTTTATGTGGCACAATAAATCATTGCCACCCTTAAATTCTTATACCTTCTAAAAAATATTAACCTGGCTCTTTCTAGTTATGTCAATATATCTAAGGACAACCCCTTCTGTCTGAAAATAATAATATTAAAAAGTGGGAGCCCTAAATATAGAAAAATTTTACTTGTGTTCATTATAGAATTGAATAAATGATTTTAAGGGGTTATTTTGTTAAGAGAAGATTTTTTTAGCAGAGTAGAAGATAAAATAATTTATGTTTCCTAACAATCCTTGGAGCTCCATTCCCTT
This sequence comes from Pituophis catenifer annectens, assembly GCF_029215685.1. Lineage (NCBI taxonomy): Eukaryota > Metazoa > Chordata > Lepidosauria > Squamata > Colubridae > Pituophis > Pituophis catenifer. Next base: position 106,425,243 of record NW_027256881.1, read on the forward strand.
GTTCAAAAGGTATGTGTAATATAGTTCTTTTTTTTTTCTTAAAAGACCCAGTCAACATCAAGATACAATTTGAAGATTATGGATTTATTGGTTTATAAATGAAGGGAGGGTTATAAATTATCTTAACAATTAACAATAACACCCCCTTCCTCTAATAGCTATCCACAAACAAAATTGTTTCATCATTAAGGACAAAATAAGGCTTGAGAAAACTTTCAATTGTTCATGTATTTGGATCATTGTGCTTAGAATTTTAGAAAGGATTTTCAAGTGAAATTGCTTTGGTCTGGTAGATAAACCCCAATAGGAAAGTGATCTGTGGCTGATTTTAGTACTATCAACTGCCCTCTCCTCTGATTCTGGGTAACCTGAAATACATGGGTTTTACCCTGGGAATGCTGTACCAACCCTACTTCTTGTGTTCAAAATGTGGTGCTAGGAGACTGTGGTTCAATACCATCCCTATCGTGTTTTACATATATTTAAGGCACAAATGAGATTGCTGAAAAAAATTAATTCAGAGCTTTGGAGTCAGATGATGGCATTAAAAATTAAATAAATTGAGAGAACCAATTAGTGGGTTTTCCTTAAAAAAAAAAGCCAATTTACTTCAGGTTCTTATTGTTTGTATATAACTAATAAGCATTTACAAGTTTTGTCGTTTGCTTGCAGACATTTCATTACCCAGCTTGGTAACAATGACACATTTGAAATGAAACTCTATAGAAGAACAGCCCATACTAACCAAATGCCTCATTTACTAAAGTAACAAGTCACTCTCCCACGGAGGAGCTGTGTAAGGACATTATTCAAATGAATACAAGTGCTCTGATGCAACCCAGGACACCAGAACACCAGGAAAGGAAATTGATTGCCTATTCAACATCTCCCAACAAAATGGTATCCACTCTACTTTATCAAAAAGTGCCTAACCATTCAATCCACTGCACAGCAACCAACACAAGCTATGAAAAGTAGGACATCACTACCATACATCAAAAACATCTCAGAAAGATTAACAGACTAGTACAACTGCACAGCATTAGGTAGTACAAAACCAACTAAATCACGCCAAAACATCTTAAGTAAGTCAAAAGAACCAGTGGCCCAAGAAGAAGAAAAAACAAAACCAGAAGTCTTCTATAACAGATATAAGGATTGTAATAGTCATTATCTAGGCAGACAGGCAGAAGACTAGCAGAGCATGTCCTAGAACACCAAGAAGCAGTCAGAGGACACAATGAAAACTTAATCTCAGAAATGGACAGATTCAATCATCGTTTAAACAGAAAACTGTGAGCATCCTAGACCAAAGTAAAACCATAAACTCTAAGGAATTCCACCAAAAGACATACTGTATAGACAAACCACATTTACCCACCATTCAAAAGACACAATAAACAAAAAGCCCAGAACACATTTTTTTATCCAGCAGCCTACAGTCAATAGGTAGGGATTAACACCAGATAAATAATCAAATGGAAAAAATGTATTAATCAAGGAAAAGAGAAAATTATACTCCCACCAATCCTGGAGGGAAAGCTACTGTACATAAATAGGGAGCAAACCTCACCCTTACTAGCAATTATGATGTTACTGGTTCGGTAATGAAATGTCAGCAAGCAAACCACCAAGCTCTGAGAGCATCAAGGACTCTACAGTTCAACTGTGAGCTACATATATTCTCTTGTATTGCAACAGATATTTAGTTTGCTATTAGACTGTATCCAGAAATTGCCCCAGCTTGGAGGTTAGTCTGTGGCAGCAAACCAAGGCAATCTGATTACATTCAATTAGTATTCACTATAAAAATTAGTGACCAAACAATTAATCAAACATTAAATATTGGGAAATGGGGGGGGGCATGGAGTTAATAGAAATCAATTATTGTAGATTTTGGTTTTGATTGCTTTTTATTTGGAAATAAGGAAAAAAAAAATGAAAAGACCAAGGAAAAACTTTGTGCCCAACGATCTAACAACAATCACTTAGATGCCATGAGTTAAGGGATGGCAGATTTATGAGTGTTACTTGTTACCTTAGGCCTGTCATATTTTCCCCCACCTTTATGTTAGTTAATTGCACAGTAACATAAATTAACTTTGGAACACAGAAAAAAAAAATTGGGAACTTTATTTATGAATTTCTTGGATTTCTTTACCTCAAGCCAAACAACTAAATTGCTACTTAGCATAAATTATTTATTGGCCTAGGCTCGATACCATCCAACACCAGCCCCTGGAGGTATGGGAGATATAAAAGATTTAAAGCTTCTGCACAACCACGTTGGTGCAGCAGCTGTATTGGGCTTCTCTCCAGAAGAGTCCACTTTATTTTCTGATAAACAAAGGGAGCCTAAATTTCAGAGGAAGGCAGGGGAGTTTTCAAGAGGACTAGAGCTCTTTGTGTGCATCATATTCTCCCTCTTTTAAGCAAGGTCCTCATGATACTGTCCTGCAGTGATTATGTTAAAAATTATTCTCATTTATTTCCCATGAAAAACTAGCCAGATCCTAACAGAACCATTGATAAGACACAATTCTAACTCCAGCTGACAAAAATATAGAATGGGCCATTAGTAAGAATTTCCTTTGTTTGTTTTCCTTTGTTTGCTGAAAACTGGCCTGATAACAGTGGGTAGAATGTTGATTTTAGAGTTTAGATGTCCATATTGAAATTTTTAGCAGGAGAATTGAAACTGGAGCCGAGACTGAGTAACTCTGAACTAGTCACTGTACTTCAGCTGAATGTATCTTACTGAAAAATATAGATAAAAGTCAGTGGTAAAGGAAGACCTATCAACATCATCCCAAGCAGCATAGAGCAAGACCAGGAAGTAATGACTACTTAATAAAAGCCACCAAATTTTAAAAAATACACAATCGCATAAATGCAGTGTAATAATAATAATAATAATAATTAATATAATAATAATAATAATAATAATAATAATAATAATAATAATAATAATAATAAAAATCAGTGTGTTTTTTAATTGTACAACTTAGAAAAAATGGCAAAATGATAATTTAGGAAATATACAAAGTTATTGCGTTGACTGAGTTGACTGAGTTGCTACTTACAGGAGAAATTCTAGGGGAAAAAATCATTTTTTTTTTAATGCTGATATTTGTCAGCATTTTTTCATCTTTCAAAGACTGTACCATAAGCCATATTTAAATATGCTTACTTCTAAATGGGCATTCTTTCCATTGATGATAGATTTATTCAAATCAGAAATTTTGATTTATATTTGTATTAGAACCTCTTCTACGGGAAATTAGGAAGAATCAATTCAGAAATTTTGAGAGCTTTGAAAGTCCATATATAGTGAAGTTCTGATTGACACGTTTGCTCAAAAGATGCAGATTTGGCCAACTTTTTTTTATCAACTATGAATTCTTCAAATATTCCTATTGTAAATTGACATTCTAGACCCATTTTAAATAAGAATTTAAAGTAGCATTTCAGATAATATAGATAATTTGATGTAGTGAATAAAGCACCAGGTTAAAAAATGGGAGATTGTGAGTTCTAGTCTCACCTGAGGCACAAAGCCAGCAGTGACCTTGGGCCAGCCACTTTCTATCAACCATAGTAGGGAGACAATGGCAAACCACTTTTAAAAACCCTTGCCAAGAAAACTGCACGGACTTGTTCACGCAGTCACCAGAAGTCAATACTGACTCAAAGATGATTGAGAGGAAGATAGGCAGATACATATATAGACAGACAGATAAACAATTTCAAAAACTGAGTCAGTTTTTTTTAAAAAAATGTTAGGGGATATAACATTAAGTGCATGAGTATAGTGAATCTTCCCTTGCCATAGGCAAGATGATAAAAGAAATTAGCTATCAGGAAAAGTAGAGGTATCATGCCTCTAAAATAGGAAACTTGAATAGATATACATAGTAAATATATTTAGTCTTAAAACATTGTCCACCTCATCTCATCTTTATACAAATTAGGCAAGTTACTTTTCCTTTGCACTTGTATGCTGAGAATTATGGAGAATTCTTATGCTGTTGTAAGCAGTGTGTATAATTACAGATGACTCTAGAAATTGCATATTTATACAGTAATACAACAGAGTCTTCCTGTTGAAATAAAAACCTTATTTTAATTGTGATTAAGTTTTACATGAAATTATTATTTTACCTGACTGAACAATTTAGAAAATGAAGAAGTACAAAACTCATTAATGACTTGGGCACTTTTAGAACAGAAACTGAAGATTATTTTACTATTAAAGTAGGTGTGGGCTATGTAGAGGATGACAAGTCTTCCTGTCTTCAAAGAAACAAACAATAGACAAAAAAAAAAAAGACTACTAGGCCATCAGAAACTCAGATCTGCAAAACATGCGCTTGCCATCTCTCGTTGAAGTAAAATGGAAAGATAAGGATGACAAAACAAGATACAGTGGTATCTTAGTACTCAACTGCTTTGAAACTCATTGAATTTGATACTCAATGTATTTTCAGTATCAAAATTTTTTCCTGGTTCTCCTTGTTTGTTTGATTCTCAATGCACAAGTTAGAACTTGTCAGTGTCAGCTGGTTTGTGACTCACTATATTATTCCTCATGGGAAAAATTTGGTTGGTACTCATCATTTTTGGTACTCATTACACCTCCTGGAACCAATTAATGATGACTACAGAGATACCACTGTAAAATAACGGGATAAAGAAAATAATAGAGGCAGGGTGAATCATAGAAAAAGGAACTTCAAGTATATGAGGCAGTGAAAGAAAAGGGATGAATGAAAAGAATAGCACAAAGGGTAAGAGTTTTAATTCTCAAGGTTTTTTTTTTTAACAAAAAAAATTGTGAATGCTTAGTTAAAGAAAACAACAACTTGTGCTAAATATTAGGCTGTTCCTCAACTTGAATCTAGTTTTATACTTCTCCAAGTTCCTATCCAGCATTTGTCTCATGTTCTCATGCAGAAATCATTCTACATACAGTAAATTTATTAATTATAACTTTGTTCCCTGTTGCTACTGAAAGTTTTGTAGTATAGGAAGCCCATTATATCATTGCTATACATATCAACATCCAAAGCTTGCCTTTGACTTCAGGAGGGTGACAAAATAATGATGATGCAAAGTTCTCTAGAAGCACATCTTGTTTAATATTGTGATTATATCTGACATGTCGCTGGCATGTACCATCTTATTTCAAATTTTGTGAAAATAATATTTATTCCATGGCATAAGGAAACCCATCCATGCAGAATAAATAACACCTTCTCAGTGAAAGCATATAATTAGCTGAAGCCCAAGAAATGATAAACATCTTATCTTGTTGAAACTTTCCTTTATGATTTTCAAGTCAGAATAATTCTGTAGAGAAAATGGATTCCTTCTTTCCTTCCTTCCTTCCTTCCTTCCTTCCTTCCTTCCTTCCTTCCTTCCTTCCTTCCTTCCTTTTTTCCTTCCTCCCTCCCCCCTTCTCCTGGTCTCCCGCCCTATCTTTCTCTCTCTTTCTAAAATAATATAATAAAATAAATTGCAGAGCACTGCAATAATAATAATAATAATAATAATAATAATAATAATAATAATAATAATTTATTGGTTAATCTTTAGTGAGATTCACAGACTTTGAGGCTGGTTAATAGCTCAGCAGCTCGAGTCCTAACCAAGGACCTAGGAACTGTTAAGGTATCGTCGGAGGATGTAAGCTGTTCCGAGTAAGGTGGTTTTTTGTAGAGTCAAAATGTTCAAGTCCGGCAAATTTAGAATTTCTAAATAGCGGGGTAGCCCTTTGGGTATTGCTTCGAGGGCTCCAATTACAATCGGGACAACACACGATTTCTTTTTCCACAGTCGCTCAACTTCAATTTGTAAGTCCCGGTACTTTGTGATTTTTTCTTGCTGCTTATCTTCAATTCGTGCATCACCAGGTATTGCAATGTCAATGAACCATACTTTTTTCTTTTCAACTATTGTTATGTCAAGTGTGTTGTGGACCAAGTGCCTGTCAGTCTGAATCCTAAAGTCCCACAAGATCTTGAGTTTCTCATTCTCTAAAACTTTCTCAACCTGATGTTCCCAGTGGTTTTTGCTGTACTCAAATCCAAACTTCTGGCACAATTTCCAGTGAATGATTTTAGCAACACAGTCATGGCGTTGTAGGTAGTCAGTTGTGAAATTTTGCTGCACCCACTGATCAGGTGGTCGACTGTCTCATCTTTCTCATTGCAGAGGCGGCATTTGCTGTTGGTGGTAACATGTTGAATTTTTGCCTTCATACAGTTTGTGGCTAGGGCTTGTTCTTGAGCTGCCAAAATAAAGCTTTCAGTTTCTTTTTTCAGTACTCCTGATCTTAACCAGTTCCAAGTTAGTTTCTGGTCAGCTTTGCCTTCAATACTTTTCAAGTATTGGCCATGCAGAGCTTTGTGTTTCCAATTTTCAGCTAGCTGCTCAATTACTTCTTTCTTATATTCTGCTTTTGTTTTAGTTGTCTTTAAAAGGCCTCCTTTATTTACTTCCTTAATCATTGGCTCTTCACTTTTCTGGATGTAATCATTCAAGCTGCATTTTTCTTCTTCCACAGTCTGCTTTACTTGTAGGAGTCCTCGACCACCCTCTGCTCTTGGTAAATATAATCGGTCAACATCACTTTTAGGGTGCAAGGCATGATTCATTGTCATAAGCTTCCTTGTTTTTCTGTCCAAATTGTCTAACTCCATCTGGGTCCAGTCAATTATTCCTGCAGAGTATCTAATCACAGGTATAGCCCAGGTATTTATGGCTTTTATGATGTTTTTTATTATTTATTATTATTATTATTATTATTATTATTATTATTATTATTATTATTATTATTATTATTATTATTATTATTATTATTATTATTATTATTATTATTATTATTATTATTAATTTTATTAGATTTATATACCGCCCTACTCCTGAAGGACTCAGGGCGGTGAGCAGCCAAGAGATAAAACACACAGATTACAAAATTTAAAAACAGTATAAAAACCTAATTAAATAAATTTGGCCCGGAACAGATTAAAACACCCCTAAAGTTTTAGACAAATTTAAAATTTACAATTAAAAAGGGAGGTTAGGCCAGGCCAGCCTGTTGGAATAAAAAGGTCTTGAGGGCACGGCGGAAGGTGCGTAAATCTGGGATCCTCCGTATCTCCGGGGGGAGCTCATTCCAGATAGCAGGTGCCCCCACAGAGAAGGCTCTTCCCCTGGGGGCCGCCAGTCAACACTGTTTGGCCGACGGCACCCTGAGGAGCCCCTTTCTATGGGAGCGTACTGACCGGTGAGAGGCTACTGGTGGCAGCAGGCAGTCCCGTAAATACCCGGATCCTAAGCCATGGAGCGCTCTAAAGGTGGTAACCAAAACCTTGAAGCACACCCGGAAGACCACTGGGAGCCAGTGCAGCTCGCGCAGGAGAGGTGTTACATGGGAACGCCACATCGCTCCCATAACCACCCGCGCGGCCGCACTCTTCACCAGTTGGAGCCTCCGGGTGCTCCTCAAGGGGAGCCCCATGTAGAGAGCATTACAGTAGTCCAGGCGGGAAGTGACTGTTGTGACTCCGACCCCCGAGCCCATCTTATCGGAGGTCGAAGGCTCTGAAAGTGAAGGGGAGGAATTGGCCAGGCCTCCCTCTCTAGGACCCTCCTCTCTGGCAATGCCTCAGGTGTCTCCTGAAGGAGAAGAGATTGGCCAGGAGCCAGATATCTCTGAGCAGTCGCAGTTGGACAGTGATGGAGATAAGTCTTGGCTGGATCCACGCCAGTGTCGGAGAGACAAGCGCACGCAACAGAAAAGGAGGCGTGCCAGAGATTAAGCTGAGTCACTGGACCATACCCCACAGGGGATAAAAGGGGGTGTGGTGGCCATTCAGGCTCTGTGATGGACAAAACTAAACAACTAGCGAGTTGCATTGTATCTCTGAAACTACGTTATCTGCCTGCCTTGGATTTAATACGGACTGTACTTGACAATTCTTTGACTTTGTGTATTTGTTTTGGTTTATCTGACAGAGGAGGAACACCTCCTTCTGTGAGTAAAGTTCTTGGCAAGCAGCTACTGGGTTGCTGCCAATCCTGTTATTGAAGGAATTTATTGTCTGCAAGTTTTATTTAACCCCTGGCTGACTCTTTGTCTGTGTGTGTGAGACGGGGACAGAACAGTGACGAGGGCATGAATGACCGTGCATAAGGAGTTCCAATCCAGAAAGGGATGCAACTGGCGGATCAGGCGAACCTGATAAAAAGTCCTCCTGGCCACAGCCGTCAAATGCTCTTCTAAAGACAGCTGTGAATCCAGGAGGACACCCAAGTTGCGAGCCCTCTCTGTGGGGGCCAACGACTCGCCCCCAATAGTCAGTGATGGCACCAGCTGACTATATCGGGATGCCAGAAACCATAATACAGGAAGTATATTATATTTGAAATATATTTCTGTTCTTTGCTGCTTTAGGCAGGCCCATCCAATAGCCACAGGAGTGGCTACTAATAGCAATAGTTTGGGCTATTGTTTAATTATAGATGTACTCATGAATCTTCAAGCTCCAACACTCATACCACAATAAAACACAGCTGATATCCATGATATCCATGTTGTTGATGATATGTGAATCCTTCCTTTCTTCCTTCCTTCCTTCCTTCCTTCCTTCCTTCCTTCCTTCCTTCCTTCCTTCCTTCCTTCGACAATTCTGCTATATGTTGTGATAGAGTACATTGGAGGCTGCTTTGCAGAGGGAGCCACAACATTTTGTTAGAGGCAATGGTTTCTTATATCAAAATATTTCAATACAGCTGGGTTGTGGTGACAATAGATTGACCGTTGCTCAATATGACATACTGTACCATTCATTGGAGGTTTAACAGTTATTGGATCCACAGGCCTGAATACTGTCAGATCAATTTTAAATGTTATTAGAAATTCTGGAAAGTAGAAATGTCATTTCTCTATAATGTTTTCCTATCAAAGTAGAATTTGGGCCTTAGATGCCAATACATCTATGCTATGCATCTTCTACCCTTCCTAGGCCATTCCACAGAAAGAGAAATATGTTCATGAAAAGCTGAAGTGAGACAAAGGCAGCTAAGAGATGAAGGCAAACAAAATTACAAGAAAACACAAAAATCACTTTTTTGAAGGAAGCAATTTATATGTTGGGTAGAAATGCAACATATACTTTACAGCTGGAATAGTTTTATATACTCAAAACTTGGATTTGGGGTGTGTATTATAGTTTCTGCACTATCCTTGACTTTAAAATTAGAAGACGCGTGGATCTTTTTCTAGGAGTGGAGATGTCAGGGAAGCCTTTAAACACCTGCTAATTTCCCCCGTCTAATGCTTCTGAATTTCTTCTTCCTTCACTAATCCTGAGAAATGTAAAGGATGGAGCGTTTGCTCCTGAAAGGCTCTTGCTTACAGTCTTTTTACAGAACTCCATTCTCCTCAAATCCAGCAAGGACAAGAAAAAACACCCAATCTCTGCCACCCCCTTCTCTGTTGTCTTATAAATTTCTCTAGAGTAGCAATAGCAATAGCACTTAGACTTATATACCGCTCCATAGTGCTTTTACAGCTCTCTGTAAGTGGTTTACAGAGTTAGCATATATATATTGCCCCCAACAATCTGGGTCCTCACTTTAGGCACTTTGGAAGCATGGAAGGCTGAGTCAATCTTGAGCCTGGTGAGATTCGATCTGCCAAATTGCAGGCAGCTGAGAGTCAGCAGAAGTAGCTTGCAGTACTGCATTCTAAGCACTGCACAACCGCAGCCCCTTTGTATGCCGATATCAATGTACAATGGTGACTCTTGCATTTAAACCCCATTTGAACTAGATAATTTGGCAACCTAGGCAATGTGATAGTCTGGCTTCTTCTATAGCTTGGCTCATTTTCCGATTTTGTTAGGAATTTCCATAAGATGCCTTTGTTTTATTTAGGTTTTTGAACTTTCCACTTACAGTACAGTTTTCAGCTCTAGTCATTTTTTCCCTCTTTTCCTGAATGTTTTCACCCTATTTACACAATAAGTAATTTTAATTATATCGGCTTTGTGGGATAGGATTTATACTGTAATCTGAAGTCTCTTCGGGGACATCAAACATTAAATTGCGGTGACAGTACAGGGAATTGGTTATCCCATCCCTTTGCCAGCAACATGCTCCTGGCATTATGAAGAGGACAGTCAGCCAGTTCCCCACCTCGTTTCCCTCTTTGACCATTATAAAGTATTTGCCATCAGCAAGCTTCACAAGCATTTGTTTCAAGTAAATTGAGCTTTAAAAATGTGTTGCCTAATTGGTTGCAGATATTTCTTCACTATTTTTAAATCAAATCGATCCAACTATTTTTTTCTCAATCAATTATTGCAATGATTAGTGTAAAAGAAGTTATTATGCAATTTAAACTTTTTGTATAAAAATGCTATAAGACATAGAATCTTGAAGTCTAACAAATTCAAATTTGTTTTTATTTTTCCTATTTTCTTTCCTCATTTCCTTCTCTCCACCTGTCATTTGAACAAAAGATGAAACTTCATTTAGTATGATTTAATTCCAAAGCCTTCCCCTCCAATGGATTTGAATCTACATCCTTCAGTTGCATTTTTTTCACATGTATTACTTTGACACAAACTCAGCCTCTTAATGTACATGTGCTTAAATTACTTTCCTTCCTTCCTTTCCCTCCCCTCCCCTCTGCAATTTGAAAGTGCTATATAAATGATAAATAGTACTAGGACATGCCAGGGAAAGAGTGCTCTGTAAGAGGAAGATTACATCGTGCTGGATGCACCTGACTGGGGCATTTAGGTTCTATATCTTGCCTCAGATTCTTGTGTCAAGCTAGGCAAAACATTGGCCTTCCTAGGATATTACATCTCCCTCATATTAAGCAGTGATAAATCATCCCATCATGTTTTAGTGGTGTCACTCACTTAACTTCTCCCTCACTTTATTTAATATCATTTTATTCAAGGCATAGGGGATAGGCTCTTCCTGTCAAGATTGTTTTCCTTGTTAGTGCTTAAGAATGGAAAGTTTGAGCCAAGGGCCAGAGGATGGAAGACCATGCTTTTCCTAAGAGCTAGGTGGTTGCAGACCACATGGGAAAACCTAAGTGGAAGTGTGGGACATTTTTATTTATTTATTTAGAAAATGTATATGAATTCTCAACTCATACTTGGTCACTCTGGGTGGCTTACAGTAGAAACAAACTGCAATTTTGTGGTCCCGTCACTTGTGATAGGAGGGGAGGTACTCACTCCCTCAGAAAGAGTTCACAATCTGGGTGTCCTCCTGGATTCACGGCTATCTTTAGAAGATCATCTGACGGCCGTGACCAGGGGGGCCTTCGCACAAGTATGCCTGGTGCGCCAGTTGCGCCCTTTCCTAGACCGGGATGCCCTCGCCACAGTCACTCATGCCCTTGTTACTTCTCGGTTGGACTATTGTAATGCCCCCTACATAGGGCTGCCCTTGGGATGCACCCGGAGGCTACAGCTAGTCCAGAATGTGGCTGCGTGGGTTGTTATGGGGGCTTCTCGTTACTCCCGTGTGACACCTCTCCTGCGCGAGCTGCACTGGCTGCCGGTGGTCCTTTGGGTCCGTTTCACGGTGCTGGTGCTCATCTATAAAGCCCTACATGGCTTAGGGCTGGGGTACATGCAGGATCATCTCCTGCCATCCTCCCATCGTCCCATGCGCTCCCACAGAGCGGGCCTCCTCAGGGTGCCGTCAGCCAGACAATGTCGGCTGGCGGCCCCCAGGGGGAGAGCATTCTCTGTGAGAGCGCTGACCCTCTGGAACGGTTTGCTCACCGGGCTTGGGACAGCCCCTGACCTCCTCTCTTTCCGCCGCGAACTGAAGACATGGCTCTTTTATCAAATGGGCTGATCCATTGGGGGATTTTTACATTGAAATAATTTTAATAAATTTTAATTGGATTTTAATTTTTATGTAATTTTCAAATTGTTGAATGTTTTCTTTGTAAGCCGCTCTGAGTCCTCCGGGAGAAGGGCAGCATATAAATTACATAAATGAATGAATGAATGAGTGAATGAATGAATAAATAAATAAACAAACAAATAAATAAATAAACAAACAAACAAATAAATAAAAAACCCAATAAACCTCACCCTCCTGACAGCGCCGGAAAAGACGCCTGGAGAGCGGTTGGAGGGCCAGTCTCGCTGAATCTGACCGAACACTGGTAAGGTCGCATATTAAGGCCTACCTAGTGGCAATAAAGACGGCAAAGTCTAACTACTTTTCCGCCTCTATTGCATCATCAGGGAATCGTCCGGCCGCCCTGTTTAGGGTGACCCGCTCCCTGCTCCATCCGGGAGTGCGGGAGGATCCCTTAGAAGCCAGGGCGGAGGATTTCGGACAATACCTGTATGACAAAATCGCTCAGATCCGGGGGGATTTGGACTCTGACTGGGTAGATCAGGGCAGGGTGACGAGGAACAGTCTTGAGAATGTTATCTATCGCTTCATTGCGAAGGTTGTTGAGAGTGTGGTCGCGCAACAGTTTCCGCAATTCCTGGAGGAAACATCCTATCTAGATCTGTTCCAGTCGGGTTAGGAACTGAGCTTAGGAACTATTTACTACCTTACATAGTTGGCTTTGGCTTTTATCACAGTTTATTTATTTAATAGGTTTCTTTATTATTATTATTATTATGCTTGCCTTCAACATAGAGTAGGGCAACCAATAAATAACCAGAAGATGACTCTATAAGAGGCAGCACACACAGCAAGACCTTTCCCAACAACGTTGCTTGATTGTCTATTGTCTTAGCAGGTGAAAAGTCTTATCTGAATAACTAATCTGGATGCACACAGCATTACCGCTCATTCTGCAGAATGGCAACTAACTAACTAATTCTGCTAAACTGGAAATGGAAACTGATAGCATAGACATGCATCTCCCGCTTATTAATCAATACATTTAGAATGCTGGGATGCCATTTTTTTTTCTTTATATCATTCTCCTATCAAAGCAGGAGAGCAACAGTGAATGATATTCATAGAGTCTGGTGCAATACAGATCGAGTTGTATAGTATGGAAAGAATGTTAACTTCATAAAGGTGATCTAAAGCATTGGGACAGATTTTCAAGTAGAAGGAGATGAGGAATGAAAATAACCCTTCCCAATTTGCTTAGACCCATCTCTTTCCCTGGCAAGAAATATATGGGTGTTGATGAGAAAAGAATTCAGGAGAAGTTCAGAAGAGTGAAGGGTAGACCCTGACTTGTTAGTTCCTCTCTGCATATATGTCTTCTTCTCCAAACTTGCTGGATCGAACTAAACTGCAGCCATAAGGGGATGAAAAGAATTCAGGAGAAGTTCAGAAGAGTGAAGGGTAGACCCTGACTTGTTAGTTCCTCTCTGCATATATGTCTTCTTCTCCAAACTTGCTGGATCGAGCTAAACTGCAGCCATAAGGGGATGACTTGTAGTTTTGAATAGGTTGCAAAATATATATGCCTTATTATTCAAGGAAGTCTGTTGATACATTCAACTACCAATTATTGGTGCGCAGTATATAGGAGACCGAGACTTCCTCTCTTCAGATACTGTATATTCTTGAATTACACATGGAAACTGGATACAGATATGAAATATTTCCACCAGAGTTGGCTTGTAGGTGCAAAAGGAGGTACAGTTTTACAAAATCTGCCTCCTTGTGGGGTGTGTGTGTGTGTGTGTGTGTGTGTGTGAGAGAGAGAAACTTTGGTAATAAACTTAGTTTTAAACTTGATTTTTTATAATATGGAATAATTCTGTATTATGTAATAATTAGCAGTGATGTGGCCATTCATTTTTAGATGAACATCTGATTCCATTAATCCCTCCATTCACTGGGAATTATGAATGATATTTTTAATCGCTTGCTGTTTCTCAAAAGCAACATATGAAAACCAAGGACATGAAATAATTGGCATAAAGTTTTTCTTAATTAATTTATCCGACCATGTGAGTAACCAGGATTGGAGTCAGGGGAACCATTTATAACTGAAGAAAAGCAAGTTCTAAGACTTGGTGTTAATGCAGATAGATATTTGTGATTTTTTCCTTTCTTTCATAAAACAATGACAACCACAAACAGAATTACATTAATTGCAGTGCGGTAGCCTATGATGGAACTGTTCGGAGCAGAGTAAAAAGTTCTTGTATATCCTATTCATTCTCATCATATTCTCTAGTGAGACTTTTCAAATCTCCCTGGCAGCTTTCCTCATTTTACATTGTAGCAGTAATCAACCACATTAAGCAATTCATTAAACAACAGCCCCATTGACCGCAGGGAGTACTGCTGCTAACATTCATCAGGCAACTAGTAACTCTATTGAAACAAGTATAGAGCTCTGAAGTGTAAAATAAAACCTTTTGTCTTACTGGTTTGGTATACAGACTGCATTGTATGGGCCTTTCACAAACTATTTATCTTTAGATCTTGCTAGCAGGAGCACAAATTTAAACAAGACTGGAAATGGGAAATAGAGGGATGTGAAGGCTTAGTGTGTGGGGGGGGGGGGGAAACCCTGGGAAATATTTTCCCCAAAGCTTTCTTGTTTTTGACTCCCACTCTCACTTGACATATTGGGGAAAAATAATTTGGAAAGGGATAAGACAATATAAATCCCAAGGAAATGCTTTCTTTTAAAATCATGAATACAGAATCAAAATCATGTGAAGTATTAGCACCGCTTTATAAAGCCTTGATAAGACCACACCTGGAATATTGCATCCGGTTTTAGTTACCACATTGCAAAAAAGATGTTGAGACTTTGGAAAAAGAGCAAAGAAGAGTAACTATGATGATTAAGAGCCTGGAGACAAAAACATATGAAGAATGGTTACAGGAATTGGGTATGGCCAGTCTAGAGAAAAGAAGAACTAGGGGTTACAGGATAGTAGTATTCCACTACTTGAGGAGCTGCCAAAAAGAAGAGGGGGGGTCAACTTATTTTCCAAAGCAACAGAAGGCAAGACAAGAAATAATGGATGGAAACTAATGAAGGAGAAAAGCAACCTGGAATTAAGGAGAAACTTCCTAACAGTGAGGACATTTAACCGGTGGAACTGCTTGCCTTCAGAAGTTGTAGGTGCTTCATCACTGGAGGTTTTTAAGAAAAGACTGGGTAGCCACCTATCTGAAATGGTGTAGGGTCTCCTGCTTGAGCAGGGAGTTGGCCTAGAAGACGTCCAAGTTCCCTTCCTTCTCTATTCTGATTGAAAGTTAAGCTGCCGTTATGCTTGTTCCTTATTTGACTCAAACAGATAAAATTAAGAAATCTGAATTCCACAGTTTATAATTCCATCTGTAATAAAATTTGAAAGCATTTTGAAGCAAGTCAAATTAGTAAATGCGATTATTGTATGGCTAAATTATCCCTTTGGATTTAATTAATACATTTCACACATATCAAGTTCTTAAAACTACAGAGTGAACGTGCATCAGTAAAGGATGATGGCACAACAAGAAAACTTTGCTTATATTAATTTCCCTCTATACATTCCTGTCTGTTCCTTTGGCTGCAAAATTTCCTGCTGTATGCATTTAATTCTTCCAGAGCACATAGATTACAACTAACTGATGGATTTTTCATGTGTGGTGTCAATTGTTAGAGTAGGCAAACAAATTAGATCTGCATGTCAAAAGGCACAAATCCATGTGATTAAAACAGGTCCTCCTTTGTCCTGTGTTGGGAATATTACAAGGTATGATTAATAAAAAGCAGCTGAGAGAGAATTTTAAACTTGAATATATCCAAAACAGGCCTTAGACTTTGGCTGAGAACCTTGACCTCCAATTAGCAAGATCTGATATAGTGCATAGCCTCAGCCTGCCAGCAAAATGCTAAGCCACAAAACAGTATCTCCCAAAAGAACAGACTGGAATCAGCTCAGAGAGCTTTTATAAGTATAAACTGTAGTGAGAGGAATAACTTCCCAAATGGTTATTCTGTCTCCCCCATTTGAATGTTATCTTCAGTTTCTAACATCTCACTGATTTAAAATTGCAGCTTTTAAAAATACTGTCTATATCCAAAGAAAGGGAGTTGATTCAGAGTTTATCTAAGGTACCCACAAGGACTGGGCTTCCTGTATCACTTGATTTAATTTCTTATGATTTGTCTAATTGACTGGTAGGCAATTGAACCTTCAGGACTGCATGTAGCTCCCTAAACACTCTCTCTCTCTCTCTCTCTCTCTCTCTCTCTCTCTCTCTCTCTCTCTCTCTCTCTCTCTGTGTGTGTGTGTGTGTGTGTGTGTGTGTGTGTGTGTGTGTGTGTGTGTTTCCCCAAGCTTCCTATGATTCAAAATCGCTGATATGGCATCCTACTACACAAAAAAAGGGCTCACCAACAAGGAGAAAGGATCCACAAAATATACCAGTTCTGTCCACTACATGATGTAGCTATGACTACTTTGCTTTATCACCCATTTATGGAAGACTTAAGACTCTTCTCCACATTGCCTGATTCCCAGAATGGTTGGAAATTATGGCATTGGCTTTATGGATGGCATCGCTTTCTTTGACATTTGAATTCTGAGTAAACAGCTGCCAGGTTGGGAGTGGGGGGACGAGAACTCCTGAACACAGACAGGGAAAATAAGTGGGTTGTCCTGCTTGGAAGGAATAACTAACCACATAGGACAAGGGGAAACCATCCCAAATGTTTTGTTGCAGATCAAACAACAATTATTCATGTAAATAATATATATGAATTGTACAGCATAATAAACACATTGGCATTTATTAGCAATACCATTCTAAGTACATTACAAAACAAGAGTTATTCTGGATAAATAAGAGGAAGGCAATTACTCTCCTTTATGTAAGCAGTTGACCTGTTACAGAATCAAATTCATTCTTATGAACTGAAATATAAACTGGTACCAAGCCTAATGTCATTCTAGCATTATGGAGATGAACTACTACTCACAGGTATGTTACCAAGAAACATCTTCATGAATGGCTAATCTTGAGAAACTGAGCCAGACACTTGGTTGGGAGATGACCAGATGCTTCCAGCACTGACAGGCAAGACAAGGAGGTTGAAAAACCATTCCTAGAATGTTATAATGGCAAAACACTTCCAAGCTGTAATCTTTCTCTCAGAAGCCTGGTTACTTTTCTACATGGATAAGATCTAGTGTAATAACAGATGAAAGAGATAAACTTATGGATTGTTTCCAGAGCCTGTTTATTTCTCAGTGCTCTCAGTCCAAAGGAGGATATAATAGTATACTGTCATGTTTTGCCCTTAACCTATCCTTTTTCAAACTGTGTATATCATCTCAATTCGCAAAAATGAAATTTCTGAGGCTCTGGGGAACTATATATATAGCTCATCCATTTGTGTGGTCTGTGAGATAAACAACAACAAAAAGAGCCTTGATAGTACAGGGGTTTAGTGCACCCTGTTATTAACACAGCTGCCTGCAATTTCTGCTGGTTCGAATCTCTCCAAGGCTCAAGGTTGACTCAGCCTTCCAACCTTTCTAAGGTAGGTGAAATGAGGACCCAGTTTGTGGGGGCAATAAGCTGACTTTGTATAAAAATATACAAAAGAATGAAGGCTATTGCTTAACGCATTGTAAGCTGCCCTGAGTCTCCGGAGAAGGGCGGCATATAAATCAAATTTAAAAAAAAAAAAAAAACCAAACCAAAAACCTTCCACTGGACTAGGGTGAAGAGTAGGGATTTATTATAATTGGTTACCTAGTAAATTTTGCATTGAAAATGTATATGCTGATTCTACTCACTTCCTGTTTTCTTAATATTTTGGAATATGCATCTCCCAATAGTCAATTTTCCCTTCTGCTGAGTCTTCTCTAATATTAACTATGTCACTGATTTGAAGGACTTGAGAGCTAATTTGTCTGGAATATGTGCAGAAGCAGTTACTATAGGAAAAAAAATCTGCTGTTGTATAGGTTATCTACATTATTCTTTACATAATTCCTTCTTGATTTTTTCCCCTCAAGAGATTTATGCATGGTAACAATAGACAAATCTATTCCCCCCAAATAAAAAAGAAATCTTCTCTGCTGTTACTGCTTATTAGCATTTGAAGTTGTTCCCTTTTCTCTCCCTTTACCATTGTAAATAATAGTAGTAACTGCAAAATTTGTCTAGTGGAGTATGACTGCGCCTCAAAACAACTATTTGCCTTTCAAAAAGTGACAACTGCCATGAAGCATCTTCTTTTCAAATGAGAATAGGCAGAAATTATACTTTGCAATTTGGGACTACAAATGACTTTCTTTTCAAGTCACCTATTTGTGATGGTGGAGGAGAACCAATGAATTAACTTAACAATTGTACTCACAGTCCTGAGGGGGAAAAATACCTAATTCAGTCCATTCTATTAGAGCAGTGCCAGTTGACACCTAAACTGTAGAAAGGCTCTGAGACAACTCTAATTCCATTCTAAGTAACATCTAAGGTGGTGGAAAAGGAAAAGTATCCCTCATTTCTCTCCCCCCGCCCAAATTAAAGGCTAGGTAGGATGTGAGTTTACAAAGGTAGGGAAAAATTTATAAAGTTAAATGACAGAACTGCTTTATTACCCATATCTTACAATAAAACATCAAGAAAGCTGCTGTCAGAAGTGTAATCATTTATTTATTTGCCTATATATTTAAAATATTTGTTTGGCTGCTCATTTTAAATATACATCTCTGAGTGGCTCACAACAACAATAAAAATAAAAGCCTGGAGCCACAACTATCCTCCTCAGATAAATAGAATGGAATGGGATGGGATAGGGTAGGGTAGGGTAGGGTAGGGTAGGGTAGGGTAGAGTGGAGTGGAGTGGAGTGGAGTAGAATAGAATAGAATAGAATAGAACAGAACAGAACAGAACAGAACAGAACAGAACAGAACAGAACAGAACAGAACAGAATAGAATAGAATAGTTCTTTATTGGCCAAGTGTGATTGGACACACAAGGAATTTGTCTCCAGTGCATAAGCTCTCAGTGTATGTATCCAAAACAACCATCTACAGGATCTTGCTCTTGTACTTAAATGAGATCCATGGCAGATGCACAAAGTTCATGAAACTAGCTTCAGAAAGATGCAGGAGTCAAAGTTTTCAGATTTGAGAAGGCTGCTCAGACATGGCTTTTCAAATAGCTTTGCTTACCTCTAAAAAGAGATCCATGTGGAACTGTCCTAATTTGAGTCAGACTGTCGATTTGTCTACCTACAAATGAGCAATTGGTCTTGAAATACATTCAGTGTCATCTGACAGTGGAGATAGAGTAAAATAGATGGTAGTCCACAGTAAAAAATAATAGTGGCTACATCTTTTTTTCACATCTACCTTACTCCCTATTAATTAATTAAAATCCCTGAAGCATTAATTTTCACTCCCTTGCTTTACTCTCCATAAATTACTTTCAAAAATACAATGCTGAGAAATTTATTCTTCAATTAATATCTTTTCATTTCTTAACCATTATTTATTTTCAATCTATTCTTAACCAATTCATAACATTCACTTGCATTTACAAATTCTGTGCTAATATTAATAAATGTACTAATTTTAACCACATTAAGAGTTAAGAAAATCTGACTTCTGTATGATCTTGTTTTCCATAAAGAGCAGTTACTACTATTAAGGACAGAGAACACTAAATATGTTACTCTTGTATTTTGCAAGAGAACCTCTGATTTCCAAATCTCAGAGGGATTGAAGAAGGAGTGAAGAAGGACCAAAGTCTAGCTATATATATGAATAGTCGTTGGAGAAAGAGGAAAAGCAAAGGGATGTGAAAACTAGCATATAAAAACTAATAATAAGTTGTTCTGCTATCAAAAGTTGGTGGTACTTTAGAAGGACATTTCAAGCTTCAATCAAAGCATTTGGGGCTGTTTGAACTGGAAATTTCCATAACTGCAATAATAGAGCTAATCTAGAACATTGTGAGCATCTCTGTAAGCATTTGCTATTGGTTATGAAGAACGTGCCTCATCATTTCTTTAGTGGGTGAATATTTATTCTTTATCACCAAAAAAGCATTTTTGAAATTTTGTCTCTCAGATACCAGATAGCTTCACTGTTATTATGTATAATTGACTTGGGCACATACAGTAACACATTAACGTCCATTGATGTTTGCATTGAGTAGGGACAACCGCAGTTAACTATACCATCTGTGGTCTTTATGTCAGAGATAACAACAAGGTGCTCCAGGGTTCTACATGCCACTCTCCTCCCTCACCAGATATTTCTTGAAGCACCTGGAATCACTAACCATTAATGCTGAAAATCAGTGGCTGTGTTTCTTCTCATTTGATATAATAAATCTGTAACTTTTCTGTAGCCCTTGTACTTAGTTTATCAACAAGAAAAGGATGACTTAGCTAAGCATTTCATTGTGAGACACACAATGTAGATAGCTGTTCCTAAATAAGCTGTAATTGTATTTAATGACTTCAATGCCATAACCATGACTTGTTTCCATAAATATAGCATCGTTTCTAGATTTTCTAATAACAATGATTATGAATTGTTTCCATACAGTTGGAAAGCGCATAAGGATATTTTTTAAACCTCTTTTGTCACCTTTTCCTCTTAGGCAAGGATAAACAAAAGGGTGAATATTTCCTTTTTACTCTATACTTCCTGATAAACATGATATTTACCGTCAAAAATAGTGATCTTGTGCATAATCTTCATTTTCTTTTCTTCACGGGTGAAATGTTCTTTGGCAAAGGCATTTTCATGCTAATATGAGGAGCATTTGCAAACCAGATTCTGAAGCTTCCATTAGATCTGGTCTTTATTCCAATAGTCTAATGTCTGTTTGCTCCTGTTAGATCTGGCCTTTGTTATTGGTAAAAAATTACCAGTAACAGGTAAAAATGAAATGGTACAGTTGATAGCTGCCTGCCTCCGTTAGTTTCTTCTGGATATGCTTGCTCCATTTAGCTCAACATATTCTATTAAGTATTTTCCATGCTCACTCAAGCTTCAAAATACTGAGAAATTGTGACTGGAAAGGTCGAGCTCTTACAAATAATTTTTACAAAAACATCTTCTTAGGTGAGGCTGTTGCTAAAGAAGACAGGTTCTACAACATATCCTGTAATCAACCATATGTTAAATTAAGCATGTCAACAATTTAAAACAAATGCAATGTCCCATTGCTCTTGCAACCTGGTACACAAATAACTAGTCCTTAAGAGATGAGTAAGAAATGGAGAAATAGAACAACCATGTATGACCTCAGTAAAATCTATCGCTGAAACAAAGCTGCCAGAGACACTAATAGCACCAGCACTTAGACTTATATACCACTTCATAGTGCTTTTACAGCCCTCTCTAAGCGATTTACAGAGTCAGCATATTGCCCCCAACAATCTGGGTCCTAATTTTGCTGACCTCAGAAAGCTGAGTCAACCTTGAGCTTGTCAGGATCAAACTCCTGGAGTGAACAGTGACTTAGCTTGCAGTCCTGCATTCTAACCACTGTGCCACCACAGTTCTTAATCAAGCTTTGGGGAGGTTCTAGAATGGTCAAATGTCTACAACTCTGGCTAGTCCTTGTTTCTGTGTACAGATGCATGAGTTCATAAATGACAGCTGGGAGAATGAAATATAATTCCTTAACAGTGAAAAAAAATGAAAATAGACAATAATGCTCTTTATATTTCCATGAATCTCCCATGCATATGTGCTAGTTAACAGAGTTAAATCAGTGGGTTTATGTTGCACTGTGAGCAATCCATATTGGACTGAGAGGAGGGTTCATAAATTGTGCATATCTTTTCCAGCTCCTTTTTTTCCCCATCAGAGGAATGCACAGGAAATCTTCTGTGCATCCTCCTCCTCCTCCTCCTTCCCTCCCTCCCTCCTCCTCCTCTTTCCACCCCACACACAAAATTATAAACCTCCTCTGCAGTTTCAGCTTTTATAGCACTGTCGTTGCTTGAAACAATATAAAAACCCCTTGGCCTCAAACCAGAGAAGACCTAAATGCTGGAAAGTAAGGATAAATTAAAATGACAGGGTCTTAGCAGTGGAAATTAGTAGAACTCTTCTAATTGCATGTCTAGTCTGAATGATGGGATACTTAATTCTTACACATCCCAGACAATTGCTTTATATCAACATGAGCTCTGGGAAAAAGGTAGATACTGGAGACATATGGAGTGCTAGATGGAGTGGAAAAATAAATCAGAGGTTCACACTACAATGTAAAAAAAAATGTTGTATTTTCTTTGTTACATATATGTTGTTGGGAAGACCATGAATAAAGCACCTTCTGTACACTTGTACTCTAAAAAAGTGACCTTTAGATTATTATGTGAATATAAATATGACTCTGGACTGTATTTCTTGGAAGCGTTAGGATAAAGATTATATTTCAGTAGTTAGTGGACAGATGCCTAAATATGAAATCCCAAGAGATGCAGCTCAAAAGGACACTGTTATTCTTATAAGAGCTTCAAATAAAAGGCCTCAGAACTAGCATGGGTTCTTTATATCTATTTAACCTCTTGCCCTAAGAAGCAAAGAGCATCTGGTTAAGTGGAGAGTAAAAACGCAGCTACTTTTCATTATCAAGGTTTACAGCCAGAATGTGCAGAAGCCATAGCTGCCAAGTCTGGGTTAAATGCCTGTTGCCTTCACTGCCTGAGGCCATCTAGCGTGTTTAGAAATGATTAAGTACTGCAGCCTAGAGAGGACCTGTCCTGAGCGTTCATCTCTGACTTTCAGCCGAAAGGAGAGGCTGGCAGTGACAGAGGCAGATGGATGAGTCTCATTAGTATGGTGAGGCAGCGAACCAGGCTGTCTTCACAGAGCTGTCTAAAAAGAGAGAGAGTGCACAAATTAAAATAGGAGCCAAGAAAACCAAGGAGCAAGTGTTTTAACTCTCTGGTACCTGGCATTCTTTGAAGCCATTTATTACTGCTTTCTCCTAGCTGCTAATTTTAAGCTTAGAAGGAAAGAATTTCATGTTTCTCAGCTTCCCCGTATTGATTTATGAGAATTATTAATAACAAAACAAATGGTTAGATGTTTAGCATTGGAGGGCAATTTTTTAAATAAGTGCATTTCCTTATCCTACCCTGTTTTCCCACCTAGTCTCTTTCCTATTGTCCTTTGTTTAAGGATTTACCCCACTTCCCCAAACATGATTCAGTTATTAGTTGTGTGAACACTTACCCCCCAAAAATGCCTTGTAATGTAACAACAACAACAACAACAACAACAACAACAACAACAACAACAGATTAACAGAGTTGGAAGGGACCTTATAGGTCATCTAGTCCAACCCCCACCTAAGCAGGAGACCCTACACCATTTCTGACAAATGGCAGTCCAATCTTTTCTTGAAAGTCTCAAATGATGAAGCTCCCACAACTTCTAAAGGAAAGCTGTTCCATTGGTTGATTGTTCTCACTGTCAGAAAGTTCCTCCTTATTTCTAGGTTGAATCTCTCCTTGATCAGTTTCCATCCATTATTCCTTGTCTGGTCCTCAGGTGCTTTGGAAAATAGCTTGACCCCCTCCTCTCTGTGGCAGCCCCTCAAATATTGGAACACTGTTATCATGTCTCCCCTGGTCCTTCTCTTCACTAGACTAGCCATGCTCAGTTCCCGTAACTGTTCTTCATATGTTTTAGTCTCCAGTCCCCTAATCATTCTGGTTGCTCTCCTCTGCACTTTTTCTAGAGTCTCAACATCTTCTTTTATAGCGTGGTGACCAAAACTGGATGCAGTATTCTAGGTGTGGTCTTACTAAGGCTTTATAGATATTTACTATTTAATGATATTGATGCATTATACATAAAGGAAACATTAGACTGGAGATGATCAGAATTTAGACTCAGAAGTATACCTTATTCCCAAGCTCTAAATCATAATGGTTTCCAATAGTTGGATAGTGTCCTTCTGGCACGGTAGAATTGTAAGATTATGGTTAGGTTTCTCTCAGCTCCATTTCAAGCTGTACATTCTTCAGGAAATGAGGAAGAGGGTGCATTCAAAAATTGAACAGCGGATAGCACCTGTCCGTTCCTTTTATTTTGGTCTCAAGGTGATCTCCAACCAATTTAAAACGAGTATATAGCATCTGCTAATGATAATGAATACTTTATTACTAACTAGCTGAACTGATGTGATGGGAGAAAATGTTCATAGGCCTAGGGAACAGAGCTGCCAGAATGTGGCAGTCCAAATTGTTTTGAGAAAGAAGGGAAGGTAGTACATTTGGCTGTGATTAAATCTCATTTAGCTCAAGTACACAGGACGGAAATGCTTCGTATATGTATATTTTGCATGCTTTATTCCTTTGTCATTTGTAAATGATTTGGGTGCCTCAGATATCTCTGAGGGGCCCAGGTATTTTTTAAAGATGTATTATTATTATTTTTAAAGAATGGAATGAAATGGCTGATAAAGTGCATTATTTTGCAAAGAGCAAATCTACGTAGTTTCATATTTCTGATTTATTGGGGCTGTATCAGGGGTGAAATGCTACTGGTTCGCACTGGCTCAAGCAAACTGGTAGTGATAAAAGCTAACAGTTCGGGTGAACCGGAAGTAAAAAAAGTTACCAGTTCATCTGAACCGATATTTCCGGCGATCAGCTGTGCTGTGCGATTTATATTCGCTAAAAAGCAGGAAATCCTGCTTTCTAACGAATCTAAATTGCACGGCACAACTGTTCCCCCCCCTTGCTGTTCTACTTACCTTGTTAAGCCTCCTTTTTCCGTGTGAAGCATGCATTTGGCATGCATTGTGCATGTGCGCGCACACAGCCTGCATTTGGAACATACTATGCGTGCATGCATAGCATGCGTTTGGCATGCACTGTGCATGAACACGCAGCGTGCTTTTGGCGTGCACCACGCAAGTGTGGACAGTGAACTGGTAGCAATCCGTGGAGGATTTCACCACTGGGCTGTATACAGAATGCCTTTCTAGGTTGTATAGTAATTGTATGTGTTTGCGATTAATGGTTATAAAAGCTAATGTCAGTACTAAGAAACTTGCAAAACTTTAAACAATAGCTGCTGTCTTTTTTGGTAAAGGGAAATTGCCAAAATATAAAGTAAGGAAGCTAACACTCCTCTCTCCTTTTTTTCAGGTGAAAAAGGGAAGGATTAAAATAAAAGGGCATGCATCACTAAAATATCCCTAGGCAAAAACTTTGCAAATTTCAGATAGGGGCAGAGGCTATAGAGCTATGGTGAATGAAAAATAGTATAAAGATTTCTCTTTTTCTTGCTCTTTTGGCAGAGAAATATTAATACACCACATTTTCTTGAGGCCTTTTCTTTCCCACTTTCCCACTCCTTACTTCCTTTTCTTTTGGGGTGGGACTTAACTAGGAGTAAGTCAGTTCAACTTTTGTATGTCACTATTTTCATTTGCATAAACCTGGTAGCATTGTTTCTTCTGTGCCAATTAATCTTCACTTAGTTTGGGCTTAATCTAGTTTATGTCGTCACATAGGTTGTCCTTCCAAAACCAAATGAAAAATCAAACTGAATAATCAAACTAAATCAGATAGTTCTGCAGTAATTCTGAAGACTTTGTTCAGGCACACGTCCTCTTTCTGAAATTCCCCAGCAAACCAAATTGAATCAATCTGATTTTCTGAATCAGTTTGAATAATTTGATCAAAGATCAGAAAACAACTTGCAATTGAAATAGGTTCACTAATCAACATACTGCTAGTATTTATTCCAAAGCACAATTTTTTGTGACCTATCCAAACTATGATCAAATTAGTTTTGCAAAGTAAAAATGAACAAGGAACAATTCCTCATTATAGTCACCTTGAACTCCACAATCAATTCACAGATATTATCTATGTCCAAAGACATTTTTTCATTATACTTTTTTATTTTATAGTAATTGAGGAGCAAGAGGAAATCCAATATTGGAAATAGTGAGGAAAAATGTAACTGGTTTGAATGGCTTAGAAATTCAAAGTAGACCAGAAAAATTCATGATTTCTGCCATTCCAATGATTTCTTCATAGAACTGGTCATGTGCAAGTTGCAAATTAAGCAAAAAAGAGAAAGATAATCACTTCCCACAATATGATCTTGAGCATATATCCTCCATTTTCAAGGATAAATTTTCAAAGCAATTCCTGGGTCTCATTGATAGTGAACCAGGGAAAATGAGGAATAAATTTAAAGAAGTCATTAAGGATGAATGTGAAAAGAGATTGTCAAAGATGAAGAAGGAGGCTAGGGCAAACTGGATGCCAGAACAAACTGAAGATGGCCAAGAAGAAAAAGAAATGCCAAAACCAAGAAAGACAAAAATATTAGGAGAAAACTTCAAGAGGCTTCTTAGAAAAGACAAGAAGAAAGATTACAACAGTAGAGATTTTGAAGATGGAAAAATAAGGAAAGTTTTCAAAAGATCTCTGAACTCAGAAGCAGGTTCCAATCAATAGGTTTATTAAAAGGATACTAATGGACAGTTAGTAACTGACTGATTGAAGATCAAAGATGAAAGGGATATATTGATATACAGTAGTACAGTAAGATGTCAACACTGAAGATATTCTCTATTTACAACAACCAGTACTACTAGAAAATGAAGTTATAACAGCCCACTGCTCCTTGCCAACTTGGAAGATTACAGGAACTGTTGGAATGTCCATGGAAATGTAGCAAACAACAGAAAACTATAATAGTCTAACCAAATTGTGTCAGCAAATCTAGAGAACAAATAGTAACCAAAGATTAGAAGAGGTCAGTCTACATTCCAGTACAAAAAAAAAAAAAAGACTTAACAGCATGTGCAAACTATTGTACCATATCCTTAATTGCATAGGCTAGCATCCAACATAGATTAGAGCCATACATTGAAAAACAAATAGGAGTTTTTCAAGCTGCTTTTAGAAAAAGTTGAGAAACACCAGAAATTATTGTGGATTTGTATGCTTGAGAAAGTCAAAGGATACCAAAAGGAAGTCAGTATGTATTTCGTTGATTATAGAAAAACCTTTGATTATTTTGATCACAAGTAGGTACTTTAAAAAAATGGGAATCCCAAAACATCTCATTTTCCTTATGTGAAACCCATGTACAGGTCAGTTCACAGAATATAGTGAAACAGATGGGTTCCAGGCTGTCAAAGGAATGACACAAGGGTTTACACGGTTTATATGGTCTCCTTATTTATTCACCTACATGCTGAATATATATTAAAGGAAGCTGGATTGGAAGAAGATGAGTGTGGTTTTAAAACTGGAAGAAAAAACATCAATAACCTGCATTATGCTGATGGCTCTAGTTTGATAGCCAAAAATGTAAAGGATCTGTGAGCTCTGGTAATAAAAGTCAAGGGGCACAGTGAAAAATTAGGACTGAAATTAAATATAAATACCAAACTTATGACAACTTGTACAGCGACCAGCTTTAGAACTGACAATGAAGATATCAAATGGTAGATAGCTTCTGCCTTTTAGGATTAACTATCCATAACAAGGGAAAAAGCAGTAAGAAAATATGTCACATATTAGTATTTGGTAGAAAAAAAGACTACACAATTCAACCTTGAGCTATATATATTATCTTCTATTGGAATTTGGTAGAACAGTCATGGAGATCTTGGAAAATATATTTAGATGCTGCAATGTTTTATACCTACAAAGTTCAAAATAATTTAACCAGTGGTGTTCCTGTGGCATTCTCTGGAAGCAAAAATCGATATGAAGAAGCAGAAGAGTATTGATATTGTTTGAACTGTTGAAGAAGACTCCTGAGAAAACCATGATAAGCCAATCAACAAATCAACCAAAAGGTCTGACTTGGTCAGGCTACAAATTCTTCTTCGCTGGACACATTACAGGAAGACTTAGTCCTTTGAAGAAGTGAAGGACTGAAATAGACTCTCATGAAGAAAATCTACGTGGTCACTAGAAATTGAAAACAACTCAATCAAAAGCACACACACACCATGATAGGTAAGTGATTTAAGTAATTTCAACATATCAGAAAACGGTTCACACAAGGAAACAATACTATGCTGGATAAACTTCCATTAACTAGTAATGTGGTTGACACTAATTGAGGGTGATTAAATGTACCATATTCTCACTGAAGTTTGTTAGATTGGTATATAATGAGCAATTGGTATTTTTTTAAATTTTGCAATTGAATTATATAAGTCTGATTTCTTTCTCACACTAAATTGAAGATTAGCAGATATATTAAGCAAACACAGACAGGGATAGTAATCAAAGAGGGAATTTTATCTTTCATACTGGAAAGATTATTTACTCAGACATGAAAGTTCATGATCAATAGAGGAGAATATAAGTTGCTCAGGGTTGAACTGTGAGTCCTTAGTGCTCTCTGAGCTTGGTTGTTTGCCTTGCTGATGCTTCATTACCCAACTACCCTGTTTCCCCCCAAAATAAGACCTCCCCTGATAATAAGCCCAATCGGGCTTTTGAGCGCATGGCAATAAGGCCAAACACTGATTTCAGGGTTCAAAAAAATATAAAACAGGGTCTTATTTTCAGGAAAACACAGAAATAGTTATCATCATGAAAGCTAGTGAGGGAGGGGTTTGATCCCTGTTGATATACACTAGCTAGCCTTGCCAGCGTTGATGTGGGTAGGGTTTTTTCCCTTGGTAGTTCCATGAGTAGGATATTGTTTTTGCTTGATTGTTCCTGTGTTATTAATCTCTGCTTATCTGAGGGTTGACTGCTGGAAACATGTGATCTGGTCTTTTTCCTTCCTTCTTAACCTTTTTATTATTTCTTCTGAATGGTGTGTAAGTGTGACAACTATATGTGTCTACAGATAGCAGATTTGTCTGAATGCCAAAACTTCCAGGAATTTCCCTGATGTTTTTGGAATTAGTTTAGTCAAGGTAATTCCAAGGATGCTCACATTTTCCCAGTTGGAACTATCATTGATTTTGTCCATGGCTTGTGAGATTAAGGAGTTTTCATTGTGTCTTCTGATTGCTAGTTAATGTTCATGGATGAACTCTGCTAGTCTTCTATCTGCCTATCCTACATAAACGCTGTTACGGTCTTTACACCGTATATTGTGGATTACTCCTTTTTTCTTCTTCTTAAACTATCAGGTCTTTTGAGTTAATTTAATTTAATAATTTAATTTAATTTTAAAATTTATTGACATCCCCCCCCTTTTTACCACAGGGTAAATCTGGGTGGCTCGGTATTAAGATGTTTTGATGGGCTTTAGTTGGTTTGTGTGTTACAGAAATGCTGTGTGGTTGTAATAGTCCTTGGTTGTTTCTGAGATTTTTTTTTTTTATATGTGAAGGTATTATAGTGGATTGAATAGTCAGAACCTTTTTGATATCGATGTGGGTATCCAATTTGTGGGAATATGTTTTTTTTTTATTTGATTTATGTGCCGCCCTTCTCCGGAGACTCAGGGCGGCTTACAATGTGTTAAGCAATAGCCTTCATACTTTTGTATATTTATACAAAGTCAGCATATTGCCCCCACAAACTGGGTCCTCATTTAACCTACCTTAGGAAGGATGGAAGGCTGAGTCAACCTTGAGCCTGGTAAGATTCGAACCTGCAGTAATTGCAGGCAGCTGTGTTAATAACAGGGTGCTTTAGACCACTGTACTACCAAGGCCCTTGTACAGTTTTATAGGCAGTCTCTTTCCTTTTTCTGATGTTCTGGGCTATTGCAATGAGTTTCTACTCATCTGAATATTGTTCTTACATAGCTACCCTTGTGGGAGGTTGGGTTATAGACCTACTGCTATTTAATTTTTTATTGAGGTCAATGTAGCAGTCTATTTCATGGCCTCTGTCCACAGACATTTTTCATGGACTGTTATAATTATCACAAATGCTTTCACATAGCAATCACTCGATATTTCTTCCTATCTTACACTTGCAGAGACAACATAATGTTGAGATAGAAAAACCTCTAGTTCTTTTTCCTCTGACCATATTTTGCTGTTGTTGATATAAGTTGAGTCCATGTCTTTTGAAAAGCATGGATTTCCCCTGTCCCGCTAATGTGCTTCATGTTCATTAACTTTGGACATTTTAGTAGCTCACTGATGCTGGAGAAATTAGTATGTTAAAAAGGGCTTCATCAAGGCCAGTTATATCTTTGCAACACTGCACACTGAGGCAAAATACAGCTGCTTCACACTTTTCAAATTTTCCTGTCAAAATTCTTTGCAAAAATTTGTGTTGTTCAAAAAACTAGGCTGTGAGATCTTCTCTATCCTTTTTTGGATAGAGGGTGGGTAAACAACATTCTTTTTTGCAAGCCTTCTTATTAGGTTTTGATGTGTTTGGGTGCTTTCAGATGAATGACTTCTAATCCTATCAGTCAAAAACAAAAGGAGGAGGCATGAAGGCATGCAGCTTTGTCTTAATTTTTTTTTTCACTTTGGGTCTGTAGTAGGAAAAAAAGATGGAAAAAATAAAAGTAGAAAAATGGAAGCAACAGATGATTCCAGATGGAAGTTTAGTAAGTGCTGAGAACCATTTCTTATTCTCTGTGAGCTAAAAATATGGTTGCAGATTCATATTTCAGGAAAATTACATGTTTGAGTCCTTGTTTTCCCCCCCATCTTTATACGTTGATGGCTTCCCCTGTTTCCTTTGTTTGCCTTCTTCTGAAGTTTCATTTCTCATGATTCTACAGTTAATATTATAATTAAAAAAATGAGAAGTGGTTTTCAGCCTTTTATCAGAGTACATGAGATAAACTAATTCCCCACTGTTGTCTTACAGCCCTTTCTACCATCACCTAGCCATTCCTGGAACAATATAAAGTTTGTCCTAATTGTTATATCAACGCAATCATGGTTAGAAGATCCTAGAAGATGCAAAGTGTACAAAAACTAAGGAGAAACAGCTTTATTCTTTGCTAGAATTCCTTTGAGTCCATTTCAAAAGCCTGATTAGAAAGTTTCTAGGTTGTGTTTTCCTTATTTATATAAGAAAAGTAATGGCTTCTTCTATCATTATGTTTTACCTACAGGAACTCAATGTTCAGAGAGAAAAGGTAAACATTTTCTCTTCAGTCATTTAGTTTCAACAAAATCCAATTCGTAATTCTTTAAAGTTTAACTATTGCATTGTTTTCCTTTTAATTCTGAGATATAGTGGCCATTGTCTCAATCTTAACTTAAAATTTCTGTCTCCCAAGCTCTAAACTCTAAATATTCTTTAAAATAAGCAAACAACAACAAAAAAAGTTTGAAATAAGTACAGATTTCATGTTTTTTTTAAAGGACCAAGAGATAAAAAAGAAAAGAAATAATAATAATAAAAGAAGCACAACAGAGAAGTATCCTTTGCTTTTTCCAGTGATGATCACAGGATTGAAGTTTTTCTCAAAATAAAGAAAGCAGTTCATCCCAAAAGGGATTTGGCTTACCTAAATGGGAGTATTACTATCAGGCCGCAAATTTAGTTTGGGTAAGGGATTGGATTCTGCTGAGAAGGAGACGGCTGTTGGTTCTGGAAGGTTTGGGGCTGCAGCAGGGTTGGCATTATTTCCTTTAGCAAGAAAAGATAAAAAAACATATGAGTTTTGCAGGACATTATTTAAGGAATATCTTAACTGAAACATGGAGGAAAATTAAGGATAAATTCTACTCTTTGACCCCCTCCTGGTTGGTCCCATTAGAAGCCACAACATATACTTCACTTTATAACAAAGAGAAACATCTATCTTACCGGGAGTTGCTGGATAGCCAAGGCCGTTTAAAACAAGAACTGAATTAGATCTACAGGGAATGGAATTGGACTGGTGGTCTTACGTTCAGATCAACTCTAAATATAAAATGGATAAGGAGCAATGAGATATAGATATGACCCTGCAGGAGATGGATAAGATCATATTAGGAAAAGAAGAAAAAATGTTAGCTAAGATCTATAAACTTTTAATAAGTTATTGGACAGAAGACGAGATTGTCAAAGACTCAATGATTGCCTGGGGGAGAAATATTCGTCACTCAATTGAGTTGATGAAATGGGAAGAAATTTGGACCAGAAAACTGAAATTTTTGATGGCAACCACTTATAAGGAAAATTTGTATAAGATGCTGTACAGGTGGCACCTCCCCCCTGCTCGATTATCCAAAATGTTTCCTGGACACTCCCCAAATTGTTGGAAGTGTGGGGAGGTAGGTACGGTGGACCTGTCCCAGGGTAATCGAATTCTGGAAACTTATTCAGAGGTGGCTGCTAGAAATCACTGGATATAAATTACAACTGAAACCAGAATATTATCTATTAAATATTAGGCCAGACAAGATAGGCACGAGTAAATGGTGTTTAATTGTATATATTACAACTGTAGCAAGAATATGTCTCGCACAAAATTGGAAGGGGAAAGACCTACCGTCTGAAGACTTGATCTTAGGGAAAATTATTGAATATGCAGAAGCCGATAGGCTAACAAAAACTTTGAGAGATCAAAAAGAATCCGCATATTTTCAATGTTGGGACCAATGGTATACTTGGCTAAAAAATAGAATAAAAAGAGGATAAGGTTAGCGTAGCTTTTATTTCCTATTTGTATATTTGTATATTTGTATATTTGTATATTTGTATATTTGTATATTTGTATATTTGTATATTTGTATATTTGTATATTTGTATATTTGTATATTTGTATATTTGTATATTTATTTGTATATTTGTATATATGTACAATGTATATTGTACATTTGTATAATGTATTATGTAAGGTTCTCACCATGATCTATATGTTGTTATATATTTTGTTTGCAAAGAAATATTTTTTTTTTTTTTAAAAAAGAAAGCAGTTCAATGGTATCATAACTCAGACTCTGCTCTTTTGTTTGTGTATACATTGTCCTAAAGATGCCTTCTGACCTGGGAAGCTGAATAGTAATTTTGATGCTACTTTGTATTATTCAACACCACAGAAGGTAGCAATTTAGCTTTTTTACAACCCATCTTCTACATGTAGTTTCATGCTGCAATTTGCTCAGATTTGGGCTGGTGGAGTGTGGGATTGGGTTTTTTTTGGCATTGGTTTTTTTTTGGCAAACCACATAAGCCTAGGAAGTCATGGACTGAGGATGATGGGGATTTTAATTACTTTCATAATACTTAAGGGATCAGAACCCTCTTCTGGATCTCCTGTAATTTAGCAGAGATCTGAAAGTGAAAAAAAAAATCAGTTACAAAGTGTGTTATGAAGTTTTGGGAATAGAAATAGTGATTTTGATGCTCATAAATAAGTTAATATGGTTCTGTGAAAGATAATTCCGTTTAAATATACAGTATGAATATGATTTTGAATTATATTCCCAAGATTTAGAATGGAGAATTAAATAAATTTTTTATAGTGTAAAGGCAATGTCACCCTGGATATTCATCGATTGAAGATATTATTTATCTATGAATTGTCTCCCCTGGTATAACGGAAACAATCACCAATATCATTTCATTTGGCCAAAATTTAGTTCTTTGTTTAAAAACTGTGTTTGAAAACTGTCTTTATATTTTCATTTTCTTTGTAGGGTTTTTTGTACCTCTTTTCCTCTTTCATTTTTGCCGTGTGTGTGTGTGTGTGTTTGTGTGTGTGTGTGAGAGAGAGAGAGAGAGAGAGAGAGAGAGAAAGAGAGAGAGAGAGAGAGAGAGAGAGAGAGAATGCTTAAGTGCCAAATTAGAGCTATTTAAGTTTAAGAAATGATTTGGAAGTACTAGTTTGAAATTCATGTAAGCATAACTCCTTCCTGCTATTTAGTAAAGAAGTCTCATAACTCCCCTCCACCCAAGCTTGGTGAAAGAGATACAGTTGCTTTAATGAGCAATTTATTAAATCAGCTTTATTAGTAATGCAACTCTTAGGGTAGCCATCTCATTTTTCAGGTTTGTGCAGAAATCCGGAAAAAAATATGTCTGCTTTAATGTGTAAGGTAATGATAATCTTATGCAAGTTTTGAAACATTTCTTCCAAATATTTTTGAAGTGTAGTCCACCCTAGTGATTATTCTATTTTTCTTCTCCTTAAGTAGATTTTATAAAATAGGAAAAATATGAAGGAAATAAATAGGAGAATTATAAATGATAAAAGACATCATCCAGACATCTCTGATGTTTTTTGATATAGATACAACTGTTCAATATAAAGGGCTGATCTTGACATTCCCCAAGTCACCTGGACTTCTTTAAAAGTTGATGAATGAGGCAGCTCAAATTCACAAGGTCATGTCTGAAAGCACACTGAACCACAAAACTTACAAGTCATGGATAAACTCTTGCTTTCTAACAAACAACAAGGAGGAGTCTTAAGGAGACTGCTACTCAAATCAGAAAGAACCACATTTTTTAAAAGAGCTAAAATATTTGCTTCCTCATTGCCAAACAATCCAGGAAAGAAGGGAAAAATTTGGGAGAGAAGATTGGGCTGATAGTGTTTCTCTGGAGGAAAAGGAAGTTTAATATGACTCCTTTACTTTAAAGAACAAATGGAAACAAACCCCCTTGTCATGTTTCTCCCAGGCAGGTGTACTGAAAACTACAGGCATGCAGGAAGCCACGAACTTCTTATAAACAGATAAAAAGCTGTTATGGAAGATCCAGTCACTTCCAGGTATCACATTAAAGCTTGACATATTTAATCAATGTTCCAATTCCTTGCATCTCTTCCTTTTGCCTGTTCTATGTAAAGAGCTAAACCCAGTTCTCTTTGGGGTGGGAGATACATTTCCACCTGTCTCTTGTTGGATGATATCTTTACATATGACCATGTGAGAAATAATTTTCATACCAGCTACCCCACTAGCCAGGTGGATGATTAACCACTGCCTTCTAGCCATTTGAATTCAAGTCAAGCAACTACCAGCTCCCGTTGGACCTGAACCACAACAATCAGAATAGGATTCATTTTGGTGAGCAACCCATGTTACTTGAAGCATATATTATTGCCAGTCACAAGAGCCAAGTAGCTCTTTTTACCTTGGGTCAACTAATGGCTTTAATGCATCAGTCCCTAATTAATACATATTTTTGAATTCTATGAAATGTTATTTCATATAACTGTATAGATTTGCAACCTTATCCGGCAGGTTTGTGATTTTTCTCCTTTCATGGACAGTCTATTCCCATAAAAAGTTTGTCCTTAACAGAAGGACAGCCCATACATTCATAAAGATTGTGTAGTAAGTAATTAGATTGTATTCTCATTGGCCCATGTTAATTGCCAAATATCAATCTTTTGTATGTATAAATATGCCACATATTTTGGGTTGCTTCTTCTCTGGCAGCTTTAATTGGATCAAAAGGGGACCCACCTTTGTTGCACAGGTTGATCCTATTCTTAATCAAGAACACAAGTTTGCCTTCTAACAGGGAATCTTCATTTGGCAGTCAGTAAATACTAATTAACAAAACATAACTGTATTAATTGCATTAGTCCATCACATATTTACTTGGAGGCCTGTATTGCCTATTTGTTAATGCAAATAGTTCTTACCTCTTTTGTGAAGTCAGCTTGCTAAAGTCTTTCTAATGCTAAATAGTAATCAATGTATATAAGATTTCTAAGATTTCT
The DNA here is from genome assembly GCF_029215685.1 of Pituophis catenifer annectens. Lineage (NCBI taxonomy): Eukaryota > Metazoa > Chordata > Lepidosauria > Squamata > Colubridae > Pituophis > Pituophis catenifer. The sequence continues at coordinate 106,460,802 of NW_027256881.1, forward strand.
GTTGGGAATTCTGCATAATAGATGGATTCTGTCTTTTGAGGTATGTAGGGCCATTTAGTATAATTATTCCTTAGAGCTGTACCTATCATATTATCAACTACTACAGAGGATAAAGAACACACAACTTATTTGTTTAAGAACAAAGAGACATAATCATTTCCTTTAGGAGTCATTAAACCACTATGTTAAATAAAGAGTCATGATCCAATGAGAAACTCCCATTTAAAGTCATTATACTTTTTAGAGCTTCTTCAAAAAGTGTGCTGTTTTATTTCTCTCTCTCTCTGTCTTTCTCTTGGGAAAAGAATGGTATTCTTGGAAATGGGAAAGTAAACAGGTAGGGCTCGAAAGGGTATAGTTGCCCTCTTCATGAGCTTTGCCCCCAGTCCTATTCTACAGAGGCCACCTCTAGACCCAAGAGGCACTGCTTTCTCCATATTCATTCATGCCTTAATCTTTCTAATAAGACTGCAAACAAGGATCCTGATTAGTGTCAGTTCTGAAGGCGTTTTCATACATAGGCAATAGGTTGCCACTGGCCACAGGGAGACCACCCACTCATTTCACATGGTCTAACTGGAGCCATCATCTTGTACCAAAGGGGGTAGAATAGCATTTAATGGGAAGCAATTATGAATAAAAATGTAGGAATTGCATTCTGAATTTTCCAAATCAATTAAAGGCCTTTTGAATTAGGGCAACTTCTGGATAGTCTTGGCTGATTGTGAAAAAAAACAAATATGAAGTTAGGTCTAGTTGGCATTTGGATAGGAGACCACTAGGACATCTCAGGACTGTAGAGTAGGCTACAATTAAAAAAAAAAAGAGAGAGAGAAATTCTTGAAATAAACTATCTATTACATTGGCAAGACAACAACATCAAAGGAACCATATAGAAACTTAACTATTTCTTGAAGGAATGTTTATATTAATTTTAATCCGATGCCTTTATTTCAATTTCAGTTCCCTTTGGTTGGGAAGTATGATACTATTCACTCATGTTGATGCAACCTTTAGAAAATGGAATAAATAATCAGCTTTTTAAAAAATCATTCATTGTGTAAATGTAGACCATGTGCATGTTTAGCAATGGGTATGGGGTATGGTCCCACAGGGACATGGTGGCTCAATGGCTAAAATGCTGAGCTTGTCGATAGAAAGGTCAGCAGTACAGTGGTTCGAATCCCTAGTGCTGTGTAATGGGGTGAGCTCCCATTACTTGTCACAGCTTCTGCCAGCCTAGCCGTTCGAAAGCACGTAAAAAATGCAAGTAGAAAGGTAACAGTGTTCCGTGCGTCTTTGGCATTTAGTCATGCCAGCCACATGACCACGGAGACGTCTTCGGACAGCGCTGGCTCTTCACCTTTGAAACGGAGATGAGCACTGCCCCCTAGATTCGAGAACAACTAGCACATATGTGCGAGGGGAACCTTTGCCTTGCCTTACCTTATGGGGTATAAACAGGCCATGAACTCTGCTCTCTGATCATTCCACAGCTACAACGTGTTGTAATGCACAGGGCTTAAATATCATTGGTGTGCCTACAAGGGTTCATTATAAATGTTGCTTCCTGAAATGACATTTAGTTCAATGAGGGTAATATAACATTAGGGAATGGCTATTGATTGGCCTAGGATTGTCAGCATTGAACTCAGGTGCCCCACCAGTTCCAGGCAGAAAGTTTTCCAGCTCTGCTTTGCAATGCCAGAAACTGAATCCAGAACTTTCTGCATACAAAATATATGCTCTACCCAGTGATGTTTGCAATGGGAAACAGAAGGAAAAATAAACAAGATGTTCATCATGGCAATGAGATTGCAATCCCTCTCCTTTGTACATGCATCAAGGTCACATACTTGCACAAATGGGTGGGGATTTGATCATGCTGCTAAGACAATCAACTAGACCAGGGGTGTCCAACTTGTGGCCCGTGGTCCAGATGTGTCATGAGCTGGCCACGCCCATCTCTGGTTTAGCGAAGGGGAAAAAAGGTCACGATAGATCACGTGATGACAATGTGATGGTGCAAATTTGACACCCCTGAACTAGAATATTTTCTAGAATGTCCATGAGAATGTTCTCATGGACACCACTGGCTCCAATCCACTGAATTATGGTCCAGAGTAGCATCTGATCTGACAACAATAGCATTGATTTTTGGTCAATGTGAAAAAAAAATGTAAATTCATACTTGAGTAATTTCTTTATCAGCACCAATCTAAACAGCACAAAAGAAAGGAAAAGCTTTCTTCTGAACTATAAGATGTTACAAAAAAGCAGGGGATGGGGAAAAAAGTGAGAAGGTCTCAGAATTAAGCAGGAGCCTCAGAATTAAGCCAGTCTCCTGCTGAAAATCTGACTTAAAATGGAGATTGTGAACTGACTGTATTTGTTCACCTGTGTCAAAGTTGCATCCAGCACTGATAGGCATCACCAGGCATTCAGAGACCAAAAAAAATAAAATAAATAAATAAAAAAAAATGGTTTGCTTAGTTTGATTGCTCCGGTTTAAAAACCCATAAATCGCAGAAAAAGAAGAATGCCTCAAATCTGTGAAGAAAAAAAACAACAACCCAGTATGTCAGACATTTTGAAATCTTTGCTTTTGTCCATATCCTACCGAATTCTCTGACCCCCACCAGTAGGTTTGGCCTTTCTCTGAGCTATAGCTGTGGACTGACAATAAAAGTGAGTCAGTAACCTTGAATCAGTGGTGAAAAAGAGGCACCCAATTGCATGGATTTCATGAGCTCTAACTGGCATTAGAGATGAAAGGTCCTATCCAACCGTGCTCAGCTCCACATACAAAGCCATTAAACAGGGAAGATGCCACCATTCTTCCCTCTAATGACCCCTTGCAAAAAAAACTACAAGATGAGGAGCAGAGTCTGATGAATGGTGATAAAGGGTTTCCATCCCTCTGATGCTGAGGGAAATGCAACAGATATGCCAAATCAGATGCTTCATGTCTTATTCTCCTTTACAAAAGCCTCAGAAATTGTCATAGTAGTATTCTTACTTCGTATGAACTTATGCATAGTACAAGCAGACCATAAGGAAGAGAAATGCCACGTAATACAACATTGCATGTGCACACACAAACACACACACACACACACACACACACACACACACACACACACACACACACCATCACTCTGTATAAAACAATACATTTTACAGACATTATCTAATCCCGGTGCCACCAAAGGCTGTCCATATCCCGTACAGGGGCAGAAGACAATTGGGCTCTCCAGAATACTACATCATTGTCTCTAATTTTGAATATAAATGGAAACAGAAGCAATGTCAAAGGTGTTCCCTGCATACACATATTCTCCCCCTCCCTCTCTCCCCCCCAAAAAACTACAATTGTTCAGGAATGACAGGTTTTGAGATTCCTTTCCTTGACACAAAAGGAGCTCAGGTTTGTCAGTTGCAAAAAAGAGCTGGAAAGATTCTGACACTTCTGTTTCATTATCTCCTCTATTTCCTGTTGGCATTCATTAAAGTGTCAGCGTTTTGAAGACATTCTGGTACAAATGCACCAAATACATCATAATTTCATTTGTAGTTTACACATGGAATTCTGCCATGGTCTAGAACATGTGTGGCTGGGAAGCCTATATGGTGAATAATAATAATAATAATAATAATAATAATAATAATAATAATAATAATAATAATAATAATAATAATAATAATAATAATAATTATTATTATTATTATTATTATTGTCAGTCAGTGTAGTTAGTACTGAGGTAGATGTGCTAATTCACAATCATCCAATGACTTTTAAAGTATAGCCTATTCCTCCTAATTGGTGCCTTGATTTGATGATTATATCAAGGCAGGGAACCACAGGAATGACTGCTGCTCTCCTGGAAAGCCATCAGTATTAGTGGCTTCCCATGTAGCTTGAGTGATTTTAACCATGTATTATTCAAAATCACTTCAAGTGTATGGAAAGCCACTCATAAACAGCTTGCTGCATGGAGCCAAGTTTCACAGGGGCAGATTCACTGTTTTAAATAATTTGGTAGTGGTTGCACATTTGCTTGTCTCTTTTTGTGGATGAATTTTGCTAGTTTGCTGTGATGCTTACATAGGCATCTTAATGTACTTTTCATATTTTTTAAAAAGTGGAATCTAAATTAGTTGAGAATTGAGAATTTTAGACCTCTTTCTAACCACTCCTTTTTGTTTCTTAAGAGATTGGGGCAATGAAACTTCAGGCATTTTGAATGATACGTCAATTCTTAGTCTTTTACTTGTGGAGTCCTTGGTACTCTCTGAGCTTGGTTGATTATTTGTTTGCAGACATTTCATTACCTAACTAGGTAACATCATCACTGCTAGTAAGGGAGGAGTTTATTTCCCATATATATATTCAGTAGCTTGACCTGCCAGTATTGGTGGGGGTATGGGTTTCTCCTTCGTAGATCCTTGATTTGGGTATTGTTTTCTACTTGATTGTTTCTCTAGTGTAAATCTCAGTTTATCTGGGTGTAGGCTGCTAGAGTGGATATGTTCTGGTATTCTTGTTTACTGTCTCTTTGTTTCATTTCCTTTTTTTTTTGTTTCTTTTCAATGGTGTGTAAATATGGTTTGTCTTTGTGTGTATTGACGGCTGATTTGTCTGAATACCAAACTTCCAGGAATTCCATAGAATTTTTAGATTTAGCTTGTTCTAGGATACTCAGTTTCCCAGTTGAAACTATTCTTGATTCTGTCCATGTGTGATAAGGCTAAAGAGTTTTCATCGTGTCTTGAAAACTCTTATAGTGTCTTGAATACTCGTAGGTATTCATGAATGAACTCTGTTCGTCTTCTGCCTGTCTGCCTGCATAGTGGCTGCTGTAATCGTAACACTGTATGTTATAGATGATTCCTGTTTTTCCTTCTTGAGCTATTGGGTCTTTTGGTTTACTTAAGATGTTAAGTTAGTATGTGTGCTATGGTGGTGCTATATAGTTGTTTTTTCTGAGTGGTTTTTGATGTGTGGTAGTATTATCTTTTTCATTGTTCGTGCTGGCTGTGCTGCAGTGGGTCACGCTCTATTGATAAAATTGTGTGAGTATCTGCTATATTGAAAGATATTGTGTAGGCAGGCAGTCTGTTTCCTTTTTCTGCTGTTTTGTGTTGTTGCAATGCATTTGCACTCATCTGCTGCTCTCTTGGAAAGCCATCAGTATTGCATAAGCCATCACATAAAAACCAACTTAGATTCCATAAGGATTACATAGACAACTGTGAATGCAACAGTTTGGTAATATATTTAAAAGCAAACATATTCAGATAGAAAGAAAATTGAGAAGAAATGCATGAATGAGATGGTATTAGTGAAGATAATTGTCAGCATACCATACTGTCCCCCCAAAAAATTACCTTAAGTGATCATCATTCTGAACTTCCTAATCCTTAACAATGAATATCACCATCTGCCCATTACATCAATGACTGGCATTTGAGTTCCATTGATCTCATCATTGTAAAAAAGATGTAATCATATAAGATACATGGCAAATCAGATTACTCATAAATATATGGCCACATTCCTTGTACTTTTCTGGAGACAAGCTTTCCTCATTTTAGGGTGATATTAAAATTACTAGGCCTCTTTGCATGTATACACAGTCAAAGGTTTTTAACCTGTATTTTTTCTTGTCAATTTTTTTTTAAAAAAAGAGATACCAGACAGATATTTGTTCCATGAAGGATTTTTAAAGTTTTAAAATATTGCCCAATGTAAATTGTTAAAATGAGAAATATAATCTAATTGGACCCTAATTTATGTCAGTGAAACAACAGCACATGTGCTTTGTGTGGCAAATGGGATCAAAAGTGCAGAACGTTTGCTGAATTAGAGCCCATTTCCTTTATTTCTATAAAAAAGAAAGAAAAAAATTCACAGCAACTGACAGTTGAATAAAACTGATATTCATTAAGCTGGATCCCAGATTGTCTTCTCCCAGTGGGATTCCTAGATCAGTTCTATTCAGAATGGATTTTCCAGGTAAAATGGAGTGGACGATGAGTTTTGCTATCAATTCCTCTACTGTGGTAGAAAGTTATCCAGCCTTCCAAAGCAGATTTTCCCAACTGAGCTGAATAACGAATTTAAAGAGGTAAGAGGTTGCCTCTCCTTCATTTCATGGAAATACTTGAATGGATACATTCCAAAATATTGTCAGAACCTTTTTTTTTACTTTTTTAAAGCATTTTTTACTACCTATTCGCCAGAACCGGTAATAAAAAAATGCTTTAAAAAAAGGAAAAAAAAGGAAAAAAGGTTCCAAGGATTGCACAGCTGATTGGCTTGGTGGCGGGGTGTCATATGATTGGGTGGGCATGGCCAACTTTTTTTTTTACTTTTTTTACTTTTACTTTTTTTACTACTGGTTCCGGCGAATAGGTAGTAAAAAAAATGCTTTAAAAAAGTTTTAAAAAGGTTCCGAACATCACAGCTATGCCACATGATCATCAGGGCGGTTTTTTTTTCACTTTTAAAGCATTTTTTTACTACCGCTTCTGGCGAATAGGTAGTTAAAAATGCTTTAAAAAAGGTTCCGACGATCACAGCTGTGCCATGCAATCGTTGGAACCTTTTTTTTTTCCTTTTTAAAGCATTTACTACTGATTCTGGCAAACAGGTAGCAAAAAAATGGTTTAAAAAAGTAAAAAAAAAGGTTCCTATGATTGCGTGGCACAGCTGTGATCATCAGAACCTTTTTCTTACTTTTTCAAAACATTTTTTTACTACCTATTCGCCCAAACTGGTAGTAAAAAATGCTTTAAAAAAGTAAAAAAAAGTGTTGGCCATGCACACCAAGTCACATGACCCCCCCACCAAGCCACGCCTACTGAGCCATGCCCACAGAACTGTTAGCAACAAATTTTACATTTCACCACTGCTTATTTCCAAACAGATTCCCTTGGATTCTGGCCAGAAATGATAGCATATATCATTTTAGAAAATCTCCAAGAGACTGAAAAAGCAAAAATGGAGGCTTTCAGTGATGTAGTTGAGATCATTTTTACAAACATTTTAGAAGCCTGTTAGGCAGCATGATGAACAATATGATAACAGAATCCCTAATCTTGCCCTAGATCAGGGGTGTCAAACTTGTGTTGTCACAGTGGCATCACATGACGTATCGGGACTTTTTTCCCCTTCGCTAAACTGGGTGTGGGTGTGGCCAGTGCATGAGGCATCCAGCCTGCAGGCCACGAATTTGACATCCATGTGTCCTAGATACACACACACACACACACACACACACACACTACAATTTAGAAGGATTTAAAGAAAAGTTTAAATTTAACATTAAACATTTAACGTTATAGGTTCCCAAAAGGTGCTTTCAAAGTATTGAAAGTTCTAATGTGTTCTTTAGTGTCTGTAGTTCCATTTCAGTTGACAGAAAGTTGTTTGAGAAAAAAAATGTGTTGGGACTATGCCTAATTATCAACTGGAAGCAGGGAGTTCTTGTCAGTGGGCATTAAACAATGAATCGTGATTGAGTTTTTCCTGAGGACGGGGTGTTGCTGGGCCAAAATATTTGTATTGATGGTGGATTGGAAAGAACTGATTTGTGTGATCAAAAATGAAGTGGATGACCTGTGACAGAAACTGATGACCTCCATGTGAGGAAAGTTGAAGACCTTCAGCAATTGAAATTTGCCAGCAAATTTCCCAGCATGCTGTGAGAATGACAGTGAGGAATTTATGAAAGCCAACAAAACATGTGCTCATTATTATAACCCAGGAATGAAACATCAGTCAATTGAAGATCAGCACAAAGCTTCCCCTGAAAAAAATAAAACAAAGCTTACACCTCACAAGTCACACAAGAGGCTATTCTGAAGTTGGATTCATCTTCTTATTCCACCCACTATATGGTCCAAACTTGGCATCATGTAACTTCTATCTTTTCCCAAAAATGAAGGAATACTTTCACAGGAATTTGTTTGATCATATTAAGAGGTAGAAAGCTCTTCAGGATCTGGCTGACAGTGTAGAATTCTTTCATAATGGTTTTAAGAAGCTTGTCCATCATTAGCAGACTTGCATAGCAAATTATGTGATGATTATATGGAGAAATAATACAAATAAATAAATAAGAAATAAATACAAATAATAAAACAGTTCATTTCGGGGACTATTTTCTTGCTTCATGTATTAAAATATCCCTATTTAAACTAAAGTTCTGGAAGTGATGGTATTACTTTTCATTATATCTCATACCTGATTAATTTTCTTGCCAGATAGGTGAGAGAGATCTTCTGCTTCAGATCCTTTGCTTGATCAAGCAAATCTTTTTTAATACAAACCACTTCAAATCTTATGAAGGATCAAATTATAAATGATTGCTCTTTTTTTCAAGAACTGAAGTAATACCTGGAGAGTTTACAGTGTCCTGAAGATCCAAAGGATTGGAGAAAATAACATAGACAAGAGTTGTCAGAACTTATGCAGTCCTATTTAGCAAATACTATATTTAGATTATTTAGAATGAATGAGCTAGAAGTGACCTTGGAGGTCTTCTAGTCCAGCCCCCCGCTCAAGCAAAAGAACCTGTCTAGGCTCTTCTTAAAAACCTCCAGTGATGGAGTGCCCATGATTTTTGGAGGCAAGCTGGTCTACTGGTTAAATGTCCTCACTGTTAGGAAGTTTCTCCTTAATTCCAGGTTACTTCTCTCATTGATTAGTTTCTAACCATTGTTTCTTGTCCTGCCGTCTGATGCTTTGGAGAATATATATTAGTCCACTGTTGTGAAGTCACTGTTTTGACTGTCAAGGCTGTGCCTGGACCTGGATGTAGACTCATTTGGGCTATTTAGGCTATGTTCCCAGAGGACAGGCCACGTTTGCTGTTCTGCTGCATTTTCTGCACCTGCGGACTGTGGTGTTTGCCCCTGGCGCTGTGCACTTTTTTTGCTGTAGATATTTCTCCCCTGTGTTTTTTTGTTCCTAGCTGCCAGGAGTGATGCCTTGGCAACATTCCATCTAAAAGGCCATCCAGGAGGGACATGTTGGCGGTCGCTGGGTAACGGTAGGCTACTATGACCTCTCCCTCCCTGTGAAGGCCATTTGCCTAACCTTTTGTTAATCCCAAAGAAGAAGAGGATGATGTGGCATTTCCCATTTTGGTGTGGATTCTATCTATTGGCTGGGTTGCCTACATTGATTGCCTGTGGATTTCCCACTGAAGGCCAATTCCCACCTCCGATGAGAACCAGAGAAGGGGCCTAGTGGGTTGAGGTGATCAAAGAGGGAGCCTTGGATCAGTTGTTTTTAAAATCTGTGCAGAACAGACTGCTTTTGAAATGTGTGAACTGATATATTTATAATTGGGAAGAGGGCAAGGTCTTCTCTTCTTGAAATAGTCTTCTTCCCTTGATTACGTTTTGCTACAAAATTTCAACCGAACTATCTTCAAATAGCATTTGAACTAATGAACTGAAATGCTGCCCCACCATGTTCTAATTTGATACCATTTCAGCAAAACAATTTGTTTTAATCAAAGTTTGGAATTGTGCATTTAGAGTTTTTCTGGGTCTTTTAAAGCATAGCTGCAATTTAACATCTGTTACCTTTCATAAGCCTATCCCCATAATAGCACTTTTTCCAGTAGCTTTTGAGTTACAGCTAAAATATCCAAGACAAGTTCTCCCATGACCTCTGTGAATATGTGTTTTCTCTTTGCTGAAAATAAACAAACAAACAAATAATAGGAAACATATTATGAGAGTTCTTCTTTGAGGGATATGGTTTAGAAATATGAAATAAATAAATAAAATATTATGAAAATTTATGGTCCTGGAATTTTGTAAAAGCAAACTTAATAATAATAATAATAATAATAAATTTATTTACGGTCACAGACCAAAATGCAAGCATAGCTACAGAAAAACATAGGAAAAAGAACATCACGAACAGCCGGCCACCGGAAGCCCCGGCCGAGAGGGACCACAGCGCTCTCCTCTAATGGTTACGGCTCTTAGAAAAATTTTTGAGACCTGAGAGGTAGTGTATGAGGAGCCATCCCCTAAACAATACAAGGCCAAATTACTATCATTGGGCCCACAGAAATCTGTCTCTAAGAGAGACATCAAATTAGTCCTGGCTACGTTGTACATGGGGCAGTGTAAAAGGACATGCTCCACAGTCTCAACCTCTGCTCTACCACAGGGACATAGCCGCTCGCCCCTCGGAAGCCTCTTGAATCGACCGTCCAGCAATGCTGAAGGCAAGACGTTAAAACGAGCAAGGGAGAAGACTCCTCTATACTTAGGGATGGTTAGAGTATAGAAATATGAGGCCATCCTCAGTCCAAAATTATTAAGTTGGCTGAAGACCAGAGGGGAGCAGGTTTTATTGGCTCTAGCTCTCAGATATTGTAAGTCTATGTCCACAAGCCATTGGACTACCCTACATTGGGCGTCTTTAAGGCCATAGTCTCCCATGGCATCCCCCGAAAAACCTAACAGGTGGAGTTTCTTCGTCAGATCCCTCTCCCATTGAAACATATAGGGGTCAGCTAACACCAGGGAGAGGTAGCTGCCAGGGGCTTCCAAAAAGAGTGCCCAAAACTACCATTTAAAGGTGTTGATCCACGCCATGCATTCGACTGATCGAATGCCCAGTTCCAGATACATCGGAGCAAAGCCAACACAGGGAGGGAGACCCAAAAGTTTCCTTAAAAAAGCAGCCTGGGTTCTTTCAATACACTCCTTGAAGCCCTGTATCCATATAGGAATTCCGTAAAGAGTTTGGGCCAAGGTTTTGGCTTTGTAAATACGCAGAGCAGAAGGAATAAATTGGCCACCTTGGGTATAGAAAAATCTTAAAATCTGCTGATGGCTACAAAAAGCTGAATTCAGCACCTGGGTTTGGTGTCTAGTCCAAGCACCAGTGTTCTGAAAATGTATACCTAAATACTTAAAATGGGAAACCTGCTTAACAGCATTACCCTTAATAGCCCAGTTGTGTAACTTCCGGGCACTAGAGAACACCAAGACTTTTGATTTGTCGTAGTTAATGGACAAGTGATTCTCAGCACAGTAGGACCCAAATGCAGAGAGAAGCCTTTTCAGGCCAAGCCTCGTCAGTGGTAGGAGGACCGCATCATCAGCATAAAGGAGAAGTGGGATCTTCGTTGTTGACAGCTTTGGGGCGTGAGACTCAATACGTCCAATATAAGAGGCCAAATCAGATAAAAATAGGTTAAACAAAAGAGGAGCCAGGAGACAGCCCTGCCTTACTCCACTCTTTATCGGGATGGGGTTAGAGAGTTCTCCCTGCAAACTACACCTGACCTGACTAGAAGTCTGATTATATAGGGATCTAATTAGGAACAACAGATGTCTGTCGATGGAGCTTTTGAGCAATTTTGTCCACAACAATTCCCTTGGGATTGAATCAAACGCTGCCTTTAGATCGATAAAAGCAGTAAAAAGTTTACCACCTGGTATGGTGGCATATTTGTCAACCAGGTGCGCTAGGACAAAGCAGTGGTCCAATGTGGCACAGCCTGCTTTAAACCCAATCTGTTCAGCACCAATAATGTTGGACTCCTCGACCCAGGTGAGGAGTCTGCGTTGAAGATATTTAGCGTACAATTTCCCAATGATGGAGAGCAGACTTATAAGACGATAATCGGCTGGGTTGTTCCTATTTCCTCGTTTAAAAATAGGGACAATAATTGCTTGGTTCCAGGAGGTAGGAATCCTGCCAGAGGTATTGATATGGGTAAAGAGTGTTGCTAAAAGAGGAGACCACCACTTGGGATTAGATTTTAACAGATCAGGGGGTATAGCATTAGGGCCAGGAGCTTTGCCTGACTTAAGTTCAGAGATAAGCTCATTGATCTCAGCATGAGTCACGGGGTGCCAGTCCGGAATTGCAGGGGGCAGCTGTGGTCCAAGTCCGGTAGTGACTATTGAAGCCTGGAAGATTGATCCAAAATGGCTTTCCCAATCTCTGTTGGAAATACAGCAGAGAGGGAGTTCTTGATGACCAGGCAGCAAACAGGTGACCATTTGCCAAAATAGTCGGGTGTTCTTCTGCTGGATAGAGAGGAGAAGTAGGTCCCACTTCTCTTTTTCTTTAGCCCTCTTTTTCTTAACAATTAGTCCTTTATACTCCCGCTTCAGGCGGTAATAGTCCTCGGGTAGGCGTTTATCCCCTCGATTACGATAGAGCAGGTAAACCTGTCTGATCTTGTTCCTGAGCAGCACACATTCTTCATTGAACCAGGGATTGCTTCTTGGACGATATGGGCCACTTGGCCTACGATCAGCTCCTAGTTCCCTTTGAATACTGTTAATTAATGATTCGAAGGTCGAGATTGCCGCTGAGTCACTGCATGTTAAGGCCTGATTGTATAGGCTAAGACACTCCGGCGATGATAAAAGAGAGTGGAACTTTCTTTCAGTCTTGGGAGACCATTTGATCCTCCTTGCATAAGAGGTCACATAAGGATCCAGTATTTGGGGGCCCTTAGGCAGATGTATATTTGTAAAGAGCCCAATGATTGTGACCAGGGGGTAGTGGTCGCTCTCCGTGAGGCAGTCCACAAAAAAAACATGGACTGCCTGTCTTAGTGGCTGGGAAACCATCACAAAATCAATAACACTACTCCCCCGTGAAGAGCTAAAAGTAAATTCACCCGCTATATCGCCTGGGGTACTCCTGTTAAGGATTGTCATATTGTGTTGGGATGCTAAGAGGGCTAATTGAACACCGGCAAAATTTGTTAGCTCATCCTTAGAATGCCTGGCTGAGATCTGGTGTCCTATGGCCTGGCAGATTTCTTGGGAGTAGAGTGCCTCAATTGGTGGGGGAATTTGGCCTCCCAATCGGGCATTAAAGTCGCCCCCTATAAAGATGTACGGCACTGGAAATTTAGTTTCTGTATGGGTAATATAGCTCTCCAGTTCGCCCCATTGAGCCTTAGTGTCGGCTTGCCTCACCGTCGGGGGAAGGTAAACGTTGAACACTAGCATTTTACTGTGTCCTCTCTTAATTAGGAGCGCCATAGCTAAGGACCCACTGGGGGGCAGCTCCACTGTCTCCACTTTCAGGGAGGTAGAGACCAAACAAGCTAAACCACCCTTAGGTCTTCCCGACTTAAATTGTTTGGTAGCAGCCAAAGAAATGGCCGTAAACCCTGTAAGGGATATCTTATCGCATGCCCAGGTCTCCTGAAGCAGGACCACATCAAATGACTGAATATAGTTAATAAAATTGGTGGTGCCGCACCTTCTCCCCCAACCTGCTATATTCCATGAAAGGCATCTAAGTGTGCAAGGGGGGGATGCCGGGTTTGCTAGTCATTCTGTATAATTAATTTTTTCCAGAGAGCCCTTCAAATCCGAAAAAATACAGCCATTATTCGATGGAAGTGTCACCATTTTGGGAGATAAAGGCAAAGAAAAGTGGAAGGGAGGCGAGCCTTGTTCATGAGGCTGTAGGGCTCTACACGCAGTCCAGTTTATGCTTCTATCATTCATTGGTTGCTTACCTGGCAAGCATTCGGTGACATCAACAGATGGGGTTTGGAGTAGCCCTGGATCTTCAAGTTTACAAGTTGGACATTCTGGAGGGAGGGCCGAGGGAACTGCCTCTGATAAATTGATGTGGACTCCCTGGGGTCCAGGGGGATCCTTATCAGGGAGTGAAAGACTCCAAAGCTTGGATTTAACTGCAGACAGGCGCTTTATAATTTGGGCCCTTTCTGGTTGTGGAAGTGCACAAAAGGAGTCGAAAATCTGTATCTCCTCCAGATTCCAAAAATTGTCTTGAGATGGGTTGGTTTCATAGATGGGTGGAATCCCAGAGGCACTAGCCTGAGGCTTATTCACTAAGGAACTTTGGAGGCCCTGGGCTGGTGTCGCTTCCTTTGGGGCCATTTCTTCCCAGCTGATCAGATCGTGACAAACTTCCTGATGAGATGGGCCTCGCTGAGGGGAGAAGATTTGACCAGCTGTAGGAGGAACAGACAAGGTATCATCTGAGAAGATGCCATCGGGAAGTCTTGCAGGAATGGATCTGTGTTTAATAGATGGTCTAGTATCAGGGATGGCATTCAAAATTGGCACATTAGTATGTGCTGCTAAGGGTCTTTTTGGGGCTGTAAGTCTCCTGCTGGTCACAGATTGTCGGTTTCTTAAGAGTGGCTTAATCGACATATCTTTGAAGACTCTGCTTGGCACGATGCCGAAAGATCTTAGCAGAGAACTTCTCCTGAAGAATAATTTCGGGGTGCTGGGGTTATCAAAATTAAGTAACACTCTGGAGCAGTATGCAGGGGAGGGTAAAAGTTCAATCTTCTTCAGATCATCAGCAGTCAACCCCAGTAGCTGTAGTATATGACCCCTTGCCAGCTGAATTGAGCCCCAGTAACGCAAATTGCCGTTAATGGGATTAATATTAAGGGCCACCTGTCTTGGCTGTAAAACCAGGTGGCTTCTCGCACCCGGAGGTGTAGAGTTCAACCCACTGGCAGGGCCACCCCAACCGGTACTTTTGCTGGGGCCCGACAGGAAGGGCCCTGTCACTGCACCAGGCTGCCGAGCAGTCCATCCAGGGCAGCCGGCGGTAATCGAGGAAACTAGACAATCTAAAGTACTTATTATTTTATCAAGCTGTGACTGTATACTCGCAGTTGTTTCTGCAACCAGAAAACATTGCTGGGCCAAGAGTTCTATAAGAGTAGGTTCATTTGAAGGTTGAGTGGAGGCTGTAGTTTTTGAAGAGCCTTTGTTCTCAACTCGGGGGACGACATCCTCGACCAACAGAAGATCACAACGACCAGCAGCAGTCAGATGACAAGGAGCTAGAGTTTCCAGGCAGGGAGGTCGAATTAAAGCAAAGTCCTCAATCTTAGATTGCTTCAAAGAAGGTTGGGGAGCCAAGTCAGTAAGGGATCTGGTCCTTTTCCTTGACTTCATTATATAATATGGCGAAAAAATCTAGTTTCTGGGACAAGTCCAGGTCCAGAGGCAGAGGGATCAAGAGGAAACAAGCCCTGATGCAAATAACAACAAAACTCCTCACGAGTAAGGCAAGGATCCTACCCTCCCGGCAGAGCAAGGAGCAGGGAGTAGATAAAAATAATAAGATAAATGGAGTAACAAAATGATAGTTAAAAATAATTGTCAGATAGAAGAAGAAGTCAGATCAAAGCTTGGCAGTACTTGGCTTCCAAGCTAAAGCAATAAATCGTAGATAGCAGCAACAAAAGTGGCAGCAAAAACACTCCCAAAACTGAGGCCAGCTCAGGTAGTTAAAAGTTGTTAAAAATACAGCTACTATAGCCGGGGTATAGCTAAAGGTAAATTGAGAAATATAAAAATATAAAATATAGAAATATTTAAAATTTAAAACTTAAAAAATTTAAAAATTAAAACAGAAACCTTAAAAACAGTTAGAAGATAAAATAAGTCAGTTTAAGCTTGGATAGGAGCCGTTGTAGTTCTAAAAGCAAACTTCTTTGCAGTAGAGTGTGGGGAAAAAAAGAGGTGGTAAGAAGTAATATTATTAAACATTGAGACATAACATGAACAAACCACAAATGACCTATTGTCACGAAGGCTTATTTTACACCAATCTATTTTAGGAGAAAGCTCCACTCTCATTTGTCTCCTTGTTTTTCAACTGAGGGAGGAGGCAGCATGAGCTTTGTCATTCATCAGAAATCTTACTTCAAAGGAAGTCCCAGCCCCATTTTCTGGAACCATTATTTTGTTTGAGAAAGTCAGAATATGGCTGCTGTCTTTCTGCATTTTTATGGTGCATGAACTAGAAATGTGCAGCTTACCACATCAGAAATACTTCTGAATATAAAACCTTTTAAAATCTTCCTTGGTTGATAAAAACTATGGTTTTTATTTTTTAAAAAGCTTCTTCCTGTTCTCTAAATATTCTATCCTGATGAGTTCTATTTTAAAAGATGCATTTAGGCAGACTTTTTGTTTATTTTTTAAAAAAAAGATCAGCAAACTTTTTTTTTTAGAAGATAATAATGACTTCCCCATAGCACATTGCCCCCTCACAAGCGTGCACTATAAGTTTAGGCCAGGCTTCCAAATCCTATTACAGATTCAATCCTATTAAAACATTCCCAGGTTTAAACCCCCTTTAGAGTTTTTCATAAGAGTGTAGCCACCCCTCCTAAGACTCTACATGTGTGGTCAAGGGACCCACGGATAATTGTAAACTCCATCATGCCTCCCATTAATCTTAGCACAGTCAGATATTAGTGCTTGTAAATCCGTTCCTAAATAAGGACAATAGCTAAAGCCATCAATAGCCTTTTAATGAGGTAGATTAAAAACAAATGGTAGCCACAAGGAGAAGAGGTAAAGGCAAAAACCGTTTGACAGATTCCTTACACAAAAAGAATTAGTCCAGGTTCTTCCCTCTTAACTTTTAAATCTGAGGTTTTTTTTTAAAAAAAATACATTTCATTCACTTTCAGTTAGAAGAAACAGGATGAGAAGAGAATGATATGTCTATGTGTTGCGTAGTGGGTACAATACTAATAATCATATCCGGTTACTGTAGGTGTGGCTGTGGCTATCAAGAACTAAATTATCTTGGTCCTTACAGGCACAACAATCAGAGTTTGAGAGACTCAAAAATGCTATTTTACCATTCAGACACAAAAAAGCAAAAGAAAATATCCCTTAACAGAAGTTTGTTGCTTAACAGAAGAGAAAAGATGATAAGAATCTTTGGGCTTAAGTGCCTATGATGATATAAATAGCACTAGCACCTAGACTTATATACTTCACAGTGCTTTACAAACCTCTCTAAGCGATTTACAGAGTTAACATATTGTCCCCAACAATCTGGGCCCCCATTTTACCAACCTCGGAATCAGTGGTGGAATTCAATTTTTTTTTCTACTGGTGGGCATGGTGTGGCTTGGTGGACGTGGTTTGGTGGGCATGGCAGAGGAAGGATCCTGCAAAATCTCCATTCCCACCCCACTCCAGGGGAAGGATATTGCAAAATCTCCATTCCCACCCTATTCCAGGAGAAGGATACTGCAAAATCTTCATTCCCACCCCACTCTGGGGCCAGCCAGAGGTGGTATTTGCTGGTTCTCCGAACTACTCAAAATTTCTGCTACCAGTTCTCCAGAACCTGTCAGAACCTACTGAATAGCACCCCTGCTCAGAAGGATGGAAGGCTAAGTCAACCTTGAGCCAGTCAGGATTGAACTGCTGGCAGTTGGCAGAGTTAGCCTGCAATATTACATTCTAACCACTGCACCACCCTGGCTCTTATGGTATTATGTTGTGGCATAAACCATAACCAAAACCATGGCATAATACCTTTATATCAGGGGTGAAATGCTCCCGGTTCGGACCAGATTGCCCGACCCGGTAGCGATGGCTACGGGTGGTTCAGAGAACTGGTAGTAAAAATCCCCGCACTCCCCCCCCGAAGAGTGGGGGAAAAGGTTGCAGAAAAAAATTCTTTTAAAAATAAAAAAAAAAAGTTGGCCACGGCCACCCAGTCACATTACCCCCCCCACCAAGCCACACCCACAGAACCGGTAGTAAGAAATTTTACATTTCACCACAGCTTTATATGGTAAAAATATTATGTTATGGCAGAATGAGTGAGTGGATAAAAATAATACTTGCAGTGAGGCAGAGTAGGGTCTTTGGTGCTGTCTGAGCTTGGTTGTTTCCTTACAGAAATTTCATTACCAAACAAGGTAACATCACAAATGCATGAATGAAGCCCTTTTCAAAGCACATCACTGCATTTGTATCTCTCCTGTTCCATTCTTGCTATATGGAACTGACAGTCACAAACATTTTTTTAAGTGCTATGAATGATAGTTATTATTTTATGAAAAAAGAAAAGTTTTCTATTGGTTCTTTAAAAAATGAAGAGATTTAATTTGCTTGGGTCCTTTTAACATTTTGGGACTATTATTGTGACCCTCTTAAAATTAGCCTTTTAAGAACTTTAGAGCCTCTTTGTTTTAGCCTAAGGCTAAAAATATGGAATATTTATACTTCCAGGGCTCCAGGGCCATTTTCTCTTCCAGGGCTTTGAGGAAACATCTTTTGTTATCACATATTCTGCCGTATTTTTTATTCCTTGTGTCCTGATTTATGGATTAAAATATATAGGTTTAAAAATTGAACTCCCATAGCAACAAAAAACATCACTTTTACCAAGTAAATATAAAGCTATATGTCTAATTGTGAGAATAAATACCTTACTTGTTGGCAGATATTCAAGAACTAAAAATGCTTTATATAAAGTAGAATACAATTATCATAAAAGGAGATACTGGTAACTAATTTCAATGAGCTCTCAAGCTGCCTATAATGGTATAGTAATCTCAACATTCACATTTTAGGCTATAGCTGCTTAATTTAGGCTGCAGACAGACACTAAAGTTAAAAAGGGAGAATTATAAAGTCATTGTCAAGATAGTACAATCAAGTCATCATCATCAACAACATTCTTATCATCTATTCAAGACAATTATATCCTTACTATTAACTCAAGTCAAACAGAAGTTGCAGATTCCTTTACAACCTTTGAATGTAAAGCCTCAAACATGATCATAAATGGAAATGAGATGTAATCCTTACCTTCAAAATCAAGAGAAAGATTAATACGTTTGATGAATTCCCATCAAAATATAATTTGGATCTGTATTATTTGTGAGCCATTCAGTGTAATATCTCCTAGTGCTGGATTGTAGCCTGTCAATACCAATCTTGGTAATACATTGTGATCCAGATTCTGGTCATTTATACTTGTATAAATTTATACAGTCCTTCAAGTATTGTAAGGTTGCTATTATGTCTTAAGCCTTCTATTCATTAGGCTAAACATATCTAGTTTTCATAGCTGTTCATCATCAAGATTTAGCCTCCAGATCAGGGGTGAAATGCTACCGGTTCACATTGGTTTGGGCAAATATGTAACGGTGGCGGCACATGATACGGAGAACCGGTAGCAGCAGTAGTGCGAGGCTCTGCCCACCCGCCCGGACATAGTTACTTCCTGGTTTTAACCAGGAAGTAACCTGTTTCTGACCCTCTGCACATGTGCAGAAAGCTTTGCTCATGCGCAGAGGGTTCAAAATCGCACAAACCGGTAGGGAAGGTAAGTAGGTAAGTAGGACTGGCTTTTTTGGTAGCTGCACCATACTGCTGACTCATACTTAAATAATAGTCCACAAATTCACTAGTTCCCTGTCACAGACATTGCTTTTGAGCCAGATACTTCCTTTCTTGTACCTGTGCATTTGGCTTTTTTTGCCTAAGTGCAGGACCTTAATTTTCTTGACACTGAATTGCATTTTATTGGGCATGGCCCCATGCTCAAATCTGTGAAGATTATTCTGAGTTAGCAATTGTTAGCAATTCCTCCCAGCTTTGTGTCATCTGCAAATTTGATGAGCTTCCCTTCAACTCCCTCATTTAGGTCATTTATGAGGATGTTGAAGAACACTGGGCAGTACCTTGAGATACCGCACTGCATGCTTCCCTCCATATAGATGTACGATAGTTCTATTGAGGACCACATGCTGAGTTTAGTTGTCAGCCAACCACAAATCCATCTAGTGGTTCTCATTGTTCTACCTTACCAAGAAATGTCATCAGATGCCTTTCTGAACTCTATATAATATATCCACCGCATTTCCTTTGTCCATTAATTTAGTTACTTTGTCAACGAAGGCAATAAGGTTTGTTTGGTATGGCTTGTTTTTAACAAGCCCATGCTGGTTTATATTAATCACCTTGTTCATTTCAAGGTGCTCACAAATCCACTGCTTGATTATCTTTTCCAGGCTTTTTCCAGATATTGATGTCAAGCTGATTGATCTCTAGTTTCCTCCCCCACCCTTTTTTGGAAGATTGGAACCACATTAGCTCTTTTCCAGTCCTCTGGCAGGTCCTCTATGCTTTCTGCTCTGAAAGATTTTATTCAGTGGTTCTGAGATCATATCTGCAGCTCCTTCAGATGGATGTGAACCATCTGATCCAGGAGATCTGAACTCATCTAAAGCAGATAGGTGTTTTCTTACCAATTCCTTGCCTTTCTTGACCTGTATTCCTGTTCTGTCTCCCATGGTGCTGCTTTTGATAGAGTGCACGATTTTTTTCCTTTTGTGTATTGACAGATCCAAGGAAGGAATTAAGCAGTTCTACTTTCTCCTGGTTCCCTATTACCTTCTTGCCACCTTCTCTGATTAGTGAATTGATCGTTTCCTTAGTTTTCTTCTTGCTCTTTACTTTATTGAAATAAACTTTTTTTTGTTTTAATATCTTTCTACTTCCTGCTGGCTTCCCCACCTTTATAAAGGTTTATATCCCAGCTTTATTATTTTTATAAGCAATTCAAGTCAGTGAACATATCCGACATGCCTTTCTCTTCCTGTTTTCCTCACAACAAAAACCCTGTGAGGTGGGTGGAGCTGAAAGAGTGAATGGCTCAAAGTTATTATGGCTAAGGTTGGATTTCAACTCATAGTCTCCCACGTTCTAGCCTGTTGCCTTAACTACTAGACCAAACTGGTTAATGCATTCCATTTTACAATTCTATCACTTAGCTTGCTGTTATAAGTTGATAAGTCCTTATTCTTGCTTTGCTTCTGACTCTCTCTCGGCTCTTTCCCTTGCTAGCTGGTGAATCAGAAATTAATTCTATTGAGCTCCAGACAGTTTACTCCCAGTTCAACCTCCACAGGATAGCACTCATTAGGGAGGAAATTCGTCCATAGCAGCCTAACTTTTTTCCAAGTTTCCTTGTGAACCTAACATAATTACTTTTAGGGCTACATTAACTTACAGATGAATGGATGTGCTTGTGTTTCCCTGTGGTCCAAAAAAACCATCATTCAAATCATTTTTGAATCATGTAATTCCCTAATGTTTATGTTTACATATGATGAAGACTAAGTCACGGAAAGACTAGTGTCTGATGGGGACTTGGCTAACATGTAGAGGACTTTGCCTTTGGGCATGAAATTGGATGAAATGGTATCTGATCACACCCAGTCTTATAATTCTATTATATATTTCACAGATATCTCGTTCATTTGAAAATTGGCTGAGTGATCTAGTAGTCAGCTATGCGTAGAGGCCATAGAGATATCTGCAGTGGCAAGAAGGATAAACAAGTAGGGGGTCAAATTAGACCTTAAAGAGAATGACCCTGGAGTTGAAAACATTTTCCTTACAAAATCATTCTGACAGATGGGATCAAAAATTATGTTTATGATGATTGACCATTGGTTAATGCATATGATTATTTTATACAATCTCTGAAGACATATCAAAGTAGGGAGGAAAACATAAGGTACATTGATATGTGGGTGGTGAGGCCACTTGTCATATATCTAACAGTTTAGTAAAATGTTGCTTGAACTGTGAAATATTAAAGATCCAAGATAAAAATGTGCTTCCCAATCTGACCAACTCTATTACGTGCACTACTGAAGGATGAAACCTTTCTCCTAGATCAAAATGATCCTGAAGAATATGGATAGTTTATATAAGGTTATCTTCATGAAAACAAATAAGTGAATAAGTGACAGAATAAAACATAAAATACACACTCTCACATCACACACACCAAATATTAGCTGACTTTATTTGGGTTTTCAGAGACATCGGGATTTAACCACATTTATTTTGAGTGTAGCATTTGTCAAAGTCTTCCATTTCTGTCAAGTTTTCTGTGTTCCTATATTAACAGCGAATAAATATTGTTTATAAAATTATTTTAACCAAACTGAGCTATGTGTGAAAAAAGACTTGTGTCTGAATCATGAATGCCAGTACTCAAGCATGTCCAACACTTTGCTAAAAGTCTAGATTGGTCAAAATGTGTCACTGACCTTGAGCGTTTCGAGCATGCATAAGAACACCCAAGCAGTTTTTCTGGAATTGGGTTATATATCTTTAAGGCAATATAGAATACACTGTTGTTATCATTATCATTATCATTGATAATGAACTAGTCCAGGGCAAAGAAACTTGATCCTGGTTTACTCCTGAAAAGTAATCTGACTTATCCCCAATCCTTTGCTATTGGTTGGGGTTTATTAGCATTGTCATCTAGAAGAGCTGGAGAGGTCCATTGGCTTCCTTATGCAGAAATGGTATGTTGAGGAAGTAGCAGAGCAACCCTAGAGTAGCAAGAGTGTGCACATGAAAGCGACTGAGAGCGGTTGCAAGTAATCACAGCCAACACACAAATACATTGAGTTGTGTTTACTTTTAGGGAAATAGTAATAAGGCTCAGTCCAATAAACAGTCCAGGTCATACACAGATAAAGCAGTAGATAGTTAATCATTAGTCCAGGGATATTCCAATAACAAAGTCTTCTTACCAGTCGTAGAAGTCATACACAATAAATAGTTGCAAACAGTAGCAAACACAGCAAATAGCAGTAACGATCAGTAACATTCAGCAAAGAGTAGCAGAGAGCAGTAAAGAGAAACTAACCATGTTTCAAGCTCTCTCTTAAGGACATTGGCTACAGAGCTAACTAATCAGGAAACAGTATGATGGAATACAGCAATACAGCCTTAAAGCTATATTGAGGTTTTATATATTGCCAACCCAACAAGTTAGGTAACTATCATTTCCTAATGTGGTGTTTAAAAGATGTCAGGACATACTCCTCCAATAACAGGTTTACTGTACTATTGTGTTAGTCTAGCTGTTAAATAGTTGCCTACACTAAAGGTTATTTGCACTTTGATTAGTTTGTTTTCAGGAATACATAAAGAAAACCAGCTTATACCTGTGATTATTATACGTGGCAAAAATGTAGCCTAAATGCTGCCATTTTGACAGAAAAACAGAATAGAATAATAGAGTTGGTAGGGACCTTGGAGGTCATCCAGTCCAACCCCCTGCTCAAGCAGGAAACCCTATATCATTTCAGACAAATGGTTGTCCTATGTCTTCTAAAAAGCCTCCAGTGTTGGAGTGCCTAAGCCATAATTTTGTGTGCCCTTGCATTTCTTCAGTAAAGAAACTGAAGATGCAATCATATCTTGATAACTGTGGCTTCAGAAGGCTCAACTACATTAAAATAGTGACCCTTGGTTAAGGGGATGTAAGGGACTTTGAAGATGTTCCTTATTAAATGAGCCAGCCTGGTGAGCTGGATTTGACCTATGGAGTAGAAATTCTCCATCTATGTGATCTTAGAGTACAGTTTGCTGTACAGTAGGCCTTGACTTACGACTGGTCACTTTGTGACTTAGTGACCTGATGAGGGCTCCTCAACCTTCCAAAAGCTACATGAATCCTGGTTTCAAGGTTCTGATGTTTGCCACTCTGTTGTGCCACTCTTTATTGTGGCTGCTTGGCAATTGGCTCCCATTTGTGGTTGCTGTAGCACCCTATAGTTGCAAGACCATACTTTTGATAGTTTTGTCAGAAACTGGCAATTACTTCCAGTTTCTTACAAAAGAAGAATGCCCAACAGCAGACAATGGGTTCACATAGTGACCACTAAGTTTGCTTAGGCCATAAAATCAGGTGTGGTCATGAGGTGACCCACCTTATGACTATTGTGACTTATAACTGTAATTGCCAGGCTCAATTATGGCTATAACTTGAGGACTACTTGCAATTAGGCTACAATCACCAGCTGTCTGTACTCCTACTTCTGAAAAGACATGTGTTAGATTATGCTGTTACTCGGGTACCGAAGAGATGGATTGTGGCAGGAGACTTGGATGCCGGCTGTATGAATCAAAATGATATTCTCATTAGGATCATAGAACAAAGAACTTGTGTTTCAACAATAAAAAATTGAAGAGAACAAATGTGTCATGAGTTTCAGTGACTAGGCCTGTGCAAAGGGATTTAGATTTACTTTGATGAGAAGACGTGTGCCATGGAGGCAACTCTCTTTTCTCCACCAAAGGAAAGAGGTGATGTACAAATCACTCTGGACCAGTCCTGGGGGTGAAAGTTCCTCTCAGAGCATGCAAAGACGGCACAAAGCTAGATGTTTGGGTGCATGTTTTGGGAACTCCTGTTGCATTTGCCCAACCCCCTAGCCTGGAAATGCCCAGACCTATTGTTTGGTAACAGACAAGGTACCTCTCAGCCTTCTGCATAGGTTATGTTTTTGGAAAAGGCCGAGATGAGGCATGAAGCAGAACAAGAGCCGAGGTGGCGCAGTGGTTAGAGTGCAGTACTGCAGCTACTTCAGCTGACTGCTAGCTCAGCAGGTCAGCGGATCAAATTTCATCGGCTCAAGTTTGACTCAGCCTTCCATCCTTCCAAGGTGGGTAAAATGAGGACCCAGATTGTTGGGGGCAATATGCTATTTAGTATACTGTCTTTGGTGTAAGCCGCCCAGAGTCCTCAGAGAGTGGGCGGCATAGAAATACGAATAATAAATAAATAAATAAATAAATAAAAACAAGAAAAAAACAACTTCATTTACTTAAAAAGAAGGGGACTACTCATGGCACAGCTTCAGAGTGGTCCCTTTCTTGAATCTTAGTCGAAATGAAGCACTGCTTCAAAGACTTGCCCAGGGCTATTAATAACATTCAATCTGATAGACATACTAGTCTCTCCGTTTGACAGAATCAACTTAAAACACAACTGTACGCAATCGCATGCTTCATTTAGGATTTATAAAAGGCATTTCGTTGATTAATTAGCTAGCTGCTCAGTTCAGAGCTATGAGACTTTATTTTTGCAATGTATCATTCAAAGGTGAACATAATAGAGTCTACAATCATGGACAGAAGTCCATTTTCCTAATTTCCAAATGGGCACAAAAGCTGGCTCAAAGTATGAACCATTCATAATGGCAGTGAATATCTTACTCCTTCAGTAGTAATGTGACAAGAGCTGAAGTTATGGGACTTCAAAGACTTAAATAGCCCCCTGAAATTAATGCTCAATTAGACAAAAGTTATGCTCAGTAGATCTCATGGAAGTAAGTACTCATTATTTATTAACTTAACAGGGAAAGAAGGATACGTGTATGTTTTTTAAATATATTCATCCAGCAGTTGTGATTTGGTAGTAATACCCAGTTTCTCTGTTATACAATTTAAAATTACACTTACGTGGTTTGATGCAATATGCAAACAAAATTAAAAACAGATGAAACAGAGTTGAAGCTGAGGTGAGATGGAGAACCATTTTTCTGACAACTGATTACAACATTGTACAATGAAGTTAGCTTCTCCTTGTGTGTTAATATCTTGACAAATGCAAGGAATCATTTAATTAGTTAGAACTACAATGTGTTGTTACACATAAATGTACAATTTTGATCATGAAAAAGTCAATTGCATATTATGATAAATTCTAAAGTGAAAATGGCAAAAACAAAACATTTAATATAATAAAATAGAAGAGATTGTTTGTGACTGAAGAAATTTAAATACAATAACCATCGAAGTACATTGGTACTAATAAAATTATTGACTAAATGAAATTAAAATGTTTGTTTAGTTGGAACACAAGTTCCATAGTTATGCTTAATTTTTTTTGAAACACAACTGTTTCAAAAAACTATTCAGTCTAGAGCAGGGGTCTCCAACCTTGGCAACTTTAAGACTTGTGGACTTCAACTCCCAGAATTTCTTAGCCAGCAAAGCTGCCTGAGGAATTCTGGGAGTTGAAGTCCATAAGTCTTAAAGTTGCCAAGGTTGGAGACCCCTGGTCTAGAGTATCATCTATCTTCTAAGTACCCAACTTTCAGACTCTATATTTGATTACTATTTTATCGATTGGACCCAGAATGAAGGTTTTACTGAAAAGCAGGATGGATCATGATATTTCTTATATTATTTTTGGCTGGGAATACTTATCAATAATTCTCTTCTTTATTATAACCTTTTAAAAAATATAACCAATCCTTATTTGTAAACAATTATTTTAGGATTATTGAAAAGAGTAAAAGTGTGGCACAACTGCAAAAATGAAAAAAAGTATAGCCTACTAAGACATTTGATTGAAATAAATGAGAATGACCAAAAATAAGACATCTTCAAGCTGAACACAACAATTTTGTTGTTACCGTACATTTATATAACCATTCAATTTTCTTCGCAAAACCTCTTTTTCCAGGATGTTTTTCAATTTGATAATCTAGTTTAGAGAGCTGGTTTTCAACAGTAATCTCCCATCTACGTATAACTGGATCTAAGCTTGATTACTTCCATGCCCAGGCAAGATCAACTAGGTACCACCATCTACTGGGAATATGGAGGATGGTTTATAGAGCAGATGAACTGAGTTAAACTTGGAAGCAAACCTTTATCACATGCGAGATAACTTTAATGGATTCCATCTTCTCTTCTCTTCTCTTCTCTTCTCTTCTCTTCTCTTCTCTTCTCTTCTCTTCTCTATGAATTAAGAGATGGCAGTGCCTTTCATCTGGAAGTCAAGCCTTCTCTTTATTTGGGATGAGGAAACAGTTATTTATCAATACAGTTCAGACAAAATATGGTACCAGAAGATAGCAAATTGGAAGACAGTGGTAGAAATTTAATTTATAATGTATTCCCCATACAGAGATAGCAATAGCACTTAGACTTATATACCACTTCATAGTGCTTTACAGCCCTCTCTAAGCAGTTTACAGAGTCAGCATATTTCCCCCAACAATCTGGGTCCTCATTTTCCTGACCTCGGAAGGATGGAAGGCTGAGTCAACCTTGATACCCTGCTTTATTGCTCATAGTAACTAAAATTACTTTTGAATGTTTGTGTTTGGAATCTTGAAACAGATTGATTGGTTATGTGCCATAATAGGGTTGTTGACTCTTTTGGCACATGATGATTCCTAACCTAATAGGATAATTTGAGTCAAGTCATTTGTATCCTTAGTGAGAGCTCTGAATTGATTTGTCTGATGATCAAGGTATACCATAAATCCCAAGTAGTCTGACAGACTGGGAATGGGTGGCCTGCTACCAAAATACACACATATATATGCATTCATATATACATACACTGGGATTTATGGGAATGGCAGTCCATCACATATGAAAGTCCATCACATTTAGAGATGGCTGTTGTTAAAAAATCTTTCTGTTTTCCCGTATTTTTGTTCCCATTGTTCCCTTTTTTATAATTTATCCTTGTAGCCTATAAAGAAAATGAACATTTCCACACAAGGATTGC
The DNA here is from genome assembly GCF_029215685.1 of Pituophis catenifer annectens. Classification (NCBI taxonomy): domain Eukaryota; kingdom Metazoa; phylum Chordata; class Lepidosauria; order Squamata; family Colubridae; genus Pituophis; species Pituophis catenifer. Next base: position 106,487,977 of record NW_027256881.1, read on the forward strand.
CTTCCAATTCAAAACTGAACTGTCTGGAGACTTCTGCAATTCCACAATATTAGCAACATTCCTCTTTGGTTTCTGTCTCAACTCTGATGCAATTCGAGTCACAATTAAACTGATTGTTTTTTGAAGTGGTGCAGCCTTGTGGAGCCAATGGCTGCTTTGCTTAAGTTAGCTGGTACTGTTTGAAGTGGTAGTATTGCAAAATGGAAATTTCTTTACATGCTTTAGAAGGTGAAATAATCCCTCCTTTGTTTGGTTCCAAAGTCCATCTAGCATCTGTTTGGGGTTAACCAGATATATCTTGGAAGGCCATAGGCAGGACAGAAAGTTGATGTTTTTACTGCCACTCCTAGCACCTATATATTTGTAACATCCTTTCAGAGGTTCAGATAACACACAGGCATTAAGAGCAGTAGACAATGCTAGCTATACCTTCCATAAATTTGAATAGAAACCTAAAACCAGCAAAATGAGCGATTATCACTATTTCTGAGGGTAACAAAGTTCTTATCTACCCTTAATTGCCCTGCCTTTAATTAGCTAAGCACTTCAACATTTTTCACAATGAATGATTTTATAGCTCTCAATCCTAGCCCCTCCCCCTTTTAAATTTTCTAAACTAAAAGTCATTTCTCATCCTTTATTAGGAGAGTTTTATGAGCGCCTGTTTCCCCCCACCCCATTTGCAGCATTATACTTTCCTTTTTGAAATGCAGTAACCAGGAGTACCTAATCTTTCATTATTATGCACTTATTTTAACCCAGATTATGGATTTGAAGAATTGTACTACACTCTGAGTCAGTTGATTGGAGTGGCCTATAATCCCCAGAAGGAAACAAATAAATAAACCAATATTTCCAGTATCACAGCAAAAAGGCATTATGATATTGGTAATAAGTTTTAGTTTGGAATTCACTTTCTTTGTAGTGACACATTTGGCTAATATGGTGAATAATTTAGTCTTTCTCTATATTAATTGCTTACTCTGTTATAATAAAGGACACTGCAATCAATAGATATGTTTTGCCTAGAATAATCCTTAAAGATATAGAAGCCCTATGACCATTATATTTCTATCTTAGCTTTCCTTCAAGAGTTAAGCATGTGGCCTCACCAATGGAATAGTTGCATGAAGGGAAGAAAGCTATGGGGCCAAGGCCATCTATCAAGTATCACAAACTGAATATGGATTTGAATCCCAGCTTTTTGAATCTGTATACAACGCTTCTACCATAGCATTAGTTTTTTCTGTAGCTGCCAGTATTCAAAATTCTACTTTTTGCAGCGAGCGTAGCCGTGAATTTTGAGAGGTTTATAACCACCATTGAGAGCTAACCTGTTAGTCTCTAAGAGGCTAAAACCTCACAGGAGATGCACTGGAGAGGCATATGCAAAGTTTTGGATTAGGAGAAGCTCTAAACTGTAAAGGGATTAAGAGTAGCAAAAGCATTTGAAGAAGATGACATTACGTGTCACTAACAGCAACTAAAGCTTCCTAATTGTAATAAACCAGTACAAGTTTCCTGATCTGTCCTCAAATCCAAATATGCACGTAGGTATATTTCTAACAGAATATATTTAAATTCCTTCTCTTTTATTGTCTTTCCTTGTCCTCCAGAGGACGTTTTCCAACATTGCATTGTGTACCAGTAACAATATTTCTTTGTAAGCATGGAAGAGTCTTTGTGTTCCACCATAAAGAAAATCTCAACTACAACTTTCTGCAACCTTCCTGCCCTCCCCACTCTCACACCCCCACACAAAGACCCTCCTTAATTGTATCACGATTAGGCTGCCCTTCAGCCCCTACTCAAATGAGGACAAGGCTAGTTCTGTATTTCATGGGATAACAATTTATGAGCAATTAAAAATGAAAAGACACAAAGCATTCATCATGGCAGCAGCGAGACAGGCAGAGAAGGTCAAAGGTTCCCACAATGAAGTGTGCACAATATATTTTTTTATTTCTGTTTCACTAAGAAGGAAAACGGGTTAGCTAAAAATTATGGCGTACCATTCCTGGTTCAAAAGAGGTGCACTTAATCTTTCAAGACAGGCTTTCTTGGACAGATGGGTGATGAAGGTATGATCACCTACACAGGGATAATAAATACAGAGAAAAGGTTCCGGATAATATTGGAAAATTCCAAATAATTAGAAAAAGCAAAACACAATAGATAAATGAATATTAGCTTTCTGCAATGATTGAGAGGAACTCTAAGCTAGGAATTCTCAAGTTCAAATGTTGCCTTAGCCATGAATTCACTAAGGATATGTGGTAAGTCATTGTTTCTCATATTCAGTGGCTTTCTTTAGCGATATGAAGACAATAATACAACAGTGCGATAACTGTGACTCCAGTATGGTTGGCCCCCACCCTATATCTTCTCTGAAAGAACCTATTTTTGTGATTCTAACAGTGTGACTGGGGATCACAAATGGAGATGGAGCCAATCAAGTGGCTGATTTGATTGTGAAGTTGTTGCCATGGATGGGTGGGTGGGTTTGTTTTTTTTAAAAAATGGATTTAATGGTGTGGTGGAAGTTTTAAATTTTATAAGCCCTCTGGAGTCACCTATGTGTAAACTGGACAGCTATATCAATTTGTTTAATAAATAAATAACAAATGATTTGGATCAGGGCTATTTCTACAGAATTTTGATTTGCTGGGATGTAGACTAGATTGGGGACATGGTGGCTCAGTGGCTAAGATGTTGAGCTTGTCGATCAAAAGGTGGGCAGTTCAGTGGTTTGAATCCCTAGTGCCGCGTAACACGGTGAGCTTCCATTACTTGTCCCAACTTCTGCCAACCTAGCAGTTCGAAAGCATGTAAAAAATGCAAGTAGAAAAATAGGGACACCTTTGGTGGGAAGATAACAGCGTTCTGTGTGCCTTTGGCATTTAGTCATGCAGGCCACATGACCACGGTGACGTCTTTGGACAGAGCTGATTCTTTGGCTTTGAAACAGAGATCAGCACCGCCCACTAGAGTCGGGAACAACTAGCACATATGTGCGAGGGGAACCTTTACCTTTACCTAGATTGGATTTAATGTCAACTGCAGGATTCCTTAACTTCCATTGAAATATTTCCTTAGAATTGAATTCAGGTACACCTCCCATCTGCAAAAAATCTCATTCTAGACTTCATCTCTCTTTGCACTGAACATTATTTTAGAAGAAACCAGAGCAGTAAAGGATTCTCTGTTGCAAATTACAGCTGCTGAAGACTGGCCAAGCATATTGCGAGACTTACCTCTGTGGTTATAGAGGAATTGTATAAATTCCATCTTTCAAAATCTCAGTTCTCAGTTTCTACTTATTTTTGCCAATAGATTCTGTACATCTTATATATAAAAAAGGGAGTAATTTTCTTGCAAGTAGGGATTGCAGAATTTGCACATTGCACAATTCTGGTCCTCAGGATAGAGTAGAATTGTCTTCTTTAAATACCTGAAGTGCATTGCTACAGGCCTGATTCATTTATTTTTCATTTATTCATTTATTTTTTACCGGCTTTAATCTAACTGTAGTTTCCAGAATAGATGATATTGTTTTAATTGTATTTTGATTTGGCTAAAAGGTCTGCTTTAATATTATTCAGATCTTTCTTCTTACATTTATTGCTGTATTACTACTGTATATATTATTTATATATTGGGTTCCACAATATCCAATAATTGTGGAACCCAAAAGGAAGGGTAGCATATACTTATGCTAAGTTAAATTTGAAAAAGTCTTGCTTTAGCTGATGAATTGTCCAAAGGGAGGCAGGATTTTGTTCCATCGATAATATTAATTTCCAAAAGTGATTAGAAAATAAATTATACAAATCCAGTGTTCTTAAAATCACCAGTCATGGTTTGATGGCTATTTCTTTGTCCCACAGAACTCTGCTGTCTTGTGGTCTCCTCTCAAAGAACTTTGTGGGTGATCTCAAGTCCTCTCCTTGTCCAGAAAGGAATTACAAACAGTCAATCTACATGCTGATTCTTCGTTCTACCATGGTTGTTGGCTTTGATGCAGCTAACTTCAGTTCACTATTTCTTAAGGGACTTACGCGATAAGAAAGAAAAGAGAAAAAGAGAAGGAAAAGTGGAGGAATGAAAGGTACGTGCATCATCTTGAATCAGAATAAGCTAAATGTTTTGCACCCAAACAAAACAATTGTCTGAATGCAAACATAGGGTACGGAAAACAATTTTAAAAATAAAATAAAAATGTGTTAGTACAACATAAGAACAGAGAGTTGGCAGCATTGTAATTTCACATCTTCCTCTCAATCTATCTGCCCAGACATTTGGGTTAAAAAATTATATCATGACACTTTTTAGTAAATAATTATGATCACAACAATATTCCTCCCCTCCAAATCAAACAGATGTTTCAGATGAGCAATGATTCTCTATAAACTTTTTTTTTCTTCTTCTTATAACTCAATTCAATTTTCAGGATGAGAACATCATCTTCATCCCACATTTAATATTTTAAAAGCTCCTGCAAAAGAGTTCCAATAAGGAACTGCCAAGTTGTACAAAGTTGTATGAAGAGCTAGAAGAAATTAGATCAATTAGATGAGGGGTGTCAAACTCGCGGCCCCTGGGCGGGATGCATCATGTGCTGGACACGCCCACCCTGGTTTAGCGAAGGGGGAAAAAGTCATGATACGTCACATGACGACGCAAGTTTAACACCCTGAATTAGATGAACAATGCTGCAAGGATATAAGGAAGAATGATTGGCAATTCTAAACTATTGTCAATGCCAAAGAAGGTTCTGCTAAATTTTCCATTAGGTGATACAGGTAGTCCTTGACTTATGACCACAACTGAGCCCCAACATTTCTGTTGCTAACTGAGACATTTGTTAAGTGAATTTTGACTCTTTTTATGACCTTTGTTGCTACAGTTGTTAAGTGAATCACTCCAGTTGCTAAGTTAGTGACATAGATGCTAAGTGAATCTGGCTTCCCCAATGACTTTGCTTGTCAGAAGGTCACACATGGGAATCACATGACCCTAGAACACAGCAACCATCATAACTATGAGTCAGTTGCCAGGCAACTGAATTTTGCTCATGTGAACATGGGGATGCTGCAATGGTAATAAGGATGAAAAATGGACATAAATCACTTTTTTTCAGTGCCGTTGTAACTTTGAATGGTCACTAAATGAACTGTTCGAAGTCGAAGACTACCTGTACCTTAGTGTCAGACAAACTGGAATATCCCAGGGATAAGAAAAGGATTTTTTTTGGCACTATTAAGCCACTGCTTTTAGCAGAAATATTGCAATTTAAGTTTGGTTGTAAATCAGAAACCTGTGCAGATCTTTGAAACATGTTGTTGTACAGCTATGGCTAATATATACATGAGCCATGTGTAGATCTGTACATTGGGGAAACAAAGCAACCACTTCATAAATGCATTGCACAACATAGGAGAACAAACCTATCAGGACTAGATTCATTTAATAGACAAAGGCCACTCTTTTGAAGACAGCAAAGTCCACATCTTGGACAGAGAGGACCCCTGGTTTGAAAGAGGAGTCAAAGAAGCCATCTATGTCAAAACTGAACAGCCCACTCTCAAGAGAGGGGGAGGGATATGACATCATCTATCTCCAGTCTACAACACAGTCTAAGAAGGCTCCACACCCATTTGCACCATTCAGGTGACCCTGAGGACAGAGATAAACCTCCAGGTGGCCTTAATGACTTGCTAAAAGAATGCAAATGACCAGTTGTCTGTAACCAGAGGTGGTATTCAGCAGGTTCTGACCAGTTTTGGAGAACCGGTAGCGGAAATTTTGAGTAGTTCAGAGAACTGGTAGTAAAAATTCTGACTGGTCTTGCCCCCATCTATTCTCTGCCTCCTGAGTCCCAGCTGATCGGGAGGAAATGGGGATTTTGCAGTAACCTTCCCCTGGAGTGGGGTAGGAATGGAGATTTTACAGTATCCCCCTGACACGCCCACCAAGCCATGCCCACCAAGCCATGCCACGCCCACCAAGCCACACCCACAGAACCGGTAGTAAAAAAATTTTTGAATCCCACCACTGTCTGTAATGAGTATAAATCCTTCCATTCCCCATCCAGTCAGAGCTGAAGAAGCTTCTTGGGTGAGAAGCAAAACATCTTAAAAAAAACCCCAAGAAAATTCAGTTGCCTCTTGAGGAAAAAAAAAAAAACCATGTGGGACAAGCCTGGATAACTGAGAATCTCCATAAACATTTATACACATATAGCTGCATTCTATTCTGAACCATGTTTTGGGGTACAGAGAATATTTTACCATAATCAAGCTGTGAGGTTATTGGTAGATGGGACACTGTGTGTAAACTATCTTTTTCAAGAGATGGCTACAGCTAGCATATTGAAGGGGTGTGTGTGTGTATGTAGAGGGCAGAGATATAATGATTATATTTCTTTTCAGCGATCTGGTTGTTAGCACACACACCCTCAGCATACAGTCACAACTTATGAAGCTTCTTCTTCCATAAGGAAAAAAAACCAGTCCAGTTGCCTTTTGAAAAAGCACCTTTGAGACAGCTATGACCTGGATGACTGAGAATCTCCACAGACATTTCTGTGGAAATGGCAGAAGGCCCCAAACTTATGAAGATGGTGTCCCAACTTCCTAGCTACCATTGAAGCTAACCTAGAATCTTTGTAGTTGTTTCTAAAGCCTAAGTACATGCCTCATTTTTATTGAGGTTTTTTTTTAAGGTGCCTGATGTAATTTGTAATTGACAACATGGCTGTAGCATTAAAATGGAAATATTCACTAGAAGCTACTGGTTTATGCTGTGCTGGATTAGCTAATTGGTCAATGACTCATGAAGCAATCAATGATCACAACTGCTGCCATTTAAGGAGATTCCACAATAGCACAATTCTGTTTCAACCATTGATTGAATTCACTTAAACTCACTTTGTCTGCAAGCACTTAATTAAATATTATTTGATTCATAATTACAATTTTATTTTACTTACAGTCAATCCTTATTAATTTTTAAAATTTATCTTTGCATACCACAGGCTATTCAGTCAATAGTCAGGTGGTATGTTGTACTGTTTAATATCCCAAGAACAATAATGATACAGGGCCACTTTTTAACTGCAAAGTAGCAATGGCACTTTTAATCCTATCTGTCCAATTCTTAGGTATATTAGCTTTGCAATTATTTAATTCTAGATGGTTTATTATAACTTCTCATTCAGAAGTAAAAAATTATAAAGAATTGTAGAATTTAACATATCTGCAAGTGAATCCTTCTCAACTCAGTGAAATCTATTTATAGACAGAAAAGTAAGTTTGCTTCCTTTCTCCAGAGCCAGTTCCAGTTGGTGTTGGTTGGACCCTCCTTTATGGGAAACCACAGGTTCTGCTGTTTCTGTCTTTTTTCTCAATCCCATATCAGATCCCTGGCCAAGGTCATCTGCTGTTTAGGGATTGGTATCAATCCCTATTTTGGTATCATGACACCAGGCTATCAATTGAGGCCATTGAGGTTCTGTCCCAATGCCTGGAGTCTGTGAGTTATGATGGGGAGGAACCATCTCTGACTCAATCCTACCAAGATGGACTATCTGTTGGTGTTTGACTTTGGATGGATTGACTTTCCTATTCAAAAGTGATATGCAACCTGGGGGTATATATCTTCCAGGATTCATCGCTCTTCCTCAATGAGCAGTTGGCAGCTGTGGTCAAGAAGGCTTTTGCAAATCTGATGTGCCTTTTGTACCCCTTCATAGATGGGACACCTTTCAGATCGTCACTTTCACCTGATCACCTCACAGTTGACTCATGCAATGTGTTATACAAGGGCCTGCCTTTCAACCACACCTGGAAGCTTCCACTGCTCCAGGACGCAGTGGTGAAGCCAATGATAGGCAAGACTCAGTATGCCGATATAACCTCTGCTTTATGAGTTATATTGGATTCTGAAAGTATTCAAGACCGCTACCTATAAAGTCCTACATGGCATAGGGCCTGGTTACTTGAGGAACCATTTGTCTTCCATGGTATCTCCCAAGCTGATTTAATTTGGTACAATTGGAGTGTTGTGTCCCTTTGACTAAACAATGTCGTCTGTGGGGATTCTGTAAGCATACTTGCTCTGTAATAGCATCTATCCTGTGGAATGAGATTCTCCCGGAGGTCTGAATTTCTCCCCACCCTGCTGTTGCTTTGAAGCCTTGGTCTTTGCCCAGGCCTTTCATGAGGGACAGAAATTTCCTTTGCATTGGATGGATTTGTTTCTTTTTTGTTCCTGCCAATTTTTGCCATCCTTGTCATCTTTTATTCTTTTATTTTTGTCTATTGTTATGTTTTTTCCCCCTTGTGTTTAATGTTTTTACTTATGAGTTGCCCAGAGCTAACAATAAAAATACCTTACATTTTAAAGAAAGTTTTAAAACTTTTGACTCTAAAGTTGGTGTCAGAACAGTTTCTGCATCATTCAGCACAACTTGTTTATGGGCTCTCCACAGGACAATTGGGTAGCTGTCTGTGCTATCCTTTTCTTATGTCTGCTATTAAAAAAGGGAATGCAGCAGAAATATTTCAAAAGATCTATTGCAAGGCAACTTTAAGGCTAAATTGCTGAATCTTGAAATCACATTTTGGCCTATTTGCATAACCCACTGAAAATGACTGAGCTAATAAAAAGAGAATGAAAGTAAGATGACAGGAAACCCATTTTGTAAACCATTGATTATCCCGTACTAATTTTAGAATGAAAAGACACATGGTACAGAAGACATATTTCTTTTATTTAGGATAGCATAACATGCAAAAATGTGCACAGTGCAATTCTTTAAAATCAGGATAACCTCACTGCATTATTTCATTTCTTTATACAGCTAATTCTTCCTGGAACTTCCAACATTTGAAAAAGTCTGTTTTAGATATCACTACAACACAGAAGTTATAGCTGCATTCATGGAGCTTCTGATCTTCAAAATGACTCACGTCCTTCTTACATTTATATTTACCGTGTTCTGTGAGCAACCTGCCTATAGCTTTTCCTCTCTTTTAAAATCCTGCATTAGTTTTCTGTTTGTTTGAGGGCTGCGGCTTGATCAAAAAAAGATTAAACAAATCAGCAAGTGCTAATCGGAAGCCATTATGGCAACTTTTTCTGCTCAAATGGCTTGGCAGCATCTATCTGCTAACTTAAATGCAAACAATCACAGGCTTCCAAACTAATTACAGAGTAGAACATTATAAGGGGTACGAGATTTGACAGCTATCATTACTAGGAAAAAAGATGGAATTTATTATGCAAATTGATCGAGCATTCTATCTAATTGAAATAGTATATTAGGAAGGGTAACTCCAGCACTGATCCCTACATATAGATATACCAACAAGCTTAGGAAACTGTTTTACTTCAGTGTTGTCTAATCTTGTTTACTCTGAGCTCAGTATTAGACTTGTACAGCCACATGTAGCACTGATGATATTACCTAGTTCGGGTAATGAAATGTCTCTAAGAAAACAACCAAATTCAGAGAGCACCAAAGATCCCACCCATGTAACATGTACAGACTGCAACTGAGCCCAAAATTTATGCTGTGAAGTGAATCACTGCAGTTGTTAAACTAGTAATACGGTTGTTAAGCGAATGTAGTTTCCCCATTGACTTTGCTTGTCAGAAGTTCGCACAAGGGAATCCACATGACTGCGGGACACTGTAACCGTCATAAATGTGAGTCAGTTGTCAAGCATCCAAATGTAAATCCCGTGACCGTGGGGATGCTACAACAGTCATAAGTGTGAAAAATCATCATAAGTCACTTTTTTCAGTGCTGTTGTAACTTTGAACGGTCACTAAATGAACTGTTGTAAGTCAAGGACTGCCTGTAATTTATTTGACTGGAGTTGTGATGATGTATGAATACATCCCAAGAAAGATGTGCTTTTTGACATTTAGTTTGTTGGCTGTTTATAAATGTAACTTGCATTAGATGGCTGTTGGTTTGATAAAATCTAGAATTCTAGCTGATTGAGAATCCATCATTGCAGGTCATCCCTGGCCATTGCTTGTTTGATTCTGCCCACTTGTAGATAAATTAGTAGGAAAGAATGAATCAGGAATTTCAAAATGATTCAGAATGATTTTGATCTTCTACAAAAGAGACTAGCATATTCCATGCTTATTAAAAAAAACATGGTTGCAACGAACTGTGAGTTAATGTGCAAAAGGGCAACCTTGCACATCCTGACTAGTACTTCTTGCACTCATGGACAAGCCAATAGTCTTTTTCTTTCTCAGCAGTGTTCAATTTGTATGAAAAGCTTACTCTTGGGATGGAAAAGTTACACACTAAAGTATACTTGCAGCCGTCTCTGTGCTCTTTCCTTTCTGAAATAACGTAAATGTTTTATTGAATTGCTATTATGATCCAGACTCAGTCTGTATTTAACTCCTTCATCTCCTGTTCTGAGGACCACAGAACATTTTAGATCACTCCCCCCCTTGCCTCATTTTTCTTTGCCATTGAAAATCAGAACTTTGGCTAGGCGCTGCCACTACTGCGAAAGCAAAACTGATAATGCATGTGTCGTTATTTACACAACTTCACTTTTATGTCATCATGGCGTCCGTTGGATGCCTACGTGGCATGTGGTCCATTCACATGGTTGAAGAAGCTCACATGGTTAAAAAAAGTTCACCACCCTCCAAGTTCAGCTACAGGAAGATGACAAATGTCTTTTGAAGTATGGGCCACTTTTTAAAAATTATGTGATGAATCCAGATTCCACCTCTCTTTGTCTGTATGTTACAAATATACTGCATTTATAAATATACAAATATACAAATTTTAATTTCATCTTCTGTTGTGCCTGCTCAACAACCGTTCAAGCAGGCAGCTGGGCTTTCTATTTTCTTCTAAAATGCTTCTTCTGGGTTGCCTGTTTATAGATTCAACAGTTGGGTTGAACCATGCACCCTCTGAAATAGACCGCACTACAGCACACATCATCCACTGATAAGGAACAATAAAAGCGATTGTCCAACATATTGGGAAGGCAGCAACTCAGGAAAGTATTCTTTCAAAAATCAGCAGTACTTAACATTTGTTCAAAGCCTGAGATATGCCTTGTTGTGTGAGAAGAGGAAAATAGATTTGTGGCATCAAAACCTGCAGATGATCCACAGAAGGTATCTGAAACGGGAAACTGGCACACCCAATTTGCCTTGAGGTAGTTTCAAGTGAGAAAATGTACTGTTCTTTAGAAGTCCTTGAGGGAGGGGGATAAATTAGCAGTCCTGTGAGCTACCGATAGTTTCATTTGGTTTTTATTTAATCACTGCAGACCTCAACATTGGCTTCACTTTATCATGTGATTAATTAAGCAATCATCTCTTTTTAAAGATTTATTTCCTTTTTGTGGAAAACTGTGGCCAGGCTTTAATAAAATCATAAGCTATAGGATCAATATCCACAAATGTTACAAAAATATTGCAGGTCAGGGAATGAATTTTAAATCAATCATATCATACATATTCCTCCCCCCCACACACATATACATCCCCTTAAATTTTTCTGCTTAAGAGAACAGTCGGGTTTTTTTAAACAATAAAAGTGTTTTATACTACACAAATACATAGATCCCATTTATAAAATACCATGAATGTGAAAAACTTATTAAGTCACTACATTTATTAATTGGATTATTAATTTTTATTTAAACAATGGAACTTAGTTTTATTTATTTGCAACCACTGACCTACAATAATGTAATGAAGACATTAAGAAAATTGTGATGATGAAACAAAAATACATAGGATTAATAAAAGCCCAGATATTCTTTTTAAGGGCACTTTTACAAACCCAGTTTGAAGGAGAGGGGAAAGAATTATAGCAAAAAGGAAGTAGTTCTTGACTCTTCCATGTTGAACCATTTTCTCTTCGAAATTGTCCCAGGTTGCATTATACTACTGTTTAAAGAAGCCATCTATTCACAGAGTGGTAGAAGGAGCTGTTCGACTTTTTGGGGGGTGACATCATCATAAGGTAAAGGCCTCCCTGCCAAAATCCATTTCTTCTCTGACCAATTGTAATTGTATTTCTAAAGAGAGAGAGAGAGAGAGAGAGAGAGACAAAAATAGGGTAGAAGAATAAGAATAAAATACAAAGAATAAGGAGCATGAGAATCAATTCAATGTATTTTAGATGGTGTTTTATTATAATAGCATTGCCAATTCATCATAGGGGTTGCTTCCATTCCTAAATTTTTCTTAGTTTGGGCAAAGGCAACTTCACACATGCTTAAATCTCAGGGAAATCTTTAAAATCAGTCAAGTTGCTAAATTGTTTTAGTAAGTAAGCATCATTCAATCTGTGTTTCATCAAGCATGTCTACGACTAGAAACATCTCAGTGTAAAATAGTCCTCTGATGGATGGCAATTAATTAAACTCTTAAAATATAAAGGCCAGTAGAACAATGCTCTGTGCTATGGATCATTGTAGAGTTAAACCCTTAGAACTTCCATTTGCATTAGGAAAAAAAATAGAGATCACTTTAAATTGAAAGGTAATTTTCATAATGTGAGTTTCATGTTAAGCTGTAAACAAATATTTGCAGTCCCATCACACATATGTCCTGATTTCATTTGCAGGTACTGTTTGGGCTACCAGAACTGGACTGCAAAATTTCAGACAGAAAAGGCAGAGAAAGGTTAGAGTTCTCAGTATCTCTTTGGCACCAATGGTTTTCTCCTCCTCCTCCTCCTCCTCCTCCTCCTCCTCCTCCTCCTCCTCCTCCTCCTCCCTCCTCCCTCCTCCCTCCTCCTTCCTCCCTTATTTTTATAGTGCAAAGCTGGAAGCTTTGTTAAAGTACTTGATGTTTATTCTTTTCTCATTCTGGATAAAAAGGAAGATGAACCATTTCCCTATGACCATTAAAAACCAGAACGGATTAGGGGTCAGAGCTATGTGCCAATTGAGACATTCTACATTAGAGACCAAATGTTCCTCATCTCCGATCTATCTATCTATCTATCTATCTATCTATCTATCTATCTATCTATCTATCTATCTATCTATCTTCTATCTATCAATCATCCATCAATCATCTTCGATTCATCTATTCACCCATCCATATCTATTCATTTGCACAATTATTAGGCTTCAAACAAGTTTCCTGTGTAATTTATGTTGCATTAACATAAGTAAATGTCCTAACAATATCAATTTGGAGGGGTCTTATATAAGACCAATCCAACATCTTTCAGTTATTAACTTTTTCTAATTATCTTCACCTATATTTTCAATTGTGGTTACAATGGACATTCACTGTTCTCTCTCCTTTTTTTGAAGACACGAACTCTAAATAAACTATTCTTATAAGACACACTGCTCTGCTTTCATTCTGTCAGAAACTGATTGATGGGATGAAATTAAGTCTTTGAAAAAAAATTCTGAAGTGGAAACATTTCTAGATACCTCAGAAACTAAGAGCAATGCGAGAAAATTTTGTATCTATTGAGAAGGTTTCTCCAGAAGCTAAATTACCCATTTCATATTATAAAAAAAATAAAAGTACAAAAATAAATACAGTTGTTAATCAAGAAATATAAAATACAGGATTGGGGTTAATAGTTAATAATTAATAGGTTCCAGTTTTAAGAATGCTCAGGTCTTTTTCATTTTTTAAAAAATGGATCAATGCAGTGGTGGGATTCAAGTAATTTAACAACGGGTTCTCTGCCCTAGTGATTTCTTCCAAAAACCAGTTTGCCAAACTGCTCAGAAAGTTAACAACCGATTCTCCCTAAATGATGCGAATTGGCTGAATCCCACCACTGGATGAATGGAACAAAAATTATTTTCCTGACAAGTGTTTAAAATGATTGCCTAATGTGTTTAAGCTGGCTATGTTTTAGACATGTCCATTGCTAGTTTCTTATTCATTAGATAATTTTACTGTGCTGAACCAGGGGTGAAATGTTCCTGGTTCGGACCGGATCACTTGATCTAGTAGCGATGGCTGCAGGTGGTTCGGAGAACGGGTAGCAAAAATCCCTGTCTCCCCATGCCCAGCTGAGCCGCGCAATCATCAGAGGCTTTTTTTTTAATATTTAAAAGCATTTTTTCTACAACCACTTCGGCCAAAAAAATGCTTTTAAAAGTAAAAGAAAAAAAAAAGACTCTGATGATTGCACAGCTCAGCTGGGATTGTCAGAGGCTTTTAAAAGCATTTCAAAATGCTTTTAAAAGGCTCTGACGATCCCAGCTGAGTTGCCTGATCGTCAGAGGCTTTTAAAAGCATTTCTTTTACAAAGAACCTCCTCGGCCAAAGAGGTTGTAGAAAAAATGGTTTTAAAAGTAAAAAATAATTAAAAAAAAGTTGGCCATGCCCATTCAGTCACATTACTCCCCCACCAAGCCATGCCCACAGAACCAGTAGTAAGAAATTTTACATTTCACCACTGTGCTGAACCAAGTCTTGAAAATAAATTCATAACTTTTGGAACATATCTATTTATGAAGGACTTTGGATACATTGACCCTGAATTGTAGAAAATGGAGATTCTGTATTTTTAATATATACAGTATGTTTGTAGATTTATCTGCTTTCAGCCTTTGAACTGACTTTGTACTGATAGAGAGACAACCAATAAGATTTCCACATGGTCCAGGTTCAACTCATGGCTTAAAAACTATTTGTATAATTATATTGTATTATTTACTGATACTGTAGAAAAGTAGTGGAATGATTTTAAAAATACATGGCTAATTCAGTATTCATCATTGAATGATTGGCTTTCTTTTAAAGCCATTTTTAATGTTTTCTATTTCCTTTACATCCACAGGAAAATCTTAAGATCTTTTTGGTCATAGGATGTTTACATATGTGAAAGCAAGAGAGGAGAAGCAGCACAGCTGCGATGAGCCTGTTTCATTATTTGCTGCACTGGTTACCAGTTGTCACCTCTAATGCCCTTGATCGCACAGGGACTGGTTATTTAAGAGACCATCTGTCTCTGGTTGTTTCTGCCTGATATCCCCCCAGAGATCCAAATAGCTCCCATCCTGATGATATTCAGGAAGCTATTAAAAATCTGGTTGTTCTCCCAGGTTTTGGGGCTCAATGGAAAGTGCCCCAAAACCTGGGGATGTTTTTTTGTTGTTGTTTTGAACACATGTTTGGTTTTAGGACCATTCATGATTTCTTTTTGTCTTTTGTTATTTTTTACTTTTTTAATTGTAAGACTTGAAGAGTTGTTGGATGCTGGGCAGCCTATAAATTGCAGGTGTAAAGAAATGCTTCATGCAATGGAATCTTGCTAAACCCTGTTTCTAGTCTGTTCCCATTGTGCAACAATATTTTCCATTGTTTCATTGTTTGCATAACTACCTACCCAAGTCCATTTTTGAACACCTCTGAATCCTAGGTATTCTAACTATACTTAGACCCATTGTATAATGGAATATTCACTTATACGAATCATGATCAAGTTTTATAGAATAAAACTTGTTAAAAGGTTGACTAATTAATGCACTCAAAAGCCAGTACAAAGCAAATGACTGAAAAAAATAAAGGATAGATGCTACAGAATAATCTTTGGGACTGTTTGAGGGAGAGCAAGCTTGGTGAAATTGTAGCCTAGGTTAGAAAGTTGCTTTGGTACAATTGTCCGGTCATTATCTATTTTGGATTATAATTACTTTAAAGAGAGAAAATAAGAACAGTATGCAGTAAACTTACAAGGTATAAATGGAACAAAGTTCTCAGTTACCTGCTACAAACTAATCAAACAAGGATAGCACTCCTTGCCATGCAATATTAAAGATAAATAGGGGGTCAGAAAAGCAAGTTCTAGTTCCTATACAGTGCACCAATGTGGCAGAATACACCAACATTCAAAGGTGGAAAAAAACACTTCAGACCCCCAGGGACCAATTCATCTACTTTTCTTTCTCCCACTTTAATTAATGAAATCATATTTTTAGACATTTTAGTAAATTTACATCAATGCTGGACTGATTAAAATCCTCACCTCAGAGAGTTTATTCTGACACAAAACTGGGCTTGGAAGAAGAAATGAATTTCTTCACTCTGCTTCTTTGTTTTGAAAATTTTATGAATGAATGTTTGCAGTTGGAAGATTTTTTTTTGGGTGAGGGGGATTAGGGACAGAGGAGCCAAGGGAGAAAAATACTAATGTTTTTATATCTTGTCAAGAGTTGTCTGCTGATATATTTTATACTGACTGTTTGCTAAAGAAGGGACTGTAGAGGCGCAATAATTCTTATTTTAAAGCAATCATTTATAGATTTGTTAATATTATTTAATTAATATTAATCACTCTTAGTTGTTAAAATATGCCTCTGAAAGCCAAAATATTTAGTGTCAATCCAAGCTAATCACTAGTACAGACAAAGCATTCACCATGCTTTAAACTGCATTTCAACATCTGTGTTTGGAAAGATTATAGAGTTGCTTCATACAAGAACAATATCTATTAAAGCTGATGAACACTGTTTGGAATACATTATGGGGAAAGAGCAGAAATCTTGAGTGCCAGAAGAAGCAAAGGTAGCATGATTGGAATGGACTATGTGTTGTCCTAACTGTATAGATATCTGTGGACTTCTGAGAATAGTACCACTCGTTTACCAATCAATTTTTTTTGGCTCAAGCACAATATAATACTCATTTGTTTTGGACTTATTCCAGGAGAAATGCAGGAAACCATTGTGATTTCAAGGAGTTTAGTGACATAAATTGATATCTCCTTCATATGAAGAAAAGCCTAAAAGTTTAGAGCTCATTATGAACTAACTTGCTTGCTTTTCATTTTTGCTTTCTGAATAAAAGGGGAAGAGAGAGAACATACTGTAGCTCAGGGGTGACAAACTCATGTCGTCATGGTGGCGTCACGTGACATATCAGGATGTTACCCCCCTTTGCTAAACCAGGTGTCGGTGTGGCCAGTGCATGATGCATGCGGCCCTTGACAGCCCTGCTGTAGCTGTAAACCTGTGAAAATCTCAGACTCCCAGTTCCCATTCCAGAATCAGATACCCACCCAGGCAAGGCCAGGTCTTACAAACTCATGATTATAGTAGGATCATGAAAGTATGGTGCCAAGTTTTGATAAAAAAACCCCTTGGATTTGTTGTTTTTCAGCCCACGGGGTGCTTAGATCTGGCCCATGGGGCCGCCTTGCAAACAGCGAAGGACCGGCCCATGGTGCCTCTGCCAGCGAAAACAGAGCTCAGGGGGGCCGTGGGTGGCCCTCGTGAACTCTGTTTTCACTGGCAGAGGGTTGCAGGAGGTCGTTGCAGCTGAAAAAGGAGCTCAAGACCCCGTTTTCTCTGGCAGAGCTTTTGGGCCCCCACAGGTGCCCCTGACATGAGTGATGTCAAGCTAGCCATGCCCACCCATCTCCACCGAGCTCAAAAACAACCCTGATGTGACCCTCAATGAAATCGAGTTTGACATCCCTGGTTTATTGTCTCTGAATCCATAAGAACCAATTGCCTGCGGCCTGATCACTGCTCTAACATTTGAATAGAAATAGAAATAGAAATAAATAGAAACAGGAACAGGAACAGGAACAGGAACAGGAACAGGAACAGGAACAGGAACAGGAACAGGACCAAGACCAAGACCAAGACCAAGACCAAGACCAAGACCAAGACCAAGACCAAGACCAAGACCAGACCAGACCAGACCAGAACAGAACAGAACAGAACAATAGAATAGCAGAGTTGGAAGGGACCTTGGAAGTTTGCTAGTTCAACCCCTTGCTCAGGCAAGAAACCCTATACCATTTCAGACAAATCTCTTCTCTGTCTAATCTCTTCTTAAAAACATCCAGTGTTGGAGCATTCACACTAGAAGCTTTTAAGAAGAGATTGGACAACCATAATAATTGATGATGAAGCTGGAATCCAGTGACAATGCCTTCTGGAAAAAAAATCTGCTAGATTTTAAAACAAAATAAAGATTAAATTATATTCCATGAGTCTTTAATGTCACACCCTTAAATTTAGAAATCAAGCTAAACAAATGCCTCACATCCAATGTCCCACTAAGACAAATAGCAATGTGAAAGAAGTGTGCCACTTATATTTCATTGTACATATTCAACCATCTGACCTCAAAAGTTTCTGCTACTGTTGAGTATCAAAGTAGTTCTACAGTATCTTTAATAGTTTCCAAATCTGATATAAGTATTGCTTCTGCAATTATATAACAAAACTATTATTAGATTGAGAACCAGGAAATAGGGAAAAGAGTGATTGCAAGCAACATGCAAGTTATCAATATCAGCTATTGATAACTTTTGTAGTACAAGGGATTAATTAAGACAGTCAGTGGGTGATTTTTTTGGAGTGGGGATTGTAAATGAAGTAGAATTGGAATATACAATGGATTAAAGTTAATAGAGAAAGAAACAGCTGGTGTTAATGAAGGTTAACTTTTTTCCGGACCACAGCAAATTTGAATTAAAGGGATAGTATCCTTTTACCAACATCTTTTTGCGGGGAAGCAATAAATGCTTGACATAATTGGATTTCCAAAGATAGATGTAAATGCAAAAAGAAGAAAACAATGTTTTGAAATAGTCCTCATTCTTAATAGCTATTGCAACTGGTTTGAGTTTACAACTTGTGACTGTATCTTCAACTGTCAAATGTGCAAATCAGTCTAGAGCCCTTTTTGCTGGTGAATTGCAAGTGTTTTATGACTCTGAACCAGCAACATATTTATTTTACAATGACCATCACTCGGCTTTGCTAGGTTTAACTAAACACTTTAAGAAAGCTAATTTGACTACAAACAGTGACTCACCAATACCAGTGAGCGAAAGGTAGCTAGGTATAGCAGAGCGGCTTAGAGAGTAATCTATACAGCTCCATGAGCAAGGTCAATAGGACAAATGACATCATATCATTAGTTCTGCCCCCTTTGTATTAGAGTGATGACATCACTCATATGTATGCAAGGGGTAGAGTTTATATCATAATCACACTTGTTATCATTTTGATGAAAGCTCCATTGCATATCCATGTATACCTCCCAGTTTATGTGACAGGCACAAAAATACTGATGTACCACACAAAGACATGGTAAATTTTATGAAATAGTGTGCCTTCCCAGCAAAATGTTTGACAAGTAAATACAATAAATAAAGCCATGCTCTATTCTATTTATCCATGGTGGAAAATATACACACGGGACATTATTTCACGATAAGATTTCTATGACATCCCATATTAGATTTTTCTTGCACAGGCTAAATCTAATTATTTAGACTTCCATCTTTACCTATTTTTCTGCCTCTTGATTCTTAAGGAAAGCTATACTTTTGCATAAGCAATAGAGGTGTTATTTGTTCAGAGTTTTTAGGGTCATGTTTTATTGTAATTCAGCTGCAATAAACTTAATGAACTACAGTAATTGGTACAATAAAATCGTACACAAGTGCAATATACACTGAGCACAAATACCAAAAGCCCTTGAGCAGCAATAATAATAATATGCAGAGATGTTTTAACCAAACAGCTTCTGCTCTTTCATTTGGGAAAATGCTGCAGAATACTTTGAATGGGATCTAGTCCCTTCTGGGGTCAGCAGTGGAACACTCTGCCAGCAGACTTTCAGCCTTAATGGCTTTATTTATGTTGCTTTATTATTTGTTTTATGGAGAATCATAGTGTTTTATCAAGCTACACTCTTCGCAGGCGTTTGTTATTTTCATTCAAGCAAATCAAGTGCACAGTCGAGCCAAAGTTGAATGCATTTAGGGTCTTGGGATACAAACTGAGCAGAATTCATCATTTATATTAGTCATTGACTAGATTGGTGAAATAGATAGCACTGGTTCTTTGTGAACTTCTTGCTTTCTTCATTAATTCTCTAAACGTATTTCAATTTTTTAAATTTCTCCATTATTTTCTCCATTATCTGCAGTTCAGCTGTGGCTGATCCTTTGAATTGTTATATATTTACCAGCCCTATAAAATGTAGAATATATATGATAGGTGGTAGTCTCCTACCTTGACAATTAATGACATGATTTAATTGCAGGATCTTGAAAGAGTACAATATGTTTCAGGTGGAATCTGAGAATTGCAAATGATAAAGATGCCAGTTGATCAACACTGGCAACTTCATGTTAATGTGAGTTTTCTCTGAGGTCTTTTTACCAGTCCATATGAAAAAAATATAGACTGTTGAGTTGAATTCACTACTGCTGATGAACTTATAAATACATCTGAATATTTTTTTGATTGATATTGCTGTCTTTCTAGATATTTTTGCCATCAATCCTACAGCCCTGATGTGTTCTGATGATTTCCTACCCAAGTACTAATCAAGTCTTTCCTGTTTAGACTTCAAAATCATGTAATATCAGGGGTGCTGTTCCTAAGCTACAACACCAGCAGAAGATAGTTATTTATTACTTGGTTGCAATCTTTTGATTAATTTCAGGATTTTCTTGACAGGTCAAATACAAACCTTTCTTCTTCTCTTACTCAATCCATAGACCATCATGATCCCCACCTGAATTGGCCAATAATTCATAACTTAGAGAATAGAATAACAGAGTTTGAAGGGATCTTGGAGGTCTTCTAGTCTAACCCCCTGCTTAGTCAGGAAACACTATATCATTTCAGACAAATAGTTATGCAATCTCTTCTTAAAAATATTCAAAATTTCTGGAGGCAAGTTGTTCCACTGATCAATTGTCCTAACTGTTAGGAAATTTCTTCTTAGATCTAGGTTGCTTCTCTCCTTGATTCCTTTCCATCCATTGCTTCTTGTCCTGCCCTCAGGTGCTTTGGAGAACCAGATGCAACTCTCTCTCCCTCTCTCATCCATCCATCCATCCATCCATCTATCTATCTATAAACAGTACATCTGACTTCATGTCCTATCAAACTTAATTTCAAAATATCATATACAGGACAAGAGTTGAAGAAGCTTCTTGGATGAGAAGCAAAACATCTTCAAAGAAAAACCAGAAAGTCCAGTTGCCTCTTGAAAAAAAGCACCTTTGGGACAACCATGACCTGGATGACTGAGAATCTCCATAGAGAAGGACATTTAGAGTTCATTTGCTAAGACAAAAGGCATGATGAGAACTGTTCATGGAAATTCCTTTGAGAAAGCCAATGCCTTCACAGATGCTATGGTTATTTACATATTTTTCATGTTTCATTCACTGAGGTTTTCAGTCAGATCTTTTATCAACTGGGGTGATTATCAAGGAGAGTGAATGGATATATATCCAGAATTCTTTCATTGATATGAAAATGCAATCTTTTATTATATATTCTCCTCCTAGATGGAGATACTGTACATGCAGAAGAGTAAATAGACATAAAGGAACTGCAACATCTTTCACCTTGAGTTTACGATATATTGTGTAAGAGAGAGAAAAAAAGACAGGAAATCAGGCAAACAAGCAAGAAAGATGGTATCCGTTCCACCAAATAGACTTGGGGAATTTGTTTTCCTTCAGACAACAGGCAAACTGCAGATCAATGAACTGCTGCAATATCTATTTCAGCCTTTTTCTTATGTTGGGTGAAGCTAACAACCCAATATTTCACTGAACCACTTCAACTATGGTTCAGTTCACTTGCTCAACTGCATCTACATCAGCATCCAATAAACTGGTCTGTTCCAATCTAATGTCATGTATGAGAAGTAAAACTTAAAATTCAGCTGAGGAAAAAAAAATGTGTTCTGGAATGTACAGGAAAATATAAGATAGCTGTTAGGCCCGTGATGGTGAATCGGTGCATGCGGGGGGCGTGTATGTATGGGTGGGGGTGGGGCACATGCGCAGGGGCGGGGCACATGCATGGGACCACACACGCTTTGGGCACTCAGTCCAGAAAAGGTTAGCCATCACTGGGTTCAATTTCTTTTTGTCACTGGAATTCATTTCTGGGATAAAAACTATTGATGATGTGATAGACTAGGAAAGCTCTGATCAGCCATATATGGGGGTTTGCTTGAAAAAAAATAGCTAAAATTCTGGAAGCCGCCTTATGAAAGAGGTCAGTTCTGACTCATATGTTTGGATGTATGCTGGTATGACTGTATGTATTTATTTTACATTTTTACTCTACCTTTTTTTAAACAAACCAATATCTCCAAGTCGCCCACATCAGTATAAGACATTCAGGCAACTCAGCTGTTCTATATTCCAGAAGCTATGAATCTGCCAACATTGCTTGGTGCTTGCCAAACTCCTTCTTTAACTTTCTTTAGAATCTTTTCATTACAAAAAATGAAGCTAGTATGCTCAAAGCCAAATACCCACATGATCTATATATGCAGCAATGATCTATATATACATGTTTGCAGCCCCTTGCTTTGTTTCTGGTAGAGGGCGATTCTATGATTGGCCACCCTCACATGGCAATCATATTATTATTATTATTATTATTATTATTATTATTATTATTATTATTATTATTATTATTATTATTATTATTTTATTTCTATACCGCCCTTCTCCTGCGGGACTCAGGGCGGTGTACAGCCAAAATAAAACATTGCATATAAAATTTAAAAACAATTTAAAAAACAATTAAATAATTTCGGCCCGAGATATTAAAAACAACCCAATTAAAACCAAATTCAATTAAAACTGAGAGGATGGGATCAAGCCAGCCCAGCTAGATGGAATAGGTGTGTTTTCAGGGCCCGACGAAAAGTCCGGAGGTCTGATACCGTGTGTATCTCAGGGGGTAGGTCATTCCAGAGGGCAGGTGCTGCCACAGAGAAGGCTCTCCCCCTGGGGGTCTCCACCCGACACTGTCTGGCCGACGGCACCCTGAGGAGGCCCTCTCTGTGTGAGCGAACCGGTCGGTGGGAGGCTATTGGCGGCAGAAGGCGGTCTCGCAGATAACCCGGCCCTAAGCCAT
This sequence comes from Pituophis catenifer annectens, assembly GCF_029215685.1. Taxonomy (NCBI): domain Eukaryota; kingdom Metazoa; phylum Chordata; class Lepidosauria; order Squamata; family Colubridae; genus Pituophis; species Pituophis catenifer. The sequence continues at coordinate 106,510,890 of NW_027256881.1, forward strand.
GGAGCGCTTTAAAGGTGGTCACCAACACCTTGAAGCGCACCCGGAAGACCACAGGAAACGAGTGCAGCTCGCGCAGGAGAGGTGTCATATGTGAGAGCCCTGTCGCTCCCATAATCCCCCGCGCGGCCGCATTCTGGACTAACTGTAGCCTCCGGGTGCACCCCAAGGGGAGCCCTATGTAGAGAGCATTGCAGTAGTCCAGGCGGGAAGTGACGAGTGCTTGAGTGACCATGCGTAGGGAGTCCCGATCCAGAAACTTGTTGAACCTCCATAAAAGTTGCTCTAAAAATAATAATAATAATAATAATAATAATAATAATAATAATAATAATAATAATAATAATAATAATAATAATTTTATTTCTATACCACCCTTCTCCCGAAGGACTCAGGGCGGTGTACAGCCTATTTACAAAACAGCAATTAAAATTTATAATGATTAAATAAATTTGGCTCAATTAAAACCCCAGAAATTTAAAATACCCCAATTTAAAACTATTAAATGCCAAATATGCCTAGAAGAATTGGGCAAACTTGAGCTAGATATTTATTAGTATTTGTTACTTATTATTATATTATTATTATTATTATTATTATTATTATTATTATTATTATTATTATTATTATTATTATTTTGTGGAGCTGCTTTGGTGATTGAAAGACTGAAACCAGATTTCTTGCCTAGTCCTTTAAAACTAAGGGAAGAAAATAAATCACCTCCAAATTATACAGCATTTGGTAATTCTCAGCTGAATTGCTCAGCTAAATCTATTGGAAAACATTGTGTTTGAAACAGGGATGAGCTGAAATTATATGAAAGCAATGGAAATTAATTCATAATAGTTTATTCATGCAAGTCAATCATTAAATATATTACCCACCAGCAGTAATATGAATCAGATCCAGATTTTTTTTTCGTCGTATTTATAGTAGATCCATTAAAATCAGTAGGGCTTATTAGTCATGGCTCATTTAAAAACATATATTTTACTTTTGAGTAAACTTGACATTTAAGTCTTGTTGATTTCAGAAATGTATTTTTGACTCACAAAATACTTCAACAATTTTTTTAAAAGTTATAAGAGTAATACCCATGAAAAATGTCATTGATGAGTAGATACCCAGCAGATATATCTCTTGATTGATAGACTATATTTAGATCTTTCCTTCCTTCCTTCCTTCCTTCCTTCCTTCCTTCCTTCCTTCCTTCCTTCCTTCTTTCTTTCTTTCTTTCTTTCTTTCTTTCTTTCTTTCTTTCTTTCTTTCTTTCTTTCTTTCTTTCTTTCTTTCTTTCTTTCTCTCTCTCTCTCCCCCCCCCTCTCTCTCATTTTCTTTCTTTTCCTCCCTTCCTCCCTCTCTCCCTCCCTTCTCCTGGTCTCTCTCCTTATCTTTCTCTCTCTTTCGAAAATAATAAAATAAATTGCAGAACACTGCAATAATACAGGAAGTATATTATACTTGAAATATATTTCTATTCTTTGCTGCTTGGGGCAGGCCCATCCAATACTGTAGCCACATGAGGTGGCTACTAATAGCAATAGTTTGGGCTAGGGAAAACGATGTGCTTAATTATAGATATAATCATGAATCTGCAAGCTCCAACACTCATACCACAATAAAACACAGCTGATATCCATGTTGTTAATGATTATTTTTTATTATGCCGCATGTTGTTTTAGTGTCTGCATCAGCATTGTTCAAGAGTGATTACAATATTACTAGATATAATTTCCCATCGAAAGGGTCACTACATAGCAAAAGAAAGCATTTTTCTCCTCTCTGATTGTCACTGGAATTTTTCATTTCTGTAGACCTGTTTTCCATAAATAGTCTACTAAGAAATATTGCTTGGGCAAATTGATCCACTTTATTTAATAATGTCAATGGCATTGAATTTCAAATGAATGATGATGGTGTCTCTTTTACCTCATATTAAGTATGACAGTTAATAAAAAGACCTATTGCAGTAGAGGGCAACATTTGACTATCCAATTCACACAATCAGTTTAGCATTGAGATATGTGGGCAAGGAGCAAGGTCTAGATGTAAGTCAAAATAGTGGTTGGCCATACTGGGGTTTAACTCTTCGATAGCCCTACTCAATTCTCTCCTGTTTTCCGTTTTCTCACAGCACAAGCCTCGTGGCAGTTTACATCTCTGGATTGAGAACCAGGCCACGCTGTTTCCTTACCTAAGTCAATGGCTAGGAAGGATTAATTTTCATAGTTGACGCTAAGAGCTCAGAGACAGTGGATGCAGAGATTACAAAGACACAACCTGCAATTTCCCCAGTTTTCTCCCTTCTGTCTGATTGCACAGGCCCTTTGATAAAAGCCCCATTTTCCTGCAAATAGATGTGTTGGACTGTGCTTTAATTGGGTGCTGATTTTTCTTGCTACTGCACTAAGTGCCCCCAAACTAGATGGAAACCAGCTTTAATCACACAAATCTTGATTTATAGAGGTGAGCATGCATGCAAATTCATTTGCAAACATTTGCTCAACATTCCCTTATTTAACCAGCATATATGAGAGGATGCTTCTGGGTTACTCCCAGTTTGTAGAAAAGTACCCTCTGGGAATTCTGTTAGCCTTCAGTCTCTGTGGCTCAGAGAAGGTGGCAAGATGAATCTCTTTGACCCAGATTTTTTTTTTTGTTAATTACATTTAGTATCGGTTTACATGTATTTTTAAACTTCTTTCTGTCATTTGTACTTCAGTTTTTGTTAGCTCTTTTTTCCCTTGATTGCATAAAAATGCAGGATCTCTATATCAAAAGCAAATCAACTATAATAACTATAATAAGGTCTTTCATAATGTCAAAATGCAATCACCACCTTTTTAAAAAATTGTATTTATGCTTTACCTAAAGATAGGTAAGAGATACTTATTTTGTTATAAAACCAACATACAATTATAATGTGCTTATTAGGATTTTTATTATATTTCTTCTCACTATAAGTTAGATTTCTGTGGCTGTCCAACTCAACAATAATTCTAGATGGCATACAAATTAAAATTAAGACTCACAATACATTAAATAAATGCGCAAAAATGATGATTATAACAAGGAATAGACACACGCTGTAAATAAATCCATTATAGTTCACCCCAACCATTTCCAAGAACTGGGCAAAAAGCCAAGACTTCAAGGTCCACTTCAAGGACAATAGGGCTGGGACTGCTCAAACCTCTGTAGAAATGCTACTTTAGATGGCAGCAGAGACTTTCTACTTTGTAAGTCCCATCAAATGGAAATGCTTATGAAGTGGGAAGTGAAGCAAGGCAAATTTGTTAGCTCTTATAGGATGAGTAGAAACAATAGAAGAAAGGCAGTCTTCCAGATGACCAGATAAGTTACGCAATGAAGTGGTTTGTAAATGACAATCGGAGCTGTGAATTGTATCTGGAAGCCCTTTGGTATCAAAGCACACTATTATTACTTATTACTACCATGTTTCCCCAAAAATAAGACCCTGTCTTATATTTTTTTGAACCCTGAAATAAGTGCTTGGCCTTATTTTCAGGGAGGTCTTATTATTTTGGGGTGCTTGGAGGAAACTAGAGGAAATGGCGGGGACCAGCTGTGCATGCATTTAAATATTTTCGGGGAGGGCTTATTTTCAAGGGCCGGGGAGCTTATTTTAGCACATGCGCTCAAAAGCCCGATTGGGCTTATTATCAGGGGATGTCTTATTTTCGAGGAAACAGGGTACTAGTGCTTCTACATTGTGGACTGTTTACAGCTTCCAAGTGATCTTCAAAGGCAACCCCACATGAAGTGCATTGCTGTAGTCCACACTGCAAGATTACTAAAGCATGAGTGTCTGGGAGGAAGGACTTTCACTCCAGAAAAAAGGCAAGCGGTGTACCAGACCTGTTCAACAATCCTGGCCACAGTCATCATGTGCCCTTCAAGCAGGAATAGTGAGTCAAGAAGATCCCAAATAGTCATTCGCCATTGCCCGGGGAAGTGCGATCCCATTCAGAAATAAAGATGAAACTCTTGGCACCAGAAGACTCACAAACCCAAAGCTACACAGTTTTGAGAAATGATTAATAAAATTTACTTTAAAATATTATACATGTCATTATAAATTGGAAAGTCTATAAGAAAGTGACTAAGGGACTTATTCTGTTTGCTATTCAATTATTTTCTCTAATAAATGTTTCCAATAACCCAACTAGTTGCACTTCTTCATATCTAATATCTCAGGGACTGCCACAAAGAAGAGGGAGTCAAGCATTTTTCCAAAGTGCCTGAGGGTAGGACAAGAAGCAATGGGTGGAAATTAATCAAGGAGAGAAGCAACTTAGAACTAAGGAGAAATTTCCTGACAGTTAGAACAATTGATCAGTGGAACAACTTGCTTCCAGAAATTGTGAATGCTCCAACACTGGAAGTTTTTAAGAAGATGTTGGACAACCATTTGTCTGAAATGGTATAGCCTAAGCAGGGGGTTAGACTAGAAGACCTCCAAGGTCCCTTCCAACTCTGTTATTCTATATTCTATATTCATTTTTAAACTGCCAAGCTTTTTGACGATGTAGCTTCCCTTCAAATAAAATATTATTTTAAAAAATTCCATAGGGATCTACGTAAAAATAGAGGAGAGATTTTGGAAACTCAAGAGCCCTTTTTTAAAATACTTGGAGATTTATTATTATAATTCTAAATTGCTCATCTTCTCTGATTATCCATAGATGATGTCCTTCTATGGAGTGCTTTCTTATCTTGATGTATCATATGACCAGCTTCTTCCTTTTTTCCCCAAAGTTTCTCTGCCTGAGCAGAGTCCAATTTTTCCATGGGTGCAAGAGCAGCTCCTGTTTGTAGGTTCGAAGGTAAGGGAGATTTCCTGTTCAAGCATGAAGGCAGAGGAAATAATCTCACGCTAAATATATGAACAGGAGAAATAGATAAATAGCATGAAAAGTCATCTGTATCCCTTCATCATGAATATTAATGCAATTATGATTCCTCATGACAGTGGTCTTAACATAGTGGGCCAGTTTTGTCTAGTTGTTAAGGTACCAGGCTAGAAACCAGGAAACTGTGAGTTCTAGTACCACCTTAGGCACAAAATCCAGGTGGGTGACTTTGGGTCAGTCACTCTTTCTCAGCCCAACTCGCCTCACAGGGTTGTTGTTGTGGGGAAAATAGGAGAAGGAAGGGATTTTAGGTATATTCGCTGCCTCGAGTTATTGATAAAGTAAGAAAGGCAGGATAAATAAATAAATAGCTCTTCTGGATATTATAGTTTTTTCCTGCCAAAAATAGAAACAAGATATATGTCACATTTATTATACATTATACAAGTAGTCCCTGACTCAATTGAGCCCAGAATTTTTGTTGCTAAGCGAGATAGTTGTTAAGTGAGTTTTGTTCCATTTTATGACTTTTCTTGGCCCAGTTGTTAAGTGAATCACTGCTGGTGTTTAGTCAGTAACATGATTGTTAAGTGAATCTGGCTTCTCCATTGACTTTGCTTGTCAGAAGATCGCAAAAGAGGATCACATGACCCCAAGACACTGCAACCCTCATAAATATGTTCGGTTGCCGAGCATCTGAATTTTAATCATGTGACCATGGGGATGCTACAGCAGTCGTAAGTGTGAACAACGGTCATAACTTTTTTCAGTGCCATTGTAACTTTTGAATGGTGGCTAAATGTACTGTTGTAAGTCAAGGACTATCTGTATATACAAGGTAAAAGTAAAGGTTCCCCTCACACATATGTGCTAGTCATTCCTGACTCTAGAGATCAGTGCTCATCTCCGTTTCAAATCCGAAGAGCCAGTGCTGTCTGAAGACGTCTCCATGGTCATGTGGCTGGCATGATTAAATGCCAAAGGCGCAGGGAACGCTGTTATCTTCCCACCAAAGGTGTCCCTATTTTTCTACTTGCATTTTTTACATGCTTTTGAACTGCTAGGTTGACAGAAGTTGGTACAAGTAATGGGAGCTTACCCTGTTACGCGGCACTAGGGATTCAAACTGCTGAACTGCCAACCTTTCGATCGACAACCTCAGCGTCTTAGCCACTGAGCCAACACATATCTTTTACCTGTATTATATTCTGCTTGCAGCCACAAGTTTGATTAACAAGTCATAACTAGACTGTAGCACTAAGAATTGTTGAACCTTATGCGATGACATTTGAATAGTGAAAGAAACATCTGCAGAAAATATATCTGAAAGAATCACATATCATAATAAAAAGAAGAATTCAACACGATTTTGGATATGCTATGTTAGATCACCTGAATGCCAGGTGGTAGGAAGTGTCCATGCCTGTCCATTTCCCAATTGTGGAAATGATGGCCTACAAATTCTTGCTGCTTTGGGGAAGGTACAAAATGCATCGGCTTGTTCACTTTTAGGACTATCCGGGGGGTGGGCGGGAGAGATAAAGCTCACGATGTACATTCTATCTAAATTAGCCTTTAGATAGCTTGAAGCTCAAGTAAATCATATCCTCAGTTCACTGCCTATTTTAAATAAGTGGCAGTGCGATGGGGGGGAGGGGAGGAAGGACCTAATTTAATGCACTTGATTCAGGGAAAGAAAGTCAATTGGAACATTAAATACAAATACAATAGCCCGTTAGCTTTCTGTAAGAAGCTTCTCCTCCTATTAAAAAGCTTTGTTCTGAAGCAGTATGCAGACACACACATACCCGCACACACAAACACACACAATGAACGCAGTGCATCTTAGAGCTAAATTTAATATATGCAGGGGTATGATGTTTGCAGTGCATGCATTTCAGCAGGTCCCATTAGTGTGCCTTTCCCCTCCAGTGAAAACAAAATGAACCACAGCCCCTTCTGGTTTGCATAAAGCAAACAAAATTAGATTTGCTTTGCTGAATTGAAACTCGCTTGGGATTGTGCGCCTCTCTCGGGGACAAATTACTTCAAACAATCCCTTTGTACCATAACAAAATCAAAAAATTCAGGCCAATCAACATGGCTCAAAAACCCTTAACACAAGAATTAATAATACAACCTAGTCTATTTTTTATTGCTTCTGTGCTACAGATCTTTGTTTTAATGTAATTACGCTTATTTGCTGTCCAAGTGTTAAATAAGCTTGCATATGTTAACCAGGGTGACATAAAAACAACTTTTCATATTTGTCTGTTGTAGTCTCTAACGCAAATCTCTAGATCATATAAGCCAAGCATAATATTGAACTGAAATGGGATAGCAGTCCTTTCCAGTACAGACAAAAAAAAATAATCGTATGTTTTTCTACTTATATAATAAAGATTATCCAAAGTACATCCTACTGAAATCACTGAGGCATATTTCAAAATATGTATGATTAGAACTGGATTTAGCAAAATTTAGCAATCAAGGTTCCCTGCTTTCTAAAATAATTGCAAAAGGATTTGAAACTCTTAATTTCACTACAAAGGATTTATTTGAGTATTACCAAGCTTGCTTTGAGCTCACTTCCAAATATAATTTCAAAATAGAGACAAAGATAACAACTTCCTTCATTCTGCTTATTCTCATCCAAGACTGTGCTTAGCACATGAGCAGTTCAGAAGGTTTTAGATCCTTGATTACTTTTTGCATTATACTGTTTGATCTCCAAACCCACTGTGCAAGATTGTAAAGTTGAATTTATATTTGTCGTGTCCATCATAAAAACTTAGCCTCCTTTAGCCACAGGGGAGAATTTTTTTTATAACAGCAAGATTTTACATTATTGTTTCTGTCAGTATTATCTCAAAGGGATTTGGGGGGGGGGGGGAGGGTACAACTTTAAAACAGGTGTTACGCCCCATGATTTTCAGTAGCATAAAAGTCCAACAGTGAACAGTTCTTGGACTTACTCTCAAAGATAACCTCCTATATGATTAAAAATATAGAAAGTTGATTGTATTATCAGCTCATCAATATACAGAATATTTATGCTTCATGAACAAAGGAAGTGTCTATTCTCTGTAGCAGCATCTGTCCTCTAGTTTAGCCTTCAGATAGTGGTGGGTTTCAAATAATTTAACAACCGGTTCTCTGCCTTAATGACTGGCTGCGTGGGCATGGCCATGGTGGGCATGGCCAGGCAGTGTGACAGGCAGCACTTGGCCTCCTGCACCATCCCTTGGAGCAAAAACGGGCCATGGAGGTGGACACGCCACCCCCCCCACACCCTGTTTTGGTCCTAGTAGGCCTCCAAGCAGCCTCCTGGGAGCAAAAATGGGCCTCTGGGGGGGGGGCAACACCGCACCCCCACACACACCCTGTTTTGGGCCTAGTAGGCCTCACTGAAGCCTCCTGGGAGCGAAAATGGGCCGCTGGAGTGCTCCACCCCCCTGTGCCCCCTTTTGGGCCTAGTAGGCCTCTCTGCACTTACCTGGAAGCCAAAATGGGGCATGTGGGGACTCCTGGAAGAGGTGGGGAGGGGAGGAGAGGGGCCAGCCAGCAATTTAACTACCGGTTCGCTCGAACCAGCCTGAACCGGCTGAACCCCACCACTACTTAAGATTTAGATAGCCTCCCACTCTGGTGTTGTTTAGAAGCATTATGAAGACTTAAGTTATAATTCTGAAGTACAATGGAGAAAGATATCGATTGAATACTGTTGAAAAGGCGGAACATTTTTATTATACTGTTTTGAAGGAGAGATCATCATCCCCACATACATCTACTGTGTTGGAGATAAAGGAGAGTGATAAGGAGACGCAACTTCAGCAAGAGTTGGAAGAGCAGCCCAAGCAGGTTGAATCAGAGCAAGTGGAAGTGCAGGGTGCTGCAGGAGGTCTTCTGGAGGAACCCCTGTTAGAATCTTCTCCAATTTTGACTACAAGAGATGTGGCTTTGGACCTAGCTCGTATGGCTGAAGCCAAAGACCAGCGCATAACTCGTGCAGTTTCTAAACAACTTAAAGAAAAACAATTACAAGAAAGAGCTAAGGCACAACAATACAAAAAAGGAGTTAAGAGTACTACACTTTGAAAGATCAATTCCAAATGCTTATGGCGGAACAAGCTGCAACAAATTTACAATATGCAAAGCATAATACATTTTGTAATGCCAATAAACCGGGCAGATGGTTGGCCTATACATTAAGGAAGAAGCAGAATATGTGGACTATTGATAGTATTGACATTGGAGGGAAAGAAATTTTTCAACAAAAATTAATTAAAGAAGTCTTTGTAGATTATTATACTAAATTATATGCTAAAGATGATATACAGAATGGACTTATAGAAAAATATTTAGAAAATAAAAGAGTTAAAAAAATTACCAACCTATAAAAGGAAAGAATGAATCATCCTATAACAGTTGAGGAGATAATTGTAGCAATTAAACAACTGAAAACAGCCAAAGCTCCTGGAATGGATGGTTTGACAGCAGTGTATTATAAGACTTTGCAAGCAGAAATGGTGGAACAACTCAGAGACTTATTTTGTAATATACAACAAGGGGGTAAAATACCCCCAGCTTATATTTCTTTGATACCAAAAGAGCAAGCAGGTCCTAAAAAACCGGAGAATTATAGACCAATATCTCTTCTGAATAATGACTATATAATTTATGCAAAAGTACTAGCCAACAGGTTGATGCCAGTAATTCAAGAGGTGATTCATGATGATCAAGCTGGATTTATAGAGGGTAGATATATGAAGGACAATGTAAGGCAAGTTATAGATTTATTGGAATATCTTGAGAAGAATAAACAGATCCCTGCAGTGCTGGTTTTCTTGGATGCGGAGCAGGCCTTTGATAGAGTGGACTGGAATTTTCTATTAAAGACCTTAAAAAAGATGGACTTTGGGGATCAATTTCTACAGGCGGTTTCAGCAATTTACCAAGAGCAAAAGGCACAGATTATTATTAATGGATGTTTGACAACAGACTTCAATATTGAAAAAGGAACAAGACAAGGTTGTCCGTTATCCCCATTGTTATTTATTTTAACACTAGAAGTCTTATTGAATACAATACAGGACTCGAATATCTTGAAAGGAATAGAGATAAGGCAAGAGGATTACAGAATAAGGGCATTTGCAGATGATCTGGTTGTTACCCTATCACAGCCGATGGAATCAATAATCCAGATGAAAGACATTATAAAAGATTATGGTACAGTATCAGGATTTAGATTGAATCAGAAAAAAACTAAGATGATAGTTAAAAATATGACACAAGATCGAAAACACGAACTTGAAAGGAGGGCAGGTTTTGAGATAGTACCAAAGGTTAAATATCTAGGAGTTCAGGTTGCAGAATCAAATATGAAATTGTTTCAAAATAATTATGAGGTGTTGTGGCGAGAAGTACAGAAAGATATGGAGACTTGGAAAAAACTGCAACTGTCTCTACTTGGAAGAATAGCAGCAGTTAAGATGAACATTTTGCCAAGATTTCTTTTTTTGTTTCAAATGATCCCGGTGCTTAAAAGTGATAAACAACTGAAAGAATGGCAAAGTGGACTGAATAAATTTGTCTGGAACGAGAAAAAACCGAGAGTGAAACTGAAAATTTTGCAAGATGTTCCAGAAAGGGGAGGTCTTAAACTTCCAAACCTACAGTTATATTATGAAGCAGCAGCTTTGACTCAAGCAAGTGATTGGTTTGGAAGGAAAAAGACTGGAATATTGAATATAGAAAGTTTTGATCTTGAATTTGGATGGCCTGCTTACTTATTTTATGAAAACAAAGTGGATAAGGTATTTAAAAGCCATATACTTAGAGACTCTTTGATGAGAGTGTGGAAGAAGCACCGACTCAAATGGGATTACAAAATACCGCTATGGCTGGATCTTGGTCATATTATGTGGAATACAAATACAATGTCACTCGGGGGGTTTTTATATAAAGAGGTTCTTTTTACAGATGCGGGCAGATGGCAACTGACGACATTAGAGACACTGTTGGACGAAGGGATTAACTTAACTTGGTTACAATACAATCAACTTCAATTGAGATGGAAAGAGGACCAAAAAACTGGTATTATGTTGCATGAGGAAGAATTGGTTAAACATATAAAAGAGAAAGGTCCAATGCATATTAAAAGGCTTTACAATGTTTTGTTAGAAAGGGATTCAGAAACTGAATTGGTTAAAGATTGTATGATTAAGTGGGCACAAAATTTTGCAGAACCAGTGATGTTGGAAACATGGGAAAAAATATGGGTTCAGAATGTTAAGTTTACACAATCGCAGAATTTGAGGGAAAATTTTTATAAAATGTTTTATAGATGGCATTTAGATCCCAAGAAATTGTCGTGTATGTACCCTAATGTTCAGCCAAAATGTTGGAGGTGTGATTGTTTAGATGCTACATATTACCATGTCTGGTGGACCTGTAAGAAAGTTAAGGCTTTTTGGGTAAAAATATGGTGGGTTATGCAGAATGTTTTGAGGAAAAAAAATCAATTTTCTCCACAACTGTTTTTACTGGGTATAGTAAAGGGTTTTACATTGGATGAAACTAAGTTGATATTGTATATGATAACAGCAGCGAGATTATTGATAGGTAAATATTGGAAAAATGAAGTTTTGCCCACTATCGAAGAATGGACTTTGAAGATGGCCAGTTTTGCAGAGATGGCGAAGATTTCAGCATATTTAAAAGATCGCTCACAAGAGACTTATGAATGGGAATGGAAAAAATGGATAGACTATGTGCAGAACAAATATCAAACTAGAAAGTATCAAATAGCTTTTCATTGAAAGTATTATATGAAAATAGAAATGTATGAATTTTGTGAAGATGAAAAATTATAAGGGGGTTTGAGGGGTTCAGGTTTTACAAAAAGGGGATTCTGATGAGAATATATTTTGTGGAAGTCGGGGGGGGAGGGTTGGGGGGGTTGGGTGGGTTAGGGTGGGGAGTATGGGGTGGGTTGGGGGAAAAATGTGGTGAAAATGTAATTATAAAACTTTTACAATAAAAAAAAAAGAAAAAAAAAGACTTAAGTTATTCACCCAGGCTTTTACGGAGAGAAAGTGAAACCCTCGCTTCACTGTATTTTCCACTTTCCATGCTTTCCATCTTTATCTTTTATGTTTCATTGATGTTATCTTCATTTCTTTGTTTGATTGTTGGAAGTTATCCAAAACCATTGAGAGTTGGGGAGGGCATACAAGTTTAATTAACAACAACAACAACAACAACAACAACAACAACAACAACAACATCCCCCTTGCCATGTGTGATGAGTTTGTGGTACTCTGATGAGATTGAGACTATGCTGATGGCAGTATATTCCTACTTCCACAGGTCTCAGTGGAAGATCCAGACTAATTGAATCCATCATCTCATTAAATATGGTGAGACAACAGACAACAGAAAAGGAATCTTGTTTCCTGGGTCAACAAGGAACACCTCAGCTATTAGAGCTCCTGGGCATATGTTGACAAGTGAGCAATGGGACTCAGGAGCTATGGTTAGGCAACCAGGGTTTAGTCCAGTGGTGGGTTGCCCCCAGTTCGCACCGGTTCTATAGAACCGGTAGTAAAACCAGCGGGAGGTTCCACCCACCGACTCCCACATCATCAGAATGCTTCTGCGCATGTGCAAAAGAGCATGCACGCCATCCCATTGCAAACCGGTAGTAAAGGTAAGTAGAACCCATCCCTGGTTTAGTCTTGCAGGATTACTGGATAAACAACTACAGGCAAGAAAAAGTATTATTTTTTAAAATTGTGCTATTTTGGCCTGCTATTATCAATCAAAACTGATAAATTGGGGATGTTTAAAGAAACTGTTTGGGAACATGGACATTTTTATCCAGACTCCAAATATTACTGAACAACGATTAGCAAGTCAAAGGAGATTCATTACCAGAAGCAAAATAGTCAGGCATGCAGAATTGGAAAAGATTAAAAAAAATTGGGAAAATGGAAGACCAAAAGTAGAGTAGCAGAAAAAACTCAAATAACAAAATTGGAAATATAGAGGAAACAGTTGATATGAACTACAGAAGTAATAAAACAGTGGAAGTCAAGGCTGTATGGATAAATTTACATACCTCCAAAAACCAAAATACAACAGTGTTTAGTGCTTTTGAAAGCACTTTACAATTTTAGTGGCAGAGGAGCTCTGGAGACTACCCAGAGACAAGCTATTCCTATACTTCTCCAGCTCCTCTTCCTATAGGCTGAAATCATGTCACTAAAAGTTCTCACTGAATTTAGGTCATAGGATCTTTGTCTTCTGGGGGGCTGCAGGCAGATTAATCATTCCAGTCTTCTATTTTTTAGCACCACACATAAGAAAAGACTGGTGAGAATTCTATTTGTTTAATATTTCTGGTAGAAATTTAAATTCTGCAGATTTCACAAACCTGATAAAGTCTGAGATTTAAAACATCTAAAGAAAACAATGTTTCTAGGACTCTGCCTTAATCTCTGTGTGAATGATTTCAATCAAGATTTGTACATCACCATAAGAAGGAAAATTTCCTACGCATTTACCATATCATGTAATTAAACTCTGACAAATCCATCCAGATAAAGCAAAGAGGTTGATTAATTAACTTTTAGCAATTTGGGATAGAGCAGGGCTATCAAACTCCTGGCCCGACAGCCGGATGCATCCCGCGCTAGCCACACCCACGTCTGGTTTAGCGAAGGGGGAAAAGTCCCGATACATCACATAATGCTGCCATGACGATATGAGTTTGACACCCCTGGGATAGAGTCTCTTTGTATTCACTTACATTTGGGCTGATTTGGCATAGCCCACAATGTTTTGATCCAAAAGGTTACTGGTAGCAATATAGATGGTAGAACATCTTACTTATAGGTAAATTCAGTACTAATAGAGTACTGAATCTTGTTATTGGTATTTCTCCTAAAACAGATAACAAAACATAAGATTTTTTTTAAATTGCATATAGGGGAAAATAAATCTTTTATCCATTACTACTTCTATATGTATCATTTACAACCTATTTCTCCAAAGCTGGTTTGAAAAGATGGATTTTGCTGCCTTGAGTTATTTATAAAAACACTAAAGGATACCAATAAATAGATATGGTATATTCTTTGCCAGTGAGGTGCATATTTATTTATTTATTTATTTATTTATTTATTTATTTATTTATTTATTTATTTATTTATTTATTTGATTTATATGCCGCCCTTCTCCGGAGACTCAGGATGCCTTAAGATTTAATTTAATTTAATTTAATTTAATTTAATTTAATTTAATTTAATTTAATTTAATTTAATTTAATTTAATTTAATATTTAAATTTATATACCGCCTTTCTCCCGAAGGACTCAGGGCGGTGAACAGCCAGAAGTAAAAAACATCAAATACAAAATATAAAAACAATTTAAAAATGAATTAAACAATTTGGCCCGACAGTTAAAATCCCCCATTAAAAATCCAAATTAAAATACACAATTGGAGAGATTAGGCCAGCACGACTTGATGAAATAAAAAGGTTTTGAGGGCCCGACAGAAAGTACGTAAGTCTGGAATCGTCCGTATCTCCGGGGGGAGCTTGTTCCAGAGGGCAGGTGCTCCCACAGAAAAAGCTCTCCCCCTGGCAATAGCCTTCATACTTTTGTATATACCTGCTTAGTAGGGCTTTTTGCCCCCCCCCCAAGCAGTGTTCTATTTTATACAAAGTCAGCTTATTGCCCCCACAAACCAGGTCCTCATTTTACCTACCTCGGAAGGATGGAAGGCTGAGTCAACCTTGAGCCTGGTGAGAATTGAACTCATAGTAATTTCAGGCAGCTGGCAGCTAAGTGCTACTTTAACAGCAGTTTAGTCCACTGCACCACCACGGCTCCTTGATGGCGCAGTAAAATATACATAGTAAAATATACTATTTATCAATTGTGATTGACAAGATGCAGTTTGTCTTTCTATAGGGCAATCTTTCTGACTGAAATATTATGAGGCAATGAAGTTGCAAAGGAATTTAGAGAAGCTACTTCCATTGAGATAAATATATTTGATAATTTGGTATAGCAATAGCACAGACTTATATACCTCTTCACAGTGCTTTACAGCCCTCTCTAAGCGGTTTACAGAGTCAGCATATTGCCCCTAACAATGGGGGCTCTCATTTTGCTGACTGGAAAGGATGGAAGGTGGAGTCAACCTTGAGCCGGTGAGACCTAACTGCCAAACTGCTGGCAGCCAGTGATCAGCAGAAGTAGCTGCAGTACCGTATTCTAACCACTGTGCCATTGTGGTAGTATCTACATTTTAGGGGAAAAAAGATGCAATAAAATGATGTTGCTGGGGTTTTTCCTTCATTATTTTTATTTTTTTTTAAAGAAAATCTGTTAGCCAATTTTTTTTTTTAAAAAAATGCAAATTAAAAAAAAAAAAAAAGGACAAGAGAATATATATCTCAATTATCAATAAGTGATTTATCAATGAATTCACTACAATAATATGATAGAAAATATCATAGGATCTCTGCCATAGTCATATGCATTGCTGAATCCCTTAGTTAGAAAAAAAAATAATAATTTCCATTTCCAGAACAGAGAGATCACATGCTTCCAACAACCTTTCCTTGACATCTGAAATAATAGCACTTTTCCAATTTCTTAATGCTGTGTTTTGTGTTTCTGTTTTCCCAAGAAGCATGAAGTTCACACAGTCTTTATATGACCCATTATTCCTAAACAGGAAATTATTATTATTTGCTGAGCAGGAGGCTACCCAAACATCTAATGCTACCCTTTATTAAAACAATATCAAGTTTAAATGCTAACTCCTATCTGGCAAGCAGCTTAGAAGCTTGCCATTAATCCATGTTTCTTCAAAATATTTCAGTAGGGCCCCCTAGAGTTGATATCATGGCAGGCCATTCAATTGTGTTGCATGATATCATGCTCCTTCTATGATTTTGGATCAAGATAGTGCAATGGCAAAGGGTTTGGTAAGTTTCCATTTATGGGACTATCTGCAAAAAACCTGAAAGCAGGGTGGAAAAAATTGTGTTGGATTTATTAAACGATAGCTGTGTACACACACAAAATTGTTCTGCCGGTGCTTTTATTCTTCTTTCAAGCTTCTCTCCTATTGAAATGGTGTAGAAGTAGCCATGCTGGAGGAATGCAGGAATGCTATTCAAACAACGCACTTAACAAACTAAGGAAAATAAATCCTCCAGATTTGGGGATGTCTATGGAGATTCTCAGTCATCCAGGTCATGGTTGTCCCAAAGGTGCTTTTTCAAGAGGCAACTGGATTTTCTGGTGTTTCTTTGAAGACGTTTCGCTTCTCATCCAAGAAGCTTCTTCAGCTCAGGGCTGAAGAAGCTTCTTGAATGACAAGCGAAACGTCTTCAAAGAAACATCAGAAAGTCCAGATTTGGGAGCTTAAAGGTCCTGTACATCTAAAAGGCTCTTGATCAGAGAAGAGAAAAGTAGATGGCCACCTCCATCATAAGCTTACCATTTTTGTACTATTCCATATGCTGCCATGTGATACGGAGCACAGCAGCTTGAATGGTCTACATGGAAAAATAGATGCCAGTAAGTACTGTATGTAGCCATTAAGATTCTGCTTTCATTGTGTCCTCATTTGCGCGTGTAGTGCACACAAGCACTCATACTTAAAGGCAAACTGGCTCTAATTTGCTGTGAATAGGAGTTAAAAGCATTTACAAATTTCTACTAATTTACTATTCAAACACCAGTCAGCTGTTAAAGGATTCAGAAGACTTCAAAATGTAGCCAGTTTTTTTTTTTTTAAACAGCTTGGAGAGTCCAAAGCTTTTGCATACATTCATATAGACTTAAATTTGTGTTAAACCAAATTAGATCCCAAGAAATCACAATCATTCATGATTCATTGAGTCATTCGTATATGAAAGCTGTTTCCAGCTTCAGTATATATTCTTGGATTGAGACAGTTCCTTCTACAAAATATACAAAGTATTATCCATGGGCAATTACTCACTTCTACTCTCTTTCCAAGCCTGCGCTATTAGCAGCATAAATTATTTGTAATATATAATGTCAGATGCAAGGGGTGTGTGCTCTGTCACAAATTTAGCCTTTTATAATTATTTTTTATTATCAGTAAGGGCAAAATGACCCCTATTGATCAGTAAGAGAGTTGTTATTTTGAGTATTTCCCAACTTTTATTACTTCAGCTTGGCAGTTGCTTTTAGAGGAAGGGATGTAGAGATTTTAGAGAAATACAGACTTTATAAATTGCAGTGTGACCAGATCTCATCCAGAGAGAGTCCTCTGGGCAAAATCAGACAGTGGAATATAAGAATCTAGCAGGGTACTCAGGGTACCGTCAGTCAAATTATGCCGACTGGCGACTCCCAGAGGGAGGGCCTTCTCTGTGAGGGCTCCAACCCTTTGGAATGAACTGCCCCCTGAGATACGAAATATCCCAGATCTCCGTGCCTTCCGCCATGCCCTCAAAACCCTGATGTTCCAACAGACGGGGCTAAACATATGAACATGTGAATGTTTTTAAAATGTTATCTAATTTTAGGTTCTATTTAATTGGTCCAAACTATGTTATAATAATAATTTTAATTAGCAATTTTATGATGTTTGTGTATCTATATTTTTCTTGACTGTACACCGCCCTGAGTCCTACAGGAGAAAGGCGGTATAGAAATAAAATAAATAAATAAATAAATAGCAGTTCTCAAACATTAAAATGCTTTTACAAAATATGTTTAGAAAACCATATACTGTGAAAGATAGTGTTTTTTTGGGGGGGGGAATGAATTTTTTTTTTAATTTGATTTATATGCCGCCCTTCTCCGAAGACTCAGGGCAGCTTACAATGTGCTCAGCAATATATTAAATACATTTTAAATGCATTGTTTAGTAAATGTATTTAAATTCACATTTATCAAAGAATGTATTTAAAATGAGTACAAAGCATGGCTTTATAAATGAGCACAGAGAAAAGCACTATGGGTGGAAATAGCCTGATGGACCAATCCTGAGTAGATTAGGGATTGTTTCAGGGGCCCTTCATACCAAAGTCAAATAGGAAATAAATACAGATAATCCACAAACAGAATTGCGTTTCCCAAATTCTATTTTAGGGATAAGTGACTTATTGGAAATAGCAATTAGTGATGGATTGCAATGTCATTATTTTAAAGCCGTCTCAGTTTTTCCCCATGAATGTTGAATAGGCTTTAGTCAGTGTTTGTTTATCAGTCCATTCACTTGGACAGGATCACACTTATCATGTCATGGAGACAGAGATGTGCCTATCTTCCTAGCATGAAGCTTAGACCTCGGGAAGCTGTGGTAGAGAGGTAAGAGTACGCAACCCATGTATATAAGCATGCGGTATATAAGCACACAATTTCTACGTGCAATATGTAAGAACGCAATATTTATGTCTGGACCACTGAGTAACGTGATGTTTTTGGCTGCTTCCGCCCTTTCCAAAGAAATAAAGGAGAGAGTAGAAAAACAAATCACTCACTCACTTGTATAATTGTAATGATTGGTGATGGTGTCTATCAACTCATCTTACTGGTCACTGTGGTTTTCTTTTTCAGTCTTCAGTGACTAGAAGGCTTTCAACATTTCCAAAGTCTTATGAGCAAGCAAAGCCATCCTTGCTTAAACTAAAATAGAGATGAGCAAGTGGGGATTCCCTAAACATCTTATGACCCCAGAAACCACAGTGTCTTGCCTGCTCAGGCTTCAGCTGCACCAAATAATCATGTGGAAATTGACTCTCCGGGACCCTCTTAAGGGTTGCTTTCCTTTGTGTGTGGAATATGCAACATGATGTTGAAGTTATTATGGAGCTATTAAAAACTTAGAAAACCACAAACCATACTTTTTATTATTTATAAGACACAGGATATCATAAGATTTTGAAAAGTGTACGTGTGCCAAATATTATGGATAGCAGGTTCAGATTTAGAAGAGTAAAACTCAGAACACATTCATTTGTATACATTTATATAGCTATTAATATTAATCCAAATACTTGCGCAGGCACAATAAGCAGGAATTATGGAAATTGTTCCTATGCTGTGATCTGCACAAAGCATCTCCTATTCATTCTCAAGACCTGACCCACATTGCTGTTACCATGGGCTAGCAGAGATAGCCATCAGAAACTGGGGCATAATCTTGGATTTCAATGATGGCCTAATACCTTGGATACATCTCTCCAAACTAAGATCGTCCTGGGAAAAGCAGGAAGTCTGGTCACCAGAGTTATAGGGAGGTGATTTTGTCCGCACTCCCTATTGATGTGCTGTTTCAACCTGGCAGGTTATTTGACAACCTGTTGTAGGGATTGGAGAAGGAAGCAGATTCTTCTTCTCAGTTACTCTTCAGATTGAATGGGGGAAGCTGAGAGAGATCTGAAATTTGTCAGAAAATATTTATTTTGAAAAATAAATAGAAAAATGTTATTTTTCTTCAAGGGAGTGTTTTCTCTGGGCAACCACCATCTCTCCCCAGTCTTCACACATACAAAAAACCTCAAATGCCCATGCATTATGGGAATTTGTTATGGATCCAAAATGGTCTGTTTGTCAATACAATTGCTATTACTGTTACCACCCAGATTGCCAGAAATAATAACAACAGTGAGCATATCAACGTTGTCATCTTGTTGTTGTTACTATGATTATTTACAATTCCTTGGAAATGCGATTTCACATTTCTATGCAAAGAAGTAGAGGAAGCAGAAGCTACCATAGTGTTATCTACAGCAACCCTACAGTTTATATTTATGATCTATACAACATTGCAGACAAGTGATTAAATGCCCTTTTGAACATACCCAGTGAAATACCTCTTGTATAGCCCAAGGACATGTGATGAATGTTTTACCTCTCCTGCCAGTCTATTGGAAATAATGAACCTTCTTTTAAAATCAGGCCTCTGGCTCTCCTTGAAGGGATGGCACACAAGAGTTAAAATTTAAAAAATGAACAACAACAACAAAAACATGGCTGTGAATTTTATCTGCATTTGGACAGCTTTTTCTTTTCTTTTCTGTTCTTTCTTTTCTTTTCAGAAAAAGTAAGGGTTTTTTATATTTTTTTTTACAAAAGCAAAGGCAATTGGAAGATTTTGAAAAAGAGAGATATATTTTGAAAAAGAGATATATATTTCAATATCAAGACACAAAGCTCCACATACTATCTTCATTATCTTCAAAGGTATGAGAATATAAGCAAATAAATTAAACCACTGGCTAAACATTCAGCAAGATGCTGATGTAGCTATATAGCTAAGCAAATCACAGAGATGATGCAGATAAACCTCTCAAATGCTTACATACTATCAAACTTAAGTGTAATTAAAGAAAGGTAACAGAAAATAAATAGCACTAGAATCTGTAACTTCTTGGTGCCTACCGTGTTTTCCCAAAAATAAGACCCTGTCTTATATTTTTTTGAACCCCGAAATAAGCACTTGGCCTTATTTTTGGGGAGGACTTATTATTTTGGGTCACGTGGAGCAAGACGGGGTCCTCTTGCAGTCTTACCTGATTTCCAGCTTTTTCTTCCTAACCCTAAGAGGAAATGACGGGAACCGCCTGTGCATGCGGTTAAATATTTTCAGGGAGGAGGAGAAAAGGTGAGAAGGGGGAAATGAAGAGAGGAGTGGGGGAAAGGAAGGGGAAGTAGGATGAGGTAGGAGAGGAGGAAGGAGAAAGTAGGAGAGGAGAGTATGGAGGGAAGGGAAAGAGGAGGAGAAGGAGAAGGTTTGTTGTGAAATGAGGGAAGAAAGGGTAGAAGAGCAACTTTGAATGTAATTAAAATGTCTTATTTTAATGCTTTCTTTAAGGAAAACAGGTATATGTATGATTAATTATGTATAAGAAGATGTACATTTTATATTATGTGTATAAGAAATAAAACTGAAAAACTTTTCAGAAAAAAAATAATTTCAGGGAGGGCTTATTTTTTGGGGGGGGCTTATTTTAGCACATGCGCTCCAGGGGTGGGTTCTACTTACCATTCCTACAAGTTCACATCGTGCCTGTGTGCACGCTCTTCTGTACATGCGCAGGAGTTTCTGTGCATGCACAGATCACTTATGGTGACGTCCAGGTCAGTGGGCGGAGTCTCACACCAGTTTTACTACCGGTTCTTGTGAACTGGTCCAAACTGGGGGCAACCCACCACTGATGCGCTCCAAAGCCTAATTGGGCTTATTATCAGGGGATGTCTTATTTTCAGGAAAACAGGGTATATTATATCTGCCTTCTGTGATATTTAATCCCTGAGAGATCTTTATAGCCAATCAAAGGTTTTTTGAAGTTGCAAAATTATTTACATAGACCTAAATTATATATGTAAATTATAAGACAGGATTGTTGCACCTGTTAAGCCTTATGGCCTTAGGATAATAATAGCAGTATTCACATGTTTTTCTAGTTAATGAATAAAATGTGCAATTAAAAGAGAGCCATTTCTACATGGAATCTTTGTTCAGATTAGTTTCAATTTCCTCAAGATCATAAACTGGAGAGCTAAAAGATATTTTCATTTTTAATTTTTAATTTTATTTGATTTATATACCGCCCTACTCCCGAAGGACTCAGGGCAGTGAACAGGCACAGGATAAAACACATAGAATACAGAAATTTAAGAGCAGAAGTAAAATCGAATTAAATCAATTTAGCCCAAGACAAATTTAAAACCCCAGGTTAAGAACAAATTAAAATTTACATTAAAATTTACATTAAAAAGAGAATGGGAGAGGTTAGGCCAGACCACCTAGTGAAATAAAAAGGTCTTGAGAGCGTGGCGGAAGGTGCGTAGATACGGGATCCTTCGTATCTCCAGGAGGAGCTCGTTCCAGATAGTAGGTGCCCCCACAGAGAAGTCTCTCCCCCTGGGGGCCGCCAGCCGACATTGTTTGGCCGACGGCACCCAGAGGAGTCCCTCTCTGTGAGAGCGTACCGGCCGGTGGGAGGCTGTTTGCGGCAGCAGGCGGTCCTGTAAATAACCAGGCCCTAAGCCATGGAGCACTCTAAAGATGGTAACCAAAACCTTGAAGCGTACCCAGAAGACCACCGGGAGCCAGTGCAGCTCGTGCAGGAGAGGTGTTACATGGGAGCACCACGTCACTCCCATAACCACCCGCGTGGCCACTCTCTGCGCCAGTTGGAGTCTCCAGGTGCTCCTCAAGGGGAGCCCCATGTAGAGACCATTACAGTAGTCCAGGTGGGAAGTGATGAGGGCATGAGTGACCGTGTTTAAGGAGTCCCAATCCAGAAAGGGACACAACTGGTGAATCAGGCGGACCTGATGGAAAATCCTCCTGGTCACGGTTGTCAAGTGCTCTTCTAAAGACAGCCGTGAATCCAGGAGGATGCCCAAGTTGCGAGCCCTCTCCGTGGGGGCCAGCGATTCACCCCCAATAGTCAGTGATGGCGTCAACTAACTATATCGGGACGTCGGAAACCACAGCCACTGAGTCTTGGATGGGTTGAGCCTGAGCCTGTTCCTTCCCATCCAGATCCGCATGGCCTATGTTCCAAGTCTTCCCCCAAAGTGAGAGGAAGCAACATGGAAGAAAGTAATACCACTTAGCAATAGCACTCAGACTTATATACCGCTTCACAGTGCTTTACGGCTCTCTCTAAGCACTTTACAGAGCACTTTACAGAGACAGCATATTGTCCCGTCCCCCCAATCTAGGTCCTCATTTTACCCACCTTGGAAGAATGGAAGATTGAGTCAACCTTGAGCTGGTGAGAATCAAACTGCTGGCAGTCAGCAGACTTAGTCTGCAATGCTGCATTCTAACCACTGCACCAACATGGCAGAGTAGACACACTTCTCAATTTTCTTCTATGAGGCCCAGAGATAGTCTAGGAAATGAAGGTAGTGTTGGAGGTTGATGCTGTACTTTATTACAAGCCAAACATCCTGCTATTTTTGTAATGTAAATAATATTTTTTTAAAAAAAATGATCAGCGAGCCAAGGGAGATTTCAGATTCCTGCTCCTGAAATATTAGAAATTTTTTTTTGCATATAGAATACATTTTTTTTTAAAAAAAATCTACAATATAATTCCCTTATTATTTTCCCTTCATCTTGTAAAAGGTTAGGCAAGGCCATTTTTGGGGGGAATATTGTGCTATACTTCCAACACTCTACCCAAAATCAAGCAAACAAGAATAACACATATTTGTGGAACAACTTAATGCTGCTTCTAGCATACATATAGGAATGAATTTCAGATCTTGTGGAATTATAACTCACGTTAGCAATAGCTATTACAATTATGTACTGCATGATTTTCTTAAAGAGTCAAACTTTATGAATATTCTAATTTAACTAGACTGATTTCTAATCTCCCACATTTTATTACTTGGTGGGGTTTAAGTTCAAGCACATCAAATGTGAAAATCTAAAAATCCAATACTGTAAGATTTAGTAAGTTCATGATGGAAATGGAAATTCAGTGGATATAACTTAATTTGTTCTGTGAATCATCTTAATGTGAATGCCAAAATGGATTTAATTTTTATTGTCACCAAAGATAGAAGTCTTCTGGATTTAAGTAATTAAAATGTACATTCTGCAAGGACTGGAGTAAAGGAACTGGTACTTAAGGATGCAGGCAGTTATCTATAAGGTATGACTGCCAAATTACATATCAAAGTCTCTATAATAAAGATTTAAAACAAAGGAAGCCAAGCCTTCAGCTGATCAGATATATCAAGTGGTCAATATCACTAATCAAAATCTATATATGTGTTTTCCACCAGTAGTTTTATAACAAATATAGCCATGCCACTAAGTGCCTACTACAGCAGCTTTCGCTACCATCTAGATTGGCTTGGATTGCAACTTCTAATTGCAACTTCTACACCACTACAACCATTGGCTCAGGGGTGAAATGCTACCAGTTTGGGCCGGTTCCCCCGAACCGGTAGTAAAAAATGTTTTTAAAATGTTCCAATGATCAGCTGAGCGATGTGTGATCATCGGAACTTTTTTTTTTTTTTTTTTTACTTTTTAGGTATTTTTTTACTACCGGCTCGGGCGAATAGGTAGTAAAAAATGCTTTAAAAAGTAAAAAAAGAGGCTCCGACGATCACAGCTATGCCGCATGATTGCCGGAGTCTTTTTTTTTTACTTTTTTAAAGCATTTTTTTAGTACCTATTCTCCCAAGCCGGTAGTAAAAAAAATGCTTTTAAAAGGTTAAAAAAAAAGGTTCTGATGATCGCGCAGCACAGCTTTGATCATTGGAGCCTCTTTTTTTACCTTTTAAAAGCATTATTTACTACCGGCTCAGGCGGATAGGTAGTAAAAAAATGCTTTTAAAAGGTAAAAAAAAAGGCTCCGACAATCACAGCTGTGCCACGTGATCATCAGAACCTTTTTTTTTACTTTTTAAAAGCATTTTTTACTACCTATTCGCCCAAGCCAGTAGTAAAAAATGCTTTTAAAAAGTTTTTTAAAAGGTTCAGCCACAGCTGATCACCCCCCCAAGCACCCCCCCACGCCACAGCTGATCACCCCCCCCAAGCGCTGTTCTACTTACCTTCCCAAGCCTTCCTTTGGTGCACACTGCGTGTGCGCTTGTTCAGCACGCATTTGGCGCATGCGCGGCTAGCGAACCGGTAGTAAACTGGTTCAGAGTTCACCACTGCATTGGCTGGCTAGGAATTCTGGAAATCACAGTCGGAACACAGCTAAAGACACCAGGCTGAGGAAGGCTGATTTAGAAACTATAGGACCTGCTACACTTGTCATTCCCCCATCATTGGAAATGAGGCTCTTGTTAAAAGAATTTATTTTATGTGGATTATACTTCAATCTGGCATTGTATTTCAATCAGTGAAAAACATTTTGGTAGCCTGAAGTGCATATAACTTATTGAATGGATATAACTGCACGCTATATAAACTGCACACTGTATAACTGTGGGAAACTCATGTGACTTCTTACATCATGTTCTTTGATGCTCTGTCTCACTGCCTTGGACCCTAGTCAGCTTTTCTGCTGTTTTGATCCTTTTTCCAAATGTGTTTTTGGTAGAGCAGCCTTCCCAACCTTGAGTTTTCAGTTTGGTTGTACTATAATTTCTTTCATATTTCCTTGCTGGTAGGCTGACTAGGAAGGGGGTTGACTGTAGTCCAATTGTGGACTTCACATCAGGAAAGTTGCATCCTATCCGAAAAAGATGCAGTAACATTAAAGGGCAGCAACCCGCTTTCTACTGTGCTTTTCCACCTTTCTTTCAATGTTCCCCTTCATCTATGCCAGGGGTGTCAAACTTGATTTCATTGAGGGCCGCATCAGGGTTATATTTGACATCGAGGGACCAGGGTGGGCGTGGCCAGGGTGGGGGTGGCCAGCTTGACATCACTCACCTGTGGTGGCCCATGCGTTCTGCCAGCAAAAATGGACTCCCAAGCTCCATTTTTGGCTGCAACAGCCTCCTGCAACCCTCTGCCAGTGAAAACGGAGCTCAGGAGGCTCGCCCACGGCTTTCCTGAACTCTGTTTTCACTGGCAGAGGAACCACAAGCTGGTACTTCACTGTTTCCAGGGCGGCCCCATGGGCCAGATCTAACAAGCCCGTAGGGCAGATCCGGTCCCCGGGCCTTGAGTTTGACACCCCTGATCTATCCATTCCTTTTCTTTGTCCGGGTTGCATTGTGTATTCTTTGGAGGCAGGGATCTTTTCTGTCTCGTTTTATTTATTTTTCCAAGCATTTCTTAGTGCCTTGAGAAGAGTTGGGTGCATGGTTGGAGCTTGATGTATTTTTAATGATAATAAATAATATAGCACCCACCACAATTTCTTATCACAAGATAATGCATTCTCATTTGGCACTAATGGGTGGTCTCAGCAAGGATGCTCAGACATTTGGATCCTCAAAGGCCCATGGTAGTGCAAACTGAATTTTACCAAGCGAAGCCTTGAGCAAGCATTGGTTCCTCGAGGATCAGGTAGCAAATGAACATCAAGATGGAAATGTGTTTTCGACTGTTGATGATGAATAAGCAGAGGGCAGGGTTAAGACAAGATTGACAAATTAGCTTCCGGAACACTGGATAAATTAAGCAGGCAGTCTAGCCATGTCATTCTTGGTTCTTTTACAAATCGCAAGCACGAGAACAAGAAACAAATAACTTTTTTAAAAAATGCTCCTCATAGATTTCTGATAATATCACAATGTGAGGGTGGTTCTGAAGTTTCCTCATTATTGCATTGTCTCCTTGATTACTAATGCATTGTCTATGTGAGTAAGGGAAAAAGAGCAAGGGGGTGATGCATTTTCTTAGGTCCCTCTAGGATATCAGCCTGTCCAATTTGGTAGAGGATCCGATATAATATTCATCTGAGAAGTTCATTTAGCTAAAAACTATTTTAAAAAAGCCTTCATATATTATTTTGGAAAGAGAAAATTCTTAAAATGTTGATTTCATGCAAAATATGTTTTCATAACATGCCATATTTCATTTTCCCTGCTACTTGACTAGAGAATGTCAGGATATTATTTTATCCACCCAGGTAAAAGAAATCGTCTATAGTATACAAGGTCTGTTTTTAAGTGAAAAGCATCCTTGAAACCACTATTACAATGATACTATCTTAGAGTTCACCTCTTTCCAATTAAATTGTGACCTTTCCTTCCGCATGCAAGTTTTTTTCCCCCACTCTCTTTCTCTCTCTCTTTTTGCCTTAAATCCCAGGGCTCAAATGTCATTTCAAAGTTTATTTTGTATTTCTAACCTGTAATTTGGAAAATAAGCATGAATCCCTAAGAAGGTTACCAGTTCTCATCTTAATATATTGTGGTTTCTGCCAGGGGGTTAACCTGAACTGGCAGGTGGATAGATTCCTCAGTATGTCAGAGAGACACTATGGCATCGTGATTCTTATCATGCATTAGAAAACTTGAGAATAACAACCAAACAATCAAACAAAAAAGAAGTCAGTGACAGGATTTTTAATTATTTCTATTTTTATTAGTCACCCAGAGTTATATTACATAATAGGGGCAATCATATAAATGTTTTAAATAAATAAATACATATATTGGTATAGAATAAAGTGTGTTTCTTAAATGTTTTTCTCTCAGAACCCTTTCCTCTTTTAAAAATTATGGAGGACCCCAAAGGCTTTTGTTCATATAGGTTGTATTTATTGTTGTTTACCATATTACAAAAGTAAAATTGATGCACTGGCTGCCAGTACTTCTTCTCATGATTATTTGATGAAATTTTAATGTGATATTATTTTTCAAGGCAAGGTGGCAATTAATTTTGATTTTGCAGACCCCTGAGAGGGTCTCTTCACCCTTTGAGAAAGACTGATATAGAGATAAGACTTCAGATTACAGCTACATAAATCCAAAGTTCAATTATTCATTCCCTTGTGAAGATCACTGTGTGACCTGGACTAGTTATTGCCAAAGAATTCTTATCAGGATAAAATTTGGAGGGGGCGGGGGAATGACGACGACTGCTCTGTACACTTTCCTCAAAGAAAGATATGGTAGAAATGCAATCAATCATCTACTGAAGGAATAGAAACACAATGCAACCTTATTTCACTTCTGCCAAATTTCATTAGCTTTTTCAACTACTTTTCACTGAATTCTGCAGGGTTCTTCATACTGAATGTTGCTTCAGTCCAAAGGAGACTGTTTAACCCATCGTTCATATACAATGAGAAGATTGGGGAATATATTAGCTTTACTTCTGGAAGTGAGGCAAGATCTGGTGTAGAACCTATAGGGACATGTAGTGTTACATTACTGGACAATGTTGACCAAACTAGAAGAATATTATGAGAACACAGGTAGTCCTCGACTTACAACAGTTCATGTAGTGGCTGTACAAAGTTACAACAGCATTGAAACAAGTGATTTATTACTGTTTTTCCACAGTTACGACCTTTGCAGCATCCCCATAATCATGTGATCAAAATTCAGATGCTTGGCAACTGGTTCATGTTTATGACCATTGTGTCCAATCACCTTTTGTGGCCTTCTGACAAGCAAAGTCAATGGGGAAGCCAGATTCATTTAACAGCCGGGTTACTAATTTATCAACTGCAGTGATTCACTTAACAATGGTGGCAAGAAAGATCATAAAATGGAGCAAGACTCACTTAACAATTGTCTCACTTAACAGAAATTTTGAGCTCAGTTGTGGTCATAAATGTAGGACTACCGTATAAGACTTGCTATCTGTTTATTGATCTATTCCTTGCCTTACCTTTGAGAATCAAGGCAACATACTTCTTTTCCCCCACAATAACAATGCTGAGAGAGGTGTTGGACTAAGTGGGAGGAACTGGCCCACACTACCCAGTGAGTTTCTATGGCTGATAGTTCACTTGAACCTCTAAACTGTTAGATTCTAGTTTGGTTTCCAGCAATCAAGTACATAAGCAGACAAAGGAAGTTGGTTCTTCCTGGTGCTTGTCTAACGTCTTAACTATTACACAACACAGAAATGTAAATATGAAAAGGTTCTGACCAGAGTCTGTCTTCCTTTCATTAGCCACACACAACTTTCCTCCAAGATTCACTGCAGATGAGGTTGAAATTTCAATGAAGGACAGAATTTTTTCCCCCAACTTGCCAGCCTGATTAGCTTTATGCTGCCCTTCCCTCATCTTGCCTACTTGTAGAATTTCACTGAAATAATATGGCGATTGAAACAGGCAACATTATCTTAAATGTGTAACTCACCCAAAATCATCTGTGTGTGAGCTGAGAAGCCATATAATTGTGTTTAGTAATAATAAATGAATGAATTTTGCGTAAGGAAGGCAGAGCAAAATAGGAAGAGGGATCTGCTGTTACTTGGCTATAATGGCATCATGATTTTTTCATGATGAAAAAGAAAAGTTAAGACTTGTCGCTAATGACAGTACATCTCAAGAATGGGAAATCTTACTATGATAATGCATTCAAAAATATGAGCTTGAGGAGATATTAACTTGGAGATTTTACACCTTCTATCTAACATACCCAGGCGGACATCAGCACTGATATGCTACTTGGTGGTGTGGTGGTGCAGAATTGCAGGCTGATTCTGCCGACTGGCAGTAGTTCGATCCTTGGCTCAAGGTTGACTCAGTTTTCTATCCTTCTGAGGTTGGTAAAAAGAGGATCCAAATTATTGAGGGCAATATGCTGACTCTGTAAATTGCTTAGAGAAGGCTGTAAAGCACTGTGAAGTGGTATATAAGTGCTATTGTTATTGTGCTAAGACCGCCTATATCACTCCAAGTTACAAACTGACCCTTTCTGTAGCATGAAGTTTTTTTTTTATTTGATTTATATGCCGCCCTTCTCCGGAGACTCAGGGCGGCTTACAATGCGTTAAGCAATAGCCTTCATTCTTTTGTATATTTTATACAAAGTCAGCTTATTGCCCCCACAAACTGGGTCCTCATTTCACCTACCTTAGAAAGAATGGAAGGCTGAGTCAACCTTGAGCCTTGGAGAGATTCGAACCAGCAGAAATTGCAGGCAGCTGTGTTAATAACAGGGTGCACTAAACCCCTGTACTAGCAAGGCTCTTTTTCCAGTTCCAGCTACCTGTCTTGCATAATGATAAATGTGCCTCCTTTACTTGAATTTTTCTACCTTTTACATGGATGATTATCAGATCTTCTAGAGATTTCAAGTTTGGTTCCACTTGCAGGTATCAGAAAGTCAACTATATGGAATATTACAAAATATTTCAGAGTTAATGGTATTTTCAGATTTTAATATAAAATTTTCAGATATAGAGCCTTGGTGGCGCAGCAGACTAAAGCATTGTTAAGTAACACCAGCTGCCTGCAATTACTACAAGTTCAAATCTCACCAGGCTCAAGGTTGACTCAGCCTTCCATCCTTTCGAGGTAGGTAAAATGAGGACCCGGTTTGTGGGGGCAATAAGCTGACTTTGTATAAAAAAGAACACCGCTGGGGGCGGGGCGAAAGCCCTACTAAGCAAGTATATACAAAAGTATGAAGGCTATTGCTTAACGCATTGTAAGCCACCCTGAGTCTCTGGAAAAGGGCGGCATATAAATCGAACTAGTAAATAAATATAAATTCCTTGTGTGTCCGATCACACTTGGCCAATAAAGAATTCTATTCTATTAAGTTCAGCATTAGTTTTTAACAAATTAACAAACAATATTGCAATATTGCTATCCTCACACTCCTTTTACTCAGATATTCCAAGAATTGAACACAGTATTTTTTTTTCATAGGAACTTTAAGCACAGGAAAACATACACTGGGCCATAGGAAATAATGATAAAAAGTTCAAAGGAACATGTTCAATTAGATTTTTTTTTCTTCTGACTCTGCTTTCTTTGTACTTGTATGAGTCTCAGGTCTGCCAATTATAGAACAGTTATACAGCAGTGGCCAAAATTGTGGAAACCTTTTGGGAAAAGTGTATTTTTGAGGTTTGATGGCTAATAACACCACTTTTTTTTGGAGTTTCAAGATATTCATATTATCTTGAACTACTGGAATGGCCTGGGAATAGCACAGACCTTAACCCAATTGAAAATCTATGAAGCCGACTAAAGAAACTTGTTTGTCAGAAGCGACCCAGCAATAAAACCCAGTTAATAGAAGCAAGCATTCAATCTTGGTTTCACATTATAACAGCTGTAGAACTAAAAGACTTGGTTCACTCCATGGGAAGACATTGTAAGGCCGTAATTCATGCTAAAGGTTACCCAACTATTAACTGACTTGGTGATAATTTTTGTATATCTCGTTTTTTCTATGGTGATAATTTTTGTATATGTTGTTTTTTCTATGTGTTTCACTTTTCTTCTTTATACTGTAACTGCTATTCTAATAGCAAATCTTTCATAAAAGTTATTGCATTATATTCTTGATTAAATTATCTTTCCATTAATATATAATTTTATGGTACTACTAAAAAAAAGTGGTGTTATTAGCTAGTTTTAGAAAATACACTTTTCTCAAAAGGTTTCCACATTTTTGGCCACTACTGTACATCTCTTTGTGCTATTTAAGTTACTACACCTCTGAGACTGCATCAATGAAAAACATCTACCTAGCTGGCTCTGGGTGGTGACTCAGCAGAGAAATCAATTTGAAAAGTTGGAGCTGACCCTCAAATCAGATCAAATCCAATTCTTTACAAAGATATGATTCATAGTTTAGGCTGAAAAAGACTTTATTGCTCCTAGTTCTATAGCAGATTAGGTTTTCTTTTAAAAGGGGGAGGGGCTTGTATGTGTGTATGTGTGCGCGCGCAAGTATGTAACTGTTTCTGTGCTGTGTGTTTTGGAGAATACTAAAATAGTCAAAGGTATTCTTATGGCAAATCTGAGATACCTTTCCTCCATGCAAGTTTGAACTTCTCCAAATAACAAGTAGAATCTGATCAAGCATGAACACTTCTTGGTTATCTATAGATTTGTAGTACACAACCTTAGAAATGTCATTGGCACACTTCACAGTGTAATCAATATGTTCTTTTTAACCTTTGAGCAAAAAGGTTGGCTTCAGAGCAGGATTGAAAGATTCTCTTGCTGTGTGAAATGTGCAAATCAGAAAGCTATTTTTAAAAAAGGAAAATACATCTGTAGAAACTTGTTAATATGCAATAAAATATAGCTTTAAAAATATTTCATTAAGTAATCTTGAATTAGCTCTCCAAGACATTTAATTGACTCATGTGTTATATTGTTAACAGGCTTCTGTTGATATATAATGCTTTTTATTGCTCTGTAGGGTGTCAGAGAACAAATCCCCAACTTTAAATGTTTTTATTTTGCTTGCTGGACCACTACTCAATTATCACAAATACTTTACTACTATTGCTTTGTTACTACCTCAAATGCTATTTTTAAATAGCACTCTGGTTAGACAAAATAATTACATTATTCATTCAGTTTGTTTTCTGGCTCAAGGATAATTTTAGAAAGACAAAGTTTCTGAACATTTGACCAGGAAGGCTTACAACACATTTAATGTTAGGTAAACTGATTAATTTTTAGATTTATATAACTTCTTTCCCCAAGAGATTTGAACAAGTAGAAAGGTATCCTGACCACTTTAGAAGGCTCGAAATAGGAATTATATTCTAATCCTTTTTACAAATTAACTTTCTATTCTTAGTGTAAACTATACCAAGTAGATAGCTATGGCTACAATTCATTAAAAAAAAGTATTCACCTAGTAGACCATGATAAAAAATAATAATCAAACCTCCAAACTGAAAACTGGTTTCAAACTGGTTTTGGGGTGAGAGTCCACCAGTACGCTGATGACACCCAGCTGTACATCTCCACCCCAAACCACCCCAATGATGCCCTTGATGTGATGTCCCGTTGCCTGGAGGCTGTGCGGGTCTGGATGAGGAGAAATAGGCTCAAGCTCAACCCTTCCAAGACTGAGTGGCTGTGGCTTCCGGCATCCCGGTATAGTCAGCTGGTGCCATCACTGACTATTGGGGGTGAATCTCTGGCCCCCACAGAGAGGGCTCGCAATCTGGGCATCCTCCTGGACTCACGGCTGTCTTTAGAAGAGCACATGACGGCCGTAGCCGGGGGGGGGGGTTTATCAGGTTCACCTGATCCACCAGTTGTGTCCCTTTCTGGACCGGGATGCCTTGTGCACAGTCACTCACGCCCTCGTCACCTCCCGTCTGGACTACTGTAATGCTCTCTACATGGGGCTCCCCTTGAAGAGCACTCAGAGGCTCCAACTGGTCCAGAATGTGGCCGCACGGGTGGTTATGGGCGCACCTCGTTACGGCCATGTAACACCTCTCCTGCACAAGCTGCACTGGCTCCCAGTGGTCTTCCGAATGCAATTCAAGGGTGTTGGTTACCACCTTTAAAGCGCTCCATGGCATAGGACCAGGATATCTACAGGACCGCCTTCTGCCACCAACAGCCTCCCACCGACCAGTTCGCTCCACAGAGAGGGACTCCTCAGGGTGCCGTCGGCCAAGTTATGCCGGCTGGAGACACCCAGGAGGAGAGCCTTCTCTGTTGGATCCCCTGCCCTTTGGAATGAATTGCCCCCGGATATTCGTAACATCTCTGATGTTATAACATCTCTGATTTCGCTGTGCCCTACTGTTCCGACAGGCGGGTCTGTCTAATTGAATGATTTTAAATTGGGTTTTAACTTTGGGTTTTAAAATTCGGCCAAAACTATTTAATGATTTTAATTAATTTTAACTATGATATTGTATATTTATGTTTTAATTTTGGCTGTACACCGCCCCGAGTCCTTCGGGAGGAGGGCAGTATATAAATAAAATTATTATTATTATTATTATTATTATTATTATTATTATTATTATTATTATTATTATTAAAAACTCTCTTTACTAGACCAGTCAGTCTTGAATTAAAAAACTGAGAACAACAGCTATTCTAATTGAATTAATTTAGCATGCTTTATATTTAGTATGTGACACTAAAAAAAGAACATCATATTAATATTTATTGTTGTATAACATACTACAGCCCTATATGCATTTATTTCATTGGAGTTTTACTCTTCATTAGAGATGATAGGGAAATAAATATTTCACTTATACTAATAGACAAAAATTATTGAACTGATTGCTTAGAAATCTAAATCAATAAACTGTGTTTAGTACAGTAAAGGAATGATATATCTGAACCACCCACATCTCTGAAAATTTTTTCGCTATTGATTTCAATATGAGATCTATAAACTTCTTTTTAAGTAATCCACTCCCCTATGTACATCTACTGATAATGTAGTGAGTCCTCAGGATGCTCACAGGAGCTCAACTGTGCATCCTTGCAATATTTTAAGACATAACAATTCAATAATCATACACAATGCATACTTTATAAAAGCAAAAGGGGTAAGAAGAAAGACAAATCTTGGGTTGTCATTCTGTTATTTGGTTGTATATTTTCACAGGGATTATTTTTGGTGAACATTGTAGGGAGTTTCTATGTTCTATTCTTATGATTGTTTCTTCTGTCATTTTAAATGTCTTGTTAGTCATCCCCACAGTCAAGTATTTACAAGACTTGTGCCATATAAATTGCTTTAATAAACAAATTTAAAAAACAATTGATCATCTGGAATGATCCCTAAAGGAAAGGGACTCCAAATGTTATTTTGATTAATATATATATATATATATATACACATATACATATATATACATACATACACATATACACATACATACATACATACATATACACATACATACATACATATACACATACATTGAATTAATGATTGTTGATGTTCAAGAACACTAAAATTATAATGTTGCAAGTACACAAAACAAAAACATTGCCTTTATAGTATTAGATTTTAAGGAGGGAAAAGGCAGGTCCCAAAATGTGTTAAGATACAAATGTGAGTCTGTCTCAAGAGCTGTGTGCATAAATAGATAAGCTTTCTAAAATTGTCATATGACTAAAATTAACTATTATTTCATTTCAGATTATATTGGTATTTATATTATGCTAAATATATATATACGTTATGGCACAACGTATTTCTAAAATAGGAACCAGCATCTGTCTCAGAAAATATTCTACAGTAAACTTTCCATCCAATCTCTGATTTTAACTAATAATGTTTTAAGACTGTGTTGCTAGATTCAGAAGATCCAGCTTGCATGATCTTACAGATGCTAAGTCCCAGCCGTAAAGAGCTAACTATAACCAAAGAGTTCTTCTTGGCTAAAGACTTTTTGTAGGTTGAAACAAATGACTCCACATGATTCCAGCTAAAGTCTGATCATAACTATTGCCAATGTGGTTCAAATTGTTCGCCTTGCTTTGTCCTAAATCTCATCTTTGATAGGTTGACTGGGCAATTTTCATGGTGGAATAATGCCTTTCCTAAGCCTCTATGGAGCTGTTGCTCTGAGACTGGATTTTTCTTTCATTCACCATAGTTTTTTTAGCTATAGTCACAAGACTATTCTTACCCCAAATCACAATTATGTTACATTTTTGAAATCCCAAAGGTGTTTTTTCAAGAGGCAACTGGACCAGAAAGTCTTAAAAATCTTTGAAAAACAAGAATGTCTAGTTATCTCTTGAAAAAGCATCTTTGGCACAACCACGATCTAAATGACTGAGAATCTACATAGACATTTACATTTTTGAAACTGCATTAAAAGCTTTTGTTTTCATCAGATTGCATTCATAGTGTTTTCATTCAGGGAAAGAGATGTGACAATTCAGGTGTCATTATGGACAGAACTGAGGCTTGGCTAATAAAACTGCATGAATGTTGAATATTATGAAAGATGTATACTCTATGGGAAACAGCCGGGGTTACTACTTGATCAATTTTAAAGCAACCTATATCAATTATTTATTCATGTGTTTATTTACTGCCACCTAACAATTTTTGCAGTTCAACCTCTATACTAGGCCCTGGGCACATTTGCACACATTTGCATAGAATTCAGGATTTTAAAATATGTAAATACACAATACTGGATTTCCTTTTCCTTTGGCAAAGCAATTCCTCTAGTCTTAAATGTTATTATATCTATAAGAAATACAAACACATAAAGTAATGCTGCTACAGATACCAAATTTGTGCTTTGTAAGCTGATGCTTTTTTTAAAAAAAAAAGGTAATTCCCTTTTTTGTTATTTTTAATTTAAAAAGTCCCAGTAAAGCAAGTTATCCCAAAGCAAAGTCTCTCTTAAAAATTTGGAAGTCTTTAAAAGCAGCTCAAAAATGCCCTGACCAATCAAAAGAATTATCTGGAATATGCAAATGAAATAGAAGCAAAACTCCAAAGGGAGCATTCTAAGACACATGGAGATAGTTGGCAAGCTATAACGATTTCTATCTAAGATTTAATAGGCTTACAGCCCCATCATGGGCCTTGGCCAGTATGGACTTGCACACGGATAGACAATTGCAGCTGGATTTTTCAGACTGATTTTCCAGGAGCAGCTTCCCCCAATATACCAAGCATGTAGCTGTTGTGCAAGAAAAGAAAGCTAGAAAGACATTTAATGGAGTGTGGCTTTCTATGGGGGCAGCTGCTGAGGCCACAGCTATATTCTATTTTTAAATTGAAACAATACAGTATTGTAAATGGCAAAAAAAAAAAAAAAAAAAAGGCAGAAGAATGGAAGGGTATTTTTCAGGCAGATGAACTGTGCTATCAATTTGCTATACTAGTTTTCCAGGGAGTAGCATTTGTCCAGAGTGCATTTAATCCAAGTGTGTATTCAGAACTAAATGCCTGCACCTTTGAGAAGTGTCGTGAATGCTTATTTTCATGCTAGATTTCTCAACGCAGGGTGTCCTGGTGTCTGGATATCTATCCATCATGATATTTCTCACCCAAGGATTGCAGAGGTATGGTCTAAATCAGCCACAATTTCATTCTTTTATTTTGCTGATTCATTTTCATACATATAAACATATACATATACATATAAAAGGAAGCAGTTCATTGATTGCTGTGGCCACATCTACCATATTGACACAGTGGATTTTTCCTATGGATACCTCTACCAAGAAGCAATTCACAAGATTTATGAATGAATGAATGAATGAATGAATGAATGAATGATTCCCTTCATGTGAATAATTACATCCCTCTCCTAGCAGTAAAGAAAGTTAGAAAGGGATACCATGACAAACCCTAATTCTTGCCCTCAAATCAGTCCAGAATCTTCCTGTGTTTTCCCAGTGTGCTAAACTAGAAGCCTGTTGTATTTTAGCCAAGTCTACGTGTCAAGTATATGGTTCATTATGTCATGCAAATCCAGTAAATTAGGTTAATTCAGAAAACCATGGTTAAATTAGTTACCAGTAAGTATGTCGTGTTAACACAGCTATAGAGATTGAATTTCTTATGCTTATCACTGCATGCTAAAGAGGCAAAACGGGAGAACATTCTGGTTTTAATAACTTATTTGATTCATTTTCTGCATTAAGGTTGGTGGAAGAGAACTGCCAGAAATGGATTGACTGGTCCTTTTGCTTTTTTGCTATAAATAAAAGGTTTAAATCAGCCTATAATTCAGTACAGAGTTATAAAATAACACAGCTCTATCTCTAGGTTTGGGGCCAAATGGGTATAGGACACAATTTTGACATTTCTCCTTGAAATATGTACCAGTTCTTTGCTTTGATATGCTGTTTTTGTACAGATCGCAACAGAATCCTACTTGACTCTTAAAAACAACAATCTTAAGGTCATTTTCCATCCAACATCCAGAATGAGACTGAGAAATTCTTCAAGCACTTCTTCTCTACATTTTATTGAAAGATATGAATTCACTTCACAGTAGCCCAAGCACTAATCATTAATAAGATACAACAAGCACTGGCAGAATGAAAGTAAACATAGATAGTATCGAAATTGTTATGAATATTAAAGTCATAAATATAATAAAAGCAAGTCACTAAGTATCCTCAGCTACAATAAACCTAAAACCCAATTAAGTATAAGTGTTGACTTATTATTCCAAAGATTTTCAAAAACTGTATTTAGCTCCTTTGATACACTCATTTGCCTTTTAAAGATGTATAATCATTCTCTCTTTTTGCATATTCCATTGACAAAGATTCATTTATTTGTCTAATTGAATAATAAGGCATCTTGATTAATTGTTTCAAATAATTCCATATCACAGGCTTCCTATTGGTGAAATTCTTTTGTAATATTTTCACCAGCTGGCTTTTTCCACTATAAATTACAAATAGCCTGTTTTTGACTGCCAAGATTTTTAAAGGGAAGGAGATAAAAGGATTGCTTAGTTTGGTTGGCATCCATTCCTTCTTTGGCTTGTATTTTCCTTTATTGTGATGCTGCCTGCCATTGATTCTGGATCTACAGTATCCTGGATAGTTTTTAACAAGGAAGCTAAAAAGCACCAGTGCTCTTCTACCATCTTGATTATTCTTGTTATTGTGTACACAGAGAAGAGCTTCAGCAGTTTCCCTGGGGGTCATAGCTCAGGAGAAAATCCTGATGATAAGTGACATCTGAATGGATTTCTTCCAAATTAGTATATTAACAATTATACCAACCTGGGGCTCTTTATTAGCAATACCAGGAAAGCCACCAAGGATGGTGAAATTCACTACAGCTATAGGATCTTGTTATAAGAACGGTTTCCAGTATGTGTTGGTTGGTCTGGTTCAGAGAAAGCAGAATGTATACATAGGCGGTTTATAACAGGATTTGGTGTATATATTAATGGCCCCAAAGAATATTACCAGGAGGGTGGGTGTATGGACTGTGTCTTGATATCTATTAACACATGTATCCCTCTGTATCTTCATCTTTTGTTGGGTAGTTAGGCATTGCCCTTCAATGTGTGCCCTATATGAACAGCTTTCTACCCTTTGCAAAGTTGAGACAGCAGGAGGAATTCCTTAACAAGACAATCTGTTAGCAATCTTTTGTGGTTGTTCCACAATCAATATTCAGACAGATTACAGTCTTTTCAATGGGTTGTTGTTCATTCCAATCCCTGAGAATCCTTCAGTCTTTTAAAAAAAATAAGGAAATCAACATGTGTAGATAATAAGAAATATTAAGCCCCAAGATCCAAAATAAATAATGTGGCATTGTAGAATCACTAAAAAAATTCCTGAGTGCAGGAAACCTTGTTAATATAGTGAAAGAAAACCTTCCATTTTTCCCCCCCAGGGAAGGATCTTGATTTATATACCCTGCCATATTTGTACTGTCCTAGAATTTTTTGAAATCATACTGTACATTTTAAAGACAAGGATGTCGCTAGCCATGATGTCTTTGCTTCTGTATTATGTCCCATTGTTCTTCAACTGATGTAGGCTGTCACTCAGGGTGGTTGAGGTATTATAGTATAGCACAGTTCTTGAGGGAGAAATGTAGTCCACTTTATACAAAGGAAGAGAGAATTATTTTGGGCTTGGTAGAATTTTGGGAAAGGATTGCAGATAACTTAAAAGCTAGAATGGGGAAATTCTAGCTTTTATGTTATAGCTAGGAGAATAGAAGAATAAATAAACAAACAAACAGAATAGGCAATGGGCAAAAGGAAGAAGAGATGGGGAAGGGGGCTATTTCAGAGAATCTGCAAATAAATTCAGAATTCATGACAGTTACATTTGAGATGAGAAAGTAGGACTGAGGAAAATCATATGTGGAATCTCTGGATAGAAAAGGCCAGGTTTAATGATCAGGAAATTGGCAAAAAAGAGTATACTACTGATAACAGACCAGGGCCCAAAAGGGATATATGAATCAGAGATCTGGATTATCTTCTAAATAAGTTCCTCCAGTGTTGACTTCCATTAGTGCTAAAACATTGTTATCTACTGTAATTATCTGAAGGAAGTAGCTAGGAAGAAAAGGAAGTGGTGATGAAAAAGTCTGATGTTTAGAAATACATTTGTTTGAAAAGTGAAGTTTACTGTTGAGTGGAGCTGCTAAACTTTTTCTTCTGATCTTCCATTCATTCTGCCAATGGGCGCATTTTTCATAGGAAGTAAAATATCAGCCTGTTTTCAACCCATGTAAGTTTTCTATGTGATAAATTTTAGTTTATTTTCTTATTAATGGATGCATGTTTTAAAAATATCTGCAGAGAATTCCCATCTACTTCACATAAATAGATATTCTGGAAGCACTTTTATGCAAAATATGCATTTCTAAATGTATTTTAATCAACTGTATATATTTCATTATAAATTGTGTACAAATTACACATTTAACATGTGTACAGTCTAACTAATGCCTTGTAAAATTCAAATAGCTAGAAAACCAAAAGAATAATTGCATGCAATTTGCACATTATTCCAGAAAGTGTGGATCAGTCCATTCACATCAAAATTTACAAAATTTCTTGTGCTTCGCTCTTTTTTTCTTGCTCTGATTCTAGTAAGAACTGACATGTTTTAAATGGAGGAAAAGTACTAACTCAAGCAGCTAGGATAGGGGGCAGGAAATAAATATACTTTCCAATGAGGCTTACTCTTGGATTTCTTCAGATATACCTTGATATTATGGTGGGGTTTTTTTAAAGTAATAATGTTGATCCATTAAAAATACCCAGAAGTTGAGTATTAGGAACTACTACAATGTTCTAAAAAAGAGAACACATTTCTGAATGTGGTACAATTCTTCATTTGGAAACATTTTAAGAAAACAGGAACCAGGCAAAGGACAGGCAAGAATGTCTGAAAATGAAATTTGTTGGGGCATATATTCTGTTGCTCAAACTTCATCATAAGATTTTTTTTTATTGACAATGCTTTGCCAGAAGCAGATGCAATTGGTGTCAGATTTCCCTACCATTCAGAAACAATGCTGACTCCTCCCAACTCTACAAAAGACATTGGCTTTAATAAGCTCCTTGTTTGGAAGAGAAAAAGGAAAAAGAAAGGAGAGACAAAATCATCACTTCATACATCAGCAAAGGCTAAATGTAGCACTTTCTACTTTTCATATTTTATTGTTTTCCTTCCTTTCCTGGATTGAGGGGAAATTAATCTTTTGGGAATGTTCCATTAGAACTTTTTCAGCACACTGAAATATCAAGAATAGCTTTCTCATTTGCTAACTATATGAGTGGGGTTGATTGCTGGATAAATGACATAAATAGGATATGATAACAGTCATAAGATATCTGGCAAAGAAGAGGGACAAGATTTATTTATTTCATTGTCTCAGAACTAATAGGTTAAACTATAAGGAAGTAGGTTCAGGCTAGGTATCAGGAGGCACTTTCTGATTCTTGATCAGGAGACTACAGCCAGAGAAACAGGCTAAAATAGAAAATTAGAAAATATCATTAGATGTATTTAGATATAAGGTTTCATTAAGCTATTTCTACATATTATTAGCATCATTCAATTTGTGTTATACATAGAAATAAGCAATATGTTGCATTCTTCCAATACTAAGGTGATAACAAATTCAATGAATTTTTTTCTTCATTTCAGAATTAATATAATTCTACATAGTTTTATGCCCTTGTCCTCCATTGGCTTCATTTTGGTTGAAATTTTGAATATAAACCCTTGTGGATATCCATGTGCTCCATTTGGTCATTTTTTCTATACAATCTCTAGCTCATCCCAAAGCCCGGTGGATGAAATCTAATATCAAACAATTAATTCTGCTTGTGACACTTAATTTTTTTTAACTTTTCATCCTCTCTCTAACTTATTCTGTGGGTACCAAATGATGAATTGGCCATTGCTTGTACTTATAATCAGCCATTCTCTGCCTCCTCTTTTAGATTTTGAGGTAGGCTAGATGACTATTAAAGAGAAAGAAATTATCCCATTGTTGGTTCGACTAACCAAAGTAGTCCCATTAGCAGGATATTGGTTTTGGATTATACTCTCTGTTAGTCAATACTGTGGTATGAACTTAACATAATACAACAGCAACCAGCATACCCTGACTGAATAATTGCCAGCAATCGGTATATTTAATCAAACAATTGATCCATGATTGTTGACAACTGACATTTCTAATCAGACAATTGACATTTAGATTTAGGGTCCTTGGAAAAACACCTAGACAGATAAAGTAAACAAAAAATATAACAACATATGATATTATATATACCCATAATTTATCTTGAAAATAGACAAAAGCAGTTAAAAGAGGATAAACCAGGCCCAACTTCCTGTCAGTGTTTTGATAGCAATCATGCCATCAGCATCTAACAGGGAACAAATAGAAGAGCTTGGTGATTATTAAAAGCATCTGTGATTACAGAGTACAATTATAGCTATTTCAGTTATTGATTAACCTGTAAAAAATCTGTAATAACTCACTTATCATTTGCTTTCCAAGAAAAGAAACACATTTGCTTTAGGAGGCATAAGTAGGAGGAAAGATTATGGTAAGTCAAGTATCAGGACAAGGTGATTACTTAACATCTGTGACCACAAGTGAAAGGCTGAAGGGGGAGGGGAAAAATCAACCAACGTCTGCAATCTGTAAAATGCTTTTTGGGGGGGGGACAAGTGAAGTGTGATTAATCACCTTGGATGTATGATTGAGTCAATTGACTTACTTCTTCATAATGATTAATCAGCTACAAAAATTATAATTGTCCCACTTCTAGTGGTTGCATGCTGTGCCTGATGACATCATTTTGTCTACAGATACTCAGTGAGTAGCTTTCAAAAGAATATGCAGATGAATCAAAGAGGGTGGGTGAGGTGAAAGCTACAGCCAGAGACATGTTGACAATTCTGCTATTTTTACCAGAGAGTTTGACATGTCTTTCAGAACATGAGAAGGTACTTTAAAGAAGTTGAGCCTTGGCCCTCTTCTACTTCAAACCTTCATACAATCATTAGCTACTACTGGGGACTCCCTGTCTGCAAAGTGCCTCTATTAAAACAACCAAACAAAGCATCACACACACGACAGTGGTGGGTTGCCCCGGTTCTGACTGGTTCATAAGAACTGGTAGTAAAACCGGCAGGAGGCCCTGCCCACCACCCCGGACATCATCATTAGCGATCTGTGCATGTGCAGAAGCAAGGCGGGCATGCTTGCTTTGCTCGTGCATGCACACAATCCTGTTGCGAACCGGTAGTACACCCTGACATGCGAGATTGTTTTATGCCAGACCAGCCTATTTGTCCATCCGTCCAATGTCATCTACTATGATTGGTGGCAGTTTTCTAGATTCTTAAGACATTTTTCGTTTTTACCGATAGACTTTCTACACAGAAAGTATGCCACAACATTTTGCAAAGTATCCCTCCAAACCCACTGCTCAAAACTTGGTGGTGGTTTATTTCTCAGCTTGTTGTTGAGTTTCTGAATGCTTCGTCACCGGGCTAAGTAGCATCTTCCGAGGAACTTTGGTTAAAGTATTTTGTTTCAGTTCTCTTGTGCTTTTATAGGTCTTTTGTGGTTAGTTGGTCACATGGCTAACTGGCCATGAAGTGTGAGGGTCTTATGGTGGTGAGGTCACCCTGGCTGGTCATGTGACTGTCTGGCCATGACGTGTGAAGATCATTGTTCAGAACATCACTGCTTAGAACATCAAAGCATAGCATTCAGTCAAAGATCTGGCATGGACACTTTCAGGAACTTCCCATTCTGTCTGAGTAGATTTCTGTTGCTGGCAGTCTTGGTGATATGCAAACATATGTATGTTTAAGTGATGTTGGGAGCTGTACAAAGTGGCCCCATTGAGCCTTTCAAACCTGGTGCTTTAGCATGGCTCAGAGGATGCTTCACCCATATTACAAAACAATCAAACAATGGTTTTGCTAGCTCTAATAGAAAGGATATTTGTCAATGCTCTTTCCTAAAACCTGTCATCATGCATACTAGAATGAAAGAGAGAGCTGGGAAACAAAGATGGCTATGAATCAATTCCTTTCAAGTTTTCAAATATAGGTTCCAAAATTGAGCATTTTAGGGGTGGCCTTGCCATAAGAGGAGAGACTCTCTGCAGGAGAAGTAATTGTCATAAAGATTAAATGGGATCACTTTATATATCTCTTGGTTAAAAAAGTACCAATGTGATAAATAAATTAAATGCATGTTGGAGATAAATATGTATATGTATCAGAATACATAAGGGAGCAATAATACAGGTAGTCCTTGATTTACAACCACAATTGAGCCCCAAATTTCCATTGCTAAGCAAGACATTTCTTAAATGAAGGTTACCCCATTTTAGAGCCTTTCTTGCCACAGTTGTTAATTTGGCTATCCCATTGATATTGCTTGTCAGAAGGTCACACAAGGTGATCACATGACCCCGAACACTATATATATGCCAATTGCCAAGCATTGG
This sequence comes from Pituophis catenifer annectens, assembly GCF_029215685.1. Classification (NCBI taxonomy): domain Eukaryota; kingdom Metazoa; phylum Chordata; class Lepidosauria; order Squamata; family Colubridae; genus Pituophis; species Pituophis catenifer. Next base: position 106,554,592 of record NW_027256881.1, read on the forward strand.
TATTTTGATCATGTGACCATGGGAATTCTGCAATGGTTGTGTGAAAAAACGTTCACAAGTCACTGTTTTCCAGTGGTATTGTAACTTTGAATGCTCACTAAACGAATGGTTGTAAATAGAGGACTACCTGTAGCTGATGAACCAAATTGGATAGACTGTGAAAACACATCATGAAACAAATGAATAAAACCCAATCATTTAAGACATAGATCATATATAAAAAAGCTAGTATAAAAATAATTGATTTTGACAGAATGAATAAACCCTCGTATTTAGATTTTTAATTTTCATATTGTTAAAAACACCACTCATTTTCAGGTTTTGTCTGAATCAACAAACACTACTCAAAGAAAGCAATACATAAGCCTGAGTGCATGTTTAAGTCATCATTGCCCAGCTCAGAGAAATTTTCTAAATTCTGGAACTAGATGATACTTTATCTTTGAACCCTACTTTTCACTCCAATAAGCTTATGGACTATGTAGGATGGGTCTGCAAATCATTCCAGATCCCATTTGAATCGTTAGTTCGACTTGATGAGTTGAGTCAACTTAATTTGATGGGCTAATTTGATTCAATTCAAAATGTCAGATTGAATTGTTGAAACAAATCAATTCAGTTCACAGTTAGATGTGGAGGGGGGGAATACCTGAATCAAATATTTGTACAGCCCTACTATGTTGAACTCAAGCGCTTGGCAATTCAATTGTTGACACAGAATTAGAATAATAATAGTTGCAGTAGTTTGGCTGCATGCAGAGTAGGCAGTATAGATTAGCTCCATGCGGTAGTTTGGTCTCAAAAAGGTGCTTTGGACATACCTGGGATTTCCTTAAAACATCAGCATCGTGTCCCAAGTTGACGCAGCTGCTCTTTGCAGTCTGATCTGGAGAAAATATATGCTTGGTTTAAGGAGCAGGTGACAAATGCTTCCTGCATGCTCCAACACCTTCTCTCTAAATTTGAAGCCTTGAATTCATAGACAATTTAATCTGTATAAACAATGGCAGCATAGCTCGTAATCTTGCAAAAGAAGTGATTCTTACTTTTTCACTTAATGAAGGTATAAAAATTAGGCAGCAGCTAGTAAGAGAAGCCATCTCTATGGGGTTTACTAAAAGTGATAAATGTGAAGGCAGTTCTTTCCTGGAAAATGTTGTTACTAAATCCAGAATCTATAGCTTCTTTCTGACATTTGTATGCCATGCCTTGAGATTTCTCTTCTAACAGGGAAAAGAAGGCAGGCTTAGATGGATCACTGATGTAATCAAGTCTGGCAATTGTTCAGGGTCCCCAGAACAGTAGGCAACAGAACGTATTGCTTTTTCATGTAAGGCTTGGTAATGTCATCATTGTTGAGTAGTTAAAATGCAGCATTTTATAAACAGAAAGCCTTAAAGGCTCTTCAGAAAAGATTTTACATTAGGACCTTGGTTCATCTGTTGGGCTTGATGGACTAAGATCTGACACAATCATCTAAATGATGATTTATTCCAGGCAATTTTATCCATCAAGCCAAATTCAAATATACTAATGGACCGCACAAAAGGGCTGTGCACTGCAAAAACCTCAACCTTTGTTCATTCACCCTTAAGTAAAGCTTTGTGCTCATAGGCAGAACACACATACACATGCACACACACAGAGACAGACACTTACACAAAGGGACCTTTATAATTCATCAAAACTTTATGTAGTTAGATATATATTTTTCCAAATGAAATATTAAAACAAAATTTAGGAAAATCATCTTCAAAATATCTTCTTTGAATTAATTTGCTATTCATTTGAGGTTCTTGTGCCATGTTTTTACTCCTTACCCATTTTGGAGTAATATCTTCATCAAAGCTTTCATTAGTATTATTGCATGAATGTAAATCCAGCTACATTATGTTTTTGTTTTTCTTTTTCTTTTTCTTTTGCATCTCAAATTCTCCACTATTTTAGTCCACTAATATTAACCTTACTTTAACCCAATCACATTCAAAGTCACTCACACATTTCCACCCCCCCCAGAAAGAGCAATATATTACTAGTATGTATAAATGGTATACATATTTTAAATCTATAAATATTTTTGGAGTATTAGTAAAGTAAAAAAAACAAACCCTATTTTATCTTAGGAACTTATCTTAGTTCCATTTTACTATCTCTTTTAGTTCTAGTTCTAGTTCATACTAGCTGGATTCAGATATACGAAGCCATGGTTACCTATTAAATAATCCACAGTTGTCCAGCTTTACATATCACATAATACAAAAAAGCATAGTCTGAGTTCATAAAATACAATAAGCCAAAGCCAAAGCCAAAACACCGGCATTTGCACACAAATTAATGTACATGTTTCGAACCTTAGACCTGAAGGTCGCAGAGAGTCTGAAAAAGTTCTGAAAGTGATCTTGAAAGGTCTTTAAAAGTTGTCACAATATCACAGAAGGAACAAATTCATGGTGCATCAGGAATAATTACATTAATTTATTTTTTAATATTCTTATTGCGTTTTTACAAGTAAACAAATCTTACTCATCTTATGCAGAACTGCAACCATTTACATACCATAACATTCCAATTCAAATACACTCTATACATTTTTACTATACATTTTAATTCTACTTCTATTTTGTCTATTTCTTTTCATTTTTTCTGTTCTCAATCCAATTGTACCACTTCTCCCATATTGTGTATCCCTATTTCTCCTAGGGATAGCTAAAAGGAAATACGATAAAAGAATAATATATATCATTTTACATATAATAACCATAGCAAGGTTAGCTTTTGCGTAATGTTGGAGAAATACAAACATACCTTCCGAAGGTTTAGTAATTAAAAAAGTATTTGACTATGCTGAAATGGATAAATTAACAATTGAACTGAAGGGACAAATAAATTCAGAATACTACGCAATACATTAATTTAAATAACATGGACACCCTATTGCATGTAAGTATATATGCAATCATATTCAATTTATGTTCATATACGAAATATAGGCCCAACTAATCACACAGGAAGCAATCAGCATGAAGGTCAGACAAAATTACCATTTTATCAGCCAAATAAGTAACCAGCTAGAAGGGGTAAATCATGGCAAAGCAACAACTGTCTTCAGGACCATCCTGTCCAAGAAAGCAGGAAGAAAGAAGGATATAGGTAACTCCTGCCAACCAGCAAACTTCCCATCTCCAAAATTTTTACATGATGATGCCACCTGAGATAATAATATCAGCCTTTCAAGGTAGGTCTGGAAACAGATTTCACAAGTATGATCGGAACTATGCTCATTGATAAAAGCCACAATAACAGAATCTTTTTTTTTAATTAAATAAATTTTTATTTGTTTAAAAGTACAAACAAAACAGAACTAGTGACAACAAAACATACAGAACAAGACATGTAAACAAAGATTTCAAATATACATTTTGTCAAATATATATTGTCAAATAAACAACAGTAATGTATGTTCTTATTTGTGTTTTGACTCTTCCTTGCATTTTTATTGCATTTTCCCTTCCTCTCCTCTTATATTCCAGTGAAGTAGGGTAGTCTGAGCATCTATGAAACACTTTTTCTGTGTCCTGGCCTTAAAGCATGCTTTTGTTTTCATAACCATTTCTGCATAGTTTCTCCAAGGTCATCTCCATGGCTCTCTACAGGTAAAGCTAAAATCCAACAATGCAATAAATTAGTGTTAATCTTAATCATTATTACTTGATTTCTTGTATCCCTATGCACTTCCCTTTGATTGTATTGAACCCATAAGCATCATACTAACTCCAGGAATAACATACAGTTCACAAAATGTTTTGTAGTTCCAGCCTAGTGTAGAACATGAGCACGTCTCCATGTTTCCCCAGTTCAGTGAAAAACAAAAAGGAGACGGGAATATTGTTTGTAAAACACAAGCAACTTCTTGTATTCAGGACAGACAATGGACTTCAAGAGTTTTAATACCTTTAGCCCTCCTAGATACTGCTAATTGTTAATTATTAAAGACTAAGTCACTGAAGAGAGTCCTTTGGCTGGTGTCTCAAATCCTGTCATTTACTACTACACAAATCAGCAGGGTGATAGAGTGTCTTTAAATTAGGTTACCACCATGCAGTTATTGGACAGGGAGTAATTGATAAAACCATTAGTAACACTTGTAGAGATAACAGCCAGCCAAATCATGCAACCATAATTATTCCTAATGGGTACATGCTATAAATTGTGGCAAGGAAAAAAAAAACACCTCATATTATCTTTCAATCAAATTTGACAGTCCTGGTAGATTACTGTAGACTAAATGCTTGTGGGGGGAGGGGGGAGGGAGATGACCCATCAGAATTTCTTTGCTCTCCTCCAAGACACCGACTTTCACTTTTTCCCCCTCCACCCAATTCATTTCAAAAAGGGAGGAGGGATTGAGAGCAAAGGAAGGAGAGAATCCCTTTTGATTTGTAATGTGTGTCGTGCTTTGTGTTTTTCATCACAAATCAGACACATCAAGAGAGTTCGTAATGTGACGATATGAAAAGAATTCCCAGTCAGAATAAAACAGTGGAGGTTATATTACTCTCTTTTTCACCAATAGCCAACAATTATTCTTTGGTAATATATAAAGTTTAATCTATATATTCTGGTGTTAATAAGTGTGTGGGGAAATAAAGGATTGCCTGCATTACTAGCAAAGTAATGGCAGTAACCATGCTAAACAGAAAGCAATGGCCTTGCAGTCATTCTTTCTCTATTTTTCTCTCTTAACCTGTTCCCCGCCCACTCCCTGCATTTTATTCTTAAGGATTTCTCTTGTAAGATCATCAATATAAAGGCATTCCGGATCCTTAATAAAACCTTGCTAACATACACTTTAGCAGCATTGAGCAGGACACAAACACATGTAATGAACAAATTAACTCCAAACCAACCAATTTTACAGTGTTAAAAAAAAAAAAAAAAGGCACACACCAGAACAGAAATTGTACAATTTACGTGACCTGTAATCTGTTTTGGTGCTGTAGTAATTTCCATGTATTCTAACAATCAGAATTATTTGAGTAATTCTCTCATCCATGATTGCTCCCGTATCCCCTCACCGTCATGAAAAGTCCCATTGACCTTTTTTAAATTTCTAATTTATATATTAAAAAGACAGCCATGGAAGAGTTAACACCAATGCTCAAGCCCACAAACTGGGACTATCATAGTTTAATCTTTTATACCATGTGTTGCGCTCCAGTGTTTCTTTGGTCCAGCATGGAAGGTAGGCTCCAGAGTAAAGCACCATCAAGTCGCGCCAGAATGTTCTCTCCATTTTTATTTAGTGCAGTGTCAAAGGAAGAAGCTGCGAGCAGAATATCCTAACAGCTCGTGCTGGTTTTAGAAAAGGTATGATTCTTTTTAACTTCAACCATATACAACATCAGAACACAAGTGCTTTTTACAGGACTGTTCCAGGATTAGCGAGAGAACATACAGGAAGCATTCTGTTTTCATAGCAGAGAAATATTTGTAGCAATATTTATCGGCACAAATGGCTTTGACATTTAGACTGGATTTAGAGCCAGCCGAAGGGGGTAGCCTCAGTAATGAGCAATTGCTGTGGAGAGACGAGATGATTTTAATCCAGAGGGTCCTTGGGAGTCTGTCGAAGGCGTGGTGAACATTGCCAGCCTCGCTGTTGCTACTAAGGATTCCAGCAGAAATGTTTACATCCCCTAGAGCTACTGCTACAAATCCTTAATCCCTTTCTTAACAATCACACCAAAATGTACTCACATCTATAGCAGCATTGGTGGTTGTATGCCTGGAAATTTTTCTAAGCCCCTCTAGGATGCTATTATCCTCCTTTAAAAAAAAATCTGTTTGACCTAAACACACACACACAGGCAGGCACACACAGATGAAAGCCTCTCTGACAACTGCAAGCTGCATGGAGTCAGTGTATGAATTTTGCTAGGCACCACGAAATGGCATATCAAAATGGTTCCTTTACAAATAAGCATCTCAGCATTGTATTGATTTCCTGCTTGAAGATTTAATGAAAGTAATGCATAATTTTACTGGATTGGCATCCCAGTCCTATAGGATCAACTTAAAACCACAGCACTGCAGGGAGTAACTGCAGATTCTTTGATTTGAAAAAGAACCATCTTTTCTCTATTGTACAGCTGCATCTCCTCCAACTGCTTCTAACATATCTCTGTCTAGTCTGCCTGCCTGCCTACCTACCTATCTACCATTCCTATCTATCTATCTATCTATCTATCTATCTATCTATCTATCTATCTATCTATCATCTATCTATCTATCATCTATCTGGAAGGATTCACTGTTATGAATGAATTTTTAAAATGTTTTTAATAGTTCTGCTTTTATTGTCTGCCACTCTGCATACAGCAACACTGTAAACCCTACAAACAATCAGCCATTGGCTGTTAATTGAAATCATGCAGGATAAGTGATAGATAAAAATCCACCTGTCCATCCATCCATCCATCCATTCATCCTTTATTTTAATCTTCTCTGTTTGAACAAAGAATGGGGGCAGCCTCTGAATAAAGCACTACTTGGCCTAAACCGCGAAGATAGTATCAACTCCAATAACATATTGGTTTCTCCATTCACCAGGCAAACTTAAGATTTGGGTGGTGTAGAAAAAGAATGGTTTGGAGCAATGGTGAAATTCAACTTCTTTTACTACCAGTTCTGTGGGCGTGGCTTGGTGGGCATGGTGTGGCTTGGTGGGTGTGGCTTTGTGGGCATGGCAGCAGAAGGATACTGCAAAATCCCCATTCCCTCCCCACTCCTGGGGGAAGGATATTGCAAAAATTTCCATTCCCACCCCACTCTGGGGCCAGCCAGAAGTGGTATTTGCCGGTTCTCCGAACTGCTCAAAATGTCCGCTACCAGTTCTCCAAAAACTGTCAGAACCTGCTGGATTTCACCTCTGGTTTGGAGGAAATTGTGTTATTTGAAACACAGAAAAAACTGTAAAGCCACAGACTGGAGGTTCACAATCCCTATTCTAAAGAAAAGGTTTTGGGGCTGGTTTTTTTGGGGTGTGTGTGTGTTTTGGCTGGGAGTAATCTTTGCTATCTTTTCCATGGGTAATTATTGCTTGCCTATAAACATCCAAACTCAATGAACCAATGTATCTGCCTATAACAGATTTATAGCAATGATAGCTAGGCCAGTAGTTGGAGATTCTCTTTGCAACCTGGTTAGGCATAGTTCATTTGTTTATGCATTAGACTTTTATCTGGCCTTTATTATTTTATAAGCAATTAAAGTAGCAAACATACCTAACAACCCTATGAGGTGAGTGACTGGCTCAAAGTCACCCAGTCGGTTTTCATCCCTAAAACAGGATTAGAACTCATGATCTCTAGTTATATTGGTGGCACAGCTACATTAATAATTGCTGTGTGCATCAGCATCTCCATTAAAGATGCTTACTTTTATGCCAGAAGCAAAGAGGATTTATTGTTTCACTGCATTAGCAGAATTCATTGGGTTTATTTATTGTGTCTTGCCATTCAAAAGTATCTTCACCATGTAACTGCAAACTGCAAACCCAAATAAAATTATAATTTCTCTTCTCTTCCACAATTGCACATAGTTTGTTTTGTTTTGCATTTTCTCTATCAATATACTTGTTCACTTTTTTCTCTATCAATGTATTTTTACACTATCAATATATTGTACACTTCTCTCCCTCCCTCCCTCCCTGTATGTATGTATGTATGTATGTATGTATACTTTTTTTCCCTTTTTTTCATTCGTGTCAGATTCTCAGAGACTGCTTGGACAAGTCCCTGAAGTTTTCTTCGCAAGGTTTTTCAGATTTATTTTTTATTTTTATTTTATTTTTGAATTTGTATACCGCCCTTCTCCCTGAGGACTCAGGGCGGTGAACAGCCAAATAAAAACATCAAATACAAATATTAAAACACATTTAAAAAAAATATATAGATTTGGCCCCGTTAATTAAAATGATAAACAAAACAAAACAATTAAAAAACCCTTAAAAAGAAATTAAGCCAGCCCAGCTTGTTGAAAAAAGAAAGTTTTAAGGGCACAGCGGAAGGCACTGAGGTCATGGATTCTCCTTATCTCAGGGGGCAACTGATTCCAGAGGGTGGGTGCCCCCACAGAGAAGGCCCTCCCCCTGGGGGTCACCAGCCTGCATTGTTTGGCTGATGGCACCCCGAGGAGGCCCTCTCTGTGGGAGCGCACGGGTCGGTGGGAGGTCGTTGGTGGCAGTAGGCGGTCTCGAAGATAGCTAGGCCCTAGGCCTAGATGTAGTTTGCCATTATCTTCTTCCTAGAGCCAAGGCTGAGTGACCGACCCACAGTCACCTAGCTAACTTTGTGCCTAAGGTGGAACTAGAACTTCTGCTCACCTAGTTTCTAACCTGATGCCTTAACCCCTGCACCAAAGTGGCTTTCAGCATTTGTGTATAGTACACCTAGAGAATATATGTATGTCATTCCTAAGGAATGCATGTTTGTTTTAAAGCTGACTTAATTCTTCCAGTTTTGTTCTCATCTGAATACTACCTGTATATATACGCACACTGAAAGGAAGATTTAAATTTTGTTATGTTGTAAAGTAGGTTTTTTTTACTACGAACTTTATATCCTCAAGATATGTCAATTTCAGCTTCTGGAATTCTTAGCAATGGCCATGATGGCAGAATAGCTTCTGGAAGCTAAATTCAGGATAAATTTCATACCACTGAAGTGGACCCAAATTGGATAAGTCTCCATTAAAATATCTTTACTGTCAAGGTTCCAAGTAATACATCCCATTCAATAAGAACTTTGAGGCAGGCAAATTCCTCAAAGTACATTTTATTGGGACATATCAAATTGTCATGTTCCTGGTGGGAAACCGTCTCTAAATTCCCACTGATTTTACACCCAATTAAAAGTAAAACTTTGTCACTTCCCCCCAGAATCTCCAGTCACATGGTCCAATCAGCATATAGTTCAGTTGCTAGGTGACCTCAATCTCCACTTTTTAAACACTTGCACCAATGGCCTTCATCCTTCTTTATTTAAGCTACAACAACCCAGCTATCTCTACATCCCACTCCCTGGCCCCTTCACTCCAGGCTGTGTCAGCCCTGAAACCGTGAGAAGAGAAACCTCCCTAGAAAAACTACCAAAAGAAAATGGCCACAGTTCAGCCAATTTCAGCATTGACATTTATCTTATGTGCAGTATCTGTACTCTTTTCCCACACCACAAAACTTGGGGGGGCGGAAATACTGTATTTGGAATGCTTAGACAATGAGTCTATGAGCTGGCCATTAATTCATTATATTTTTGCCAGATACCTGTTTTATTTTAGGTATTGACCATAATGATATTTCTAACAGTCATTACAATTTCCTCTTTTTTCATAACTTCTCAACATGCATACACTTTGTAAATTTGTATAAATGTGTGCTTTTTGTAATTTTCTTCTTTATTAATTGCCCTTATTTCCTCTCGATAATATAATCAGATAACTAATTATACTCCACTGTGCAGCGTTTAAGGAGAAGTGGTCAAATTAAACAATTTAAACAAAGAAAAGCAAATACTTGCACAGTCCACATATAATTTAGTAGAAATTCTAATCCTATTAAAATGAATAAAATAAAGAAGCATTATTAATTATAGCGACCCAGAGTTATTTCTTTGGTATCAGCAAAATAGCTTACAGTGCTACATATTCCCTGAGCTGAAAGCCTGCGTAGGATCAGGCTGTAAGTCAGAAAAAAAAAGGGTTCGGATAAAGCCATTGCATTTTTCCACTATTCTTATACTGGAAATTAACCCTCCAGGCATATATATTGCTCAATACCTCTATACACTTTTAATATATCCAAAATTCATACAAACTACATACTTCCCTGGAGAAAGTTGAATTTCTCAAGATTTAATTCAGGTTCCAAGGTCAAGTTGAAGAGATCTAAATTCCTTCTTAAAATGGGAGTTTCATTTCAATGAGGACTTGACTTCAATTTACTGCTTCCTCCTAATATGTAACAAAATGGCACAGAACATCGAGTACCGACAGCAAATCAAATGCACTGACAGCACAAAGACAAAAAAGAGTGCCCCAATGTCAGCCTAAGATGGAACATTTTTTGGTCATAGATTCATTTTCCCCCATAGACTGAATAGAGGTATGCGGCTTTCTTAATAGGAACAACTACGGATTCAACCCTATTTAAACTTACTTGGAAATAAATTCTATTAGACACCAGAAAGTAAGCATAGAATTTATTGTGCTGTTATTTAAACAATAAAAAGTAACAATACCAAACTTGGTATTTCAGTTTTCCTGGAGGTTTCTCCCCCCCCCTCAATGGAAGAACCTTATATTTTTCTCTCTCATTCTCAGGTTGTGATAGAAATTCTTTTGAATATTTTGGGTGATATTTTGAGTTGCAACATCTAGGAGCACTATAGATTCAGTGCTGGAAATACAGGTGATGCAGGTGATCATTAGTACTCCTGGATACTTAATGTATTTAACATCTTGCTACCATGCCAATGATGACTTCCTTGTTTTTTATCCCTATCAGAGGATGGATAAGTTTTGTTCAATTCAAACACACAAACACACACTGTTTAATTCAAACACGCACACAGATACATATATAATGTATTTATGTATATGTATGTACAATATAGGGGACACAGTGGCTCAGTGGCTAAGACACTGAGCTTGTCGATCAGAAAGGTCAGCAGTTTGGCAGTTCGAATCCCTAGCGCTGCGTAACCGAGTGAGCTCCCATTACTTGTTCCAGATTCTGCCAACCTAGCAGTTTGAAAGCATGTAAAAATGCAAGTAGAAAAATAGGGACCACCTTGGGAAGGTAACAGCGTTCCATGCGCCTTCGGCATTTAGTTATGCCGGCCACATGACCACGGAATTGTTATCAGACAGCACTGGCTCTTCGTCTTAAAAACAGAGATGAGCACTGCCCCCAAGAGTCGGGAACAACTAGCATGTATGTGCGAGGGGAACCTTTATCTTTACCTATGTACAGTATGTATGTATGTATGTATGTATGTTTGTATTGAAAATAAGATTTCCCCATTCACATGCAAATGCATTAGTTGACTAACATAAATTCAGGCACATTAGCTTCAATGGGGAGCAGAAGCATTACTGAGGGGAAAGCTCTTGTTTTCCATTGTAGTGAATGGGTAATGTAAAAGCAAATTACGCAACCCTATTTATTTAAGATTTCCACTGACTATCCATTTTAGAGTTAAATACAAACTGTTAATTAATAAAAGATCTGAGAATAATTGTCTGTGTCACTAAAGATTCCATAGCAAAGGGACTAACATTTTCATTCCATAGTTACCTATCTATCACATTTCAAATATCTCCTGAGTTGTTGAAAGGCACAAATGACTCTTCCCTATGCTTCAAAAGCTTGCTTTTAGCATAGCTCTGGACCAGAAATGTTTTGATTTTGTTTACCATTCCTAAGCAGTATCAACTAGATCTTCTAATCCTGAATTCTGGATCCCATATGCTGTAGCCCATCAATACCTATGCACCAATTTGCAAACAGTAGACCTTAGACCCCTTGGAGGAGGAATCTAATGCCTTTATAAGTAAAGACAATTGTCATTATTTACTCAGATGAATACTTTGGGAAGGTGATTCCCTGTGGATTCTTCATACATAATATTCTGGGCAAGTTACCTATGTTTTATACTGAGGTAGTTTGCTGGCTCTGATTCAGCTGTGTGGTTGCTGACCATGGTTCTGAATTCCTGCTGTAAATTGACATTGGAGCCTTTCTAGAACCAGCCTTTTCACTAGGGCAGTGTTTCCCAAACTTGGGAACTTCAAGATGTATGGACTTCAACTCCCAAAATCCCACAGTCAGCCATGCTGCATGGGGAATTCTGGGAGTTGAAGTCCACACTTCTTAAAGTTCCCAAGTTTGGGAAACACTGCACTAGGGCTATCACCTGCTCTCCTCAGTGATGGAAATGCGATGAATCAGGAGAGGGCCTACAAGTAAAAGCAACATTTTTCAGTACCACAGGAAACTACAGGAAACCCCAAATCAGAAATTAACACTTGATCCTCCCCAGCAACCAGCATTCAAAAGCATACTTCCTTGGATACTGATCTATGTCATTAATATAATGCTGTTCCTTAAAATAATCTGATATATTTTGAAAGTCCTGTAAATTGTCACCACATCTTAAAGTAGTGAATGTCATAATATAGCAATAAAGCATTTGAGCAAGGTTTTCCTTTCCACTGTCTTGCATCTCTTAACATTCAGCACCATTGCATGATGACTGGTTTCTAGAAGCTTGACTTTTCTGTTACTACTTTAACACTATGCATACTAATAAAGGAGAATTCAGGTTGAAATGAGGGGTCCTTGGTGCTCTCTGAGCTTGCTTGTTTTCTTGCAGACATTTCATTATCCAAACTAGGTAACATCATCAGTGCTAGTCTAGCATTGATGATGTTACCTAGTTTGGGCAATGAAACATCTACAAGAAAACAAGCAAGCTCAAAGAGCACCAAGGACTCCTCACACTATGCATAATTTTGTAAGTGCCTAATATGCTTCTTCGTTATTGTAATCTTGCAAGAGTTTACAAGCATCAGTTTACTTCTAATTTCAGTTGTCCTTTTCTGCCTCTAGAAATATGCCCAGCCAGATCCACATAGTGTTTGGAATGAAAAAGTTCCTATGAAACTATGATTTTATGAATATCATGAGTGATGTTAGTTTTGATAGTTATGATAGTAACCATATTTATAATGATGTGATTGAGAGAGAAAGGGCATAAATAAATGGTTCCCAACTCCACCTTATACCTATGTTGCTTCTTATTCTTGAATGCAATGTATAATTCTTCTGCATGATCATATCTGCCAGTGCATTGCCACCAGGAGACATGGCTTGTGAAGTCTTAGGTGAAGTTACAAGACATAGTCTCATTTTATTTCATACAGCTGATTCAAATTATTGTGTGGTTTAGATTAAATGAGACAAGTCTTCTCCTTCTCCTTCTCCTTCTCCTTCTCCTTCTTTTTCTTCTTCTTCTTTTGGTCCTTAACAACTTTTCTTAATTTGGAATAAGTAATTGAGTAAGCACTTTTTAAGGACCCACAAATTAATGCTTTCATGGGCCTGGCAGCTGGCTTAGTCATATGCATAAAGTTGTAAGGCAGCTGAACAACCTACAACTGTTACAATGTTTACCAAATTTTGTTCAGTTCTCAGACTAATTTCAAGAGCTTTCTATAAACCTTTATTTGGTATGTCCTGTTGCTTCTCTGACACCTAGAAAAGAGAGGATGAAGTATTAGGGAAAAAAATGAAAATAAATCTTGGAAACAAGAAGATTGGTGGTCACAAAAGACTTTTCATGTTGGTTCTATCTATAATTTCTGCCTGTCCTACCCGCTTTTGGCTTGGGGCCCATCATAGAAATAAAGCACTCTACAGAACACCAAAAGGGAAATAGGATGAGTTTCTTAAAATAAGAAAAAAATTTTTGGATATTCCACTTGCCTCAGTCTTAAATTGCTCTACAGGAGAATATAGGTTTGTCTGAGATACTTTAGCAGTTGGTAGCTGGATTTTTAAAAAATATATTGATGGCCCCAAGTAGCTGCAATCTAAAGATGACACTTTTCCCCACTGAAACTGAGTGGGGAAAAGAGAGAGAGGGAAAGAATGCCTAACTATTGGATCCATTTGAACTATTGAACTATTGGTTTTCCATCTCTGGTGAGAAAACATTTTAGGAGTGAGGATTAAAGTAGCAATTACTTCCTATTTTTTTCTTTCAGTCTTACAATTCAACCAAAAAAGAATGGTTGAATTGTAAGTTCGGTCCATTGGTCAGCAGAAAAATATAGTGCAGGTTAAAAAAATCATGGAAAAGGAACAAAATATAAAGTTGAGACTGATAAAAGATATATCTGTGATGGGATTAAGACACTTCTTTTTTAAAAAAACCTGCCTCTCAATTAATGTAGTAGAAACACAGGGGGTCATTCCAGAAAGATATACCATAGTTATCTTCCTTGGGGAGTTAGAATAATGGAACCTGAACATGTTGAGATGGATAAAGCATATTTAATTTCTGCAATAACTACTTGTGTTGCTAAAATTATCTAATTACCATGCATATTAAAGCATCTATCGATTCACAGTGACAATGTGCGTGTGCATGCCTATGACTGCACACACCCATGTAATAGCATAGCCAAGACCAATGTAGAACTATGTAGGGGTAGAATTAGGGGTTTATGAGTTTACAGGTTTCTATACTGAAGTTTTCTAATTTTGTAAGCCATCCAGAGTCACTGTCTATAAATTGGGCAACTATATAAATTTATTAAATAAAAAACCTGAGGGAAAGAATAGGATAAGGTTTTCCAGAAATTAATGAGAATGTTTACCTGGGAGCTGCATATTAAAATACAGATTTTTAAAGTTGGAAATAATATAAAGAGTGCATGAAATGGGTTTTGGTTCATGGATGAGGAGAATGTCAAGTATAGTATCCTTCTTTGAGGACAGAGAAAAAGGATAGATTTGGTTAGTCATCATAAGGTTAAGAAACAAAACACTTCCAATAGGCAATCCCTTCTTTAACGACATTGGTTTGTTACTAGACCGTGAGCCCCTAAGCAGTAGAATGGAAGAGCTATTGAAGAAAGAGAATGGAAGCAGTATTCATTATTTTTTAAATCTTCTTTTCCTGAAACAAGAGAACATTTTCATATTTCATTGATGTTAGCCTATTGAGAAAAAAAAGCTAACCAGATAAATGCCAGGATCCTATTGGATGAAATATATGAGCATCTGAGGAAAAAGAAATAGAGATGGGAGACAAAATTTAATTTCTGGCTTCCAAGCCAAATGTTTCCATTGTAGAGTTTATTATCACTGCAAATATCAAGCCATCCAATCACAAAATTAAGTTATGGATGTTTTCAGCCACTATGAGTTATGAATATTTCTTTTAAAAGTGTATTTCAAAATCCATAGCTCATAAATCCTTGCACCAATTTCTAAAATCTTGGCAATCTTCATCCCTCTATAAAACTCCTTCTTTCTGGCAGAATTCATATAATTTCAGAAACAAACTAGAAGCAATGCAAACATTTATGTTTACTACTGTAATGGGAAAAGAGAACCCTATTGCTCGCAGAGGTGTCAAAGGCTGGATGCATCACATGCAGGCCACGCCCACCCCAGCTCCACAAAGGCAAAAATGTTGCGATGCATCATGTGACATGGAGAGTTTGACATCCGTGCTCTAGAGTTAGGTAAAGAGTCACTCAATTTTAGAATCATCCAGACTAAGCTGATTGACTTCATCAGAGTTCTGGACCAGATCTCTAATCCAGAAGAAGAATCTCTGCATGTATTATCATTTGCTTTAATCCTGATTTTGCTATTGATGTTAGCTACAGAAATTAGTAGATATATTTATGCAATCTCTAGAAAAGAACTCTGTAGGCTACTGTTTCTTGGCTGAAACCCCTCCTCAAAGATAACAGCAAAGAGTTAGCATTTTCTATGTCTTTCCTCTGCCATACAGATTTTTGCAACCCTAATATGGGCACTCCAGTTTCAAAAATAAGAAATTAACCATACAGTACAAAACATGTCTGTTTAGAAGAAATGTCCAATATAGGACTGCAAGTGTTTTAATAATCAATTCTATTTTCAGTATCCATCTGCTAGGAAGCTGCCCCATCCTGTGATCTGCTGAACAAAAAAGCAAAAGTAGTTTAAAATATTATAGTGAACTATGAATTTATGGCATATGTGCATAACATTATTCCTAAGCCCTCGTTTTAAATAAAATGGCTCTAAAATAATGTGTCTACATTTCTCAGTGTTTTCTTGAGTATTTAGCAAAGTCAGTGTTTCTACTGCAGAGGAAGAGTGGTAATTAGAACATTGAACTTTGTCTCTTCGTTTCTTCATGAGCAATTCTATTTTCTCCAAAGAAGAAAGAAGTACTAGCTGAGAAGTGAATGTCTCAGTCATTTTCAATTAGTAGTAGATTATTTCTTTACAGTAGCTTGGTTCCTACTTAGCTGACCAACAGAATGATGATGGCCGTTTTACAGAACAGAAACAGTGCTGACAGGTGGATAATGAGAGAAATTGTCTCAGAGTTCCCTATTAAGAAGTTTAACCAAAGCCCTCACTGGCCTTGTTAATGGATAATAAAATATTAGTCACTTGTGAAAGCTTGAAGAGATAAGAGACAAATTTCTTCATTAGTGGGATTGAAAGTATTATCTGTAGTGTTGTCCTGCACCTGTAGCTTTCCTTTATTTTGATATATTGAATTAGTTCTGAAAATGAATTTTTCCAATAGGATCATTCTGCTGAATCCAAACTGATAATCAAGCTATAGAAATTAGGGCTATGCAGTCAATGAAAATAATAAGAATGAGGCACTTCAGCCCTTGTCCAAGTCCAGCCCTCTCTGCTGTTTGGCACACCTAACCTGAGAATAACCTGAGCTTGCCTTAACCGAATGAGTAGATTCCATAAAGTAGCAGAATCTCTTTCTCAGGAGCACACAGAAACCTGAAAAGCTGAGCCTGGTCTAATGAACATCAGAGAAGTGCTGCACTAGGAGGAGGAGGTCTGGAGCACTACTTTCCATTCTGCACTGCCCTGGTACTTATTTCTGTCACACTCAAATGCAACCTAACCACAGTTATGTGAATATGGCAGAACTGGTATTAGTATTGATTTCCCAGTAAATCATCTGAAGCCCAAATGTTCAAAAATCAAAACAGGTCAGTGACAGAGAAACAGGAGTATTGGCATGAAAGGGTACCCTGTTGATTGGGACGAATTAAAAGATCATTTATTAGTGATTATGCTGTATAATATGGCCATTGCCAAATGAATGTAATTAAGGTGAAATGGGACCCTGCAGCTACAGGGGTTAATAAAGACTGCATTTCTAATGATTTTGCCATTAATTATGAAGATATCCACAAAATGCACTTCAGAAAGCAGCAACTACCTTGGGCCAACCTTGGTGATCTGGATGAGAATTCTTCCCTAAGTGACACTGTATGGGAATGTTCCCTTCAAAATGGTAGAACATAGAAAGATGGGAAATGTGCATAACTATAATTATTTGAAGGAGGTTGAAGGCAACCCTGATTAAGCCTCAGAAGTATCCTAGAGATTAAAAGGAGTAGATTTCTATATGAATCATTTGTACAAAAGTAAGTGCACTTCTGGGTGCTAAAGTGTTCCAATGCCTGTGCCTCTCCAAACTGTGATTTGCTAAATGGCATGCATTAAACAAGAAAGGAACAAGAAAAACTAACAGCAGAACTTTGCTTTTATCTGTTTCACTGAGAAATATATTGAAACCACCATAAATGGTGCCTAAAAGTTTCATTGCCCCATTTTCCATCAGGAATACATGCATTAGTCACAACTAATGTTTGATCCTGAGAAGAAAAGCAAGTTTTAAAAAGAAATTAGATTTCTTCTTTGAGGCACCTTACTCAAGGCAGATGGTTTCTTTATACCTTCTGGAGCATCTGTTACCTTTATCACTAGCTAAGCAAACTTTAGTCACTCCTTTCCTGAAATCCTTTAGAAGACATTTTTACAAGGATCTATTGTGAAATAACTTTTCAGATCCATAAGCCCCTTAATTTGAGTCAGTGAAATGTGCATGAAGTTCCAGGAATTACCAATAATTGAGGCTCAGTAACATCTCTTATATGCTACATCTTCAATTATATTCTTATATCATGGCCATCTTCTTGATTTTTCTAATCCTCTCCTGCCAATATTCCTGCAAATAGAATCTCTTTTGTTCTTCATAACATGAACAAAACACCTGACACCTATTAAAGAGGGTATTGTATATGCAAATAAAACTACCGAACTAGATTGGATAACATCTATTATACTTAGGATATTTCATGCAGCTAATGAGTGCAGTATTTCATCACACTAAGTCCACAGTGTGTAGCTCTTGTGGTATCTGAGCAGATACATTTATCCACAGACTCTATATACAACTATATACAGCCCTTTGTCTACAGGACCTGGAACTTATTACACAGAGTGTTAAAATCAAAAGAACTCAAATTTTCACAACTCTATACAAATTTATATTGTAAGATCACATTATCTCCAGATATAATTCTGCTCAATTGTATGTAATGTAGGACAAAAGAACGACAAATGTTGCAGTGTATTTTCATATTTTCACTTATTTTCATAAATATTTTCATTTATTTTCCAATAAATTGTAGAAAAAGTAGTTCTCAGCCAGGAAACTGTGTTCTACTTCAAGTTACTTCAGTCTATCTCTTTTCATCCAGCATTTTATTGTTCTTTTCTGACTGATATTCAAATTTCCATAGCTACTTCTCAGTTCCTACTGGGTTGTTTAAAGAAAGTAGATAGATGGGTTCTAATCCTGTTAGCACTCATCTCATCTCTTGTATGTATTAGAGGGAGTGTCAACATCAATAAATACAATTTTCAGCTAATGCAAGGTTCTTTGCTGGCTTTCTTTATATACTATATGTGCTTATAATAACCAATGAAGGTCATCCTGGAACAAAAAGCTTAAAAGACTATAGCTAATGGTCTGCATTCCAATTAAATCCATGGGAATGATAAGTACAGTATACTACTAAAAGATTTCCAAGAGCCATTGTACAGGAACTAAACCATGCACATTTAAATATGAAGGTTATTGGAAGGCACAAGAATTAAGACTTTCATGTGTATATCCATAGACAGGACTAGCAAATTTGTGTTGCAAAGATCCAGATAATCATCAGGGAGCAACAAAGAGTTATAGTTTTACTGTATTACTTTGGTGTCATCAGTAGTCAATTGGAATTTTGTCACCCGGGTCTGTTAGGCCTAGCATAAAATAATGATTAATTTTTACAGGACATTTCTTTTTAAAGCTGCATTTAAAAGAGATGTGTGCAAAGTGGCAACATGAGGTAGATGGACATGTGATGAAACATGAATTGCAAAATCTTATATATTTGTATCTTATATTGGGTTGAAAGAACAAAAGTTTGTGTTACATATCACATCACACTTGTGTAAAAGGATTAACCAGTGACATCAATGTTGCCCAGGGGGTGCCCAGTTGGGGGGATCCTTTCATGTCCCCAACAGGAGCTGGAGCAAAGGATGGGAGCTCACCCTGCCCCAAGAGCCTTGGTACTACAGTGGTTTAAAGCACCCTGTTATTAACACAGCTGCCTGCAATTTACTGCTGGTTCGAATCTCTCCAAGGCTCAAGGTTGACTCAGCCTTCCATCCTTTCTAAGGTAGGTTAAATGAGGACCCAGTTTGTGGGGGCAATAAGCTGACTTTGTATAAATATACAAAAGTATGAAGGCTATTGCTTAACGCACTGTAAGCCGCCCTGAGTCTCCGGAGAAGGGCGGCATACAAATCAAATTAAAAAAAAAAAAAAGGCAATACTCGGGTCTTGAACGTGAGCTTGCTAACATCCAACCCAGCATCCTGACAATGAGAGCCACTGTGCTATGTGTTACATATTAAATTGTGTAAATAAAATTAAAAATAAGCTTCAAAGGTTGCCTGTACTCCAATGCCTTTAGCATCTTTGATTAGAAATTGAAAGTGATAGCAAGTATATCTGTATACCTTCCATATCTCCATATAAGTAAAAATAAAAAAGCTATATTAACAACTTTGAAATAATAACAGTAAAACTGTAGCTCACCAAAAACCAAAGGACCTTCCCAACTCACATCAAGGTGGAACTCTGCTACTTCATTAAATCATATTTTAATGTTGTCTATTGCATAAACAAGTGTTTCAGTTCGTATTATTACTAGACCTAATAAATGCATTCACAGCATCATTCACTTGCTCATCTATCAGTTTGATGTATGCCACCACATGTCAAGAATATCTTTATCTTGGACAAATATATTCTGCATTAAAGAAAATGGAGCATCCAAATATTCACACATACCTCATGGATCAGGAATTCCCAAATATATATGGGAGCTTGGAGAACTTGGTTGTAAGCTAATTGTGGTGAGCTAAACTGGATCTTCAAGGGACAAGATGGCTCAGTGGATAAGACACTGAGTTTATTGATCGAAAGGTTGGCAGTTCAGCGGTTCAAAACCCTAGTGCCACGTAATGGGGTGAGCTCCTGTTACTTGTCCCAGCTTCTGCCAACCTAGAAGTTCGAAAGCATGTAAAAATTGCAAGCAGAAAAATAAGGACCACCTTTGGTGGGAAGGTAACATCATTCCGTGCACCTCTGGCATTTAGTCATGCTGGCCACATGACCACGGAGATGTCTCTGGACAGCCCTGGCTCTTTGGCTTTGAAACGGAGCCATGGACCCTAGAGTTGGGAACGACTAGCACATATGTGCAAGGGAAACCTTTACCTTTACCTTAAGCTGGATCTAAATAAGAGAGTAAAGCAGAATATAACTCTGTTCAGATGTTAACATTTCTATTTTTTAAAACTGTATCATGTACTACCAGATAACAAACAGTATATTCTGTCATTTATATGGGTATAAAATGCTATACAAAAAAGTCAGGACTATTGCTTTGATTTAAAATTCTCTGTAAAGTATTATATGTCAAAGGAGATATTTTCTTCTCTGGAGAATCCCTATACATTTCTAATTCTAGAAAAGGTTCACCCAATTAGGTATGGCTTAATAAAGCTCACCTTTAAACTGATTACAATGGTTCTCTAATTCATCTCTTACTCCAATTTTAATCTGAACTGTAGAAGAATGATGCTGATGCTGTTTTTCCATCAACCTGGTTCTGTTCTCTTTCTTCTCCCAAAGCAATTCTCAACACCACTTATTGCTTTGGAGGGACAATATTTTATGGTTGCGGCCATTTGCAGGAAACTCCATAAGTAGGGAGAAAAAGGATGGAATTTTCCTCCTCTCTCCAATATCTGATGAACTTGGAAAAGCTACTCCAGGCTGAGCTTTAAAAGGTATCTGTCCACATAACACAACAATTAGGAGAGAAGTGAGGGAGAAGACCTCTGCCCTGATTTCCTTTCTCTGTGGATTATCACAGTTTATAATCCCATCACTAGAAAAATATTGCTGCCACTGCAATAGTAAATAAGCGTTGAAATATATTGGGAAATGGCATTCATTCTAACAGTATTCCTATACGTAAGTTAAATGCAGTCTTGCCAAATATACACAATTTTGAAAGCAAATTCTAAATCAAACATTTGTGTAGCCCCATATAGAAAACTATGTAATTATCAGTGTACCAAACTACCAAATATATTTCCCCCTCCTTTATTGGGGTTTTCACCACAAATACTAAATCCTTCAACTTCCTTTTTAAAAAAGGAAGTTCTTCTCATCTCCAGAAGACATATGTCTACATGTCTGCATGAGCTGTGGTTGCGAAGTAGTTAGAATGCAGTGCTGTAGGCTACTTCTGCTGACTGCCGGCTACCTGCAACTTGGCAGATTGAATCTCACCAAGCTCAAGGTTGACTCAAACTTCCATCCTTTTGAAGTGGGTATAATGACCCAGAATATTAAGGACAATATGCTGATTCTGTAAACCAGTTAAAGAGAGCTGTAAAAGCATTGTGAAGTGGTATAAGTCTAAGTGCTATTGCTGTATTTTGCCTTCAGAAGTAAAGAAGTAGAGAAGCTCAGTCTATAGCCCCAGGGCTGTATCAACTCTTCCATAAGAACTTGCATGATGTCTCAAAAATTATCATGTTTATTATGACAGAAAGAAGATACTAATAGCAATAGCACTTAGACTTATATACCAATTCATAGTGCTTTTACAGCCCTCTCTAAGTGGTTTACAGAGTCAGCATATTGCCCCCAATAATCTGGGTCCTCATTTACCCACCTCGGAAGGATGGAAGGCTGAGTCAACCTTGAGCTGGAGAGTTTTGAACTGCTGAACTGCAGCTAGTAGTCAGCTGAAGTAGTCTGCTGTACTGCACTCTAACCACTGTGCCACCTCAGCTCTATCATTTAATCATTTAAATATGAGCCAGGAGTGTGTTACAGCTGCCAAAAAAGCCAACTCAGTTCTAGGCTGCATATAGAGAGGGATAGAATCAAAATCACATGAAGTGAAGCTTTATAATGCTTTGGTAATGCCACACTTGGAATACTGCATCCAGTTTTGGTCACCACCATGTAAAAAAGATGTTGAGACTCTTGAAAGAGTGCAGAGAAGAGCAACAAAGATTATTAGGGGACTGGAAGCTAAAACATATAAAGAATGGTTGCTGGAATTGGGTATGTCTAATTTAATGAAAAAGACTACGGGTGACATGATAGCAGTGTTTCAATATCTCAGGGGCTGCCACAAAAAAGAAGGAGTCAAACTATTCTCCAAAGAACCTGAGGGCAGGACAAGAAGCAATGCGTGGAAAGTAATCAAGGAGAGAAGCAACTTAGAACTAAGAAGAAATTTCCTGACAGTTAGAACAATTAATCAGTGGAACAACTTGCCTCCAGAAGTTGTAAATGCTCCAACACTGGAAGTTTTAAAGAAGAGATTGGACATCCATTTGTCTGAAATGGTATAGGGTTTCCTGCCTAAGCAGGGGGTTGGACTAAAAGACCTTCAAGGTCCCTTCCAACTCTGTTATTCTTTCTTATATGAGGGAGGACAATAATAAAAACATACCAAGCAATCTTATTGATTTGATGCATTAGATTTTTACTCCAATTTCCCCCCAGAGCTCAGAGTGATATACTTAATGTTCTCTTCAACACACTTCTCCCCTAACGAATCCTAGATTGAGCTGAGACCAAGTGATTGACCCAAAGTCATCCTATGACTTTCCATGGCTGAGAAAGATTTCATTTTGGTTCCACTCTAATTTAGATTCAGGAAGAGGAGGAGGAGGAGATCACATTGGCTCTCTAAATTATATTTTAATTAATTTTAGGCTTAGCTGTTCTTTAGGAGTTACAACTCTCACCATAACATTCAAAGGCAAATTATGGTTTTTGCCCTAAAATAAATTGGGAACCTTTGCATTTGAAATCAACTGTAGCCATTTAGTGATATGATCAACCTGTTTAATTACCTTTAGTACGTTAAGAGTTGTTATGTTCTATGCATTTGGTGTCAGCATGAAAACAAACCATTGGATTTGTTTTATTTTCCCAATTGTAACAAATCCATCGCCTGTTCCAAGATAACAAGTGCAACAAATGAAGTGTCCTGTTTCAGCATCCAGTGCTGAACCTAACTAGTATACTTTGTTTTCATTTCTCAATATGCCCTTGTAGATAGATACTAATGTGCAGCAGTAAATCAACAACAGCATTCAGAATAACTTGGAACAAAATTCAATAAATATAGTCTGCTTTTAATGTAGAGGGGGAGGGGAATGGAAGAGCCAAAGGTCAATGAAGCCATCCAGGAAATGGTAAAAAGTCTCTGTTTGATTTTGAATTATCCCAGTAATGTGGCATAATTGCCTATCTAACCTTGAGGCATGAATAAGGGAGAAAAATATCAGGAAAATTGCTAAAGATTTTAAAAGGTAGAAGCCAGCCAATCAACGGTATTAAAGAACAAAGAGATGTTTTTATTTCTCCATTAATGATAGTTCAAAAGGGAGCACTGAAAAGTATGAGAATGAATACACATCTTTGCCATCAATTTTCCACTTATTTCTAATTCTTACTGAGATGCAGATGATTTAATTTAAAGAGAAAAATTCAACACATAAAAAAAGGCATAAAGGCACCTTTAACCAGCATGGTACAAATTATATTTGTTTAATTTATTACTTTGAATTTATTCATTTATTTAAAACATTTACTGTATATAGCCACCCATTTTGTACCAAACTCTGAATGGCTCATAACCAGGAGATAAAATTACATGCTTGTACAATAAAATATTAAAATGAACCATATTAAAACTAAAAAAAAATCTGTTACCCTAACTGAACTTATATCACACATTACCTTGGTGCTTGGGGGAAAGCTAAGTCTGGAGTGCTTTTTGGAAGATTAACCAGGTGAGGGGCGGCTATTGAATATCAGGGAGAAGGGCTTCTTCAGTGCAGGAGCAGGAGCTGCCACACAAAAGGCACATTTTCCAGGTCCCATAAGAGGCAACATTGAATGGAAGGGACTAGAAACATGCCCACATGTTTCTGTCATGTCCCTAAGGAGAGGTGGGCCTGCAAATAACCTGGTCTCAGATCATACTGGGCTTTAAAAATAATAACCAGCACTTGGAATTGCACCTCAAAGAAAACTAGGAGCCACTGCAGTTCACAAAAATGAGGTGTAACATGGCTGAACCTATCAATGTGTGAATTGTCACATTCTGGACCAGTTGTAGTTTCCAGATAGTCTTCAATGGCAGCCCCATGTAGAGTACATTTGCAGTAAACCAAGCGGGAAGTGACCAAGGCATCAATGATCATGAGCAAGACCTGCTCATGATCATTGTGTCCAGGAAAAGGCACAATTGGCATACAAGGCCTAGCTATGCAAAGGCCCTCCTAATGACAGCTGCCCCCTGCTCCTTTTTTTTTAGATTACAGTGGCTTATCTTTCCCCAGTTTACTGCCCTCTGGGTTTATGGAATTTCACTTTCCATATTTCAGAGACTGTGTTGCCAGGATATGATCTTTCCAGGGGTGAATTGCTCCTGGTTCGGACCGGATCGCCTGATCCGGTAGCAATGGAGGTGGGTGGTTCGGAGAACTGGTAACAAAAATCCCTGCCCCCCCCCCCCCATGCCCAACTGAGCCGCACAATCATCAGAGGCTTTTTTTTTTTACTTTTAAAAGCATTTTTTCTACAACCTCTTTGGCTGAAAAAATGCTTTTAAAAGTAAAAAAAAAAAGCCTCTGATGATCACACAGCTCACCTGGGATCATCAAAGGCATTTAAAAGAAAAAAAGGGTTTTTTTCTTTTAAATGCCTCTGACGATCCAAGCTGAGTTGCCTGATCATCAGAGGCATTTAAAAGGAAAAAAGTCTCTGCCGATCAGGCAACTCAGCTGGGATTGTCAGAGCCTTTTGAAAGCATTTTTTTACAACCTCTTCGCTGAAGAGGTTGTAGAAAAAATGGTTTTAAAAGTAAAAAAAAAAAAATTGACCATGCCCACCGAGTCACATTACCCCCACCACCAAGCCACGGCCACAGAACTGGTAGTAACAAATTTTAGATTTCACCCCTGGATCTTTCTAATTTTGAATTCGGTTGTTCAAGCACTAACAAGACCAGAAACAAGACAAGTTCACTGAGAAAGAGGAACAAAAGTACAAATGTAAAAGGAAGAAAATGTCAGAGACACCACAGCAGACACCTGTTAAGCCAACTGAGAACTGAGCATGCTGAATGCCTTCAGGTACTATACCTAAAAAGTAAATAATAACAGTAATACAAATTATGGTTAGTTTCCCAGTCAGCCAACTTTTTAAAGTGGATCTGGCTTTTTATCCACCTATCAAGTCCTTCCCAAGGTGTTTGATGGTGTTAAAGGTATCGCCGTAGGATGTAATCTGTTCCAAGTAAAGCTTTGTAATTGACTGATGGTAAGTTTGTCAATGTTGATGATGTTCAAGTGGTGCTCCAGATGTTGTTATTATTATGGTTTGTCATACAATCACCAGGCTGGATTTGACATTTTTATCCACCTATCTTTCCCAAGAACGTGGGATAAGCAGATGTGGGTGTTTGATGATGTCAAAGGTATTGTCACAGGATGTAAACTGTTCTGAATAATTGCCTTTTGTAATTGACTGATGGTGATTTTGTCAATATCAATAGTCTTCAAGTATTTATATTCCTGGTATAATTAATATTATGCTTCTTGACCTACAACAATAACAAGGGCAGGCATGGAGAAAGAAGGTAAATTGGC
Organism: Pituophis catenifer annectens; assembly: GCF_029215685.1. Lineage (NCBI taxonomy): Eukaryota > Metazoa > Chordata > Lepidosauria > Squamata > Colubridae > Pituophis > Pituophis catenifer. The sequence goes on from NW_027256881.1 coordinate 106,580,519, forward strand.
CACCTTTACAGTATGCTTATAATTTAGGAAGAAACATGACAGGATAGCTGGTCTCTAGGACAAAGATGGGACAAAATATCCTTATGAGAGTCCTTGGGAGCTTCATTTTTTAAAAATATCCATCCTCTAAAAGGACATCTTGTTGGACAGGGCCACCAATTTTGAGACTGACTTTTCATGTTTTACAAGCCTAGTGGGGATTTATATTTTGTCTCATAAAGACTTAACACTTTCACTTTTATATGTGCTAAAAAATATCAAATATTATGCCATCAAAAATTATCTATTTTGCTGGTGAATTTCAGATGTAGGAGTTTCCAGAAAACTGCAAGCAGCCCAGGGCCAGATGAGATGTCAATTTTGGATGCTATAAAAATATAGTTCTTAAAGTTGCATTTACATGAAATTGTTTTGAATCCTAAACTTCTCATTATTTAAATTCAGAACAGATATTTGAACTCAAAATGAGATGTTTAGGGCTCAAATCAATACATTTTGCATTCAACTATCTGGTTGGATATTTGGACAAATAAATTACTATTAATTAGAAGATACTACTAAGTTAGGTTACTAAACTAGGAGATTAGTGGTCTGTATAGACAAATAAATCAAGTTGAGGCTGACAATACTTAAATTCCATTCTGTTCCATAGCATAATATTTTATGTTATGAAGTGACATAAACTCTCCTTGGTTCATTTAGTTCCTTCGGAATAAGGATACACTCGAGATTAGACTGGAATTGTTGCGGCGAGACAATCGGGGAATTAGCAGACTCTGATGAGCTGATGAGCTCCACAAAAATCCAGACTGACGAACCGTTGCCGAGGGGTCTTCAGACCAGAACCGTCCTGTAGGGACAGGGAAGAAGCATCTCCTTCTTCCCTGGAAGACCAAGAGGAACAGGCAAGTTCCTCGAAGGTCAGAGGAATCTCTCTCTGATTTGGTGGCAGGGGCAGCAACCATTGTGGCTGTCAAGAAGCTGGGGCAACCGGACTAAGTATCGAGCAGGAACGGCGAATGCAATGGAGTTTTTGAAGCTGGGTGAGTGACAGCCAACCTACAGGCGAAGTAACAACAACAAAAAAATATTTTTAAACCTGAAACCCCCAGTGTAAAAATAGTAGCTAATGGGCATGGGGGGGGGGAGAAAAAGAGGATGCAAGCAGAATTTAAAGAGACAAAAACGTGAAAAGAAAATTGACTTTTGAATAAAATTATCTGGAAAATTTTAAGAATTAGAAGAAGTAACCCCAAAATTGACTAAAGGATTGGAAAGAAAATAAATAGATCCTTTCTTTTTGAAGGCTAAGAAAAATAAAAGACAATTGGATATTAAGCCCTGCAACAGAAGTGCTATATACCTAAAGATAAAATAAAGGGGGAAAAAAAAAGAGGGGAAAAGTATTGTTTAATTTGGACTGGACTATAAAATTGATTTGGTATTTTCAAAGTTAAAAAGAAGAAAAAAGAAGCTAGATTGTGAACAAGGATTGATACAAAATGGACACTTTGTTTAACAATTAAAAGAATTGTGGATTGTAGAGAGACATCTTCAGGAGAAAAAAGAGCATTGCAATTTGAAATCTTTGTTTTGAACTACATCAGTGATAACAGTATAATAGATAAGGATTAAGTTGTAGCTTGGATAACAGCTAGAACATTGTTAAATTTAATTAGGGAAATTGTAACGATTGAAATATTTTTAATTGTATATTGTGATAAAAGTAGAAATGATTAAGTTGTGATTAGGAGGATTATATGGGCAAAACTATTTGGTTTATTGGGAGAGTTTAATGAGTAACATAAGGTGGGGAAATTATTTGGTTTATTATTACTGGTAAATATAACTAATTGACTTGTAAGAAATTGGATTGCATGGAAATAATTGGAAGATTTATGTTCATATTGATTAATATATAAAAAAGATAGCTATATAATTAACTGATGTACACTAAAATGTTGGATTTATATTAAATAATTGCAATGTTACATAACTAACCAATGTGAGGATAGGTATAAAAATAGATGACAATGGGAAGGGGTATAATATAGATAGAAGGGAAAAATTGAATTTGATTATGATTAAGATTAGAGATGAGAATGAAGGGTAATATTGGTTTTTTTAAAAAAAAAATAGATAAGGAATAAATATGGCAAAAAGGAAATATAGAAATTGTAAACTTAATTGAAATGACTAAACATTGTTTACATTTGTAAACCGGCCAAATACTCTGTTCAAAGAAAATACATTGTATGTTTGTATGTGTGTTTGTCTAAAAAATATGAAAAAAATTTTTATTAAAAAAAAGGAATAAGGATACACACTTTTCGTAAAGTTTTCCAAATTTTCTTCACTGTAATACAATTGATCTGAATCTCCTACTGGCTCCCTAGCAAAAATGCAAAGCAGTAAATGATTGCCAAGCCAACACCCCTGGGCAAGGAACCTCATTTCCCCAAAATATGGCATCACACAGTTTAACAGCTACAAGCATTTTGCTAGCACTATAGACATTATACAAGGAAAGCATTCAATTAAAATGATTATATGAAACCTTGGACAGGCACTAATACCAATTAGGGGATCAAAGGCCAAGTTAGTTCAAGTACTTAAAAATAAAATCTCAAATTTCTAACAAACCAAGCAAATAAGCACTGCCTAAAGTGCTTTGCTGTGTTATACTAAGTAAATTGCATAAGTAAAACTGGAATAAAATGTGTAAGCATTATTGGCTATTTATTTAATTGAAATGTAATATCAAGAAGAATAATTTTATAACGGCTGTAATAAGGCCAGTTGGGCACAGAGCCTTTGCATTTCAGAAACAAGTAAGTATTACTTCATATACAAATTTAATTCAGAAGAATGTCTTCCTAAACAGGAGTGCCTATCCTGTTACAATGAAGAGACAACAGGAATCAGCTAGATGTGATTTTAAAAAGGGTCTTCTCAGAAACATCTGCGTGAGGAGTCAAAAATATCAAGATGGCAGCCACGACTATGGAAACAAAACCCTGTCTTTTCTCCACATGTATTGCATGCCACCATCTTGGTGTTTTAATCCCTTCTAACAGATACCCCTGAGTTTTATGAAAATTTATGAAGGCTCCCCCATTGTTGCACATATAAAAAGATACCAAGTAACTTTCATGGAAGGGATTTACATTAAATGATGATACTAAAATCAAAGTTGTGATTTTATAACTCAAGCTTCATTCTTAGAACACCTATGCATTCTCACCCAGCATTTTCACACTTAAGCTCTCTTAGAGCAGGGTTATCAAACTCACGGCCCACGGGCTGGATGCATCATGCGCTGGCCACGCACAAGTCCAGTTTAGCAAAGGGTGGGAAAGTCGTGATACGTCACGTGATGCTTCCATGATGACACAAGTTTGACACCCCTGTCTTGGAGTATCACACAATAGCTTGAGCCATTTTTATGTTGCAAATGGAAAATTTAAGTGGTTGATGGAAAAAGATGAAACAACTTACAAAATCATGACACTGGGTGCCCTTTTAATGATGCCCAGAACTTTCCCATCTAAAGTGGGTTCTTTTCTTCTATCTAGGGCTAGGCTTATGTTCAGTTCCTAGGCATTTGTTCCCAATCTCAAAGCTGTGCTGACTTCTGTTTGCATAAGCAGATATTCCACATCTGTCATTCCTTCATTAATATATTTTAGACAGTCTAACCATAGAAGGAGGCATCATTACTGATAGTGCTGATATTCTAGTTACAGGTAGTCCTTGGTTAATGAAAATAATTGGGTTTGCAAATTCCAAAACTTAGCGATGTGGTCATAAAGCAAAATGTCATGTTGTGCTTAATGTCATTGCTTAGTGATGGAAATCCTGGGTGACTTGTACTATCAGACTTGCAGGATTCTGTTACTGTAGTCTTACAATAAAGTAGAATTAGCTCATCTGATTCTGTTTCTTGTCTGGTTTATCTGGGAAGTCTGACATCAATTTTGCAAGTCTCATTGTACAACTCTTCTGCTGTCTTTTTTACAACCTGAAAAGTAAGGGAGTGGGGTCCTTTCTGAGTCTCCTTTTCTATCCAGTATGCAGCTGTGGGCTGTGCCCTCTTTTATCTGATCTTTCCCTAGGCATTCCTAGGGGGATCCTTTTCTCATCCCCATCTCCCAAGGTCATTCCCACAGACCATTATACTATGGCACAGGAACAGCTCCTCCATAAATGTAGTCAGATCCTGGAAAAGGTTTGGAAGCATGAGGGGAACATAAGGCTTTTAAGAGGCTTTTAATACTAAGGGGCTCCTATGGCTGTTGCAATTTGATATGATTATTAGGATTTGTTTGAGTGGTGTGGTGGCCTAGAAGTGAAGACACATGCCTCCCACTTGGAAGGTTGAGAGTTCAATCCTATGCAGCAACAGACGTTTCTCTATCAGGGCACAAAGAGAAAATATTTGTTGTGCACTCTTCTTAGGCATCAGGAACCGCATCTGGCCAGTAAACTCTCAGCTCCACTTAATTGCTCCAACCCCACCCCAAAGCGAGGGATTACAGGGCCATAAAAAGAAAAAAAAATGTATTTATCTTTCTTAATTAATTTATGCATTTTTATTCTAGTTATTTTATACATATGTGTGTGTGTGTGTGTTTATGCTTATAGTGGTAAATCAGTTAAGTCATAATATTTGAGGCATAGATAAATGAATTCAAGATTTTTAATTCTAAGCTTAAGGTACAGAATGAATTGGTGAACATGTAAATATTGTATTATGTTTCACTGAACTTGTCTGATAGGTATCTGTTATGGTTGTTTCTATCATAATTCCTACTTGAATTGGCAATGCTTGTACTACACAGGAACAGAAATGTAGCACTAATCTGCAATATTTAATTTAAAAGTACATCACATTGGGATTAAACCATGTAAATGTGTACTCCCATATACTCAGAATCACCTTTTTTGTCTTCTAATCCAAAGCATTACACAGTCCCAATTATCATCTGGCACTTCCTTAATTTTCCTCTTTCAAAATTAGAGACCATTTCTTGCCCGGTGAACATTCTCATTTGATTGATTTTGACCATTAAGGAATTTTCTGATTTGGGATGGTGATTTGCATGATGTACTTCTGCAAATTTCAGACTTCTCCTGAAACCAATCCTAAATGTGGATCTGTTTGGTTCTATATGATTGTGATTGATTATGTGCCATTAAGTTGGTGCTCTCTCTCTCAACAACCACAAAGATTTTCTTCATTATGGTTTGCTGTTTTTCTTCAGGTCCTCAGTATTATAGGCTTCTCCAGAACTAATATATCACATAATATAACCAAAGTATAATTTGAACCTCTTCATTTGCTTCAAATAAGTGTCAATATGATCAACATTCAATGAAATAAAATCAATAATATTAAATGTGATTGTGTCTTTGGGTCTATGTGTACAGTCTTCATCCTTATTGTGTGTGTCTGTGCCTATCTGTGTATTTCTTTTTCTTTTCCCTTATTAAGTCTAAAGTCTAAAGTCTAGGCTATGTACTATGAAATAAAATTAGGCAAACTGTTTTTATTTAGTGATATTGCAGGAAACCATCCATGCCAAATTCATGTTGCTAGTGACCACATTTATATCTAAAAAACTCTGGAAAATTCATTAGCAAACTATAACATCTAAGGAATTTTTCATATTAGTTCCTTTAGCTGACAGTTGCTAATTCCTGATGGATCTCGTTGTTTTTTTTAATGCAAGAACTGAATAATGGTGAAGACACCATTGATATTTTGTTCACAGATTCTTCGTTCTGAGAGGTCAATTTTATATATTCAAATCTTCTAGCTTCAAGCTTCCAATGAGTATAATAATAACCCTGCCATATAACTTTTGCTGCTTCAGAGTTCCCATTTGATGCACCTTAAGTGAAACAGTAGTTGAGTTCATGTATGCATGCAAAGAAAAGGTTAGAGCTCTCCAGGAGGGCTGCATTTGTGACTGCTTCAATCTGGCAAGGTCAAAGACTGATGTTTTTCTTAGGATGAAAAGTAGGACTTCATCAGTCTTCACATTCTTAAGAAGTAGGGCTGCGGTGTTTTAGTGGCTGGGCAGAAAGCCATCCAATGAGAATGGAACACTTAAGCCCTTCCACTATTTTTCTTCAAAAACAAATTTTAGTTCTTGCACTTTTTTTTTTTGTGTTGAGAGAAAAAAAAAAAAAACCAATGCTGAAATACACATCACGAGCCTAGCAATGTTCTTAAAAAAAAATCATATTGTCCTTTAGGCATACACTCTGAAGCCTTCAAAAGAAGGGGTAAAATTATAGGTCTGTTCTCTCTAATTAAAGCAGAAATTCTGCATTTGTTTCAGATCAAAATACTGTATATTCCTACTCAGATATGTACATAGGGCTTCAGGATTTGAGTTGGTATCTCTGAGAAGGGATAACAAGATAGCTTCCCATACAGGGTCTCCCACCCACCCAAAAATGGTTCAGAATATCAGAATTCAATCACCCAAGCAAATTATTTAATACCAGTTCTTACAGAGAAAAATTCAGGAAACAGGAAGACTACATTTCCATGAGCAAACAAGTTGTTACTTTATAAAGCTCCTGCTCTGGTTAGAAACTTACTTACTTACTTACTTATTTACTTACTTACTTACTTACTTATATGTATTTAAGCTCAAAGAGATCGCTGAGCTTCACTGTTTGTTTACTACAAGTTCAGTCCTTCTCTCTCTTTCCCTCCCTCTCTCCCTCCCCCTCCTCTTTCTCTTCATTTTTAGTTGGCTCTATCATGTCATCTTTTTATATATTGACTTTAATGGCTTCCTTAAATGTTTAAACACCTACACAAGCAAATGTTATCTTTACTTTAAAACTAAAGCAGTTAGAGATAAAAGACAGCGTCCTATACGCATTTTGAACCAAGAGAAAGCCTACGAATCTTAAAAAAATATTTTTCTGACTCCATTTAAGAAATTGATTAACTGTTACCTATGTGGCTCTGTAATAATCCATGTGAATGACCTGAACGAACAACTTTAGCAAGAGATTTTTAGATTTTTTTTAATAAATAAAATATTTTAAATTTTTCCTTAAAATGCACTTTTTTTCTTCTCATTACAGCTCAGATGAATTAGTAACAACATTGGTTACCACAAAAGCAGCCAAACAAACAATATTTATATCAGAAAGACTAAAAACAAGGTATACTTAAGAAAAAAATGGGAACACATTCATTAAAATCAAGGAAAAGAACATCAGCCAATGCAAAGACCCAAAGCTGTTTAAATTTTCTTTTTTTTTTTTTTAAAAAAAAATCATTTTTATTGAACTTTTGACTTTTAAAAACAAAATAAAGAAAAATACAACAAAAACAAAAACACATTAAAAGCACATAACAAATATAACATTACATCATATATTATTTTACAGCTTACTATCAACATGTATATATATTCTCTATTTTTATTCAATTGTTCATCTACATACTTATATTTTTTTCTATTTTCTGTGAAAATAGATAAAGCTGTTTAAATTTTCAAATGTGCCTGCTTGAGTGGAAACCAAATTTACACTCATAAAGGTGACTTTACCCCATCCGATAGCCATGGATTCAAAGAGATGGCCAGGGGATCACTTGATTGAGATCACTTGATTGATCTGAGTGCAGCTTATCATGAAAGCCCATATAACACATAGAACACATTGCTAAATTCCTGAACAATCTTAAGCATATCAATACTAGTTCAGAAAAAGCATCTTTAAAAAAATTAAAACAGGCATTCATTAATAAGACATATACTGGTAGTCCTTGATTTAACGAGCATAATTGAGCCCAACATTTCTGTTGCTAAGTGAGATAGTTGTTAAGTGAATTTTGCCCCATTTTATAACCTCTCATGCCACAGCTGTTAAGGGAATCACTGCTGTTGTTAAATTAGTAACATAGTAGTAGTTTACTTACTAACTTTCCCATTGACTTTGCATGTTAGAAGATTGCAAAAGATGATCACATGACCCTGGGATGCTGCAATTGCCATAACAATTGCAGCATCTGAATTTGAATCACATGACCATGGGGATGTTGCAATGGTCATAAGTGTAAAAAATGGTCGTAAGTCACTTTTTTCACTGCCGTCGTAACTTTGAACAGTCCCTAAATTAACTGTTGTAACTCAAGGACTACCTGTATAACACCGATATTGTTATTAATTATAATGTTAACATTATTTCAAATGTAATTCCAAAGATATTGAGGATCCTGGTGTTTATCCCTGTCCTTATTATTAGAAATCAAAGATGACGAGAGGGGTAGATAAGGAATCATGCCTAGTTTTAAAAATCACAGAATGGTACCTTTCATAGAACACTAACAATAACAAATATTGACAAAAATACAATCCTAAATATCCACAATTAATGGCAAATCTGGTGATGGAGAGAAGGATCCATATTGACCTTGTCCCATTTAAGAACTACTCTTCTTAGGTGAGTGATTTGGCAAAAGAGGTTTGTTCTGGAATGTTGAAACATCTGTCAATATATTGAAACACCCAAACTCCATTTTTTGCTTCCCTGCCTGTCTACCAATAGCAGCAGTGTCTAAAAGGCTGTTAAATTACCTTGAGAAAGCATGGTCATGAAAAGAGCAACTTCATGAAAGTCCAGAGCAGCATTTTAAACCATTTAAATCCCTTTGCTTCTGCTGAATCACTCGTTGAAGGAAAGCGGTCTTATCACACAACGGTTAAAACAGGACAAAATAATTAGCTTTAACAGTGGGGACATCTCTAGGCTACAGTATGTATTTAGCTGAAGCAAATAAAGATAAGTTACCAAATGATCGAAGGAAATGAACCATTAGTACTGATGAAAACCGGAGCTCATATTTTTACCAAATGAGCCACTTACATGAAGTGCCCAGAATCAACTGCTCTGCATTTTCACTCTCTCTTTCTCTTTCACTATAGTGAAATACATGGGGCCCAACTGTTCTTTCTTATCCTGTGCTCCTTGTGTTGGAGAAAATTCAAATGATTATAATGTATCTCCCCAAAACAACAGCTACAAACTCTCAACTCACATATTAAAGGGTTCAAAATAGCTACTCATTGGTTGAAAACAAAACAACTGGAACTAAAATATATCATGGGGAACTGTCCTTGTTTTATCCAGTGATTTGTATCTAATTTTTCCTCAACAGGGCCACCTTTACATTTTAAAATTTCTGATTTTTTTGCAGTTCCAGTGACAAATCTTATGCCAGATCAGTCAGCCAGTTCTGGTAGGCAACCAAGAAATGTAGATAAGTTCTTTAATTTCAGTTCCCTGCAAGTAGCAAAGTAAAGCTGTTTGTACAGAAGTTGGCTTATACTGTATGAGATTGATGGGGTGGGGGATGGCTATTAGAGCCCCTCCCATTGATTAGACAGCAGCAGGCTCTATTGAAGAGTTTCAATTGGATGGAGAGAGAGAAAGAGAGAGAGAGAGAGAGAGAGAGAGAGAGAGAGAGAGAGAGAGAGAGAGAGAGAGAGAGAGAGAGAGAGAGAGAGATGCATAGTTTTTCCAATTGACTTGGGAGCTGTGGCATTTTTTTCCTAGACTGTAAGCACTACAATTTTGTTTCATATTGCCCTATAAAAACAGTTCTCTATAAACTCTCTCTCTTAAGAAAATATAAATTGAAAAAAGACATGACCTCTCTAGCTCAATAAATAGACTCATCACTAAGTACCAAAGAAATGAATAGACAGGTAGAACTGGGGCTATTGTATTTAGTGGCTCTAAGGTGAATATGTTACATGTGCTATCAAATAAACAATTCTTAGTTTTCTCCTGATAGTAATCATTCCTGGCTATAAATAAGAAGCCTTGCAATGGGACAACACATTTTCTGAGCCTTAATTCTAAAGATAAAAGGGGTATTAATTTATCTTCACCTAGCCAGGGGTTTATTGGTTAATTGTTTGTTATTATAGTACTTCTGGAGGAAGCATTGTAAGGGCCTTTATGGCTAGTATTTATTTACTTATTTAAGCTCTGTTGCTATTTCTCATGCTGACTTTCACTGCAAAACATTGTAGCCTTCCTCCCATACTTCTCCTTTCCACAGAATAAGCCCTGGAATTTACCGAAGAGCTGCTATTGTTCGATATAGTTGTCACTTTTGACTTTACTCTCATCCCAACTTTATTTATAAGACTATACAGGACCTTGGTTTGTAGAATGATAATTTGGCTATTTATGCAATCACAGCTTACAAGCGTCCTTTGCTGTCGAATAATTAGTGATGGCCCTATGGTATGTTGCCTGACTTTTGGGGGGTGGGGGTGGGAATAGGGATGGGAGTTGGAGCAGAGAGATTAAAATGACAAATAGTCAGACTCTGGGGTCAACTGCTTTGCCAGTAGTTGCATATGTTTATGCCAAAATACATAAAGTAATGTCACTTCAGCACATGAGTGATGACAAACCCTCCAAGTGGGACTACACTTCATCAATCATTTCAAATGCACAGATTGAGTTTACCTTTATAAACAAAAGCAACAACTGCTCAAAGACTTACCTAAACTGTTCAGTTCTGCTATGCACCATGTCTCCCAAAAGTCAGCCAAGTCATAGAGAATGCAGTCGAGAGGGCATGATTCAAAATCATTTTATCATTCTGGTATAAGATCATGAATTCATCACACTGTAACTATCCTGTTTCCAATCAGTATCACTACTTCAATTTTGGATGTTATACTAAGAAGACGGGTAGCATATTTATAGAACAAACTTAAGCATCATCTTTTTCCTTCTGTCCTGGCCACTTTTTACAGAGGCACCATTGAGAGCGTTTTAACAAACCGCATCACAGTTTGGTTTGGTGGCAGCAGTGCCTAGACAGAAAGTCCATACAGAGAGTGGTAAGGACAACCGTGAAGATTCTAGGAAGCTCGCTTCCTGTTATTCAGGATACGGCTTATAAGTGCTATGTGCTTAGAGCTCAAAGCATTGTTAGAGACCCCACGCACCCACTTTATGGTCTTTTTCTGTTGCTCACCTCTGGGAGGAGGTTTCAAAGTATGTCTAGCAGGACTCCCTGATTCTACAACAGCTTTTTTTCCCCTATGCCATCTGTCTGGTAAACTTGCAAGATTCGTTTTTCTTGCCATGTACATGTATACATACAAACTAGACTGTGTTGTTTCTCTGTGTCATATATGTAGATATGTGCATAATTTTGAATTAATTAATTAATTAATTCAGAATAAATTAATTCTGTCATTGTTATGTAGTTTATACTGGAGGTGATGACCTTTTGCAACGAAATTTCATTTTAATGTATGTATTCTATTCTATTCTATTCTATTCTATTCTATTCTATTCTATTCTATTCTATTCTATTCTATTCTATTCTATTCTATTCTATTCCATTCCATTCCATTCCATTCCATTCCATTCCATTAACAGTTCTGTGAGGAATAGATTTGCTCAGTTCTTTCTTCTAACATAGTACAAGTAGTGCTCAACTTACAACAGTTCTTTTAGTGACTGTTCAAAGTTACAAAAGCACTGAAAAAAGTGACCTTTGACCATTTTTCACACCTCTGACCCCATGGTCACATGATTTATATTTGGATGCTTGACAACCAACTCACATTTATGATTGTTACAGTGTCCCAGTGTCACACAATCACCTTTTGCAACCTTCTGACAAGCAATGGGGAAACCAGATTCACTTAGTAACTGTATTACTAATTTAACAACTGTTGTGATTAAGTTAACAAATGTGGCAAGAAAAGTCATAAAATGGGGCAAAATTCACTTAACAAATTTCTCACTTAGCAACTTAAATTTTGGGTTCAATTGTTCAATTGTGGTTGTAGGTCGAGGATTGCCTATAAATGTCCCAAATTCATAAAGCAGTGCAAAGTAGATATATTTAAGAAGTGTAGCTATAATCCCAAGAAGAGCCATGGTAATGCAATGGTTAGAATGCAGTACTGCAAGCTACTTAGTGGTGGATTGCCCCTGGTTCGCACCGGTTCTATAGAACCGGTAGTAAAACCGGTGGGAGGCTCTGCCTACCGACCCTGACATCATCAAAATGCTTCTGCGCGGCCCCACTGCGAACCAGTAGTAAAGGTAAGTAGAACCCACCCCTGAGGCTACTTCTGCTGACTGCCGGCTGCCTGCAATTTGGCAGTTCGAATCTCACCAGGCTCAAGGTTGACTCAACCTTCCATCCTTCCGAGGTGGGTAAAATGAGAACCCACATTGTTGGGGGCAATATGCTGACTCTGTAAACCGTTCAGAGAGTAAAGCACTGTGAAGCAGTATATAAGTCTAAGTGCTATTGCTCAAAGGCCTCATTAGATTAGCAAAATCAGCATTTAACACTAAATGTGTGGAAAGTGAAACACACACACTGTAAGCTTTCTTAATTTCTTTGTAAAACTTCTTCAGGAACTTGAATTCTTTGGAAAAGGTCACCAAGACTGGATGAATATGTGTCATCATGTTAACTTTTAAAACAGCCTACAGGCCAAGAAGCTAAACTTTGTCCTATATATCTGCTCAGCAGACTTTAACTACAACATGATCCATCTGTCTTGCTTATCTTTGAGGAGGAAGTCGTGTTTTTTTGTGTTTATTCATTCAACAATTTAATTGACTAATTCCAGCTAAAGAAACACTGCAGCATTTCATAGCAGAAGACGATGTAATTTTTAATGAACTCAGAATAGGGGAAAATCCATTAGATAATTAAAGTAGATATAACAAGAGTATACAAATGAAGAAAAGAATTGGAACAAATTAATTTCTTAGCTGTTGAAATCATTATAGTTATGAAACAGAAGGGGAAGAAAATGCACAAGATATTAGTCTTATTGCCATTTTATTATTTAATATTTCTAAGTTGCCAGAGACATGAAAGTACTTCAGAATTCAACAGAAATGCTATGTTTATTATCAAACATAAATTTCAGTGATTTGGCTCTTAGCTACAATCTCTAAACTACAAATGCTTCCTTGAAGCGTTTGAAGGAATACAACTGTTGTGTAGTCAAAATAATACCAGATACACTTTTAAATCACACATGGGTAACACAGAGCATGAGAAATTGCCCCTCAGATAGAGTGTGGCATAATCAAGCCAGTGAAAAAAAGAAGATTCCCATTGAAGCAAATCAATGGTCCATCTCAGCAAGCATGCCATTTTCCACAGAAGCCAAAAAATTCCCCTTGGGAATTTTGCAAATGGAATAACCTATTCCACCTGTTGTCCCCCAATAATATAATTCAGATGTTTGCTACTGCTTCTGAAGCCAGAGGGAATATCTGTAAGCCAAAGGTCAAAGGTTAATAGCCTGCTCTTCCCTCTTGGTAGATCCTTCCCACACATAAACCATAAAGTATATGTCAGGCAACCTTTCTCATGTTTATTTCTCCATTAGTATTTCTTCCATGCAAGCAAAAGTATGATATACTAGCCATAATCTTTTTTTTAAAGGAATTTAAACTGACATGAAGGAACCTTAATGTCTCTGCTGATAAGGTGGTAGAGGGTTTTTTTTTTTGGTGAGAAAAGCAGTAGGTGCAATTCACATGGATAATACAGAGCACTGACAATTGATGATCTAAAGACAAGAACACTATTCAACATAATGTACCTTATTCTGTTAAAAAAAGAAAAGTTTTTTTTTCCTTTCTGTAAATGAGACAATATGATGGGGAAATTAAATTAAATGGTGATGTTATTCCCCTGGGGCCAAACAATTCCATTCAATAAATTAATTTTACATCAGTAGCTCTCTCCTTTCTGCAAACTGACAGTAATAACTTGACAGCTTAAAGCTTTAATAAACCTCGAGAATGGTAGAGGATTTTCTCTCTCGTGGTGTCTGTGTGTGTGAGAAAGTGAGAGAATATACATGCTTGAAAAAAAAGAGGGGAAAAGGCAATGGTATCCAAGGTCTGACACATTAATTGTAAGGGCAGAAGAAGGACTGTAAACTCAATTTCTACTTACTTTTGTTATGTGAGGAAGTAAACCACATTAAAATGGTTTCTGACAGAATGCAGGTGTTGGCATGGTAGGATTTCTTCTTCTTTGGTGGGTGCTCCAAAGCACAGTGACATTTCACATTAAGGCAACTTTAAGCAAATATTATATGAAAAGGGCAAACTCACAGTAGGAACTGCTTGAGTTGGCAGTCCTTGTTATTAACAAAGCCAGCCCCATCGTGCTATGTCAACTGCAAAAGTCAAAAAAGCCAGTGGTCTCTCCACTCAAGAGTCTAAGGATGACAAGGGTTCAAAACGTCAGGACACTTTCTTGCAGCCTTTCCACCCCACTGAGGAAGGCTGATCTTTCGCTCCAACTGCAAATGCTAGTTATCCTGCTCCCACAGAGGATAAAAGAACCAGGCAGCTAGAAGACATGCTGTTGGGTGTTATCCAACGTTGCACAAAATGTTTGGGCAAAGGAAATGTTTCCGTTGCCTTCCTGCTCAAGACAAGACAAAAAGACATTTATTTTTGCAATGTCCAGATGTCAAGGCTGACTTGATGGCACCTAATTTCCTGTGCAGCCCTTTCCAAATGTCTTCCCAAAACCCAGCCAGAAGGAGAATTGCTCACATCTCCTTCATGAATGGAAGTGATTCCACTTATACACTATTGGCACAACAGTGACCCAAGTCCTGACTAATAGGAACTTGCATATTCTGGAAACCTAATTTAAGTTATGTGTAGTTTTAAATTATTGTTAATACCATTTTAATTGTATCATTAATATTATAACATGACCCTTTCTCTGGAAAGGTAATTTTGAACTGATTATCAGAGATCCACAGGGCTAACCAAAGTGAAATGTAATTGCCTGTGTTCTTTCCCAGCAACCTACAAAATGTAAACTTTAATGGAATAGCTACAATCATATATTGACTTACCTGGAAATTTGGTAAATCCGCCTTCTCATAAGTGTAGTACTTTCAAATTCATTTCCTACTTTGATGAGAACGCTAAGAATATTGGTGGACTTTAAGAAATTTAAAAACATTCAGTACAGGGGTGAAATCCAGCAGGTTCTGACAGGTTCTGGAGAACCGGTAGCAGAAATTTTGAGCAGTTCGGAGAACCGGTAGCGGAAATTTTGAGTAGTTCGGAGAACCGGCAAATATCACCTCTGGCTGGCCCCAGACTGGGGGTGGGAATGGGGATTTTGCAATATCCTTCCCCTGGAATGGGGTGGGAATGGAGATTTTGCAGTATCCTTTCCCTGAAGTGGGGTGGGAATGGAGATTTTGCAGTAACCTTCCCCTGCCATGCCCACCAAGCCATGCCCACCAAGCCACACCACGCCCACCAAGCCATGCCCACAGAACTGGTAGTAAAAAAAATTGGATTTCACCACTAATTCAGTAGTATTAGAATATTGGTTAAAGTTTTAATTGTTAAAAATTGTTTTAATTGATTCAATTAAATTCAGTTGGATTGTAGAGTTTGAAACTGCCTAGAGTCAAGTAATCAGCAATATAGAACTAGAGTTATACTTCAGTGTAAAGAATTGTGTATTATTAATGGACAAATTAATCTAGTAAAAACTAATAGGGTTATGATCTATAAGTGGATTGAGAACATTAAGATGTTTGACAGAATTTAATAAACATTAGTAAATATGTAAGGTGCACTATATTTGCTTGGTGACTTTGAAAGCTAAGGATCTACATTTTATATAGTACTTGTCTGTGTACCTTTTGCTTTTAAAAACTGCACAGCATATTTCCTTTTATATTTTAAGAAATTATTTATATCACAGTCTTCATGGACACATTTATTTATGCTTAATTAAGCAAACCATCAGTTAAAATTGAACTAATTAATCAGCCAGAAATACTTGAAGATAAACAGCAAATTATAATATAAATATCTCTGCAGATGATGCAATGATTAGGATAAAGACGTTCAGATCTCTTGTAACAACTCTAAAATGTGCAGTAAATTAACAAATAACTCACAGAACATAAGACTATCAATGGCTACAAGAAGTAATAATTAGATGAGACGCCAAGTCTCATCTGCTTCTGAATCCCAATTGCTGCAGAGCAATAGTGAAGATCAGTTGCCTTCATAGCCAATTTATGGACTTTTTAGAGGTATCTATTGAGTCCTGTAGTCAAAGTGGTAGATTTCCACCAAGACATCCAACTTGGACCTCATTATTAAAGTACAAGATTATACAAACCATTAGACCATTACTATTGCACTAATCTGGTTCTTCTATTTATGGAAATTGTAATCTGACTCATGCAAATGGAAAACTGTTCAAAAATTACAAGTTTTAAATCTGATCTCTTCTGAATCCTCTGGTTCAGTGGTTCTCAACCTGTGGTCCATAGACCACTGTGGGCCCATGAGCAGGGGGTTCGCAGGGGGTTCAGGAAGGCTTGAAGAAATGTTATGGTTTAAATCTTGAGTTAAATCTTGGGGATCCGTGGCCGTGGTCTGTGGCCAGAAAATGTATTTAAAGTGGATCCATGGTGAAGAAAAGGTTGAGAACTACTACTGTAGTTATTTAACCAAGAATGGATCTAGTTTACAATTATCTATATCCATCTCCATCTCCATCTCCATCTATCTATCTATCTATCTATCTATCTATCTATCTATCTATCTATCACCTATCTATCTATCTATCTATCTATCTATCTATCTATCTATCTATCTTTGGGGTCTCTTAGGTTTAAAGGCTGTTTAGTGGGTTTTTTTTAAAGAAATAAAATATTAAATAAAAGTAGCCATATGGGATTTCTGGTAATTTCTTTTGAGCACATAGCCTCAGTGCAAGTCTACAAATATTTTGGATGAATCCAGCTGCATTATCTACTCTTTTCCCTTGAAGAGGGGATTCAAGGGTTATTTTTCTTAATTATTTTCTTAATTAAATGCCAACCCCAATTGCAAATATTAACCCTTAGCCCTGCACGAAGCTTCCCCCCCACCTCAATTCTTGTTATAAAAACTTTATGCTTCTCAGAAAAGTATTTTACAACCATAACAGAAAGCACTTTGGCGACTTCCAGTCGAACACAGCTGCAAGAAAAATCTGGGAAGTCAGCCAAGATGAAGAACAACTCACCTTTCTCCTCTACTCCACTCCATGACATCATCTCTCCATTAAAACACTTTCTGTGGTCTAATCATCAGGTTGAGGATACAGCACCGTTTATCTTAATTGTTCTTCCTTTTTTTTTTTAAACAAACGATGCTGGCAGGTAACTTGAGAACAAAGGAAGAGGGCTGCACAAGGAGTTGACGAATGAGTGATTTGATTCAAGGGAAATTCAGCTGAATCTTCTTCAAGCTGAATCACCCATTTGAAGCTTTGCACAATCCTAATTCTTATGCCAAGGTTACTCATACAAAATAAAACTTCTGGTAGAAGCATTAACTAAGCCTACAGGGAGAAGAATTGGATTTAGGATTGCAATGATGTGTCATGTGAACCAAGATGGATCACCTTGACATTGGGTTAAGCCTATAATCTTCCTTCTGTTCAGTAGCAAGCAGGATCACTTTTACACTGTATTTTAAGCAAATGGCCTTTTTTAATTTCCTGATCCTTGCAAGACTGGAGCCTTCATAATTTTAAAAATGATTTTTAAAAAAATAAAACACATTTATGTAAAGAAAAATACTCCGAAAATGTTATGCCTTTACTGATGAAAGGCTATTTGATTCAGTAGAGCCTCCCAGGAGATTCCTAAAATATGGACTTTGTAGAGTATTGCTTTCATTTTTCAAGCATTTTTATAATGTAATGTTTTTTTCACGCATGTACACACGCACAAACACGCTTTTTAAATGATAAAACTTTTTGAAACTATATTTTAATTGCAAATTAAAATGTAAGATTTGAAAAATGTGGATTTTTCATGCACATACACAGTGGGTTTTCTGTAAATTTTTAAAGCATATATGGGCATTGATATAAAAAAAAATAATGAAACCCAACTTACATCAATCCTTACTGATAAGACATTTTCTTATTTAAAAATCTGTGGGCCTTTTTTTCCACAAAGAAATAAAATAAACAAAATGAAAACACTAATTCAAGGAAGACCAGGATTTAAAAGAATGAAAATGAGAATATTAAGATTTATTGAAAGAATAAATCTTAAAAGCATATATTATACAAAATCCATATAGTAATTGGTATTTCTCAGGAGATCCATGTTTGACTTGATTTTTAATGAAGAAACTTTCTTATATAGGAAAGAAACAAACCTCCCAGTTAAAAGTAGCTAGGATTATTGTCATTGTTGGAAATGGGATGATATGTGTCTTCCTCAATCTTGGGTTCTCTATGTCTGGGAGTACCAGGGGTCTGCACTCTTCTGGGTAAAGAACTCTAATGTTGTTTCTGGGATCTGTGGAGCACTCCCCGGTTTAGGAGTCACAGCTCCAATGCTCCTACCACCACTGGGACCACTTTGGCCTTTACTTTCAATGTCCTCTTTAATGCTTCCTTTAAGCCCTGAAAGAAGGGCTTCTCCAGCTCGTTCTTGAAGTTGCTGTCACTTGGCACTACTATATCGATCACCTTTTGCCCTTGTCTCTGGATAGTACCTGCCTGTCTGTCTGGATGGGGAAGTCCCTAAGGATCTTAACCCTGTTATGCTCCGTGACCTTCTGTGGAATCTCTCATCTGGACTTGGGGAAGTCTAACCCATACACTGTGCAGATGTTCCTGTATGCAATGCCAGCTACCTGGTTGTGCCATTCAGTATATGCTATCCTGGCCAGTATATATACCTGGCCATATGTGTTGGACTATCTCTGCATAGAATGCGCCTTGTCTAGTTTGACAGACCTCTGCTTCAGAGGTGGGTTTCAGCAGGTTCTGACCCGTTCTGGAGAACCGGTAGTAAAAATTCTGACTGGCCCCGCCTCCATCTATTCTCTGCCTCCCAAGTCCCAGCTGATCAGGAGGATATGAGGATTCTGCAATAACCTTCCCCTGGATTGGGGAGGGAATGGAGATTTTACAGTATCCTTCCCCTGCCATGCCCACCAAGCTATGCCCCACCCACCAAGCCACAGAACCAGTAGTAAAAAATTTTGAAACCCACCACTGCTCTGCTTCTATGGATCTGGTGCTTAGTGCCTATTCTTGTGCTGCTACAATCAGCATCTCAATGCTGTCTTTTAGTTCAGCTCTTTCCAGCCACTGGTAGGATTTCCCAATGTCTGTCACTTTAGCTATCTGCTGATGGTACATTCCATAAAGGATCATGTCTTGCCAGGACACTTTCTTTGTTTGATTTTCCTCCTATGTCTGCTGCTATCTCAGGCATTCTCTCAGCAGCTCATCTTTGAGTGCTCTCTTGTTTCTGGATGCTCCGGGTTTTGTCCACGATAGTGGTTTTGATACTCATTAGAGCGCCCAAACCATATATAAATAGATTAGCTGGACACCCGTGCTTCACTACAAAATTATGTGATCGGGCGTGATAAATTGACACTTAAAGCCTGAAACCTAATGAAGATTGTATAACTCCGTAGGATCAGAGTATGTTAATATAAGGCAACTGGCAGTTGGAACAGAGGGGGAGGGGGAATAGAATGTCTAGCTCCTTAGCATCAGTGTGTAAATATAATACTGTATATGAAATACTAATGATCAGATGGTCATTTTGAAAAATCCTTTCTTAGCAAGCACCTGGAAGCCAAGAGAAGCATACATGCTAAATTTCAAGTTTGTAGGCTTTACCGTTTTGGAGATTTGTGATGAGTGAGTGGTATTTGGCTTTTATATATATAGATTGCCAAGCAGGTTCTGTAACATTATTGTTCAAGCACTATGCTGATTATTAGGAAAGAAATTGAATATTACTATTACAACATTCGTACTATAAATCCATAAAGTTTTACAAGGTATGTCAAACCAGTAGTAGGGCCATGATACACTGGTTAGGACCACAACACCTTCTACACACACACACATACACACATACCCCAATTCTGATTTGCTGATACACTCATTCATACAAAACCCCTTTCTAGCACCTTATCCACCCTGGTCCTGATAGCAGAGATTGGAAAACTGCATTCTTGATCAGAGATGCTGCTCTTTCACCTCAGCACGTTGACCTAGATTATGTAGGGTTTTTTTTAAAAAATAATTCTGCTGTTGCATCGTGGCTCACAAAATAAGAACTGATCATTAGACGGGAGAATCAGAAAAAGTACGGATGAGGAATTCTGTAAGCACAGAGCCCTGCTTGATATCCAAAGGACCATTTATTTCATTGTTCTTAAATATAATAAATTTTCCCTGGATTACACCTTCTATTTGTAATACATGATGCAGAGATTAATTTGACAAGTTAGGAAGAGAAAGGTCAATGCTATTGCTTAAAAAAAAAAAAGGAACTTGCATAGCATGACAACTTTCCCACTTGTGTCAGTTATAATTCACTGTCACCACCTTGACAAATTTCCTGTGAAGACTTTAATATGTTCAAAGCTAGGCAAGTGTGTTTCTTTTTTGTTTCACTGCACGACCCCCCTCCCGCTCCCCCTGCCACCAGGCACCTTGCCAGTTCTAGTTGCCCTGACTTCTACTTGCCTTTTCAAATGATAAACATGCTAATGTTAGGATGGGAAGGAGAATTAAGCCTACCTAGATTAATTGGTACATTATCCTCTTTAACATTTATTAATGGCTAGGTTCCAATTAAATTAATTCGGTTGAAATTAAAATATCAGTTATATGATATGTCAGATGACAAGGGACTTTTGCTAAGAAATAGGTTTAGTCAGTGCTATCTTGGTGGACTTAATGGGGATTCATATGAAGACCTGAAACTAAAAGATAACACACTCTCAAGGAAGCTGAGGGAGTCTGAAAAGACTGGGTTTTTTTGCCAGAAAACATCTTCTCAGGGACTTCTCGGATCTGATGCTCACTGGAGTCTCAATAGCAGAGTCAGGGATGAAATGCTACTGGCTCAGACCAGTTCTCCCAAACCGGTAGTAAAAAATACTACCGGTTCAGGCGAACCGGTATTTCCAATGATCAGCTGGGCAACGATCAACTCTGATGCATGATTTATATTAGCTAGAATTGTTGGATTTCCTGCTTTCTAGCTAATCTAAATCACCTGGCACAGCGGATTTTCCCCCTCGCTGTTCTACTTCCCTTTGCAGACTCAGAAGGCTTCAAAATGTTCCTTTTTTAGCACTGCATGGGCATGGCTCAGGTGCTCAGGCATATGCTTATGAAGTGCATGCTTGGTAGCAGACTTACAGAACCAGTAGCAGACTTCAGAGGATTTCACCGCTGAGCAGAGTGTTTATTACATTTGCTTGGCATAGAGAATATTATCAGTGGATCAGAATCTAGTAATTAAAAAAATACAAATGAAGGTGAATATACATGTCCCAGTATAATGTTGCAGGATCCAATCTGGGTCGGTCACCGGGACCAGTGGTTTTGTCTTCAGAGCTTTCAGACTCATACTGGAGCCCATCCTCAGGAAACTTCTTTCTACTGGAATGTGTGGTAGAGAGAAGTTCCATATTCCAGTGGAGAGAAGTTCCTTGAGGACGGGCTCCAGCACGACTAAACCTGAGGTCCCGGTAACTGACTCAGATTGGATCCTAAATAAATACTATTTTTCTTTGTAATATTTCCAGTCACTTGATATAGAAAGGTTTCACCCAAAAGAAAGGTAGGCAGATTAGAGAACAAAAAAATATGAAATTTTAAAAGAGAATCTGTTCTGTATGTCAGATGTGGTAAACCCTATATTATTGACACTCCCAATTCTTCAAACATAGTTGCAGCAGATAGGACCACAATTATTAACCTAGGTAAAAGGGCATTTTTCACCATTCTCAAAGTGTTTACCATTTTTTTTTACCTAATTTTAAAAGAATGTAACAAAAAAAATTAGGTAAAGCTAGTGGAATTGTTTTAAATAGGAGCCTAGGTGGATGATAGGAAAAAAAAATGAAATAGGAACAAAATAACTCAGCAACTAAATTTTGGCTTACATGTTGCATGTTTCAAATTTTTTCAAGCAGGTAAATTCTCCTGGGAGCCCTGATTGTTTGCACCTCCCTGGGGCATATCTCTTCTCTGGAAAATTTACATTTACCTTTGCAAAATGTATGAAATAATCAGTGTCTGATTTGGAAAAAACATACTCCCAATGTATCTTTTTTCCCTCTTTGTGTTTTATCCTTCATCCAAGATATTCAGCATGGTGCACAAATTCTTCTTGCCTTCTACTCTTATCCAAACATATAGCTTTTATCAGATGATTACTAGTATTTCTAGATTTCTTTCCCCTTATTCCCAGAAATGTCTATGGAAATTCCCAGTTATCCACATCATGGTTGTCCCAAAGGTTCTTTTTCTGAAGGACTGAAGAAGCTTCTTAGATGAGAAGTGAAATGTCTTCAAGGAAAAACAAAGTTCAGTTACCTGTTGTAAATTGAGGACTTACCTGTATTTGAGAAGTTGAAACTGATGAGAAGCATCAAGTGAGTTATGTGCCTATGTAACCAACATGGAAGGAGGGAGAAGGCTAAATAAGTCAAGGAAAAGATGGACAGGGTCCATTCTTTGAAAATGTTTACAGGAAATCCCTATTACTGAGCTCTTATATTTTTAACAAAGGAAGAACATTTTCAGGAAACTGTGGAGGAGATTTAGGTTCAGCTTTAAGAAATACACCTCTGCTCCCACATGTAAATGCAATAAATTAATTAATTAAAGAAGATGTTGGATAACCATTTATCTGCAGTGATATAGGGTTTCTTGCCTAAGTAAAGGGTTGGACTAGAAGACCTCCAAGGTCCCTTCCAACTCTGTTGTTCTATTCCATTCTATTCTAATTCCCAGTAGAGATTGTTAAGAGACCATTTGGACATATCACTTTAACAATATTTTATTTATTTATTTATTTATTTATTTATTTATTTATTTATTTATTTATTAGATTTTTATACCGCCCCCTCTCCCGAAGGACTCGGGGCGGTGAACAGCCAAAATTAAAAACATACAATATAAACAATTAAAATACGTTTAAAACAGAATTAAATCTAAAATGGCTCCCCAATTTTAAACGCCTTACCCATACCCCTATAAATAAGACGAATTTAAAATTTAAAAATTTAAAATTTCCACATTTAAAAAGGGGGAAGATTTAGGCCAGGCCAGCTTGATAAAATAGAAAAGTCTTAAGCGCGCGGCTTGGTAACTTGTAAATTGAGTCACCTGCAGAGGTTTTGTATTGTAGAGATTTAAAATGTGATCCTCCCAATTCCTGATTTGATACTTTAACCTGTAGTCTATGTTGTTTAAATGTATTAAAACAACAAATATAAATCTGAAATGCATTTTCGTTGTCATCATGTGTAGCATTTCTTCTTCCACTATGATCAAACAATTTATGTATTGTCCTATGTTATCAAAAGGGTAGGAAGCAAGTGGATAATACGATTGTTTCTCGCTATATCAGTACAATTGAATAATAGGGGGTTAAGCAGCAGGACAGTAAACCAAAATTGTCCTATAGCACTTACTTTCTGAAAATGCACATCTATTTGAATACAATTACAAAGAAACGACTCAAATAAAATATCATGCTGTTTAGACTAACCTGCCATTACTGAAAACATGTTTGGACCCATGGTATGCCTTAATCCAATAGATCTGTTTTTTTTTTAAAAAAAAAATGAAGTTGGCCTTCTTCAGATATAAAAAAAACCTGGCTTATAAATGGGAACAGCAGGGTAATTTTGAACATTAGATTTGTGATCTTCTAAAATACTTAATAAAAATTTGAAAGATAGGAAAATGTAGGGAAACAATTCTCCAAATAAAGTGCCCCCCCCCTATTTTATATGTAAGCATCAACTGATTATCAAAGACTGCAAAATCCAAGAAGGAACATCAGAAAGGAATATTTAAGGGGTGCCACAAAGGAGAGGGGGTCAACCTATTCTCCAAAGCACCTGAAGGTAGGACAAGAAGCAAGAGGTGGAAACTAATCAAGGAGAGAACCAGCGTAGAACTAAGGTTAAATTTTCTGACAGTTTATCAGGAAATTAATCAGTGGAATGACTTGCCTCCAGAAGTTGTACTTGCCTCCAGAAGTTGTGGGTGCTCCAACACTGGAAGTTTTTAAGAAGAGATTGGACAAACACTTGTCTGAAATGGGTTTCCTGCCTGAGCAGGAGGTTGGATTAGACGACCTCCAAGGTCCCTTCCAACTATGTTATTCTGTTATTATAATGTATTTTATTTTAGTGATTTAATAGTTTTATTGAACTAGTCAGGCTCTATAAATTTTCTGTAGCATGGGGACTTTACATAGAGAGGGATAATCATTAAGTTACTTTTTAGCATTTTACTTGGTCAATAAGTCATCCTGCTTGAAGCTGATGTATCCCAGATGTGTTTGACTATAATTTCCATCATATCTTGGGCTGGTGGGAATTGTAGACCCACACATCTAAAATATAATTTAGAGAAAGCTGCTTTTAGGATTTTGGAAATCAGAAATTATCTTCCAAAATACTTTGAGCAAATGGTTTAAGAAACTTCTTCCAATAACCAATCATACAAACACACCAAGATGCTACTCAACCACAAAACAAAAGGTGTTGATAGCAGCACTTCATTTTCCAGATTTAGAAGGAAGACCCCATTGAACTCAATGAGGCTTTTTTCTGTGTGTACAGGATCTAGATGAAAATGTGTTTTTAGGATCTCTTAGATCAGAGGCATCCAACGTTGTCAGGTTTAAGACTTGTGAGTTTCATGCTGGCTGAGAAAATCTGAAAGTTGAAACCTACAACTCTTAAATTTGCCAAGGTTTGACATCCCTGCCTTAGATCATCAGAAGAACATGAGGAACTGTATTTCAGAATTATGGTACATACTGCTACAGCAAACTTCAGTAAATGCAGTAACAGAAAAGCGACTAGCGCAACTTTTTGTGTCAATTTTTTTTTGGGGGGGGGGTAAATTTTCCTCCACAGAATGTCCTCTCTCCACAGAACTGGTCCAGTGCCCAAAAAGTTGGTGAGGCGATGGCCTAAAGTCTTAAGAGGGAACTTATTGTCTAAAATGGATCCATTTTAGGTGATAAAAAACAAAATCTCTTTCACTATGTATGAAATCTTTGATATGCCCAACAAATGTTTAGCTTCAATAACTTGTCACCAATTCGTAAGATTATTATTAATCTTATTAACAAAGGAGGTCCTGAGAACTTTGATTAAGTCTATTAATATGGAAAAGTACACTAAGTACAAATGCTCTACAAAAAAAGCAATTGAATACTCTTTGAGAATGTTATTTTAATATATTATGTATGTGCAAGGCATGAAATTGATACTGAAGTCAAAATAAGTTGAAAAATGACAAGTTATAATGGATATAACTTACAGTGGGGTGGAAAATGTTATTTCTCAGAGCATTTTTTTTTTGTATGCTTTACAAAAGTGGGAAGGCTTCTAAGAGATAATCTCTAGTAATTAGAAGTGCCCGGTAGTGTTTACATGGTTAGTACGTGTAAAATATGGTGACCTGCTGAGGATTTGCAAACTGCTAAGTTGTAATGATGGGTCGTGTGGAGAGGACATGTAAGATTGCTCAGATTTCTGCTGGAAGTACTTCAAAAGTAAAAAAAAATATGGTGTTTTCCCTGGGGTTGATAACACCTCTTCTGATTTAATCGGCTTGCTCCTCCTTCATTCTTTTCTGCTCTCCAGGATAATTTTTTATGGTTTTCTCAGCATTAGGACAGTTAAGGGATAAACGTCTTCCTAAATTAGAACTCTTAGCTCACAAAAGCACCATAGAATCATCATCCTGAAATCAATGGCTTGTAATAGCATAGTATCATACCTTGTCATCATACAATGTGGATTTATTTAATATTTCTGATCATCATTTTTCATATCATTATTACTATTATTATTTAGAATGTAATTCATATATATATAAAAGGAGAAACTGGAGAGCCCTTGAGTGACAAACCAAACAGCAATTGATTTAAAGCTGTTGAGAATAAAGTATAATGGGAACTGAGCAAAAATGCATTTTTTTAAAAAAAAAATCTTCACCATTTAATTTAGATTCTCATAGCACTGCGGCACGTTATTCTATGATGGGATAATGAATGCAAGCCGTGTTGGCTGATTTTTTGCAAGTAAAATACTTGAATGGAGTGATCATTGTATGTTTATTCTGAAAGAAATAAAGCACAGGGATGAATAGGATTTTCTTACTGCCAGCCATAGTTCCAAAGAGACTAAGCCCCAGGGACCAATGTGATGTAACCATGCCACTTTTTGAAATTGCAATGTGAGGTAGAAAAGAAAGGGGTAAATGGTTCAGATGAACTGAATCAACATTAGCGGCAATTAATGATCAAATGTTACTGTTGATATAGTTTGAAGGGGAGAGAGTGACAAGGTATATAAAACTATACATGATATACAGAAAGTGGATATAGGAAGGCGGGGATTTCTCTTTTCTTTGATGCTCCTAGAATTAGAGGACCCCCAGAGAAGGTGAATGGAGATAGAGAAAATACGTAGTACATTGTTGGAATTTACAAAGGCAAGATGAAATAATGGTCACCAGGTTGGGCCTCTTTAAACAAAGATTTTAAAAAATCATGGAAGATCAAACTACCAATTGCTACCATGGAAAATACAGATTTTCTCCATTATCAGACACAATGGGCTCTTAACTCTAGTTGCTGGGGATTATGAATAGGAAAATGCATTCAAATCATCCTATAAACTTCCCAGATCCACCTGAGTGGATTTTGGACAGATTACTCATTCCAGCTCCTGCCAACCTAGCAGTTTGAAAGCATGCAACTGCGAGTAGATAAATAGATACCACTTTGGCAGGATAAATTACTGTATTCCGTATTTTAATACTGGTCACATGATGATGAAAGCATCTGTCAGTCAGCACAGGCTCCCTTGGCTGAGAATCAGAGATTAGTAATAACCCCTTGAGCTGGTCACAACTAGACAGGGAAAACCTTTAAACCTTTGATGGAAAGGATGAATGCAGAAGTTTCAAATCCTCTTCAGTAGATGAAAAGTAAATCTGGACCACAAAGACATCATCTTCTATTAATAATATTGTCTTATCTAAACATAACTTGTTTTCCATCATATTTCAGCTATTAATTTATTAAACAAATAGCTTTATAAGAAAATAAGAAGAGCTTTGTCAGGTTGATCAAAGGCCCAATCAGGCAAACATATCTCTCCAGAATCCACTTAGTCTTTGGTAGTGCCAGTCAGGTCTTGAACCTGGGCTATCAGCTTTCCCAGCTGACAAGTCCAGCATCTTAACCTCCTCCACGCTCCTTTCCATCTTAGATTTTCCAATACAATTGGGCCAAAGTCATGCATCTAGAATGCAATTGAGGCATGTTAAGCTTTATGGGCTGAGCAAGGATCTTAATCTACATACCATTTAATTTGAAGTCCTACTTTTTGCCACCTTGTTGCAACAGATTTTTGCATATGCAGAAGGCAAAAACCTGTCAACTACAAATGATAGATATCTGGCATGCTATTCCAAATTTCATTTTAATTTTCCAAACCTAACTTTTTCCTTTCCATTCAGCCCTCAAGACCATCCACAATCCTTATTGGAAATGGTTAATAGAAGTTGATGTCTATGTGCCATGGAGATTTCTCAAATATTTTTTAAATATGTAGTTTGACTTGGTTATGTGTGCATTGCAGATAAACACTCATCAGGATTTGGAATAATTGTTATGATTATCTAATTCTAGCTATTTTTAAAGTTCTGGATAGTCCATGAAAATTGGGGAGAGGGAGACCATTTTTCTTGTTATTGTTAGATGTGCATGAATATATATATATTAGTAAAGTTCTATAATTTATTGTTGACCCCAATTCAAATATTCAGGATATTTGATCTGCCAGACAACTCACAGCTGTAATTCTGACTTTTTCTGTTTCCAACACAATATGTGTAGTTCATATACTAGAAATGCTTTAATATTTTACTAACAGACATCTAGTCACTTACTTGCACTAATTATTATTCAGGCGTTTAGTGCCCATTAGTCTGCAGTTTTTATGAAAGGTGGGGGCAGGGTAAATCAATCAGCATTCCAATCTTGCTTCCTTAGCAGAATGTCGTTATTGTGGTTTTCAAAATCTGGCAAAATGCCTAAGAAGAGACCCTTTTTGCCACTTGGACTGTCTAATCCAGACATCATTATTGATCAAACTGACATATACCTGCCAAAGTTGGTTGGGACTGTATTACATGAAAGACAAGAATCTGGAGCTGTCTAGTTGCCCTCAGAATTCTGATCAGCAAAAATAATGGGAAATTAGAATACAACATCTAAGAGAGCAATATAGAAAAAAAAAATACATAGAATAACTTGACTGAAAAAATGGAAGAAATTACATACAAAAGGAATAAGTAAATAGATACTAGATCATTTAAAATACACAAGTTTTAAATGTGATACTGATAAGCCAATATTTAATTATGTTTTATACTTAAATATACTTTTATACTTGTTGCAAAATCCTGCGATTATGTGTGAAAAAAAATTCAATGTATGGTGTAAGAATTTCTTGAAAAAAATCACACTCTTTCATCACAAGAGATTCTGGGTGGTCTACAGTATCAATAATACACTGTTTATAAATAATTTATCATTGTAATGCAGGAAGTCTATAAAATAATGCAACACAATAAACCAATCACAACCGTTATGGTGATTTTAAAAACGCAAACCCAACAAGTCAAAATTCTAGCTCCCCTTACAAGTGAGAGACTGGCAGGTGAGATAAATGAAAATGCCTGTCTTTAAAGCTATGAAATCATAAAGGTGATAAATTGGAACCTATGCACACTTGTGTAAGGTTGTGAGATCCACTGCAGAAACATCTCTACAAATTGAACATTCTTCACTTTAGAGACACAGTCTCTTACAGTGGATTCTTCAAGGAAAGGCCTTCATACACTATTTCCACATAGAATATCAGGGCATGGAAATGCGAGTATGGGAAATGACATACAGGCAGAAGATTGACATAATGCATCTATGAACACCAACTGGCAGTCAGAAGACATGATAAAAATTCTTTAATTTCACAACATATAGACAGATTTAACCATCGTTTCAATTGGGAAAATGTGACCATCCTAAACCAGGCTAAGTCCAAATATGCCATGGAATTTCTGGTAGCCTCACACTCTGACAAATCAGCCATCAATAGACACATAGACATTAACAACATCTATAGACTATGCAAAAGAGATAATCAACCAGCCCAAAAGAGAAAAAGACTCCAGCAGGTCTCCATCAGTAATCAGTACTCAGTTCATCATAGATTAACTCCAAGGTTAACATCAGACCAACAATCAAGTAAGCAATATCCCAATCAAGAAATTGCCAAAGAGCTATCAGTAAACACCGCAACCAAAGAATCTCTAAGACCACCCCCACCCATACAGATAGGCAAGACATCAGAATATAAACTGACAGCACTCTTTACTAGCACTGATGATGTTACCTACTTAGGTAACCTAGTTACCTAGTTCTTGCAGAAACGTCTGCAAGAAAACAAGCAAGCTCAGAGAGCACCAAGCACCTCATTTCAACCCTGAGCTACAAATATTCTCCTTTATTGGTAAATGACACACAGTGCACCTGATATTGTCTTCAACTATGGTTACCATAGAAAGTAGCTTCCCTTCCAGAACACTTAGTAGCATATAAGCTAAATCTGACCACAGTGATATTGAGCAAAGCCAATGGAGCATAGTCTATTGCAAGGGGAATGGAGAATCATGCTAGTTGTTGGCTGCTTGTCTGTTTACTATTGATTGGCAGTTTGGCCCTTTGGCACATGGTATATTGATTATGATTATCATTTTTCACTATTGATAATTTTATTTTGTTTTCTTATAATAAATGTTTAATTGACTGTCAACTACCTAGAGTCACAGTAATCTGATAGGCAGCAACAAGATTAAATATAAATTGCGTAAAGAAATAGATATTAAGGCAAGAAACACTAAAAGAAAAGAGGGAAGTAAAGGTATGGTTTCCACTTTTAGCAGCAATGTATTTAGGATAATTCTTAATTAATTAACCAAAGGAGATCAGCCCGAGGTGGAAGCTGGGGGAGGAAGGGACCAGAAGTGTCCATAGACTGACTATTTTGTAAGAATTATTAGCTGAGTATCACAGTGTATTTTGCATATATATGTTATATGAAGACACATATACCCTGTTTCCCCCAAAATAAGACATCCCCTGATAATAAGCCCAGTCAGGCTTTTGAGTGCATGGCAATAAGGCCAAACGCTTATTTCAGGGTTCAAAAAAATATAAGACAAGGTCTTATTTTCAGGGAAACACGGTAGAAGGGATAATGATTGTGTCCCAATGCTTATTTCATTATTGTGCTCTCTTGAGTCCCTTTGCAGATGCCTGATGGGGAGGGAATACAGAGAATGCAATAGAAGGGTTAGTACTATTTATTTACTTAAAAGATTTACATTGCTTCCCATCTTACATACTATAATCTTAGATGGCTTACAATAAACAGTAAAAACATTAAAATGCTAGCAATGGACAACCTTAAATAGGATTTGAACCTCACACGGAATCTGCCAGGATTCACTGTATAAATGGGGTTAAGCATCCTCCCCTCAGTGTGGCTGTGAGGTCCTGCATCAAACTGTAGTCACATTGTGACTGGCTGTAAGCTGAGGGCATATACTAGCCCAATATCTGATTTTTTTTTTCACGTGATGCTATGCTCCAATGGGGAATGCAGTGGCTCAGTGACTAAGACGCTGAGTTTGTTGATCGAAAGGTCGGCAGTTCAGCGGTTTGAATCCCTAGGGCTGCGTAACAGGGTCCCATTACTTGTCCCAGCTTCTGCCAACCTAGCAGTTAAAAAGCATGTAAAAAAGCAAGTAGAAAAATAGGGACCACCTTTAGTGGGAAGGTAGCAGTGTTCCGTGCGCCTTTGGCATTTAGTCATGCTGGCCACATGACCACGGAGATGTCTTCAGACAGCGCTGGCTCTTTGGCTTTGAAACAGAGATGAGCACCACCCCCTAGAGTCAGGAACGACTAGCACATTTGTCCGAGGGGAACCTTTACCTTTACCTATGCTTCAATGGTTAGATGGCCTAAACATTGGTATCTGAATATAGATCTTTTTAACATTCGTATTTTACTGTGTTTTTAATCTATGTGAAATGTTAACGTATATTGCCAGTCCATGTATGATATGTCATACATTAAATAAAATAAATAAACATAAAAGCTATACAAATCGTTACCAAATTTCCTGGAAGCCCAAAGACAATACACCCCTGAAATGATAGAAAATATTTGTAGCTCTGGTGGTAAATGCTGTGGTGGTTTGTTTTCCGAACTTGCTGTTTACCTTCCAAATGTTTTGTTACCAGGCTAGATAGTCCATAGTCCTGCTGCTGATGTTACCTAGCCCGGTGACAAAACGTTTGGAAGCTAAAAGCAGTCTCGGAGAACAAACCACAGTCAGCACAATACACCTCTGATCATCCATGCTGAAATGTACTAGGCTCCATCCTCTCTCTGCAGGAAGAGCCAGCTCTTCAAGACCTTCCAGGAAGCTAGGAGTGTGGGATATACCAGATGTCAGAGGGGAAGAATGTTCCACAGGGCATGGAGAAAGGGTGCATTATAGCTCCCATAACATGACAGGATTTAAAGGAAGGGATTTGGAGTGTATTTCGGATCTCAGGGACCACTAAATTCATAATTTTAAATCCTGTGGACCACTAAAATGATCTGCCTAATGACTGGCTGGGTGGGCGTGGCTAGGTGGTCATGTGACTAGGTGGACATGGCCAACTCAATGTCACTCATGTCGAGGGAAGCCTCACCGGCCTCTACTCACCCCTCCCCTCCCAGCCACTCCTTGCCTGCCTGGGCTCCTTATGGCCTCAACAGGAAGCACTTGTTGTTTCTCCCACCACGAGAAAGAGTTGGCAAAACAGCTGCTCAGTTCAAATTGGATCTGACTGAGAAGGAGGCTCAGCAGAAGCACCACACTGAGGACTAGGAGCATAGGCTTTCCAAGCAGAGGGAAGACCTGCAGGAGTGCAAGGCCAGGTACAGGCACCCGGAGGCTCAGCGAGCTGAGATGGTCAGCCAGTTCCAGGCCATGATGCAGTCCCACTAGAACAAGGTCCTCCAGCTCTTTGCCACCAGCTGCACTTCCCTCCAGCCTTTGCCCAAAGCCCCACACCAGTAGGCCAAAGCAGACCCCAATTGGAATTTCTGGCCCCCTCCGACTCACACGAAAAAGACCCAGAAAGGGGAGACTTTCTGCAGCAACACAAAAGTTCATTGCACGTATCTGTCCCAGGGACCATAGTTTGTGGACCCCTGATTTAGTGCAATATAAAAAATGCAAATAATTTTTCTGCAGATCACCAAAATTTCCTCACGGACCACCAGTGGTCCACAGACCACCATTTGGTGACCGCTGTATTAGAACACATGGAATAACAGATAACTCCAGGAAGAGCTGGTCCCACAAAAAAACTTAGGTACTTCCCTTATATAATGTGTAATCTGCAAGGCTTTATAACTAGCTAAATTGTTAGGAGAACTCCCTCCCCCAGTTTCTGATGCAAAAGCATCCATTTTTTCCTAGAACTAAATAGGTACAATAAAATTCAAGTCTTTCTTCTGTCTTTCCAGGATGAGTTAAATGCAGGAAAAAATATATATTTGTTAATACTTATTCAATTGAGAAAATAAATGTCCAGCTTCATTGGTTCAAATAAAACACCTCTGGAAAACTAACATGAAATACGAAGACAATTAAGGTTTCCTATTATTGTTTCCAACAGTTTAATAGTCAATAATACACTTCCCCTGAGTCATCATGACCTATAATTATTTATAAATTTATTCTTCTTTCCACAGTTGAATGTCCTTTTGAAGTCCACATTTTTTGGCAAGGAATTCTACAAGCTAATTATAAGCTGTGCAAAAAGTAGTTCCTTCCTATGTTCCATGTGCCATCCATTTCATTGAATGGGGAATACAAGAAAGGCTTTCATGTAGGGAGTGGCCTTAGAGAAATAAACAGGACCATTTGACCTCTTTAGTGGGCATGCACTTTTATTTGGGACTGAATCCTGTGCATTCCTCTAGAATTTATTTTCTGTAAATTGGATTCAGATTCATTTTATACCATTTAGTGGGGTCAGGAATTTGTGGGATGCTTTCACTTCAGCATCTTAGTTTTCATGAACCCATGACCACAACTCACAATGAAGTCTGAATTTCCATGGCTCTCCTATTCATTTCATGAATAGAACAATTCAAAGTAGAACAATTCAAAGAAGCGCTGTGTGTATGCCATGGCCTTCTAAAATAAATGAAATCACTCTTTAGCTTTTGAGACACTGCTGATTCATCCTGGAGAACGACAGTGCTTTGTGCCAAAGACTGAATACTGCATCTGCTCACGATCTACTTGTTCATTTTATATATTCATAAATAAATAGGGCTAACCCAAAATGTCACTCACTATAAATATCATCTGAATTCACAGATGAGAAATGGAGAGCTGTCATTTTTTAAAAAACGCTGTTCCTGAAATTTTGTAAATTTTTAGGAATGTCAGTTGCAGTGATAGTCTTTCCTTATCTTTTTTTTTTTTTTTAAGATTCCTTATTATATCTACCTTGATGGCAATAAATCGTTTGCTTGAAAGCTGAACATGAAAGACAAGTTAAACAAAGGAGTCCTCGGGAACAGAATTACAGCTGCACTTTCTGTCCTGCTTCCTTCTAAGTATCCCAGGGTGACCCTAGTAATGAACTTAATGCCAGGAATTCTTTGCAAGTGGCCCTTCAGATGATGTAACATGGGATCATCTGAAGGGTCAACACAGTTTCCTGAAAAACATTGTTGAACTCACTCTGAAATTATTTCATTTTTACAAACTGTGCAGCTGAGAGATTGAGGCTAAAAAGAACCTGTCGTATACCTCATGGCAGTGATGGGTAACCTTTTTGCCATTGCGTCCCAGGAGTTGGGGGGAGTACGGGGGGGTCATGCACGTGCGTGCCCACACCCATAATTCTGTGTCCTGTCTTGTGCATGTGGCCCACCCCGCTCCTGGCACATGATGGCCCAGTGGGGCCATTTTTCTCTCTCCCCAGGCTCCAGAACCTTTCTCGGAGTCTGGGGAGGACGACAATGGCCATCTCTCCCCCCAGAGGCTCTCTGGAGGCTGGAAGCAGCCTGTTTGCCAACTTCCACTAGAAGTTGGCAAACGGCCCATTTCCGGCCTCCGGAGGGCCTCTTGGGGGGTAAAGAAGGCTGGTTTTGCCCTCCCCAGACTCCTAGAAAGGCTCCGGAGCCTGGGGAGAGAGAAAAACGGGCCTTTCCCACCACCCCCTGAGGCTCTCTGGAGGCAGGAAACAGCCTGTTTTCCTACTTCTGGTGGGCCCAGAAGGCCCGAAAATCAGCTGACCGGCATGTGCATGCATGCCGGAGCTGAGCTCGTGTGCCCTCCGATATGGCTATGCGTGCCACCTGTGGCATGCATGCCATAGATTCGCCATCACGGCCTTATGGTAATGCTTCTGTGTCTCACTTTAATGGGATGAAGCCTGCCCTGTGATAGAACTGCTTCTCACATGAAATACTTGTCACCTCAATTCAAGAAGGCTCTTTGCCTTCTTTCCATGTTTTATTTTTAAAATAAGGAGAAACCTCACTAAAGACTATTTGATTATTTGACTAGAATCAGAAATAAAACTGGATCTATGAGATGAAAACTGCCTTGATTCATCATGATGATTCAACAAGGAAAGTGATCACCTCTGTAGTTGATTAAGATATTGATAAATACATAGTTGATAGATAGATCAATAGAAACAGAATTAGATATAGATGATTTAAATATAGATGATATGGGTATAAATATAGATAATATATAGAGATAGATACAGATGATATAGATAGATTGAAGGGGATGATATGTGAGCAATGTTGCCACTGTTGATTGTGTGTCAAGACTTGTCACATGTAGAATGTGCAAAGCTGAATAGCACCCAAAAAGGGCATTTCTGAGGTTCTGTATCTATGCAAAGAAATGCTTGGCATTTACTTCTACCAACAAGGGCTTTGATGATTATAAAGATGGCTGCCTTCTGCAATGCTAAAATTGGCCTATCTTTTTATCAACTAATAAGAAAACATTTCTGCCTTAAAGTTTTTGTGCACAAACTGCTGATCGGTTCCAAGGGCTTCTGGGTTTATTTATTATTTATTTATTAATCAAATTTCTATACCGCCCTACTCCCGGAGGACTCAGGGCGGTGAACAGCCAAGACAAAATACAAATAATACAAATATTAAAAGTCCCTTAAAATTATTAAATATTTTGGCCGAAACTCAGATTAAAACACCAAATTTATAAAATCAAATGAATTAAAAAATTTAAAAAAAGAGAGTTAGGCCAGGCCAGCCTGCTGAAGCAAAAAAGTTTTGAGAGCACGACGAAACATGCGCAGGTCCGGGATCCTCCATATCTCTGGGAGGAGCTCGTTTCAGATGGTAGGGTTCTTGAAGGAGATCTCCTAGCTTGAAGGTAAATAAGGTTGGAAGGTTCTTACAATGCTGTTGTTGTTGTTAACATTATTGTTAAAGCTCCATTGATAGGTAGAAAGAAAAAAACCCCAAATAAAATAACTAATATAAGCATAATGATACATAAAAATATCAAACATCCACTGGCCATTCATTTAAGTTCCTAGGAGCATTTCTGGTACTTTTAAAAATCAGATTTACAGAAAAGGAAATAATGTAAAAAGACTGCTAGTACCATGTTATCCAATGCCACTGAGCTTTAAAAAGCTGACAGTTGCTGTAAAATAGTCATTAAACAACCTCTAGAAGAGACTCATCAGCAGATGCCCTCAGGTGAAGGAGAGAGAAAGCTGAAAGAGAATGAAAGAAAATCTAATATTTTAGCATGACTGAATTAAACAGAGCATATTATGTTGATTTCCAGAGTCAGCCCAGTAATTTAATTTTCATAGTGATTCCTTTGATTGTAACAACCATTTTATGAAACATTAATTTTTTGTATGTAGCACACATTCCTTTTCCATTTCATTAAGGAGAAAAAAAAATCAACATTTACAGATTTGCTGACCGTTAGTTCGGTAAATGGCCCTCAGAGTTTCCCCCCTTGAATTAAATACAGTCATTTTATGGTTTGGATTGGCTATTTTGGTTAAAGAACAACATTGTGTCGTTACAAAACTCAGATTGTTAATACAAGAATGTTATCCCCAAACTACCTTTCACATTAAAATGTGTTTTTGTCACTTTCATCTCTCTCTCTCTCTCTCTCTCTCTCTCTCTCTCTCTCTCTCTCTCTCTCTCTCTCTCTCTCTCTCTCTCTCTTCATGTCTGTGTGTCTGTGTTAATTATAGAATTGTAATGCAGCATCTTTTTATGAGGTACAAAAATTTAATAACTGTAACCGATACTGGGGACTTGGAGCAACATACTACATAACCAAGGATCATAGGAGAAAAACCCATACGATAAATTTTTAGAGTGATACTGATATTTCATAGCCATAAAATATTATATAGCATAAAAATGATTCATGATCATTTAGTTATTTCTTTGTATCCCTTTATTATTTTTACAAATAACTCAATAACTCCAACACGCTTTCCTTCTCCTATTTTCCCCACAACAACAAGAGAGAGAAAGGGTGACTGGCTCAAAGTCACCCAGCTGGCTTTCATGGCTAGGGCAGGACTAGAATTCACAGTCTTCTGTTTGATATAAATTTTCCTAAGGAGTTCATTAACTATAGAGGAAAGAAAGCTATTAAAAAAGACCTACCACTAAGCAACTATAATTTGTGGAACACATCATCGCAAACTATGGGCAGAATATCATATGGAAATATATTTGTTTGTTTGTTTGTTTCAATCCTAAATCCAATTTTAAAACGATGAAAATTACAAAGGCAAACCAGGTGACCTTCTGTCCCAAAGCTATATTGGAATAGTATAGCTTTTACAGGTTTGTGAATCACATAACAGATGGGGTCACCTCACCACATTCCACATTATGCTGGAAACTCCAGTGAGAAAATGCATGTCCA
The DNA here is from genome assembly GCF_029215685.1 of Pituophis catenifer annectens. NCBI lineage: Eukaryota > Metazoa > Chordata > Lepidosauria > Squamata > Colubridae > Pituophis > Pituophis catenifer. Next base: position 106,617,761 of record NW_027256881.1, read on the forward strand.
GTACATACCACCACTGCCCAAACACAAGGCATTGGAATTCAATGTAGGATGGACTAATTCAGATTGGAAAAAAATAATCCTGCAGGTAAAAGGTGGCTCAGTGGTTAAGACGCTGAGCTTGTTGATCGAAAGGTCAGCAGTTCAGCAGATCAAATCCCTAGTGCCACGTAACGGGATGAGCTCCCGTTACTTGTCCCAGCTTCTGCCAAACTAGCAGTTTGAAAGCATGTAATAAATGCAAGTAGAAAAATAGGGACCACTTTTAGTGGTAAGGTAATAGCGTTCTGTGCGCCTTTGGTGTTTAGTCATGCCAGCCAAATGACTACGGAGATGTCTTCGGACAGTGTTGGCTCTTCAGCTTTGAAATGGAGATGAGCACCACCCCCTAGAGTCAGGAACAACTAGCACATATGCTACATATGCTACCTTTACTTTAAGGCTTCAAAAGTTAACAACAGCAATTTGAATTGGGCCCAAAAGCCATCTGTTAAATAGTGCAATGACTTCATCATATGTGTTACACTACTAAAGGTAGCTCCCTCCTATCAATGATACCAAGTACCTGGTACTTCAGTTTGAACCAATTGCGGGCTTTGAATTGTCTTGAAGGACAGACTCCAGTAAAGTGCATTACAGTAATCACACCATGGGATGTTGAGAGTGTGAGTCACTGTTGTAGGGCAGTTCATTTCAAAAGATCCATAACTGGTGTACCAGTCAAAGCTGGGCAAAGACCTTCCTGCCTTTACCAGTGGAGCAAGAATAGCCATGTATCCACCAAGACTCTCTTTCAGGCAAAACACTACTCATCTCAGAGCCAATTTAGGGATTGGGAGTTAGATAAGTTTATCACTTACGGGGATCATCTCCATAGAAGAATCACTGCAAAACAGTGGGATCCAATTAGAGTCTAATAGAGTTGCAGGCCTCATTAGGGGTCATTTATCAGAGCAAACAATGCTGTTTCCAAACTATGGCCAATCTGAATCCAGACTAAAAGGGACGGACCCAAATAATTTATTTTCTCTGTATCCTGTCAAATGAAGCCTCATTGCTTCACCAAAATCATCCTGAGAAAGAACAGAAATTGTTTAGTTTGACTGGATTTAGAGATGGAGATAAACAAGTAGGTGACTATCACTGGAACTCAACTATATCCAACTTGCCTAAAGAATCAAGGCTGAGTATGGCTTTGCCCATAGGAAATAGAGTCATGCCATAAAACATTTTATTCACTTCTTCAGTCTCGACAAGCTCAACAGAATGTCACTGATCTCACTCAATGTTGCTGTAGTCATTTCACCATCCTGTGCCTAAATAGAGTCTAATTATGGGAGAATGCAGATGATTTTGGCAAAAAGAATATTGCAGAAATGTCACTGTAGCTTGAGCGTAGATCTGCCACTTTCTTATTCAAAAGAGCATAGATAAATCTAAACAAGGATGCTGGACTCAAGTCTGTTGATGTAATTAGAACAGAGAAATAAACATGTCTTGCTGCTTCTATCATCTCAAGAGTAATCCAAACATAGGTTTGTAACTGCATTTAGTTCAATCAGTCTTTACTTTTCTTCACCATCATTCTTCAACACTTGGTTGATCAGAAAAAAGTGGACTCTCCACTAGGAAAAAGAAAGAAAGAAAAGATTCTTGGGCTAATTTATTTCCAGAGGTATCCTAGAAAATTTAGAGCTCCTAGGACAGGGGTCTGCAACCTTAAACAGTCAAAAAGCCATTTGGACCCATTTTCCACAGAAAAGAAAACACTGGGAGCCACAAAACCTGGGTGGGCATGGCCAACTCAATATCACTCACTTCCACCAGTCACATGATCCTCTAGCCATGCCTACCCAGTCGGTCATTAGGGCAGATAACCAGTTGTTAAAAAATACCGGGAACCACAAAATCCTTTTGACATCTCTCTCTCTCCCCTCCCTCCCTCTCTCCCCTCCCTTTCCCTCTCTCTCTGTATCTCTCTATGTCTCTCTCTCTCTCCCCCTCTCTCTGTATCTCTGTCTCTGCCCTGGCTGCTTCTCCCATCCCCCACCCTTGCCCTTACCTTCTCAGGCCAAGCAAGGAGTGACTGAGAGGGGAGGGTGGGGCCAGCCAGTCGTGGGATCACCTGACGGAGCCACAGCAGAGGGCCCAAAGATCTGCATGCGGCTCCGGAGCCGCAGGTTGCTGACCTCTGTCCTAGGATTTGGGGTCAGGACAGACCGCCTGGGGCTAGGAACTATCACCCTAATAGTCTTCAAATATATCCTACCTTCAAACCACTTAGAGCTTTATACATCAAAACCAGCTCCTTGAATTTTGTCTTGCAAAATGTGAAGATAGGATAATTTGATCTATAAAGTGCATTGTGTTTCTGATAAAATTCTAACCTCTACATCAGCTGTATCTTTTCTTAACATCTTTCAGGGCCATCTGCAAATAATGCATGCCCAAGAAGTAATTATTACATGAATAATTGCGCCCATATAATCTTCTGCCAGAGAATGGCACAATTGTATGCAATCATGTATAAACTAATGCAAACCTATATTGTATAATCTAAGGCTGTAGAAAGGCATTCCCAGTCAATGATTGCGAAACTAAACTTAGCTTGCTAAACTAAACTTAGATTGCTTCCAATATGCAACACCAAACCCAGGAGTAAGCCTATTTGCATCAATTCATCCTTCATAGAGAATGTCACCCAGTACATGCCACATTTCCATTGCTTTGTTAGGATTGGTGTCCTTTTGTTCTCTAACATCCAGCCCCACATGCATTCATTCAATACTTTAGAACTTCTGCATCCTCTTTGTCCCTTAGGGGTCAGACTATATAAAACCAACAACAGAAGCTAAGAAGTAATCTCACAGGCTCAGTACCTGGGAAAGGTCACTTAATTAGGATCATAACTAAATTAAAATGGTAGCTCCCATATTGTATCAGCCAAACAACTCAGAAGGAGAAAGGATAGTGCTTTAAAAAGGTTTTTAGAGATCCAGCAGACCAGCAAAGATATAGCTTCCCCATCCAGTTCTTGGCAACCACAGTTATTTCTGAACAATGCCTGAAAAATGGAATAGCAGAGTTTAGTTCAGAGCTGGGGAGAGTAAAGATTACTTTTGAGAGCTGCCAATTTAAATAAAAATTTCAGAGGGATATTCAGTAGTCTCAACAAAAGGAAGAGCAATGAGAGTGAGAGGCCATCAGTTGGAACTTAATTCTTACATTCCAGTTCAGTCTTTGAACTGAATGCTACTAGAAAGAATTTCCAAAGGATCAGCAACTCTAGGTTTCATAAAGGAAGAGGATTTCTCAGGGTTTTTTTCACCCCAAAGATGTGGAGGGTGGGGCAAAATCCCTTAAATGTGCATTGTTTCACCTGGCCAACATTTCCCTTAGTACTGTTGTAACATAGGAGCACCACCATACAATTTAAATATCATGGCTGGGCAGTTATTCCTTACTGAGGCTGGTGCACATGAAGCTTTGGATCATGAAAATCGCCTTCTGTTCCTTTTATATAGAAAAATTAAAAATCAGCCTTCTGTTTACATCAGGTGCTTATTTCAGGTTAGGTCTATCATAATAAGACCAAGATTGTGGAATGAGGAAGGTTACACATTATGCAAGCAAATAAGTAAGTAAAACTAAGCAAATAACTGCTTATTCTCCCAAACGCAAACCAGAGAAACAGCTTCATATTATGTATTATTTATATAAAAGTAAACGTTATAGTCTTCAGAGGTGCTTACTCCCAGGTAACGAAGGATAGTAGTGTGGTGTTCATATGCAAACTAGCTTGCCGCCTATAAAGAAATCGGTATAACAGATTTATTATCCTTGTGATCAATGGTTTTCCTTCTAGCTACAACAAAGGCCTTATGCCACAATTTCTCAACCTTATTTTCCCCATTTTCAAGAGCAAAAAATAATTATTATTTTGGAAAAAAAAACACACAAAAACTTAACCTTGTCTATATCATAGCACAGTTGTGATCTAAGGAAGGGAAATACAATATTGCAAAGTGTAGAGCACTTCAGATGCTGGGCGAGCAGCAATAACAGCATTCCCCCAAAGTTTATTTTCTCTTTAATCTAGCCACTACCCTTACAATGTAACCACATCCTTCTCCAGCCAACAAGGAAATTAATTGCCTTTCTGTGTCACCGGCTAAACAAAACACACATCAATTCGGGGAGGTGATCTCCATTGCACAAAAAAGGCATCTGGCAGCATTTAGGTTTCGTAAGCCTAGGCTTTCAAAGCAGGCTTCTATCAGGCTTCAGCCTTTGTCAGATAGTCACAGAAGTTCCAGTCGGAAGACAAAAGTACCCATGGAATGGATGAAGGGAAGTAGTCTTTCTGAGGAGGGGACAGCTGTGGTGCCATTTTTTTCGTCTCTTTTGTTTAGAAAAGTGGATTATGTGCACATAAGGAGAGCACAGAGGGGAATAGCACTGAAGCTGAAGCTGTCATGTATTTATCTATTTTGTTTATTTTTAGATAAAGGATTTCAGACCTCTCTTTAATAAAACTCTGTAGCAGTATATCACAGGCTCAGACAAAAAAGACACTCACCAATATCAAATCTCTGTTCAATCTAAACGTTGAAAGATAAGTAGTGCAGAAATGTAAAGTATTGATACAGCAAGGCTGACAAAGCCAACATTTTTCATAGAAGGTGAGACTAGAATCCCAGAGTGAATAAAAATCTCTCCCTCCCAGTATGGCATTCCCAGCCTCCCAGTATGGCTGGGCCTCTTTGGGATTGACATATACATAAAAAATATATTACAACTGGAAAAACAAAATTGGTTTCAAGGCCTTGTTATTTTATCAGACTAACTAGAACTGATGAGCAATGAAATCCTTAAGCCAGGTTTACCTCTAGTTCAATTAATTTCAATGAGCTCTAAACACAACTAGCTTGGTTTGGATCGAATTCCTTGTCTGCAGAACATTCAACCATTGTTTACATAAAGTTTTTTTCCAACTTGGGCACATCCTATAATTGCATCAAGCACATTAACTCTTTACCTTCCACTTTAATTAGCGGGGTTTAATTAGTAAAGCAAATTGATTTCCCCCATAAGTAAATTAGAAAATGGGAATCGCTGTCTACAAAGCAGCTCTGCCTTTGCAGATGAGGGCATGTTGATGTTGGGAACAACTTTTGAAAACAGAGTCAGAGTAAAGCCTGACCCAGGGGGATTCCCTCTGCAAAAGAGAACATTTCAAATGTTCATTTGCAGAATTTGCATGGAATTCAAAACATGGGGGGGGGGGAAATCCGATAAACACACACAAACAATGTTCCCAGCTTAACTCAGCAACGATTGTTTTGCATTCTTTTGCCAAACTTTGTGATTATACTGATTAGAATTTTCTCTCTTTAATTATTTTGTTTTTAAAAAATGCATGAAAATGAAAGTATCCCATGGAAACAAAAGCCAAAATATCAATGTAACAGAAACATGCTGATTTTCTTAGCATAGTTATAATTAGTCCAATGATACATTGCAGGAATAAAAGCTGCCTAGTAGGAGGACCACAGGATCCTATTCTTCTGAAGCATTCCTGGTTTCTCAAAATCTCTTATGAACCCCTTCCCTTCATTTTCTAGAAATAGTTGCATGCATGTGTTGATGGGAGAATAGGGTGAAAAAGAACAAAGTCTACTGCACATGCAAACTGATCCCCAAGAAATATAACATTTCGTTCTCTGATACAGAGCAACACAACCAAAACACATGCCCCTTCCACCAAGGAGAGTGTAGAAAACCCCCTGAAAGTTACCAGAAATTCAATAGCATAATCTATAGGTAATATCAAGCACTTGTAAAAAAATAAATAAATGACTATGCTTAGATTTTAGGTTTTAGTGCAGCAGGGTCTTGAACAGTCTGCAAATACTTTCCCTCCAGATGAAAAGTGAGTCAGGCTGGAGCTCTGAAAAAGGCAGCCAAATTATGATTTTCCACTCAAATCAGCAATATTTCTTTTACAGCAGCAGGAGTTGGGGTACAGATTTCACCCTGTTAGGTCCATTTTCCCCCTCTTTTTTCTTTCTATCGTTAACAAAGTGAAGTAAGGCCTAACACCAGGAGGTCAGCTTAATGTGAAGTGCTGGATTTCTTCACTTTCTCAAAAGTTTGCTCTGTGTGTGTGAGAGAGAGGGGGGGGGGAGAGAGAAGGGGAGAGTGGGGGGGGGGAGAATGAGAGAGAGAGAAAGAAATATCTGCTGGCCTCAGTATTTTCTCCTGGCCTTATTTTTGATCAGAAACTTTGTGGCTGCTTATGATACTGCCGAGAGCCGATTGGCAGATGAGCATCTTTTGCTGGAGTCTCCATCATTATTTGTCTGTCTTGCCTATTAACGAGCACTATCATCCCATCGTAGGATGACAGCTGCAACACGTACTCAGGCGCAATAAACAGCTAAATGAGGCGCACAGCAATTTCACTTGTCACCAGAGCCCTCGGCACGACTGGCTGCACAGCTTGATGCATAAATTCATGAGGCTGTTGCATATGATGGAGTATGCCTGGCTGAAAGAGGTGATGGATAGCAGGGCAGCTAAAAATGGCCATCACCTTGACTGTGTCAGGACATTTTTTAAAACTACCCCATCAGCTCTCTTGCATTCTGACTTATACACTATCCCCAAGTTAAACACTTCCTTGGGGACTGATCAGTGACTTGCCCTTAAAATATAAACCTTTAAGAGGAAAAAAAAAACAACAGAGGCCAAAGTCAAAGTTTTTTCAATGTATAAGCTTAGGCCAGCCAACCCTGTACAGGATAAGACTTCCACTTATTGTGATGAAACACCTGATTTTCTTTCCTGTGAATCAAATACATGACAGAATCAGAAGAAACAAGAGGAATGGAATGCATCTCTAATTTGGGTCTGTGGTTTTTTGTGTGGATGAAATCCAGCAAACAGCTTTTTAAAAAACATGAGTGCAAGAGTTATAACAAAACTGAGAAAAGAATCAAGTATTAAATGTGAATTTATTTCAACTTAAATTTAAATAATTAAATAATTCTCTGATGTTAAGAAGGAGAAAGCTCTTACTCTTCTTGAGAAATGAGCAAACCTCAACTCTTAAGCTTGGCAGATTTGGGATGGGTTTCTCAGTTAATTTTTAAGTGAAATATATTTAATTGTATACATACATAGATATGCTTATATATATACTTGGAAGACTATCAATTCTTCCAGTTTCTCCTCTGTTATTCCGATCCTCCTACTACTTGTTTGAGATCAGTATCTTGTATACATTTCTCCAAAGATCCATATTTTCCCCTGGAACCATGAGTGATGTAGTTTTTGTGAGTATCTTTTTTCTTAATACAAAAATAATACAAAAAAAATATTGTAAATTATGTTTACAAACATACTGGATGCTCTTTTTTTAATGTAGAACTTAATATGCAAAATTTGGAGAAATGTGAATTTTGAGGGACAACTGCATTCTAATTTGTGCATTTGCTTTAAAAGAAAAAAATATGTACTTTCCACATCCATAATGGCTAGATACTCAGAGAGATAAGTAAAATAATAAAATAAATTAAAATAACGTGTGATTGGATATGATAGTTACATTTATATTTTCTTGAATGTCCTTGCTTATTTTTATTGCATGTATAAAAGCATACAAAAAAGAGATATGGAATGAACAACTTGCAGGACAAATTGGTAAACTAAAAAGAGTCCATTTGTTAAACTGCTTCATGCTGCCCAAATTTTTGCAAGGTTTGGAATGTAAATATCCACTTTAGTTAGCTATTTCATTAGTTTCATTTACTGGATCTCAACATTAAATGCTTCACAGAAAACCAGGGACAGATTACTATAAGTGGCCAATGTTATCTGATTTCCCTCATTATCTTGTCTGTCTTTTAAAGTTTTATTCTTCTACTCACTTAAGACAGAACTAGCCCAACATTACTTGCATGAGTGCAGTTAAAATGCATATTCTTTTGTTGTTATTGTTATTCTTGTCATTGTTACACATAGCAGCTATGGGGAAAGGTCAGGAACTTCAGGACTGCAGAATGATATTTAATTTCTTTTATGTCCCCAAGGTTCTGTACAAGAGTGACTTCTTTAAAATGTTTATTTACATTTCAGGTTGTCACGATTTATGCTTTTAGCCTCATGTTTTCCAAATCCCACTGGAACTTCTGGTTATTCATACATCTCTCATGGATTTGAGTCCAAAAATGAGTATGCTGATCATGCCTTGTTACTTATTTTAAATTAAAATGTTTGCTTTATTCTGGTTAGGAACACACGAGTTTCCTCTGTGATTCAATTTTAACAGTCCAGGATTCCTAGCTCAAAGTGGTAGAAAACTCTGAAATAATTTCTTTCTATTCCCTAGAACTGTGATGGCGAACCTATGGCACGCGTGCCACAGGTGGCACACGGAGCCATTTTGGTGAGCACGCGAGCTCAGCTCTGGCACACATGCGCACACCGGCCAGCTGATTTTTGGGCCTTCGGGGCCCACTGGAAGTCGGCAAACAGGCCATTTCTGGCCTCTAGAGGGCCTCCAGGGGGGTGGGAAAGGCCATTTTCACCCACCCAGGCTCCTACAAAGGCTCTGGAGCCTGGGGAGGGCGAAAAAACGGGCCTACTAGGCCCGCCGTGCCATCACATGCCAAAAGCGAGGGAAGCGCAGGGGGGAGTCACACACACATGCGCAGGGGTGGGGCGCATAGAATTATGGGTGTGGGCACGCACATGCGCAACCCCGCTGCATTCCCCCCGCTTTTGGCACGTGATGGCAAAAAGGTTAGCCATCACTGCCCTAGAATTTGCTTCTGCCCAACTCTCCTCTGAAAAATAACCCAAAACAATGCCATTCATAACTCAAGGACAATTCCTAGCCTTGATTCTCATAGGGTTTCTTTCTTTCTTTCTTTCTTTCTTTCTTTCTTTCTTTCTTTCTTTCTTTCTTTCTTTCTTTCTTTCTTTCTTTCTTTCTTTCCCTGCACTATTTATTTAGCACAGAAGTCAAACAACAAGCTTTGACAATGGCTTTTCTTCTGCTGCCTTCCTACCACAACAACTGCTGGCCAGTGCTTCTTTCAGAAAACCATTTTGTTGCCCTCAATTCATCCTTTAAACTCCAAACCTGCTTCTGAGTGACTTCATCCTCTCCTGGAATACAGAAGAAAGAACCACTTTGCTCCATTCATCGCCTTGTGCCCTCTATTAGGTAAGTCAAATAAGAAAACTCAAGGTGAGGCACACTTTGCTATGTCATTCATCTCTGTTTCCCATACATTTGGGAAAGTTAGCCAATGCTAACACTTTCAGCCATCAGAAGTATCCTAGTATATGACATTTCACATAAAACTTTTCTTTCCTCAGAAGGGCATTTTCTCCCTGTTTTCTGCTGAATATTAATATTGTGCAGAATTTAGGTTTAGATTCAATGATGTAACTCAGTTACTATTTGATTGAAAGCAAACGAAGAGATGCTTCCATCTGTTTAATTGCTTGGAACTATATACCGCAAAGGATGAATATCTGAGTCTATTGCAAGCTCTTGGCACATGCTGTGCTCCTTCTCCATGGAAAAGTATTAATATGACTTTTTTTTTAAAAGAATGTATATCTTGTAAGCAAGTACATTATTAATTTCTAATTGATGCTAGAAGTATGGTTGCTAAAAGAAATAAAGACAAGTTACTCCTTAAAATATATAAAGATAAGCTGTCCTTAAGTCAGTTCCAGCTTATCCATGCAAATATAAGCCATGCTTGGTCCCTAGAGAACCTTACAACTTTTGGAGATAACAATGTTCTTCTACACGTTTATCTACAATTACAACCTTTGTTTTTCATATGAATGAGATTATTGAAAGAACTAGGGTTGGGGACTCTAAATTCCTCCAGATAGCACCTCTTGTGGTACCACAGCTTAACCTAGGCCTTAATCCCCATTCAAAAACAAAAAAGAAGCTCATATTCTATACATTATCTAGCTAGGACAGGAATAGGTACTTGTTGCCCTACAAGTGTTCTTGCCTACCCATCTGTTAGATCATACCAGTGAAGACAGCTACCTCCATCAATAGGAAGACTTAGCCAGTGCATGTTAATATATATGTTTATTGGTATTTATTTTAAAAACTGTAACTGTACATGTTGAGCTAAATATATGTAATCATCCCATCAATTATTTTATTTATTTATCAAATCTGTATAGCCACCCACCACACAAAAAGTGATTCTGGGTGGTATACAATAGTTCAATAACACCATGAAATAAGTAATTAATTACTTGGTGTTGAAAATAAAACCAGAAGTCAGTATTGGCCGTTCTGGGGAAATACATTATGTACCCTCCATCTATGCTCCTGGAAGTCACCTAAGGAAGACAAATATAAAGGCAACAAAATCAATGAGGCAGTTTCCTGCAAAGCTTTATGCATTAATCTCTATCACCCAGAAAAAATATACAACACTATAAGGGAAGGGAGTCACTTGCTCTCTAATAAAAGAGAAAACGGTCGGTAATAAGCAATTAATAAAATTGTCATGAATAGTTATGTAACTATGAATCAATGTTTACAATCAAAGTGACCATATTCATTGTTTTTCGTAACTGTCCTTCAATCATGCTATAAAGTTGGTCTTATTTATTTGTCTTTTCAAATTACACCTTCTATTCTTTTTTTTTATTTAAAAAGTTTTACAAATACATTTTCTCCCCAGTTTCCTCCCCAAAAACCCTCCCTAACCCTCCCCTCCCCCCAAGACTTCCTCAAGATGAAATCCAAATCAAAATCACATTTTATAAAACTTAAACCCCTCCATCCCCTGTGTACTGTTTATATCTTCATAAAATTCAGTTAATCTATCCCTGCATAATACATTCAGCTAAAAGCTATCTGATATTTCTTAGTTTGATATTTATTCTGCACATAATCTATCCACTTCTTCCACTCCCAAACATAAGTCTCTTGAGTTCGATCTTTTAGATACCTTCTATTCTGATAATATTTTTATATTGCATTTGAAGAAAAGGATATTTTGATGTTTTTGCACATACTGTATATATCTATAGAAGACTGCATTCTTTAACACAACTATTTGCCTTCAATCCCTGTTTATGTTAGTTCTGCTTCTATTTATTGCATTGATATACCAAGGCCGTTTTCAGTTAGCTTGTCTTTATCAAGAGGCAAAAAAATATTTTACTTCCAACACAGGAAAGACATCACTTGTGAATTTGTATTCAAATTCAAATTAATAGCGATGGAGTCATATGTCAAAAATTATTGGCCATAGTATACCTACTTAGTTGGAATATAAAAGATTTAAAGTTGGATAAGTCCAAATAGTTGCTAAATCCTGCTCTACCTAATGCATTTGAAATCCCATCAATCAGATATTTAACCTGGCAGTCTTTTTTATTTGTTTCATTGACGAAAAAAAAAGTCACTTCAGGGATGCAGGTGATGAAAAATCAGTAACCCAATAAATTGAAGGGAAACTGAAACATTGAAATAACTTTGGAGATTATATTTTAACTATTTTTTTTTACCTCATTGAATTTTTAAAAAAATCTATGTGACATTTTAAAATACTGAATGATACTTTGGATGGAGCTGTCTCCATGCTTGGGTCTGGGGAAAATTGGCCTCCCCAAGTGGTTCCAGATCTGGATTCCACTAGATGGCAAGAAAGAGATTTCTGTCTTCTATTATTGTCTTCTAGAGAACATTTTGATTATTTTATCAAATAATCAAATAAGTCTAGTTCTTTTTTAAAAACTCATACTCATTCACGGATCATAAGTTCTTTACCACAATTTTATACAGGCCGCGGGCTAATCCATTTATGATTTACAGAACTTGGTTTAGCTATAAATTCAGTTGAAAAAAACCTAGATCAAGAACACATTAGGCTAAATGTTTTGTCCATTAATAATGTTCTTCTGATTATTTGCACATAAGAAATCCTGTGGTTTACTTTATCGTGCCCCTTAATATTTATTTGTAAACCCCAGATTCACACAGGTGAGATGGGTGTTGTAGGAATGTGATAAATAAATCATATAAATACATGAATAAATAAGCAATGCTCTTCTAATTATTGAATAAATTATTGTTAATTTTAACATTGTGAAGGTAGTGAAAAGTAGCATTCATTTCACAGGTACTTGGTACTTTCACTCTATATAAACTCAACTCCCTTCCCTTGGATTATCAGTATGGATAACTGTTAAAATGTTTAATCTCTGGCCAAAATTGTCACAGACCTGAGCACTGAGCCACTGATAAGTGGCAGGAGTGTGTTTGGGGGGGTGGGGAATACATTTCAGAAATGATAATGCAAAGTGTGACTAAAAGCAACTGTAAAGTCTACATCAACTATCTGATTTTTTTTGAGGAGTACAAGATAAAGTTATTGTAAAATCCATCGAAGAACGTATGCTATAACTATACAACTTAATATAGCCACTTATTGCTAAACTTTAGCAAATGAATATTTTTGCCATTCTCCTTTATTTTTGAGTACTGCAAAAACATCCTCTAGGGAAAACAAAGTTTGCTTTCTTGTAAAAACTCTCAAATAAGGCAAAAAGCTGTAAGTCATACATGCTTCTCATATAGAATAATGGAATCACTTTTCATAAAATGGAATGGAATCACATATCTCATAAAATTATAATTCTTTATCTGTCTACAAGCTCTTCTACACCTCCTATTATGAAAATCAGTGGGGACCTTCCTTGAAATTTAGGATTACAAGAGCTGGGGATAAATGGAAATTCAACAAAACCGGGGACCACCAGTTGGAAAAAGTGGGAGAAGTCCAGCATTGTATAGTTTTCAGTCGTTTTATTAATATTTTTTCTATCACATACAAGAAAAATAAAATAACCTCACAAAAGTAAACTGGAAATTTAAAAAAAACATACCATGCTGCTCACAAGAAATTATTAGGCCTAGTTTTTAAACAAATCATTAAGCCTTGACCACAAAGAATATTTTTCATTCATCTTTCTATTATGGTCAATAAAAATCCATCTTACAAACAGAAAATAAAATTTTAAAAAAACCACATCTCTAAATGAAGATTATAAATCTGTGGTTCCTCTATCATTACAAGGGTGAGGAACAAAGTTATTTGCTTATTTATTTTCGCTTTTCCCAATGCTTGAGCACTGAGTGGATTTCAATATTGTAGGATTTTTGTACATTACTATCACCTAATTTGGGATGAATAGGATCATGATTTTCCCATAAAATTTAAGTATTAACCTTGTAACTTAAACAGCCCCCCAAACGTGCCATGCTTTATAGTTGTATATCTATCATAAAACAGTAAGGAAAAAAAAGAGAAAATATTTTATGACTCGCTGTTGCAACTGACACCTATAATGAGGAAAGAAGCGAGCTCTGATCTTGACCATACATACTGTATACTGTAAGGAATTTAAAGGATTTTGCTTCTGCTTCATTTTATTCTTCTGATTTCTTTACATAGCATTTCATCCTCCCTTCAATTTCCCATTCTGGGCATAATTCACATATTAGGCTGCAAAAGCTGATCATTCCATCTTTAATAATGGGAATAAATTTTCTCCATAGTGATGGAATTATTGTGGCAGTACCCATGATTTGGCATAATTAACTTGATAAATGTAATGGAGATGGAAGAAAGGGAAACCTCATTGCAAGGGGAGGGGGACAACGAGAAGAATTGCTCTATTTCCTAATGATCAGTCCCATCTTCTTCCAGTCATCTCACCATTTTCGAAAAACTAAAACTGACAGTGCCATGCAATCCTTTTCTGAATGCCACTTCATTCTAGAGAGCAAATGCACTTCTTTCTTTTTCGAGTCATCCACTCATAACTTATTAGTCACAAACATCATTTAATATTTCAAAAACATCAAAAATTGTTCCAAATATTTCTGTATACATTATTGACAACACTTTGAGTTCAGTACAGTCAAGGAATGGAAATCCCATTGCAGGGATTCCAGTAATAATCTTTATTGTTTTAGGGCAGGGTAACAAAATCTTTAGAACCTACCAGGGATTCTTTTTACTTTTTTCTTACACCAAACATTATCAAGGCAGTATCATTTTGAGTTTCTTTCTCATGCCATTCTTTTTCTTAGGTCCAAGTTGTCTTTTTTTTTTTTTTTGGAAACCCTCCCTTAACAGTTCACAAATTCCTTCCTCAAGGTCATATTCTTTCCCTTATTTTATATGGTTAGACTAATCAATAAATAATAAATATTACTTATTAAATATTAAACTGAAGCAGAATAAAGGCAGGAGAGAACAGTTAGTTTCATTTCAGCAGAGCAGACTAGTTTCAGTTTCTCTGCACAGATTCAGAAGCTGCAGACTAAGACACGCCCTGGCTCTAGTCTGTCTCAGCTCCCAAACAGCCCTCATTGGCTGATTTAGTTGCTATATCTATTCATTGGCTGACCTCTTCCAGTCTATGAATATTCATACTCTGACAAAGTGTGTATTATTGTTGCTGTAATTATATTATGCAATTTTCACTCTGATATCATGATATACATAATGTTATTTTGATATCACCGTGGTTTATTACAGATGCCTCTGCCTTTCACAGTAACAATGACAACCTAAAGTGTGTACTATGGCAAGAAGAAGTGGCTTCCCCACTTTTTTACCAAATTTCATCACCGTTTTCTTTGGGAATATATAATCTTATATTACAGACTTCTGAAACCCTAATAACCCTAAAATTTTCCATTGCTTTTCCAATATTGATTTGTGTATTTTTGTTTAATTTTATTGAGAAAAGGGTGCATATTTCCAGTTCTGTTACTATGAAGACTTTTTAGATGCTTCCAGATCTTTTGGTTTGAAGAAAAAACAATAATTTAAAAAAATAATATTGACTTAAATATCCTGAAATGAATGCCTTCTATTCTAGGCACGATTAATTTATGGGTGTAATTGGAAAATCACAGCAAAAATTCAGTCCAACAATCAGGACCTTTGGCAATATTCTTTTCCTAGAAAAAATTGCAGAGAAGCCAGAAAAACAGAACATGGATTTTGGCAAAGGACTTGAGAGATTTGTGACAGGAGCCAAGATATGAGCACTGAAGTGGAATAAGCTAGAATGCTGGCTAAAGAAACAAGGAAAATTTGCTTAAGGTTCATAAAAGCATTTGTCCACTCATGATTGTTGGGTTTATTCCTCACAAGGAAGCCTCATGTGTTTTTTAAGTTTTCATTCCACTAATGTGTAGAAGGATTGGAACCAAGACATTACCAAGGGGTAGAACAGCGCTCCTCATTCTCTACAATGGATTGGGAATTCTGTGAGTTGAAGTCTACACAGCTTAAAGTTGCTAATTTGACAAAAATAGGGATAGAGGAATAAGCAGAAGTAAGCTCCCCAGGCTTCAGAGGTGATTGTAGGATTAGTTCCTGGAACTGGAGAACTTGGAGGGAAACATATTTCCAAGTCTTTTTTTTTTCAATATTCCTTCAGCATTGTTTGATATCAGCATAATTTTATTTTTTATTTCAGAAAATATTGCCAAATATCGAGAAAAGAGAGGGAGAAGGAATAATTTGTTAGCTGTTAAGTTATTCTGTAAAATATCATAAGTATTGTGTCTGTAAATATGTAACATTTACTCTTCCAGTATCTACCAATGAATGAATTACAAATATAGCAAAAGCATTAGCACTTAGACTTATATACCACTTCATAGTGCTTTTACAGCCCTCTCTAAGCGGTTTACAGGGTCAGCATATTGTCCCCAATAATCTGGGTCCTCATTTTACCAGTGGTGAAATCCCAAATTTTTAACTACCAGTTCTGTGAACATGGCTTGGTGGGCATGGTGTGGCTTCATGGGTGTGACTTCATGGGCATGGCTTCATGGGCACGGCAGAGGAAGAATACTGCAAAATCTCCATTCCCACCCCACTCTGGGCCAGTCAGAGGTGGTATTTGCCAGTTCTCCGAACTACTCAAAATTTTCGCTATCAGTTCTCCAGAACCTGTCAGAACCTGCTGGATTTCACCCCTGCATTTTACCCACCCTGGAAGGATGGAATGCTGAGTCAACCTTGAGCCTGGTGAGATTTGAACTGCTGAACTGCAGCTAGCAGTCAGCTGAAGTAGCCTGCAGTATTTCACTGTAACTACTGCGCCACCTCAGCTCTTTATATATACGGTATGAATGCTTGAAATATATGGTCTGATTGAGTTTCTACTTCCAAATCGGAAGTATCCCACTATGTGAATGACTGCATAAATATCACTGTAATTCAAAGTATTATAAAATGTCAATTGTTAATATCTTTAACAGAATTTCCTGTTGCAGTCTTGAACCTCTTAACAACTTTTATACTGATAGTTCCAATGAAGCTCACACAGAAAAAAAACAAAAAACAGGCCACATGGGATAGCAGGCTAAACCTTGAAATTTTCATTGCTTATCTGTGATGATGTCCAATTAGTGTAATGGCACTCATGCATATGCAACTGAGTGCAAGACAACAGTCTAAGAAATAACTGATCTTTGTTGGTAGTGGCTGTATATCAAATATATCAAGAAATGTCCTTGCTCTATGTCCTAAGCTAACATTTGAGGATCCCCCCCTCCTTCTAACCAAGGTATTTGAAGATCAAGCCTAAGGGCCAAACTCTTCTCTCAGTTACACATTCACCTGTGTAAATTGACAGCAGCACTTGCCCTTGGGACTTTCAACTTGATCTGACATTTGATGGGCAGTCACTACATCCATCCGAACACCAGACTGATGTGCTCCTATCAACCTTGGAATCAGAGGAACTGCCACACTTGTTTGGAAAGAGGAAAAAGCAGCAAAAAATAGCTCTTGAAAGCTCCCACATGCCTCCCTCCTCCCTGGAATGTGGGTTTTTTTTTAATAAAAAAAAGCAGAACAGAAAGCTTCTGTACTTCTAATAAAGCTGTAGGATAGCCTGAAACTATTCATTCACTGCAACCCAATGGGTGAAATGTAGACTAGCTTTTATAACTGCAGTAGAATGCACTGCTTAGCTAATAAGAGACAATCTGTTGCATATCCGTTACAAGGTGATTCAGTTCTAACCCTGAAAATATCTCATTAGAAACAACACAGGGGAATTGAAGCTGTGCCATACCCAATTTTCTCTAGCTCTTAGGTCTAGAAAGATGAAGGGCCAAGAGATCAAAGTGATCATGGGCACTCCTTGATGTGATCCAGTGGGAAGAAATCAACTATACACTCAGACTCAATCTGCAGCCAGTGGTGTGTATTAGAATCAGCTTGCGCTAGCTCATGAGAACTGATTGTTAAATTTTCTGGACTGTTACAAGCCAGATGAATGCATAGGTGACCCTTCACATCTAATGCCAATCAGCTCTTTTGCAGTGTGTGGCATGGCACAAGGGCAGCAATGGAGCTGGCAGAGCCAGTTGTTGAACATTTACTAGCTGATCACTACCTGCATTTCAGTACAATGAGCTGTCCTAATAAAAGAAAAATCCAATCTATATTAATCAGAGTGTTAATACCAGCAGGTTATTTGGGAGGGAACATAGAAAGGGCAATTGTCAAGGAGATGGGAGGTATATATTTGTTTATTTTATGCATGATTAGGATCACAGAAGTAAATTTTCCTTGGAGATTGTAAATCAGCTATGATTTGCATTCTGCAAGTGCTCTTCTTTCAAAGAACTATGAGAGGTGGATTAACAATAAAGAAGAGATAAAAGGGGGCACTTGCACACAATTGGGTGAGACCCTAAAACTTGATTATGAGGAGTGACATGATTCTGGAGTCTGGACCTTAGAATTCAGTGATTCGGTTACTGCTGAATTCCTGGTTAGGAATCAATTCGTTGCCTGGAGTTCTTCTCACTCCAGTTATACAACATAATTGGCAACAAGGGTGTTTTATTACCTTCATCTTATAGAAGAAGCTTACCCTTACTTGGAATAGAAAGATTTGTTGAAGACATATTAACTAGCAATATTTGTGCTATGTGTTTTTGATGGGCAGCCCTTGAAGAAAATCCATATTTCAGAGCTGGATATGAATGTAGCAGCATGGATAGTCAGTGGTGCTTTCTTGAGGTTCAGGATCCACCTTGTATTGAAATAGCTACAACTTGAAGGTACTCATTACTGTGTAAAAAAAAAAAACTTACAGGATTACCTTTCACAGTCAATCTATCCCATCAGAATCCACCATAAGTACCTCTAATATCAAGAGAAAATGCTGCTGTTTCTTCAGAAAAGTAGACTTTTCTGTCTACTTTGCAGTTTGGAAATAGACTTTGCAGTTTGGAAATTTTACCCAGAGATTTTTAGAGATTGTATATAAGTTATAGGGTAGGCTTTAAAATCCTTAAATGCATGCTTTATAGAGAAAAAGAGAGAGAATGCGCACTCAGGGCCATGCAAAAGTGTATGAGAGATGACATATGAACTTATAAATAGTTAAACCAAAAATAATGTTGCAGAATGTATGTGCCTTATGTAAAAGAGTGCGTGAATCTGAGTATCAGCAGAGAACATTAACATTTTATTTTTATTTTTGTTAATTTATTAGAACTCTTTAGTCATGATGTCTTTCTTGGGTAATATGCAAACCCAAGCAATCTAGTTGCCTGGATTTGCAGGATTTTACTTAGATTCCTAGTAAGTGTAATAATGCTGTTAAAGGGAGTGGGGGCTGGATAGCAAGCTCTGTTTCTGACACAGTTCCTCTTCTTATTTTTTTCTTTCTCTCTTTTTATATGAAATACACTCCCATTGGCTTACGTTCTCTTTCTGAAAACTGATTACGTTTGGAAGGGGAGACAAACTTTAGTTGCTGAACATTTTCTATTCTCTGTGCTAGATCTTCTGTAAGAGTCTCAAGAGTACCAGCGCCTGTTTACATTTCTTGCCTGCCTGCAACAGTCAAGATAGAAGAATCCAGAAGGGCCCTGAGCTTTCTTCCCATTGAGATAGACAGGAACAATGTCTTGCGGGGATAAGTAGTAGATGGAAAATAAATAGGTTCATGAGTACTGGGAGAAAAAGTCAGTGCTGCAGGCAGAGGAAGCAGACAATGTAAAATAAATATAGCTAAAGAGGAAAGAAAATACATTCACTTGCTTTCCTCTAAGCACTATGCTATTCAGCGAACCAATAAAAGTAACCTTGAAACATAAGAGTACGGGGACCTAGTCTATATCTACATTTGATACTTCTGACCCTGAAAGAGGAAAGTTGGTTTCTAAGCCAGCTTCATGTGCTGAACTCCAACCCACTAAAGGTACAAGGATGTCAGGGAGAAATAGAAAATCCAGATACAGAATTCTTAAAGACATTGTGGTAACTTCAGTCTAAACCGTATGCTGAGACCAGCGTAGATTTGACACAGAAACAGGCTTCTTTTTCTCCACACATTATTATATAAAAGCAATCACATAAAAAAAAAGGCAGCCTTATATACCAAGGTCCTTTATTCATAGCGGTCCCTCCTTGTTTTCTTTCCACTTTTACTCTGAACTCCTTTCCACTCTAAATGTTGTTAATCTCTCTACATTTTCCCCTCGATAAAATATATGATCAAATGGTCTTCTCTTTCAGGAAACCATGAACAATCAACTCAGCATCACATTGGGGAAGTATTTGAACAATTATTCCAATTAGAAAATCATTTGGATGAATACGCATACCGTTTAGATCAATGCCGTTAGGAAGAGTATGAACTATTGGAATAGATAGATAGATAGATAGATAGAGATAGAGATAGAGATAGAGATAGAGATAGAGATAGAGATATATAGGTATATAGATATATAGATATATAGATATATAGATATATAGATATAGATATCTCCGTTTTAATATCACCAGCAGCATTAGAATAATTGGGGGGGGGGACAAAAGGTCTTTCACAAAAAGAATAGGCATTTCAAGCCCACACACATTTTCTTTCCGTGTTTAGAATAAACATCTTGGCCCTTTCCGCTGCAGTGCAGAAAAATTCTTCAGCAGTTTTCCTTCCTATTTAATTGGATGAAAAACAATTTGCTTTATAAATATCTTTAAAGTGAGAGCTTCCATGAAATTCGTATGGATGGGATGTGATATTTTAAAATTTATTTAGTTAGAGGATGGGCAAAATACGTCTGCAACCTTCTAAGGAAAGATGCTGCAAAGGAAGTCCTTCTGTTAGCCTTTTCCAGATTGGTCAGCCAAAAATGTATAATAAAACAGACCAGCAGAAGTACTCTCTACCAGCTTCATCAATAAAGTTGAGATAAAAACAAACAAAAAGAAATTGAAAGAAATTCTCAAGTGGTAATGAAGTTGCCTAGTTGGGTAATGAGAGGTTTGCAAGCAAACAACCAAGCTCAGAGATCACCAAGGACTCCACAATTCAACCCTGAGCTACATATATTCTCTTCTATTGCTGGGGTTTATATCTTCTTTACAATTTCCTTTCCTTTATATGTTGGCCCAATCTAAATTGGGTCTTTGCTTTATTTTTCTTCTGAAGAAAGTACACAATGGACAAAACCACAGGATCATGTGCATGCGATCTCATTAATACAGCATATCGTTTGACCCTCAGGCCTCACAAATCTTACATTGGAGACAGGTTTGATGGCAAAGCAGCAATTGCATGTTGTGCAAACAATATTTATCGTCTTAGAAAAAAGCAGGGAGTTGCTGATTAGACAGAACATTACAGAAATTCTGAGTATCCAGAAATTACTTTTCAAAATGCAGGATGTATTCTTTTATTGGAGGTTTTTGTTTAAAATATGGAACAAGACAAAAAAGGCAAAGGGAAAAAAGAATGGCAAGAGTGACAATATAGAATTGGGTCAACTGAGAGAAGAATCTAAAGGGTTTCTTTTGGTTTCTTGTAGCAGAGATGCATAACATGTTATACAACTGGGGAGCTGTTCTGATTTTTGCTATCCGACATTTCATATTCTTCGCTGCATCGTAGAATACCATCATGTCCTAAAGGCACCTGCCCACTGAGAATTGACTCTGTTTTGCCTGTGCCATTATTACAGGCCTAGTGTCTCTGATACGTGATTGAGGCCTCACTCATAAATAAGATGCACTATAAATTTAAACCCCTGCCTGGTTTAATCCCCCCTTTGCCCACACAGCTAGGAAGCTGAACAGAATTTATTGCCTTGTGTATTCTCTCTGATTTATGCAGTCATGAAGCTGCTGCATTTCCCTCTGTTTGACATTATTTTACATTTCATAATAAGTTTCTTCATCACATTATAGCAACTACCTTTTAAAAATGTAGTGCATTGTGCCTTTGCTGTCTTTGTATTTTTACTTCTTTATTTAGGTATTTAGTCTGCCCAGCCCAAGACACTCTGGTCAAGCAGAAATACTGTATATTTTTTAAAAAAACAAAGAGAAATCAAACACATATTACAAATTGTTAAAAACATGAGTCACAATGTTCTGTCCTGTCATTTCCTATTTTGTTTCATCAACTTTCCTTTTCCTCATTCAGAAGAATCCCCTCTGTAGTTCAAGCTTTTCTCCATCCCTTAATCTCCTTGAACACACACACAAGAAAAAGCAAGAAAACAGTAGCATTCTTTAAATACATTCCTATTCCATTCCCTCAACAACATTAGAACAGCTATAAACACATTCTAATAATGTCTGAGTTATGGGGGCCGGTGCTGGTGTACATGGACCTTCAATAAAATTTACAGGCCTGACCCCTGAATCCTATTCGTTTTAACTAAATCATTCTGCTTGTAGATTTAGACAAACAATGACAAAGAACACTATTCAGAAAAAATAGATTCCCGTCATTGTTGTTGTTGTTGTTGTTGCTTTTTGTTCTAATTATGTCGAGATATCCAGAAAATCAGCAGGTGCTATGTTGATAAGGAGTATAGCTAACTTCCACTTTTCTGGTGGATTTACATGGTCCTTCCAACACTTTTGATCTGTTACAAAGAATGTACAACTGTGTCATGTGTCGTGGGCTTCATTGCCCCAACACTGTCTCATAGCAAAAGTCTATGAAGATTCTCAGTCATCCAGTTCATGGTTGTCCCAAAGGTGCCTTTTCCAAAGACAACTGGACTTTGTTTTTCCTTGGAAACGTTTCGCTTCTCATCCAAAAAGTTTCTTCAGAAATGTAACATTTCAAGGAAAAATCTCCAGTTGCCTTTGGAAAAAGCACCTTTGGGTGTCACATAGCAACTTCATAAGACCATGTGTTTAAGAATGGAAAGCTATCAATCACGTAAGAATATCTAAAGTCAGCTCAGACTACATAATATTCCATGGAGAAACCCAGTTCCTCCACATCTCTTTTTACTCTGTCCGGTGTCCAAAGACCAAACAATAAATGATCTTCTCCCCTTAGCTATATTCATGCTGCACCACAGCACCCCCTATCTACACTCTTGCCATGCTGCAGCACCAACACCCTGCTCACCCATTGACCCCACCCACCTGCACTCCATAGAGCTCATACACACTATTTCCCCCTATTACAACCATTTGTTAGTTATCATGCTCATAATGTAAGAATAAAACAGGGGTGAAATCCAGCAGGTTCTGACAGATTCTGGAGAACTGGTAGCGGAAATTTTGAGTAGTTTAGAGAACCGGCAAATACCACCTCTGGCTGGCCCCAGAGTGGGGAGGGAATGGAGATTTTGCAATATCCTTCCCCTGCCACGCCCACCAAGCCCACACGATGCCCACCAAGCCAGACCCACAGAACCGGTAGTAAAAAAAATTGGATTTCACCCCTGGAATAAAATATTTGCTATAAAATGCCATGAATTTGAATTTAAAACTGTGCATTCTTTGATTGGATCTTGGTTTAAATCAGGCTTGTTCCCAGTTTATTAAAATGGGCCAAAATCTGTGTTTGGTGTTCTGAATTCTGCGGTCAGTGGAAATGTTGAGAAACAGTATAGTTTTTAACCTAAAGTCAAGAAACACAATCTGCTTCATTGTTTGCCATGATTCCATCAGCATTGCAGTTTATAACTTGTGACCCTTTTGTGTGCTTTCTTCAGGATTTACTTGATCCAGCTAGAAATGTACATTTGGAAGTTCTCATAACCCACCTTTCTGAATCAGGACAAATCCTTATATTAGTATTATAATTGCTTTTTCAAACCAACACTTGATACAACCATTACATATCTTTTATACATTAATTTTTCTTAACAGATTCTTGAGGATGGCTAGTAGATAAGACATAAAATTGCTAGACATTTGTTAAAAATAAATAAATCAGGCTGAAAATATTTTCAAGAACACATTGAAGAATTTAACCTATTTTAAAATAACTCAATATCCTGGAATTTCCTATTTTATTTAGGGAGGGAAGAATTCTTCAGTGTTCTACTCTCTAATATAATAGGTTAACATAGAAAAAGCATACAACATGGAAAATTATGTTGACAATGTATCATTATTTTTAATTATTGTGCCATTAAAATGTCTGTATTTAAGAATCAGTAAAATTTAAGAATTGAAAACCAATTGTTCTATGGCCTATATCTACACCTAGAACTTCTGTATATCTATATACCTATGTATTATTATCTGTCCATGTAACTATCTGTCTCGAATTGTATGTAGTTATCAGAGCAAGTAATGTAGTCAACATAATAGCAGTTTGTGTGTGTGTAATAATCATAATCATTACAGATATTAGTGACTATGGTATTAGTGAAAGGTGTTAGTGGTCATGGTGGAGCAACTGACAGTGATTATGACTGATCATTTGGCACATATCTTCATTCCGTCTAAGTTTTGACTAATGCCTAATATTTTATTTTAAAATAAATTCCATTGAATTTTGTTTTTGCATTGGCATGCCTAAACTTGAAGTCTATAGTGTGGATTATGGATTTCAGTAAGAAAGATGCAGCCATTTATTTGGGAGGGAATGTCAATATTTCTACAAACAAGAATTAAACATTGCATTTTATCTGATTACAAAGCAGCAGCCAGAATCAGTTCAATCTGCTTGATAAACTTCATACTATAATTTTCAGATACTATTTATCAATATGGTACTGTAATCATTTCACACAGGACACTGTGCCATCTGTGTATATTTTACTATATGGCTTTCATTCTTTAAATTGTTTTATGTTATCTGCCTTTTCCCCCCATACACAGCTCAAGGTTGGAAACATACCTAGTACTCCTTCTTCCTTCTATGGTTCCTTCAATAACAACCTTTGAGGTGAGCTGGGCTAGAGAGAGGGACTGGCCCAAAATCACCCAACTGATTTTTCATACCTAAAGCAGGGCTAGAGGCCACCACCTTAACCACTACACCAGTGGTGGAATTCAAATTTTTTATACTACCACTTCTGTGGGCGTAGCTTGGAGGGTGTGGCAGGGGAAGGATAGTGCAAAATCTCCATTCCTACCCCACTCCAGGGGAAGGATAGTACAAAATCCCCATTCCCTCCCTACTCCTGGGGCCAGCCAGAAGTGGTATTTGCCGGTTCTCCAAACTACTCAAAATTTCCGCTACCGGTTCTCCAGAACCTCTCAGAACCTGCTGAATAGCCCCCCCCCACCCCCCGCACTACACCAAAGTAACTTTCTTTGTGCAACTACAGTATTACACATTTCAACCAGGGGGAAATAGCATTCTTGTAGCACTAACCAAATGCCATGCAACAATTTTACAATGTTTGATGAGGGGAAGAAGATAAGGACAACCTAGAGAAATGAGTACATTGACTCCTACAGAATAACTCTAACCTATCTCCAATTTAAGACAAAATTAACTGGCAATTTTCCTGCTTAATGCAGTGTTTGTATGATTTGTGACTGAAAAAGCAATATTCCAGCTCCTAAATTGAGGAAGCTACTTAAATCCATGCATCCTATAAATGATCCTCACAGAATGATCAGCAGGTCATTTAGCTGTTCATAACTTTAGATTTCATAGACAATATTCCATTCATATTCTTCACTACAATAAGTGTCTCCAATGAGTGCCTTGTGTGATAAAGACAACAATGCGGGCAGCGATATTATTAGATAGGCCTCCTTTGAAATAATTGAGGAATTGCAAATGAAAGGAGAAAACTCATTGTGCTACCATTTCCCCTTCTTCTTCGGTCTTTGTGACAAGAATGATTGGACTAGGTACCATCACCCTTTCCCCCAATCATTAAAGATAGTTTGGAAAATGCATGTTTCCAGATCTCATTTTCATTATATTATGAACTGAGACCTATTAGTAAACTATTTCCATGTTTGGAGTGAAACTGAGAGTTTGCCGAACATTCATATATAATTCAAAAGCCATTTACATAGTCTGGATTGCTATCATCATCATCATCATCATCATCATCATCATCATCATCATCATGCTGCAAAGCACGTAAGCATGTTCAAAATTATATAAGATAATGGGGGGGACGGGCAACCCAATAATAACATGGTATTTAGTTATAATTCAGAGGAGAAAGTAGTTTGGAATGAGCTCCCTAGCTTAAAATGGCCATTTTGCTTCTTAACTTTAAAAGCCATTTAAGAAATATTGATTCTTGTTGAACAAAAATCCATCTGTAAGCTGTAGAGGCTTCACTGTCCCCCAGAAATGAGCCTGCTGTCATTTTATACAGGGGCTGTGGTGGTTGCTGAAAAAACAAAATAAAACAGAAGTTGACAAGGTTCTTCTGACAAAACTTTCAGAGTGGGGTATATTGATGAGATGAGGAAAGAAGGAAGGAGCTGACAGAGGAAAAGTTTTGCCTTCAGAATAATATCATCTAGTACACCATACTTTCTAAAGTTTACGGCTGACATAATGATAGAAACCACATTTGTAACAAAAATAGGTGTATTTTCTGGAGTGATTTATGTTTTGAATCAGAAGCATCCACCGAGGAAAGTTAAAGGAAAAAAAACACAAGAAGGCTTTTTTTAAAAAAATTTGATTTATATGCCGCCCTTCTCCAGAGACTCAGGGCGGCTTACAATGCATTAAGCAATAGCCTTCATACTTTTGTATATTTATACAAAGTCAGCTTATTGCCCCCACAAACTGGGTCCACAGTCACTTTTTTTGTGCATGTGTCAGTAACACAGGCAAGTACAAGAAGGCAATTCTTCAATCCACATCCACTGTAGACATCACTGAACTGTATGCATATTAAGCTGGAGAGAGCTGGAATGGTTCTGTAGTTAATTATTTCATTTTTGACAGCTGGACGATGTCCTATGATGCCTGGTTTCAAATCATCTCTCAGATGGGATAAATAGCTGGGCATAGTTGGCTTCTAAGGAAAGGACATTAGGCAGCTAGCAATGCTTGCAGAGTATCACATAATCAATAATAGCTGATCAGAAAATAAAAGTCTCAGGGGAAAGAATATTTTAGGCAGGTCATGTTCACATTTCCAGGTACTGATCAGCTCCAAAGAGACAACCTAAATGATTTGTATGCAAGCAAGTCACAATCTTCTCTAGCATTCTTTAGAACTGAACCATTGCATCCTACCTTTTTCTTATGATAAGCCAAAACATGCTAAACATAGTTAATTCCATGCAGATGCTGACCACTGCTGGCACTCATCCACATCTACTTAGCTAAATCAAAGTTGATGCATTCTCTGCCTTGCACTATCCAATGTTCATATATGTTGCCATCCTTTTGGTTGTGCAGATCCAATCCAGAAAGCTTATTCACATCTGGAAATCTGTTTCAGTACATGACATGCTATAGCTGGACTCCCCAGCTTATGACTTTTGCATAGACTTTATTTGTTGTGTAAATACAGCTAAGGTATTACAACGGAGTGCTGGCCAAGCCATTTGTGAGCCTATAAAATTTGATTGATGGTTGCTGGGGGAAAGAACTGAAATATCTTGTACCTAGAGATGATGGACTGAGTGACTCACGATGGTTTATGATGATGTTTAAAGCCTTAACAGCACAGCTTGTTTCTATGTAAGAATTGATTTTATTATTTGGATCAAAGGACATGAGCACTTTGTTTCTATGAGGATTTTTTAAAAATATCTGCATCTATTGCAACAGGTTTAGGAATATCAAAACGGAAACATCATGAGACAAATATTAAATAATAAACACATTAAAAATTAGCTGAATAGTACAAAAGGAAATAGATGAAAATTGGGGCATCACTCAGTCACTTATTAGCTTTAAAATTAAAAACGCGCAAATGCATTTTAAGTGAGCTTGAAAATATGAAACCAATATTTTTACACGTAATAAATAGAGATGTTCTTATAAGCATAATGAAACAAAATATATGCAAAAAGAAGGCAGAGAATTTAGACTTTCTGAAATAATTGCAATTTAGTACAGCTAAAGGAATGGGATGAAGCATCTATAGGCTTACCGGTAATTAGCTCATGCATCAAAGTTGCCATCCTTGAAAAAATGTGAATCTTAAAAAGAAGTTTTTCACCAAAAATCAGGTGGGATCGTGCCCTCAATTGCTGGGCTTTATGGATCGGAGACTTTTCCACAGGAGGCTTGTTGTGACATCCATCCTAAAACACACTTGTCTTCTTTCCAATTATGGTAGGTAAATTAAGTGTTTAGGGATTATATATACACATATATAAATAATTTAAAATTCACTGATAAAGAAATAAAGGGAGACTAGTATAGATCTATTTCAAGCTATTTAGCTCTCATCAGATAGTCATACCCTTACCTGGATTCGAATTTGGGCTGCCTGGCTCAAGCTGATGAAGGGAGGAGAACTTGTGGCTCAGAGGTTAATAAACTGCCTAACATGTAGGCAGCCCAAGTTCGAATCCAAGTAAGAGTATGGCTAGCTGATGAGAGCTAAATAGCTTGAAATAGATCTATACTAGTCTCCCTTTATTTCTTCATCAGCGAAATATAAATTTGGTATAAAATGGTTTGTTGTGAATGTGACTACGTGAGGGCTCCTGGATTGGAGCAGAAAGGTGAAAGGGATGCAGTATGCTTCCTCCCACATGCTGGGGTAAACCTCAATAGAAAAACACATATATACATATATAAACATTGATATACACTGATACCCAGGTGTATATATATATGGAACTATGTATTTACCAGCAGTTCGAGCAGTCCATGCATAATAGTATATTCCTTGTAGGATGTTTAGTTTGTTTCTGTCCAAGATCACTGTTGGTCTTAATAAAGATCCAAGCTGGTCTTAATAAACATAGTTAATTTACCTCCTGCATCTTTGCCTCCACTAAATGAATAACAGAAGATACATCTTTTTTTTTATTGAAAAGTTTTATAAGAAATACAAACAATTTTCTCCCCCCCCACCCTTTCCCCCTCCTCACATAATAGAAAGTGTACATTTTCTTATACATAATAAATGCATGTTTATTGCATGGGATCATCAGAGGCTTTTAAAAGAAAAAAAGGCCTCTGACGATCAGGCAACTCAGCAAGCCTCATTGTTAGAGGCTTTTAAAAGCATTTGTTTACAAGCTCTTCGGCCGAAGAGGTTGTAGAAAAAATGCTTTTAAAAGTTAAAAAAAAAAAAAGTTGGCCATGCCCACTCAGTCAAATTACCCCCTCCCCCAAGCCACGGCCACAGAACCGGTAGTAGCAAATTTTACATTTCACCACTGCCCCATCATAAATATGAGTCAGTTGCCAAGTGTCTGAATTTTGATTACATGACCATGGAGACAATTGTAAGTGTGAAGAGTGGTCATGTCACTTTTTTCAGTGCTGTTGTAACTTTGAACAGTCTTTAAATGAACTGTTGTAAGTCAAGGACTACCTGTATTCTTTTAAATGTTTCTATTACACCATAAAATTATCAACTCTTCTCCCCACTAAAAAATAATCCCCCAATAGGATCCATCCATCTCCTTTGCTATAAGATGTGCCAATGTGGTTTGTTGGCAGTCTTCTATGATGTCCTTCAATTTCTCCCAAGCCCATTTCTTTAAAGTATCTTGAAGCTGCCATATCATGTGCATAGATCTAAATCACCAGCTCATTCCTCTGATGTGGAGCTGCCTATTAAGTAGCCAACTCAGAGTTGCCTTGTGCTGAGATGGGTGGCAAACAAATGTAATAAATAAAAATAAAATCAAAATTTCTTCTCCATTTGGTATCTCAAGGATATTGCACAGAAGAAGTGTGTTCAAAAACTACTCTGGTTCTACTCCAAGTGGAGTCATGCTTTTAATCTCTTCTCGGGACTTTGATTGTAGAATAATAAGGATAGTAGGTAGGATATACACACCAGGGGTGAAACCCAAAATGTTTCCCTACCAGTTCTGTGGGCGTGGCTTGGTGGGCATGGCAGGGGAAGGATATTGCAAAATCTCCATTCCCAGCCAGCCAGAGGTGGTATTTGCTAGTTCTCCAAACTACTCAAAATTTCCGCTACCAGTTCTCCAGAACCTGTTAGAACCTGCTGGATTTCACCCCTAATAGATACACAAAAAACCACGAACGCACACCACATACATACATACATACATACATACATACATACATACATACATAAACATAAATAAAACTCTTATTGCAATCCTTAATATACAATATGTCCTCCACATGTATTGACTTGATAGCAGGATTTTTTAAAAATATATATTATCTTTGTCTCTGTGTAATAGAATTTCATGGAATTTATTTCCAAGTAACTGACTTTACCATAATAGATAAGCACATATCAAATCACATCTTTATTATGGTCATCGTCCAGTACAGATAAGCATAGATAATTGTGAATAAATCCCATCTGCTACTTATTTTTTAAGTAAACAGTGTTAGAATAATATGATATAGTATTTTGATATTAAATGAAATTAGAATGCTTACAGCTGATGAGGAAAACATTGTATTACTCACTACATTTTAAAATAAAATTGTTTGTAAATGAAGAAAAGGCTTAACTAGAAAACAATATTTTCTTGGATATCTTAGCTAGGCTGGAGATCATTTTAGCCAAGACTGTCCTTTTCTTGATAAAAGAGCCTTGAAATATTTATTTAAATTTCTTCTTATTTAAGATGCTAATCCTTGAAATATCCTTGTTTTCAATGCCAGATCTTTTGTGTCCATTTGCCTTTCTAAAGAGAGAGAGAGAAAAAAGGAAAGAAACGCTGTTATTTTTGAGATATAGCAATGTGACACAAAGTGACAAATGGGAGAAAGTGCCACAATGAAACATGATACATTACAGCATTATGCAATGCTGATACCTAAAGAATCTATAATAAGATTCCCCCCCCCCCCCCCGTTTTGGCTGTACTTCAGCCCGACTTTCTCCTGCTAGATTAAAAATCCACAGGAATACTCCTACCAACTCTAAAAGCACAACATTATGCTGTATCCCATTTCACTTATGCCCCGTTCCAGGGAGTTCTGCGCCGTTGAATATTTCTGTATGCAAATTAATTAGATTTTCTGCTCTTGTCTGTGTTATTACATTAGACTGTTGGGATCTCCCGGTTCAACACAATAGCAATAATGAGAACGCAAATTGATAAAATCAAGAGCATCAATATACTAGCTACCCGATATCCTAACTATCTGTAGGGTAAAATACATACAAAAACATTTTTTAAAAATAAAATAAAATAAGGGAGAATAGGGGGAGAATCAGATGCCAAAAATAGTACTAGTGTCTAGATCAGGAAATGGCCACAAATTCTTCAGGGATTATAACACCATATAAACCACTTGAAAATCCACACCTGCATACATAACCTCTGTATCAGGGGTGAAATCCAGCAGGTTCTGACAGGTTCTGGAGAACCAGTAGCGGAAATTTTGAGTAGTTCGGAGTACCGGCAAATACCACCTCTGGCTGGCCCCAGAGTGAGGTGGGAATGGAGATTTTGCAATATCCTTCCCCCAGAAGTGGGGAGGGATTGGGGATTTTGTAGTATCCTTCCCCTGGAGTGGGGAGGGAATGGAAATTTTGCAGTATCCTTTCCCTGGAGTGGGGAGGGAATGAGGACTTTGCAGTATCCTTCCCCTGCCATGCTCACCAAGCCACGCCCACCGAGCCACACCACG
The DNA here is from genome assembly GCF_029215685.1 of Pituophis catenifer annectens. NCBI lineage: Eukaryota > Metazoa > Chordata > Lepidosauria > Squamata > Colubridae > Pituophis > Pituophis catenifer. Next base: position 106,648,826 of record NW_027256881.1, read on the forward strand.
CACGCCCACCAAGCCACGCCCACAGAAACGGTAGTAAAAAAAAATAGATTTCACCACTGCTCTGTATGGATATTTGGGCATACCCCTTCCTTCTTGTGTTTCCCCTGAAAAAGCTTCCATTTGACACATGTAAATTTTCTGACAGTGACAATCAACCAATGGAACAGTTTGCCTTCAGAAGTTGTAGGTCACTGGAACATTTGAAGACTGGACAACCAGATGTCAGAAATGGTATAGGGTTTCCAGCTTGAGCAGGGGGTTGGACTTGATGACCTACAAGGTCCCTTCCAAGCCTGTTATTCTGTTATTATGTTAAACACAGAAGCAAATTATCCTAGTTAATGCTACCACTTACATATCTGCAAACCAAAGATAACTCCAGGTTTCCACTTTTCTTTTGGCCTCTGCCATCCCTTCAAATCTGGACGAGCCTAAAACTAGGTTAGATATAGATTTAAAATCTAGAATTTATTTTATAGAGAAGCATATAACAGGAAGTTTCAAGTTATACTAACAACATCAAATTTATCTGCACAAAACAGGATCCCCTCATTACCCCTGAGGAAGTAATCTGTATCTCATCAAGATAGATACCAATAACCCTCTAATAAATCTCCTGTATGCTTGGAAAAGCACACATAGAAACTGATCTCTCCTATGACATATATCTCCTCTTGTGAAGAGGGATAATTCACAAGTGTCGTAGCCACAAGTGAATTATTGTATCTCTTCTCACAAGTGAAGATAAATGTAATAATAGAGATAAGCAATCATGCTCACATAGTACTGTTTGTGTGTGCATTTTTCTGTCTGTTATATATAGCAAGATAAAATATATTAAATACCCAGTTAATGCAGGAAGTGTACTGTTTTTGGGATTCATACAAGCTTAGTCCAAACTATAAAAGTAAACATTTTAAATATATATTTAGAGAAAAACTACATTAAAGACTTCTAAAATGTTTTTCATCATATCATAGCTATAACTGCGGTAGTGATATAATGAAGATGATGTACATACCATCACAGTCCAAGTTATGGTTATAAACCTTCCTTCCTTCCTTCCTTCCTTCCTTCCTTCCTTCCTTCCTTCCTTCCTTCCTCCCCTCTTTCCTTCTTTGTTTCCTCCCTCCCTCTCTTCTTCATCCTTATTCTCATCCTTTTTCCTCATATACACAAGAACGTTGGCAAAATGTCAACAAGCCATTCTTCTGCAGGTTAGTGTGCTATGCAAAACATTTGAATGTAGTTTTAAAAAGTATGAAAATACCTTATGAATAAAAACATTTTTTGAAATAAATCAATTCTTTTTAGCACCAAATAGAAGAAAATTGATAAATACATATAACAGTAGGAATAGGCCATTACCTAAAAATCTTACAAGTTATTGCCGAAAATGGGATTGAAAAGTAACAATGTGAAGCCTATTAAATTCCAGATTTATCCACAACTGAACTCACCATGAGTGCAATGAGATGTAATACTCATCCTGCTGAGAGCTCTGTTCATCACGCCAGCATTTTATCCTCATTCAGAGATCAGGAAGAAGCGTACACTCTCTCCATGCACAGGCATCTAGAGTTTTAGCTTCGGGAGAAGGGCGATTTCATGTAGCCCATAAAAATAACAGAACATCAGGAAATTGTAGAGTTGGGTTGGGAAGTACATGTCCTGTATCCACTGCTCTCTTGGGTTGGCTCAGCTTGTAAAGGAGCACCATAATTACACAACAAAAAAAGATGCTTCCACACATTTTTTAAAGAGGATTTCCAGAAAATAGTTTAATTCTGCTAAAACTAAAAAAAAAAACCAAAAAAAAAAAAAACAGAATTTGGGAGGGAGATTTCAGTGCTGTTTCAAATGGTAATGCAGATGCATTAACAGAGTCCACCCATTCCCACAATGCCAATACTCTTTATTTGCTCATCATTGTGTGACTAATACTGGAAGAAGCAGACACAATTCATGTACTCAGTTATGGCACTGAGGAGACATGGAGAAAGGGTTATTTCCCTCTACTGATGAACTGGCATGCACATCAGCCAGAGTCCTCAGTGTTTAGAAGCCCCACATTCAAAGGATAATGTAGTGGCTAGAGTAGATATCCCAGTAACAGACTACAAAATAACTTTATTGGTTATTAACAATTTTTTTAAAAAATTCAAATTCTGAGTCCTGGATGCCTTAAGGATCTGAGGCCTGGATTTCTTAAGGATGCTTTTCTATTGTATGAACTTGAAAATATTCTTTGGAAACCTCAAATTTTAACTTTTTATTTCCAAAATCAGGATTAAAATAAAGGATTCCCTAGGAGAAACACTGTCATGTCCATTTATGTCACAATAATAAAGTCACCTATGTGCGTGACCAGATTTTCAGTGGTCATTAAGCAAATCCACAGTTGTTAAGTGAAAAAAGTGGTCACTATGTATTATTTACTATGGAGAATTTTTGCTGAAAACTGGAAGTAAATCACTTCCAGTTGTGACTGGGGATGCTACAACAGCCATAAGCATGAGCCGGTTGCTGGCCACTCAAAAGCAGTGGAAGGAGAAGAAGTCATGGGAACTTTGGAACTGATCATAAGTACCTTTGTGGGGGGGGAGGATCTATCATAACTTCTGAAGAAAACAAACTGGAAACCTATAAAACTCCATCTTGGAAGAACAAGAGAAGAAGCTAACATCTTCATCCAGGCTAGATCAGTCTCCACTTCTCCAGAACTGAACAGAAACATATTTCAACATGTCAGCTATATGTTTTGTTCTCTCTCTTTCCCTCTCTCTCTCTCTCATTTATATCATGTGCATTATTTTTACAAATAACTCAAGGCAGTGAACATATCCAACACACCTTGTTCCTCTTGTTGAGAGATGTGTTAAAGAAAGAACAGGAAACTGCCAAGGCAATGTGTAAATACACTTAATCCTTAAGGTTTAACTTCAAGAATCTTGTTCTCCAAGGACCACTGCAAAATGGTAAAGGAACAAGAGTTAACATTGAAAATACCCTAAACAGACTGGGAAATAGATAGACAGCACTGGCTGGAAATATCTATTTTATGATACAGATTCAATTATTCTCCCCGATACTGTAAAGTATTTTTTTTTTACCAAAGCAACCTCATCTTCATCCAGGTTAATCTCATCTTTTTTTCTAAATTATCATAAAATGAAATGTACATTATACTCAGGGGTTTTTAAAGTATAACTTTTTAATTAAAAGTTTTACAAAAAGTATAAAAACTAACAAACTAATAATGAGTTAAAGCAGTAAAGAAAGGCTGACCATTGGCTGACATGTCGTGTACATCTCACTTCTCTGTCAGCTAGTCTCTCAAAAATATTACCCAATCATTCATTTTTGCAAGCTCTCAATTAAGTGATGGCACAACATTAGCCTGACCATTTAATTGTTCCTAAACTTCAAAGATCTAATGCCCATAAAAATCTTTTTTTTTTTTGGCTCTCTATTGATCCACATTGTCCACATTGAAAGTCCACATTGAAAGTGTGGACTTTCAAGCTTCGGTATTACTGTAGAAGGTTGAATTCAAAACTTGTCTTTAGCTCAATCTGCACTTGGTTGATTAACTTTTGAACTAAACATACAGTAAGATCTTTCTTGGCAAGCTGCAACTGTACATCTCTGAGGTGAAATCCTTATTCTGAATATTCTAACTCAATAAAGGTAAAACAAAACCAAAAATACTACATGTACTTTGGTAAATTAAAAACATTCCTGCTGGATTTTGACTACGTTCAGCTAATCTCCAGGTTACAGATATTAACAGAATTTCTTTTTTCATGAATGATTTTAGGGCTGATTTCCCCCTTTTCCTTGCCTTGCCTCTTACTGAATAAGTTACATGCTTTTTGCTGTTTCTTTTGTTTCTTTTATGTATTATGGAGTTGAATTTTACCCTTTTTAGAACTAAAGTTTAGGCCTAATTTTTTTAGACTCAAAGTTGAGAAAGAAGTATTGTCATTTAACAGTGAAGCATTCCATATGGCAACAAGGGTAGTAGTTTGATATTTGAGCAGATGTTTCACATAATATCTTCATGCCCTCATGCCATGGTCTCCTCGAGAATGAATTACTGTAATATGTTTGAAGCGTCTGGATGCAACAGCTGATGCAAATTGCAGCAGTGCAAGCAATTAAAGGACCTCATCATTCAGTGCATGTTACACCTCTGCTCCATGAGGGCCATTGATTGCCAGTTTGCTTCCAGATTCTTCCAGGTTCAAAGTTCTGATTATAAAGTCCTACAAGGGGGCCCTGTTAATTGAGGAACTACTTGTAGCTATCCCATCAGTCTAGTAGGAGAATCATGGTAAATGTCCCATTCATTAGAGAATGCCATCTAACAAGACCTGGGAGGAAAGCCTTTTCTGTCATAGTACCTGCCTTTTGGAACATCATTCTCCCCCACACCAACTGTTGGCCTTCTGGAAGATTCTCAAGACATCGGTTTGAAATTTTGACTGGGGATGCACTGATGAAATGGAGATTGTTAGCTGGCTGTATTTTAAATTATTGTATGGATTGTACTCTCCCATAAATTAAGTATTAAGTTTTAATTGTTTATATAATGATTTCATTTTAGTTGTTTATTGTCTTTGTTGTTTAGTCTGTGAACCTCCTAGGGCAGGGGTGTCAAACTGAATTTCACTGAGGGCCACTTCAGGGCTGTGGTTGACCTCAGGGGGCTGGGCAGACGTGGCCAACCAGGTGGGTGTGGCCAACTTGACACCACTCCCCAAACTGCTGGCATGTTTCCTCTTCACACTGGGTAGACCGGGCCGAAACTACGCTGGCCCAATTTTTCCTCTTTGCATTGGGTAAACCAGGATGGCCCTGTGGGCCAGATCCAACCTCTTTGTGGGCTGCAGGCCGTGGGCCTTGAGTTTGACATCCCTGATTTAGGGTCATGTATGTGAGATAAGCAGCTATATAAATGAACAAATAAACAAATAAATAAATAATAAAGCATTTGTTTTCAAGACCATACAATGTATGTTCTTCAAGAACCTTATAAAACATTTAAAATACATCGTGGATAGCAAAGCAAGAAAAAATATGTTCAAGAGGAACTGCAAAAGAAATATCTTGAGTTGTCTTGGTCCTCTTGGTCCTCTAAGGAGAACAAATTGAGATCAAACTACAAAACAGATATATGCAGGGAGAGTTAATGGGCTGAGAGGAAGAAGAAACAGGGAAAATTGTGAATGAATGGAATTGTGCCCTGATCATAAGCGGGATGAAATGTCTGAAGAAGAATTGTAGTGTATGAATTGATGCACTGAATTTACTGTACTATTTCTTATTTTCATTTTGAACCTTGCACAATAATAACAAGGTTTCAACAACCTTGGACTTATCTTTAGTTGTAGAGCGGCAGTGTTTTTTTTCAGACTTTATGCTGCCCAAAAATATCCTTTCTAGCAGGAGAATTCCTGAACAAGTACAGAAAGTTTGCTTTTAATATCAAAGAATATATTCCTGTGTGAACAAACAGAAGCAGCTCATATATTTATCACACAAATAAACTTAAGCTTTGATTTTAAGTACATTATGAAATGCCGTAACCCATTTATTTCAATGAAATCTATTGGGGTACATCTATATTTAGGATTTGGAAAGTTTCAGCTAAAGAGTAACAAACGGAAATATCAACACTCAGTTTCACAACTGTATCCCCATAGGAAATTAGATAATTTATTAGCTTGGGTATAATTAAAAAAAACAAGTATTTGTTTTAATAAGATTGTGCAGCTGATTCTAAATCTCCCTGCTGAGAAAAATATATTTAAATAATCAATATTGCCTTAATAAAATTGTAATTCAAGTTCCTGATACAGAGAGAGAGGGAGAGAGAGGGAGGGAGGGAGGGAAAGAGAGGTGTGTGTGTGATATGTGTATGTATGTATATGTGTGTATATATATTTATTTACACACACACAATTTACTCATTCATTCATTCATTCACCAAAGGTTATCTTCGGACTCAGTGGTAATCATTTAAATTAGTTGTATATTAATGGTCAGTGTGTATGTATGTGAGTTTGTATGTGTGTGTGTGAGAGAGAAAGAGTGGGTGAGAAAGTATCCACATTTTCCAATATCCTAGAAAGGGGAAATAGGTTTATATGATGGATGCTAATGAGATTTATGGTCTGAGTCATGATCCAGTACTACTAATACAGAATGCTTCTGCTATCATTTAAAACTATGAGTAAGGAAATATTTTAGGAGAGCAGTAGTTTTCACTAATCTCCCTTTATTCAAATCTCTTCTACCATTCACAAAATAGGGGTGAAATGCTACCGGTTCGCGCCGGTTCTAGCGAACCGGTAGTAAAAAAATGCTACTGGTTCCTCCAAACCGGTATTTCCGATAGTCAGCTGTGCCACACGATTTATATTCACTAGAAAGCAGAAAATCCTGCTTTCTAGTGAATCTAAATTGAGCAGCACAGCTGTTCCCACCCTTGCTGTTCTATTACCTTCTTAAGCCTCCTTTTTCCCCACAAAGCATGCATTTGGCGCGCACTGTGCATGCGTGCATGCGATGCACATTTGGCATGCACCATGCATGTGCGCCTGCAGCATGCATTTGGCGTGCACCACACATGCATGGGCAGCAAACCAGTGGCAAACCGTGGAGGATTTCACCACTGTCACAAAAGCTTTAAAATGGTTAAAGGACAGAGTATCCACTGTTCCTTACTCTCTCCATGCTTTCTTAGCTGGAAAGTCTGAGTGATCTAGAATTCTCCTTGATTAGGGATCTAGATCATATGGAGAGCTGTAGTGGACATATGCCAAAATAGATAAACTTATTTTTCAGTCCTCTTGGCTGAATGTGCAGAAGTTAGATGTCATTTTTCTTCCCGCTTTCAAGCCTTTATGTTCAGGTAGATCACAATGAATTCAAGTTCAAATAATGCAATATTCAACTTAATGAGTTTAATACATTGATACTAGATTGCATTCAATGGGAGCCCAGATTCAGTTAATGTGAACTGCATGTGCTGTTGCCACTACTCTTTTAGACATTAATTATTGTGTGTGTGTGTGTGTACAAAAATGCCATTTGAGAAAAACTCAGAAAAGAAGAGACTCCTTTTGAAGCAGCTTTTAAGAGGTAGCAGATATGCCTTGAATATGGATTTATAATTTCATAATTTCCGTATGTTTATTAATGAAAGACTGTAAAACAGTAAAGGAGGATAAACAATAAGCATTGTTTAAAAATTTTAATTGCCTATTTCCATCAAGCTAGAACCAATTACCCTATTTTTCCACAGAAATATCATTTGAAATAGAGCAAATTCAAATATTGCAAATTTGAACCATGTGAATTCAATAATGTGAGCATTTCATGGGATTAATTAACCCATTAATAGAGACTAACCTGTATTCACTCTGAAGAAGGCTGAAAACAGCCAACAGAAATGCTGTCTATATGATACAGGTAGCAAGAAAATGTAATTATTCCACTGATCAGTACAACAGAATGTGTTATCTTGCTTATACTGCTTATGAACAAAACAATAAAACATAATTTAAATGAAGATGATAGGTACAGTACAGCTAGTTCAAGTGGCTGTATACATTCCATCAAATAAATCCCTAAATAGTACATTTTCTCAGTTTCTTTCCAAACTAATTTTATTCTGATAAATCAGCACTTTTTTGGGAGGATGGGGGACAGTGGTGGGTTGCCCCTGGTTCAGACCGGTTCTATAGAACCGGTAGTAAAACTGGCAGGAGGTTCTGCCCACTGACCCTGACATCATCAGAAGCGATCTGCGCATGCGCAGAAGCGATCCTGTTGCAAACCGGTAGTAAAGGTAAGTAGAACCCACCCCTGGTGGGGGAGATAAATCAACCTGAATACTAATAGCTTTCACAAAGCCTATTTAGAGATCATTTTTCTTCTTGGGGCAAAAGAGCAAATGATGACCAAAGTCTGAATATGTAAAAAAAACAAAAAAAACAAATCCATGTAATTTTATTTGGGCTTCTAACATAATAGTGAAACTTGCATGCTTCAAAAACTCAGAGAACATTTTAATCAATTTGAATTCTTCTAATGAAAGATATTATCGTCCTCTCTGGTATGTCTCTCTCACACACTCAGTAATTCAGTCAGCCAATTAATCACTTTGATGCCACAAATAGGCAAGTTTATCTAACTAAAAGTTTATCTGACTAAAGAATCTCGTTATGCTTTCAACTGTATATGCAAAGTCAATGTATTCTCTCCATGACAAAAGATAATGGAGGATCTCAGTGATTACTAATATATATTTAAAGATTTCCTCATAGCAGCCTTTCCTACAGAAAAGAGCAGCCAACCTGGATATTTTGATTGGACAGCTATTTTTCCAAATGCAGGTTAGAATCTAGTATCGAATTGTTGGCTTTGTTATCAGTTACTCCCCTTTGCAAATCAACATTTCAATTATATAGAAAAAGATGGGCAGAAGATTTCTCACAGTGATAGAGTTGGGAAAGAATCAGCAGCTCTGAAATTACTTGCCACTGCTAGCCACAAGACAGGAAAACTCTCTTTTCAAGGACGACAACCCGCCCCTTTTAAAAAAAACCAAAAAAAGAAAGAAAACAAGAAATAATAAGGAAGGGGGATGGTTAATTATTTTCCTTCCACTCGCAGAATTTTTTTTTCCTCCCAAAAACATCAAAGGGAGGAAAGTGATAGCTTGAACTGTAGCTTCCAATCAGTATTCTGCCCCAGCTACGGACCCCAAAAAACGCAGCACACACAAAGTCTGTATGAAACTTAATTTACTCAAATAACTCAGTCTTTTTCAAACAAAGGCTGTTAATAAACTTTCTTAACAGCCTACAAGAATCCTAAGATAAGGTAATCACAGTCTTACTAGAGGTGGCAGAAAGCCCAGAAGCAATTGTTGCAGAGAATCCAAATGCGAAAGTTGTTCCCTACAGCTTGCTGCAATTGGCGTTCCTCCTTAAATAGGCTAAGGGAGTGGCCAATTAGCTCCAACCCTTACTCTCGAAGAGACCTCCTCCTGAGGAGCCACTCCTGCCTTTTGGCAGCTCTGTGTGCCAGTGCATTGAGAAGAGGCTCCTCCTCTTTGTCCTCTTCACTTAAAGGAGCTTCTGGAAGTTCTGAAGACCCTGGCTGAATCCCTGCCTCTGGCACCACATCTTCTCTAGCCTCCTCACTGTCCGACTCAAGCGCCAGCTGCACAGGCTGCTGGCGCAGCACCATACCAACCTCCTCGTTGTCGGAATCAGCTACAATCTGCACAGGCCGCTGACGGGCCACAACAATCAGCCTCCAAGACATTGCAAATCATTTTTCATTCAAGGCCAAATTGCTCAACAGCAACAGCAACAAAAAAATCTGAATAGGAATAGGGTACCATAATTCCCTTCGCTTAGTTGTAGAACTCATGATTGCATGCAAAAAGTCTCAGATCTACATCCTTGAATCTTGAGATAGTGCTAGAGAAAGACTATCCTCCTATCAATCAATGTAAACAATCCAAAAGTACATTGGCTAATTTTAAACCAACTTGCCAGATTATAGATCCCATGCCTTGATTTCTTGTTGTTGTTAGTTGCAAAGTCATGTCCGACCCATCACAACCCCATGGACAACGTTCCTCCAGGCCTTTCTGTCCTCTACCATCCCCATTTAAATTCACACCGACTGCTCCAGTGACTCCATCCAGCCACCTCGTTCTCTGTCATCCCCTTCTTCTTTTGCCCTCAATCGTTCTCAGCATTAGGCTTTTCTCCAGTGAGTCCTTCCTTCTCATTAGGTAGCCAAAGTATTTGAGTTTCATCTTCAGGATCTGGCCTTCTAAAAAGCAGTCAGGGTTGATCTCCTCTAGGACTGAATGCCTTAACTGCTAGAGCCCATATTCTTTGTCTCAAATAAAAATGAGATTGTTGTTCAATTTATCCATACATAGCTTGCCTTAGGTCTCCTGAATTGTGTGCAAGCTTTCATATACACGATTACCGTAGTAATAAGGTTGCCACTGTTTTTTAAGCCAGTGATGGCGCTTTGCTTCTTTAAGTCTAATACATGTGAACATTTGAGGTGTTCTTTTGTTCCTTCGGTTGAATACATGTATAGAAATTACGCTCAATGTTTACTTAAGTTCTGAAGAAATGTCTGATTTTATGAATTCTATCCTTTGTCTGACAGAAATAAATTCTGTTACAAAAGGTCTGTCTGCTCTGAGGATCAGGATTAAATTAGTCAGTTACTGTATATACCATAACCATTCTGAGCTCATAGCTCGTGGAGTTGTGATATATTAGCTTTGTCTTTAAAGTATTTATAGTTTTACTAAGTTGTGTGTGAAGGACTGTTAGCTGAATAATAAATTATTCGATTACTCGCAAGGAATGGGATATGAATAAATTCTACCTTCATGAAAAATATCTCTTTGCCTATAGAAAAATGAGGTCTGCTTTGTGCATTCTTACAGAATGGAAACAGTTCCATCTCTTGATCTGATCTGCAAAATTAACAGCTCTGCATTCTTAATCTTATAATCTGTCAAACTGAATATTTGCCATTTCCCCATCCATTCATAAAGCAGTTGTTAGAAAATTCTCTGTTCTTAAAGCATTTAATAGGCCACTTAGATCAAGGGTAGGCACTGTTTGGGGTACAATCACATTGGTATTTTGAAAAACGTTTGATTATATAAATAAAACAGCTGCCATAGGAATTTTGCCTGTTGGATTCCACGGTTGGCATGACCAATCACAAAAGGCTAATTTATCCAAAGATGAACTACCACCCCCAAATAATGCAGGAGGGCAAAAGACAGCGCCAACAATGTGATGGTATGGGTTAAGCAAACATTTTATAATATGTCTGCTTCATATTTAACTATTTAATTAATTTTCTCCCTCTTTTTTTAGAGCTTGATCTAACTCTATCTCAGTGCTCATGGGTATCATGTTGTCTACCCTAGTTTAGATGTTCGTTCCCAGGTAGGTATTGGGAGAAATTGGTGATCCATATGTGATATCAGTCAATCACTAGATGCTATAATATGGTTCTACTTTTGTGTCATATTTAGCACACTTCTGAATCCTAGAAACTGTAGTTTTGCATTACTGTTTGTAGGTTTAGGGACCTTGCACAAATCATGTAGTAGAACTTTCTTGAAGTGGTCCTTAATGCTCTTTTTAAACATATAAAACTGTTATTAACAAAATGTTATTTTATAACCAACAAGTTCTTTTTGCTTTTAATACTTTCTTTATGTTAAATGCAAGTTTTTAATCATATTATCCACACCCATGAACAAAAATCCATTTTTTATAAAGGACGAGCATGTATAGTAGTTCAGACTTAAAGCTGCCTAGTAAAATATATGAAAAGTAAATTGGCACCCACATTCTGTCATGAATTTCCCTGGCAAATTGCAGGCATATGTCTAAAATGTCTAGGATATAAATTGTGCAAGTTTAAATTATGTTTATGTTTAGAAATATGTATATGTTTAAGGTAGGATTTTATCTGAAACTGGTGGAGATAGAGATAAAACTAGCTAGAACTAAAAATAAACATAACTAGAAATACAGAAACAAAAGGCATTTCCAAACTTATTACTTAAGGTACTCCTCTTAACTTTAGATCAATTTAAGCAGTACATATAAGTGATGGGTTTCAAAAATTTTTACTACCGGTTCTGTGGGTGTGACTTGGTGGCCAAGGCATGGCTTGGCGGGCATGGCAGGGGAAGGATACTGCAAAATCTCCATTCCCTCCTGATCAGCTGGGACTCGGGAGGCAGAGAATAGATGGGGGCAGAGCCAGTCAGAGGTGGTATTTACCGGTTCTCCAAACTACTCATTGGTACTGCTACTGGTTATCCAGAACTGGTCAGAACCTGCTGAAACCCTCCTCTGGTACATATCCATACTTCAACAACGTTTTGGTGTGGCACCAATTATAGAGAAGATGAGAGAAGGTCGGTTCCATTGGTATGGACATGTCCTGAGAGCAGCACCTTCCACTGTTGCCAAGACTGCCTACCAACTAGAAGTCAATGGCCGGCGGCTTGCAGGTGCCCAAAACAGAGATGGCAAGACACCATTAACAAAAATAGGCAAGCCATGGGCCTGAGTCCTGGAGACACAGCTGACTGTGCAAAGTGGCATTCAGTGATTTGAAAAGCGGACCTTGCACTTGCGGGAATACACAAGGAAGAAGAAGATACTTCAATGGATTGGCAACACCTTTTAAAAAAATGCAGTCCAGACTACTATAGACTCCTCATGTCAGCCCTGAGCTATAAATATTCTTCTTTCTAATAAGTAATCTGCTATATACTATTGTGTAGTACCTGAATACATTTGCTTCATTGTTTAAGAATTACAGTTACAATTTGAAGCCAAGTACATGCCTTGCAGTAGGTATGGGTAAATATTCCATAGCTATCAGCATTTCTTTAAATGAGTTATGTCTTTTCTAAGGCCCACAGAGTAGTTGCACAATCTCAGGAAAAAAAATATACTTCTTTTTAAAGAGGCAAATAACTTTATATCCCTAAATATTCCCTTGTTCATTTTTTATTAATTGATAATTTTGCTGAGCCATGGGACAACCAGAAATTTAAATTTTTAGAAATGTAATATTTACACACCATAACAGGAGATTATGGTGAAGCACGGTGGGCTATGTGGTTAGGACTCTGGCTTGACAAGCAGGAAGCCTGTGTTCAAGACCCCAGTGCTGCCGTAGGATTTGTGTATGAGTTCCATCCTTTGCTCCAGCTCCTGCTAGGGCATGAAAGGAGTCCCCAACAGGTCATCCAATTGTCAACGATGACCTCACTGGCTAATCCTTTCAATCGATGTGCTTCCAACATGAGTGAAATAATAATAATAACTTTATTGTCATTGTATGTGTATACACAATATACCCATACAACGAAATTCACTTAACACTCAAAGACCAGGTCCAACACACATAACAATTCCCAAACACACTCACCCACCACAATTCCCCACCCCTAAACCACCCAAACATCCACACAACAGACCAAGTAATATTGTCCAACAGCTCACTGATGGTGGCCCTTTAGTTCATTGTTGAGTGCAATTATAGCTCTGGGATATAAACTATTAAGAAAACATGTAGTCCGAGTTTTAATTGTTCTGTATCTTCTGCCAGAAGGCAACAGTCCAAAAAAATTGTAAGCAGGATGGGAAGAGTCTCGGAGAATGTTATGCAACTTTCTCAAACAGCGAGATTCGAAGATGTCGTCCAGATCTGGTAGCTAGAGCCCAATGATATTCTGGGCAGTTTTAATGATTCTCTGTAGAGCTTTTCTGTCCGCTACAGATCTTCTCCCATACGATGCAAGAATGACATATGTCAGGACACTCTCAATGGTGCTGCAATATTAGGACAGAAGTAGATGCTGAGATAGATTTATCTTCCTGAGCATTCTCAGGAAGTACAGCCTCTTCTGTGCTTTCTTCACAAGCATGTTAGCATTCATAGTCCATGAGAGGTCCTTCGAAATATAAATGCCCAGAAATTTAAAACTACCAACCCTCTCCACCTCCTCACCATTTATGTTCAATGGTAAATGTACATCTCTCTTCCTCCTGAAGTCAATGCAATAACAAGAGAGAGTTTTATTTGCAATTTTGGTATAAAAAGAAATGTTCTTTGATATTTGTTTTAAACTGTTACAATTTCTTTTAAAAGGACCCTACATTGTTGCAATAGTTCAGTTCTATTTTCTTCTCACATATTTAAAAACCTAACATCAAGACAATCTGATTTTTTTTCTTTTCTATCAGGGATTCAGGGGTTTCTGCTCAGACTGCCCATGATTTCTTTCTTTCTGGAGATGCAACATTTCTGGAAGTTTAACTCTCTAGAGTTCCATCTCACCTTTAGCCTCTTATGGTTTTTTTTTAGCCCTGTTATGCTTTCACTTCCCTTGAACATCTTCTACAATGGGGAAATTCCATCCCTTAGTTTCTTCTTCTGCCTCCAAGTTCTGAACTGACTGATTCTCAGCTGAAAATTTCCCTTGATAATGTAATAGCTGCCCGTTTCCTCTTCAGCCAAAACCCTACCCAGTGAAAAGTAACATACAATCAGATGAATAACATTGACTTTTTTTTTTTTTACCAAGAACCAACGATTTCCAATAGCATGGTTACTATGCTATTTATTACAGCCTGATTTATCTCCTCTGAAACAGACACTTGGCCAACTTGATGTATCTTGATCAGGGAGATGACAGATCTAATCCCTGCATTCTTTGTCTTCCTGCTAATCAAGAATTCTAGGGTTCCAGTCAACTGAATGTGAATCTTCACTTCTTATGCTATAAAACAATGTGATTTACTCATATTTTATATTGAATTTCAGAAGTTTTGATATGTCCATTATCACCCAGATAATCATAAAAATTAGGAATGGAGACATAGTGTGTACATTATGGAGTGGGAGAAGTAGAATTTGTGAGTAAGAAAATAGAAGTTGTTGTTTCCCATCACAAGTATAAGACTAAAGATGGGTAAAAATGAGTTGACTTAATTGAAGACAATATGTGTTACCATCCTCTGGTTAGGAACAGAATAAACCAGTGGTGAAATCCAAATTTTTTTACTACCGGTTCTGTGGGCGTGGCTTGGTGGGTGTGGCAGGGGAAAGACACTGCAAAATCTCCATTCCCACCTCACTCCAGGGAAGGATACTGCAAAATTCCCATTCCCTCCCCACTCCTGAGGAAAGGATATTGCAAAATCTCCATTCCTACCCCACTCTGGGAGCCAGCCAGAGGTGGTATTTGCCAGTTCTCTGAACTATTCAAAATTTCCGCTACCGGTTCTCCAAACTACTCAAAATTTCTGCTACTGGTTCTCCAGAACCTGTCAGAACCTGCTGGATTTCACTCTTGGAATAAACTGTTTTGTGAATTTAATTTCAAAATGTGTATCTTGGTTAATGGCAGACAGAAAATGTTATGGAAGATGACGCTAGCTAGATGCCATTAAAAATATTAGCTAATAATATTTGATATGTCCATTATCACCCAGATAATACCCATGGCTGATTTAAGTGCAATTATAATGCATTCAATTGTCAAAACTATTGACAATCTCATGTCGAGCATTCTTTGACTTCTGGAATCCATTGAAATATTACACTGATTAAACTTGAAATACAGGAGTAACAACTAATGTATGATGTTTTTATTCCAGATATTTTGGATCTTCTGGCATGTCCCTGAAAGGAACGGATCCTTTTCTAGATGGGCTACTGGCTTGATTGATTATTTTTTTCCTCTTTAGCAGCATCATAGTTTTTAAAAACAACCTTATAACCACATTTTCCAGACTTCAAAGAGAGTATGGCTTAATAAGAAGCTGATTCAGGTCTATAGAGCCTGTGCACTGAGTCTTGTATGCACAGTAGGAGAGAAAGTTGAACACCTTTCATATGCGCTGTCTCCGATGAATTCTTGGCATCACCTGGCAGGACAAAGTTCCAAATAGTGCAGTCTTGGAACGTGCTGGAATTTCTAGCATGTATACACTATTGAAACAGGGACATCTATGCTGGCTGGAGCACGTTGTGAGAATGGCTGATGGTTGGATTCCGAAAGATCTCCTGTATGGAGAATTAGTGCAGGGAAAATGCCTCAGAGGGAGACCACAGCTGCGATATAAGGATATCTGCAAGAGGGACCCAAAGGCCCTGGGAATGGACATTAACAACTGGGAAACCTTAACCTCCGATCGTTCAGCTTGGAGGCTAAAGATGCAGCATGGCCTTCTCCAATTTGAAGAGACACTTGTTCGGCAGGCTGAGGCAAAGAGGCAGTCACGGAACCAGCGAAATCTGGGGGCTGGGCAGGGGACAGAATGTATCTGCCCTCCATGTGGAAGGAATTGCCAGTCTCGAATTGGCCTTTTTAGTCACACTAGATGCTGTTTTAGGACCTCTTTCCAGAGCACGATACCATAGTCTCTTGAGACTGAAGGATGCCAATGATGCAATGATATAACCATATTCTGAGGAAAATTAAGTGGATACCTAACCACAATTATAATATGATACCGGATCAAAAAGTTAGTGAATGTCATTGTTCGCCCCTTTTCCCACAAACAAGATCCAGTACTGTAATTAATTAAGCAAAATAATTGATGTGCAAGACAAACCATTTTTCACTTCTAATTAGTTGATAGTAACTGCAAAACTAATGCACATCACCATCATTAAACAGAAGTAGAATATTTTTTTCCCAATAGGAATTACACAATAATGGTAACAATGAGCCATTGGTTAAGTATATGATGCCTGTATTAACATTCTGCCTGCCAGAACATCAGATACTTTTCTTAGGAATGAACATTTTAAGCTTCAGGGCAGCAGCAAATAGCTAACTTAATGAGAACTGGAAGAAGCTTAATCATGGATGGGTTATTCTATCATGGCAGCATTTCTTAACATTCTTCTTCTAAAGCAGCTGCATCATCAAAATATGCTGGATTAAATTTATAACCAATTTTATTAGATTGGAAGATTGGGGGTATAATTAAGTATATCTTATCTTTATTCAACAATGAATTTATCAAGTGACATATTAGTTTGTATTTTAATATTTTAGTAGCTTCACTATTCACTATTTTAGTAGCTTCTTCAAGTTGCTTCTACCAATATTATTTGAGGTTTGTTTTCATCAATTAACCTAATTCCTTTATCCTTTGCAAAATTTAATTCTTGGTCTTGAATTTGCTGTTTCTGTTTGAAGTTAGTTATTGATCTTATGACATTCTTACAACAGTTTGTTTTGTGACCATTGAAAATTACAACAGCACTGATTTATTACCATTTTGCACAGTTATGACCTTTGCAGCATCCCCATGATCATGCAATCAAAATCAGATGCTTGGCAACTGGTTCATATTTATGGTGGTTCCTGTGTCCCAAGGCAGAGGTGTGTTCCTCCCGGTTCGGCCCAGTTCTCCCGAGCCGGTAGTGGTGACGATATGACTTGCGACTTTCTGACAAGCAAAGTCAATGGGGAAGCCAGAATCACTTAACAATTGGATTACTAATTTATCAACTGCAGTGGTTCACTTAACAACTGTAGCAAGAAAGGTCGTAAAATGGGGCAAAATTCACTTAACAAATGTCTCATCGAACAACAGAAATTTTGGGCTCAATTGTTGCCATAAATTGAGGATTACCTGTACTTCATTCATTGTCTGAAGTAATGGCCTCATCAGAATTCCTTTAAAAGTCTTACACATAGATTTGGAGATTTGCTGAATTTAATTTCTATATTGGTTCTTTTGTTTCATCTTTTGTGATTGGCTTTTGGAGAGTTTTCATCTGTTGACCTGTATATTTCATGATATATTTAAATAAGATATTTAAAAACTCTATAATCTTCTCTATACTGTTTGGTATCTATTTTCCATATAATTAACAATCATTTTTAATAAATTAGTTGACCATCTCTTCTGGAGCTGAAACATATCTCTTTTCATTCCAAGCTGAAGTAATTATTCTTTTCTCTACTTCTTTCTCAATAGATAAACCAACAATTTGTCTGAGTTTTTTTATATTTCTCAAATTATTTCTGTTTGGTAAAATTATTGTAATATTATTGTAAGTCTCCTTTACTTTGGCTCACTAAATCTGGCTCACTGTGAATCAATTTAACCTTTTGTGCTAGATCCAACATTAGTTAATGTTTGCATCATGATCCCAATTGCTTCAGTTCACTCAACAAGATCTTTTAATTTTATTTTTATATAGCTTCTTTACAAAAAGAATAGTAGGCTATTTTATATGCTTTTTTAAAAAAATTATGCCAAAACAATCAATAATCCCTTAATATGAATAACGAAGTATCAATAGTTAAATTAGTTTGGAAAAAGCTCTTTAATACATTTCAATTTAATATTCTGTTGCAATAATACTGGACTTTTCAGCCTCCACCTTTTCAAATCAGAGGTTTTTCTGAGCAATCTTGCAATTATTGGATGACTATCTGCATATGTAAATGCTGCAACTTCCATGTCTATAAATTACATTAATAATGAGCTATAATACATGTCTTTTCTTGAGTAAGTTATATGTATATGTATATGTATATGTATATATTTATATTTAGCTGATAAAGAAATAAAGTATAGATCTATTTCAAGCTATTTAGCTCTCATCAGCTAGCCATATATATATATGAATATATATATATATATATATATATATATATATGAAAATATCATATATATACGATATTTTCGGGAAGTTTACTAGAATTAGTAAACTAGGTTTATCAAGATAGTGGGGGAAATCATTCATATTAAAATTATTCATATCTCCAAGAATCAAAATGTTTCCTTCTTCAATTTTAAGTAGTGATTTTTTTAAAAAAATCACACAATTTTGTTTTGCTATTATTTCCAACATAAATTAAAGCAGTTCTAATTTTGTACTTGCAATAATAATAAATCTTTCAACATAACAAATTTCTTTAAGTTTCCTGTAAGTTTCTGATGTTCTAGTCCATTCTTCTTCTTCTTTCCACCACAGACCACAATTTTTTTACCTAAATGGTTACTTTTCACTATATTAACATTGTCTTTGGAAATATATTTCTCTTGAAATCATGTAACATCTGCATTTACTTCTTTGATTTTTTTTTTAAAAATCTTTTTCCTTTTCAATGGGCTTTTTAGTCAATTTGTTGAGAATATTTCGATTTGATTCATAATGATAATTATCAGTAAAACATATGAAAGAAAAGCTGCTGCCTGAATCAATTTTTGGTCTGTCTATTTCTGTCTTATTCTGTTGCTGTTAATGGTTCATGCATTTTATAAGCTTCTCTGTTGAATATATAAAGGCTCTAGGTCACATTTTTAAAGGGCCTTGGGTAATTTATTTTAATAATTATATATATAATCTATCCATTAGTGAATGATACATACAAAAGTTTCAGTGTTAGAAGTAATATTTTCTATAGATGTTATTTAATCCTTTTAAAACCTATCAGATGTGAATATTTCCTTTTTTAAATTGGATCATAATCTATATATTCCTAATCATTGAAATGGGGAGTGGGATTATTTCCTGTTGTTGGTAGCATCTACAACATGGGTGTCAAACTCGCCATATCACATTGCCGTCACGTGATGTTTCTCGATGTCTTTCCCATTCGTGAAGCTGGAGTGGGCGTGGCCTGCGTGTGACGCATCCAACCTGCGGGCTGACAGTTTAACACTCCTGATCTACAATAATCTCTTAATCTTTCACAGGCCTGTGGTGCAATAATTATACATGTAGTCCTCATTTAGTCATTACTCATTTATCAAACATTCTAGTTTTGGTATTAAAGTGGCATTAGTCCCTGTGATAAATTGTTTCCATTGGAAAGGTGGCAGGGAGAATGCTAATCTCGATATATTTTTTATACCCTCAACCATGGCACAGAAGACAGGTTGATAAACTGAGTCAATGTTAGCATGAGGGAAAGCTGGACTCCGCTCCATCAGCTACAGCAGGGGTGTCAAACTCACATCATCACAGCATCGTCACGTGGCATATCGTGACTTTCCCCCCCCTTCGCCAAACTGGGTATTGGAATGGCCAGCATGTGATGCACCGGGCTGCGAGTTTGACACTCCTGTGCTATAAGATCCCACAAAATTCCATTTTATTTTCCATGCTCATTTTACCTCTTGGGATTTAGAATGGGGTGATATTCCTATGCTAATTTTTTTTTCTTATTTTTGCTATATAAAAAAATAGCAACGGTTTCAATGTCTATATAAACAGTGTGTTGTCTGGTTACAGTTAGTTTACTGAACAACTAAACAAACTAAAAAAAACTTCCTATGCTAAATTCTTATTCCCCCTTCTGCCAGGAGTGCCTATAACAGTGATGGCGAACCTTTTCGGCACCAAGTGCCCAAACTGGAACCTGCGCATGGGCGACGGAGCGATGGAAACCCGAAGACCAGCTGGCTGGTGTGCATGCGTGCGCCACCCAACTGGTCTTTGGGTTTCTGGCAATGCATGCCCTGGAAGCCAGAAGAGCAGCTGGCAAAGACGCGCATGCCCACAGAGAGGGCTCTGTGTGCCACCTCTGGCACACGTGCCATAGGTTCGCCATCACGGGCCTATAAAGATTGTGATGTCTAGGCTCTGTAAAGTTCTATAAATTGATTACAGATAGTCTTCAGCCTACGACCACAATTCAACCCAACATTTCTGTTGTTCAGTGAGACATTTGTTATGTGAATTTTGCCCCATTTTACGACCTTTCTTGCCCCAGTTCTTAAGCGAATCACTGCAATGGTTAAGTTAGTGATACAGTTTTATTTTTTTTTATTTTTTTTTATTTAATTTATATACCGCCCTACTCCCGAAGGACTCAGGGCAGTGAACAGCCACAAGATAAAAATACATCATACAAAAGTTAAAAACCATTTAAAAGTACATTAAATAATTTTGGCCCAAAAAAAACGAATTTCAAAACACCCAATTTGTATAAAACTTAAAAGCAAATTAAAAGGGAGAGTCAAGCCAGACCAGCCTGCTGGAATAAAAATGTTTTGAGGGCACGGCGGAAAGTGCGTAAATCTGGGATCCTCCGTATCTCCAGGGGGAGCTCATTCCAGATGGCAGGTGTCCCCACAGAGAAGGCTCTCCCCCTGGGGGCCACCAGTCAACACTGTTTGGCCGACGGCACCCTGAGGAGCCCCTCTCTATGGAGTGTACTGGTCGGTGAGAGGCTACTGGTGGCAGAAGGCGGTCTTGTAAGTACCCTGGTCCTAAGCCATGGAGCGCTCTAAAGGTGGTGACCAAAACCTTGAAGCGCACCCTTGAAGATCACCGGGAGCCAGTGCAGCTCGCGCAGGAGGGGAGTCACATGGAAGCGCCACGTCGCTCCCATAACCACCCACGCGGCTGCATTCTAGACCAGCTGGAGCCTCCGGGTGCTCCTCAAGGGGAGCCCCATGTAGAGAGCATTACAGTAGTTCAGGCATGAGGTGACGAGGGCATGAGTGACCGTATGTAACAAGTCCCGATCCAGAAAGGGACGCAACTGGCGAATCAGGTGGACCTGATAAAAAGTCCTCCCGGCCACAACTGTCAAATGCTCTTCTAAAGACAGCCGTGAGTCCAGGAGGACACCCAAGTGGTGAGCCCTATCTGTGGGGGCCAATGACTCGCCCCCAATAGTCAGTGATGGCACCAACTGACTATATCGGGGTGTTGGAAACCACAGCCACTCGGTCTTGGATGGGTTGAGTCTGAGTCTGTTTCTCCCCATCCAGATCCGCACGGCCTCCAGGCACCGGGACATCACTTCAAGGGCATCATTGGGGTGATCTGGGGTGGAGATTTACAGCTGAGTGTCATCACCGTACTGGTGGTACTTCACCCCGAAACCACAGATGATCTCGCCCAGTGGCTTCACATAAATGTTGAGCAGAAGGGGCGAGAGGACCGATCCTTGTGGCACCCCATATACAAAGGGCCTCGGGGTCGACCTCTGCCCCCCTGTCAACACAGACTGTGACTGGTCGGAGAGAAAGGAGGAAAACCACCGCAACATGGCGCCTCCCACCCCCAACCCTTCCAACCGGTGCAGCATGATACCATGGTCTATGGTATCAAAAGCCGCTGAGAGGTCTAACAGGACCAGGACAGAGAAGCAACCTTGTCCCGAGCCTCCAGAGATCATCAACCAATGCGACCAATGCCGTTTCCGTGCTGTACCCAGGCCTGAAGCCCGACTGGAAGTTGTTAAGTGAATCTGGCTTCCCCACTGACTTTGCTTGTCAGAAGGTTGAAAAAGGTGGTCACATGAGCCCAGGATACTGCAACCATCATAAATATGAACCAGTTGTCAAGTGTCTGAATTTTGATCACATGACCTAGGGAAGAATTCCCCTCCCTAAATAAATATATGTTTCTGTTCATTATGTAGTAACTAGGTCAATATTCTTATATATAGCAATAGCACTTAGACTTATATACCACTTCATAGTGCTTTACAGCCCTCTCTAAGGGGTTTACAGAGTCAGCATATTGCCCCCAACAATCTGGGTCCTCATTTTACTGATCTTGGCAGGATGGAAGGCTGAGTCAACCTTGAGAATTGGTGAGAATTGAAGCCCTGGCAGTGAGCAGTGAGTAAGCACTGCACGACCATGCCCCCATCTGTAGACAACCTCTCTGCAACCTCAGGTGCAGTTGTCATTATTATTAGTAAGTTTTCAGTATTAGATCAAAAGGTTGTGAACTGGCTTTGAACTAATTGTCCCCATGGATTTTTGAAGCTTGGAGTTGTAATTTTACAACTATCTTTTGTTATTCTAATTATGTTGTTTTGTAGATATATGATCGTTTCCCCCATTTATTTTCTTTTGATGAGTAGCGGTTTATGAATTCCCAAAATAATGATCAATCTTATTCTTATCAATATGTAAAACATTTAATTTGCTTATTGGTGAAGAGCAGTTGTAAGTGAAACTACAATAGCATCAACAATAACAACGCATGGGTCATCAGAAAATGTCTTTCATGACATGGTTAACTCGACAGCAACTTGTTGGAGGTTCTGTTTTGATGAAGATTCATTGTCTGGGGATCATAATATACTACTTCTGTTCTGATGTCAGAATTTGTCTTGATAGAGAGATGAAAGAAAATATTCAGCAACAGATGCAAGGCTACTGAAACAGTAGGTTTGTATTTAATCCACAGAAGTACCAGTTTGATAGCATCATGTAAACCCAGTCAATAACTCCTTTTGGGATATAAAATACGCAGTGAGTTATGGTGGAGTTACATGATGCTGACAAGAGGTTATAGCAATGTTTAGCAATAACAGTACTGCTAATTACATTGCTATAATAAATAACACTATTACTTTCTCTCTAGCATAACATATCCTTATGGCACTGTAAACACAGATAACACAGCCATTCAAATTTCTCTTCTGACACATGATAATACAGTGAAAACCCAGCCTCAGAAGCTGCAAAGATGTTTGGTCTAAAATACTTTTTCAGCTGAATGGTCCTGAAGAAATCGGAGATGGCGTAATTTTATTCAGCCTCTTGAAGTTATGCAAAAAGGTTGTGTGTGTGTGTGTGTGTGTGTGTGTGTGTGTGTGTGTGTGTGTGTGTTTAGATATCTGGAAGTTAAGTAATGGCAACTGAACTTTAAAAAAAATTAAACAGCTCTTGGTGCTTCTCCCAGGCACTTCCTCAAATTTAGCCTATCTCTGGTGAAAACTGAAATTCATGAAGCTGTGATTTATTACTATAAACATGTATCAATAAAATGGAGTGGGTGTGTTTTAATCAATACTTTGAAGAGCTGAAACATTAGAAGATGAAGACATTGGACCTCAGATATCTGTTCCATTTTTCTTGTCTTCCATCCATGGATAAACTTGTCACCTGGAGAGCTGGGAGATGGAATTGGAGGAAGGTGTGGCATAAATTTATGTCTAATAGGCAAACCACCACAGTCTGCAGATTCACTCAGTAGAATATTAGGCTTAAAATTGGCATAACTGCTTAAGAAGATCAATATAGCTTCATAGCTCTAGATAGTTCAAAGTGGGCCAAAACTAGTTATTGATGGGCCACATCTTCAGATCTTAGCAGCTGAAAGGTTTTTCTAGTGCCAGCATCATCATCCATAGTTTAATGAGGATAAAGTGAAATTTTTGCTACTTTGATATTTTGCTAATTATTCACATCTCCCAACATGGGTTTTGTTGTTATAGCACCCTTATATTATTAGCATATAAAGGAACACAGTGTCTCATGTGCTTAGGACTCTGGGTTGGAGGTCCCGTGTTTGAGAGCTGAGTACTGCTGTGGGATAGGGTGAGTTCCTGCCCTTCATTCCACCTTCTGCTGGGGACAAGAAAAGAACAGTCAGCTGGGCATCCATCGGGCAACAATGATATCACCAGCTAATCCTTTCAACCTGGAATTGCCTCAGTGCTTTTGATACAAGTACAGTGCAATTATCAGCATAAGTATTCACTATAAGACAAGGTGACAAAATGTGCATCATGATATCATGAAGCAAATCATATGAGGTATTTTATATCTATATCTATCTATATCTATATCATCTATACACACACACAGACACATATTTTCATTTGACTTCAGATTTAAGAATGAAAGCTTAGAGCTTGAAATGTGACATGCACTGTAACACATATTTGTAGCTCCTCCCCCAACCCCCTGGTTCTCCAGTTACTAGTTAACTACATGAATGCCTTCATTTAATATGATGAATAATGTTCAGTTATTAGATTTGGCATTGTGCTGTGGTTACGCTTTGTATAACAGCCCATGGTTATGTATTTAATAAGCCTAGAATTTGACGTTTCTGACTTTATATTTTATGATTAGACATAAGACTTCATATCATTAGCCTCATGCTACAAAGAATACAAATTAGCACACTTGTAACTAAAATTGCAGTTTTATTGCAAAGTAAGTTTTAACAGCAGTTGTCAGATATTTTATAATCTTTTGTAAGACAACTCCATGGGTTGTTTTTTTTTAATCACCTCTTTCAATCCATATACTACTTTTGGCAATATTTAAAATATTCTACATGCACTGTTTATATGCAAAACAAATGACAAATTTATTGCATTTATGTTTTATAAGCCTTTAAAAATTCATCTAAGAATTATTTAAATGAATCAACATACTGTAGTTGAAAAGCAGATTCCAAGTTCATTCAGCTCTGAGTGTCCAATATTGATCCTTAGTTATCTCTTAGAGTCCTTTAACAAATGTTGCCCCATATCTTCAATTTAGACATCATATTTTTCATAACTCACGGCAATGCTTTTCCTAGTGTATAATATTGATCATCTCTGGTGTAATTAAATATGCTGTGATTAATCAATACTAAATGGTTTTCTTTATGGCTCTGCCACTAGGAATCTGTCCATATTGCCTGATTTTGTTAAGCAACTTCACAACCGTGGCCCTAAATAAACATTTGTAATAGGACTATTTAAAGCAATTAGACTCCTTTTTCAATACTGTCCAGAACTGTGCAGTGTGTAATATAACTGGGGGGAGAACGGGAGAAAAAAGAAAGAGACAACCACAACACCTATGTATGCATTGCCAGAGAATGTCCAGAAAAGGGTTAAAAAAATCAACTCTGACAATAGTTGAAACAGTTCTTTACTGTGTGTTGGTTGACTGCTCCACAGGGCATAGCAGATGTTGTGTCTGGTAGTAAGAAAGGCCCAGGAGGTGTGAGCTGTCAATCACTATTTCTCTAACTACAGACTGTGCTATGGATATGAAGCAGGACTAAAACAATCTGTCTCAGCTGGG
This sequence comes from Pituophis catenifer annectens, assembly GCF_029215685.1. Classification (NCBI taxonomy): domain Eukaryota; kingdom Metazoa; phylum Chordata; class Lepidosauria; order Squamata; family Colubridae; genus Pituophis; species Pituophis catenifer. The sequence continues at coordinate 106,674,241 of NW_027256881.1, forward strand.
ATGTGTGAGGTATCAATAACCCTTGGCAGAGGTGTCAAGAGCCTTGCTGGAATCAAACTATCCTGCTGACCAGCTGCTTAGCAAGTTAACAAGCTACCATTCACCATTCACTGGCCTCCCAGTGCAACAATTAACACAACTGGAGAATGACTCTGCTCAAATCCTTATGAATAAGCCTTGCCAAATCTTACTGTTATTACTGAGGCATGGATATTCAAGCGGAGAGATAGAAGAGAGGGAAAACGGGCCATTGAGCTGCTATTGTTGTAGAATTAAAAATATGTTTTTCATTAAAAGATGAGTGGGGTGAATCTGGCCACTGTAAAAAAAAGAAAATAAGCACAACACCAAATGTTTTGATAGTGAAGCACTGTGGAGATCTGAAACGGCAAAAGTGGCTGTCAGCAAGCATTCTACGCAGAAGCTAAATTGTCTGCATTATTAAGACAAATCATTAAATAGGCCAGCTGATCTGCTAAGCCTTGAGCAGCTTACACAACTACTTGTTACTAACAGCCGCACTGCAGTTTTGTATTGACAATGAAAAAGAGTACTCTGAACATGTAAAATGTATTTCACTTAAAGCCTATACATTTCAAAACTCACTTTTACTCAATTTTTTCTCAGTTAAAATCACTGATGTCAACCAAGGTATTGTCTAGTTTATTTCTATCTAAATCAGTTGCATTGAATTTTGAAACAAGAAATTTTCTCTCTGCTGTACATTTGTGCTTGTCAAAAATAAAGCATTGGTGGGGAAATAGTTGCTAAATAGTAAACGTTAGGTCTGCAAATGGTTATTAGATTTTTCTATTCCATAGACTCCCAATTTGCTAAACTGTAAAAGTGGGACTTTTTCATGTATTCCTATAATGCTTCCATTAAAAAAAACAAAAAACAAAAACAAATAAGATCCCTGAATTGTGTTTGGTAAATTAGCTGCTTAATTTATTAGTTTTGCTACTAATTCGTTAATTTTTCTGGTTTCATTAATTTTAAACAAACCTAGCGTTGTTTTGCCTTATTTTTGACACCACATGGAGCAGATAGCCCACAAGACCTCTTAGAGCTGAGTCTTTCACACAGCAAAAGCTTTTTTTTCTACTATAAAAGCACAGCAGCTGTGGCTCCTGCAGATACTCTTAAAGGACACTATAATAAAACCCTGGGAGGGAGTAGGTCGAGACAGGACCATGAAATGGACGAGATGAAGAGCCTTTGTCATAGCCAAACAGGCTGTAAAGTTACTATAGTAACACCCAGTCTTTAGCGCTAGGTGGATTGACTTAATGTTGCCTTTAAAAGATAAAGATTAACATAAGCCAAATTAATAATTATTACACATCATCTACCAACATATAAGATGTTATTGAATGCTGAATGGTGGCAGGACTAAAAACAGGTCTTCTTATTCCCATGATGGAAATGCCATTTGGATGTCAGAATCCAGGCAGAACCTTCTTTATCTGAACAGGAGGCCAGTGAAGAAAGTTTGAGGTTCCAATTCTTTTCCTTCCCCTTCTAGACTGTGTGAAACAATTTGTTTACTAAATAAGATCAATACAATTACTCGACCAAGACTGGGAAGATCAAGGGCCTATTCAACCATTAAGCTCACTGGAGAATTTGTGGTGAACACTATTGTCATGAATTCAGTCTGAAGAAGGAACATCATTGGTACCTGCTTTACAAGAAAGATGATCCCAAACCGTGGTAAAGCAAAGATTTTTATAGTAATTGGACACATCCTACAGTCTGATTTTTCTGGCCAATTGGGAGAAGTTGGTAGATCCTTGTCAGTGTACCTGGGATTAATATATTGGTGTAAGCTTTCATGACCAGTATCTGTTGAGTTTCATGAATTAGTTACCATAATCCAGACAGCCTTCACCAACCTGCACCAATCAGAAACCAGTTCAATTAAAGATCCATCTGAAGTCAGGTTACCAAGCTATAAATACAGGAGATCAAGCTGATTAGGGTTTCTTACCTAGTTTCTTCCCTTCTGAAAGCTGCCTTTGAGCTGTACTGGGAGCTGATAAAGCTTCTAGTCTTTGATCTAGGTGGACTTGTGGGGGAGGGGGAGTCTGCTAGGCAAAGGAACCATCTGGGTTTGATCCTGGCCAGGTTTAAAAGATGGGAAAACAGAGAAAAGATGTATCTTTAATTTTGTGATTTTTCTCCACTACACTATTACTAGGTTAACCTTCACAAAGGAGCATTTGTTCCTGAGCTATCACGGTGCTAAACTTGTAAGCGTGAAAAAAGACAACCCATAGTCATCCATAGGGCACTCACAGACATAAAGTATCTCCAAAATAGGGCATAAGATTCGTGCAGTATAATGATCAAGAATGTAGTGGGGGCAGCAAGCATATTTCATGTATATCAAAACCATCACTGGGCACGTGGTTAGTTATGAACAGACTCTGAAAAGATGCCAAGGAGGGATTGATTTGATTACTTGGCTTAATTGAAAAACTGCCTAGTCAGAGACCTGCTTTAGAAATGAATTCAAAACATTAAATCTAAGGAGAAGATACTAAACACAGATTATATCCTTAGTCTTGGCTCTGAAATTTTAGGTAGGTTCCATTATTCTCTTGGGCAGCCAAACTAGTTATCAGTCTCATTCTATAGAGACTGTAATATACTTCTTATATTGTAACACTTACAATATATTGTAAGGCTTTTTTGCTGCACAATGGCATTTCATTTCTAAAATGATATGTACTCTTAAATCTATTAATTGCAAATACCTCACGTAGACCCTGAGCTGCAAATAAGTTTTAAAGCTCTCACTTCCCTCCTCTATTATTTTGAAATGCACAGATAGCATGATTTAGCTCACTATGGTCAGATTTTCAACAACCTAAGTCAGCATTTCACACACATCCACATTTTTTTTTTAAAAAAAAGGTGCTTATAAATATTTGAATGACTGTATTCTAGGCATCACTATACGATTCTTTCAATTTACACCAGTGGTTTCTTTCCTTGAAACCAATAAGGCTGCAGTGTGCCCTCTAAGGGCGAACAGAAGGCACAGCTGGTGCATCGCTTCTATGATGCTTTTTTTTTCAATATAACAGCAACTACGTTCATTTCTATATTCTCCAGGGGTGCAGGAAACTCCTTTTGACATCCTGTGTAAGAGACACATGATGCAACACTGAGCTCCCTCCAACAGACACTCCCAAACCAGTCAAGATGGCTCCTAATAAGGAGTTACTGTCAACATTATTCTTCTTGAAAAAAGCAGTTTAAAAAGTGTGGCATATTTTCAGAAATGACATTTCTGCAATGATTACAGCCATTTCTTTTACCAAATGCACCATACTTATCTGACCTCTATATTCAATTTTTTATTTAATCTCAAATAAAAATGCACAGGGCAGCATGGTGCACTGAGGTACATCCAAGTCTCCGGATGTCTCTTCTTCAGAATCTAAAAGAAAGAAATTAAATGCAGGGCATTGTGAATACATGTATCTTACTCACCTGTAAAACAACTTGTCATTAATAATAGGGCAGTGCACATTTCAAAAATGATTCAGAAGAAGAGTTTGGGGCCTCAGGTGAGCTATTTATTAAAGACGCTTGGCTTTTTTCAGGCTTGCACACAAATCTGAAAAAAAGAAGCTGCAGCTTTAAGGGATGTATTCATTAAACCTAATGTGACTCTTAAAGCAGCAGCATTATTTTTATCATGTTCTTGTGGAAGGCTAAAAAAAAAGAGTCAGGCTCTTTTATGAATTGCAGAAAGGTTGTTACGTTCCAACAAGATCCAGAGGCCTTCTGCCAAATCATTTTCACAGCCCCTAATGTCTACATTCAAATCTAACCTAATATAATAGTTTAAATTAAAACAATTCAAAAATCAAACATCATTTGCATGTTCTATTACAAAATACAAAATATGGAAAAGGTGTTTGGCTACTGTGTGATATTTGAGCACCTTTTGTGGAAATTGCTGTCACCATTATCATTTAAACAAATTATGCCATTACAAAACAACAATTAATATTACTTATAATGTCCATCTAATCAGGCAAAAATGAAAATCACAATGTATATTCAATTATGAACTTATAATGTATAATAATGTTTACTAAAGAATTAATATGGAAATATTTCTTATTAAGGTGGAACTGAAACTGGAAGAATAATTTGAAGCGATAAGTAATAGATTTAATCATCCAGGCATATTTGGAGAAAGTGAAACTACACTAACAACAATTAGAGAGATAAATTTGACAGAATAAACTAGCCTCTAAATAAAACAGAATTTAATATCTTGAGAATATTCTGAAAGAGGAACTTGGAGTAGAACTGATCTTAATTGGATAACAAAAAAGGAATCTGTACATCAGTGGCATTTATTTTATTTTTTTGGTGGCCAAAGCTACCTTGTTTTGGGAAGCCTCTTTGCCTTTTAAATGATGTTAACCCTATATAATAAGGCATGCACTTTAGTTTTCATGTGTTTTTCTTGTACCAAAATGGTGAGAAAACAATCACCAGTTCTAGTAATTTTCAAGGATACCTTAGCATGATTAAATATATTATGATGCATGTCCACATGGAACAGAGCTCGTATTGCAATATTTGGAAGATACCTGTGGAGCATTGATTTAGCAATGTACAGCAGGAAGGCAGAAATTGGCAGATAGGATTCCAACAGGAAGTTCTCCTCTGCTCAGCTTTTGGTAAGGTGTAGCAAACAGCATCTTAGGAAAAAGGAGGAGCAGCAAGCTAGCCCTACTGAAGGCTTGTGGTTATGCTAGGGACTGAGCCTAGAGGCTGAAGAGTAGCAGCAGGAATGGATCCCTTGCTGTGGGAAGTTCTGGATCTATTGGTTAACTTTCACCACTTGTGCTCAAGAACCAAATGGTACCTAATTTAGATACTTGAGTCACATGCAAAATATCGATCTGTCCATCAGTAAAGGCGTTTTGCATAGCTAATTTCTGTACCGTCAATCCATCAAGTCGATTTTCTTAAACTACTTGATGACAAGTTAATGTTACATATTTTAATTTTTTTTGAGGGGGGGTAATGTTTTGGCAAGATTCTAAAAATACTAATAACTATATGTTTGTTGGTTTAAAAAATTATACATAGATGTATTTCCATGCTCTGAAATACTTTCTTTTCTTTTTTTTCTTTTTGCCCTTAAATTTGACCCCCTGCACAGCTCTATGAATTTGGGAGATGCTTTTGGTTAAAATCAGCTTTGGAAGTTTTTCATAGCAGTGTGTATGAATGATGTCAATGCATGGAAGTTTGGAACAATATTTGGAATTGTATAATCAAAAGCTTTGTATAGAATTGTACAATTATACACAGAATTGTATAATCAATATTTGGTTGATATTTGATTTAATCAATCGAAAGCTGCAAAAAATAGGGATAGCTCTAGGGTGCAAAACTTTGTGTGATTATGAGTTGCTGGTAAATAGTTAGTGCTCAACAGGTAACACAAGGCTGTTATTTTGGGTCAAGCTATGCCAGTATTCTCTTCTGCATGTTTTAGTAATTCTCATTCAAAGTTGTCTGAACCGTGAGATGGTGGCAAATAAATTTGGTAAATAAAACTTCAAGTTGATCAAAAAAGGCATGGCTACTCACAAGGTCTTTTCCTCAAGGAGAACGCAATGTCAGAGAAATTTTCATGGAGGACAGTTACCTTTACTTTAAATGGCCAGCGGGGGCTAGATAAGAAGCTTACATGTTTTTGTAACATCTCTGCCTTGACTTCCTACACATTTGTTAGCTCTGGAGGGAAGACATCAGGGGATTCTTTCTCTTGAGCATTCTGAAACTAGAAAATATACAAATAAGTAAGCATTGTCCACCAACTCATCACAATAAGATCAAAAACACCATCCCATATAAAAAAAATAGTTTTCACAGATATAGTAGAAACTCTAGTATTAGTATTAGTTTAATGTATCCTAGAAGACTGTTTCTAGCACGATTGTTCCCTCACAATGATCTAATGTGGGGGGAAAAAAACCTCAGAAGGAATTGTTGATGAACATCTCAGAGGGTTATACGAGCACCAGAAACTCCATGTATGTAGGTATACTAAGTATTCAATGCTCAGGACTAAGTGCTAATCAGTCCTTTAGTTGTAGGAGATGATCTTCTGGATCAGGCTAATATGATAAAGCAAGTAAAGGCCAAGGAAAAAATTAGATTGCTTGAATAACACCCAAGTATATCAAATGAGATGGACTGGGGCCAAGAATATATTTCTGAATCTCTAATAAATAGTTAACAATGAGGTGAGGGTTGCATTTTTCCCATAGTCATCAAAAGCTTCATGATTTATCTTTGAATGTGACACAGCTATTTCTCCATATTAATATTTTATGTTTAATCATAAGGTATCTTACCTTTTGGACAATGTCGTGTGAAATATTTTTTAAAAAATACCATGACATATGCATTTCTTTGTCATTAGGAAGAAGAGAATAAAAGAAGTTACAACAGTTGGCAGCTTGTCCCAGATTGTAACCAACTCCCAGCCTAGCTCCAATAGCAAAATGCACTTAGAGTTCCAGCTAAAAACATTTTCCCCAATCTCATTTCTTTGTGTGAAGAACTAATCATAACATATGAATGATATCAGAAGTACAAAATGATTCTTACCATTCATTACACAACCAACCATTGTAGTATCTCCAAAAACAGCATGTTGAGTGCAGTAATTGTTAGTGAGTGGATTCCCTTACACCTTGTGTGTTCAGGGAATCAAAATCAAGTATCAAAAGAGCTTTGCTGAATCGAGACCCATTTCAAACAGGCCATGTCCTTCCTATTTAAACACAGCCACCATAATGATTATTATTTTTCTATTTTATTATTCTGCTTTCCTTTTATTATATTCAACGTATGATTCATATAAAATGGATTTTTGTTTTTAATTCAAACCAGCCTGCAAGTTCTGTGAATGCATAAATAGTAAGCTAAATGATGAAAGAAAGTTAAAGAGTTTTATCTGAGCTCACAGGATGCTGTGAGTCCCTTGGGAGTTGGGCGGCATAGAAATGAGACAAAATAAATAAATAAATAAATGCTGCATCCTCCATCACGGCTCCCATTCATAATACTGAACTGACTTAGCTGTTATGTTATGAAATAATACTTTCTAGGCTTAGACATAGTCAATTTAGGTCCAAGTTTAAGAAAGAACAAAACAAAAGCATTACTAATCGGAAGAAGATGAACAAGGGCTGGAAATGGAAATTTAGGCTTAAGGTTAGGGTTGGGAGGAACGAGGGAGGGATAATGCTTGGAATTCTTATCTATGTAAAAATGTAATTCTATCTTTCATCTTGAATCAAATTTTTAGTTGATGGCAACATACTAGAGCTCTTTTAATGAGAGTTTTCCTCTCATTAATTGTAGTTATATCTTCTCTGTGAATTATAAGTTCTTTTACTGATTACTTTTATTCTGCCCTTTGATTATTGTTTTCAGTTCAGAGCCTCTTTGGTAAACCTATTTTGTACTAGGTGAATAATTAAATCATAAACTCTATCACTTTTGCTGCCCTCTGGATATTTGGGACATCAATTCCCACAATTCTTTGCCTGTGATAATTGATGGAAATTGAAGTCCTAAATCTCTTTGGAGTATCTTAGGTTGCTTATTCTGATTTAATGGCACTGTCTAATTTTTGGTTTTGTGGAACGTTGCAGATGCCACTTAACTATTATTATTTTACAGAACATTCAATTGTTACAGCCCATCACTTTTTAAAAAGCATTCTCTTTGCAAGAATCCACACAATACAATGCAAATCACCGTCCATTAAAAAAAAAAAAGTAAAGCATTAAGACCAAAAACAGCATGCATACAACTTGAAGGTGAAGGTATTGTAGCAAAAGCTGCTAGAATACAGCATTACACAACTCTGTCTCTCCCTCTTTCATGTTCATGCTCAGAGACACCCTGCATATAAAGCAGAGGTGAGTTTCAGCAGGTTCTGACCAGTTCTGGAGAACTGGTAACGGAAATTTTGAGTACAGTTCGGAGAACCAGTAATAAAAATTCTGACTGGCCCCACCCCCATCTATTCTCTGCCTCCCAAGTCCCAGCTGATCGGGAGGAAATGGAGATTTTACAATCTCCTTCCCCTGCCATGCCCACCAAGCCATGCCATGCCCACCTAGCCACACCCACAGAACCGGTAGTAAAAAAATTTGAAACCCACCACTGATATAAAGGTAAAAAGATTTTATGAAGAAAAACAGAAAAATATGATAAAAAGCATAAGACATTAGATTGAAGAAAATATAATACTGCGTGGAGGAAAGAAACTATTTAGAGAATAAATGGACATGTGCCAGAATTTTTGATCTAATTTAAAATTAATCTTTTAATATTTTCTAAAATACCAGAAAGTAAGCAAGCTGGAAATTATCTTGTCCTAACACATACACTTAAGCAAGTAAGAAGATAATAATCTTGCCTCATGCATATACTTGCGCTTGGAAATCATGTTCTGAAATGGAAGGTGAGGTAAAAATTTTCTACCACAACCTCCTCTATAAGACAACAACCTTTTCTTATTTCCGTGGGATTTTCTTTCACTCTCGCTGGCTTAACGTCCCGTTGCATGAACAAAGAAAATACCAGACAAAAAGGGCTGCAGGCTAGCTCCTTCCAAAAGGATTCGACCTTCGGAATACTATCAGTATCAACCAGTACACCCACATGGTTAGCACTTTTTAATACATTCACTGAAAGCCATTAATAAAGCAACAGTCATAGTTCTTAACCATGTGTCACACTGAAATAAGTTCATGTAAATCTGTGAACTGTACGACAATGATCAAATTAACAGTCATTTCAGGGGGAAAAAAATGCCCCTCGGGCTGAAAAATAATTAGTAGTCTCTCACTCTTTTCTTACTAATAAAATCACGATATTATTGTTGACTGCGCTAATAAAACACCTTCTGTGACCCTGATGTAGTGGTGCAAAATCATGAGCAACTCCATTGTGTAGATCTCACACCTATTTTACTTGATATTTTTAAGGGCTTGTTTTTTGATTTTTTTTAAAAAAAACCCTATCTTTGGTGGTATTTGATTGTCAAATGTAACTTCTGCTTTGCTTTTATTAAAGCATATGTTGAAAGAAATATCAGTTTTCTGCCATGCTCTCATTAGCTTAGATTAATGTTTACAGGGAGCTGGTTGGGTGAGTGGGGGTTTTGGGGGAAGGGAGGGATTTAAAAAAAAAATCTTGCCTACAGTTGTACTGAAGAATTCTTTCTTTTTTAGTTTTTATTTTAGTGGAGAAATACAATTCTATCATCTCTAGGAAATGTCTTATATCGTGTTTGTTAGTACTCACCAAATTCATACAGTGAACAATAGTTCTGCTCACTACAAGAGAACTGAATACCATTGCTATTAAGGTTTATATTGAACAAATAAATGAGCCCAATTTCACAAATTATACAGAAATCCTATTGAGTACATCAAGTTAGACCTGTGTTAAACAGCAACCCCACATCCTTTGAGACAGAAGTTTGATAGATCTATTTGTCACACTCACTTCTTACATTTTAGGGAGTGATTGTGAAACATCACAGACCTACACTTGAAATAGCATAAATGTAAACTAAAAAATACAGCAAGTGAAGTGAGTCAGGCAAAGAAGATTGTACAAGAAGTTGACTAAGAAAATACTTCTGGCTTTTCCAGAAGATGGCAATACATAATAACTCTTGGACAAGATCAGATACTTCCTAAAACAACTGTTTTCAATTGGAAGAGATTTGATTGATTGATTGATTGATTGATTGATTGGAGAATATATAGAAAAAATAGTCTGAGGAAACCTGCTAAAACAGAAGCATTTTAATGGTTTATTGGTCCTGTGGATAGCTAATAAAAAGGTTATTAATACATCTCCAGGAGTAAAGTCCATGCACTTTTGATTTCTTAAGAGGGGCATCCTAAACAACCCCTTTCTACTTTATCTCAAAGCAGAGGAGATTCTGCCTGGAGGAGATGATCTTTAATAGCCCAGGTATGATGCTTGCAAATTTCTTAACACCCACATCACTCATTCTAGCTGCTAGGTAATTAATACCCTGAAGCTCAATGCAGAAGAGAATTGAATGGAAACTTCTCTTCATTTGGCCTTTCCACCTCTCTGGATACAGCTTGCAATTGTATTTGCTTTGCTTTGCAATATTGCCTTGTGATCCACCAAGACTTGCTGTGGTACAGACAAAAGTCTGATCCTTTTGTGTGTACTGCTGCCCAGCATCACCTCATCCATCCCAATAGGTACCTATGGTTTTGATTTTTCCAACACACTTTGCATTTGTTCCTATTGGAATTCATCTAACTGGTCTTGTCCGTTGTTTCAGTTTGTCAAACACCACCTGAATCTCGATGCTGCCTTCTATGTCCCCTTATCTTTGAGTCACTGGTAAATTTGATAATCATTTTTTTAACATTACCCACCAAGCTTATTTATAATGAGCAGTATAAATATGTAGACAACGTTGCCCTCTGCAAATAATTCCTGATTCTGATTCAGCGTTCCCTAATAACCTGAAGAGTGGACAGGTTTGCCTCTAACCCTTCACCTTCTCTTGCAGGAAAGCAATCAGCCTGCACTTGCAGCATGTGTAGTTCTTGCCATCTTCAGATAGGAAAATAAACATGACATGTCATGATACATCTTAAGAGCATTCTCAGAGATACACAAGGGTGGTTGTTTTTTTTTCTTTTCACTTTGAAGTTATCCCCTGCAGATTTGGCTGAAAAATGCCCACCCACAATACCTGATTGGCTGCCCTTAGCTTGGTTTCTCAGATTCCTTCTTAACAACTCTTGTTTGTTCTTCTTTTTTGCTCACTAACTCTCTATAAAGTGGTTTTCTTATGTGTCCTCTGAAGTTGCCTCAGCTAGTTCAGCTGGCAGCAATGCTCCCATCCTATACAACGGTCATTCAGCAGTACTTAAGAAACAATCATCTCCAACAATCCTTCAGGAATCTCTTCTGATCTTCTCTCTTTTGTCTCTTCATTTCCCTTGTCCAGGTCCCCATCAAAGCCACATTTGCTCTCCTGATCCATTGTGAGCTGGAATCTGGCTGCCCTAGTGATGAATAGAGGGATGCAGAATAACAGATCTGTGTAGATGATTAGTAGAAACAAACCAACCCCAATCATTTGTCATATCTTTATAAGATTAAAATTCTTTAATCCCCAAGGCAATTAATAGATACTTATTAACTTAGTTTCTTCCTCCTCTGATTATTTAAACAATGAAAGCCTGCACTAGACAAGGAAATGCTAATAGAAGTGCCTTTCTACAGGGCTTCATTTTGTCACTCTTAATGAATAATGCACCTTATAGGAGTAAGAACTACAAAATTAAGAAGTTTGACCTTCGTCTTCTTGTAATCACCTGGCAGCTACTTAGCATAGCATCTGGTTGGGTTTATTCTAATAGCTCAGGATTAGGCCTCTGAAATAATAGGAAATTCAAATGTTTGCTTAGAACACTCAATACTTTTTTCCACAGATAGGGTTTTTAAAGAAATTCTGTCCTTCAGGCATTATCAGAAAACAAATATTAATAACCAAGCGGAATTAGGAAAATGGCTACAATAAAACATACCTATTAAGAAAAATTGTTGGAGAATTAATGTGTGCACAAAATGAAAAAAAAATCGATAGAAAGAAGAGCAAAAAAGTAATTCCTTTATTTAGTTGTCTAAACAATGGGAAAGAAATCATCTAGTGGGAATTCTCTTAGATAACTTTAGCATCTTAAAAGATTAAAGCCAAAAATACTAAGAGGGAAAAGTTAGCAATATTGTATTATTTAATTGTATTATTTAAAATGGGCACTCGGGGTGCAAATCTAATCTGAAAATATTAAGTTTTTACGTACGTACATACATACATACATACATACATACATACATACATACATACATCTTGTGTGTGTGTGTTTCAGTTTCATTCATCAGCCATAATTACAAACACGTTTTCTTCCCTTATAATGTCTCCCCTCAAATTTGGAGCCAAGAGAGTCTGCAGAGCAACATCTGCCATGCTGGGAGGATTGTATAACAAGAAAGGAAGAAGTTCTCTCCTACAGCTACTGCCCATTTCTTTATCTGCCTTTTGCTTTGGGGATTCAACAATCTTTGTGAGACCAACTCTTTCTATATACCAGTAAATTTCCTTACTGTGGGATCACTGTCTAAAGTTAAAGCTTTAGCTCTACATAAATGGGGAGAGAGAGAGAGAGAGAGAGAGAGAGAGGGAGGGAGGGAGGGAGGGAGAGAGAGAGAGAGAGAGGGAGGGAGAGAGAGAGAGAAGAGCTTTAATATGCGAGATATTTTAAATTGCTGGTTTTATAGTTTGGTTTAATTAGATATGTCAGGGAGAGTGGGGAATAGAGCACAATCCGGGTACAGATATTGAGATAATAACTGGACAGTGGTTATGGTGAGAGGCTGTGACATGGCCATTGTAAAGCAAGTAGAACAGGATGCTGGTTGACTTCCCTTGCAGGTTAACCAATGAAGTCAAAGTGGCAGTGCAAGTAGGCTTTATAATGCTAAATCGGTTCCTGGTAAAGCATCTATTATCTAGGATTTAATCCAGGATTAAAGTGCTGACCTGGCTGATAGAACTGGAGGGGGAGGAATTAATCTCTCCCAGCATTGCCTGCCAGCTCTGTGATAAAACAAGTTGTAAGGCTGAGAGGTAGTATGACCATACTTTACAGGAATTCCAGATGCTCTATCCAACAAACTGCCAACTTTGAGTAGCTGGGCCAATATACAAACATTGTATCCAAGTTGGTGCTCTTCCTTTGCTCCCATAGTGAACTCTGGTGTAGTGGAGAACTACCCTAGACTTCAATGACCCTGCTGCTTCCCCATGCCCATTTAGGAATACTTCATATTCACCCTGGCAACTATGGCTTGACCCAATTGGAATATAGTCCCACAGATGTAGCAAAGCACACAATAATGATAATCTATTTCTGTAGATCTGTTAATTTCAGGATAAGAAGCCCTCTGATAACTCTGTTGTCATGGGCAGATCATTTTCTGGTCAGTTTTAGACTGGGGGCTGTTATAAATCTTTGCAATGATTGAGTCTTGATTAAAATGATCTGACCTAGGCATCTGATGGAACTGAATGGTTTCTTGGATAAACTTGCACAGCTACCTCATCCGTTAGTTACATGGCAGAAGCATTGGCTAACCTATGGAACTCATAGATAGCAGAAGCCAGGGTTCTCCAAACTTGGCAACTTTAGGACTTGTGAATTTCAAGTCCCAGAATTCTCCATACTGGCTGGGGAATTCTGGGAGTTGAAGTCCACAGGTCTTAAAGTTGTCAAGTTTGGGGACCCCTGGTTTAAGCAATTGACTCTGTTGCTTTCATTTGCCCACTTCTCTTTGGCAGAGCTAAATTGACATTTTGGGTTTACCAGGATGCTGAGAGTAACAAAGCATATAGCTAGAGAGGTAGGGCAGAAATGGAGGTACTCTCAGGATTGATCAGATCAAATGGGGCTCATCCTAAGGCCCATGTGACATCCTATTCTATGGCAGTAGATGAAACAAAGAATGCTCAGTTTTCTACCCCATTGCAGTACAGTACAATAGTTGCCTCAGTGTACAGATTCTCCTCCATCGAGATATTGGGGGAGAGCAGCTGGAACAGTCAAAAGCTCACTGTGAGCAATTGTTATTGATTTTTGCAGACAAAATTGATTGCATTACCTTGACTTGGACCCATGTTTGGAAGGTCACAGTAACCTTGGCAACTGCTTGTCCTGTTCAAATAAATTCTTTTTAGCTTGTAGATCTTGAGGGGGTAGACAGGGTATGTGGAGAGGTGAGGGTCAACACTTGCTTGCTCAATCTTGCCCATTCTGGATAATTAAATCAGTGCGGACAGTACTGGTCCCATTCCTAAGGGAGATGATGAATGCCACCTCAAGGATGGATTCTCTTCTAAAGGAGGCAGCTATAAGGCTTTTATTGAAAAAACCCTCTTTGACCCAAGAGATCTTTGTAACTATCGAATAGTCTCAAATATTCGATTCTTGGGTGAGGTGATCAAGAAAATAATGGTCTCATAATTCCAGATGTATTAGGAAAATAATTATACAGGTATATTGCACTTGGAGTTTTGGTCATGGTGCTAAAGCTGCTTTGTTTCCCTGGATAGAAAGAGCAAAGTCCTGCTAATTCCTCCTAGTTCTCTCAAGAGTATTCTCTTTCTCTTTGATTTCTTTCTTTACTCACTTTATACTAGTTTGCATTTGTTTTTATGATGATCTCTGGAGGGCTCGGGATAGGGGTTGCTCCTCTATCCTGGTCCTGTTAGACCTCTCAGCAGCTTTTGATACCATCGACCATGGTATCATGTTGCACCGGTTGGCGGGGTTGGGGGTGGGGGGCACCGTTCTGCGGTGGTTCTCCTCCTACCTCTCTGACCGGTCGCAATCTGTGTTGACAGGGGGGCAGCGGTCGACCCCGAGGCACCTTGCTTGTGGGGTGCCACAAGGGTCGGTCCTCTCGCCCCTTCTGTTCAACATTTATGTAAAGCCGCTGGGTGAGATCATCCGTGGCTTCGGGGTGGAGTTCCATCAGTACTGTACATCTCCACCCCAGGCCACCCCAACGATGCCCTTGAAGTGATGTCCCAGTGCCTGGAGGCCGTGGGGGCCTGGATGGGGAGAAATAGGCTCCGACTCAACCCCTCCAAGACCGAGTGGCTGTGGCTTCCGGCGTCCCGATATAGCCAGTTGACGCCATCGCTGGCTATTGGGGGCGAATCACTCGCCCCCACGGAGAGGGCTCGTAACTTGGGCATCCTCCTGGATGCACGGCTGTCGTTAGAAGATCATTTGACGGCCGTGGCCAGGGGAGCTTTTTATCAGGTCCGCCTGATACGCCAGTTGCGCCCCTTTCTAGATCAGGACTCCCTACGCACAGTCACTCAGGCACTTGTCACTTCCCGCCTGGACTACTGCAACGCTCTCTACATGGGGCTCCCCCTGGGGTGCACTCGGAGGCTCCAGCTGGTCCAGAACGCGGCCGCGCGGGGGATTATGGGGGCGATGAGGCGCTCCCACGTAACACCTCTCCTGCGCGAGCTGCACTGGCTCCCGGTGGTCTTCCGGGTGCGCTTCAAGGTGTTGGTGACCACCTTTAAAGCGCTCCATGGCTTAGGGCCGGGGTACTTACGAGACCGCCTTCTGCCACCAATAGCTTCCCACCGGCCAGTACGCTCGCACAGAGTGGGCCTCCTCAGGGTGCCGTCCGCCAGACAATGTCGGCTGACGACCCCCAGGGGGAGAGCCTTCTCTGTGGCGGCACCCACCCTCTGGAACAACCTCCCCCCAGAGATACGTACAATAACAGACCTCCGGATTTTTCGTCGGGCCCTGAAAACCCATTTATTTCAACTAGCGGGGCTGGCCTGAGTTAATTTTAAATTGATTTTAAATTGGGTTATTTTAATTTACGGCCAATAATATTTAATTATTTTAAATTGTTTTTAAATTTTTGTATGTATTGTTTTTTACTCTGGCTGTTCACCGCCCTGAGTCCTATTCTGGAGAAGGGCGGTATAGAAATTTAAATAAATAAATAAATAAATAAATAAATAAATAAATAAATAAATAAATAAATAAATAAATAAATAAAATTTATCTTCACTTTTTTGGGAAGGAAAAAGTTGGAATACACACAACACACACACATGGCTGCATAGTATAGTGGTTAGAGCACTGCCTTTAATGTGGGAGACCAGGGTTTGCATTCCTGTGTGTACCTACTTACCAGTTGGGATCTGTGGACAAAGGCCCCCTAATACTTCACCTGCTCTCCTCAAATATGAAAGTGACACAAAATAGAAGAGTCATGCCAGCTAAACAACATCCAGATTAAAAAGGTCCATGTCAGATATTGGGAACCAGGATAACCTGATGGTAAGTGTGGCACTGGAACAAACCATACAGAACCTGGTACTGATGCAATGCTACTATAGTAGACCTAATGAGAGCAGATATATGAAATGTATAAGAGAATTATCAATGGACAGAAAATCTTCATCCACACTGAGAAAATAACTAGTTATCCAATGTATCAACATCATGAGGAGGAAGAGGAAGGTGATCTCTTGAGAAAGACCAACTAAATATTTTACCACATCCTTAGGAAGACACAGAGTAATAACTGAATGTACAGCCAAGTCCTGAAGTTGGAACTTCACTCCCACTTCCTCCAGAGCACAACTGATGATATCAGACCTAAGATCATAGATAAACTATCTAGAATCAAACCTTAGACCAGTTAGCAAGACTCAGTAGAGAACTACCATTATAAAATATACTAGGAAATGCCAATTCAGCCGTCACAATAATTTTTTATTACCATAATAATTCCAATCAATGAACTGATATATGCTACAGCTGCTGTAGATGTTTGATTACACAGTCAAGAACAGCAGCACATACCCTGCCCCCCCCCAAATGAAGTTAGAAGATGAGATTAAGGCAACTCAGAGAAAATATAGTCAGCTGATGGAATGTGTGAAGACTGGGGACAAGGCTACTGAAAAATAAGCCAGTATAAGGTACAGAGAATACATAAAAGATCTGCTCTTATTCCCACCTGCCTAATTTAAGATCTTGGTGTTGACCATTAAAATCCTAAGCAGCTATTTAATGGACCACTTCTCCAACTATGAAGCAGCTCAGATACTTAGATCACAAGAGAGGCCCTTTTGAAGATAACTCATTACCAGAAAGTTGTGGGACAGAGGTGCCTCCATCTATATGTTAACCATAAGTGTTTCATCTGTCAGTATTTGGAAAAATTGTATTTTTTTTTTTGCCAAGTTTAGTCATTAATGGCTTTTTAATTTTACTGGTTGTAATGTTCTTCTTTAAACTGCATTTTTGTTTTAAATGTTATCAGCCATTACGCATGCAAATATAGTAGACAGGTAGGGTATCAATCAATCAAAATCAATCACGTTTCTAAAGTTTCAGCTTCAATAAAAGTTTCCATTTATGCTTTTTATCACCATTAATCATTATGAAATTAAATCCTAACTCTTTCACTCAGAGTTTCTCAGAGAGAAACTAAGCTATGTCATCTCAAACTCAGATCAGTTGTCGATCATAGCTACAAGTCCAATAAGTCAATCGTGACTACAACGGTATATTTTACATTGTACATGTTGACATTTTGTATTGTTAGATAAAGCCTTAAAACATGTGAGCAACACAGTCCAAATACATAGTCCTTTTTCCCAAGTCCTCTGTAGAAGATAAAGATTCAGATTCTCTCCATAGGACCCTTAGCACTTTAGCTTCTCCTAATAATGCTGCCAACTCATGTACCCTCTAGCAACACTGGGGCTCCAACACAAAGTACAACATTTAGATGTGAGTTCCTAGCAGACGTGCTGATCAAAGCAGTAAGCCATGTTTGCTGGTTAGCTTTGCATCCCACTAAATCTAGCAGGAATTCCATGCAGCTCACAACAGGTCTAAAACTATGAAAATATTCAGGGTAATGCATCAACAGTTAAAAGAGCCACCATAATAAATTAAGGTAATTTAAGACACTAAAACATCATCACCATCAACATCAATAATAAAATTGACAGAGCCATCAACATCGAACTAAGTAATAAAATCATAATAATCGTCATTACTGTTACCATCAATAGGGAACTAATTACCAGATGCCCTCTGGCAGAACTCTACCATCTTCTAGAATGCATTTAAAGAAGAAGCAAATATAACTCCTGAGGTAAGGCTGTTCCATAAGACTGAAACTATAACTTAAAATGACCACCTCCTCTCCTTTGCTCCCCACACCCTTACTTCACAGAAATAGGAAACTACCAACAGCTTCTCCTTGAATGATCATATCGGGCAGATTGATCCTAATTGGAGAAGGCAGCAAGCCATATTTGTTGGATTCACTTGTTTTGTGGCCATTTTGAATTTCCTCTCAATGACCAGGGTGCAATAGTGCATACTCAGCAAGAATATATCAATGCTGATAGATCTAGTTTATGTAGCTGTGCTCATAAACACAATTTTAACTATAATTTATTTATTGATTTATTTTATTTATTTATAAAAAATATTGGCCGCCCATCTTACCATAAGGTAACTGAGTATCTTACAATTACATATAAGTTAGACTTAGTTGCTATGCCTCTTCATTGGCTGACCTTATTATCATGTCTTCCCAGTCATGAATATTCTAACACAACCAATCTTGTTTCCATCCCATAACCAGGCCTGAATCCTGACTGGAAGGGGTGCAGATGATCCATTTCATCCAGGATCTATGCAACTGCGAGGCCTTCCACAATCTTCCCTAAGAATGGAAGGTTGGAAACTGGATGAAAATTGTCCAGGCAGGTGGGATCCAGTGATGGTTTGTTAAAGAGGGGATGAACCAGGGGTTTGCTTAAAAACATCCAGAAATGTCCCCTCCTCTAGTGATTAATCACAGTCTGGACCCACCCACTAGTCTCCATCCTAGAGGTTTTCCCCATACAGGAGGGGCAAGGATCTAACTGACAGGTGGTGGCACTGACAGCATCAAGGGCTCTGTCCACTTCATCAGGGCCAACTGGATCAAATCGTTCCCAGATAACAGGGCAAGACATTTTCCCCAGGCATCTCACACAGACTATCTCCATGCATGGGGTCCAACTGGGAGCGAATCCGAGTGACCTTGTCCATCAGGTACTGAACAACGTCTTTTGCCTGGCCCTTTGCCCCTTTGACCTAGGAGGAACAGGCAACCCAAAACAGGGCTTCTGAGTGGCACTCTGAGGACACAATAAGAGCAGAGAAGAACTGCTGTTTCATCGCTCTTACCACCACAAGGTGGAGGCCTTAATAGTGGCTCTAAATTATGTCCAGTCGGAGTCATCCCTTGTCTTCCTTTTCAGAACCCATAGCTTCTCTGTAAACAATGGCGAGGGTCAGGAGTGATGAATCAAAACAGGCTGCATGGGTGCAATCCAGTCCAAAGCCATGGCCGACCTTAAGTTCCAGGCCACTTTCACAGCTTCAGCAGGATCATGCAGAAAACTATAATGCCTTGTTCACTCAGTTCTAGAGACTACATTTTTTGAAAAAAATAAAATGGCCAACGTATTTATGAATCCAACAGTTTAGACCCCTATTGTCATTATTGGCAATACCATACCATAGTGTTATGCATCCTACCCCAAACAGTGGTAGCCTAGCAATAATTGCGATGAGCTGTCCCAGGGGCTCCAGATTATCTCCAGAGTGTGTGCTCCAATACCACCAGAAGTGAATCAGTGATCACTAAAGAGAGGAGGAGAAGGAGGAGATGGCATGAAGCTCAGGCAGATGGTGGTGATCATTTAAATAATCTTTATTGATTCCTTCTGCCAATTCTGAGCAAGTTTCATATATGCTGAATAGATCTTTTTCTGTTAAGGGAAGAAAAACAGCCATATAAGTAGCCATTCAGGTAAGGGCTATTTTATATATATATACAAACTATAGAAATAGATTCAATGTGAAGACTGCCTTGTAATCTAGTTCACTTTATTAGTTTCCTCACAATGGTTCCATCTGCAAAATGGGAAAAAAATGTTTTTCAGATGCTTAATTCTAAATTTGCATACAGTATGGATAGGTGTGATTTGATCAATAATCTTTGGCTCTCTCTTTTTGAAGAACCTGTTATTTCTGTGCATCCCTACCAATACCAAACCACAGTGTTATGCATACTGTGATGTGTATGGAAGGCTTGATAACAACAACAACAATAATAATAATAATAATAATAATAATAATAATAATAATAATAATAATAATTTTATTTCTATACCGCCCTTCTCCCGAAGGACTCAGGGCAGTGTACAGCCTATTTAAAAACACAGAAACAAAACAACAATTAAAATTTAAAATCATTAAATAATTAGGCTCCAATTAAAATCCCAGAAATTTAAAATACCCCAATTTAAAACGTTATGTTAATAGCCCGGCCTGGCGGAACAACAGGGTCTTCAGAGCGCAGCGAAACACCCGGAGGTCAGAGATCTTACGTATTTCCGGGGGCAGTTCATTCCACAGGGCTGGGGCTCCCACAGAGAAGGCCCTCCCCCTGGGTGTCGCCAGCCGACATAACTTGGTCGATGGCACCCTGAGGAGACCCTCTCTGTGGGAGCGGACTGGTCGGTGGGAGGCTATTGGTGGCAGAAGTCGGTCTCGAAGGTACCCGGGTCTTATGCCATGGAGCGCTACAACTGTGTAATTTTTTTTGGTGTCAAGTAAAATTATAATGCACCAGAACATTGTTTGAAGACTAGGCAGCCATACATGTATTTGAGATAAAACTCAATCTTCATAAATCTTATGGGATTTGTGGTCAGTCTTCAAGTTCTCAGTATGATGGTTTTGATATCAAAAGTTCCATCTGCTTTATAAGAAAGGTAGGAAATTTGAGGGAGGGGGGTAGCATTGGCAATTTTTTTTTCTGGAGCCCAAGTGTAAGCCATTTTCTCCCCCCTATCCTCCCCCCTCCTCCTCCTCCCACCTATGAGGGATAGCAGAGAAACCAGAAAATAATTGACTAGAAAAGCAAATTTTACAAGATCGAAGATGGCTGACCACAAGGCAATTTCTTTCCTTAATAATTAAAACAACCTGTTCTTGGTAGAATGATTCATTCCATGGAAGACTTAATGGGCTGTTTTTCTCTTCCTCACCAAGCACTGGGAAAGCTGCTTTAAATATATCCTGAAAGTTGGAGGAGATGGCATTGGCTGGATATCCTAGGTCTCTTTAGAAGCTCTCTTAGTTTCAATCTCAATCTTTTCCACATTTACTTCTCAAATAATGGATTTCAAAGGCAAAAAAAGAAAAGACTTCATGCCGGAAGGAAGGAAGGAAGGAAGGAAGGAAGGAAGGAAGAAAGAAAGAAAGAAAGAAAGAAAGAAAGAAAGAAAGAAAGAAAGAAAGAAAGAAAGAAAGAAAGAAAGAAAGAATGAATTACAAGTTAGCTATTTTCCGAGGATGAATATTTTTGTTCTAAGCAAAGCTGGTTTAAGTGTAGGCCAGACTTGTTCTTCCTGTTAGGGAAGAAAGAAAAGAAAGAAAATCCCAGGTGTAAATATACACAAATGTTCTGCCATTGTTACTAAAGTAAGTGCTAGAAGATATTACTTCCTGCTATCTTTTTCTTTACCAACTGTCTGTTAAGCATGGTATATGGGCAAAGCACGTGAATGAATCATGATCTCAGGTGAAATATGGCATGAATAGCTTGATGTTAATTTCAGATGAGTTTGATATAATTTGCTTGGTTATTGCTGGGAGGTAGTCCATAATTTTAAAATGACATTGGAATACATCTGTGTGCAAGTACTAGTGAAACAGTATAACAATAAAAGAGATAATATTACATTTTGGTTCTTTCCTTTTTTCCTCTCAGTTGCTTCTCATTTATACCATCTGAAATTTATTTGTTCAACTTGTATGCCGCCTTTCTCCAAAGACTCAAGGAATTATTATGGATAATAATTTTTATCTGTTGTATGTCTTTTAACTGAAAAATTCACAATAGTAATTAACTCAATTTAAAACAATTATAGAAAAGCACAACTCAATTGTCCCCCCCCCAAAGTTTTACTATACCCTAAGGATGAGGGGAAAGGGGAGAAATATGTGTGCCCAGCAGCAATATTATTCCATATTGTACATTCATTCTTGCAAGCCCAGCCAAACTCAAATTAATTGTACTGACTAAACTTTTCTTGTTGGAGAAAATTAAAGATATGCTGTTGTCAACACTTGAGCATAACCTTGCCGACACTTAAATGCAGAGAAGGGTGTGACATCCTGCCCTCGCTGCCTTGTGTTAATTAATCACTCTGGTATTTAGGACCATTCAAGCAGACAAATTAATGGAGAATAATTAGTGTATCTTTGTTCCAGCTCAGCTCTACACACACCACACACTCTCACCAAAAGAGAGTAAACATAGAGAAAGTGAACCATTAGCATGCGCATAGTTTCGCTTTTGTTCAGCCCATTTTGCAGAGATTAAGAGAAAAAGCCAAATTAGCAGGGCTGTGCCTGGGGTTAGGGCATCCCTGTACAAAGAGAAATCTCTGTTGGGTTCTGCTTTCAAAAGTAAGTTGTTGATCCTGCAGTTAGATTTCACAAAACACTGTTAGAACAGTCTTTCTTTCTTTCTTTCTTTCTTTCTTTCTTTCTTTCTTTCTTTCTTTCTTTCTTTCTTTCTTTCTTTCTTTCTTTCTTTCTTTCTCTTTCCTCCTTCTTTTTTTTCTATCCCTCCCTCCCTCCCTCCCTCCCTCCCTCCCTTTCCTTTCCTTTCCTTTCCTTTCCTTTCCTTTCCTTTCCTTTCCTTTCCTTTCCTTTCCTTTCCTTTCCTTTCCTTTCCTTTCCTTTCCTTACGACTTGTTAAATAATACTCAGGACCGTACTTACCTTAAGCTGTCTTCTGTTTATTAAAAAATGTTCAATTTTTCTTATGCACAATACTATGTATCACTTATGCCAATAGCTGTTTCAGAGTATCTACATCTTTCACATATACCAAAATCCTTATATCAGTTGTAGGTTTTTTTTTTCAGAACTCCTTTTTTTAGCCTACCAGACCTTATATTTTCATGATATCTGAAATTTTTTTTACAAGACTGTGCTAGAGCTGTATTAGAGGTGTACTAGGATGGGAAAAAACTAAAACAAGTCCAATAGTCCATCTCCATGAGAATTACAGATAGCTGACCCAGATTTAGCAAGTAGTGCAAAGTATCCATGGCTGGCCAAAGTATCTTGATGCCTGAAATATACTTACTACTAGTGTCATTTCCTGAGTGTGTGTGTATGTGTATGTATACATAAATACACTCACTCACCCATCCTACACACACACACACACACACACACACACACACACACACATTAATAATGAAGCCTTGTCTGCCTTTCCACGATGCTCCATATCAGTTGTGAGTGGTGCATACAAATCCACTCAGAATCCCCCCTGAGTCACTTACAGCATCTTCTAAATCATCCCAACCCTCACCGTGCTGATATAATCATAACAATAAGTTTTAGATCATCTCAGAAATGGCTGGGTGGTGCTAGTAGAACGTGTTAGTCAGAAATAATGAAATAAACAGTAATAAGGCTCTGGCAGAAACCAAAGTAAAGATTGACCACCACATATCACTGCCACATTTCAGTATCCCAATTTAGCGCAGATGGTAACTTCGGAAACACTTGGCATAAAACTCTTTTAAAACATGCATATGGTCTTTGAGCAAAGACTGAAAGAAACAAGACTGAGTGGGGGAAAAAAAGAGCAAATGCACACAATAACCCACCCGCCCTTTTTAAAACACTCATAGCAATCCTTAAGCCACCCCCTTTCTCTTAGCACACTAAATGCCTACCTGCAATCAGACCTCTCAAAAGATCCCCATCCCACAAAAATCTCATCCAGCTATCTGAAAGTGCAGCCTTCTCATTTAAAGACAGACCTTACCCATGGGAGGGGTTGTGCTGACATCAAGGCCACCTGGCCATGACTAAAAGAGCTGGCCCCATATGCGGCGGAGGCTGAGCAGCAGAATGTAATTTAGTCGCACCAGCAGGTGCAGAGGTCAATGATTTTATATTAATGGGGATCACTACAGTTCTAAGCTGTGGCGTGCTTTGAAATAAATGTTGTACACGGCGGCGGAGAGAGCTCGGCAGAGGAAATGAGCTGTTCCGCTTCTCTTCATGCCTAGCAGAAAACATCAGGACTTTGCCCCGTCATCTCCTGTTCAAAACAACGCAAAACACTAATATACCTCTTAGGAGAGGGGATGATAAAGCAACCGTTTGAATAATGATTGCTCTCATTACGATTTATCTCAGTTTGGGTTAGGGGCATTTATACTAATTCATTTGGATGAGCTGCACACACTACGTATATGCAGCTCATCCAAAAACAGATACCATAATAATAAT
Organism: Pituophis catenifer annectens; assembly: GCF_029215685.1. Taxonomy (NCBI): domain Eukaryota; kingdom Metazoa; phylum Chordata; class Lepidosauria; order Squamata; family Colubridae; genus Pituophis; species Pituophis catenifer. The sequence goes on from NW_027256881.1 coordinate 106,698,321, forward strand.
AATAATAATAATAATAATAATAATAATAATAATAACAACAACAACAACAACAACAACAACAACAACAACAACAACAACAATTGCAGCTTCCTGCAATATTGCAGCTTCCTGCAATAACACCAGCGGAACTGCAAAAATCTGTGCTACTTGGAACATCATATATTTTAGAAGATACTTGGTTGAAACCTAGGACACTGGCAGCAACCCTTATCAACCATTAGTACCAGTCAATGGTATTTGTGACACATTTCTAAATGATCAGTTGACTGAGTTTCATGTTTAATGAATAAAAGATATAATAATAATAATGATGATGATGATGATGATGATGATGATGATGATGATGATGATGATGCCCTGATATCTACAGGAATTTTCCAGGAAGGGGCCCAAAGTACCTAGAGGTTACTGGTTTTAATTAGTAAGTTTTGTCCAGATCCCAACAACATAACCATTCATATTGTCTCGGTGCGTATAGGTGTGATATTGCTTTCTACTACACTGGATGCCTTTAAGAATGCACAATGTGGCTGATAACCTTAAGAATTTCCCCCAAGGCTGTAAAAGCAGAAACCCCTAACTTGGGGACTCGTTTGTCCACTTAATTTTTTGCCTACGTACTGTCCTCTTTGGTTCTCCTTTCTCCTGAATATCTATTATTATTATTATTATTATTATTATTATTATTATTATTATTATTATTACTACTACTACTACTACTACTACTACTATTATTATTATTTAATCTTTAGTGAGATTCCCAGCCTTTGAGGCTGGTTAATAGCTCAGCAGCTCAAGTCCTAACCAAGGACCTAGGAACTGTTAAGGTATTGTCGGAGGATGTAAACTGTTCCGAGTTGTTGTTGTTGTTGTTATTGTTGTTGTTGTTGTTGTTGTTGTTATTATTATTATTATTATTATTATTATTATTATTATTATTATTATTATTATTATTATCTTATATATTATAATATAATATATTATAATATAATATATTATAATATAATATATTATTATTATTCCTGGACAGTGAGGTACTGTGATAGACAAAGCATTGGTTGAGATTATTTTGCAGTTTTATTTTTTTTTTAATCAAGCTCAAGAAGTCATTGGAAATTCAGATATGCTGATGGAAATAGCAATAGCAGACTTACATCCTGCTTCACAGCTCTTTCTAAGCAGTTTACAGAGTCAGCCTATTGCCCTCAACATTTTACCGACCTCGGAAGAATGGAAGGCTGAGTCAATGAAGGCCTTGAGCTGGTGGGAATCGAACTGCCCAACTTCTGGCAGCCAGCAGTCAACAGAAGTAGCCTGTCGTACTGCAGTCTAACCACTGCACCACCTTTGCAGAATGGCAGCTTTGAGTTTTTAAAAAATATTTTACTTCATGCAAAAATACAAAAAGTTAGGTGCAGATATTGCCAAAGAAGATTTTATGGGTTCAACAGCATCTCTGGACACATTTTTAAAGATTTTATTTAAAAAAAAAACCTTTTGTTTTATTATTTTTATAAATAACTCAAGACAGTGAACATACAATACAATACTCTTTCTTCTTCCTATATTCCCCACAACTCTGTGAGGTGGGTGAGAATGACTGGCCCAAAGTTACCCAGCTGGCTTTCATGCCTAAGGCAGGACTAGAACTCTGCTGTATAGTCTAGGGCCTTAATCACTACAGAACCACAGCTGGCTCTTTTTTGTGTGGGATTTTCTTGCCTTAAAAAAAATAATGCATTTTCTATTTTCTGTTATCCCAAAGCTAACTCTTCTTGAAAATACTAAGACATACTAGTGGTGTGCATCAACTTCAGCTGAACAAATGCAGACTAATCTAAATATCCCAAAGAGGCTTTTTCAAGAGGCAACTGGACTTTCTGGTTTTTTCTTTGAAGATATTTCACTTCTCATCCAAGAAGCTTCTTCAGCTCTTTAGGACAACCATGACCTGGATGATTGAGACTCTCCATAGATTAATCTGAATAGATTTGTGAGTGTCAAAAACAAAAGAGAATTTATCTGAAGTTTATTTCACCATTGTTAGAAGTTCAGAAGTTTGAGAGTCACAAATCACTCCTATATTGGGCAGGGACTTGGACTAGAAGACTTCCAAGGTCCTTTCCAACTCTATGATTTTATGAAATGTTCCACACTCTCTACATAATGTCTAGGATAAAAGAGAAAGCCAAGGGAAGAAGGGTATGGATGAAGAGCTCTTCATACTATTAATCAAATGAATTAGGCTTCCGATCAAACTCCTTTGGGAAAAGGATGTTGAAGGATTGTATTGTAGGTACTGGAGTGGTCAAAAAGAAGCAAGAATATTAGAGGTATACCTGGAAGCGTGTAGCAGTGGATGGTCGCTTGCAAAGCATTACATGTTCAGGTCCCTCTGTCTCTGTTACTTTGTGTACCCATCCATTATCTATCAACATCCCATTTCACCTTTTCTAGCTTTCTAGGCCAACTAAGCAGAACACAAAAAGCTTTCAAAAAAACCTTCCCCCCTCCAGTTCATCATAATAACATAATTTCTCCTACCTTTCTGAAATTTTGCAAATTTCTTTGCCTAGAAATGCTTCTGCGATGTATAGTTGCAAACAATTTTATAAATTATATGTTATTTCCTTGGTGCTTCCTGAAATAGCCATGGGATCTTGTAACACGGCACCGTTGTATAGTCATTCCAGAAAAGGCAGAAAATGATGTCATAAGGCCAATGCTGCTGTAATCTTTTTAAAAAGTGCAAGAAGCATTCAGTCACCTTTTCACCTTTTACATTTTTAAAAATAAGCAGGCTCCCTTCTGCTTCCACCGTGTATTGTTTCCCAGGAAAGGATAGATGCTAGCAGCTCCACATTCCTGCTAGCATTTGTCTTATTATGGATTCACTGAGAGCAAAACAACCAAATTCGCTCCCAGGAGGATCTGGGGCAGAATCACTTTTTAATTCCAACCCTAAGACTGGAAAAAAATGGTCTTGCACAAAATGTCTGAACATATCCATATGAAAATTAGCAGATCTGATCTGATCCCTTCATAGGGATCAATACTACCTGTACATTTCATCAAATTTTACAAACAAATAGATACATTTTTTAAAAAAGTAAGTTATATTTATTCTTACATGGAAAGCTTAACTAATATTTGGTGTGCATTATACTCTCACCTATCCTACCTCATATCTCATATTTTATTATCATAATACTAAGTAGATATTATATCTATTTGAGAATATTAGTCCCCCCCCCTCCAGCTTATTTTTAGAAAGGGAAAATTTATTTATTTATTTATTTATTTTTCATATTTGTATACTGCCCTACTCCCGAAGGACTCAGGGCGGTGAACAGCCATAATAAATACAAATACATATAGAAGTTAAAAACTATTAAGAAACAGATTAAGTAATTTAGGCTCAAAGATTAAAAACATCCAAATTTATCTAAAGAGGTTTAAAACCCAATTTAAAAGCCAGTTTAAAAGCCAATTAAAAAGGGAGAGTTAGGCCAGACCAGCTTGTTGGAATAGAAATGTTTTCAGGGCACGGCGGAATATGCGTAAGTCTTGGATGTTTCGTAACTCCGGGGGAAGCCAGTTCCAGGTGGTAGGTGCCCCCACAGAAAAGGCTCTCCCCCTGGGAGAGATTGACTTAGATTCTTGGGAAATATGTCCCTGAGGGTATTGGCCATTCCCTTTTTTGGTGGTAAAAGTCATCATAAATTCAGTCATCTTTCTTTCAGATAATTATGGGATCATCGCTGGAAATCATATTCAGTTCTGATAAACAGTAATTTGTTGGCTTTTTGAATAGCAATGGAAGATGTAAAAGAGTTTCAGAATTGTGAACTGAAATAAAGATTTGATCCAGGTCCACTCCATGGGACTCTGAATCTCTCTAAGGTGGCGGATTGTTTTATCAATACTCAGACTATGAGCTGTGGTGGCACAGTGGTTAGAATGCAGTACTGCAGGCTACTTCTGCTGACTGCCAACTGCCTGCAGTTCGGCAGTTCAATTGTCACTGGCTCAGGGTTGACTCAGCCTTCCATCCTCCCAAGGTCAGTAAAATGAGGACCCAATTTGTTGAGGGCAATATGCCCTCTTTGTAGAGAGGGCTGTAAAAGCACTGTGAAGCAGTATATAAGTCTAAGTGCTATTGCTACAGATGAAATATTATTCTAGGCCATCTCTGTGAAAACACAAGCATCTTTGTGCATACATTCTAACTCTACTTTTTTTCTCAAAATAGACGCTTTAGAATTAAACAAAGCTATCTGTCTGGACCATAGAAGTATGCCTTCTGTGTATTGATGTCTGCCCTCTGAAACCAGTTTTCTCCTAAAATTTGAATGGCTCCCACCCTACTGGTATTTTGAAGAGCCCTAACACCTAGCTTTTTGATCAGGTCTGATCAGGCTTTTTGATCAGGCCAAGAATGATTGACAATCCTTTCTTTCATTTTGTTCCACCTTGGGTTTATTGTTGCCATTGCTGTGCTATCTTGTCCTGTTTTTTGTGGGGGGTTTTGCACTACTATTGTTCGTAAATATTTTTAACAATTGTAAATGGTGGCATATAAATTTAATAAATTATTGTGATTGGTCCCACAGTCAACAAGATGTTTGTCCACCAATTGAGTCCTTCCGAGAATAGGCAGATATTGTTAGACTTAGAATAACTTTGTCACTTTAAATGTACACTAATCGGCGTACATTAAAGTGAAATTTCATTGCATACAGCTTTCAAAGGGTCACTAACTCCAATATACACTACATAAGCATGACAAAACAAACAAATAAATATGCATATACTCATATACCCACATATATTGTATGACAACATATATTATATGTTGTTTAATAATATTAAAGATACTGTCATAAGATGTAAGTTGTTCAAAATAAGCTGCCTTCTGAAATTGTCTGATGGTAATTTTGCCAACACCCATGGTGCCCAAGTAGTCCAGATGTTTTGGAATTGCCCCAAGATATCTAATACTACTAATTCTGTGTTCATTTTCTTTTGCCACAAACATTCCACTTCTATTTGCAGATATTGCATGATTTTCTCCATTTCTTTCTCCTATTTTGCTGTCTCCAGGTACTGCCATGACCACTACCCAAACTATTTTTTTTTGTCATTCTTATTGTCAATTGTTAACAATGTGTTATGTGGCAGGTGCTTGTCTATTTGAATTCTAAACTCCCAAAGCAGTTGAGCTTCTTCATTTTGTAATACTTCATCTATTTTATGGTCCAAACAGTTCTTGCTTGCAGGCAAATGGTATTTCTTGCAAATATGCCAATGTAAGATTGTTGTTACTAGGTCATGCCATTGTTTGTGGTCAGTCTTTCAGCACTAACCAGGTGGTCCATTGTTTTTTCAGCAGTGGACAACAAGAAAACTATATCTCAGTATTTTTTTGGCACATTGCCTCGGAATAGGATCCTGTTTGGGCAGCTATGTAGTTAATTGCAAAATGCAGAAAGATGGAACTGAGAACATAAGCCAGGAGTATCAAACTCAAGTCTCAGGGGTTTCTCCACACGGCCCATTTTGGATACCAGGTAAGTGCAGCACCCATGCGGAATCTCTGGGAGGGTGAAAAATGGGCCTCCTGGAAGTTCCAGAAGTCTGGAAATGGGGCCGTTTCCTGCCTCCGGAGGGCCTCCGGAGCCCGGGGGAGGCTGTTTTTGTCTTTCCGGAGGCTCGATTAAAGCATCTGGTGCTTGGGGAGAGCAAAAACACCCCCCCACCATAGTGCCGGAGGCCAAGTAGGCCACGTCCACCATGGCCACACCTACCCAGCAACCAGTTGCTCAAATTTTTGAATCCCACCCCTGATTTATGGACCTTTTGTAATGTACAAAATGTTTTTAGTGAAAATTACAGAATATCTTGACCCTTATTATACAAACACTATAGTGAATCTTCGTTATATTGCAAGAGAGAAGTGAACACGATCCATACAATCTTGAACAATTTAATATATAAATTGTAGAGACTACCAATATCCTTTCAGGATTTAATCTACCTATTTTAAAAATATGACCAAATCATGACAGCAAAAGTACAGAAAAATTCTAGTGAAATAATCTTTTCTTTTATGCTGTTTGACAAAGTAATTGAATGTCACTTCTGCATCCGCAATTTGTTTTTGTTTTTGTTTTAAGAAGGAATAGTAAAATCCTAAATTTTAATCATGTGTGGTTCACTTTGGATAAAAGCTATTGTAAGCTATCTATTCACTATATCACAAAGCAATATCAGTTTCTTGCCTTTAATATCCACTTCTGAAATAAACAAATTAGTGAATTCTTTTCACAAAAACAATCAATTTTTGAAACTGAGAAAAATGACCCTTTTGTAGTAAAAATGCGGATGTGGCAGAAAATCTGTTAATGTTGGTGCAGAGAGCAATATCTAAAGACTCTGCCTCTCATACATGTGGTATTTAAATGATTATTGTGTGTACATATGTGTGTTCCACATACACATATTACATATTATACATAACACTGCTGTTTGGTTATATCCCCCAGACATGGAGTTGCTGTAGTCAATCAGAAATGTCTTCTTGGAAATAATGGGGAACAGTTTAGACTAGAGGTCCCCAAACTGTTCAGTTCATTAACTCCTTCATGAAGTTTCAAAAGTTTTCAAACATATGAAAAAGACTTATTAGATATTATTTTAGCTTAGAGTAGTATGAATAAAAATAACTTTGCTTGGAACAGCTTACATCCTGCGACGATACCTTCAAGATCGTCAAATATCTGCCTATCTCAGTTCTTTGGGAAGGACTCAATACATGGATAAAAATGCCAAATTCTGTCTGAATATCTGGCTGACTGTGTGATGAATGTAACAATAATGGATAGCATCATATTTTTTTATTTTTTATTTATTTGATTTATATGCCGTCCTTCTCCGGAGACTCAGGGCGGCTTACAATGCGCTAAGCAATAGCCTTCATTCTTTTGTATATTTATACAAAGTCAGCTTATTGCCCCCACAACTGGGTCCTCAATTTACCTACCTTAGAAAGGATGGAAGGCTGAGTCAACCTTGAGCCTTGGCGAGATTCAAACCTGCAGTAATTGCAGGCAGCTGGTCTTAATAACCAGCTTAATAACAGGGTGCCTTAGACCACTGTATTACCAAGGCTCTTATCATTGACCCTTGCATAGCCCTCATTCAATGTAAACATACAATTATTGTTTTTTGTCTGATTCTTGGAGACTGCTTGGACAATGCCTCCAGCTTTCTTGACAAAGTTTTTCAGAAATTGTTTGTCCTTTCCTCCTTCCTAGGGTTGAAAGAAAATGTTCAGCCAAAGGTCACCCAGTTGGCTTTGTGCCTAAGGCAGAACTCGAACTCACTATCTCCTGGTTTCTATCCTGATCCTTTAACTATAAACCAGATTGTTTCTTTTAGCATTACCATACTCAGAGGAATATTTTTAATAAAAATATCATTTTCCCCTAAGATCCTGCCAAATAAGAAAGGCAACAAGGTAGTCAAGAGGATACCAGAACAAAAAATGACATTTTTTGTTGTTAGAAGAAATATTCTTTATTGGCAGCCTCCATATTTCAATGAGAAGAATGTTCCAATGGAAGTGAAAAATTGTTTTTATGCAAATAATGATTGCAGTAAAAATAATCAAATATGTAAAAAGTGCCTCTTTTCAAGCTAATGCAGTCAACTAGTATGAGCTATTGTTTCAATAAATTTGAAGGCTGCTGGCCTTCATGGTCTTGTGTAATGAATTCTTTTAACAGGACAATACTGATGTCAACCTTATCAGATATACAAGACAGGAAACATGGGCAGTTAAGCCAATTCACTTTACTGTAAAAGGATATTAACATAATCTTGCAAGTCTGAGAATACAATTCTCCTACTGTCACTTTTAGAGTCTGAGATCTTAGGCATGGTCCTTCCTAAGCTTCATGCTCCACTCACTGTGGGTGTTGCTGTCTCTTAATATACTAGTATCTTTTCTTTTTATGTACACTGAGATACACCAAAGACAAATTCCTTGTGTGTCCAATCACACTTGGTCAATAAAGAATTCTAGTTCTCTAGGCAGCATCTCTCCATCAAGTGTTCCAAGGTCATTTCCCATACCAATTGTAATGGTATGACTGAACCACAGCAGTTTTTATTTTTTTTTGTTAGACATTTGATAAAATGATCATCATAAAAGTTGAATATTGATAAAAATCCCTCCTGAAAAGTTCTTACTTCACTAATATTAGATAAATGAGCACATGCAGAATTTCCTTCTCTTTTTTATCCTGTAAACTAGACTCTAATACAAAGAACACTGTTATTTCAATCAAGGTCCTGACCCACCTCTTATCCAAATCAATGAGAATCTTTTGGCTGTCTTCAGGGGAAGCCAACTGGAGATACTACAACCAAAGTCTCACCTACTTAGCACTCACTCATCTGCCCCAGCTCAGAATTTCACACTTAAAGTCACTTAACCACTTGGCACTGGCTGAATGCATTCCCATTAAGAGAGCATTTTACAAATGTTGTCCGATTAAGCAGTGGTGTTGCTATTCATTATCGTAAGGGATAAATCAGATTCCTGGGAAATGTGCCAATAAAACAGTTTGTATTGTACTTACATATTTGACTCTTGATAGATTTGGTGAAAATGTCCTCATGTTAGTGTAATAAAAGCCCATTATCAATTTAACAGCAGAAACCTGAATTCATTTGTCAGGAAGATAGCAGTTCAAACACCAGTTGCCTTTTTAAGAGGATGGCTAAAAGTCTGTCATGAAGAAATCCATTTGTGCCCATAACAGAAAAATGGTGCATTGAATCATGTTTTTTTTTAAAAAAATATAATTTTTGCTCCCAACTGAGATGACAGTTTTGCAACAATAAATCATTTTATTAATTATTAAGAGATGTCAGCTGATTTTAACCAAGTTTAAAAAAAGAAAAGAAATCTAACAGAGACATTTTGAATTTATTAAAAAGAAAACTACCTGTAGTTTTTGATCATTAAAAGCAAACATTATTTTTGCTTTTGAATAATAACGTGTAGGTAATAAATATTTCCAAAACAATTTGGAACGGTGACATCTCAATAAAACAGTATAGTCCTTTGACAGTGGAGAGTTGGTTATGTATCATGTTAATATTCAACAGAGTGACATACAAAATTGCTGTCAATATTGTTGTTGTTGTTGCTAGTTGCGAAGTTGTGTCTGAGCCATTGCGGCCCCATGGACAACGTTCCTTCAGGCCTTCCTGTCCTCTACCATCCTTTGGAGTCCATTTAAGATCACACCTACTGCTTCAGTGACTCCATCCAGCCACCTCATTCTCTGTCATCCCATTCTTCTTTTGCCCTCAATCCTTCCCAGCATTAGGCTCTTCTCCACTGAGTCCTTCCTTCTTATTAGATGGCCAAAGTATTTGAGTCAGTATTGTACTGGATGCCAGCTATAATGACATCATCCAATCTTATTATTTCATGTGCCATTTGTAGATGTACTAAACGTTAGCTTCTAATTTTCCAATTCTTCAGAAAGTAAAGATTTTTCTTTGATTATCCTAAATCTTAAACAAATGTGGCCATATTTCATTGTATTGATGGCTATTTTCAGAGACAAATTCTGACTCCACCCTGAAATGGGATTGAAGCAACTATAGCGTAATGCCAATGCTAAACATAAGGAAAGACACCCCTTCTCTCTGATACTCCATTCTGACCCACCTCAAACAGCAAACATCAGACACTTCAGCCCCTTCCAACAGGTGGTTACTTTGTGTAATGGTTTTAGAATTAACCCAAGAATTACAGGCTTTATTTTAAGCAAAGGAAAAAAAAACCAGGAAATCGCCTTTTAATAGATTATTTTTGTAAAACTGACATATCTTTTATAATACAGATGACTTTTTTTTCACTGTGCTTCTCCTTTTTCTAATCTATAGGCTCTTGAAAAGACAACTTTTGGGGGGGGTTTAAGGGTGAGTGAGTTTTGTGAGTTTAGCAAACGATATTATTGGTAATTGTGCATGGATAATGAATATTTTGAAAAAATAGCCACAATGGAGGAAACCAGATTCACTTAACAACCATGTGATTCACTTACCAAAAGCAGCAAAAAAAAAAAAAAAAGATCAGAAAAATCGGGGGTTATTCATTTAAGGACCGCATCATTTAGCAATGTACGTTGCAATCCCAAATGTGATCGTCAATCAAGGACTACATTATATGCTATAATTCCGAGTTTAACACTTCTAAGTCAATAGTGGGTTGCAAAACCCGTCGCTACCGGTTTGCTCGTGTGTGCACAGAAGCACACAGAAGCATGCACAGAAGCATCCGGTATGGGTGGGCGGAGCCTCCCACCACTGCTGCTACCGGTTTGCTGATCCAGGTAGAACTGGTAGCAACCCACCACTGTTCTAAGTCCCATTTAATGAAACATTTCTTTTGGGATTATATAGATCTCATTTTAGCTGCATTGTGTGTGGGACGGGGGGGGGGGGAGATAATCATAACAAAAGAGGAGTTGGGAGGGGACCCACAAATTAATGAAACATTGGTTGCAGCGGTGGTAAAAGAAGGAAGTACTTCTCTTTTCTTTTTTTAGTATGGCAGGCAATATTCAGGGCAGAAACAACAGCTGCCACAGGTCTGAAGAAAAATTACAGAGCAAACAAAATGCAATACCAAAATGAGTAAGTAATTCTAGGCTATCCAAGCTAAATTGCTATGGCTGGCAAGCTTGGTAATGTGAGGCTCTTGAGGGTTGCATTGCATTGAAATGTTTGATGCCAGGGAATAGGAGTCACCGAGGGAATTTGTATTACACATCCGTGTTTCCTGCAGGAATGGAGAGCCTCAGAGCTAGCAGAAAAGAAAAAACAAAATGCTGTAACAAAATCTGAGCAGTTGCTTTGCCAATAGGGAAACAGGTATTCACATAAATATTTATTTGGGTTGCACAGAAAAATGGCTGAAAAAGCCTCTTTAGTTGAAGGGATAGTCCAGTTGCCTTTATTTAAAAAAATAGATGCAAGATAATATATAGCTGGGGTTCACCAAACATGCACTCCATCTCCCAGAAGCCAGGCTCATCTAGTGCCCTGTATCAACATCTGGGGGAGGGGAGAACCACAACAATTTTTTAAAACTTCCCAGAGGCTGGTGGGAGCAGAGCCATCCAAAGTTCATAGGGGAAGGGAGATTGTTCTAAAGGCCACACACCAGGGGTGAAATGCTCCCAGTTCGGACCGGATCACCCGATCCGGTAGCAATGGCAGCAGCTGGTTCGGAGAACTGGTAGCATTAGAAAAAATGCTTTGAAAAGTTTAAAAAAAAAAAAACCCACCACCAACCCACGCCCACAAAATTGGTAGTAACAAATTTTACATTTCACCCCGCCACACACTTCCCAGAAGAGTCATGCCTCTTAGATCCAATCCAATGTATCACCTCAAGGAGGGGACATGGACGAATTTGGAGCATGCCCATCCTGAGAGTGGGATGGGCAGACATGATTGGAGAGACAATAACCTGACCTCGTGTCATATAGCACAGTGCAGTAGTCCAATTAGGAAGTGACTAAACCAGGGGTGAAATCCAATTTTTTCCGTACCAGTTCTGTGGGTGTGGCTTGGTGGGCATGGCAGGGGAAGGATATTGCAAAATCTCCATTCTCTCCTCTCATGGGGGAAGGATATTGCAAAATCTCCATTCCCACCCCACTCTGGGGCCAGCCAGAGGTGGTATTTGTTGGTTCTCTGAACTACTCAAAATTTCCGCTACTGGTTTTCCAGAACCTGTTAGAACCTGCTGGATTTCACCCCTGGACTAAACCATAAGTAGGACTCCTGATCTAGGAGTTGGTGCTATTTAGAAAAAAAACAACAACATGATGTGATGTAAAGCTTCTCTGGCCATAGCTGCTACCTGCTCCTTAAACAGTAGCTGTGAGTCCCAAATCCCACTGATTGTGAGTGGAGAAGTTCAATTCCCGGCAAAAGCAATGGTGGGAAATCTCTGGATCCCGCTTCAAAGTGGCCCAAAACACAATACAAATCACTTGGTCTTGCTGGGCTGCAAGTGAATGTTGTTCCCTTCCAGACCTCCACAGCCTCCAGACACCTAGGCAAAGAACCTTAACAACATTATTCGTTATCTTGACACTGAGTGTCAAGATTTTGATGAAGTTTCCCTCTGTGCTGAGCTTACCCAGAGGTTTCATGTAGAATACATTGAGGCAATCCACAAAGGAAGCCTGCAAATCAGGGCTTTAGAGTCAGACCTTTCTCCATCTACCAGTGCGGATTTGAACTGATACCAAAGGAAGGAGGAAAATTGCTGTACATCATACATCCCACTCCGAACTTTCTGATTCAGAAGAAACCATGATCAGTGGGATTGGAAGCCACTGAGAAATTAAGAAATCTCAGGGTAGCTGTACTCCTCCCTTTTGAGGTCATCAGCAAGTATGATCAATGTTCTCTTATATTTAAAATTGCTGTCAGGAGAATCTGAGACCACATTTCAAGTGACTCTGAGTCCCAAAGATGGTTTTCCAAAAGAAAATTGGATTTCCTTGAGGTTTTTTCCTTGAAAATGTTTCGCTTGTCATCCAAGAAACTTCTTCAGTTTAGTTGCCTTTTGGAAAGCTACCTTTTGAGCAACCATTATGGTATCTGAATGATTGAGAATCTCCATAAGCAAGTGACTCTGAGGCAGTAGAAAAAGGGTGACTATGTGACCTTTCTATTTCCAAAGGTTTATTTTTTAATGTTATGTCCATTCTCCATACCAAGGGTGGCCTTCAGATCCTTTAGCAATTGGTTTGTTGCCCCGTTGCTGGGTGGGCGTGGCCATGGTGGGCGTGGCCTAGTTGGCTGCCTGCACCACGGGGGAGGGGGCATTTTATGCCGTCCCCAGGCTCTGAAGGCTTTCCTTGAGCCTCCAGCAGGGCCTCCAGAGGCTGGAAACAGGCCCGTTTCCGGACTTCCGGAACTTTCGTAGGCCCGGTTTTTGCCCTCCCAGACCCTCTGCACAGCCCCTACACTTACCTGGAATGATGAACAGGCCATGTGGAGACTCCTGGGAGGGGAGGGGCATGGTGGGCATGGCCAGCCAGGGATGGCCAGCTTTTGGAGGTTTGCCGAACCCCGGCGATCCTTGGCTAGAGGATCACCCAAACCCTGCTGAACCCCCAGGAGCCCACCCCTAGTCCATACCCTTTCTGCTACCTTGCTAACCTCTGATATTCTCATTGAGGCAGGAGCTTTTCCAGCCCTGCTATCTATCTTCTACCATGTTTCCCCCAAAATAAGACCCTGTCTTATATTTTTTTGAATCCCGAAATAAGCACTTGGCGTTATTGCCATGTGCTCAAAAGCCCAATTGGGTTTATTAACAGGGGATGTCTTATTTTGGGGAAAACAGAGTAATCTCTTGGTTTCTTTATTTCCAGGACATCATTTCTTCCTCCCATTCATTTTCTTGATCATGTGCTTGATCATAGCATATGAATTCTATACTCTTGGTAAACCTAAATTGACAATCCCAGTTCAATTTTTTTTTTAAAAAAAATCTTTTTGGATAGAATAAAAACTATCAAATCTTATAGCAATACTAGAGAGCTTACAATTTCTGCATGTAATCAGTTTAAACTAGATTCCAAGCACAAGCTTTTATTAAGAGAACAGTATTGTTGATGAAGGATGGTATATTTTATCATCATTTTAAAAATGAAACACAAAAACAAAGAAAAAATAAGGTACTATAGAGTCCAGTCCTTCTTTTTCCTATACCCCTTGTGTGCATTTTGAAAACAAAACCAGCAATGTGTGTGCTCATAAATGGCATTGACTATTTGTCTTTCAGCGCAACAGAAACAGATGTGTGACACCTGGGGTAAGAAACTATATTGTATAATGCTTACTCTTTTTCCTCTTCATAGCTTTTTCAATTTGTACAACATCAGATAAATTTAGTTTAGTGCCCTCCCCTGCTCCCTCACTTATTTTATTTGGATAGTAATTGTTTTTGCTTGAAGTATAAGCATCCTCATCTCCATACATGAGAAACTGACGTTCCCTATTAAAAATATTCAGGGAAAACCTAAGGCATTTCCTTTGGATTTCTCTTGAACAACAAATAATTATTCTTCACACATTCCAGGACTGCTGCTGTCTCCTCCTATTACCACTCTACCACCCTTCCCCCACCCTGAACATTTTCTCTGATAAATCTGCCTGCAGCATTAAAATGTCTTCCCTGTCATAGTGGCCTGATTTCTAGCTTGAAATGTACTCGTGCTGTTTGGTGATAATCTGTTTTTAAAAATTAGGGCTGCTTCTGTTAGCCATGCCTTTTTCCTTTTCATGCAGCACAAATGCAGCTGGTACTCATCTGATGTATGGAATCCTGATGCTTCCCCTTAAGACAGCTTGCTTGGAAGGAAAGTCGGGTGCTTTTTTGGAAAGAACTTTTAATCATCTGTCCTCCTTCAAGAATTTTTGGGTGGGCTGAGAACTATAAACAAAGGGGGAACCAAACACATACACAAGTAATCACAATCCCTCCCCCCTGCAATTTAGAGAAGCAACGGGACCCACTGACCCCTCTCTCTGTTGATAAGATGATGGAATTGGGATATAGCAACAGTATAACCTCTGCTTTACTGATAAAATTATTTCCAAGTGATTTTTTTTTAAGAAGAAACTTTTTTCCTCAAAAAGCATCACATTTGGACCAAAATATTTTTTTCAGACATTTCATACAGGTCTGCCCATATGTCTGGCCTAAAAGAACCTGTTAGACTATTGTGAAAATTTTCATCTTCTCTCCAACGGTTCATTTCCAGAAGATTCAACATCACCTACTGAGGATACATTTTTTAGAGGGGGTGAAATACCCTGAGGGGTAATTATAGCACTTGCTTGAATTTATTTATTTATTTATTATTGCGATTTATATGCCGCCTTTCTCCCTGGGGACTCAAGGCGGCTTACAAAATGACAAAGTTTCTGCATTATTTACCACTTACATTACAGACTGGGTACCTTTTACAATTTTTTTCAATCTAATATTTATTCTTTTTCTTTGCCTTCATTTCAGTAAAACTATTCCCACATTTATTTCTCATATAAATGTGATTATTTTAATGAGAACACTTTGTTTAATTGTTTTCCAGGTGCCGAATGTTATTGGCCCTGTAAATGTACATAAAAAATATAAAAGCATTATAATAATACATGTGGGAGGTAAAATTTGGAAACTTAATGGACACAACAACATGGAATGGTTTCTATATGCTTAATACTACCTACATTAAACATACACCAATCAGTTAAGAGAAAGAAAGAAATACAATTTCTAAATAACCTGACACAAACCAGTGCAAGGAAAGGAAAAGAAAGAAAACTTAGATGAAGCTGGATGAAAGTAACTTGCTCAAAGTTTATAGTTCATAATATTAGAAGACAGATGTGCACATAGTGGGTAATATATTTTGCCTCAAGAGTGGAATAAAATAGCCCACTCAAAACATTGGAATGCTGGAATGGTCAAGTAGAAGTCTTCTAGTCTCTTGAAATAGTCTTTCAACACATGTGTCTTGTTTTGAATTTAGAACTTTCAAAGTGGCCATTTCAAGTTTGGAACATTTATTTTCAGCTTCAAATGTATTGGACATAAAACATTTTGTGTACCTCCACTGCAGAGGGCTGTATCCAGAGGATTAAAGGGAGGGGGAGGCCATTTTATTTCTTTTCTTCTCTCTGATTCCTTTCCTCATTATACACTTGCATATAAAATAGCACACCAGAAGAAGACTTCAGAGCTTCAATCTCAACTCCAGGCCAAGAGACCCGAATAGAACTACAAAATGTTTTTTTTTTCCCCCAGGGCGACTGGAAATATGGATTCAGAATTGACATCTATAATTTGTAGTGGACCTGCCTTTGGTATTATGATAATCAGTGTTCAGTTGTAAAACATTATTAAGATGATTTTAGTTCATAATGCTTTGGTAAAAATCAAACTATGTAAAGGCAATTTTCAGGATCTGTATGTATATTTGCATATGTGAATATTCTAAGGACACAATAATAAAGATAATCAAAGTCAGTTTAAATAAGGGCATAAATAGACAACCCATTCCAGTATTGGGATCATTTAAAGAGCTTATTTAAATGAATGGGACTTAAACTATTAATCAGAAGTAAGTGCCTTAACTATTGTCTCTTTGGGAAAAAACGAAGTTGAAGAGGAAATAACTCAACCTTATATGGGCCTAACCTTTATTACAAAATACCTTGGATGTCCTTGCAGAGAATATCATTGTTCACAAGGACTGTCAAAACTGTTAATGACTCAGGTGGAGTTAGCATGCAGCTCATTAAACCATGTCAAAACTTACAGTCCTACTGTACTGTATCATTCCCTTTAGGGGATCTCCTATCAGTATAATTCGATCGTTAAAAATACATCAATTCAGATCATATTTTATACATGGGCAAGAGAGAGAGAGAAGGGGATGAAAGCCAATTGTTACAAAATAGTTATAATCTTTATTCCAAGATACTGCTACAAGCAAAGTCAAGTACATTTAATGAACATATGGGGCTACTGTGGATATTTTTGTGAAAAAGGAGGCTCAAAAGGGAGATTTACTGCCTGCCACAAGACTGGACAAGACCAAATATTTTGTATTGTTCAAAATATTAACATTCCAAGGACTGCTTTTGAAAATTACCTGGCTTTTCACAATGGCCAATTGTCTGTGGTTATCATACCTTGGGGGGCAAGTTTTTTTTTGAAATTCTGATTAATATATATATATAGGATTGGGCTGAAATTTTAGAAACCCATTGTACTGGGAGTATTTTGCTTTCCTTTCCTTTTGGAAAGGAATATAAATATATGCTTGTTTGGAAAGGAATATAAATATATATTTGTGGATTTGGGTTGCTTGACAATTGGCCCACATTGATGGTCGCTTGCAGCATCCCACAGTCTTATGACCATAATTTACGATGTTCCCTCCCCTGGAAACTTTCATGTATTTCCAGTTTCCAAAGAGCCCTACCCCATAGCAAACAACAGGTTGGCTTCATGACCACTACAAAAAGGGTTGTAAAATCAGGTATGGCCATGTGATGACCCATTTTATGACCGTCATGATTTATGACTATAATTGGCAGACTCAATTTGAGTTGTAAATCGAAGACTACCTGTATTACTGTCTGACATACTTTAATATGTCTGAGTGGCACAGCAGACTAATTCTACTGTTAAAGGTAGTATTTAGCTTCCAGCTGCCTGCAATTACTGCGAGTTCAATTCTCACCAGGCTCAAGGTTGTCTCAGCCTTCCATCCTTTCTAAGGTAGGTAAAATGAGGACCTGGTTTGTGGGGGCAATAAGCTGACTTTGTATAAAAATATACAAAAAGTATGAAGGCTATTCCTTAACGCCTTGTAAGCCGCCCTGAGTCTCCGGAGAAGGGCGGCATATAAATCAAAATAAATAATAATAATAATAATAAATAATAATAATACAGGGGTGTCAAACTTGATTTCATTGAGGGCCGCATCAGGGTTGTATTTGATCTCACGGGGCTGGAGTGTGTGATCAGGAGGATGTGGCCAGCTCAATGTCTGTTTTCGACCGGGATGTTTTCACTGGCAGAGGCACCGTGGGCCGCTCCTTTGCTGTTTCCAGGGCAGCCCCAGGGGCCAGATCTAAGCACCCCATGGGCTGTATTCAGCCGATGGGCCTTGACACCCCTGCTCTAATATATACATCCATTGACAGTCCTTGTAAACTTGGTGAGTTAACATAACTCATTTTATCGTCAATTGTCTGAATCTGAGAAACAATGGCTATTGAGTCCCACCTAAGAAGGCTGGGGCAATGCAACAATTATTTTGGAAAAAAAAAAGATTTTAAGTTTCAATCTGCATATAAACAATTAATTTAAAATGGACAATACACAATGCCTCCATACATAACATGCTCTAGCAAGTGTTCTGTACATTGCATTAAAGCCATGAGAATAAGACGTACAACTGATTGGAGCATTCACTAACGCTCTGTTTTGGGAAGTCGCCTCCTTTGGCCAGTTCAACATCATAGGGTCAATTTTTAGATTTTGGGTCTTTAATGTAATGTTTCACAAGGTCATTTGAACTAATCTGCCAACATAACAGAGTGCAAGAAAAGATAAATGTTAATTAAATTTATCAGGCAAGAGCTTCCAGATTTTTTTAAAAGGAAGATTCTTAACTAGTATAGTTGTTAGTAATCAAACTGGATTTTTTTTTTAAAAAAAAAAACCTCAGTATACAAGATTTGACTAAAAAATTCCAAGAACTACAGCTGAAAGTCATCATTTCATGTTTCAGAAGGCATACATGGTATGATCCTTACTTTGAAAAAATCCTGCCTTTTTCCATCCTGCCTTCATTTTATTTATTTATATGCTCTAGAATCCACGGTCATTTTCCTTCTTGCTCCGTGATTATTATTTTTTTTTCTATCTTTGCCGCAGCTCTCTTTTTCTCCTGTTCCTACAATACAACCGCTCACCTTCAAGTGTGCAAAAATCCCCTCCCGTGTTTTTGTTTTGTTTTGCCTTCCAAGGACGTGTAGCATAACCACTTACAATTTCTGTACAGCTGACCTTCAAAAAAAGATGAACTTGAGAGCTAAAATATTAAACATGAATGCCTCCCTTCAGCCAAGTAAGGACGAGGAGTCATAGGCTATTGGGAAGAGTGACCCATAAGTATTTTTTTCTCTTTTTCCACCTACAGGAACAGTTAGTGTGAAGTGCAGTGAACCAGATCAACAATGTGATTCAGCTGTCTAGGCAGCTTCATGCTGAAAGAAAAGATAAACTATAAAAACTACCCTCCTACAGCTCTTAGGTCTTGCTTCCCACACTTTAGCATTCTCTGTCACCCCTGGCGCTGTTACTGACCCGTGTTAAACTAAACTAAAGGATGATAAGTTTGCTGCCTTTGCCCTTGTCCTAAGGGGCTACATATTATCCTATCAACCATCAGAAGCCATTTAGGTGGGATATTTGTCAGCCTACTCTCTCCTTTTGAGTTCAAGTGAAATGGGCAGCGAATAATAAAAAAAAAAAACCATTCTCTAAAGGAAATGGATAAAGGCTTTTCTTCCTAGCCATGAATGGTTGTCATGGTTTGATAGAATACCAAAAAATAGTATTATTTGACAAGAGTTATTCCTAGTTGATTTGGGAAATAAATGAATGAAGGGTTCATTTCCCTTTAAAATGATAACATATAGAACAGGGGTGGGTTCTAACCGGCTTTACTACCGGTTCTCTTTGTGCGCGCAATCGCCTCTTCGGTCACACGCTTTCATACTGCTATTATGTCATCCCTGGTCCTTTTTTTTTTTTTTCACTAGGCTAGACATAACCAATTTCTGCAATCATTCTTCATATATTTTATCCTCCAACCCTAATCATCTTTGTTGCTCTTCCCTGCACTCTTTCCAGAGTCCCAAAATAAAAATGTTAATTAAATGGTTACCATTTTATCATGCTAAGTTTTTTTTATTAAACATACTCCACTGACATTAAATTTTTAAGTATAGATGTTTAATGGATATTCTTCTGTGCCAAGATTGGTCAATATGCCTTCAGTTTCTGACTCTAGTTCTGTCTCTCTAGACCTCTCAATGTCAAGCAATTGAACTTGGCTGACAAATTACAGATGTTCAGGCTTGGTAGTTTGGTTGGTTTATTTGTGTGAACCGGGTGGGAGATGCACTATTTTTGAAACAAGTAAGTGTTAAAATAGAAATCAATCTTAATTCCAGTGAGACTTTACATTACATCTCAGTTTTCCATCAAATTTCAGCATCAAGCTAGAATTGTGGGCCATATTTAGCCCATGGTCCACAGGTTGCCCAACTGATATAAAGAAAAGTGATTTAGTTAGCTTTTATCTAATATCTATAAAGGAATATTTGTGCAGCATGAACAATTTCTAATAAGATGTTAAGATGCTTATGGAAAGCCTCTCTTAAAGCTTGGATGTTAGCTTTGTTTTAGGACCAAGTTAAGATACAAACATTTGGGTCTTATTACATGCAAGCTGGTCTGCTTCAGTTCTTATTGATATTTTACTATGGATAAGGGTTTTTCTGGACTTTGAATTGTTATTGAATGTGTTTTACCCTAAGATATTTTGAGCCAAGGGGGGATTATAATTTATTAATAGATATATGAAGGGCAGCAGTATCTTACAGAGCAGTGATCTAAACAAGCAAGGTAACTGACATGACATTGGTGCATAAACCCTGCCCCTTTTGTACATGCATTAATGTTTCACACATATGTAAAGGGGGTGGGGCTTGTCTAGCAATGCAGCATCTACTGTTTTGCTAGTTTTGAACCCCTCTGCCCTTTACCCCCTTTCCTTAGATGATGTTCACAAAGGGAAATGAATGCTCTTATTTAGGGGAAGAAATGCAACTATGGGCCAAGGAGAAACATTGAGGTCTGCTGCTGACTAGCAAGGGAGAATAGATCAGAGCAGTTTCTACATTTAAGCAGAACAGAGAACAGTTGGGAGTTCCTATCAGCATCCAAGATGATCCAGTTACCATTTCATTTTGGGACTATCCTAATCTCCCCAAAGACTAACTATAGCATGGTTACCTTTAAGTGATGATATCTACCTCCTGCCTCTTCCTTTCAACTTTTACTGGCTAGCAGCCAGATAGCTAAAAATCTAACTGAAAATCCCAACATATATTTCACAAGTAGTTGACTCTGCAGAATCACATACGTTAACATAAGCACGGGAGGGGGAGGGTTCCAATTACAACAAAGAGTAAATTTCATCTCCCACAATGACCCTTGATATTTCCTTACTACCTTAAAGTCAAAATTAGTTCCCCAAGAAAATAATGAACATATACTAGGAAGCTCTTTTCCTAGTTCAGCCTTCTTCTGGTGAACAAATAATAGGGGCTTGAAAGAAACATTTGATTTTTGGTTAAGAGCTTGAAAGAAATATTTATAGAAGAGCAACAGCAAAGAGAAATATGATCCTGCATTCCTAGATAATTTTCTAGGATAAAACAGGTAGACACGTGAAATTGTACATTGCCCCTTATACAGTAGTGAAATCCGGCCGGATCTATCCGGCTTGCACGAACCAGTAGCACCAGCAGTGGGAAGCTTCGCCCACCCGCTAGGACGTCATTACATCCTGTTTTTGACTTTCTACGCAAGCGCAGAAGAAGTGCTCCCGTTCCCAAACCTGTGGCAGAGGTAAGTGGATTTCACCGCTGCCCTTATACTATGTCCAATGTTGAAAGCACTAGTAAATTTCTGGATAAACAGATGCCTTTTGCAATGATGCTTTCTTTTATAATCTAGAAATTTGCAATCCCTATTCCTTCTACAGCCAAACAGTCTTGTTCCCTTGCATTAATGGGTCTCTTCTCCTTTAATTATAATCATTAGTTCTCTCTGGTTCCTTCTAGTCAACCTTCAAAGTCCCTTCTTATCATCTGTTTATTTTCCAATCAGCAAAACTTTCCCATGGGAGGATTTCTTACAGTTATTTTCAAATTCTTCATAGATTCTTTTATAAATTATTAACCATCCCACAGGAAATATTCTTTCAAGTCCATCTAGCCCCTTAATTTTCCAAAATCAACATTCTAGTCCCCCTTTTACTGTATTCCAACAATTAAAGTTTTTTTTTTCTTTTTAAACCTTAAACTTACATAAAACTTCTTTCATCCAGGGTATTCTCCTGGCATGATAAAACTTGACCCTTGGAAGTTTCTTAATATCTAGTAAGTCAATAACAAGCAACTTCCTCAAGAAGTTAAGAGAGGCAATGGGCAAACCCAGGGTCCAATCTGAAGGTAATGAAATGTGGCTTAGGCAAAATTATTTTACTAAAATTATTTTAGGCAAAAATATTTAACCTGGAATTAAGGAGAAACTTCCTAACAGTCAGAATAATTAACCAGTGGAACAGCTTGCCATCAGAAGTTTTGGGTGCTTCAGCACTGGAGGTTTTTAAGAAGAGACTGGACAGTCACTTGTCAGAAATGTTTGAGCAGGGGGTGGGACTAGAAGACCTCAAAGGTCCCTTGCAGCTCTATTCTGATTGATTGATTTGCTGCACAGAACAAACTGCCCCAGAACTCTCAAACATGCTGGAGATCACTATTTTATTATCTTCATAGGTAGATTCTGACTGGAGCAAACTTGTGGGTGATTCTTGTCGTGTCCTTGATTCAAGAGAAGAGTTTTGAGGAATCGGTCCATATACCAGCTCTTTTGTTTGTTTATTTTCACTGCAGTTATCAGCTCTGTGAAAGTGAAGCTGACTTCAGTTTGTCATGTTTCCCCCAAAGTCTGCCAAACCTTCTCTGTAAATCCTGTGGTCAGTCTGTATCTCCCTTTCCAAAATAATGCATAACCCCTTGCGTTCCTGCAGTTGAACTTTGCAACTGATCTACAAGCCTGATGTCTATGGAGATCCTCAGTCATCCTTTGATTGTCCCAAAGGTGCTTTTAAAAAAAAAAAGAGGTGAAGAACTGAAGAGCTGAAGAAGCTTCTTGGATGAGAAGCAAAACGTCTTCAAAGAAAAACAAGAAAGTCCAGTTGCCTCTTGAAAAAAAAAGCACCTTTGGGACCTCTACAAGTCTGATTATTATTTAGTGTAATGATGTTGATGCAATAATGGTGAAGTTCAACAGCTATGAGGCCTGTTCATCTCTCAGTCTTTGACAACTTGTCTCTAGCCAGCAACGGTGCAGATGTTCCGATGTTGAATGAGATTTCTTTGATTTGCTTTTCTTGATACTTGACCTCTAAGGAGATCATCTGCCAGCTGCAGTTAGCTAGCCAAATGTTGTAGGTCAGGCAATATTTAGGCAACCTTTTCTAACCTCCTCCCCCTATGTGAGGCAATGATATGCTGCTCAGTTGTCCCTGATGCTTTTGGATATTTTTGTTGTCCCCAGTAGTGAGATGAACAACCACTATTTCAAGGCTTCCCACAAGCAGGTTTGTTACTAGAATCGCCAGTGGTCATCTCCACCTGTTGCTTTGCTATTCTCTCATTGCCAAATGACATGAATTGTCATTTGGAGCTGACATGAATTACAGATGGATTGTAGATAAAGATGATTTGCACAACTTTCTGGGTGTGCGCATGTATGGTTATGTACATATACTGTATATGTGCATGTTGTATATGTATATATGTTTATGTGTATAGAAACACACATACATACATAGGTATGTACTATGGATATATCTGTCTGTCTGTCTGTCTGTCTGTCTGTCTGTCTGTCTGTCTGTCTGTCTGTCTGTCCATCCATTCATCCATCCATCCATCCATCTGGAGATTTTGGATGGGATTTTTCTTCTCTGCTTCTGATTGCAGTGACCAAGATCCCAATGCTATAAATTGTTGAGATGTGATTTCCTTTCAATTGATGAATAGCTGGAGGATAAGATAAAGGTAAAGGTACATATGTGCTAGTCGTTCCCGACTCTAGGGGCCAGTGCTCATCCCTGTTTCAATGCCGAAGAGCAAGCACTGTCCGAAGACGTCTCCATGGTCATGTGGCCGGCATGACTAAATGCCAAAGGCACACGGAATGCTGTTACCATCCCACCAAAGATGGTCCCTATTTTTCTACTTGCATTTTTACCTGCTTTCGAACTGTTAGGCTGGCAGAAGCTGGAACAAGTAACGGGAGCTCACCCCATTACGTGGCACTAGGGATTCGAACCGCTGAACTGCCAACCTTTCAACTGACAAGGTCAGCGTCTTACCCACTGAGCCATCACATCCCAGCTGGAGGATAGAACTCTACAAAACTGTATGGAGCAAAAATTACTTAAATCAATAACTTTGCCATTCCCACTCTACCACTGGTAATAAAAATGTATGCCATTTGCTTTGTCTATAAAAGATTTTTCTCTGCTACAATCTGAAATCTTATTTTACACGATAAGACTTTATCCAACTGCTTATCCAATTTCTTTTTGTTTCCTTTTGCCTCACTCATTCTTTTTTTTTTTTAAATCCACTTTGTATTACTGGGGAAAAAAATCAACTTTTATTAGGCAAGAGTTTTAATGCTAAATGTTGAAATAGTGATGGAAATCATGTCTAAGTGCAGATAGGTTTTTTTTTCCATCCCCAAGATGGAAATGTCTTTTTCAAGGTTTCCATGGAAAATAGTAGAACTTGTTATGAAAAGGAGGGGTGGGGAGTGGGGGAAACAGAGATTTTGCTCTTTTCAATCAGTTAACTTTTAGCTCGTCCTATGTAAGCTTCTAATTTACAATGATTTTTTTTTATTTGATTTATATGCTGCCCTTCTCCGGAGACTCAGGGCAGTTTACAATGCATTAAGCAATAGCCTTCATACTTTTGTATATTTATACAAAGTCATCTTATTGCCCCCAAAAACTGGGTCCTCATTTAACCTACCTTAAAAAGGATGGAAGGCTGAGTCAACCTTGAGCCTGGTAAGATTCGAACCTGCAGTAATTGCAGGCAGCTGTGTTAATAACAGGGTGCTTTAAACCACTGTACTACCAAGGCTCTTTTTTTGATACTTCAACGAGAGAAGAAACTTATAAACAAGAAGAAATGTGTCAGGAGTAAAAATAATAAAGCCTTGCATCCTTTTCAAACATTTAATATCAATCACCCTGTATAAGTTCTAACGATCATTTGAATCAGTCAGTTAATCTTTCTATCCAAGAAAATGACATTTATGGCCTGACTACAGATTTAGGGAATTTTTCTACAACTTCAGATGAATTAGGTAACACCATTTCTTGTGCAAAGTACAAGCAAGCAGCAAAGACCCTTTACATTTTTCACCCCAAAGTTGCACAACCTAAACTATGTATCAGATACAGAAAAATGCTTTAAAAAAAAAAAAAGACAAAAGTATCAATGCAATTGTCCTCTCTCTAACACTCACTCCCCGTCTCTATTTTAAGGAGAGAGAGGGGAAGGGAGCGAGGGAGGGGGAGAGAGAGAGAGAGAGAGAGAGAGAGAGAGAGAGAGAGAGAGAGAGAGAGAGAGAGAGAGAAAGAGGAGAGAGAGATGGGGGCCTGAGAGATGGGGCAATGTGAAATTAAAGCCCAAATCTATAAGGACAAAAGTTTCATGCTTGAGCTCCTGCAATGAACTGTGACCTGCGCTTTGACTGGGCACTAACCGCAGCATGCTTGCCTCATCAGCCACCGTCACAGCCCCCTCCCCCACCACCCCTGGGTATAAATTTCCAGCAGGGAGCCAACTCGGCTTCCTTCATTCTCTGCTACTCAGCAGCCCACTGCCTCTTCCACACTCACTGCCGAGACCCTGCCGAGAAATCAGCATGCAACCCGAGGAAGCATCCTTTCCTCTGGAATAAAAATTAATATTACTTGTCATATTTCATGTCTGAGCTCTTTTCATGCTTTATCCTCTGGTAATGAGGGCTAAATTACCAATATTAGTAGATTTTCATGGCTAGCACAGAAAGAGCTGTTCCCAGAATAAATGTTTGCATTGCTTCTCTTGGACACCGGCTTTACTAATGCAGCTTTGCTAATTATTTCTAAATAGGCAATAATCTGCATCCCCTAGCGCTGGGTAGTGGATTGGCTATGTACCTGCTATTTCCCTTATTTACATGTTTTACAACTTTATCAACTACACTAATTACACTCTGAACACTGTTTAAAATTTTCTGTTAATAGAGATACAATGATGCACCAGAGGATGTGTATTTATGCCATAATTACGCCTCTGTTCCTGCGATGCAGTCTCCAATTAGCTGTCGACAGTGGCACAAGCAGCTGCCTGGTATTCTAAAGCAGTGAAACATCTGCACGAAGGATGATATGCTCACGTGGATGTCTTTTTTTTTTCTTTTTCTTTTTTTTTTTTAAGCCTGGAAATTTACACCCAAGGGAGTGCAGATAAATAGGAACCCGTCATGTGTAGGGATGATTAGAAATCCTCACCATGGCAACACTGGAGCAACCATGTCACAGAGCGAGGGGGACACATGTTTAGATGAAAATGCTAAAAACACTCCCCTTTGCCTTCCTTCCCCTTCTAAGCTTTAGGGTTCCCACTTTCCCTTCCCGGTCTCCCCCTCCCCATCCTTCCTTTCTGTATCTAAAGACGACCAATCCAGCAGAAGGAAAGGCCAATATATTCAGCCCATATCACACAGGGCATTTTGTGTTAGGAAAAACAACTGAGCAACGTGGCAGTCAACCTAGATGCCTGAGGCAAGAGGAAAATGCTCAAGCCAGCTGGAAGTTGGCTTAGCCCATAGATTCAGGATAACAGAATTGGAAGGGACCTTGGAGGTCTTCTAGTCCAATCCCTTGTTCAAGCAGTAGACTTATACTACTTCAGACAAATGGCTGTCCAGTCTTTTCATAAAAGCCTCCAATGATGCAGCACTCACAGCTTCTGAAGGCAAGCCATTCCACTGATTAATTATTCTCACTGTCAGGAAATTTAGTTCTAGGTTGGTTATCTTCTTGATTAGTCTCCCATCCATTGTTTCTTGTCATGCTTTCTGGTGCTTTGGAAAATAGGTTGACTCCCTCTTCTTTGTGGCAGCCCCTCAAATATTGGAACACTGCTATCATGTCACACTGCTATCACGAGAGAGTTAAGATGTCAGTAAGGGAAGGCTCATGAATTTAAGGGATAAAACAAATGTCTTTATTCTGTTGGGCATTTGAGACATTTTGTCAAGCCTACAAATTATTCCAGGATAGATAGAATGAAGAAGAAATTCTGGATGGATGGATGGATGGATGGATGGATGGATGGATGGATGGATGCATTGCTATAGAGATTGATAGGTTTTAAAATGGGGAGGGGTTAGGGCAGAGTGGGGGCTTTTTGAAATTATCAACCCTTTCTTAATGCCTGTCTTCTGGAAATCTTAATCATTGAGATAAACTAATTATATTTTTCAGGGATACTGCAATGGATTCTACTTATCAATTTTATAAAATAGGAACATCATTGTTAAGGAGAGGAAGAAACATTCTAAATTGGAATGCCATTGAGATTCAAGGTATTGGGTAAATTTGATTTGACGCTCTTAAAGCAAAGTAAACTCTTTAACACTTTTGTTATAGGGCATGTTATTTTTCTCCTTCAAAATAACATCAACACAGTATTCAATACTGAATAGTAATTTATTTCTCTTCTTTCCTATAAAATATAGTGAACAATTCCTGGGAACAAAAATGTCTCAATAGCTAGCATGGTTTTGTTAAAGCCAAATTATGCCAAATTACACTTATTGCCTTCTTTGATAAAGTACTAAATTAGTAGAGGAAGGAAAGGCTGTAGATGTAGCATATCTAGACTTCAGTAAGGCATTTGATAAAGAAGACTGTAGTCTACTTCTTGGTAAGATAGAACAATAGGAGATAGACTGGTCCATCACAGTGTGTGGTCCTCAATGGAAATACATCTACATGGGAGAAATCATGCGGTGGGTTACTCAAAGTTCTGTCTTGGGCACAGTGCTTTTCAACATCTTCATAAATGGTCTAGATGAGAGGATTGAAGAGGCACTCATCAAATTTGCAGACAACACCAAGTTGGGGGGAATTGCTAACACTTTGGAAGATAGACTCAAGGTTTAGAAGGTTCTTAACAGACTTGAGCATTGGGCCCTATCCAACAAGATGCAGTTCAATGGTGAGAAAAGTAAAGTTCTAGACTTAGGCAGAAAAAACCAAATGCACATATACAAAATAAGCAGTACATGGCTCAACAGTAGTTCCTGTGAGAGGTATCTAAGTGTCCTAGTGTTGTGGCAAGCCACTACATAAGTATGAATCCGCGGAGTGCTGCAGCTGCCAGAAAAGCCAATGCGGTCCTAGGCAGCATCAAAAGAGAGACAGATCAAGATCACGTGAAGTGTTAATATGCTTTATATTGTACTAGTAAGGCCACACTTGGAATACTGTGTCTAGTTCTGGTTGCCAAAAAAAAAAAAAAGCGGAGATCCTAGAAAGAGTGTAGAGAAGAACAAAATAAATGATAAAGGATCTGGAGGCTAAATCATACAATGGACAACTAAGGGAATTAGATCAGAGGTGGACTTCAGCAGGTTCTGACCAGTTCTGGAGAACCGGTAGCAGAAACTTTGAGTAATTTGGAGAACCGGTAGTAAAAATTCTGACTAAATAAATTCCCATCTATTCTCTGCATCCCAAGTCCCAGCTGATTGAGAGGAAATGGGGATTTTGCAGTATCCTTCCCCCGGAATGGGGTGGGAATGGAGATTTTAAAGTATCCTTCCCCTGCCATGCCACCGAGCCATGCCATGCCACACCCTCCAAGCCACACCCACAGAACCAGTAGTAAAAATTTTGGAAACACCACCACTGAACTAGGTATGTCTAGACTAACAAAGAGAAGGTTAGGGAAGACATAGCCAGTAACTGAAGGGCTGTTACAGAGAAGAGAAGTTTGACTTATTCGCTAAAGTACCAGAGGCAAGACAACAAGCTCATTAAAGAGGGATCCTACCTGAAACTAAGGAGAAAATTCCTGACAGTGAGAGCAATTAAACAATGGAGCAGCTTGCCTCCTGGAGTTGTGGGTGCACTTTCACTGAAGATTTTCAAGGGGAAAAAAAAGGACAACCATTTGTCTGGGAATTGGGCAAGGGGTTGGACTAGAAGACCTCCAAGGTCCCTTCCTATGATTCTATGATATTTTTAGTCAAATGACAATGTTTGCCAGAACACTAGCATGTCATAGTTGTCATCTACTGGATATCTATTTATTTGCAACCTTCTGTGTCTCTGGGCAAAGTGCAAAGTTTCCATATGCTTTCTTTAATCACATCACTTCCTTTTTAGTTTCATTTCCCCCCCCCCTTGCAGGTAGTTGCCTCTGCTTCCCTACTGTATGGTGTTAGAAATCTCTATCCTTAGGAAACAAGAAGAAATTTTCACTATTTTTCTGTAATGGAATATGCAGGTGACCTTGGTAAATGGGAAGAGATGTTCCCTAGCAAACAACCAGACAAGAAAGACAGGAGACCCCAGTGGTTAATGGGTCAGAAACTTAGCAAGGACCAATGGTGGGCTGCTGCCGGTTCAGACCAATTTGGGAGAACTGGTAGTTCGGATGATCAATTGGCCCTGCCCACCCGCCCCTACCCTATCCTGTCTAGTTAGTGTTGAAACAGATTCTAGTTTGCTTTCAGCATCAGTGAAATATCTGCTTACTTTTTGACCAGGAGTTTTTTTTTAATTTTTAAAAAGTTTTTTATTAATAATACAAAATTAAAAAAAAAACATTGGACATAGATATGACATCACTGGTTCCAAACATCTTCCATCACTTTCCAATAATATTAGTACTTATATAAACATATAGTTCTTAAACATACATTTATCTATAATAACATCTATATTTTTGTTCTAACACTATACATTTGTCTTGGCTACCCTCTTGTTATCTATCCAATCATAAAATTGTTCCCAGATTTTGTAGTACTTTGTTTCGCTTTTATCCTTGAGTTCCAAAGTGAGTCTGTCCATTACTACGCAATTAAAGATTTTCAGTAATATTTCCTCTTCAGTTGGAATATCTTTCTCTTTCCATTTTTGAGCGAAGGCTATTTGTGCCGCTGTGAGTATATGCAGTAATAAATAATTTGTATCTTTCTTATATTTTCTTTCTATAATTCCCAATAAGAAAAATTCCGGTTTGACTTCTATATTTGTTGACAAAATTTCTTCCAGACAGTTCTTTAGTAAATTCCAATTTTTTTGTGCCTTTGGGCATTCCCACCACATGTGGTAGTAATTCCCAGTGATCTCTCCACACTTCCAGCATATCGAGGATTTTGTGCTAATCTTGTGGGGGGGGGGAATTTTGTTGAAACTATGCTGCTGTCTCATTCAGAAGCTTTCTGCCATTGTTGCCATGCCATTATCTCTTGGTTCAAACTTTGGTCATTGGGAATGCTTTTATTATTTTGCTTAATTGCACTTTGTCTTTGGGTTATTTTTTAATGAAAAATACTTACAAATAAATAATGTGTATCAGTATACAAGGCTCCTTTTTACCTTAAATGAGGTGAAATCAGAATAAAGTTTTGCATAGAGCCTGAATAATTGAGAAGGTGGAAAATAGGAAAGGCAAATGAAATCCAGGATTTTATCTCACAAATTTCAGCAAATTCTTCCAAATTATATCCTTTATATATGGTATTATAAAAGCAACATCTGCAATTAGGGGAACTGAAATCACATAGACAGATAAACACGTACAGAGAGAAACACACAAATGCACATGCTCACAACGTGGGACCCAACTTAGCACAGAGGTTCTTCTGAACTACAGTCATTCATTTACAATCTAATGACACTGTCAGTTGAAAAGGACTTATTT